>NW_027475149.1:0-1275215 GCF_051020985.1 Nomia melanderi | reverse complement strand
TATAGTTTTATATAGTTTTATATAGTTTTATATAGTTTTATATAGTTTTATATAGTTGTATATAGTTCTTATATCGATTTATATAGTTTTATATAGTTTTATATAGTTTTATATGGTTTTATATAGTTTTATATAGTCTTATATTGTTTCACATAGTTTTATATCGTTTTATATAGTTTTATATAATTTTATATAGTTTTACATTGTTTTATATAGCTTTATATAGTTTCATATAGTTTTATATAGTTTTATATAGTTTTATAAAGTTTTACATAGTTTTATGTTGTTTTATATAGTTTTATATAGTTTTATATAGTTTTATAAGGTTTTATATAGTTTTATACAGTTTTATATTGTTTTATATAGTTTTATATAGTTTTATATAGTTTTGTATAGTTTTATATAGTTTTATATAGTTTTATATAGTTTTTCATAGTTTTATATAGTTTTATACAGTTTTATATAGTTTTATATAGTTTTATATAGTCTCATGATGTTTTATATAGTTTTATATAGTTTTACATAGTTTTATATAGCTTTATTTAGTTTTATACAGTTTTATACAGTTTTGAATAGTTTTATATAGTTTTACATAGTTTTATGTTGTTTTATATAGTTTTATATAGTTTTATATAGTTTTATAAGGTTTTATATAGTTTTATACAGTTTTATATTGTTTTATATAGTTTTATATAGTTTTATATAGTTTTATATAGTTTTATATAGTTTTATATAGTTTTATATAGTTTTATATAGTTTTATACAGTTTTATATAGTTTTGTATAGTTTTATATAGTTTTATATAGTTTTATATAATTTTATATAGTTTTATATAGTTTTATATAGTTGTATATAGTTGTATATAGTTTTATATAGTTGTATATAGTTTTATATCGAATTATATACTTTAATATAGTTTTATATAGTTGTATATAGTTTTATATAGTTTTATATTGTTTTATATACTTTTATATAGTGTTATGCAGTTTTATACAGTTTTATACAGTTTCGTATAGTTTTATATAGTTTTTTAAAGCTTTAGATTGTTTATATAGTTTGTTATAGTATTATATAGTTTTAAATAGTTTTATATAGTTTTATATAGTTTTATATAGTTTTGTATGGTTTTATATAGTTTTATATAGTTTTATATAGTTTTGTATAGTTTTACAGAGTTTTATATAGTTTTATATAGTTTTATATAGTTTTATATAGTTTTATATAGTTTTATATAGTTGTATATAGTTTTATATCGATTTATATAGTTTTATATAGTTTTATATTGTTTTACAGAGTTGTATATAGTTTTATATAGTTTTGTATAGTCTGATATAGAATTATATAGTTTTGTATAGTTATATATAGTTTTATATAGTTTTATATAGTTGTATATAGTTTTATATAGTTTTATATAGTTTTATATGGTTTTATAAAGTTTTATGTAGTTTTATATAGTTTCATATATTTTTATATAGTTTTATATAGTTTTATATAATTTTATGTAGTTTTATACAGTTTTATATAGTTGTATATAGCTTTATATAGATTTATATAGTTTTATGCCTCTTTATACAGTTTTATACAGTTTTGTAAAGTTTTATATAGTTTTCTATAGTTTTATATAGTTTTATATTGTTTTATTTGGTCTTATACAGTTTTATACAGTCTTGAATAGTTTTATATAGTTTTATATAGTGTTATATAGTTTTATATACTTTAATATTGTCTTATGTAGTTTTATATAGTTTTATATATTTTCATATAGTTTTATATGGTTTTATACAGTTTTATATAGTGCTATATAGTTTATATAGTTCATATAGTTATATATAGTTTTATATAGTTTAATATAGTTTTATATAATTTTGGGCAGTTTTATACAGTTTTATACAGCTGTGTATAGTTTTATATATTTTTATATAATTTTATATAGCTTTATATAGTTTTATATAGTTTTATACAGTTTTGTATAGTTTTGTATGGCTTTATATAGCTTTATATAATTGTATGCAGTTTTATGCAGTTTTATACATATTTGTATAGTTTTATATAGTTTTATATATTCTTATATAGTTTTATTTGATCTTATACGGATTTATACAGTTTTATATACTCTTATGTAGTTTTACATAGTTTTATATAGTTTTATATAGTTTTATACAGTTTTACATAGTTTTATACAGTTTTATATTGTTTTATATAGTTTTATATCGTTTTATATAATTTTATATAGTTTTATATAGTTTTATATAGTTGTATATAGTTGTATATAGTTTTATATAGTTGTATATACTTTTATATCGATTTATATAGTTTTATATAATTTTATATAGTTGTATATAGTTTCGCATAGTTTTATATAGTTTTATATACTTTTATATAGTGTTATGCAGTTTTATACAGTTTTATACAGTTTCGTATAGTTTTATATAGTTTTTTAAAGCTTTAGATTGTTTATATAGTTTAATATAGTATTATATAGTTTTATATAGTTTTATATAGTTTTATATAGTTTTGTATGGTTTTATATAGTTTTATATAGTTTTATATAGTTTTATATAGTTTTAAAGAGTTTTATATAGTTTTATATAGTTTTATATAGTTTTATATAGTTTTATATAGTTTTATATAGTTGTATATAGTTTTATATCGATTTATATAGTTTTATATAGTTTTATATTGTTTTACAGAGTTGTATATAGTTTTATATAGTTTTGTATAGTCTGATATAGTATTATATAGTTTTGTATAGTTGTATATAGTTTTATATAGTTTTATATAGTTGTATATAGTTTTATATAGTTTTATATAGTTTTATATGGTTTTATAAAGTTTTATGTAGTTTTATATAGTTTTATATATTTTTAAATAGTTTTATATAGTTTTGTATAATTTTATGTAGTTTTATACAGTTTTATATAGTTGTATATAGCTTTATATAGATTTATATAGTTTTATGCCGCTTTATACAGTTTTATACAGTTTTGTAAAGTTTTATATAGTTTTCTATAGTTTTATATAGTTTTATATTGTTTTATTTGGTCTTATACAGTTTTATACAGTTTTGAATAGTTTTATATAGTTTTATATAGTGTTATATAGTTTTATATACTTTAATATTGTCTTATGTAGTTTTATATAGTTTTATATATTTTCATATAGTTTTATATGGTTTTATACAGTTTTATATAGTGCTATATAGTTTATATAGTTCATATAGTTATATATAGTTTTATATAGTTTAATATAGTTTTATATAATTTTGGGCAGTTTTATACAGTTTTATACAGCTGTGTATAGTTTTATATATTTTTATATAATTTTATATAGCTTTATATAGTTTTATATAGTTTTATACAGTTTTGTATAGTTTTGTATGGCTTTATATAGCTTTATATAGTTGTATGCAGTTTTATGCAGTTTTATACATATTTGTATAGTTTTATATAGTTTTATATATTCTTATATAGTTTTATTTGATCTTATACGGATTTATACAGTTTTATATACTCTTATGTAGTTTTACATAGTTTTATATAGTTTTATATAGTTTTATACAGTTTTACATAGTTTTATACAGTTTTATATTGTTTTATATAGTTTTATATAGTTTTATATAATTTTATATAGTTTTATATAGTTTTATATAGTTGTATATAGTTGTATATACTTTTATATCGAGTTATATAGTTTTATATAATTTTATATAGTTGTATATAGTTTCGCATAGTTTTATATAGTTTTATATACTTTTATATAGTGTTATGCAGTTTTATACAGTTGTATACAGTTTTGTATAGTTTTATATAGTTTTATACAACTTTATATTGTTTATATAGTTTAATATAGTATTATATAGTTTTATATAGTTTTATATAGTTTTATATCGATTTATATAGTTTTATATAGTTTTATATAGTTGTATATAGTTTTATATAGTTTAATATAGTTTTATATACTTTTATATAGTGTCATGCAGTTTTATACAGTTTTATACAGTTTTGTATAGTTTTATATAGTTTTATACAGCTTTATATTGTTTATATAGTTTAAGATAGTATTATATAGTTTTATATAGTTTTATATAGTTTTACAGAGTTTTATATAGTTTTATATAGTTTTATGCAGTTTTATGTAGTTTTATATAGTTTTATATAGTTTTATATAGTTTTATATAGCTTTATATAGATTTATATAGTTTTGTACTGCTTTATATAGTTTTAGATAGTCTTTTATAGTTTTATATAGTTTTATACAGTTTTACACAATTTTATATATTTTTTATATAGTTTTATGTAGTTTCATATAGTTTTATACAGTTTTACACAATTTTATATATTTCTATATAGTTTTATATAGTTTCATATAGTTTTATAAAGTTTTATATAGTTTTATGTTGTTTTATATAGTTTTCATATAGTTTTATATAGTTTCATATAGTTTTATATAGTTTTATATAGTTTTACATAGTTTTATATTGATTTAAATAGTTTTATATAGTTTTATATAATTTTATATAGTTTTATATAGTTTTATATAGTTGTATATAGTTATATATAGTTTTATATGGTTTTATACAGTTTTGTATAGTTTTATATAGTTTTATATATTTTTATATAGTTTTATATAGTTTTATATAATTTTATGTAGTTTTATACAACTTTATATAGTTGTATATAGCTTTATATAGATTTATATAGTTTTATGCCGCTTTATAGAGTTTTATACAGTTTTGTAAAGTTTTATATAGTTTTCTATAGTTTTATATAGTTTTATATAGTTTTATATTGTTTTATTTGGTCTTATACAGTTTTATACAGTTTTGAATAGTTTTATATAGTTTTATATAGTGTTATATAGTTTTATATAGTTTTATATTGTCTAATGTAGTTTTATATAGTTTTATATATTATCATATAGTTTTATATGGTTTTATACAGTTTTATATAGTGCTATATAGTTTATATAGTTTATATAGTTATAGATAGTTTTATATAGTTTAATATAGTTTTATATAATTCTAGGCAGTTTTATACAGTTTTACACAGCTGCGTGTAGTTTTACATATTTTTATATAATTTTATATAGCTTTATATAGTTTTATATAGTTTTATACAGTTTTGTATAGTTTTGTATAGCTTTATATAGCTTTATATAATTGTATGCAGTTTTATGCAGTTTTATACAGTTTTGTATAGTTTTATATAGTTTTATATATTCTTATATAGTTTTATTTGATCTTATACGGATTTATACAGTTTTATATACTCTTATGTAGTTTTACATAGTTTTATATAGTTTTATATAGTTTTATACAGTTTTACATGGTTTTATATAGTATTATATAGTTTTATATAGTTTTGTATAGTTTTATATAGTTTTATATAATTTTACGCAGTCTTATTCAGTTTTATGCAGTTTTGTATAGTTTTATATAGTTTTATATAGTTTTATATAATTTTATATACTTTTATATAGTTTTATATAGTCATATGCAGTTTTATACAGTTTTATTCAGTTTTGTATAGTTTTAAATAGTATTATATAGTTTTATATAGTTTTATATAGTTTTATATACTTTTATATAGCTTTATATAGATTTATATAGTTTTGTACTGCTTTATATAGGTTTAGATAGTCTTTTATAGTTTTATATAGTTTTATACAGTTTTACACAATTTTATATAGTTCTATATAATTTTATATAGTTTTATATAGTTTTAAATAGTTGTATATAGTTGTATATAGTTTTATATAGTTGTATATAGTTTTATATCGATTAATATAGTTTTATACAGCTTTATACAGTTTCATATAGTTTTATATAGTTTTATACAGTTTTGTATAGTTTTATATAGTTTTAAATAGTTATATGCAGTTTTATACAGTTTTATACAGTTTTGTATAGTTTTATATAGTTTTATATAGTTTTATATAGTTTTATGTAGTTTTATATTGTTTTATATAGTTTTATGTAGTTTTATATAGTTTTATATAGTTTTATACAGTTTTATATAGTTATATGCAGTTTTATACAGTTTTATATAGTTTGATATAGTTTTATATAGTTTTATATAGTTGTATGCAGTTTTATACAGTTTTATACAGTTTTATATAGATTTATATAGTTTTGTATAGTTTTATATAGTTTTACATAGTTTCATATAGTTATATGCAGTTTTATACAGTTTTATAAAGTTTTATACAGCTTTGTATAGTTTTGTATAGTTTTGTATAATTTTACATAGTTTTATATAGTTTTATATAGTGTTATGTAGTTTTATACAGTTTTATATAGTTTTAAATAGTTGTATGCAGTTTTATACAGGTTTATACAGTTTTGTATAGTTTTATATAATTTTATATAGTTTTATACAGTTTTATATAGTTCTATATTTTGTTTTGTATAGTTTTACATAGTTTTATATAGTTTTATAGAGCTTTATTAGATATTTAGAGAAATTTTGAGATAATTACAGATTTTCCCTATCCGTCACCCAAGGTTATGTAAAAATCCAGCATATACCTGGAGATATCTCGGGTGCTATTAGAGATAGCGCGATAAATGCAAGTGCATTGTCTGCAGGAGGCCCTTGCGCACGAATATGTGCAGCGGGAACGTCCTGGGACCACCAGGGGCAGAGAAAATTACAGATTTTCGGTATCCGTCACCCAAGGTCATGTAAAAATTCAGCATATATCTGGAGATATCTCCGGTGCTATTAGAGATAGCGCGATAAATCAAAGTGCATTGTCTGCAGGGGGCCCTGGCGCATGAGTCTGTGCAGCGGGATCGACCTCGGACAACCAGAGGCCGAGAAAACCACCGACTCATGCGGCCGGATACTCAGGGTCAGGGAAAAATCCAATATATATCTGGTGATATCTCGGGTGCAATTAGAGATAGCGCAATAAATCAAAGTGCATTGTCCGTAGGAGGCCGTTGCGCATGAATCTGTGCAGCAGGAACGACCTGGGACCACCAGCGGCCTAGAAAATTACAGATTTTCGGTAACCGTCACCCAAGGTCATGTAAAAATCCAGCATGTATCTGGTGATAGCTCGGGTGCTATTAGAGATAGCGCAATAAACCCAATTGAATTATCTGCAGGAGGCCCTGGCGCATGAATCTGTGCAGCGGGATCGACCTCGGACCACCAGGGGCCGAGAGAATCACCGTCTCCTGGGGCCGGACTGTCAGGGTCAGGGAAAAATCCAATATATATCTGGTGATATCTCGGTTGCTCTTACAGATAGCGCGATAAATCAAAGTGCATTGTTTGCAGAAGGCCCTCGCGCATGAATCTGTGGAGGGGGATCGACCTCGGGCCACCAGGGGCCGAGAAAACCAGCGACTCATGGGGCCGGACAAACAGGGTCAGTGAAAAATCCAATATATATCTGGTGATATCTCGGGTGCTATTACAGACAGCGCGATAAATCAAAGTGCATTGTTTGCAGGAGGCCCTCGCGCATGAATCTGTGGAGGGGGATCGACCTCGAACCACCAGGGGCCGAGAGAATCACCGTCACCTGGGGCCGGACTGTCAGGGTCAGGGAAAAATCCAATATATATCTGGTGATATCTCGGGTGCTATTAGAGATAGCGCAATAAACCCAATTGAATTATCTGCAGGAGGCCCTGGCGCATGAATCTGTGCAGCGGGATCGACCTCGGACCACCAGGGGCCGAGAAAACCACCGACTCATGGTTCCGGACACTAAAGGTCCTGCAAAAATCCAGGATGTATCTGATGATATCTCGGGTGCTATTACAGATAGCGCGATAAATCAAGGGGCATTGTCCGCAGGTGGCCCTGGCGCATGAATCTGTGGAGAGGGAACGACCTCGGAACACCAGGGGCCGAGAAAACCACCGTCTCATGGGGCCGGACACACTAGGGCAGGGAAAAATCCAATATATATCTGGTGATATCACGGGTGCTATTACGGATGGCGCGATAAATGAAAGTGCATTGCCTGCAGGAAGCCCTGGCGCATGAATCTGTGCAGCGGGAACGATCTCGGACCTCCAGGGGCCGAGAAAACCACCGACACATGGGTCCGGACACTAAAGGTCCTGCAAAAATCCAGGATGTATCTGATGATATCTCGGGTGCTATTAGAGATAGCGAGATAAATCATAGTGCATTGTCTGTAGGCGGCCCTGGCGCATGAATCTGTGCAGCAGGAACAACCTCGGACCACCAGGGGCCGAGGAAATTACAGATGTTCTGCATCCGTCACCCAAGGTCATGTAAAAATCCAGCATATATCTGGTGATATCTCGGGTGCAATTAGAGATAGCGAGATAAATCAAAGTGCATTGTCTGCAGGAGGCTCCGGCGCATCAATCTGTACAGCGTGACCGACCTCGGACCACCAGGGGCCGAGAAAACCACCGACACATGGGGCCGGACACTCAGGGTCAGGGAAAAATCCAATATATATCTGGTGATATCTCGGGTGCTATTACAGACAGCGCGATAAATCAAAGTGCATTGTCTGCAGGAAGCCCTGGCGCATGTATCTGTGCAGCGGGAACGACGTCGGGCCACCAGGAGCTCTTAAAACCACCGACTCATGGGGCAGGACACTCAGGGTCAGGGAAAAATCCAATATATATCTGGTGATATCTCGGGTGCTATTACAGATGGCGCGATAAATCAAATTGCATTGCCTGCAGGAGGCCCTGGCGCATGAATCTGTGCAGAAGGAACGACATCGGACCACAAGGAGCCGAGAAAACTACCGACTCATGGGGCCGGACACACAGGGTCAGTGAAAAATCCAATATATATCTGGTGATATCTCGGGTGCTATTACAGACAGCGCGATAAATCAAAGTGCATTGTCTGCAGGAGGCCCTCGCGCATGAATCTGTGGAGGGGGATCGACCTCGGGCCACCAGAGGCCGAGAAAACCGTCGTCACAAGGGGCCGGACACCCAGGGTCAGGGAAAAATCCACTATATATCTGGTGATATCTCGGTTGCTCTTACAGATAGCGCGATAAATCAAAGTGCATTGTCTGCAGGAAGCCCTGGCGCATGTATGTGTGCAGCGGGAACGACATCGGACCACAAGGAGCCGAGAAAACCACCGACTCATGGGGCCGGACACACAGGGTCAGTGAAAAATCCAATATATACCTGGTGATATCTCGGGTGCTATTACAGACAGCGCGATAAATCAAAGTGCATTGTTTGCAGGAGGCCCTCGCGCATGAATCTGTGGAGGGGGATCGACCTCGGGCCACCAGGGGCCGAGAAAACCACCGACACATGGGGCCGGACTGTCATGGTCAGGGAAAAATCCAATATATATCTGGTGATATCTCGGGTGCTATTACAGATGGCGCGATAAATCAAATTGCATTGTCTGCAGGAGGCTCTCCCGCATGAATCTGTGCAACAGGAACGACATAGGACAACCAGGGGCCGAGAACATTACAGATTTTCGGTATCCGTCACCCAAGGTCATGTAAAAATCCAGCATATATCTGGTGATATCTCGGGTGCTATTAGAGATAGCGCGATAAATCAACGTGCAGTGACTGCAGGAGGTTCTGGCGCATAAATCTGTGCAACGGGATCGACCTCGGACCAGCAGGGGCCGAGAAAACCACAGACACATGGGGCCGGACACCCAAGGTCATGTAAAAATCCAGGATGTATCAGATGATATCTCGGGTGCTATTAGAGAAAGCGCGATAAATCAAAGTGCATTGTCTGCAGGAGGCTCTAGCGCATCAATCTGTGCAGCGCGAACGACCTCGGACCACCAGAGGCCGAGAAATCCGTCGACACATGGGGCCGGACACCCAGGGTCAGGGAAAAATCCACTATATATCTGGTGATATCTCGGGTGCTATTAGAAATAGCGCAATAAACCAAAGTGCCTTGCCTGCAGGAGGCCCTGGCGCATGAATCTGTGCAGAAGGAACGACATCGGACCACAAGGAGCCGAGAAAACTACCGACTCATGGGGCCGGACACACAGGGTCAGTGAAAACTCCAATATATATCTGGTGATATCTCGGGTGCTATTACAGACAGCGCGATAAATCAAAGTGCATTGTCTGCAGGAGGCCCTCGCGCATGAATCTGTGGAGGGGGATCGACCTCGGGCCACCAGAGGCCGAGAAAACCGTCGTCACAAGGGGCCGGACACCCAGGGTCAGGGAAAAATCCACTATATATCTGGTGATATCTCGGTTGCTCTTACAGATAGCGCGATAAATCAAAGTGCATTGTCTGCAGGAAGCCCTGGCGCATGTATCTGTGCAGCGGGAACGACATCGGACCACAAGGAGCCGAGAAAACCACCGACTCATGGGGCCGGACACACAGGGTCAGTGAAAAATCCAATATATACCTGGTGATATCTCGGGTGCTATTACAGACAGCGCGATAAATCAAAGTGCATTGTTTGCAGGAGGCCCTCGCGCATGAATCTGTGGAGGGGGATCGACCTCGGGCCACCAGGGGCCGAGAAAACCACCGACACATGGGGCCGGACTGTCATGGTCAGGGAAAAATCCAATATATATCTGGTGATATCTCGGGTGCTATTACAGATGGCGCGATAAATCAAATTTCATTGTCTGCAGGAGGCTCTCCCGCATGAATCTGTGCAACAGGAACGACATAGGACAACCAGGGGCCGAGAACATTACAGATTTTCAGTATCCGTCACCCAAGGTCATGTAAAAATCCAGCATATATCTGGTGATATCTCGGGTGCTATTAGAGATAGCGCGATAAATCAACGTGCAGTGACTGCAGGAGGTTCTGGCGCATAAATCTGTGCAACGGGATCGACCTCGGACCAGCAGGGGCCGAGAAAACCACAGACACATGGGGCCGGACACCCAAGGTCATGTAAAAATCCAGGATGTATCAGATGATATCTCGGGTGCTATTAGAGAAAGCGCGATAAATCAAAGTGCATTGTCTGCAGGAGGCTCTAGCGCATCAATCTGTGCAGCGCGAACGACCTCGGACCACCAGAGGCCGAGAAATCCGTCGACACATGGGGCCGGACACCCAGGGTCAGGGAAAAATCCTCTATATATCTGGTGATATCTCGGGTGCTATTAGAAATAGCGCAATAAACCAAAGTGCCTTGCCTGCAGGAGGCCCTGGCGCATGAATCTGTGCAGAAGGAACGACATCGGACCACAAGGAGCCGAGAAAACTACCGACTCATGGGGCCGGACACACAGGGTCAGTGAAAACTCCAATATATATCTGGTGATATCTCGGGTGCTATTACAGACAGCGCGATAAATCAAAGTGCATTGTCTGCAGGAGGCCCTCGCGCATGAATCTGTGGAGGGGGATCGACCTCGGGCCACCAGAGGCCGAGAAAACCGTCGTCACAAGGGGCCGGACACCCAGGGTCAGAGAAAAATCCACTATATATCTGGTGATATCTCGGTTGCTCTTACAGATAGCGCGATAAATCAAAGTGCATTGTCTGCAGGAAGCCCTGGCGCATGTATCTGTGCAGCGGGAACGACATCGGACCACAAGGAGCCGAGAAAACCACCGACTCATGGGGCCGGACACACAGGGTCAGTGAAAAATCCAATATATACCTGGTGATATCTCGGGTGCTATTACAGACAGCGCGATAAATCAAAGTGCATTGTTTGCAGGAGGCCCTCGCGCATGAATCTGTGGAGGGGGATCGACCTCGGGCCACCAGGGGCCGAGAAAACCACCGACACATGGGGCCGGACTGTCATGGTCAGGGAAAAATCCAATATATATCTGGTGATATCTCGGGTGCTATTACAGATGGCGCGATAAATCAAATTGCATTGTCTGCAGGAGGCTCTCCCGCATGAATCTGTGCAGCGCGAACGATCTCGGACCACCAGAGGCCGAGAAATCCGTCGCCACATGGGGCCGGACACCCAGGGTCAGGGAAAAATCCACTATATAACTGGTGATATCTCGGGTGCTATTAGAGATAGCGAGATAAATCATAGTGAATTGTCTGCATGAGACCCTGGCGCATGAATCTGTGCTGCGGGATAGACCTCGGATCACCAGGGGCCGAGAAAACCACCGACACATGGGGCAGGACACTCAGGGTCGGGGAAAAATTCAATATATATCTGTTGATATCTCGGGTGCTCTTACAGATAGCGCACTAATCCAAAGTGAATTATCTGCAGGGGGCCCTGGCGCATGAACATGTGCAGCGGGAGCGACCTCGGACCACCAGGAGCCGAGAAAACCACCGACACATGGGGCCCGACTGTCACGGTCAGGGAAAAATCCAATATATATCTGGTGATATCTCGGGTGCTATTACAGATAGCGCAATAAATCAAAGTGCATTGTCGGTACGAGGCCCTGGCGCATGAATCTGTGCAGCGAGAACGACCTCGGACCACCAGGGGCCGAGAAAACCACCGTCTCATGGGGTCGGACTGTCAGGGTCAGGGAAAAATCCAATATATATCTGTTGATATCTCGGGTGCTATTAGAGATAGCGCAATAAATCAAAGTGCATTGTCTGCAGGAGGCCCTAGCGCACGAATCTGTGCAGCAGGAACCACCTCGGGCCACCAGGGGCCGAGAAAATCACCGTCTCATGGGGCCGGACTGTCAGAGTCAAGGAAAAATCCTATATATATCTGGTGATATCTCGGGTGCTGTTAGAGATAGCAAAATAAATCAAAGTGCATTGTCTGCAGGAGGCCGTGGTGCATGAATCTGTGCAGCGGGAACGACCACGGACCACCAGGGGCCGAGAAAACCACCGTCTCATGGGACGGACACTCAGGGTCAGGGAAAAAACCAATATAAATCTAGTGATATCTCGGGTGCTATTACAGATAGCGCACCAAATCGAAGTGAATTATCTGCAGGAGGCTCTGGCGCATGAATCTGTGCAGCGGGAACGACCTCGGACCAGCAGGGGCCGAGAAAACTGCCGTCTCATGGGGCCGGACTGTCAGGGTCGAGGAAAAATCCAATATATATCTGGCGATATCTCGGGTGATATTAGAAAAAGGGCAATAAACCAAAGTGCATTGTCTACAAGAGGCCCTGGCGCATGAATCTGTGCAGCGGGAACGACCTCGGACCAGCAGGGGCCGAGAAAACCACCGTCTCATGCGTTCGGACACTCAGGGTCAGGGAAAAATCCAATATATATCTGGTGATATTTCGGGTGCTATTACAGATAGCGCAATAAATCAAAGTGCATTGCCTGTAGGAGGCCCTGGCGCATGAATCTGTGCAGCGGGATCGACCTCGGACCACCAGGGGCCGAGAAAACCATCGACACATGGGGCCGGACTGTCAGCGTCAGGGAAATAACCAATATATATATGGTGATATCTCGGGTGCTATTAGAGATAGCGAATAAATCAACGTGAATTATCTGCACGGGGCCCTGGCGCATGAATCTGTGCAGCAGTAACGACCTCGGACCACCAGGCGCCGAGAAAACCACCGACACATGGGGCCGGACTGTCAGGGTCAGGGAAAAATCCAATATATATCTGGTGATATCTCGGGTGCTATTACAGATAGCGCCATAAATCATAGTGCATTGTCTGTAGGAGGCCCCGGCGCATGAATCTGTGGAGCGGGATCGACCTCGGACCACCAGGGGCCGAGAAAACTATCGTCTCATGGGGCCGGACTGTCAGGGTCGGGGAAAAATCCAATATATATCTAATGATATCTCGGGTGCTATTACAGATAGCGCAATAAATCTAAGTGCATTGTCTGTAGGAGGCCCTGGCGCATGAATCTGTGCAGCGGGAACGACCTCGGACCACCATGGGCCGAGAAAACCACCGACACATGGGGCCGGACACTCAGGGTCGGGGAAAAATTCAATATATATCTGGTGATATCTCGGGTGCTCTTACAGATAGCGAACTAAACCAAAGTGAATTATCTGCAGGGGGCCCTACCGCATGAATCTGTGCAGCGGGAACGACCTGGGACCACCAGGGGCCGAGAAAACCACCGACACATGGGGCCGGACTGTCAGGGTCAGGGAAAAATCCAATATATATCTGGTGATATCTCGGGTGCTATTACAGATAGCGCAGTATATCAAAGTGCATTGTCTGTAGGAGGCCCTGGCGCATGAATCTGTGCAGCGGGATCGACCTCGGACCACCAGGGGCCGAGGAAACTACCGTCTCATGGGGCCGGACTGTTAGGGTCAAGGAAAAATCCAATATATATCTGGTGATATCTCGGGTGCTATTAGAGATAGCGCAATAAATCAAAGTGCATTGTCTGCAGGAGGCCCTGGCGCATGAATCTGTGCAGCGGGAACGACCTAGGACCTCCAGGGGCCGAGAAAACCACCGTCTCATGGGGCCGTACACTCAGGGTCAGGGGAAAATCCAATATATATCCGGTGATATCTCGGGTGCTATTAGAGATAGGGCAGTAAACCAAAGTGAATTATCTACAGGAGGCCCTGGCGCAAGAATCTGTGCAGCGGGAACGACCTCGGACCACCAGGGGCCGAGAAAACCACCGTCTCATGGGGCCGGACACTCGGGGTCTGGGGAAAATCCAATATATATCTGGTGATATCTCGGGTGCTATTACAGATAGCGCAATAAATCATAGTGCATTGTCTGTAGGAGGCCCTGGCGCATGAATCTGTGCAGCGGGTTCGACCTCGGGCCACCAGGGGCCGAGAAAATCACCGTCTCATGGGGCCGGATTGTCAGGGTCAGGGAAAAATCCAATATATATCTGGTGGTATCTCGGGTGCTATTACAGATAGCGCAATAAATCAAAGTGAATTATCTGCAGGAGGCCCTGGCGCATGAATCTGTGCAGCGGGATCGACCTCGGGCCACCAGGGGCCGAGAAAATCACCGTCTCATGGGGCCGGATTGTCCGGGTCAGTGAAAAATCCAATATATATCTGGTGATATCTCCGGTGCTATTACAGATAGCGCAATAAATCTAAGTGCATTGTCTGTAGGAGGCCCTGGCGCATGAATCTGTGCAGCGGGAACGACCTCGGACCACCATGGGCCGAGAAAATCACCGTCTCATGGGGCCGGATTGTCAGGGTCAGGGAAAAATCCAATATATATCTGGTGATATCTCCGGTGCTATTAGAGATAGCGCAATAAATCAAAGTGCATTGTCTGTAGGAGGCACTGGCGAATGAATCTGTGCAGCAGGAACTACCTCGGACCACCAGGCGCCGAGAAAATTACAGATATTCGGAATCCGTCACCCGAGGTCATGTAAAAATCCAGCATATATCTGGTGATATCTCGGGTGCTATTACAGATAACGCAATAAATCAAAGTGCATTGTCTGTAGGAGGCACTGGCGAATGAATCTGTGCAGCAGGAACGACCTCGGACCACCAGGCGCCGAGAAAATTACAGATATTCGGAATCCGTCACCCAAGGTCATGTAAAAATCCAGCATATATCTGGTGATATCTCGGGTGCTATTACAGATAGCGCAATAATCCGATGTGAATTGTCTGTAGGAGGCCCTGGCGCATGAATCTGTGCAGCGGGATCGACCTCGGACCACCATGGGCCGAGAAAATCACCGTCTCATGGGGCCGGTCTGTCAGGGTCAGGGAAAAATACAATATATATCTGGTGATATCTCGGGTGCTATTACAGATAGCGCAATAAATCAAAGTGCATTGTCTGCAGGAGGCCCTAGCGCATGTATCTGTGCAGCGGGAACGACCTCGGACCACCAGGGGCCGAGAAAACCACCGTCTCATGGGGTCGGACTGTCAGGGTCAGGGAAAAATCCAATATATATCTCGTGATATCTCGGGTGCTATTAGAGACAGCGCAATAAATCAAAGTGCATTGTCTGCAGGAGGCCGTAGCGCATGAATCTGTGCAGCGGGAACAACCTCGGACCACCAGGGGCCGAGAAAACCACCGTCTCATGGGGCCGGACACTCGGGGTCTGGGGAAAATCCAATATATATCTGGTGATATCTCGGGTGCTATTACAGATAGCGCAATAAATCTAAGTGCATTGTCTGTAGGAGGCCCTCGTGCAAGAATCTGTGCAGCGGGAACAACCTCGGACCACCAGGGGCCGAGAAAATCACCGTCTCATGAGGCCGGATTGTCAGGGTCAGGGAAAAATCCAATATATATCTGGTGATATCTCGGGTGCTATTAGAGATAGCGCAATAAACCAAAGTGCATTGTCTGCAGGAGGCCCTGGCGCATGAATGTGTGGAGCGGGAACGACCTCGGAGCAACAGGGGCCGAGAAAACCACCGTATCATGGTGCCGGACACTCAGGGTCAGGGAAAAATCCAATATATATCCTGGTTATATCTCGGGTGCTATTACAGATAGCGCAATAAATCAAAGTGCATTGTCTGTAGGAGGCCCTGGCGCATGAATCTGTGCAGCGGGAACGACCTCGGACCACCATGGGCCGAGAAAACCACCGACACATGGGGCCGGACTGTCTGGGTCAGTGAAAAATCCAATATATATCTGGTGATATCTCCGGTGCTATTAGAGATAGCGCAATAAATCAAAGTGCATTGTCTGTAGGAGGCACTGGCGAATGAATCTGTGCAGCGGGAACGACCTGGGACCACCAGGGGCCGAGAAAACCACCGACACATGGGGCCGGACTGTCAGGGTCAGGGAAAAATCCAATATATATCTGGTGATATCCCGGGTGCTATTAGAGATAGCGCAATAAATCAAAGTGCATTGTCTGTAGGAGGCCCGGGCGCATGAATATGTGCAGTGGGATCGACCTCGGACCACGAGGGACGGAGAAAACCATCGACACATGGGGTCGGTCACTCAGGGTCAGGGAAAAATCCAATATATATCTGGTGATATATCGGGTGCTATTAGAGATAGCGCAATAAATCAAAGTGGATTGTCTGTAGGAGGCCCTGGCGCATGAATCTGTGCAGCGGGAACGACCTCGGACCACCAGGGGCCGAGAAAATCACTGTCTCATGGGGCCGGACTGTCAGGGTCAGGGTAAAATCCAATATATATCTGGTGATATCCCGGGTGCTATTAGAGATAGCGCAATAAATCAAAGTGAATTATCTGCAGGGGGCCCTGGCGCATGAATCTGTGCAGCGGGATCGACCTCGGACCACGAGGGACCGAGAAAACCATCGACACATGGGGCCGGACTGTCAGGGTTAGGGAAAAATCCAATATATATCTGGTCATATCTCGGGTGCTATTACAGATAGCGCAATAAATCAAAGTGTATTGTCTGTAGGAGGCACTGGCGCATGAATCTGTGCAATAGGATCGACCTCGGACCACCAGGGGCCGAGAAAATCACCGTCTCATGGGGCCGGACTGTCTGGGTCAGTGAAAAATCCAATATATATCTGGTGATATCTCCGGTGCTATTAGATTTAGCGCAATAAATCAAAGTGCATTGTCTGTAGGAGGCACTGGCGAATGAATCTGTGCAGCAGGAACGACCTCGGACCACCAGGTGCCGAGGAAACTACCGTCTCATGGGGCCGGACACTCAGGGTCAGGGAAAAATCCAATATATATCTGGTGATATCTCGGGTGCTATTACAGATAACGCAATAAATCAAAGTGCATTGTCTGTAGGAGGCACTGGCGAATGAATCTGTGCAGCAGGAACGACCTCGGACCACCAGGCGCCGAGAAAATTACAGATATTCGGAATCCGACACCGAAGGTCATGTAAAAATCCAGCATATATCTGGTGATATCTGGGGTGCTATTACAGATAGAGCAATAAACCAAAGTGCATTGTCTGTAGGAGGCCCTGGCGCATGAATCTGTGCAGCGGGATCGACCTCGGACCACCATGGGCCGAGAAAATCACCGTCTCATGGGGCCAGTCTGTCAGGGTCAGGGAAAAATCCAATATATATCTGGTGATATCTCGGGTGCTATTAGAGATTGCGCAATAAATCAAAGTGCATTGTCTGCAGGAGGCCCTAGCGCATGAATCTGTGCAGCGGGAACAACCTCGGACCACCAGGGGCCGAGAATATCACCGTCTCATGGGACCGGACTGTCAGGGTTGGGGAAAAATCCAATATATATCTGGTGATATCTCGGGTGCTATTAGAGATAGCGCAATAAACCAAAGTGAATTACCTGCAGGAGGCCCTGGCGCATGAATTTGTGCAGCGGGATCGACCTCGGACCACCAGGGGCCGAGAAAATCACCGTCTGATGGGGCCGGATTGTCAGGGTCAGGGAAGAATCCAATATATATCTGGTGATATCTCGGGTGCTATTAGAGATAGCGCAATAAATCAAAGTGCATTGTCTGTAGGAGGCACTGGCGAATGAATCTGTGCAGCAGGAACGACCTCGGACCACCAGGCGCCGAGAATATTACAGATATTCGGAATCCGTCACCCAAGGTCATGTAAAAATCCAGCATATATCTGGTGACATCTTGGGTGCTATTACAGATAGCGCAATAAACCAAAGTGAATTGTCTGCAGGAAGCCCTGACGCATGAATCTGTTCAGCGCGATCGACCTCGGACCACGATGGACCGAGAAAACCGTCGACACATGGGGCCGGACTGTCAGGGTCAGGGAAAAATCAAATATATATCTGGTGATTTCTCGGGTGCTGTTAGAGATAGCGCAATAAACCAAAGTGAATTATCTATAGGAGGCCCTGGCGCATGAATCTGTGCAGCGGGAACGACCTTGGACCACCAGGGGCCGAGAAAACCACCATCTCATGGGGCCGGACTCTCAGGGTCAGGGGAAAATCCAATATAAATCTGGTGATATCTCGGGTGCTATTACAGATAGCGCGCTAATCCAAAGTGAATTATCTGCAGGAGGCCCTGGCGCATGAATCTGTGCAGCGGGTTCGACCTCGGACCACCAGGGGCCGAGAAAACCACCGACACATGGGGCCGGGCTGTCAGGGTCAGGGAAAAATCCAACATATATCTGGTGATATCTCGGGTGCTATTAGAGATAGCGCAATAAACCAAAGTGCATTGTCTGGAGGAGTCCCTGGCGCATGAATCTGTGCAGCGGGAACGACCTCGGACCACCAGGGGCCGAGAAAACCACCGACACATGGGGCCGATCTGTCAGTGTCAGGGAAAAATCCAATATGTATCTGGTGATATCTCGGGTGCTATTAGAGATAGCGCAATAAACCAAAGTCAATTATCTATAGGAGGCCCTGGCGCATGAATCTGTGCAGCGGGAACGACCTTGGACCTCCAGGGGTCGAGAAAACCACCGTCTCATGGGGCCGGATACTCAGGGTCAGGGGAAAATCCAATATATATATGGTGATATCTCGGGTGCTATAAGAGATAGCGCAATAAAGCAAAGGGAATTATCTATAGGAGGCCCTGGCGCATGAATCTGTGCAGCGGGAACGACCTCGGATCACCAGGAGCCGAGAAAATCACCGTCTCACTGGGCAGGACTGTCAGGGTCAGGGAAAAATCCAATATATATCTGGTGATATCCCGGGTGCTATTAGAGATAGCGCAATAAAACAAAGTGCATTGTCTGTAGGAGGCACCGGCGAATGAATCTGTGCAGCAGGAACGACCTCGGGCCACCAGGCGCCGAGAAAATTGCAGATATTCGGAATCCGTCACCCAAGGTCATGTAAAAATCCAGCATACATCTGGTGACATCTCGGGTGCTATTACAGATAGCGCAATAAACCAAAGTGAATTGTCTGAAGGAAGCCCTGACGCATGAATCTGTTCAGCGCGATCGACCTCGGACCACGATGGACCGAGAAAACCGTCGACACATGGGGCCGGACTGTCAGGGTCAGGGAAAAATACAATATATATCTGGTGATATCTCGTGTGCTATTACAGATAGCGCAATAAACCAAAGTGCATTGTCTGCAGGAGGCCCTGGCGCATGAATGTGTGCAGCGGGAACGACCTCGGACCACCAGGGGCCGAGAAAACCACCGTCTCATGGGGCCGGACTGTCAGGGTCGGGGAAAAATTCAATATATATCTGGTGATATCTCGGGTGCTCTTACAGATAGCGCACTAAACCAAAGTGAATTATCTGCAGGGGGCCCTGGCGCATGAATCTGTGCAGTGGGAACGACCTCGGACCACCAGGGGCCGAGAAAACCACCGACACATGGGGCCGGACTGTCAGGGTCGGAGAAAAATCCAATATATATCTGGTGATATCTCGGGTGCTATTAGAGATAGCGCAATAAATCAAAGTGAATTATCTGCAGGGGGCCCTGGCGCATGAATCTGTGCAGCGGGAACGACCTCGGACCACCAGGGGCCGAGAAAACCACCGACACATGGGGCCGGACTGTCAGGGTCAGGGAAAAATCCATTATATATCTGGTGATATCTCGGGTGCTATAACAGATAGCGCAATAAATCAAAGTGCATTGTCTGTAGGAGGCCCTAGCGCATGAATCTGTGCAGCGGGAACGACCTCGGACCACCAGGGGCCGAGAAAATCACTGTCTCATGGGGCCGGACTGTCAGGGTCAGGGAAAAATCCAATATATATCTGGTGATATCCCGGGTGCTATTAGAGATAGCGCAATAAATCAAAGTGAATTATCTGCAGGGGGCCCTGGCGCATGAATCTGTGCAGCGGGATCCGACCTCGGACCACGAGGGACCGAGAAAACCATCGACACATGGGGCCGGACTGTCAGGGTTAGGGAAAAATCCAATATATATCTGGTGATATCTCGGGTGCTATTACAGATAGCGCAATAAGTCAAAGTGCATTGTCTGTAGGAGGCCCTGGCGCATGAATCTGTGCAATGGGATCGACCTCGGACCACCAGGGGCCGAGAAAATCACCGTCTCATGGGGCCGGACTGTCTGGGTCAGTGAAAAATCCAATATATATCTGGTGATATCTCCGGTGCTATTAGAGATAGCGCAATAAATCAAAGTGCATTGTCTGTAGGAGGCACTGGCGAATGAATCTGTGCAGCAGGAACTACCTCGGACCACCAGGCGCCGAGAAAATTACAGATATTCGGAATCCGTCACCCGAGGTCATGTAAAAATCCAGCATATATCTGGTGATATCTCGGGTGCTATTACGGATAACGCAATAAATCAAAGTGCATTGTCTGTAGGAGGCACTGGCGAATGAATCTGTGCAGCAGGAACGACCTCGGACCACCAGGCGCCGAGAAAATTACAGATATTCGGAATCCGTCACCCAAGGTCATGTAAAAATCCAGCATATATCTGGTGATATCTCGGGTGCTATTACAGATAGCGCAATAATCCGATGTGAGTTGTCTGTAGGAGGCCCTGGCGCATGAATCTGTGCAGCGGGATCGACCTCGGACCACCATGGGCCGAGAAAATCACCGTCTCATGGGGCCGGTCTGTCAGGGTCAGGGAAAAATACAATATATATCTGTTGATATCTCGGGTGCTATTAGAGATAGCGCAATAAATCAAAGTGCATTGTCTGTACGAGGCCCTGGTGCATGCATCTGTGCAGCGGGAACGTCCTCGGACCACCAGGGGCCGAGAAAACCACCGTCTCATGGGGTCCGACAATCAGGGTCAGGGAAAAATCCAATATATCTCTGGTGATATCTCGGGTGCTATTACAGATAGCGCAATAAATCAAAGTAAATTATCTGCAGGGGGCCCTGGCGCATGAATCTGTGCAGCGGGATCGACCTCGGACCACCAGGGACCGAGAAAATCACCGTCTCATGGGGCCTGATTGTCAGGCTCAGGGAAAAATCCAATATATATCTGGTGATATCTCGGGTGCTATTACAGATAGTCCAATAAATCGAAGTGCATTGTCTGCAGGAGGCCCTAGCGCATGAATCTGTGCAGCGGGATCGACCTCGGACCACGAGGGGCCGAGAAAATCACCGTCACATGGGGCCGGACTGTCAGGGTCAAGGAAAAATCCTATATTTATCTGGTGATATCTCGGGTGGTATTGGGGATAGCGCAATAAATCAAAGTGAATTATCTGCAGGGGGCCCTGGCGCATGAATCTGTGCAGCGGGAACGACCTCGGACCACCAGGGGCCGAGAAAACTACCGTCACATGGGGCCGGACACACAGGGTCAGGGAACAATCCAATATATATCTGGTGATATCTCGGGTGCTATTATAGATAGCGCAATAAATAAAAGTGCATTGTCTGTAGGAGGCCCTGGCGCATGAATCTGTGCTGTGGAATCGACCTCGGACCACCAGGGGCCGAGAAGATCACCGTCTCATGGGGCCGGACTGTCAGGGTCAGGGAAAAATCCAATATATATCTGGTGATATCTAGGGTGCTATTAGGGATAGCGCACTAAACCAAAGTGAATCATCTGCAGAGGGCCCTGGCGCATGAATCTGTGCAGCGGGAACGACCTCGGATCACCAGGAGCCGAGAAAACTACCGTCTCATGGGGCCGGACACTCAGGGTCAAGGAAAAATCCAATATATATCTGGTGATATCTCGGGTGCTATTAGAGATAGCGCAATAAAGCAAAGTGCATTGTCTGCAGAAGGCCCTGGCGCATGAATCTGTGCAGCGGGAACGACCTCGGACCACCAGGGGCCGAGAAAACCACCGTCCCATGGGGTCGGACTGTCAGGGTCAGCGGAGAATCCAATATATATCTGGTGATATCGCGGGTGCTATTAGAGATAGCGCAATAAATCAAAGGGCATTGTCTGCAGGAGGCCGTGGCGCATGAATCTGTGCAGCGGGAACGACCTCGGACCACGAGGGACCGAGAAAACCATCGACACATGGGGCCGGACTGTCAGGGTCAAGGAAAAATCCAATATATATTTGGTGATATCTCGGGTCCTATTAGGGATAGCGAAATAAATCAAAGTGCATTGTCTGCAGGAGGCCCTGGCACATGAATCTGTGCTGCGGGATCGACCTCGGACCGCCAGGGGCCGAGAAAATCACCGTCTTATGGGGCCGGACTGTCATGGTCAGGGAAAAATCAAATATATATCTGGTGATATCTCGGGTGCTATTAGAGATAGCGCAATAAATCAAAGTAAATTATCTGCAGGGGGCCCTGGCGCATGAATCTGTGCAGCGGGAACGACCTCGGACCACCAGGGGCCGAGAAAACCACCGTCTCATGGGGTGGGACTGTCAGGGTCAGGGAAAAATCAAGCATATATCTGGTGATATGTCGGGTGCTATTAGAGATAGCGCAATAAATCAAAGTGCATTGTCTGCAGGAGGCCCTAGCGCATGAATCTGTGCAGCGGGAACGACCTCGGACCACCAGGGGCCGAGGAAACCACCGTCTCTTGGGGCCGTACACTCAGGGTCAGGGGAAAATCCAATATATATCTGGTGATATCTCGGGTGCTATTAGAGATAGCGCAATAAATCAAAGTGCATTGTCTGCAGGGGGCCCTGGCGCATGAATCTGTGCAGCGGGAACGACCTCGGACCACCAGGGGCCGAGACAACCACCGTCCCATGGGGTCGCACTGTCAGGGTCAGCGAAGAATCCAATATATATCTGGTGATATCTCTGGTGCTATTACAGATAGCGCAATAAATCAAAGTGTATTGTCTGCAGGAGGCCGTGGCGCATGAATCTGTGCAGCGGGAACGACCTCGGACCACCAGGGGCCGAGAAAACCACCGACACATGGGGCCGAACTGTCAGGGTCAGGGAAAAATCCAATATATATCTGGTGATATCTCGGGTGCTATTAGAGATAGCCCAATAAACCAAAGTGAAGTATCTATAGGAGGCCCTGGCGCATGAATCTGTGCAGCGGGAACGACCTTGGACCACCAGGGGCCGAGAAAACCACCGTCTCATGGGGCCGTACACTCAGGGTCTGGGGAAAATCCAATATATATCCGGTGATATCTCGGGTGCTATTAGAGATAGGGCAGTAAACCAAAGTGAATTATCTACAGGAGGCCCTGGCGCAAGAATCTGTGCAGCGGGAACGACCTCGGACCACCAGGGGCCGAGAAAACCACCGTCTCATGGGGTCGGACTGTCAGGGTCAGGGAAAAATCCAATATATATCTCGTCATATCTCGGGTGCTATTAGAGACAGCGCAATAAATCAAAGTGCATTGTCTGCAGGAGGCCCTGGCGCATGAATCTGAGCAGCGGGATCGACCTCGGACCACCAGGGGCCGAGAAAATCACCGTCTCATGGGGCCGGACTGTCAGGGTCAGGGAAAAATTCAATATATATCTGGTGATATCTCGGGGGCTATTAGAGATAGCGCAATAAATCAAAGTGCATTGTCTGTACGAGGCACTGGCGAATGAATCTGTGCAGCAGGACCTACCTCGGACCACCAGGGGCCGAGAAAATTACAGATATTCGGAATCCGTCACCCAAGGTCATGTAAAAATCCAGCATATATCTGGTGATATCTCGGGTGCTATTAGAGATAGCGCAATGAATCAAAGTGCATTGTCTGTAGGAGGCCCTGGCGCATGAATCTGTGCATCGGGAACGACCTCGGACCACCAGGGGCCGAGAAAACCACCGTCTCATGGGGCCGGACACTCAGGGTCAGGGGAAAATCCAATATATATCTGGTGATATCTGGGGTGCTATTACAGATAGCGCACTAACCCAAAGTGAATCATCTGCAGGGGGTCCTGGCGCATGAATCTGTGCGTCGGGATCGACATCGGACCACGAGGGACCGAGAAAACCTTCGACACATGGGGTCGGACACTCAGGGTCAGGGAAAAATCCAATATATATCTGGTGATATCTCGGGTGCTATTACAGATAGCGCAATAAATCAAAGTGAATTATCTGCAGGAGGCCCTGGCGCATGAAGCTGTGCAGCGGGAACGACATCGGACCACCAGGGGCCGAGAAAATCACTGTCTCATGGGGCCGGACTGTCAGGGTCAGGGAAAAATCCAATATTTATCTGGTGATATCCCGGGTGCTATTAGAGATAGCGCAATAAATCAAAGTGGATTATCTGCAGGGGGCCCTGGCGCATGAATCTGTGCAATGGGATCGACCTCGGACCAGCAGGGGCCGAGAAAATCACCGTCTGATGGGGCCGGACTGTCTGGGTCAGTGAAAAATCCAATATATATCTGGTGATATCTCCGGTGCTATTAGAGATAGCGCAATAAATCAAAGTGCATTGTCTGTAGGAGGCACTGGCGAATGAATCTGTGCAGCAGGAATTACCTCGGACCACCAGGCGCCGAGAAAATTACAGATATTCGGAATCCGTCACCCAAGGTCATGTAAAAATCTAGCATATATCTGGTGATATCTCGGGTGCTATTACAGATAGCGCAATAAACCAAAGTGAATTGTCTGCAGGAAGCCCTGGCGCATGAATCTGTTCAGCGTGATCGACCTCGGACCACGAGGGACCGAGAAAACCATCGACACATGGGGCCGGACTGTCAGGGTCAGGGAAACATCCAATATATATCTGGTGATATCTCGGGGGCTATTAGAGATAGCGCATAAACCTAAGTGCCTTGTCTGCAGGAGGCCCTGGCGCATGAATCTGTGCAGCGGGAACGACCTCGGACCACCAGGGGCCGAGAAAACCACCGTCTCATGGAGTCGGACACTCAGGGTCAGGGAAAAATCCAATATATATCCTGGCGATATCTCGGGTGCTATTACAGATAGCGCAATAAATCATAGTGCATTGTCTGTAGGAGGCCCTGGCGCATGAATCTGTGCAGCGGGATCGACCTCGGGCCACCAGGGGCCGAGAAAATCACCGTCTCATGGGGCCGGATTGTCAGGGTCAGGGAAAAATCCAATATATATCTGGTGGTATCTCGGGTGCTATTACAGATAGCGCAATAAATCAAAGTGAATTATCTGCAGGAGGCCCTGGCGCATGAATCTGTGCAGCGGGATCGACCTCGGGCCACCAGGGGCCGAGAAAATCACCGTCTCATGGGGCCGGATTGTCTGGGTCAGTGAAAAATCCAATATATATCTGGTGATATCTCCGGTGCTATTACAGATAGCGCAATAAATCTAAGTGCATTGTCTGTAGGAGGCCCTGGCGCATGAATCTGTGCAGCGGGAACGACCTCGGACCACCATGGGCCGAGAAAACCAGCGACACATGGGGCCGGACACTCAGGGTCGGGGAAAAATTCAATATATATCTGGTGATATCTCGGGTGCTCATACAGATAGCGAACTAAACCAAAGTGAATTATCTGCAGGGGGCCCTAGCGCATGAATCTGTGCAGCGAGAACGACCTGGGACCACCAGGGGCCGAGAAAACCACCGACACATGGGGCCGGACTGTCAGGGTCAGGGAAAAATCCAATATATATCTGGTGATATCTCGGGTGCTATTAGAGATAGCGCAATAAATCAAAGTGAATTATCTGCAGGGGGCCCTGGCGCATGAATCTGTGCAGCGGGATCCGACCTCGGACCACGGGGGACCGAGAAAACCATCGACACATGGGGCCGGACTGTCAGGGTTAGGGAAAAATCCAATATATATCTGGTGATATCTCGGGTGCTATTACAGATAGCGCAATAAGTCAAAGTGCATTGTCTGTAGGAGGCCCTGGCGCATGAATCTGTGCAATGGGATCGACCTCGGACCACCAGGGGCCGAGAAAATCACCGTCTCATGGGGCCGGACTGTCTGGGTCAGTGAAAAATCCAATATATATCTGGTGATATCTCCGGTGCTATTAGAGATAGCGCAATAAATCAAAGTGCATTGTCTGTAGGAGGCACTGGCGAATGAATCTGTGCAGCAGGAACTACCTCGGACCACCAGGCGCCGAGAAAATTACAGATATTCGGAATCCGTCACCCGAGGTCATGTAAAAATCCAGCATATATCTGGTGATATCTCGGGTGGTATTACAGATAGCGCAATAAACCAAAGTGAATTGTCTGCAGGAAGCCCTGGCGCATGAATCTGTTCAGCGGGATCGACCTCGGACCACGAGGGACCGAGAAAACCATCGACACATGGGGCCGGACTGTCAGGGTCAGGGCAAAATCCAATATATATCTGGTGATATCTCGGGTGCTATTACAGATAGCGCAATAAATCAAAGTGCATTGTCTGTAGGAGGCCCTAGCCCATGAATCTGTGCAGCGGGAACGACCTCGGACCACCAGGGGCCGAGTAAACTACCGTCTCATGGGGCCGGACTGTCAGGGTCGGGGAAAAATCCAATATATATCTGTTGATATCTCGGGTGCTATTACAGATAGCGCAATAAATCAAAATGCATTGTCTGTAGGAGGCCCTGGTGCAAGAATCTGTGCAGCGGGAACAACCTCGGACCACCAGGGGCCGAGAAAATCACCGTCTCATGAGGCCGGATTGTCAGGGTCAGGGAAAAATCCAATATATATCTGGTGATATCTCGGGTGCTATTAGAGATAGCGCAATAAACCAAAGTGCATTGTCTGCAGGAGGCCCTGGCGCATGAATGTGTGGAGCGGGAACGACCTCGGAGCAACAGGGGCCGAGAAAACCACCGTATCATGGTGCCGGACACTCAGGGTCAGGGAAAAATCCAATATATATCCTGGTTATATCTCGGGTGCTATTACAGATAGCGCAATAAATCAAAGTGCATTGTCTGTAGGAGGCCCTGGCGCATGAATCTGTGCAGCGGGAACGACCTCGGACCACCATGGGCCGAGAAAACCACCGACACATGGGGCCGGACTGTCTGGGTCAGTGAAAAATCCAATATATATCTGGTGATATCTCCGGTGCTATTAGAGAGAGCGCAATAAATCAAAGTGCATTGTCTGTAGGAGGCACTGGCGAATGAATCTGTGCAGCGGGAACGACCTGGGACCACCAGGGGCCGAGAAAACCACCGACACATGGGGCCGGACTGTCAGGGTCAGGGAAAAATCCAATATATATCTGGTGATATCCCGGGTGCTATTAGAGATAGCGCAATAAATCAAAGTGCATTGTCTGTAGGAGGCCCGGGCGCATGAATATGTGCAGTGGGATCGACCTCGGACCACGAGGGACGGAGAAAACCATCGACACATGGGGTCGGTCACTCAGGGTCAGGGAAAAATCCAATATATATCTGGTGATATATCGGGTGCTATTAGAGATAGCGCAATAAATCAAAGTGGATTGTCTGCAGGAGGCCCTGGCGCATGGATCTGTGCAGCGGGAACGACCTCGGACCACCAGGGGCCGAGAAAATCACTGTCTCATGGGGCCGGACTGTCAGGGTCAGGGAAAAATCCAATATATATCTGGTGATATCCCGGGTGCTATTAGAGATAGCGCAATAAATCAAAGTGAATTATCTGCAGGGGGCCCTGGCGCATGAATCTGTGCAGCGGGATCGACCTCGGACCACGAGGGACCGAGAAAACCATCGACACATGGGGCCGGACTGTCAGGGTTAGGGAAAAATCCAATATATATCTGGTCATATCTCGGGTGCTATTACAGATAGCGCAATAAATCAAAGTGTATTGTCTGTAGGAGGCCCTGGCGCATGAATCTGTGCAATAGGATCGACCTCGGACCACCAGGGGCCGAGAAAATCACCGTCTCATGGGGCCGGACTGTCTGGGTCAGTGAAAAATCCAATATATATCTGGTGATATCTCCGGTGCTATTAGATTTAGCGCAATAAATCAAAGTGCATTGTCTGTAGGAGGCACTGGCGAATGAATCTGTGCAGCAGGAACGACCTCGGACCACCAGGCGCCGAGGAAACTACCGTCTCATGGGGCCGGACACTCAGGGTCAGGGAAAAATCCAATATATATCTGGTGATATCTCGGGTGCTATTACAGATAACGCAATAAATCAAAGTGCATTGTCTGTAGGAGGCACTGGCGAATGAATCTGTGCAGCAGGAACGACCTCGGACCACCAGGCGCCGAGAAAATTACAGATATTCGGAATCCGACACCGAAGGTCATGTAAAAATCCAGCATATATCTGGTGATATCTGGGGTGCTATTACAGATAGCGCAATAATCCGATGTGAATTGTCTGTAGGAGGCCCTGGCGCATGAATCTGTGCAGCGGGATCGACCTCGGACCACCATGGGCCGAGAAAATCACCGTCTCATGGGGCCGGTCTGTCAGGGTCAGGGAAAAATACAATATATATCTGGTGATATCTCGGGTGCTATTACAGATAGCGCAATAAATCAAAGTGCATTGTCTGCAGGAGGCCCTAGCGCATGAATCTGTGCAGCGGGAACGACCTCGGACCACCAGGGGCCGAGAAAACCACCGTCTCATGGGGTCGGACTGTCAGGGTCAGGGAAAAATCCAATATATATCTCGTCATATCTCGGGTGCTATTAGAGACAGCGCAATAAATCAAAGTGCATTGTCTGCAGGAGGCCGTAGCGCATGAATCTGTGCAGCGGGAACAACCTCGGACCACCAGGGGCCGAGAAAATCACCGTCTCATGGGGCCGGACTGTCAGGGTCGGGGAAAAATCCAATATATATCTGGTGATATATCGGGTGCTATTACAGATAGCGCAATAAATCAAAGTGCATTGTCTGTAGGAGGCACTGGCGCATGAATCTGTGCAGCGGGAACGACCTCGGACCACCAGGGGCCGAGAAAACCACCGTCTCATGGAGTCGGACACTCAGGGTCAGGGAAAAATCCAATATATATCTGGTGATATCCCCGGTGCTATTAGAGATAGCGCAATAAATCAAAGTGCATTGTCTGTAGGAGGCATTGGCGAATGAATATGTGCAGCAGGAACGACCTCGGACCACCAGGCGCCGATAAAATTACAGATATTCGGAATCCGTCACCCAAGGTCATGTAAAAATCCAGCATATATCTGGTGA
Source organism: Nomia melanderi (assembly GCF_051020985.1). Classification (NCBI taxonomy): domain Eukaryota; kingdom Metazoa; phylum Arthropoda; class Insecta; order Hymenoptera; family Halictidae; genus Nomia; species Nomia melanderi. The sequence continues at coordinate 1,245,405 of NW_027475149.1, read as the reverse complement.
TATCTCGGGTGCTATTACAGATAGCGCAATAAACCAAAGTGAATTGTCTGGAAGAAGCCCTGGCGCATGAATCTGTTCAGCGGGATCGACCTCGGACCACGAGGGACCGAGAAAACCATCGACACATGGGGCCGGACTGTCAGGGTCAGCGCAAAATCCAATATATATCTGGTGATATCTCGGGTGCTATTACAGATAGCGCAATAAATCAAAGTGCATTGTCTGTAGGAGGCCCTAGCGCATGAATCTGTGCAGCGGGAACGACCTCGGACCACCAGGGGCCGAGTAAACTACCGTCTCATGGGGCCGGACTGTCAGGGTCGGGGAAAAATCCAATATATATCTGTTGATATCTCGGGTGCTATTACAGATAGCGCAATAAATCAAAGTGCATTGTCTGTAGGAGGCCCTGGCGCAAGAATCTGTGCAGCGGGAACAACCTCGGACCACCAGGGGCCGAGAAAATCACCGTCTCATGATGCCGGATTGTCAGGGTCAGGGAAAAATCCAATATATATCTGGTGATATCTCGGGTGCTATTAGAGATAGCGCAATAAACCAAAGTGCATTGTCTGCAGGAGGCCCTGGCGCATGAATGTGTGGAGCGGGAACGACCTCGGAGCAACAGGGGCCGAGAAAACCACCGTATCATGGTGCCGGACAGTCAGGGTCAGGGAAAAATCCAATATATATCCTGGTGATATCTCGGGTGCTATTACAGATAGCGCAATAAATCAAAGTGCATTGTCTGTAGGAGGCCCTGGCGCATGAATCTGTGCAGCGGGAACGACCTCGGACCACCATGGGCCGAGAAAACCACCGACACATGGGGCCGGACTGTCTGGGTCAGTGAAAAATCCAATATATATCTGGTGATATCTCCGGTGCTATTAGAGATAGCGCAATAAATCAAAGTGCATTGTCTGTAGGAGGCACTGGCGAATGAATCTGTGCAGCGGGAACGACCTGGGACCACCAGGGGCCGAGAAAACCACCGACACATGGGGCCGGACTGTCAGGGTCAGGGAAAAATCCAATATGTATCTGTTGATATCTCGGGTGTTATTAGAGATAGCTCAATAAACCAAAGTGCATTGTCTGCCGGAGGCCCAGGCGCATGAATCTGTGCAGCGCGATCGACCTCGGACCACGAGGGACGGAGAAAACCATCGACACATGGGGTCGGTCACTCAGGGTCAGGGAAAAATCCAATATATATCTGCTGATATATCGGGTGCTATTAGAGATAGCGCAATAAACCAAAGTGCATTGTCTGCAGGAGGCCCTGTCGCATGGATCTGTGCAGCGGGAACGACCTCGGACCACCAGGGGCCGAGAAAATCACTGTCTCATGGGGCCGGACTGTCAGGGTCAGGGAAAAATCCAATATATATCTGGTGATATCCCGGGTGCTATTAGAGATAGCGCAATAAATCAAAGTGAATTATCTGCAGGGGGCCCTGGCGCATGAATCTGTGCAGCGGGATCGACCTCGGACCACGAGGGACCGAGAAAACCATCGACACATGGGGCCGGACTGTCAGGGTCAGGGCAAAATCCAATATATATCTGGTGATATCTCGGGTGCTATTACAGATAGCGCAATAAATCAAAGTGCATTGTCTGTAGGAGGCCCTAGCGCATGAATCTGTGCAGCGGGAACGACCTCGGACCACCAGGGGCCGAGTAAACTACCGTCTCATGGGGCCGGACTGTCAGGGTCGGGGAAAAATCCAATATATATCTGTTGATATCTCGGGTGCTATTACAGATAGCGCAATAAATCAAAGTGCATTGTCTGTAGGAGGCCCTAGCGCATGAATCTGTTTAGCGGGATCGACCTCGGACCACCAGGGACCGAGAAAACCATCGACACATGGGGCCGGACAGTCAGGGTCAGGGAAAAATCCAATATATATCTGCTGATATATCGGGTGCTATTAGAGATAGCGCAATAAACCAAAGTGTATTGTCTGCAGGAGGCCCTGTCGCATGGATCTGTGCAGCGGGAACAACCTCGGACCACCAGGGGCCGAGAAAATCACTGTCTCATGGGGCCGGACTGTCAGGGTCAGGGAAAAATCCAATATATATCTGGTGATATCCCGGGTGCTATTAGAGATAGCGCAATAAATCAAAGTGAATTATCTGCAGGGGGCCCTGGCGCATGAATCTGTGCAGCGGGATCGACCTCGGACCACCAGGGGCCGAGAAAACCACCGACACATGGGGCCGGGCTGTCAGGGTCAGGGAAAAATCCAACATATATCTGGTGATATCTCGGGTGCTATTAGAGATAGCGCAATAAATCAAAGTGAATTATCTGCAGGAGGCCCTGGCGCAAGAATCTGTGCAGCGGGAACAACCTCGGACCACCAGGGGCCGAGAAAATCACCGTCTGATGGGGCCGGATTGTCAGGGTCAGGGAACAATCCAATATATATCTGGTGATATCTCGGGTGCTATTAGAGATAGCGCAATAAATCAAAGTGCATTGTCTGTAGGAGGCACTGGCGAATGAATCTGTGCAGCAGGAACGACCTCGGACCACCAGGGGCCGAGAAAACCACCATCTCATGGGGCCGGACTCTCAGGGTCAGGGGAAAATCCAATATAAATCTGGTGATATCTCGGGTGCTATTACAGATAGCGCGCTAATCCAAAGTGAATTATCTGCAGGAGGCCCTGGCGCATGAATCTGTGCAGTGGGAACGACCTCGGACCACCAGGGGCCGAGAAAACCACCGTCCCATGGAGTCGGACACTCAGGGTCAGGGAAAAATCCAATATATATCCTGGTGATATCTCGGGTGCTATTACAGATAGCGCAATGAATCATAGTGCATTGTCTGTAGGAGGCCCTGGCGCATGAATCTGTGCAGCGGGATCGACCTCGGCCCACCAGGGGCCGAGAAAATCACCGTCTCATGGGGCCGGATTGTCAGGGTCAGGGAAAAATCCAATATATATCTGGTGATATCTCGGGTGCTATTACAGATAGCGCAATAAATCTAAGTGCATTGTCTGTAGGAGGCCCTGGCGCATGAATCTGTGCAATGGGATCGACCTCGGACCACCAGGGGCCGAGAAAATCACCGTCTCATGGGGCCGGACTGTCTGGGTCAGTGAAAAATCCAATATATATCTGGTGATATCTCCGGTGCTATTAGAGATAGCGCAATAAATCAAAGTGCATTGTCTGTAGGAGGCACTGGCGAATGAATCTGTGCAGCAGGAACTACCTCGAACCACCAGGCGCCGAGAAAATTACAGATATTCGGAATCCGTCACCCGAGGTCATGCAAAAATCCAGCATATATCTGGTGATATCTCGGGTGCTATTACGGATAACGCAATAAATCAAAGTGCATTGTCTGTAGGAGGCACTGGCGAATGAATCTGTGCAGCAGGAACGACCTCGGACCACCAGGCGCCGAGAAAATTACAGATATTCGGAATCCGTCACCCAAGGTCATGTAAAAATCCAGCATATATCTGGTGATATCTCGGGTGCTATTACAGATAGCGCAATAATCCGATGTGAATTGTCTGTAGGAGGCCCTGGCGCATGAATCTGTGCAGCGGGATCGACCTCGGACCACCATGGGCCGAGAAAATCACCGTCTCATGGGGCCGGTCTGTCAGGGACAGGGAAAAATACAATATATATCTGGTGATATCTCGGGTGCTATTACAGATAGCGCAATAAATCAAAGTGGATTGTCTGCAGGAGGCCCTAGCGCATGAATCTGTGCAGCGGGAACGACCTCGGACCACCAGCGGCCGAGAAAACCACCGTCTCATGGGGTCGGACTGTCAGGGTCAGGGAAAAATCCAATATATATCTCGTCATATCTCGGGTGCTATTAGAGACAGCGCAATAAATCAAAGTGCATTGTCTGCAGGAGGCCGTAGCGCATGAATCTGTGCAGCGGGAACAACCTCGGACCACCAGGGGCCGAGAAAATCACCGTCTCATGGGGCCGGACTGTCAGGGTCGGGGAAAAATCCAATATATATCTGGTGATATATCGGGTGCTATTACAGATAGCGCAATAAATCAAAGTGCATTGTCTGTAGGAGGCACTGGCGCATGAATCTGTGCAGCGGGAACGACCTCGGACCACCAGGGGCCGAGAAAACCACCGTCTCATGGAGTCGGACACTCAGGGTCAGGGAAAAATCCAATATATATCTGGTGATATCCCCGGTGCTATTAGAGATAGCGCAATAAATCAAAGTGCATTGTCTGTAGGAGGCATTGGCGAATGAATCTGTGCAGCAGGAACGACCTCGGACCACCAGGCGCCGATAAAATTACAGATATTCGGAATCCGTCACCCAAGGTCATGTAAAAATCCAGCATATATCTGGTGATATCTCGGGTGCTATTACAGATAGCGCAATAAACCAAAGTGAATTGTCTGGAAGAAGCCCTGGCGCATGAATCTGTTCAGCGGGATCGACCTCGGACCACGAGGGACCGAGAAAACCATCGACACATGGGGCCGGACTGTCAGGGTCAGCGCAAAATCCAATATATATCTGGTGATATCTCGGGTGCTATTACAGATAGCGCAATAAATCAAAGTGCATTGTCTGTAGGAGGCCCTAGCGCATGAATCTGTGCAGCGGGAACGACCTCGGACCACCAGGGGCCGAGTAAACTACCGTCTCATGGGGCCGGACTGTCAGGGTCGGGGAAAAATCCAATATATATCTGTTGATATCTCGGGTGCTATTACAGATAGCGCAATAAATCAAAGTGCATTGTCTGTAGGAGGCCCTGGCGCAAGAATCTGTGCAGCGGGAACAACCTCGGACCACCAGGGGCCGAGAAAATCACCGTCTCATGAGGCCGGATTGTCAGGGTCAGGGAAAAATCCAATATATATCTGGTGATATCTCGGGTGCTATTAGAGATAGCGCAATAAACCAAAGTGCATTGTCTGCAGGAGGCCCTGGCGCATGAATGTGTGGAGCGGGAACGACCTCGGAGCAACAGGGGCCGAGAAAACCACCGTATCATGGTGCCGGACAGTCAGGGTCAGGGAAAAATCCAATATATATCCTGGTGATATCTCGGGTGCTATTACAGATAGCGCAATAAATCAAAGTGCATTGTCTGTAGGAGGCCCTGGCGCATGAATCTGTGCAGCGGGAACGACCTCGGACCACCATGGGCCGAGAAAACCACCGACACATGGGGCCGGACTGTCTGGGTCAGTGAAAAATCCAATATATATCTGGTGATATCTCCGGTGCTATTAGAGATAGCGCAATAAATCAAAGTGCATTGTCTGTAGGAGGCACTGGCGAATGAATCTGTGCAGCGGGAACGACCTGGGACCACCAGGGGCCGAGAAAACCACCGACACATGGGGCCGGACTGTCAGGGTCAGGGAAAAATCCAATATGTATCTGTTGATATCTCGGGTGTTATTAGAGATAGCTCAATAAACCAAAGTGCATTGTCTGCCGGAGGCCCAGGCGCATGAATCTGTGCAGCGCGATCGACCTCGGACCACGAGGGACGGAGAAAACCATCGACACATGGGGTCGGTCACTCAGGGTCAGGGAAAAATCCAATATATATCTGGTGATATATCGGGTGCTATTAGAGATAGCGCAATAAATCAAAGTGCATAGACCGTAGGAGGCCCTAGCGCATGAATCTGTTTAGCGTGATCGACCTCGGACCACCAGGGACCGAGAAAACCATCGACACATGGGGCCGGACAGTCAGGGTCAGGGAAAAATCCAATATATGTCTGCTGATATATCGGGTGCTATTAGAGATAGCGCAATAAACCAAAGTGCATTGTCTGCAGGAGGCCCTGTCGCATGGATCTGTGCAGCGGGAACGACCTCGGACCACCAGGGGCCGAGAAAATCACTGTCTCATGGGGCCGGAATGTCAGGGTCAGGGAAAAATCCAATATATATCTGGTGATATCCCGGGTGCTATTAGAGATAGCGCAATAAATCAAAGTGAATTATCTGCAGGGGGCCCTGGCGCATGAATCTGTGCAGCGGGATCGACCTCGGACCACGAGGGACCGAGAAAACCATCGACACATGGGGCCGGACTGTCAGGGTCAGGGCAAAATCCAATATATATCTGGTGATATCTCGGGTGCTATTACAGATAGCGCAATAAATCAAAGTGCATTGTCTGTAGGAGGCCCTAGCGCATGAATCTGTGCAGCGGGAACGACCTCGGACCACCAGGGGCCGAGTAAACTACCGTCTCATGGGGCCGGACTGTCAGGGTCGGGGAAAAATCCAATATATATCTGTTGATATCTCGGGTGCTATTACAGATAGCGCAATAAATCAAAGTGCATTGTCTGTAGGAGGCCCTGGCGCAAGAATCTGTGCAGCGGGAACAACCTCGGACCACCAGGGGCCGAGAAAATCACCGTCTCATGAGGCCGGATTGTCAGGGTCAGGGAAAAATCCAATATATATCTGGTGATATCTCGGGTGCTATTAGAGATAGCGCAATAAACCAAAGTGCATTGTCTGCAGGAGGCCCTGGCGCATGAATGTGTGGAGCGGGAACGACCTCGGAGCAACAGGGGCCGAGAAAACCACCGTATCATGGTGCCGGACAGTCAGGGTCAGGGAAAAATCCAATATATATCCTGGTGATATCTCGGGTGCTATTACAGATAGCGCAATAAATCAAAGTGCATTGTCTGTAGGAGGCCCTGGCGCATGAATCTGTGCTGCGGGAACGACCTCGGACCACCATGGGCCGAGAAAACCACCGACACATGGGGCCGGACTGTCTGGGTCAGTGAAAAATCCAATATATATCTGGTGATATCTCCGGTGCTATTAGAGATAGCGCAATAAATCAAAGTGCATTGTCTGTAGGAGGCACTGGCGAATGAATCTGTGCTGCGGGAACGACCTGGGACCACCAGGGGCCGAGAAAACCACCGACACATGGGGCCGGACTGTCAGGGTCAGGGAAAAATCCAATATGTATCTGTTGATATCTCGGGTCTTATTAGAGATAGCTCAATAAACCAAAGTGCATTGTCTGCCGGAGGCCCAGGCGCATGAATCTGTGCAGCGCGATCGACCTCGGACCACGAGGGACGGAGAAAACCATCGACACATGGGGTCGGTCACTCAGGGTCAGGGAAAAATCCAATATATATCTGGTGATATATCGGGTGCTATTAGAGATAGCGCAATAAATCAAAGTGCATAGACCGTAGGAGGCCCTAGCGCATGAATCTGTTTAGCGGGATCGACCTCGGACCACCAGGGACCGAGAAGACCATCGACACATGGGGCCGGACAGTCAGGGTCAGGGAAAAATCCAATATATATCTGCTGATATATCGGGTGCTATTAGAGATAGCGCAATAAACCAAAGTGTATTGTCTGCAGGAGGCCCTGTCGCATGGATCTGTGCAGCGGGAACGACCTCGGACCACCAGGGGCCGAGAAAATCACTGTCTCATGGGGCCGGACTGTCAGGGTCAGGGAAAAATCCAATATATATCTGGTGATATCCCGGGTGCTATTAGAGATAGCGCCATAAATCAAAGTGAATTATCTGCAGGGGGCCCTGGCGCATGAATCTGTGCAGCGGGATCGACCTCGGACCACCAGGGGCCGAGAAAACCACCGACACATGGGGCCGGGCTGTCAGGGTCAGGGAAAAATCCAACATATATCTGGTGATATCTCGGGTGCTATTAGAGATAGCGCAATAAATCAAAGTGAATTATCTGCAGGAGGCCCTGGCGCAAGAATCTGTGCAGCGGGAACAACCTCGGACCACCAGGGGCCGAGAAAATCACCGTCTGATGGGGCCGGATTGTCAGGGTCAGGGAACAATCCAATATATATCTGGTGATATCTCGGGTGCTATTAGAGATAGCGCAATAAATCAAAGTGCATTGTCTGTAGGAGGCACTGGCGAATGAATCTGTGCAGCAGGAACGACCTCGGACCACCAGGGGCCGAGAAAACCACCATCTCATGGGGCCGGACTCTCAGGGTCAGGGGAAAATCCAATATAAATCTGGTGATATCTCGGGTGCTATTACAGATAGCGCGCTAATCCAAAGTGAATTATCTGCAGGAGGCCCTGGCGCATGAATCTGTGCAGCGGGTTCGACCTCGGACCACCAGGGGCCGAGAAAACCACCGACACATGGGGCCGGGCTGTCAGGGTCAGGGAAAAATCCAACATATATCTGGTGATATCTCGGGTGCTATTAGAGATAGCGCAATAAACCAAAGTGCATTGTCTGGAGGAGACCCTGGCGCATGAATCTGTGCAGCGGGAACGACCTCGGACCACCAGGGGCCGAGAAAACCACCGACACATGGGGCCGATCTGTCAGTGTCAGGGAAAAATCCAATATGTATCTGGTGATATCTCGGGTGCTATTAGAGATAGCGCAATAAACCAAAGCCAATTATCTATAGGAGGCCCCGGCGCATGAATCTGTGCAGCGGGAACGACCTTGGACCTCCAGGGGTCGAGAAAACCACCGTCTCATGGGGCCGGATACTCAGGGTCAGGGGAAAATCCAATATATATATGGTGATATCTCGGGTGCTATAAGAGATAGCGCAATAAAGCAAAGGGAATTATCTATAGGAGGCCCTGGCGCATGAATCTGTGCAGCGGGAACGACCTCGGACCACGAGGGGCCGAGAAAATCACCGTCTCACTGGGCCGGACTGTCAGGGTCAGGGAAAAATCCAATATATATCTGGTGATATCCCGGGTGCTATTAGAGATAGCGCAATAAAACAAAGTGCATTGTCTGTAGGAGGCACTGGCGAATGAATCTGTGCAGCAGGAACGACCTCGGGCCACCAGGCGCCGAGAAAATTGCAGATATTCGGAATCCGTCACCCAAGGTCATGTAAAAATCCAGCATACATCTGGTGACATCTCGGGTGCTATTACAGATAGCGCAATAAACCAAAGTGCATTGTCTGCAGGAGGCCCTGGCGCATGAATGTGTGCAGCGGGAACGACCTCGGACCACCAGGGGCCGAGAAAACGACCGTCTCAAGGGGACGGACTGTCAGGGTCAGGGAAAAATCCAATATATATCTGGTGATATCTCGGGTGCTATTAGAGATAGCGCAATAAATCAAAGTGCATTGTCTGCAGGAAGCCCTGGCGCATGAATCTGTGCAGCGGGATCGACCTCGGACCACCAGGGGCAGAGAAAACCACCGACACATGGGGGCGGACACTCAGGGTCGGGGAAAAATTCAATATATATCTGGTGATATCTCGGGTGCTCTTACAGATAGCGCACTAAACCAAAGTGAATTATCTGCAGGGGGCCCTGGCGCATGAATGTGTGCAGCGGGATCGACCTCGGACCACCAGCGGCCGAGAAAACTACCGTCTCATGGGGCCGGACACTCAGGGTCAGGGAAAAATCCAATATATATCTGTTGATATCTCGGGTGCTATTACAGATAGCGCAATTAATCAAAGTGCATTGTCTGTAGGAGGCCCTGGCGCATGTATCTGTGCAGCGGGAACGACCTCGGACCACCAGGGGCCGAGGAAACTACCGTGTCATGGGGCCGGACACTCAGGGTCAGGGAAAAATCCAATATATATCTGGTGATATCTCGGGTGCTATTAGAGATAGCGCAATAAATCAAAGTGAATTATCGGCAGGGGGCCCTGGCGCATGAATCTGTGCAGCGGGAACGACCTCGGACCACCAGGGGCCGAGAAAACCACCGTCACATGGGGTAGGACTGTCAGGGTCAGGGAAAAATCCAATATATATCTGGTGATATCTCGGGTGCTATTAGAGATAGCGCAATAAATCAAAGTGAATTATCTGCAGGGGGCCCTGGCGCATGAATCTGTGCAGCGGGAACGACCTCGGACCACCAGGGGCCGAGAAAACCACCGTCTCAAGGGGTCGGACTGTCAGGGTCAGGAAAAAATCCAATATATATATGGTGATATCTCGGGTGCTATTAGAGATAGCGCAATAAACAAAAGTGCATTGTCTGCAGGAGGCGCTGGCGCATGAATCTGTGCAGCGGGAACGACCTCGGACCACCAGGGGCCGAGAAAACCATCGACACATGGTACCGGACTGTCAGGGTCAGGGAAAAATCCAATATATATCCTGGTTATATCTCGGGCGCTATTACAGATAGCGCAATAAACCTAAGTGCCTTGTCTGCAGGAGGCCCTGGCGCATGAATCTGTGCAGCGGGAACGACCTCGGACCAGCATGGGCCGAGAAAACCACCGTCCCATGGAGTCGGATACTCAGGGTCAGGGAAAAATCCAATATATATCCTGGTGATATCTCGGGTGCTATTACAGATAGCGCAATGAATCATAGTGCATTGTCTGTAGGAGGCCCTGGCGCATGAATCTGTGCAGCGGGATCGACCTCGGCCCACCAGGGGCCGAGAAAATCACCGTCTCATGGGGCCGGATTGTCAGGGTCAGGGAAAAATCCAATATATATCTGGTGATATCTCGGGTGCTATTACAGATAGCGCAATAAATCAAAGTGAATTATCTGCAGGAGGCCCTGGGGCATGAATCTGTGCAGCGGGAACGACCTGGGACCACCAGGGGCCGAGTAAACTACCGTCTCATGGGGCCGGACTGTCAGGGTCGGGGAAAAATCCAATATATATCTGTTGATATCTCGGGTGCTATTACAGATAGCGCAATAAATCAAAGTGCATTGTCTGTAGGAGGCCCTGGCGCAAGAATCTGTGCAGCGGGAACAACCTCGGACCACCAGGGGCCGAGAAAATCACCGTCTCATGAGGCCGGATTGTCAGGGTCAGGGAAAAATCCAATATATATCTGGTGATATCTCGGGTGCTATTAGAGATAGCGCAATAAACCAAAGTGCATTGTCTGTAGGAGGCACTGGCGAATGAATCTGTGCAGCGGGAACGACCTGGGACCACCAGGGGCCGAGAAAACCACCGACACATGGGGCCGGACTGTCTGGGTCAGTGAAAAATCCAATATATATCTGGTGATATCTCCGGTGCTATTAGAGATAGCGCAATAAATCAAAGTGCATTGTCTGTAGGAGGCACTGGCGAATGAATCTGTGCAGCGGGAACGACCTGGGACCACCAGGGGCCGAGAAAACCACCGACACATGGGGCCGGACTGTCAGGGTCAGGGAAAAATCCAATATGTATCTGTTGATATCTCGGGTGTTATTAGAGATAGCTCAATAAACCAAAGTGCATTGTCTGCCGGAGGCCCAGGCGCATGAATCTGTGCAGCGCGATCGACCTCGGACCACGAGGGACGGAGAAAACCATCGACACATGGGGTCGGTCACTCAGGGTCAGGGAAAAATCCAATATATATCTGGTGATATATCGGGTGCTATTAGAGATAGCGCAATAAATCAAAGTGCATAGACCGTAGGAGGCCCTAGCGCATGAATCTGTTTAGCGGGATCGACCTCGGACCACCAGGAACCGAGAAAACCATCGACACATGGGGCCGGACAGTCAGGGTCAGGGAAAAATCCAATATATATCTGCTGATATATCGGGTGCTATTAGAGATAGCGCAATAAACCAAAGTGTATTGTCTGCAGGAGGCCCTGTCGCATGGATCTGTGCAGCGGGAACGACCTCGGACCACCAGGGGCCGAGAAAATCACTGTCTCATGGGGCCGGACTGTCAGGGTCAGGGAAAAATCCAATATATATCTGGTGATATCCCGGGTGCTATTAGAGATAGCGCAATAAATCAAAGTGAATTATCTGCAGGGGGCCCTGGCGCATGAATCTGTGCAGCGGGATCGACCTCGGACCACCAGGGGCCGAGAAAACCACCGACACATGGGGCCGGGCTGTCAGGGTCAGGGAAAAATCCAACATATATCTGGTGATATCTCGGGTGCTATTAGAGATAGCGCAATAAACCAAAGTGCATTGTCTGGAGGAGACCCTGGCGCATGAATCTGTGCAGCGGGAACGACCTCGGACCACCAGGGGCCGAGAAAACCACCGACACATGGGGCCGATCTGTCAGTGTCAGGGAAAAATCCAATATGTATCTGGTGATATCTCGGGTGCTATTAGAGATAGCGCAATAAACCAAAGCCAATTATCTATAGGAGGCCCCGGCGCATGAATCTGTGCAGCGGGAACGACCTTGGACCTCCAGGGGTCGAGAAAACCACCGTCTCATGGGGCCGGTTACTCAGGGTCAGGGGAAAATCCAATATATATATGGTGATATCTCGGGTGCTATAAGAGATAGCGCAATAAAGCAAAGGGAATTATCTATAGGAGGCCCTGGCGCATGAATCTGTGCAGCGGGAACGACCTCGGACCACGAGGGGCCGAGAAAATCACCGTCTCACTGGGCCGGACTGTCAGGGTCAGGGAAAAATCCAATATATATCTGGTGATATCCCGGGTGCTATTAGAGATAGCGCAATAAAACAAAGTGCATTGTCTGTAGGAGGCACTGGCGAATGAATCTGTGCAGCAGGAACGACCTCGGGCCACCAGGCGCCGAGAAAATTGCAGATATTCGGAATCCGTCACCCAAGGTCATGTAAAAATCCAGCATACATCTGGTGACATCTCGGGTGCTATTACAGATAGCGCAATAAACCAAAGTGCATTGTCTGCAGGAGGCCCTGGCGCATGAATGTGTGCAGCGGGAACGATCTCGGACCACCAGGGGCCGAGAAAACCACCGTCTCATGGGGCCGGACTGTCAGGGTCGGGGAAAAATTCAATATATATCTGGTGATATCTCGGGTGCTCTTACAGATAGCGCACTAAACCAAAGTGAATTATCTGCAGGGAGCCCTGGCGCATGAATCTGTGCAGTGGGAACGACCTCGGACCACCAGGGGCCGAGAAAACCACCGACACATGGGGCCGGACTGTCAGGGTCAGGGAAAAATACAATATATATCTGGTGATATCTCGTGTGCTATTACAGATAGCGCAATAAACCAAAGTGCATTGTCTGCATGAGGCCCTGGCGCATGAATGTGTGCAGCGGGAACGACCTCGGACCACCAGGGGCCGAGAAAACGACCGTCTCAAGGGGTCGGACTGTCAGGGTCAGGGAAAAATCCAATATATATCTGGTGATATCTCGGGTGCTATTAGAGATAGCGCAATAAATCAAAGTGCATTGTCTGCAGGAAGCCCTGGCGCATGAATCTGTGCAGCGGGATCGACCTCGGACCACCAGGGGCAGAGAAAACCACCGACACATGGGGGCGGACACTCAGGGTCGGGGAAAAATTCAATATATATCTGGTGATATCTCGGGTGCTCTTACAGATAGCGCACTAAACCAAAGTGAATTATCTGCAGGGGGCCCTGGCGCATGAATGTGTGCAGCGGGATCGACCTCGGACCACCAGCGGCCGAGAAAACTACCGTCTCATGGGGCCGGACACTCAGGGTCAGGGAAAAATCCAATATATATCTGTTGATATCTCGGGTGCTATTACAGATAGCGCAATTAATCAAAGTGCATTGTCTGTAGGAGGCCCTGGCGCATGTATCTGTGCAGCGGGAACGACCTCGGACCACCAGGGGCCGAGGAAACTACCGTGTCATGGGGCCGGACACTCAGGGTCAGGGAAAAATCCAATATATATCTGGTGATATCTCGGGTGCTATTAGAGATAGCGCAATAAATCAAAGTGAATTATCTGCAGGGGGCCCTGGCGCATGAATCTGTGCAGCGGGAACGACCTCGGACCACCAGGGGCCGAGAAAACCACCGTCACATGGGGTAGGACTGTCAGGGTCAGGGAAAAATCCAATATATATCTGGTGATATCTCGGGTGCTATTAGAGATAGCGCAATAAATCAAAGTGAATTATCTGCAGGGGGCCCTGGCGCATGAATCTGTGCAGCGGGAACGACCTCGGACCACCAGGGGCCGAGAAAACCACCGTCTCAAGGGGTCGGACTGTCAGGGTCAGGAAAAAATCCAATATATATATGGTGATATCTCGGGTGCTATTAGAGATAGCGCAATAAACAAAAGTACATTGTCTGCAGGAGGCGCTGGCGCATGAATCTGTGCAGCGGGAACGACCTCGGACCACCAGGGGCCGAGAAAACCATCGACACATGGTACCGGACTGTCAGGGTCAGGGAAAAATCCAATATATATCCTGGTTATATCTCGGGCGCTATTACAGATAGCGCAATAAACCTAAGTGCCTTGTCTGCAGGAGGCCCTGGCGCATGAATCTGTGCAGCGGGAACGACCTCGGACCAGCATGGGCCGAGAAAACCACCGTCCCATGGAGTCGGATACTCAGGGTCAGGGAAAAATCCAATATATATCCTGGTGATATCTCGGGTGCTATTACAGATAGCGCAATGAATCATAGTGCATTGTCTGTAGGAGGCCCTGGCGCATGAATCTGTGCAGCGGGATCGACCTCGGCCCACCAGGGGCCGAGAAAATCACCGTCTCATGGGGCCGGATTGTCAGGGTCAGGGAAAAATCCAATATATATCTGGTGATATCTCGGGTGCTATTACAGATAGCGCAATAAATCAAAGTGAATTATCTGCAGGAGGCCCTGGGGCATGAATCTGTGCAGCGGGAACGACCTGGGACCACCAGGGGCCGAGTAAACTACCGTCTCATGGGGCCGGACTGTCAGGGTCGGGGAAAAATCCAATATATATCTGTTGATATCTCGGGTGCTATTACAGATAGCGCAATAAATCAAAGTGCATTGTCTGTAGGAGGCCCTGGCGCAAGAATCTGTGCAGCGGGAACAACCTCGGACCACCAGGGGCCGAGAAAATCACCGTCTCATGAGGCCGGATTGTCAGGGTCAGGGAAAAATCCAATATATATCTGGTGATATCTCGGGTGCTATTAGAGATAGCGCAATAAACCAAAGTGCATTGTCTTCAGGAGGCCCTGGCGCATGAATGTGTGGAGCGGGAACGACCTCGGAGCAACAGGGGCCGAGAAAACCACCGTATCATGGTGCCGGACAGTCAGGGTCATGGAAAAATCCAATATATATCCTGGTGATATCTCGGGTGCTATTACAGATAGCGCAATAAATCAAAGTGCATTGTCTGTAGGAGGCCCTGGCGCATGAATCTGTGCTGCGGGAACGACCTCGGACCACCATGGGCCGAGAAAACCACCGACACATGGGGCCGGACTGTCTGGGTCAGTGAAAAATCCAATATATATCTGGTGATATCTCCGGTGCTATTAGAGATAGCGCAATAAATCAAAGTGCATTGTCTGTAGGAGGCACTGGCGAATGAATCTGTGCAGCGGGAACGACCTGGGACCACCAGGGGCCGAGAAAACCACCGACACATGGGGCCGGACTGTCAGGGTCAGGGAAAAATCCAATATGTATCTGTTGATATCTCGGGTGTTATTAGAGATAGCTCAATAAACCAAAGTGCATTGTCTGCCGGAGGCCCAGGCGCATGAATCTGTGCAGCGCGATCGACCTCGGACCACGAGGGACGGAGAAAACCATCGACACATGGGGTCGGTCACTCAGGGTCAGGGAAAAATCCAATATATATCTGGTGATATATCGGGTGCTATTAGATATAGCGCAATAAATCAAAGTGCATAGACCGTAGGAGGCCCTAGCGCATGAATCTGTTTAGCGGGATCGACCTCGGACCACCAGGGACCGAGAAAACCATCGACACATGGGGCCGGACAGTCAGGGTCAGGGAAAAATCCAATATATATCTGCTGATATATCGGGTGCTATTAGAGATAGCGCAATAAACCAAAGTGTATTGTCTGCAGGAGGCCCTGTCGCATGGATCTGTGCAGCAGGAACGACCTCGGACCACCAGGGGCCGAGAAAACCACCATCTCATGGGGCCGGACTCTCAGGGTCAGGGGAAAATCCAATATAAATCTGGTGATATCTCCGGTGCTATTACAGATAGCGCGCTAATCCAAAGTGAATTATCTGCAGGAGGCCCTGGCGCATGAATCTGTGCAGCGGGAACGACCTCGGACCACCAGGGGCCGAGAAAACCACCGTCCCATGGAGTCGGACACTCAGGGTCAGGGAAAAATCCAATATATATCCTGGTGATATCTTGGGTGCTATTACAGATAGCGCAATGAATCATAGTGCATTGTCTGTAGGAGGCCCTGGCGCATGAATCTGTGCAGCGGGATCGACCTCGGCCCACCAGGGGCCGAGAAAATCACCGTCTCATGGGGCCGGATTGTCAGGGTCAGGGAAAAATCCAATATATATCTGGTGATATCTCGGGTGCTATTACAGATAGCGCAATAAATCAAAGTGAATTATCTGCAGGAGGCCCTGGGGCATGAATCTGTGCAGCGGGAACGACCTCGGACCACCAGGGGCCGAGAAAACTATCGTCTCATGGGGCCGGACTGTCAGGGTCGGGGAAAAATCCAATATATATCTAATGATATCTCGGGTGCTATTACAGATAGCGCAATAAATCTAAGTGCATTGTCTGTAGGAGGCCCTGGCGCATGAATCTGTGCAGCGGGAACGACCTCGGACCACCATGGGCCGAGAAAACCAGCGACACATGGGGCCGGACACTCAGGGTCGGGGAAAAATTCAATATATATCTGGTGATATCTCGGGTACTCTTACAGATAGCGAACTAAACCAAAGTGAATCATCTGCAGGGGGCCCTAGCGCATGAATCTGTGAAGCGGGAACGACCTGGGACCACCAGGGGCCGAGAAAACCACCGACACATGGGGCCGGACTGTCAGGGTCAGGGAAAAATCCATTATATATCTGGTGATATCTCGGGTGCTATAACAGATAGCGCAATAAATCAAAGTGCATTGTCTGTAGGAGGCCCTAGCGCATGAATCTGTGCAGCGGGAACGACCTCGGACCACCAGGGGCCGAGAAAATCACTGTCTCATTGGGCCGGACTGTCAGGGTCAGGGAAAAATCCAATATATATCTGGTGATATCCCGGGTGCTATTAGAGATAGCGCAATAAATCAAAGTGAATTATCTGCAGGGAGCCCTGGCGCATGAATCTGTGCAGCGGGATCCGACCTCGGACCACGAGGGACCGAGAAAACCATCGACACATGGGGCCGGACTGTCAGGGTTAGGGAAAAATCCAATATATATCTGGTGATATCTCGGGTGCTATTACAGATAGCGCAATAAGTCAAAGTGCATTGTCTGTAGGAGGCCCTGGCGCATGAATCTGTGCAATGGGATCGACCTCGGACCACCAGGGGCCGAGAAAATCACCGTCTCATGGGGCCGGACTGTCTGGGTCAGTGAAAAATCCAATATAAATCTGGTGATATCTCGGGTGCTATTACAGATAGCGCGCTAATCCAAAGTGAATTATCTGCAGGAGGCCCTGGCGCATGAATCTGTGCAGCGGGAACGACCTCGGACCACCAGGGGCCGAGAAAACCACCGTCCCATGGAGTCGGACACTCAGGGTCAGGGAAAAATCCAATATATATCCTGGTGATATCTTGGGTGCTATTACAGATAGCGCAATGAATCATAGTGCATTGTCTGTAGGAGGCCCTGGCGCATGAATCTGTGCAGCGGGATCGACCTCGGCCCACCAGGGGCCGAGAAAATCACCGTCTCATGGGGCCGGATTGTCAGGGTCAGGGAAAAATCCAATATATATCTGGTGATATCTCGGGTGCTATTACAGATAGCGCAATAAATCAAAGTGAATTATCTGCAGGAGGCCCTGGGGCATGAATCTGTGCAGCGGGAACGACCTGGGACCACCAGGGGCCGAGTAAACTACCGTCTCATGGGGCCGGACTGTCAGGGTCGGGGAAAAATCCAATATATATCTGTTGATATCTCGGGTGCTATTACAGATAGCGCAATAAATCAAAGTGCATTGTCTGTAGGAGGCCCTGGCGCAAGAATCTGTGCAGCGGGAACAACCTCGGACCACCAGGGGCCGAGAAAATCACCGTCTCATGAGGCCGGATTGTCAGGGTCAGGGAAAAATCCAATATATATCTGGTGATATCTCGGGTGCTATTAGAGATAGCGCAATAAACCAAAGTGCATTGTCTGCAGGAGGCCCTGGCGCATGAATGTGTGGAGCGGGAACGACCTCGGAGCAACAGGGGCCGAGAAAACCACCGTATCATGGTGCCGGACAGTCAGGGTCAGGGAAAAATCCAATATATATCCTGGTGATATCTCGGGTGCTATTACAGATAGCGCAATAAATCAAAGTGCATTGTCTGTAGGAGGCCCTGGCGCATGAATCTGTGCTGCGGGAACGACCTCGGACCACCATGGGCCGAGAAAACCACCGACACATGGGGCCGGACTGTCTGGGTCAGTGAAAAATCCAATATATATCTGGTGATATCTCCGGTGCTATTAGAGATAGCGCAATAAATCAAAGTGCATTGTCTGTAGGAGGCACTGGCGAATGAATCTGTGCAGCGGGAACGACCTGGGACCACCAGGGGCCGAGAAAACCACCGACACATGGGGCCGGACTGTCAGGGTCAGGGAAAAATCCAATATGTATCTGTTGATATCTCGGGTGTTATTAGAGATAGCTCAATAAACCAAAGTGCATTGTCTGCCGGAGGCCCAGGCGCATGAATCTGTGCAGCGCGATCGACCTCGGACCACGAGGGACGGAGAAAACCATCGACACATGGGGTCGGTCACTCAGGGTCAGGGAAAAATCCAATATATATCTGGTGATATATCGGGTGCTATTAGATATAGCGCAATAAATCAAAGTGCATAGACCGTAGGAGGCCCTAGCGCATGAATCTGTTTAGCGGGATCGACCTCGGACCACCAGGGACCGAGAAAACCATCGACACATGGGGCCGGACAGTCAGGGTCAGGGAAAAATCCAATATATATCTGCTGATATATCGGGTGCTATTAGAGATAGCGCAATAAACCAAAGTGTATGGTCTGCAGGAGGCCCTGTCGCATGGATCTGTGCAGCAGGAACGACCTCGGACCACCAGGGGCCGAGAAAACCACCATCTCATGGGGCCGGACTCTCAGGGTCAGGGGAAAATCCAATATAAATCTGGTGATATCTCCGGTGCTATTACAGATAGCGCGCTAATCCAAAGTGAATTATCTGCAGGAGGCCCTGGCGCATGAATCTGTGCAGCGGGAACGACCTCGGACCACCAGGGGCCGAGAAAACCACCGTCCCATGGAGTCGGACACTCAGGGTCAGGGAAAAATCCAATATATATCCTGGTGATATCTTGGGTGCTATTACAGATAGCGCAATGAATCATAGTGCATTGTCTGTAGGAGGCCCTGGCGCATGAATCTGTGCAGCGGGATCGACCTCGGCCCCTGGTGGGCCGAGAAAATCACCGTCTCATGGGGCCGGATTGTCAGGGTCAGGGAAAAATCCAATATATATCTGGTGATATCTCGGGTGCTATTACAGATAGCGCAATAAATCAAAGTGAATTATCTGCAGGAGGCCCTGGGGCATGAATCTGTGCAGCGGGAACGACCTCGGACCACCAGGGGCCGAGAAAACTATCGTCTCATGGGGCCGGACTGTCAGGGTCGGGGAAAAATCCAATATATATCTAATGATATCTCGGGTGCTATTACAGATAGCGCAATAAATCTAAGTGCATTGTCTGTAGGAGGCCCTGGCGCATGAATCTGTGCAGCGGGAACGACCTCGGACCACCATGGGCCGAGAAAACCAGCGACACATGGGGCCGGACACTCAGGGTCGGGGAAAAATTCAATATATATCTGGTGATATCTCGGGTGCTCTTACAGATAGCGAACTAAACCAAAGTGAATCATCTGCAGGGGGCCCTAGCGCATGAATCTGTGAAGCGGGAACGACCTGGGACCACCAGGGGCCGAGAAAACCACCGACACATGGGGCCGGACTGTCAGGGTCAGGGAAAAATCCATTATATATCTGGTGATATCTCGGGTGCTATAACAGATAGCGCAATAAATCAAAGTGCATTGTCTGTAGGAGGCCCTAGCGCATGAATCTGTGCAGCGGGAACGACCTCGGACCACCAGGGGCCGAGAAAATCACTGTCTCATTGGGCCGGACTGTCAGGGTCAGGGAAAAATCCAATATATATCTGGTGATATCCCGGGTGCTATTAGAGATAGCGCAATAAATCAAAGTGAATTATCTGCAGGGAGCCCTGGCGCATGAATCTGTGCAGCGGGATCCGACCTCGGGCCACGAGGGACCGAGAAAACCATCGACACATGGGGCCGGACTGTCAGGGTTAGGGAAAAATCCAATATATATCTGGTGATATCTCGGGTGCTATTACAGATAGCGCAATAAGTCAAAGTGCATTGTCTGTAGGAGGCCCTGGCGCATGAATCTGTGCAATGGGATCGACCTCGGACCACCAGGGGCCGAGAAAATCACCGTCTCATGGGGCCGGACTGTCTGGGTCAGTGAAAAATCCAATATATATCTGGTGATATCTCCGGTGCTATTAGAGATAGCGCAATAAATCAAAGTGCATTGTCTGTAAGAGGCACTGGCGAATGAATCTGTGCAGCAGGAACTACCTCGAACCACCAGGCGCCGAGAAAATTACAGATATTCGGAATCCGTCACCCGAGGTCATGTAAAAATCCAGCATATATCTGGTGATATCTCGGGTGCTATTACGGATAACGCAATAAATCAAAGTGCATTGTCTGTAGGAGGCACTGGCGAATGAATCTGTGCAGCAGGAACGACCTCGGACCACCAGGCGCCGAGAAAATTACAGATATTCGGAATCCGTCACCCAAGGTCATGTAAAAATCCAGCATATATCTGGTGATATCTCGGGTGCTATTACAGATAGCGCAATAAGCCGATGTGAATTGTCTGTAGGAGGCCCTGGCGCATGAATCTGTGCAGCGGGATCGACCTCGGACCACCATGGGCCGAGAAAATCACCGTCTCATGGGGCCGGTCTGTCAGGGTCAGGGAAAAATACAATATATATCTGGTGATATCTCGGGTGCTATTACAGATAGCGCAATAAATCAAAGTGCATTGTCTGCAGGAGGCCCTAGCGCATGAATCTGTGCAGCGGGAACGACCTCGGACCACCAGGGGCCGAGAAAACCACCGTCTCATGGGGTCGGACTGTCAGGGTCAGGGAAAAATCCAATATATATCTCGTCATATCTCGGGTGCTATTAGAGACAGCGCAATAAATCAAAGTGCATTGTCTGCAGGAGGCCGTAGCGCATGAATCTGTGCAGCGGGAACAACCTCGGACCACCAGGGGCCGAGAAAATCACCGTCTCATGGGGCCGGACTGTCAGGGTCGGGGAAAAATCCAATATATATCTGGTGATATATCGGGTGCTATTACAGATAGCGCAATAAATCAAAGTGCATTGTCTGTAGGAGGCACTGGCGCATGAATCTGTGCAGCGGGAACGACCTCGGACCACCAGGGGCCGAGAAAACCACCGTCTCATGGAGTCGGACACTCAGGGTCAGGGAAAAATCCAATATATATCTGGTGATATCCCCGGTGCTATTAGAGATAGCGCAATAAATCAAAGTGCATTGTCTGTAGGAGGCATTGGCGAATGAATCTGTGCAGCCGGAACGACCTCGGACCACCAGGGGCCGAGTAAACTACCGTCTCATGGGGCCGGACTGTCAGGGTCGGGGAAAAATCCAATATATATCCTGGTGATATCTCGGGTGCTATTACAGATAGCGCAATAAATCAAAGTGCATTGTCTGTAGGAGGCCCTGGCGCATGAATCTGTGCAGCGGGAACGACCTCGGACCACCATGGGCCGAGAAAACCACCGACACATGGGGCCGGACTGTCTGGGTCAGTGAAAAATCCAATATATATCTGGTGATATCTCCGGTGCTATTAGAGATAGCGCAATAAATCAAAGTGCATTGTCTGTAGGAGGCACTGGCGAATGAATCTGTGCAGCGGGAACGACCTGGGACCACCAGGGGCCGAGAAAACCACCGACACATGGGGCCGGACTGTCAGGGACAGGGAAAAATCCAATATGTATCTGTTGATATCTCGGGTGTTATTAGAGATAGCTCAATAAACCAAAGTGCATTGTCTGCCGGAGGCCCAGGCGCATGAATCTGTGCAGCGCGATCGACCTCGGACCACGAGGGACGGAGAAAACCATCGACACATGGGGTCGGTCACTCAGGGTCAGGGAAAAATCCAATATATATCTGGTGATATATCGGGTGCTATTAGAGATAGCGCAATAAATCAAAGTGCATTGTCTGCAGGAGGCCGTAGCGCATGAATCTGTGCAGCGGGATCGACCTCGGACCACCAGGGGCAGAGAAAACCACCGACACATGGGGGCGGACACTCAGGGTCGGGGAAAAATTCAATATATATCTGGTGATATCTCGGGTGCTCTTACAGATAGCGCACTAAACCAAAGTGAATTATCTGCAGGGGGCCCTGGCGCATGAACCTGTGCAGCGGGAACGACCTCGGACCCCCAGGGGCCGAGAAAACCACCGTCTCAAGGGGTCGGACTGTCAGGGTCAGGGAAAAATCCAATATATATCTGGTGATATCTCGGGTGCTATTAGAGATAGCGCAATAAATCAAAGTGCAGTGTCTGTAGGAGGCCCTAGCGCATGAATCTGTGCAGCGGGAACGACCTCGGACCACCAGGGGCCGAGAAAACTACCGTCTCATGGGGCCGGACACTCAGGGTCAGGGAAAAATCCAATATATATCTGTTGATATCTCGGGTGCTATTACAGATAGCGCAATTAATCAAAGTGCATTGTCTGTAGGAGGCCCTGGCGCATGTATCTGTGCAGCGGGAACGACCTCGGACCACCAGGGGCCGAGGAAACTACCGTGTCATGGGGCCGGACACTCAGGGTCAGGGAAAAATCCAATATATATCTGGTGATATCTCGGGTGCTATTAGAGATAGCGCAATAAATCAAAGTGCATTGTCTGCAGGAGGCCCTAGCGCATGAATCTGTGCAGCGGGAACGACCTCGGACCAACAGGGGCCGAGAAAACTACCGTCTCATGTGTCCGGTCGCTCAGGCTCAGGGGAAAATCCAATATATATCTGGTGTTATCTCGGGTGCTATTACAGATAGCGCAATAAATCAAAGTGCATTGTCTGCAGGAGGCCCTGCCGCATGAATCTGTGCAGCGGGAACGACCTCGGACCACCAGGGGCCGAGAAAACCACCGTCTCATGGGGTCGGACACTCAGGGTCAGGGAAAAATCCAATATAAATCTGGTGATATCTCGGGTGCTATTACAGATAGCGCAA
This sequence comes from Nomia melanderi, assembly GCF_051020985.1. Lineage (NCBI taxonomy): Eukaryota > Metazoa > Arthropoda > Insecta > Hymenoptera > Halictidae > Nomia > Nomia melanderi. The sequence continues at coordinate 1,222,085 of NW_027475149.1, read as the reverse complement.
TAAATCAAAGTGCAGTGTCTGTAGGAGGCCCTAGCGCATGAATCTGTGCAGCGGGAACGACCTCGGACCACCAGGGGCCGAGAAAACTACCGTCTCATGGGGCCGGACACTCAGGGTCAGGGAAAAATCCAATATATATCTGTTGATATCTCGGGTGGTATTACAGATAGCGCAATTAATCAAAGTGCATTGTCTGTAGGAGGCCCTGGCGCATGTATCTGTGCAGCGGGAACGACCTCGGACCACCAGGGGCCGAGGAAACTACCGTGTCATGGGGCCGGACACTCAGGGTCAGGGAAAAATCCAATATATATCTGGTGATATCTCGGGTGCTATTAGAGATAGCGCAATAAATCAAAGTGAATTATCTGCAGGGGGCCCTGGCGCATGAATCTGTGCAGCGGGAACGACCTCGGACCACCAGGGGCCGAGAAAACCACCGTCACATGGGGTAGGACTGTCAGGGTCAGGGAAAAATCCAATATATATCTGGTGATATCTCGGGTGCTATTAGAGATAGCGCAATAAATCAAAGTGCCTTGTCTGCAGGAGGCCCTAGCGCATGAATCTGTGCAGCGGAATCGACCTCGGACCACCAGGGGCCGAGAAAACCACCGTCTCATGGGGTCGGACTGTCAGGGTCAGGGAAAAACCAATATATATCTGGTGATATCTCGGCTGCTATTAGAGATAGCGCACTAAACCGAAGTGAATTATCTGCCGGAGGCCCTAGCGCATGAACCTGTGCAGTGGGAACGACATCGGACCACCAGGGGCCGAGAAAACCACCGTCTCATGGGGTCGGACTGTCAGGGTCAGGGAAAAATTCAATATATATCTGGTGATATCTCGGGTGCTATTAGAGATAGCGCAATAAATCGAAGTTCATTGTCTGTAGGAGTCCCTGGCGCATGAATCTGTGCAGCGGGAACGACCTCGGACCACCAGGGGCCGAGAAAATCACCGTCTCATGGGGCCGGACTGTCAGGGTCAGGGAAAAATCCAATATATATCTGGTGATATCTCGGGTGCTATTACAGATAGTGCAATAAATCAAAGTGCATTGTCTGTAGGAGGCCCTGGCGCATGAATCTGTGCAATGGGATCGACCTCGGACCACCAGGGGCCGAGAAAATTACAGATATTCGGAATCCGTCACCCAAGGTCATGTAAAAACCCAGCATATATCTGGTGATATCTCGGGTGCTATTACAGATAGCGCAATAAACCAAAGTGAATTGTCTGCAGGAAGCCCTGGCGCATGAATCTGTGCAGCGGGAACGACCTCGGACCACGAGGGACCGAGGAAACCATCGACTCATGGGGTCGGACTGTCAGGGTCAGGGAAAAATCCAATATATATCTGGTGATGTCTCGGGTGCTATTAGAGATAGCGCAATAAATCAAAGTGCATTGTCTGCAGGAGGCTCTGGCGCATGAATCTGTGCAGCGGGATCGACCTCGGACCACCAGGGGCCGAGAAAATCACCGTCTCATGAGTCCGGACTGTCAGGGTCAGGGAAAAATCCAATATATATCTGGTGATATCGCGGGTGCTATTAGAGATAGCGCAATAAATCAAAGTGCATTGCCTGCAGGAGGCCTTGGCGCATGAATCTGTTCAGCGGGATTGACCTGGGACAACGAGGGACCGAGAAAACCATCGACACATGGGGCCGGACCGTCAGGGTCAGGTAAAAATCCAATATATATCTGGTGATATCTCGGGTGCTATTACAGGTAAGGCAATAAATCAAAGTGCATTGTCTGCAGGAGGCCCTGGCGCATGAATCTGTTCAGCGCGATCGACCTCGGACCACGATGGACCGAGAAAACCGTCGACACATGGGGCCGGACTGTCAGGGTCAGGGAAAAATCAAATATATATCTGGTGATTTCTCGGGTGCTGTTAGAGATAGCGAAATAAACCAAAGTGAATTATCTATAGGAGGCCCTGGCGCATGAATCTGTGCAGCGGGAACGACCTTGGACCACCAGGGGCCGAGAAAACCACCATCTCATGGGGCCGGACTCTCAGGGTCAGGGGAAAATCCAATATAAATCTGGTGATATCTCGGGTGCTATTACAGATAGCGCGCTAATCCAAAGTGAATTATCTGCAGGAGGCCCTGGCGCATGAATCTGTGCAGCGGGTTCGACCTCGGACCACCAGGGGCCGAGAAAACCACCGACACATGGGGCCGGGCTGTCAGGGTCAGGGAAAAATCCAACATATATCTGGTGATATCTCGGGTGCTATTAGAGATAGCGCAATAAACCAAAGTGCATTGTCTGGAGGAGTCCCTGGCGCATGAATCTGTGCAGCGGGAACGACCTCGGACCACCAGGGGCCGAGAAAACCACCGACACATGGGGCCGATCTGTCAGTGTCAGGGAAAAATCCAATATGTATCTGGTGATATCTCGGGTGCTATTAGAGATAGCGCAATAAACCAAAGTCAATTATCTATAGGAGGCCCTGGCGCATGAATCTGTGCAGCGGGAACGACCTTGGACCTCCAGGGGTCGAGAAAACCACCGTCTCATGGGGCCGGATACTCAGGGTCAGGGGAAAATCCAATATATATATGGTGATATCTCGGGTGCTATAAGAGATACCGCAATAAAGCAAATGGAATTATCTATAGGAGGCCCTGGCGCATGAATCTGTGCAGCGGGAACGACCTCGGACCACCAGGGGCCGAGAAAACCACCGTCACATGGGGTAGGACTGTCAGGGTCAGGGAAAAATCCAATATATATCTGGTGATATCCCGGGTGCTATTAGAGATAGCGCAATAAAACAAAGTGCATTGTCTGTAGGAGGCACTGGCGAATGAATCTGTGCAGCAGGAACGACCTCGGGCCACCAGGGGCCGAGAAAACCACCGACACATGGGGCCGGACTGTCAGGGTCGGAGAAAAATCCAATATATATCTGGCGATATCTCGGGTGCTATTACAGATAGCGCAATAAATCAAAGTGCATTGTCTGCAGGAGGCCCTAGCGCATGAATCTGTGCAGCGGGAACGACCTCGGACCAACAGGGGCCGAGAAAACTACCGTCTCATGTGTCCGGACACTCAGGCTCAGGGGAAAATCCAATATATATCTGGTGTTATCTCGGGTGCTATTACAGATAGCGCAATAAATCAGAGTGCATTGTCTGCAGGAGGCCCTGCCGCATGAATCTGTGCAGCGGGAACGACCTCGGACCACCAGGGGCCGAGAAAACCACCGTCTCATGGGGTCGGACACTCAGGGTCAGGGAAAAATCCAATATAAATCTGGTGATATCTCGGGTGCTATTACAGAAGGCGCAATAAATCAAAGTGCATTGTCTGTAGGAGGCTCTGGCGCATGAATCTGTGCAGCGGAATCGACCTCGGACCACCAGGGGCCGAGAAAACCACCGTCTCATGGGGTCGGACTGTCAGGGTCAGGGAAAAACCAATATATATCTGGTGATATCTCGGGTGCTATTACAGATAGTGCAATAAATCAAAGTGCATTGTCTGTAGGAGGCCCTGGCGCATGAATCTGTGCAATGGGATCGACCTCGGACCACCAGGGGCCGAGAAAATTACAGATATTCGGAATCCGTCACCCAAGGTCATGTAAAAACCCAGCATATATCTGGTGATATCTCGGGTGCTATTACAGATAGCGCAATAAACCAAAGTGAATTGTCTGCAGGAAGCCCTGGCGCATGAATCTGTGCAGCGGGAACGACCTCGGACCACGAGGGACCGAGGAAACCATCGACTCATGGGGTCGGACTGTCAGGGTCAGGGAAAAATCCAATATATATCTGGTGATGTCTCGGGTGCTATTAGAGATAGCGCAATAAATCAAAGTGCATTGTCTGCAGGAGGCTCTGGCGCATGAATCTGTGCAGCGGGATCGACCTCGGACCACCAGGGGCCGAGAAAATCACCGTCTCATGAGTCCGGACTGTCAGGGTCAGGGAAAAATCCAATATATATCTGGTGATATCGCGGGTGCTATTAGAGATAGCGCAATAAATCAAAGTGCATTGTCTGCAGGAGGCCCTGGCGCATGAATCTGTTCAGCGGGATTGACCTGGGACAACGAGGGACCGAGAAAACCATCGACACATGGGGCCGGACCGTCAGGGTCAGGTAAAAATCCAATATATATCTGGTGATATCTCGGGTGCTATTACAGGTAAGGCAATAAATCAAAGTGCATTGTCTGCAGGAGGCCCTGGCGCATGAATCTGTGCAGCGGGAACGACCTCGGACCACCAGAGGCTGAGAAAGTCACCGTCTCATGGGGCCGGACTGTCAGGGTCAGGGAAAAATCCAATATATATCTGGTGATATCTCGGGTGCTATTAGAGATAGCGCAATAAATCAAAGTGCATTGTCTGCAGGAGGCCCTGGCGCATGAATCTGTGCAGCGGGAACGACCTCGGACCACCAGGGGCCGAGAGAACCACCGTCTCATGGGGTCGGACACTCAGGGTCAGGGAAAAATCCAATATAAATCTGGTGATATCTCGGGTGCTATTACAGGTAGCGCAATAAATCAAATTGCATTGTCTGTAGGAGGCTCTGGCGCATGAATCTGTGCAGCGGAATCGACCTCGGACCACCAGGGGCCGAGAAAACCACCGTCTCATGGGGTCGGACTGTCAGGGTCATGTAAAAACCCAGCATATATCTGGTGATATCTCGGGTGCTATTACAGATAGCGCAATAAACCAAAGTGAATTGTCTGCAGGAAGCCCTGGCGCATGAATCTGTGCAGCGGGAACGACCTCGGACCACGAGGGACCGAGGAAACCATCGACTCATGGGGTCGGACTGTCAGGGTCAGGGAAAAATCCAATATATATCTGGTGATGTCTCGGGTGCTATTAGAGATAGCGCAATAAATCAAAGTGCATTGTCTGCAGGACGCTCTGGCGCATGAATCTGTGCAGCGGGATCGACCTCGGACCACCAGGGGCCGAGAAAATCACCGTCTCATGAGTCCGGACTGTCAGGGTCAGGGAAAAATCCAATATATATCTGGTGATATCGCGGGTGCTATTAGAGATAGCGCAATAAATCAAAGTGCATTGTCTGCAGGAGGCCCTGGCGCATGAATCTGTTCAGCGGGATTGACCTGGGACAACGAGGGACCGAGAAAACCATCGACACATGGGGCCGGACCGTCAGGGTCAGGTAAAAATCCAATATATATCTGGTGATATCTCGGGTGCTATTAGAGATAGCGCAATAAATCAAAGTGCATTGTCTGTAGGAGGCTCTGGCGCATGAATCTGTGCAGCGGAATCGACCTCGGACCACCAGGGGCCGAGAAAACCACCGTCTCATGGGGTCGGACTGTCAGGGTCAGGGAAAAACCAATATATATCTGGTGATATCTCGGCTGCTATTAGAGATAGCGCACTAAACCGAAGTGAATTATCTGCCGGAGGCCCTAGCGCATGAATCTGTGCAGTGGGAACGACATGGGACCAACAGGGGCCGAGAAAACCACCGTCTCATGGGGTCGGACTGTCAGGGTCAGGGAAAAATTCAATATATATCTGGTGATATCTCGGGTGCTATTAGAGATAGCGCAATAAATCAAAGTGCATTGTCTGCAGGAGGCCCTGGCGCATGAATCTGTGCAGCGGGAACGACCTCGGACCACCAGGGGCCGAAGAAACTACCGTGTCATGGGGTCGGACTGTCAGGGTCAAGGAAAAATTCAATATATATCTGGTGATATCTCGGCTGCTATGAGAGATAGCGCAATAAATCAAAGTGCATTGTCTGCAGGAGGCCCTAGCGCATGAATCTGTTCAGCGGGAACGACATGGGACCAACAGGGGCCGAGAAAACCACCGTCTCATGGGGTCGGACTGTCAGGGTCAGGGAAAAATCCAATATATATCTGGTGATATCTCGGGTGCTATTAGAGATAGCGCAATAAATCAAAGTGCATTGTCTGCAGGAGGCCCTACGCATGAATCTGTGCAGCGGGATCGACCTCGGACCAACAGGGGCCGAGAAAACTACCGTCTCATGTGTCCGGACACCCAGGCTCAGGGGAAAATCCAATATATATCTGGTGTTATCTCGGGTGCTATTACAGATAGCGCAATAAATCAAAGTGCATTGTCTGCAGGAGGCCCTGGCGCATGAATCTGTGCAGCGGGAACGACCTCGGACCACCAGGGGCCGAGAAAACTACCGTCTCATGGGGCCGGACACTCAGGGTCAGTGAAAAATCGAATATTTATCTGGTGATGTCTCGGGTGCTATTACAGATAGCGCAATAAATCAAAGTGCATAGTCTGTAAGAGGCCCTGACGCATGAATCTGTGCAGCGGGAACGACCTCGGACCACCAGGGGCCGAGAAAATCACCGTCTCATGGGGCCGGACTGTCAGGGTCAGGGAAAAATCCAATATATATCTGGTGATATCTCGGGGGCTATTAGAGATACCGCAATAAACCAAAGTGCATTGTCTGCAGGAGGACCTGGCGCATGAAACTGTGCTGCGGGATCGACCTCGGACCACCAGGGGCCGAGAAAATCACCGTCTCATGGGGCCGGACTGTCAGGGTCAGGGAAAAATCCAATATATATCTGGTGATATCTCGGGTGCTATTAGAGATAGCGCAATAAACAAAAGTGCATTGTCTGCAGGAGGCGCTGGCGCATGAATCTGTGCAGCGGGAACGACCTCGGACCACCAGGGGCCGAGAAAACCATCGACACATGGTACCGGACTGTCAGGGTCAGGGAAAAATCCAATATATATCCTGGTTATATCTCGGGCGCTATTACAGATAGCGCAATAAATCAAAGTGCATTGTCTGTAGGAGGCCCTGGCGCATGAAACTGTGCAGCGGGAATGACGTCGGACCACCATGGGCCGAGAAAACTACCGACACATGGGGCCGGACACTCAGGGTCGGGGAAAAATTCAATATATATATGGTGATATCTCGGGTGCTCTTACAGATAGCAAACTAAACCAAAGTGAATTATCAGCAGGGGGCCCTAGCGCATGAATCTGTGCAGCGGGAACGACCTGGGACCACCAGGGGCCGAGAAAACCACCGACACATGGTGCCGGACTGTCAGGGTCAGGAAAAATCCAATATATATCTGGTGATATCTCGGGTGCTATTACAGATAGCGCAATAAATCAAAGTGCATTGTCTGTAGGAGGCCCTGGCGCATGAATCTGTGCAATGGGATCGACCTCGGACCACCAGGGGCCGAGAAAATCACCGTCTCATGGGGCCGGACTGTCAGGGTCAGGGAAAAATCCAATATATATCTGGTGATATCTCCGGTGCTATTAGAGATAGCGCAATAAATCAAAGTGAATTGTCTGCAGGAAACCCTGGCGCATGAATCTGTTCAGCGCGATCGACCTCGGACCACGATGGACCGAGAAAACCGTCGACACATGGGGCCGGACTGTCAGGGTCAGGGAAAAATCAAATATATATCTGGTGATTTCTCGGGTGCTGTTAGAGATAGCGCAATAAACCAAAGTGAATTATCTATAGGAGGCCCTGGCGCATGAATCTGTGCAGCGGGAACGACCTCGGACCACCAGGGGCCGAGAAAACCACCGACACATGGGGCCGGGCTGTCAGGGTCAGGGAAAAATCCAACATATATCTGGTGATATCTCGGGTGCTATTAGAGATAGCGCAATAAACCAAAGTGCATTGTCTGGAGGAGTCCCTGGCGCATGAATCTGTGCAGCGGGAACGACCTCGGACCACCAGGGGCCGAGAAAACCACCGACACATGGGGCCGATCTGTCAGTGTCAGGGAAAAATCCAATATGTATCTGGTGATATCTCGGGTGCTATTAGAGATAGCGCAATAAATCAAAGTGCATTCTCTGCAGGAGGCCCTGGCGCATGAATCTGTGCAGCAGGAACGACCTCGGGCCACCAGGCGCCGAGAAAACCACCGTCTCATGGGGTCGGACACTCAGGGTCAGGGAAAAATCCAATATAAATCTGGTGATATCTCGGGTGCTATTACAGATAGCGCAATAAATCAAAGTGCATTGTCTGTAGGAGGCTCTGGCGCATGAATCTGTGCAGCGGAATCGACCTCGGACCACCAGGGGCCGAGAATACCACCGTCTCATGGGGTCGGACTGTCAGGGTCAGGGAAAAATTCAATATATATCTGGTGATATCTCGGCTGCTATTAGAGATAGCGCATTAAATCAAAGTGAATTGTATGTAGGAGGCCCTGGCGCATGAATCTGTTTAGCGGGATCGACCTCGTACAACGAAGGACCGAGAAAACCACCGTCTCATGGGGCCGGGCACCCAATGTCAGGGGAAAATCCAATATATATATGGTGATATCTCGGGTGCTATTACAGGTAAGGCAATAAATCAAAGTGCATTGTCTGCAGGAGGCCCTGGCGCATGAATCTGTGCAGCGGGAACGACCTCGGACAACCAGGGGCCGAGAAAACTACCGTCTCATGGGGCCGGACACTCAGGGTCAGTGAAAAATCGAATATATATCTGGTGATATCTCGGGTGCTATTACAGATAGCTCAATAAATCAAAGTGCATAGTCTGTAAGAGGCCCTGACACATGAATCTGTGCAGCGGGAACGACCTCGGACCACCAGGGGCCGAGAAAACTACCGTCTCATGGGGCCGGACACTCAGGGTCAGTGAAAAATCGAATATATATCTGGTGATATCTCGGGTGCTATTACAGATAGCGCAATAAATCAAAGTGCATTGTCTGTAGGATGCACTGGCGAATGAATCTGTGCAGCCGGAACGACCTCGGACCACGAGGGTCCGAGAAATCCATCGACACATGGGGCCGGACTGTCAGGGTCAAGGAAAAATTCAATATATATCTGGTGATATCTCGGGTGCTATTAGAGATAGCGCAATAAATCAAAGTGCATTCTCTGCAGGAGGCCCTGGCGCATGAATGTGTGCAGCGGGAACGACCTCGGACCACGAGGGACCGAGAAATCCATCGACACATGGGGCCGGTCTGTCAGGGTCAAGGAAAAATTCAATATATATCTGGTGATATCTCGGGTGCTATTACAGATAGCGCATTAAATCAAAGTGCATTGTCTGCAGGAGGCCCTGGCGCATGAATCTGTGTAGCGGGAACGACCTCGGACCACCAAGGGCCGAGAAAACCACCGTCTCATGTTGTCGGACTGTCAGGGTCAGGGAAAAATCCAATATATATCTGGTGATATCTCGGGTGCTATTAGAGATACCGCAATAAACCAAAGTGCATTGTCTGGAGGAGTCCCTGGCGCATGAATCTGTGCAGCGGGAACGACCTCGGACCACCAGGGGCCGAGAAAACCACCGACACATGGGGCCGATCTGTCAGTGTCAGGGAAAAATCCAATATGTATCTGGTGATATCTCGGGTGCTATTAGAGATAGCGCAATAAACCAAAGTCAATTATCTATAGGAGGCCCTGGCGCATGAATCTGTGCAGCGGGAACGACCTTGGACCTCCAGGGGTCGAGAAAACCACCGTCTCATGGGGCCGGATACTCAGGGTCAGGGGAAAATCCAATATATATATGGTGATATCTCGGGTGCTATAAGAGATACCGCAATAAAGCAAATGGAATTATCTATAGGAGGCCCTGGCGCATGAATCTGTGCAGCGGGAACGACCTCGGACCACCAGGGGCCGAGAAAATCACCGTCTCACTGGGCCGGACTGTCAGGGTCAGGGAAAAATCCAATATATATCTGGTGATATCCCGGGTGCTATTAGAGATAGCGCAATAAAACAAAGTGCATTGTCTGTAGGAGGCACTGGCGAATGAATCTGTGCAGCAGGAACGACCTCGGGCCACCAGGGGCCGAGAAAACCACCGACACATGGGGCCGGACTGTCAGGGTCGGAGAAAAATCCAATATATATCTGGCGATATCTCGGGTGCTATTACAGATAGCGCAATAAATCAAAGTGCAGTGTCTGTAGGAGGCCCTAGCGCATGAATCTGTGCAGCGGGAACGACCTCGGACCACCAGGGGCCGAGAAAACTACCGTCTCATGGGGCCGGACACTCAGGGTCAGGGAAAAATCCAATATATATCTGTTGATATCTCGGGTGCTATTACAGATAGCGCAATTAATCAAAGTGCATTGTCTGTAGGAGGCCCTGGCGCATGTATCTGTGCAGCGGGAACGACCTCGGACCACCAGGGGCCGAGGAAACTACCGTGTCATGGGGCCGGACACTCAGGGTCAGGGAAAAATCCAATATATATCTGGTGATATCTCGGGTGCTATTAGAGATAGCGCAATAAATCAAAGTGAATTATCTGCAGGGGGCCCTGGCGCATGAATCTGTGCAGCGGGAACGACCTCGGACCACCAGGGGCCGAGAAAACCACCGTCACATGGGGTAGGACTGTCAGGGTCAGGGAAAAATCCAATATATATCTGGTGATATCTCGGGTGCTATTAGAGATAGCGCAATAAATCAAAGTGCCTTGTCTGCAGGAGGCCCTAGCGCATGAATCTGTGCAGCGGGAACGACCTCGGACCACCAGAGGCTGAGAAAATCACCGTCTCATGGGGCCGGACTGTCAGGGTCAGGGAAAAATCCAATATATATCTGGTGATATCTCGGGTGCTATTAGAGATAGCGCAATAAATCAAAGTGCATTGTCTGCAGGAGGCCCTAGCGCATGAATCTGTGCAGCGGGAACGACCTCGGACCAACAGGGGCCGAGAAAACTACCGTCTCATGTGTCCGGACACTCAGGCTCAGGGGAAAATCCAATATATATCTGGTGTTATCTCGGGTGCTATTACAGATAGCGCAATAAATCAGAGTGCATTGTCTGCAGGAGGCCCTGCCGCATGAATCTGTGCAGCGGGAACGACCTCGGACCACCAGGGGCCGAGAAAACCACCGTCTCATGGGGTCGGACACTCAGGGTCAGGGAAAAATCCAATATAAATCTGGTGATATCTCGGGTGCTATTACAGATAGCGCAATAAATCAAAGTGCATTGTCTGTAGGAGGCTCTGGCGCATGAATCTGTGCAGCGGAATCGACCTCGGACCACCAGGGGCCGAGAAAACCACCGTCTCATGGGGTCGGACTGTCAGGGTCAGGGAAAAACCAATATATATCTGGTGATATCTCGGGTGCTATTACAGATAGTGCAATAAATCAAAGTGCATTGTCTGTAGGAGGCCCTGGCGCATGAATCTGTGCAATGGGATCGACCTCGGACCACCAGGGGCCGAGAAAATTACAGATATTCGGAATCCGTCACCCAAGGTCATGTAAAAACCCAGCATATATCTGGTGATATCTCGGGTGCTATTACAGATAGCGCAATAAACCAAAGTGAATTGTCTGCAGGAAGCCCTGGCGCATGAATCTGTGCAGCGGGAACGACCTCGGACCACGAGGGACCGAGGAAACCATCGACTCATGGGGTCGGACTGTCAGGGTCAGGGAAAAATCCAATATATATCTGGTGATGTCTCGGGTGCTATTAGAGATAGCGCAATAAATCAAAGTGCATTGTCTGCAGGAGGCTCTGGCGCATGAATCTGTGCAGCGGGATCGACCTCGGACCACCAGGGGCCGAGAAAATCACCGTCTCATGAGTCCGGACTGTCAGGGTCAGGGAAAAATCCAATATATATCTGGTGATATCGCGGGTGCTATTAGAGATAGCGCAATAAATCAAAGTGCATTGTCTGCAGGAGGCCCTGGCGCATGAATCTGTTCAGCGGGATTGACCTGGGACAACGAGGGACCGAGAAAACCATCGACACATGGGGCCGGACCGTCAGGGTCAGGTAAAAATCCAATATATATCTGGTGATATCTCGGGTGCTATTACAGGTAAGGCAATAAATCAAAGTGCATTGTCTGCAGGAGGCCCTGGCGCATGAATCTGTGCAGCGGGAACGACCTCGGACCACCAGAGGCTGAGAAAGTCACCGTCTCATGGGGCCGGACTGTCAGGGTCAGGGAAAAATCCAATATATATCTGGTGATATCTCGGGTGCTATTAGAGATAGCGCAATAAATCAAAGTGCATTGTCTGCAGGAGGCCCTGGCGCATGAATCTGTGCAGCGGGAACGACCTCGGACCACCAGGGGCCGAGAGAACCACCGTCTCATGGGGTCGGACACTCAGGGTCAGGGAAAAATCCAATATAAATCTGGTGATATCTCGGGTGCTATTACAGGTAGCGCAATAAATCAAAGTGCATTGTCTGTAGGAGGCTCTGGCGCATGAATCTGTGCAGCGGAATCGACCTCGGACCACCAGGGGCCGAGAAAACCACCGTCTCATGGGGTCGGACTGTCAGGGTCATGTAAAAACCCAGCATATATCTGGTGATATCTCGGGTGCTATTACAGATAGCGCAATAAACCAAAGTGAATTGTCTGCAGGAAGCCCTGGCGCATGAATCTGTGCAGCGGGAACGACCTCGGACCACGAGGGACCGAGGAAACCATCGACTCATGGGGTCGGACTGTCAGGGTCAGGGAAAAATCCAATATATATCTGGTGATGTCTCGGGTGCTATTAGAGATAGCGCAATAAATCAAAGTGCATTGTCTGCAGGACGCTCTGGCGCATGAATCTGTGCAGCGGGATCGACCTCGGACCACCAGGGGCCGAGAAAATCACCGTCTCATGAGTCCGGACTGTCAGGGTCAGGGAAAAATCCAATATATATCTGGTGATATCGCGGGTGCTATTAGAGATAGCGCAATAAATCAAAGTGCATTGTCTGCAGGAGGCCCTGGCGCATGAATCTGTTCAGCGGGATTGACCTGGGACAACGAGGGACCGAGAAAACCATCGACACATGGGGCCGGACCGTCAGGGTCAGGTAAAAATCCAATATATATCTGGTGATATCTCGGGTGCTATTAGAGATAGCGCAATAAATCAAAGTGCATTGTCTGTAGGAGGCTCTGGCGCATGAATCTGTGCAGCGGAATCGACCTCGGACCACCAGGGGCCGAGAAAACCACCGTCTCATGGGGTCGGACTGTCAGGGTCAGGGAAAAACCAATATATATCTGGTGATATCTCGGCTGCTATTAGAGATAGCGCACTAAACCGAAGTGAATTATCTGCCGGAGGCCCTAGCGCATGAATCTGTGCAGTGGGAACGACATGGGACCAACAGGGGCCGAGAAAACCACCGTCTCATGGGGTCGGACTGTCAGGGTCAGGGAAAAATTCAATATATATCTGGTGATATCTCGGGTGCTATTAGAGATAGCGCAATAAATCAAAGTGCATTGTCTGCAGGAGGCCCTGGCGCATGAATCTGTGCAGCGGGAACGACCTCGGACCACCAGGGGCCGAAGAAACTACCGTGTCATGGGGTCGGACTGTCAGGGTCAAGGAAAAATTCAATATATATCTGGTGATATCTCGGCTGCTATGAGAGATAGCGCAATAAATCAAAGTGCATTGTCTGCAGGAGGCCCTAGCGCATGAATCTGTTCAGCGGGAACGACATGGGACCAACAGGGGCCGAGAAAACCACCGTCTCATGGGGTCGGACTGTCAGGGTCAGGGAAAAATCCAATATATATCTGGTGATATCTCGGGTGCTATTAGAGATAGCGCAATAAATCAAAGTGCATTGTCTGCAGGAGGCCCTACGCATGAATCTGTGCAGCGGGATCGACCTCGGACCAACAGGGGCCGAGAAAACTACCGTCTCATGTGTCCGGACACTCAGGCTCAGGGGAAAATCCAATATATATCTGGTGTTATCTCGGGTGCTATTACAGATAGCGCAATAAATCAAAGTGCATTGTCTGCAGGAGGCCCTGGCGCATGAATCTGTGCAGCGGGAACGACCTCGGACCACCAGGGGCCGAGAAAACCACCGTCTCATGGGGTCGGACACTCAGGGTCAGGGAAAAATCCAATATAAATCTGGTGATATCTCGGGTGCTATTACAGATAGCGCAATAAATCAAAGTGCATTGTCTGTAGGAGGCTCTGGCGCATGAATCTGTGCAGCGGAATCGACCTCGGACCACCAGGGGCCGAGAAAACCACCGTCTCATGGGGTCGGACTGTCAGGGTGAGGGAAAAACCTATATATATCTGGTGATATCTCGGCTGCTATTAGAGATAGCGCACTAAACCGAAGTGAATTATCTGCCGGAGGCCCTAGCGCATGAATCTGTGCAGTGGGAACGACATGGGACCAACAGGGGCCGAGAAAACCACCGTCTCATGGGGTCGGACTGTCAGGGTCAGGGAAAAATTCAATATATATCTGGTGATATCTCGGGTGCTGTTAGAGATAGCGCAATAAATCAAAGTGCATTGTCTGCAGGAGGCCCTGGCGCATGAATCTGTGCAGCGGGAACGACCTCGGACCACCAGGGGCCGAAGAAACTACCGTGTCATGGGGTCGGACTGTCAGGGTCAAGGAAAAATTCAATATATATCTGGTGATATCTCGGCTGCTATGAGAGATAGCGCAATAAATCAAAGTGAATTGTATGTAGGAGGCCCTGGCGCATGAATCTGTTTAGCGGGATCGACCTCGTACAACGAAGGACCGAGAAAACCACCGTCTCATGGGGCCGGGCACCCAATGTCAGGGGAAAATCCAATATATATATGGTGATATCTCGGGTGCTATTACAGGTAAGGCAATAAATCAAAGTGCATTGTCTGCAGGAGGCCCTGGCGCATGAATCTGTGCAGCGGGAACGACCTCGGACCACCAGGGGCCGAGAAAACTACCGTCTCATGGGGCCGGACACTCAGGGTCAGTGAAAAATCGAATATATATCTGGTGATGTCTCGGGTGCTATTACAGATAGCGCAATAAATCAAAGTGCATAGTCTGTAAGAGGCCCTGACGCATGAATCTGTGCAGCGGGAACGACCTCGGACCACCAGGGGCCGAGAAAATCACCGTCTCATGGGGCCGGACTGTCAGGGTCAGGGAAAAATCCAATATATATCTGGTGATATCTCGGGGGCTATTAGAGATACCGCAATAAACCAAAGTGCATTGTCTGCAGGAGGACCTGGCGCATGAAACTGTGCTGCGGGATCGACCTCGGACCACCAGGGGCCGAGAAAATCACCGTCTCATGGGGCCGGACTGTCAGGGTCAGGGAAAAATCCAATATATATCTGGTGATATCTCGGGTGCTATTAGAGATAGCGCAATAAACAAAAGTGCATTGTCTGCAGGAGGCGCTGGCGCATGAATCTGTGCAGCGGGAACGACCTCGGACCACCAGGGGCCGAGAAAACCATCGACACATGGTACCGGACTGTCAGGGTCAGGGAAAAATCCAATATATATCCTGGTTATATCTCGGGCGCTATTACAGATAGCGCAATAAATCAAAGTGCATTGTCTGTAGGAGGCCCTGGCGCATGAAACTGTGCAGCGGGAATGACCTCGGACCACCATGGGCCGAGAAAACTACCGACACATGGGGCCGGACACTCAGGGTCGGGGAAAAATTCAATATATATATGGTGATATCTCGGGTGCTCTTACAGATAGCGAACTAAACCAAAGTGAATTATCAGCAGGGGGCCCTAGCGCATGAATCTGTGCAGCGGGAACGACCTGGGACCACCAGGGGCCGAGAAAACCACCGACACATGGTGCCGGACTGTCAGGGTCAGGAAAAATCCAATATATATCTGGTGATATCTCGGGTGCTATTACAGATAGCGCAATAAATCAAAGTGCATTGTCTGTAGGAGGCCCTGGCGCATGAATCTGTGCAATGGGATCGACCTCGGACCACCAGGGGCCGAGAAAATCACCGTCTCATGGGGCCGGACTGTCAGGGTCAGGGAAAAATCCAATATATATCTGGTGATATCTCCAGTGCTATTAGAGATAGCGCAATAAATCAAAGTGAATTGTCTGCAGGAAACCCTGGCGCATGAATCTGTTCAGCGCGATCGACCTCGGACCACGATGGACCGAGAAAACCGTCGACACATGGGGCCGGACTGTCAGGGTCAGGGAAAAATCAAATATATATCTGGTGATTTCTCGGGTGCTGTTAGAGATAGCGCAATAAACCAAAGTGAATTATCTATAGGAGGCCCTGGCGCATGAATCTGTGCAGCGGGAACGACCTCGGACCACCAGGGGCCGAGAAAACCACCGACACATGGGGCCGGGCTGTCAGGGTCAGGGAAAAATCCAACATATATCTGGTGATATCTCGGGTGCTATTAGAGATAGCGCAATAAACCAAAGTGCATTGTCTGGAGGAGTCCCTGGCGCATGAATCTGTGCAGCGGGAACGACCTCGGACCACCAGGGGCCGAGAAAACCACCGACACATGGGGCCGATCTGTCAGTGTCAGGGAAAAATCCAATATGTATCTGGTGATATCTCGGGTGCTATTAGAGATAGCGCAATAAATCAAAGTGCATTCTCTGCAGGAGGCCCTGGCGCATGAATCTGTGCAGCAGGAACGACCTCGGGCCACCAGGCGCCGAGAAAACCACCGTCTCATGGGGTCGGACACTCAGGGTCAGGGAAAAATCCAATATAAATCTGGTGATATCTCGGGTGCTATTACAGATAGCGCAATAAATCAAAGTGCATTGTCTGTAGGAGGCTCTGGCGCATGAATCTGTGCAGCGGAATCGACCTCGGACCACCAGGGGCCGAGAATACCACCGTCTCATGGGGTCGGACTGTCAGGGTCAGGGAAAAATTCAATATATATCTGGTGATATCTCGGCTGCTATTAGAGATAGCGCATTAAATCAAAGTGAATTGTATGTAGGAGGCCCTGGCGCATGAATCTGTTTAGCGGGATCGACCTCGTACAACGAAGGACCGAGAAAACCACCGTCTCATGGGGCCGGGCACCCAATGTCAGGGGAAAATCCAATATATATATGGTGATATCTCGGGTGCTATTACAGGTAAGGCAATAAATCAAAGTGCATTGTCTGCAGGAGGCCCTGGCGCATGAATCTGTGCAGCGGGAACGACCTCGGACAACCAGGGGCCGAGAAAACTACCGTCTCATGGGGCCGGACACTCAGGGTCAGTGAAAAATCGAATATATATCTGGTGATATCTCGGGTGCTATTACAGATAGCTCAATAAATCAAAGTGCATAGTCTGTAAGAGGCCCTGACACATGAATCTGTGCAGCGGGAACGACCTCGGACCACCAGGGGCCGAGAAAACTACCGTCTCATGGGGCCGGACACTCAGGGTCAGTGAAAAATCGAATATATATCTGGTGATATCTCGGGTGCTATTACAGATAGCGCAATAAATCAAAGTGCATTGTCTGTAGGATGCACTGGCGAATGAATCTGTGCAGCCGGAACGACCTCGGACCACGAGGGTCCGAGAAATCCATCGACACATGGGGCCGGACTGTCAGGGTCAAGGAAAAATTCAATATATATCTGGTGATATCTCGGGTGCTATTAGAGATAGCGCAATAAATCAAAGTGCATTCTCTGCAGGAGGCCCTGGCGCATGAATGTGTGCAGCGGGAACGACCTCGGACCACGAGGGACCGAGAAATCCATCGACACATGGGGCCGGTCTGTCAGGGTCAAGGAAAAATTCAATATATATCTGGTGATATCTCGGGTGCTATTACAGATAGCGCATTAAATCAAAGTGCATTGTCTGCAGGAGGCCCTGGCGCATGAATCTGTGTAGCGGGAACGACCTCGGACCACCAAGGGCCGAGAAAACCACCGTCTCATGTTGTCGGACTGTCAGGGTCAGGGAAAAATCCAATATATATCTGGTGATATCTCGGGTGCTATTAGAGATACCGCAATAAACCAAAGTGCATTGTCTGCAGGAGGACCTGGCGCATGAAACTGTGCTGCGGGATCGACCTCGGACCACCAGGGGCCGAGAAAATCACCGTCTCATGGGGCCGGACTGTCAGGGTCAGGGAAAAATCCAATATATATCTGGTGATATCTCGGGTGCTATTAGAGATAGCGCAATAAATCAAAGTGCATTGTCTGCAGGAGGCCCTGGCGCAAGAATCTGTGCAGCGGGAACAACCTCGGACCACCAGGGGCCGAGAAAATCACCGTCTCATGAGGCCGGATTGTCAGGGTCGGGGAAAAATGCAATATATATCTGGTGATATCTCGGGTGCTATTAGAGATAGCGCGATAAATCAAAGTGCATTGACTGTAGGAGGCACTGGCGAATGAATCTGTGCAGCAGGAACGACCTCGGACAACCAGGCGCCGAGAAAATTACAGATATTCGGAATCCGTCACCCAAGGTCATGTAAAAATCCAGCATATATCTGGTGATATCTCGGGTGCTATTACAGATAGCGCAATAAATCAAAGTGCATTGTCTGTAGGAGGCCCTGACGCATGAATTTGTGCAGCGGGAACGTCCTGGGACCACCAGGGGCCGAGAAAACCACCGTCTCATGGGGCCGGGCACTCAATGTCAGTGGAAAATCATATATATATATATATATATATATATATATATATATATATATATAGATATATATATACATATATATATGGTGATACCTCGGGTGCTATTACAGATAGCGCAATAAAACGAAGTGAATTATCTGCCGGAGGCCCTAGCGCATGAATCTGTGCAGTGGGAACGACATGGGACCAACAGGGGCCGAGAAAACCACCGTCTCATGGGGTCGGACTGTCAGGGTCAGGGAAAAATCCAATATATATCTGGTGATATCTCGGGTGCTATTAGAGATAGCGCAATAAATCAAAGTGCATTGTCTGCAGGAGGCCCTACGCATGAATCTGTGCAGCGGGATCGACCTCGGACCACCAGGGGCCGAGAAAATCACCGTCTCATGGGGCCGGACTGTCAGGGTCAGGGAAAAATCCAATATATATCTGGTGATATCTCCGGTGCTATTAGAGATAGCGCAATAAATCAAAGTGCATTGTCTGTAGGAGGCATTGGCGAATGAATCTGTGCAGCAGGAACGACCTCGGACCACCAGGCGCCGAGAAAATTACAGATATTCGGAATCCGTCACCCAATGTCATGTAAAAATCCAGCATATATCTGGCGATATCTCGGGTGCTATTACAGATAGCGCAATAAACCAAAGTGAATTGTCTGCAGGAAACCCTGGCGCATGAATCTGTTCAGCGCGATCGACCTCGGACCACGATGGACCGAGAAAACCGTCGACACATGGGGCCGGACTGTCAGGGTCAGGGAAAAATCAAATATATATCTGGTGATTTCTCGGGTGCTGTTAGAGATAGCGCAATAAACCAAAGTGAATTATCTATAGGAGGCCCTGGCGCATGAATCTGTGCAGCGGGAACGACCTCGGACCACCAGGGGCCGAGAAAACCACCGACACATGGGGCCGGGCTGTCAGGGTCAGGGAAAAATCCAACATATATCTGGTGATATCTCGGGTGCTATTAGAGATAGCGCAATAAACCAAAGTGCATTGTCTGGAGGAGTCCCTGGCGCATGAATCTGTGCAGCGGGAACGACCTCGGACCACCAGGGGCCGAGAAAACCACCGACACATGGGGCCGATCTGTCAGTGTCAGGGAAAAATCCAATATGTATCTGGTGATATCTCGGGTGCTATTAGAGATAGCGCAATAAACCAAAGTCAATTATCTATAGGAGGCCCTGGCGCATGAATCTGTGCAGCGGGAACGACCTTGGACCTCCAGGGGTCGAGAAAACCACCGTCTCATGGGGCCGGATACTCAGGGTCAGGGGAAAATCCAATATATATATGGTGATATCTCGGGTGCTATAAGAGATACCGCAATAAAGCAAAGGGAATTATCTATAGGAGGCCCTGGCGCATGAATCTGTGCAGCGGGAACGACCTCGGACCACCAGGGGCCGAAGAAACTACCGTGTCATGGGGTCGGACTGTCAGGGTCAAGGAAAAATTCAATATATATCTGGTGATATCTCGGCTGCTATGAGAGATAGCGCAATAAATCAAAGTGAATTGTATGTAGGAGGCCCTGGCGCATGAATCTGTTTAGCGGGATCGACCTCGTACAACGAAGGACCGAGAAAACCACCGTCTCATGGGGCCGGGCACCCAATGTCAGGGGAAAATCCAATATATATATGGTGATATCTCGGGTGCTATTACAGGTAAGGCAATAAATCAAAGTGCATTGTCTGCAGGAGGCCCTGGCGCATGAATCTGTGCAGCGGGAACGACCTCGGACCACCAGGGGCCGAGAAAACTACCGTCTCATGGGGCCGGACACTCAGGGTCAGTGAAAAATCGAATATATATCTGGTGATGTCTCGGGTGCTATTACAGATAGCGCAATAAATCAAAGTGCATAGTCTGTAAGAGGCCCTGACGCATGAATCTGTGCAGCGGGAACGACCTCGGACCACCAGGGGCCGAGAAAATCACCGTCTCATGGGGCCGGACTGTCAGGGTCAGGGAAAAATCCAATATATATCTGGTGATATCTCGGGGGCTATTAGAGATACCGCAATAAACCAAAGTGCATTGTCTGCAGGAGGACCTGGCGCATGAAACTGTGCTGCGGGATCGACCTCGGACCACCAGGGGCCGAGAAAATCACCGTCTCATGGGGCCGGACTGTCAGGGTCAGGGAAAAATCCAATATATATCTGGTGATATCTCGGGTGCTATTAGAGATAGCGCAATAAACAAAAGTGCATTGTCTGCAGGAGGCGCTGGCGCATGAATCTGTGCAGCGGGAACGACCTCGGACCACCAGGGGCCGAGAAAACCATCGACACATGGTACCGGACTGTCAGGGTCAGGGAAAAATCCAATATATATCCTGGTTATATCTCGGGCGCTATTACAGATAGCGCAATAAATCAAAGTGCATTGTCTGTAGGAGGCCCTGGCGCATGAAACTGTGCAGCGGGAATGACCTCGGACCACCATGGGCCGAGAAAACTACCGACACATGGGGCCGGACACTCAGGGTCGGGGAAAAATTCAATATATATATGGTGATATCTCGGGTGCTCTTACAGATAGCGAACTAAACCAAAGTGAATTATCAGCAGGGGGCCCTAGCGCATGAATCTGTGCAGCGGGAACGACCTGGGACCACCAGGGGCCGAGAAAACCACCGACACATGGTGCCGGACTGTCAGGGTCAGGAAAAATCCAATATATATCTGGTGATATCTCGGGTGCTATTACAGATAGCGCAATAAATCAAAGTGCATTGTCTGTAGGAGGCCCTGGCGCATGAATCTGTGCAATGGGATCGACCTCGGACCACCAGGGGCCGAGAAAATCACCGTCTCATGGGGCCGGACTGTCAGGGTCAGGGAAAAATCCAATATATATCTGGTGATATCTCCAGTGCTATTAGAGATAGCGCAATAAATCAAAGTGAATTGTCTGCAGGAAACCCTGGCGCATGAATCTGTTCAGCGCGATCGACCTCGGACCACGATGGACCGAGAAAACCGTCGACACATGGGGCCGGACTGTCAGGGTCAGGGAAAAATCAAATATATATCTGGTGATTTCTCGGGTGCTGTTAGAGATAGCGCAATAAACCAAAGTGAATTATCTATAGGAGGCCCTGGCGCATGAATCTGTGCAGCGGGAACGACCTCGGACCACCAGGGGCCGAGAAAACCACCGACACATGGGGCCGGGCTGTCAGGGTCAGGGAAAAATCCAACATATATCTGGTGATATCTCGGGTGCTATTAGAGATAGCGCAATAAACCAAAGTGCATTGTCTGGAGGAGTCCCTGGCGCATGAATCTGTGCAGCGGGAACGACCTCGGACCACCAGGGGCCGAGAAAACCACCGACACATGGGGCCGATCTGTCAGTGTCAGGGAAAAATCCAATATGTATCTGGTGATATCTCGGGTGCTATTAGAGATAGCGCAATAAATCAAAGTGCATTCTCTGCAGGAGGCCCTGGCGCATGAATCTGTGCAGCAGGAACGACCTCGGGCCACCAGGCGCCGAGAAAACCACCGTCTCATGGGGTCGGACACTCAGGGTCAGGGAAAAATCCAATATAAATCTGGTGATATCTCGGGTGCTATTACAGATAGCGCAATAAATCAAAGTGCATTGTCTGTAGGAGGCTCTGGCGCATGAATCTGTGCAGCGGAATCGACCTCGGACCACCAGGGGCCGAGAATACCACCGTCTCATGGGGTCGGACTGTCAGGGTCAGGGAAAAATTCAATATATATCTGGTGATATCTCGGCTGCTATTAGAGATAGCGCATTAAATCAAAGTGAATTGTATGTAGGAGGCCCTGGCGCATGAATCTGTTTAGCGGGATCGACCTCGTACAACGAAGGACCGAGAAAACCACCGTCTCATGGGGCCGGGCACCCAATGTCAGGGGAAAATCCAATATATATATGGTGATATCTCGGGTGCTATTACAGGTAAGGCAATAAATCAAAGTGCATTGTCTGCAGGAGGCCCTGGCGCATGAATCTGTGCAGCGGGAACGACCTCGGACAACCAGGGGCCGAGAAAACTACCGTCTCATGGGGCCGGACACTCAGGGTCAGTGAAAAATCGAATATATATCTGGTGATATCTCGGGTGCTATTACAGATAGCTCAATAAATCAAAGTGCATAGTCTGTAAGAGGCCCTGACACATGAATCTGTGCAGCGGGAACGACCTCGGACCACCAGGGGCCGAGAAAACTACCGTCTCATGGGGCCGGACACTCAGGGTCAGTGAAAAATCGAATATATATCTGGTGATATCTCGGGTGCTATTACAGATAGCGCAATAAATCAAAGTGCATTGTCTGTAGGATGCACTGGCGAATGAATCTGTGCAGCCGGAACGACCTCGGACCACGAGGGTCCGAGAAATCCATCGACACATGGGGCCGGACTGTCAGGGTCAAGGAAAAATTCAATATATATCTGGTGATATCTCGGGTGCTATTAGAGATAGCGCAATAAATCAAAGTGCATTCTCTGCAGGAGGCCCTGGCGCATGAATGTGTGCAGCGGGAACGACCTCGGACCACGAGGGACCGAGAAATCCATCGACACATGGGGCCGGTCTGTCAGGGTCAAGGAAAAATTCAATATATATCTGGTGATATCTCGGGTGCTATTACAGATAGCGCATTAAATCAAAGTGCATTGTCTGCAGGAGGCCCTGGCGCATGAATCTGTGTAGCGGGAACGACCTCGGACCACCAAGGGCCGAGAAAACCACCGTCTCATGTTGTCGGACTGTCAGGGTCAGGGAAAAATCCAATATATATCTGGTGATATCTCGGGTGCTATTAGAGATACCGCAATAAACCAAAGTGCATTGTCTGCAGGAGGACCTGGCGCATGAAACTGTGCTGCGGGATCGACCTCGGACCACCAGGGGCCGAGAAAATCACCGTCTCATGGGGCCGGACTGTCAGGGTCAGGGAAAAATCCAATATATATCTGGTGATATCTCGGGTGCTATTAGAGATAGCGCAATAAATCAAAGTGCATTGTCTGCAGGAGGCCCTGGCGCAAGAATCTGTGCAGCGGGAACAACCTCGGACCACCAGGGGCCGAGAAAATCACCGTCTCATGAGGCCGGATTGTCAGGGTCGGGGAAAAATGCAATATATATCTGGTGATATCTCGGGTGCTATTAGAGATAGCGCGATAAATCAAAGTGCATTGACTGTAGGAGGCACTGGCGAATGAATCTGTGCAGCAGGAACGACCTCGGACAACCAGGCGCCGAGAAAATTACAGATATTCGGAATCCGTCACCCAAGGTCATGTAAAAATCCAGCATATATCTGGTGATATCTCGGGTGCTATTACAGATAGCGCAATAAATCAAAGTGCATTGTCTGTAGGAGGCCCTGACGCATGAATTTGTGCAGCGGGAACGTCCTGGGACCACCAGGGGCCGAGAAAACCACCGTCTCATGGGGCCGGGCACTCAATGTCAGTGGAAAATCATATATATATATATATATATATATATATATATATATATATATATATATATAGATATATATATACATATATATATGGTGATACCTCGGGTGCTATTACAGATAGCGCAATAAAACGAAGTGAATTATCTGCCGGAGGCCCTAGCGCATGAATCTGTGCAGTGGGAACGACATGGGACCAACAGGGGCCGAGAAAACCACCGTCTCATGGGGTCGGACTGTCAGGGTCAGGGAAAAATCCAATATATATCTGGTGATATCTCGGGTGCTATTAGAGATAGCGCAATAAATCAAAGTGCATTGTCTGCAGGAGGCCCTACGCATGAATCTGTGCAGCGGGATCGACCTCGGACCACCAGGGGCCGAGAAAATCACCGTCTCATGGGGCCGGACTGTCAGGGTCAGGGAAAAATCCAATATATATCTGGTGATATCTCCGGTGCTATTAGAGATAGCGCAATAAATCAAAGTGCATTGTCTGTAGGAGGCATTGGCGAATGAATCTGTGCAGCAGGAACGACCTCGGACCACCAGGCGCCGAGAAAATTACAGATATTCGGAATCCGTCACCCAATGTCATGTAAAAATCCAGCATATATCTGGCGATATCTCGGGTGCTATTACAGATAGCGCAATAAACCAAAGTGAATTGTCTGCAGGAAACCCTGGCGCATGAATCTGTTCAGCGCGATCGACCTCGGACCACGATGGACCGAGAAAACCGTCGACACATGGGGCCGGACTGTCAGGGTCAGGGAAAAATCAAATATATATCTGGTGATTTCTCGGGTGCTGTTAGAGATAGCGCAATAAACCAAAGTGAATTATCTATAGGAGGCCCTGGCGCATGAATCTGTGCAGCGGGAACGACCTCGGACCACCAGGGGCCGAGAAAACCACCGACACATGGGGCCGGGCTGTCAGGGTCAGGGAAAAATCCAACATATATCTGGTGATATCTCGGGTGCTATTAGAGATAGCGCAATAAACCAAAGTGCATTGTCTGGAGGAGTCCCTGGCGCATGAATCTGTGCAGCGGGAACGACCTCGGACCACCAGGGGCCGAGAAAACCACCGACACATGGGGCCGATCTGTCAGTGTCAGGGAAAAATCCAATATGTATCTGGTGATATCTCGGGTGCTATTAGAGATAGCGCAATAAACCAAAGTCAATTATCTATAGGAGGCCCTGGCGCATGAATCTGTGCAGCGGGAACGACCTTGGACCTCCAGGGGTCGAGAAAACCACCGTCTCATGGGGCCGGATACTCAGGGTCAGGGGAAAATCCAATATATATATGGTGATATCTCGGGTGCTATAAGAGATACCGCAATAAAGCAAAGGGAATTATCTATAGGAGGCCCTGGCGCATGAATCTGTGCAGCGGGAACGACCTCGGACCACCAGGGGCCGAGAAAATCACCGTCTCACTGGGCCGGACTGTCAGGGTCAGGGAAAAATCCAATATATATCTGGTGATATCCCGGGTGCTATTAGAGATAGCGCAATAAAACAAAGTGCATTGTCTGTAGGAGGCACTGGCGAATGAATCTGTGCAGCAGGAACGACCTCGGGCCACCAGGCGCCGAGAAAACCACCGTCTCATGGGGTCGGACACTCAGGGTCAGGGAAAAATCCAATATAAATCTGGTGATATCTCGGGTGCTATTACAGATAGCGCAATAAATCAAAGTGCATTGTCTGTAGGAGGCTCTGGCGCATGAATCTGTGCAGCGGAATCGACCTCGGACCACCAGGGGCCGAGAAAACCACCGTCTCATGGGGTCGGACTGTCAGGGTCAGGGAAAAACCAATATATATCTGGTGATATCTCGGCTGCTATTAGAGATAGCGCACTAAACCGAAGTGAATTATCTGCCGGAGGCCCTAGCGCATGAATCTGTGCAGTGGGAACGACATGGGACCAACAGGGGCCAAAAAAACTACCTTCTCATGGGGCCGGACTGTCAGGGTCAGGGAAAAATTCAATATATATCTGGTGATATCTCGGGTGCTATTAGAGATAGCGCAATAAATCAAAGTGCATTGTCTGCAGGAGGCCCTGGCGCATGAATCTGTGCAGCGGGAACGACCTCGGACCACCAGGGGCCGAGAATACCACCGTCTCATGGGGTCGGACTGTCAGGGTCAGGGAAAAATTCAATATATATCTGGTGATATCTCGGCTGCTATTAGAGATAGCGCATTAAATCAAAGTGAATTGTATGTAGGAGGCCCTGGCGCATGAATCTGTTTAGCGGGATCGACCTCGTACAACGAAGGACCGAGAAAACCACCGTCTCATGGGGCCGGGCACCCAATGTCAGGGGAAAATCCAATATATATATGGTGATATCTCGGGTGCTATTACAGGTAAGGCAATAAATCAAAGTGCATTGTCTGCAGGAGGCCCTGGCGCATGAATCTGTGCAGCGGGAACGACCTCGGACAACCAGGGGCCGAGAAAACTACCGTCTCATGGGGCCGGACACTCAGGGTCAGTGAAAAATCGAATATATATCTGGTGATATCTCGGGTGCTATTACAGATAGCTCAATAAATCAAAGTGCATAGTCTGTAAGAGGCCCTGACACATGAATCTGTGCAGCGGGAACGACCTCGGACCACCAGGGGCCGAGAAAACTACCGTCTCATGGGGCCGGACACTCAGGGTCAGTGAAAAATCGAATATATATCTGGTGATATCTCGGGTGCTATTACAGATAGCGCAATAAATCAAAGTGCATTGTCTGTAGGATGCACTGGCGAATGAATCTGTGCAGCCGGAACGACCTCGGACCACGAGGGTCCGAGAAATCCATCGACACATGGGGCCGGACTGTCAGGGTCAAGGAAAAATTCAATATATATCTGGTGATATCTCGGGTGCTATTAGAGATAGCGCAATAAATCAAAGTGCATTCTCTGCAGGAGGCCCTGGCGCATGAATGTGTGCAGCGGGAACGACCTCGGACCACGAGGGACCGAGAAATCCATCGACACATGGGGCCGGTCTGTCAGGGTCAAGGAAAAATTCAATATATATCTGGTGATATCTCGGGTGCTATTACAGATAGCGCATTAAATCAAAGTGCATTGTCTGCAGGAGGCCCTGGCGCATGAATCTGTGTAGCGGGAACGACCTCGGACCACCAAGGGCCGAGAAAACCACCGTCTCATGTTGTCGGACTGTCAGGGTCAGGGAAAAATCCAATATATATCTGGTGATATCTCGGGTGCTATTAGAGATACCGCAATAAACCAAAGTGCATTGTCTGCAGGAGGACCTGGCGCATGAAACTGTGCTGCGGGATCGACCTCGGACCACCAGGGGCCGAGAAAATCACCGTCTCATGGGGCCGGACTGTCAGGGTCAGGGAAAAATCCAATATATATCTGGTGATATCTCGGGTGCTATTAGAGATAGCGCAATAAATCAAAGTGCATTGTCTGCAGGAGGCCCTGGCGCAAGAATCTGTGCAGCGGGAACAACCTCGGACCACCAGGGGCCGAGAAAATCACCGTCTCATGAGGCCGGATTGTCAGGGTCGGGGAAAAATGCAATATATATCTGGTGATATCTCGGGTGCTATTAGAGATAGCGCGATAAATCAAAGTGCATTGACTGTAGGAGGCACTGGCGAATGAATCTGTGCAGCAGGAACGACCTCGGACAACCAGGCGCCGAGAAAATTACAGATATTCGGAATCCGTCACCCAAGGTCATGTAAAAATCCAGCATATATCTGGTGATATCTCGGGTGCTATTACAGATAGCGCAATAAATCAAAGTGCATTGTCTGTAGGAGGCCCTGACGCATGAATTTGTGCAGCGGGAACGTCCTGGGACCACCAGGGGCCGAGAAAACCACCGTCTCATGGGGCCGGGCACTCAATGTCAGTGGAAAATCATATATATATATATATATATATATATATATATATATATATATATATATATATATAGATATATATATACATATATATATGGTGATACCTCGGGTGCTATTACAGATAGCGCAATAAAACGAAGTGCATTGTGTGTGGGAGGACCTGACGCATGAATCTGTGCAGCGGGAACGACCTCGGACCACCAGGAGCCGAGAAAACTACCGTCTCATGGGGCCGGTCACTCAGGGTCAGTGAAAAATCGAATATATATCTGGGGATATCTCGGGTGCTATTACAGATAGCGCAATAAATCAATGTGCATTGTCTGCAGGAGGCCCTGGCGCATGAATCTGTGCAGCGGGATCGACCTCGGACCACGAGGGACCAAGAAAACCATCGACACATGGGGCCGGACCGTCAGGGTCAGTGAAAAATCCAATATATATCTGGTGATATCTCGGGTGCTATTACAGATAGCGCAATAAATCAAAGTGAATTATCTGCAGGGGGCCCTGGCGCATGAATCTGTGCAGCGGGAACGACCTCGGACCACCAGGGGCCGAGAAAACCACCGTCACATGGGGTAGGACTGTCAGGGTCAGGGAAAAATCCAATATATATCTGGTGATATCTCGGGTGCTATTAGAGATAGCGCAATAAATCAAAGTGCCTTGTCTGCAGGAGGCCCTAGCGCATGAATCTGTGCAGCGGGAACGACCTCGGACAACCAGAGGCTGAGAAAATCACCGTCTCATGGGGCCGGACTGTCAGGGTCAGGGAAAAATCCAATATATATCTGGTGATATCTCGGGTGCTATTAGAGATAGCGCAATAAATCAAAGTGCATTGTCTGCAGGAGGCCCTAGCGCATGAATCTGTGCAGCGGGAACGACCTCGGACCACGAGGGACCGAGAAATCCATCGACACATGGGGCCGGACACTCAGGGTCGGGGAAAAATTCAATATATATCTGGTGATATATCGGGTGCTATTACAGATAGCGCAATAAATCAAAGTGCATTGTCTGTAGGAGGCCCTGGCGCAAGAATCTGTGCAGCGGGAACAACCTCGGACCACCAGGGGCCGAGAAAATCGCCGTCTCATGAGGCCGGATTGTCAGGGTCAGGGAAAAATCCAATATATATTTGGTGATATCTCGGGTGCTATTAGAGATAGCGCAATAAATCAAAGTTCATTGTCTGAAGGAGGCCCTGGCGCATGAATCTGTGCAGCGGGAACGACCTCGGACCACCAGGGGCCGAGAAAACCACCGTCTCATGGGGCCGGGCACTCAATGTCAGGGGAAAATCCAATATATATATGGTGATATCTCGGGTGCTATTACAGATAGCGCAATAAATCAAAGTGCATTGACTGCAGGAGGACCTGGCGCATGAATCTGTGCAGCGGGGACGACCTCGGACCACCAGGCGCCGGGAAAACCACCGACACATGGGGCCGGACACTCAGGGTCGGGGAAAAATTCAATATATATCTGGTGATATCTCGGGTGCTCTTACAGATAGCGCACTAAACCAAAGTGAATTATCTGCAGGAAGCCCTGGCGCATGAATCTGTTCAGCGGGATCGACCTCGGACCACGAGGGGCCGAGAAAACCATCGACACATGGGACCGGACTGTCAGGGTCAAGGAAAAATACAATATATATCAGGTGATATCTCGGGTGCTATTAGAGATAGCGCAATAAATCAAAGTGCATTGTCCGCAGGAGGCCCTGGCGCATGTATCTGTGTAGCGGGAACGACCTCGGACCACCAGGGGCCGAGACAATCGCTGTCTCATGGGGCCGGACTGTCAGGGTCAGGGAAAAATGCAATATATATCTGGTGATATCTCGGGTGCTATTAGAGATAGCGCGATAAATCAAAGTGCATTGACTGTAGGAGGCACTGGCGAATGAATCTGTGCAGCAGGAACGACCTCGGACAACCAGGCGCCGAGAAAATTACAGATATTCGGAATCCGTCACCCAAGGTCATGTAAAAATCCAGCATATATCTGGTGATATCTCGGGTGCTATTACAGATAGCGCAATAAATCAAAGTGCATTGTCTGTAGGAGGCCCTGACGCATGAATTTGTGCAGCGGGAACGTCCTGGGACCACCAGGGGCCGAGAAAACCACCGTCTCATGGGGCCGGGCACTCAATGTCAGTGGAAAATCATATATATATATATATATATATATATATATAGATATATATATATACATATATATATGGTGATACCTCGGGTGCTATTACAGATAGCGCAATAAAACGAAGTGCATTGTGTGTGGGAGGACCTGACGCATGAATCTGTGCAGCGGGAACGACCTCGGACCACCAGGGGCCGAGAAAACTACCGTCTCATGGGGCCGGTCACTCAGGGTCAGTGAAAAATCGAATATATATCTGGTGATATCTCGGGTGCTATTACAGATAGCGCAATAAATCAATGTGCATTGTCTGCAGGGGGCCCTGGCGCATGAATCTGTGCAGCGGGAACGACCTCGGACCACCAGGGGCCGAGAAAACCACCGTCACATGGGGTAGGACTGTCAGGGTCAGGGAAAAATCCAATATATATCTGGTGATATCTCGGGTGCTATTAGAGATAGCGCAATAAATCAAAGTGCCTTGTCTGCAGGAGGCCCTAGCGCATGAATCTGTGCAGCGGGAACGACCTCGGACCACCAGAGGCTGAGAAAATCACCGTCTCATGGGGCCGGACTGTCAGGGTCAGGGAAAAATCCAATATATATCTGGTGATATCTCGGGTGCTATTAGAGATAGCGCAATAAATCAAAGTGCATTGTCTGCAGGAGGCCCTAGCGCATGAATCTGTGCAGCGGGAACGACCTCGGACCACGAGGGACCGAGAAATCCATCGACACATGGGGCCGGACACTCAGGGTCGGGGAAAAATTCAATATATATCTGGTGATATATCGGGTGCTATTACAGATAGCGCAATAAATCAAAGTGCATTGTCTGTAGGAGGCCCTGGCGCAAGAATCTGTGCAGCGGGAACAACCTCGGACCACCAGGGGCCGAGAAAATCACCGTCTCATGAGGCCGGATTGTCAGGGTCAGGGAAAAATCCAATATATATCTGGTGATATCTCGGGTGCTATTAGAGATAGCGCAATAAACCAAAGTGCATTGTCTGCAGGAGGCCCTGGCGCATGAATGTGTGGAGCGGGAACGACCTCGGAGCACCAGGGGCCGAGAAAACCACCGTCTCATGGTGCCGGACACTCAGGGTCAGGTGAAAATCCAATATATATATGGTGATATCTCGGGTGCTATTAGAGATAGCGCAATAAACCAAAGTGCATTGTCTGCAGGAGGCGCTGGCGCATGAATCTGTGCAGCGGGAACGACCTCGGACCACCAGGGGCCGAGAAACCCACCGTCACATGGGGTAGGACTGTCAGGGTCAGGGAAAAATCCAATATATATCTGGCGATATCTCGGGTGCTATTACAGATAGCGCAATAAACCAAAGTGAATTGTCTGCAGGAAACCCTGGCGCATGAATCTCTTCAGCGGGATCGACCTCGGACCACGAGAGACCGAGAAAACCATCGACACATTGGGCCGGACTGTCAGGGTCAGGGAAAAATCCAATATATATCTGTTGATATCTCGGGTGCTATTAGAGATAGCGCAATAAATCCAAGTGCATTGTCTGCAGGAGGCCCTGGCGCATGAATCTGTGCAGCGGGAACGACCTCGGACCACCATGGGCCGAGAAAACCATCGTCACATGGAGTCGGACACTCAGGGTCAGGGAAAAATCCAATATATATCCTGGTGATATCTCGGGTGCTATTACAGATAGCGCAATAAATCAAAGTGCATTGTCTGTAGGAGGCCCTGGCGCATGAATCTGTGCAGCGGGAACGACCTCGGACCACCATGGGCCGAGAAAACCACCGACACATGGGGCCGGACTGTCTGGGTCAGTGAAAAATCCAATATATATCTGGTGATATCTCCGGTGCTATTAGAGATAGCGCAATAAATCAAAGTGCATTGTCTGTAGGAGGCACGGGCGAATGAATCTGTGCAGCGGGAACGACCTGGGACCACCAGCGGCCGAGAAAACCACCGACACATGGGGCCGGACTGTCAGGGTCAGGGAAAAATCCAATATATATCTGGTGATATCTCGGGTGCTATTACAGATAGCGCAATAAATCAAAGTGCATTGTCTGTAGGAGGCCCTGGCGCATGAATCTGTCAGCGGGATCGAGCTCGGACCACCAGGGGCCGAGAAAACCACCGTCTCATGGGGCCGGACACTCAGGGTCAGGGAAAAATCCAATATATATCTAATGATATCTCGGGTGCTATTACAGATAGCGCAATAAATCAAAGTGCATTGTCTGTAGGAGGCCCGGGCGCATGAATATGTGCAGTGGGATCGAGCTCGGACCACGAGGGACCGAGAAAACCATCGGCACATGGGGCCGGACTGTCAGGGTCAGGGAAAAATGCAATATGTATCTGTTGATATCTCGGGTGTTATTAGAGATAGCTCAATAAACCAAAGTGCATTGTCTGCAGGGGGCCCAGGCGCATGAATCTGTGCAGCGGGAACGACCTCGGACCACCATGGGCCGAGAAAACCATCGTCTCATGGAGTCGGACACTCAGGGTCAGGGAAAAATCCAATATATATCCTGGTGATATCTCGGGTGCTATTACAGATAGCGCAATAAATCAAAGTGCATTGTCTGTAGGAGGCCCTGGCGCATGAATCTGTCAGCGGGATCGATCTCGGGCCACCAGGGGCCGAGAAAACCACCGTCTCATGGGGCCAGACACTCAGGGTCAGGGAAAAATCCAATATATATCTAATGATATCTCGGGTGCTATTACAGATAGCGCAATAAATCAAAGTGCATTGTCTGTAGGAGCCCCGGGCGCATGAATATGTGCAGTGGGATCGACCTTGGACCACGAGGGACCGAGAAAACCATCGACACATGGGGCCGGACTGTCAGGGTCAGGGAAAAATCCAATATGTATCTGTTGATATCTCGGGTGTTATTAGAGATAGCTCAATAAACCAAAGTGCATTGTCTGCAGGATGCCCAGGCGCATGAATCTGTGCAGCGGGAACGACCTCGGACCACCATGGGCCGAGAAAACCATCGTCTCATGGAGTCGGACACTCAGGGTCAGGGAAAAATCCAATATATATCCTGGTGATATCTCGGGTGCTATTACAGATAGCGCAATAAATCAAAGTGCCTTGTCTGTAGGAGGCCCTAGCGCATGAATCTGTGCAGCGGGAACGACCTCGGACCACCAGGGGCCGAGAAAACGACCGTCTCATGGGGCCGGACACTCAGGGTCAGGAAAAAATCCAATATATATATGGTGATATCTCGGGTGCTATTAGAGATAGCGCAATAAACAAAAGTGCATTGTCTACAGGAGGCGCTGGCGCATGAATCTGTGCAGCGGGAACGACCTCGGACCACCAGGGGCCGAGAAAACCATCGACACATGGTACCGGACTGTCAGGGTCAGGGAAAAATCCAATATATATCCTGGTGATATCTCGGGCGCTATTACAGATAGCGCAATAAATCAAAGTGCATTGTCTGTAGGAGGCCCTGGCGCATGAAACTGTGCAGCGGGAACGACCTGGGACCACCAGGGGCCGAGAAAACCACCGACACATGGGGCCGGACTGTCAGGGTCAGGGAAAAATCCAATATATATCTGGTGATATCTCGGGTGCTATTACAGATAGCGCAATAAATCAAAGTGCATTGTCTGTAGGAGGCCCTGGCGCATGAATCCGTCAGCGGGATCGATCTCGGACCACCAGGGACCGAGAAAACCATCGACACATGGGGCCGGACAGTCAGGGTCAGGGAAAAATCCAATATATATCTGGTGATATATCGGGTGCTATTAGAGATAGCGCAATAAACCAAAGTGCATTGTCTGCAGGAGGCCCTGGCGCATGGATCTGTGCAGCGGGAACGACCTCGGACCACCAGGGGCCGAGAAAATCACTGTCTCATGGGGCCGGACTGTCAGGGTCAGGGAAAAATCCAATATATATCTGGTGATATCCCGGGTGCTATTAGAGATAGCGCAATAAATCAAAGTGAATTATCTGCAGGGGGCCCTGGCGCATGAATCTGTGCAGCGGGATCGACCTCGGACCACGAGGGACCGAGAAAACCATCGACACATGGGGCCGGACTGTCAGGGTTAGGGAAAAATCCAATATATATCTGGTCATATCTCGGGTGCTATTACAGATAGCGCAATAAAACAAAGTGTATTGTCTGTAGGAGGCCCTGGCGCATGAATCTGTGCAATAGGATCGACCTCGGACCACCAGGGGCCGAGAAAATCACCGTCTCATGGGGCCGGACTGTCTGGGTCAGTGAAAAATCCAATATATATCTGGTGATATCTCCGGTGCTATTAGAGATAGCGCAATAAATCAAAGTGCATTGTCTGTAGGAGGCACTGGCGCATGAATCTGTGCAGCAGGAACGACCTCGGACCACCAGGCGCCGAGAAAATTACAGATATTCGGAATCCGTCACCCAAGGACATGTAAAAATCCAGCATATATCTGGTGATATCTCGGGTGCTATTACAGATAGCGCAATAAACCAAAGTAACTTGTCTGCAGGAAGCCCTGTCGCATGAATCTGTTCAGCGGGATCGACCTCGGACTACGAGGGACCGAGAAAACCATCGGCACATGGAGTCGGACACTCAGGGTCAGGGAAAAATCCAATATATATCCTGGTGATATCTCGGGTGCTATTACAGATAGCGCAATAAATCATAGTGCATTGTCTGTAGGAGGCCCTGGCGCATGAATCTGTGCAGCGGGATCGACCTCGGGCCACCAGGGGCCGAGAAAATCACCGTCTCATGGGGCCGGATTGTCAGGGTCAGGGAAAAATCCAATATATATCTGGTGATATCTCGGGTGCTATTACAGATAGCGCAATAAATCAAAGTGAATTATCTGCAGGAGGCCCTGGGGCATGAATCTGTGCAGCGGGAACGACCTCGGACCACGAGGCGCCGAGAAAACTACCGTCTCATGGGTCCGGACTGTCAGGGTCGGGGAAAAATCCAATATATATCTGGTGATATCTCGGGTGCTATTACAGATAGCGCAATAAACCAAAGTGCATTGTCTGCAGGAGGCACTGGCGAATGAATCTGTGCAGCAGGACCGACCTCGGACCACCAGGCGCCGAGAATATTACAGATATTCGGAATCCGTCACCCAAGGTCATGTAAAAATCCAGCATATATCTGGTGACATCTTGGGTGCTATTACAGATAGCGCAATAAACCAAAGTGAATTGTCTGCAGGAAGCCCTGGGGCATGAATCTGTGCAGCGGGTTCGACCTCGGACCACGATGGACCGAGAAAACCGTCGACACATGGGGCCGGACTGTCAGGGTCAGGGAAAAATCAAATATATATCTGGTGATTTCTCGGGTGCTGTTAGAGATAGCGCAATAAACCAAAGTGAATTATCTATAGGAGGCCCTGGCGCATGAATCTGTGCAGCGGGAACGACCTTGGACCACCAGGGGCCGAGAAAACCACCATCTCATGGGGCCGGACTCTCAGGGTCAGGGGAAAATCCAATATAAATTTGGTGATATCTCGGGTGCTATTACAGATAGCGCGCTAATCCAAAGTGAATTATCTGCAGGAGGCCCTGGCGCATGAATCTGTGCAGCGGGTTCGACCTCGGACCACCAGGGGCCGAGAAAACCACCGACACATGGGGCCGGGCTGTCAGGGTCAGGGAAAAATCCAACATATATCTAATGATATCTCGGGTGCTATTACAGATAGCGCAATAAACCAAAGTGCATTGCCTGCAGGAGGCCCTGGCGCATGAATCTGTGGAGCGGGAACGACCTCGGACCAGCAGGGGCCGAGAAAACCACCGTCTCATGGAGCAGGACACTGAGGGTCAGGTGAAAATCCAATATATATATGGTGATATCTCGGGTGCTATTACAGATAGCGCACTAAACCAAAGTGAATTATCTGCAGGAGGCCCTGGCGCATGAATCCGTCCAGCGCGATCGACCTCGGACCTCCAGGGGCCGAGAAAACCACCGACACATGGGGCCGGACACTCAGGGTCGGGGAAAAATTCAATATATATCTAGTGATATCTCGGGTGCTCTTACAGATAGCGCAATAAACCAAAGTAAATTATCTGCAGGAGGCCCTGGCGCATGAATCTGTACAGCGGGAACGACCTCGGACCACCAGGGGCCGAGGAAACTACCGTCTTATGGGGCCGGACACTCAGGGTCAGGGAAAAATCCAATATATATCTGGTGATATCTCGGGTGCTATTAGAGATAGCGCAATAAACCAAAGTGCATTGTCTGCAGGAGGCCCTGGCGCATGAATCTGTGCAGCGGGAACGACCTCGGACAACCAGAGGCTGAGAAAATCACCGTCACATGGGGTAGGACTGTCAGGGTCAGGGAAAAATCCAATATATATCTGGTGATATCTCGGGTGCTATTAGAGATAGCGCAATAAATCAAAGTGCCTTGTCTGCAGGAGGCCCTAGCGCATGAATCTGTGCAGCGGGAACGACCTCGGACAACCAGAGGCTGAGAAAATCACCGTCTCATGAGGCCGGACTGTCAGGGTCAGGGAAAAATCCAATATATATCTGGTGATATCTCGGGTGCTATTAGAGATAGCGCAATAAATCAAAGTGCATTGTCTGCAGGAGGCCCTAGCGCATGAATCTGTGCAGCGGGAACAACCTCGGACCACGAGGGACCGAGAAATCCATCGACACATGGGGCCGGACACTCAGGGTCGGGGAAAAATTCAATATATATCTGGTGATATATCGGGTGCTATTACAGATAGCGCAATAAATCAAAGTGCATTGTCTGTAGGAGGCCCTGGCGCATGAATCTGTGCAATAGGATCGACCTCGGACCACCAGGGGCCGAGAAAATCACCGTCTCATGGGGCCGGACTGTCTGGGTCAGTGAAAAATCCAATATATATCTGGTGATATCTCCGGTGCTATTAGAGATAGCGCAATAAATCAAAGTGCATTGTCTGTAGGAGGCACTGGCGCATGAATCTGTGCAGCAGGAACGACCTCGGACCACCAGGCGCCGAGAAAATTACAGATATTCGGAATCCGTCACCCAAGGACATGTAAAAATCCAGCATATATCTGGTGATATCTCGGGTGCTATTACAGATAGCGCAATAAACCAAAGTGACTTGTCTGCAGGAAGCCCTGTCGCATGAATCTGTTCAGCGGGATCGACCTCGGACTACGAGGGACCGAGAAAACC
The DNA here is from genome assembly GCF_051020985.1 of Nomia melanderi. NCBI lineage: Eukaryota > Metazoa > Arthropoda > Insecta > Hymenoptera > Halictidae > Nomia > Nomia melanderi. Next base: position 1,184,853 of record NW_027475149.1, on the reverse strand, counting down.
ATCGGCACATGGAGTCGGACACTCAGGGTCAGGGAAAAATCCAATATATATCCTGGTGATATCTCGGGTGCTATTACAGATAGCGCAATAAATCATAGTGCATTGTCTGTAGGAGGCCCTGGCGCATGAATCTGTGCAGCGGGATCGACCTCGGGCCACCAGGGGCCGAGAAAATCACCGTCTCATGGGGCCGGATTGTCAGGGTCAGGGAAAAATCCAATATATATCTGGTGATATCTCGGGTGCTATTACAGATAGCGCAATAAATCAAAGTGAATTATCTGCAGGAGGCCCTGGGGCATGAATCTGTGCAGCGGGAACGACCTCGGACCACGAGGCGCCGAGAAAACTACCGTCTCATGGGTCCGGACTGTCAGGGTCGGGGAAAAATCCAATATATATCTGGTGATATCTCGGGTGCTATTACAGATAGCGCAATAAACCAAAGTGCATTGTCTGCAGGAGGCACTGGCGAATGAATCTGTGCAGCAGGACCGACCTCGGACCACCAGGCGCCGAGAATATTACAGATATTCGGAATCCGTCACCCAAGGTCATGTAAAAATCCAGCATATATCTGGTGACATCTTGGGTGCTATTACAGATAGCGCAATAAACCAAAGTGAATTGTCTGCAGGATGCCCTGGGGCATGAATCTGTTCAGCGCGATCGACCTCGGACCACGATGGACCGAGAAAACCGTCGACACATGGGGCCGGACTGTCAGGGTCAGGGAAAAATCAAATATATATCTGGTGATTTCTCGGGTGCTGTTAGAGATAGCGCAATAAACCAAAGTGAATTATCTATAGGAGGCCCTGGCGCATGAATCTGTGCAGCGGGAACGACCTTGGACCACCAGGGGCCGAGAAAACCACCATCTCATGGGGCCGGACTCTCAGGGTCAGGGGAAAATCCAATATAAATTTGGTGATATCTCGGGTGCTATTACAGATAGCGCGCTAATCCAAAGTGAATTATCTGCAGGAGGCCCTGGCGCATGAATCTGTGCAGCGGGTTCGACCTCGGACCACCAGGGGCCGAGAAAACCACCGACACATGGGGCCGGGCTGTCAGGGTCAGGGAAAAATCCAACATATATCTAATGATATCTCGGGTGCTATTACAGATAGCGCAATAAACCAAAGTGCATTGCCTGCAGGAGGCCCTGGCGCATGAATCTGTGGAGCGGGAACGACCTCGGACCAGCAGGGGCCGAGAAAACCACCGTCTCATGGAGCAGGACACTGAGGGTCAGGTGAAAATCCAATATATATATGGTGATATCTCGGGTGCTATTACAGATAGCGCACTAAACCAAAGTGAATTATCTGCAGGAGGCCCTGGCGCATGAATCCGTCCAGCGCGATCGACCTCGGACCTCCAGGGGCCGAGAAAACCACCGACACATGGGGCCGGACACTCAGGGTCGGGGAAAAATTCAATATATATCTAGTGATATCTCGGGTGCTCTTACAGATAGCGCAATAAACCAAAGTAAATTATCTGCAGGAGGCCCTGGCGCATGAATCTGTACAGCGGGAACGACCTCGGACCACCAGGGGCCGAGGAAACTACCGTCTTATGGGGCCGGACACTCAGGGTCAGGGAAAAATCCAATATATATCTGGTGATATCTCGGGTGCTATTAGAGATAGCGCAATAAACCAAAGTGCATTGTCTGCAGGAGGCCCTGGCGCATGGATCTGTGCAGCGGGAACGACCTCGGACCACCAGGGGCCGAGAAAATCACCGTCTCATGGGGCCGGACTTGGCAGGGTCAGGGAAAAATCCAATATATATCTGGTGATGTCTCGGGTGCTATTACAGATAGCGCAATAAACCAAAGTGCATTGTCTGTAGGAGGCACTGGCGAATGAATCTGTGCAGCAGGACCGACCTCGGACCACCAGGCGCCGAGAATATTACAGATATTCGGAATCCGTCACCCAAGGTCATGTAAAAATCCAGCATATATCTGGTGACATCTTGGGTGCTATTACAGATAGCGCAATAAACCAAAGTGAATTGTCTGCAGGAAGCCCTGGGGCATGAATCTGTTCAGCGCGATCGACCTCGGACCACGATGGACCGAGAAAACCGTCGACACATGGGGCCGGACTCTCAGGGTCAGGGGAAAATCCAATATAAATCTGGTGATATCTCGGGTGCTATTACAGATAGCGCGCTAATCCAAAGTGAATTATCTGCAGGAGGCCCTGGCGCATGAATCTGTGCAGCGGGTTCGACCTCGAACCACCAGGGGCCGAGAAAACCACCGACACATGGGGCCGGGCTGTCAGGGTCAGGGAAAAATCCTACATATATCTGGTGATATCTCGGGTGCTATTAGAGATAGCGCAATAAACCAAAGTGCATTGTCTGCAGGAGGCCCTGGCGCATGAATGTGTGCAGCGGGAACGACCTCGGACCACCAGGGGCCGAGAAAACCACCGTCTCATGGGGCCGGACTGTCAGGGTCGGGGAAAAATTCAATATATATCTGGTGATATCTCGGGTGCTCTTACAGATAGCGCACTAAACCAAAGTGAATTATTTGCAGGGGGCCCTGGCGCATGAATCTGTGCAGCGGGAACGACCTCGGACCACCAGCGGCCGAGAAAACCACCGTCTCAATGGGTCGGACTGTCAGGGTCGGAGAAAAATCCAATATATATCTGGCTATATCTCGGGTGCTATTACAGATATCGCAATAAATCAAAGTGCATTGTCTGCAGGAAGCCCTGGCGCATGAATCTGTGCAGCGGGAACGACCTCGGACCACCAGGGGCCGAGAAAACTACCGTCTCATGGGTTCGGACCCTCAAGGTCAGGGAGAAATTCAATATATATCTGGTGATATCTCGGGTGCTATTAGAGATAGCGCAATAAATCAAAGTGCATTGTCTGCAGGAGGCCCTGGCGCATGAATCTGTGCAGCGGGAACGACCTCGGACCACCAGGGGCCGAGAAAACCACCGTCTCATGGGGCCGGGCACTCAATGTAAGGGGAAAATCCAATATATATATGGTGATATCTCGGGTGCTATTACAGATAGCGCAATAAACCAAAGTGAGTTGTCTGTAGGAGGCCCTGGCGCATGAATCTGTGCAGCGGGAACGACCTCGGACCACCAGGGGCCGAGAAAATCACCGTCTCATGGGGCCGGACTGTCAGGGTCAGGGAAAAATCCAATATATATCTGGTGATATCTCGGGTGCTATTACAGATAGTGCAATAAATCAAAGTGCATTGTCTGTAGGAGGCTCTGGCGCATGAATCTGTGCAGCGGAATCGACCTCGGACCACCAGGGGCCGAGAAAACCACCGTCTCATGGGGTCGGACTGTCAGGGTCAGGGAAAAACCAATATATATCTGGTGATATCTCGGCTGCTATTAGAGATAGAGCACTAAACCGAAGTGAATTATCTGCCGGAGGCCCTAGCGCATGAATCTGTGCAGTGGGAACGACATCGGACCACCAGGGGCCGAGAAAACCACCGTCTCATGTGGTCGGACTGTCAGGGTCAGGGAAAAATCCAATTTATATCTGGTGATTTCTCGGGTGCTATTAGAGATAGCCCAATAAATCAAAGTGCATTGTCTGCAGGAGTCCCTGGCGCATAAATCTGTGCAGCGGCAACGACCTCGGACTACCAGGGGCCGAGAAAACCACCGTCTCATGGGGTCGGACTGTCAAGGTCAGGGAAAAATCCAATATATATCTGGTGATATCTCTGGTGCTATTAGAGATAGCACAATAAACCAAAGTGAACTATCTGCAGGAGGCCATGGCGCATGATTCTGTGCAGCGGGAACGATCTCGGACCACCAGGGGCCGAGAAAATTACAGATATTCGGAATCCGTCAACCAAGGTCATGTAAAAATCCAGCATACATCTGGTGATATCTAGGGTGCTATTAGAGATAGCGCAATAAACCAAAGTGCATTGTCTGCAGGGGGCCCTAGCGCATGAATCTTTGCAGCGGGAACGACCTCGGACCACCAGGGGCCGAGAAAACCACCGTCACATGGTGTCGGACCCTCAGGGTCAGGGAAAAATCCAATATATATCTGGTGATATCTCGGGTGCTATTACAGATAGCGCAATAAATCAAAGTGAAATATCTGCAGGCGGCCCTGGCGCATGTATCTGTGCAGCGGGAACGACCTCGGACTACCAGGGGCCGAGAAAACTACCGTCTCATGGGGCCGGACACTCAGGGTCAGGGAAAAATCCATTATATATCTGGTGATATCTCGGGTGCTATTAGAGATAGCGAAATAAATCAAAGTGCATTGTCTGCAGGAGGCCCTGGCGCATGAATCTGTGCAGCGGGAACGACCTCGGACCACCAGGGGCCGAGGAAACCACCGTCTCATGCGGTCGGAACCTCAGGGTCAGGGAAAAATCCAAAATATATCTGGTGATATCTCGGGTGCTATTAGAGATAGCGCAATAAATCAAAGTGCATTGTCTGCAGGAGGCCCTAGCGCATGAATCTGTGCAGCGGGAACAACCTCGGACCTCCAGGCGCTGAGAAAACCACCGTCTCATGGGTTCGGACCCTCAAGGTCAGGGAAAAATCCAATATATATCTGGTGATATCTCGGGTGCTATTACAGATAGCGCAACAAATCAAAGTGCATTGTCTGCAGGAGGCCCTAGCGCATGAATCTGTGCAGCGGGAACGACCTCGGACCTCCAGGCGCCGAGAAAACCACCGTCTCATGGGTTCGGACCCTCAAGGTCAGGGAAAAATCCAATATATATCTGGTGATATCTCGGGTGCTATTAGAGATAGCGCAATAAATCAAAGTGCATTGTCTGCAGGAGGCCCTAGCGCATGAATCTGTGCAGCCGGAACGACCTCGGACCACCAGGGGCCGAGAAAACCACCGTCTCATGGGTTCGGACCCTCAAGGTCAGGGAATAATCCAATATATGTCTGGTGATATCTCGGGTGCTATTACAGATAGCGCAATAAATCAAAGTGCATTGTCTGCAGGAGGCCCTGGCGCATGAATCTGTGCAGCGCGAACGACCTCGGACAACCAGGGGCCGAGAAAACTACCGTCTCATGGGGCCGGGCTGTCAGGGTCAGGGAAAAATCCAATATATATCTGGTGATATCTCGGGTGCTATTAGAGATAGCCCAATAAATCAAAGTGCATTGTCTGCAGGAGTCCCTGGCGCATAAATCTGTGCAGCGGGAACGACCTCGGACTACCAGGGGCCGAGAAAACCACCGTCTCATGGGGTCGGACTGTCAAGGTCAGGGAAAAATCCAATATATATCTGGTGATATCTCTGGTGCTATTAGAGATAGCACAATAAACCAAAGTGAACTATCTGCAGGAGGCCATGGCGCATGATTCTGTGCAGCGGGAACGATCTCGGACCACCAGGGGCCGAGAAAATTACAGATATTCGGAATCCGTCAACCAAGGTCATGTAAAAATCCAGCATACATCTGGTGATATCTAGGGTGCTATTAGAGATAGCGCAATAAACCAAAGTGCATTGTCTGCAGGGGGCCCTAGCGCATGAATCTTTGCAGCGGGAACGACCTCGGACCACCAGGGGCCGAGAAAACTACCGTCTCATGGGGCCGGACACTCAGGGTCAGGGAAAAATCCAATATATATCTGGTGATATCTCGGGTGCTATTACATATGGCGCAATAAATCAAAGTGCAGTGTCTGTAGGAGGCCCTGGCGCATGAATCTGTGCAGCGGGAACGACCTCGGACCACCAGGGGCCGAGAAAACCACCGTCACATGGTGTCGGACCCTCAGGGTCAGGGAAAAATCCAATATATATCTGGTGATATCTCGGGTGCTATTACAGATAGCGCAATAAATCAAAGTGAAATATCTGCAGGCGGCCCTGGCGCATGTATCTGTGCAGCGGGAACGACCTCGGACTACCAGGGGCCGAGAAAACTACCGTCTCATGGGGCCGGACACTCAGGGTCAGGGAAAAATCCATTATATATCTGGTGATATCTCGGGTGCTATTAGAGATAGCGAAATAAATCAAAGTGCATTGTCTGCAGGAGGCCCTGGCGCATGAATCTGTGCAGCGGGAACGACCTCGGACCACCAGGGGCCGAGGAAACCACCGTCTCATGCGGTCGGAACCTCAGGGTCAGGGAAAAATCCAAAATATATCTGGTGATATCTCGGGTGCTATTAGAGATAGCGCAATAAATCAAAGTGCATTGTCTGCAGGAGGCCCTAGCGCATGAATCTGTGCAGCGGGAACAACCTCGGACCTCCAGGCGCTGAGAAAACCACCGTCTCATGGGTTCGGACCCTCAAGGTCAGGGAAAAATCCAATATATATCTGGTGATATCTCGGGTGCTATTACAGATAGCGCAACAAATCAAAGTGCATTGTCTGCAGGAGGCCCTAGCGCATGAATCTGTGCAGCGGGAACGACCTCGGACCTCCAGGCGCCGAGAAAACCACCGTCTCATGGGTTCGGACCCTCAAGGTCAGGGAAAAATCCAATATATATCTGGTGATATCTCGGGTGCTATTAGAGATAGCGCAATAAATCAAAGTGCATTGTCTGCAGGAGGCCCTAGCGCATGAATCTGTGCAGCCGGAACGACCTCGGACCACCAGGGGCCGAGAAAACCACCGTCTCATGGGTTCGGACCCTCAAGGTCAGGGAAGAATCCAATATATATCTGGTGATATCTCGGGTGCTATTACAGATAGCGCAATAAATCAAAGTGCATTGTCTGCAGGAGGCCCTGGCGCATGAATCTGTGCAGCGCGAACGACCTCGGACAACCAGGGGCCGAGAAAACTACCGTCTCATGGGGCCGGGCTGTCAGGGTCAGGGAAAAATCCAATATATATCTGGTGATATCTCGGGTGCTATTACAGATAGCGCAATAAATCAAAGTGCATTGTCTGTAGGAGGCTCTGGCGCATGAATCTGTGCAGCGGAAACGACCTCGGACCACCAGGGGCCGAGAAAACCACCGTCTCATGGGGTCGGACTGTCAGAGCCAGGGAAAAATCCAATATACATCTAGTGATATCTCGGGTGCTATTAGAGATAGCTCAATAAATCAAAGTGCATTGTCTGTAGGAGGCCCTAGCGCATGAATCTGTGCAGCGGGAACGACCTCGGACCACCAGGGGCCGAGAAAACCACCGTCTCATGGGTTCGGACCCTCAAGGTCAGGGAAAAATCCAATATATATCTGGTGATATCTCGGGTGCTATTAGAGATAGCGCAATAAATCAAAGTGCATTGTCTGCAGGAGGCCCTGGCGCATGAATCTGTGCAGCCGGAACGACCTCGGACCACCAGGGGCCGAGAAAACCACCGTCTCATGGGTTCGGACCCTCAAGGTCAGGGAAGAATCCAATATATATCTGGTGATATCTCGGGTGCTATTACAGATAGCGCAATAAATCAAAGTGCATTGTCTGTAGGAGGCTCTGGCGCATGAATCTGTGCAGCGGAAACGACCTCGGACCACCAGGGGCCGAGAAAACCACCGTCTCATGGGGTCGGACTGTCAGAGCCAGGGAAAAATCCAATATACATCTAGTGATATCTCGGGTGCTATTAGAGATAGCGCAATAAATCAAAGTGCATTGTCTGCAGGAGGCCCTAGCGCATGAATCTGTGCAGCGGGAACGACCTCGGACCTCCAGGCGCCGAGAAAACCACCGTCTCATGGGTTCGGACCCTCAAGGTCAGGGAAAAATCCAATATATATCTGGTGATATCTCGGGTGCTATTAGAGATAGCGCAATAAATCAAAGTGCATTGTCTGCAGGAGGCCCTAGCGCATGAATGTGTGCAGCGAGAACGACCTCGGACCACCAGGGGCCGAGAAAACCACCGACACATGGGGCCGGACACTCAGGGTCAGGGAAAAATCCAATATATATCTGGTGATATCTCGGGTGCTATTAGAGATAGCGCAACAAATCAAAGTGCATTGTCTGCAGGAGGCCCTAGCGCATGAATCTGTGCAGCGGGAACGACCTCGGACCTCCAGGCGCCGAGAAAACAAGCGTCTCATGGGGTCGGACCCTCAAGGTCAGGGAAAAATCCAATATATATCTGGTGATATCTCGGGTGCTATTAGAGATAGCGAAATAAATCAAAGTGCATTGTCTGCAGGAGGCCCTGGCGCATGAATCTGTGCAGCGGGAACGACCTCGGACCACCAGGGGCCGAGAAAACCACCGTCTCATGGGGTCGGACTGTCAGGGTCAGGGAAAAATCCAATATATATCTGGTGATATCTCGAGTGCTATTAGAGATAGCTCAATAAATCAAAGTGCATTGTCTGTAGGAGGCCCTAGCGCATGAATCTGTGCAGCGGGAACGACCTCGGACCACCAGGGGCCGAGAAAACCACCGTCTCATGGGTTCGGACCCTCAAGGTCAGGGAAAAATCCAATATATATCTGGTGATATCTCGGGTGCTATTAGAGATAGCGCAATAAATCAAAGTGCATTGTCTGCAGGAGGCCCTGGCGCATGAATCTGTGCAGCCGGAACGACCTCGGACCACCAGGGGCCGAGAAAACCACCGTCTCATGGGTTCGGACCCTCAAGGTCAGGGAAGAATCCAATATATATCTGGTGATATCTCGGGTGCTATTACAGATAGCGCAATAAATCAAAGTGCATTGTCTGTAGGAGGCTCTGGCGCATGAATCTGTGCAGCGGAAACGACCTCGGACCACCAGGGGCCGAGAAAACCACCGTCTCATGGGGTCGGACTGTCAGAGCCAGGGAAAAATCCAATATACATCTAGTGATATCTCGGGTGCTATTAGAGATAGCGCAATAAATCAAAGTGCATTGTCTGCAGGAGGCCCTAGCGCATGAATCTGTGCAGCGGGAACGACCTCGGACCTCCAGGCGCCGAGAAAACCACCGTCTCATGGGTTCGGACCCTCAAGGTCAGGGAAAAATCCAATATATATCTGGTGATATCTCGGGTGCTATTAGAGATAGCGCAATAAATCAAAGTGCATTGTCTGCAGGAGGCCCTAGCGCATGAATGTGTGCAGCGAGAACGACCTCGGACCACCAGGGGCCGAGAAAACCACCGACACATGGGGCCGGACACTCAGGGTCAGGGAAAAATCCAATATATATCTGGTGATATCTCGGGTGCTATTAGAGATAGCGCAACAAATCAAAGTGCATTGTCTGCAGGAGGCCCTAGCGCATGAATCTGTGCAGCGGGAACGACCTCGGACCTCCAGGCGCCGAGAAAACAAGCGTCTCATGGGGTCGGACCCTCAAGGTCAGGGAAAAATCCAATATATATCTGGTGATATCTCGGGTGCTATTAGAGATAGCGAAATAAATCAAAGTGCATTGTCTGCAGGAGGCCCTGGCGCATGAATCTGTGCAGCGGGAACGACCTCGGACCACCAGGGGCCGAGAAAACCACCGTCTCATGGGGTCGGACTGTCAGGGTCAGGGAAAAATCCAATATATATCTGGTGATATCTCGAGTGCTATTAGAGATAGCGCAATAAATCAAAGTGCATTGTCTGCAGGAGGCCCTAGCGCATGAATCTGTGCAGCGGGAACGACCTCGGACCTCCAGGCGCCGAGAAAACCACCGTCTCATGGGTTCGGACCCTCAAGGTCAGGGAAAAATCCAATATATATCTGGTGATATCTCGGGTGCTATTAGAGATAGCGCAATAAATCAAAGTGCATTGTCTGCAGGAGGCCCTAGCGCATGAGTGTGTGCAGCGAGAACGACCTCGGACCACCAGGGGCCGAGAAAACCACGGACACATGGGGCCGGACACTCAGGGTCAGGGAAAAATCCAATATATATCTGGTGATATCTCTGGTGCTATTAGGGATAGCACAATAAACCAAAGTGTATTATCTATAGGAGGCCCTAGCGCATGAATCTGTGCAGCCGGAATGACCTCGGACCACCAGGGGCCGAGAAAACCACCGTCTCATGGGTTCGGACCCTCAAGGTCAGGGAAGAATCCAATATATATCTGGTGATATCTCGGGTGCTATTACAGATAGCGCAATAAATCAAAGTGCATTGTCTGCAGGAGGCCCTGGCGCATGAATCTGTGCAGCGCGAACGACCTCGGACAACCAGGGGCCGAGAAAACTACCGTCTCATGGGGCCGGGCTGTCAGGGTCAGGGAAAAATCCAATATATATCTGGTGATATCTCGGGTGCTATTAGAGATAGCGCAATAAATCAAAGTGCATTGTCTGCAGGAGGCCCTAGCGCATGAATCTGTGCAGCGGGAACGACCTCGGACCACCAGGGGCCGAGAAAACCACCGTCTCATGGGGCCGGACACTCAGGGTCAGGGGAATATCCAATATATATCTGGTGATATCTCGGGTGCTATTAGAGATTGCGCAATAAATCAAAGTGCATTGTCTGTAGGAGGCCCTAGCGCATGAATCTGTGCAGCGGGAACGACCTCGGTCCACCAGGGGCCGAGAAAAAACCGTCTCATGGGGTCGGACTGTCAGAGCCAGGGAAAAATCCAATATATATCTGGTGATATCTCGAGTGCTATTAGAGATAGCGCAATAAATCAAAGTGCATTGTCTGCAGGAGGCCCTAGCGCATGAATCTGTGCAGCGGGAACGACCTCGGACCACCAGGGGCCGAGAAAACCACCGACACATGGGGCCGGACACTCAGGGTCAGGGAAAAATCCAATATATATCTGGTGATATCTCGGGTGCTATTACAGATAGCGCAATAAATCAAAGTGAATTATCTGCAGGGGCCCTGGCGCATGAATCTGTGCAGCGGGAACGACCTCGGACCACCAGGGGCCGAGAAAACCACCGTCTCATGGGTTCCGACCCTCAAGGTCAGGGAAAAATCCAATATATATCTGGTTATATCTCGGATGCTATTAGAGATAGCGCAATAAATCAAAGTGCATTGTCTGCAGGAGGCCCTAGCGCATGAATCTGTGCAGCGGGAACGACCTCGGACCTCCAGGCGCCGAGAAAACAAGCGTCTCATGGGGTCGGACTCTCAAGGTCAGGGAAAAATCCAATATATTTCTGGTGATATCTCGGGTGCTATTACATATGGCGCAATAAATCAAAGTGCATTGTCTGTAGGAGGCCCTGGCGCATGAATCTGTGCAGCCGGAACGACCTCGGACCACCAGGGGCCGAGAAAACCACCGTCTCATGGGTTCGGACCCTTAAGGTCAGGGAAGAATCCAATATATATCTGGTGATATCTCGGGTGCTATTACAGATAGCGCAATAAATCAAAGTGAAATATCTGCAGGCGGCCCTGGCGCATGTATCTGTGCAGCGGGAACGACCTCGGACCACCAGGGGCCGAGAAAACCACCGTCTCATGGGGCCGGACACTCAGGGTCAGGGAAAAATCCAATATATATCTGGTGATATCTCGGGTGCTATTACAGATAGCGCAATAAATCAAAGTGAATTATCTGCAGGGGCCCTGGCGCATGAATCTGTGCAGCGGGAACGACCTCGGACCACCAGGGGCCGAGAAAACCACCGTCTCATGGGTTCCGACCCTCAAGGTCAGGGAAAAATCCAATATATATCTGGTTATATCTCGGATGCTATTAGAGATAGCGCAATAAATCAAAGTGCATTGTCTGCAGGAGGCCCTAGCGCATGAATGTGTGCAGCGAGAACGACCTCGGACCACCAGGGGCCGAGAAAACCACCCACACATGGGGCCGGACACTCAGGGTCAGGGAAAAATCCAATATATATCTGGTGATATCTCGGGTGCTATTAGTGATAGCGCAATAAATCATAGTGCATTGTCTGCAGGAGGCCCGGGCGCATGAATCTGTGCAGCGGGAACGACCTCGGACCTCCAGGCGCCGAGAAAACCACCGTCTCATGGGGTCGGACCCTCAAGGTCAGGGAAAAATCCAATATATATCTGGTGATATCTCGGGTGCTATTACAGATAGCGCAATAAATCAAAGTGAATTATCAGCAGGCGGCCCTGGCGCATGAATCTGTGCAGCGGGAACGACCTCGGACAACCAGGGGCCGAGAAAACCACCGTCTCATGGGGTCGGACTGTCAGGGTCAGGCAAAAATCCAATATATATCTGGTGATATCTCTGGTGCTATTAGGGATAGCACAATAAACCAAAGGGTATTATCTATAGGAGGCCCTCGCGCATGCATCTGTGCAGCGAGAACGACCTCGGACCACCAGGGGCCGAGAAAACCACCGTCTCATGGGGTCGGACACTCAAGGTCAGGGAAAAATCCAATATATATCTGGTGATATCTCGGGTGCTATTAGAGATAGCGCAATAAATCAAAGTGCATTGTCTGCAGGAGGCCCTAGCGCATGAATGTGTGCAGCGAGAACAACCTCGGACCACCAGGGGCCGAGAAAACCACCGACACATGGGGCCGGACACTCAGGGTCAGGGAAAAATCCAATATATATCTGGTGATATCTCGGGTGCTATTAGAGATAGCTCAACAAATCAAAGTGCATTGTCTGCAGGAGGCCCTAGCGCATGAATCTGTGCAGCGGGAACGACCTCGGACCTCCAGGCGCCGAGAAAACAAGCGTCTCATGGGGTCGGACCCTCAAGGTCAGGGAAAAATCCAATATATATCTGGTGATATCTCGGGTGCTATTAGAGATAGCGAAATAAATCAAAGTGCATTGTCTGCAGGAGGCCCTGGTGCATGAATCTGTGCAGCGGGAACGACCTCGGACCTCCAAGCGCCGAGAAAACCACCGTCTCATGGGGTCGGACTGTCAGGGTCAGGGAAAAATCCAATATATATCTGGTGATATCTCTGGTGCTATTAGGGATAGCACAATAAACCAAAGTGTATTATCTATAGGAGGCCCTGGCGCATGCATCTGTGCAGCGAGAACGACCTCGGACCACCAGGGGCCGAGAAAACCACCGTCTCATGGGGCCGGACACTCAGGGTCAGGGGAAAATCCAATATATATATGGTTATATCTCGGGTGCTATTACAGATAGCGCAATAAATCAAAGTGCATTGTCTGTAGGAGGCCATGGCGCATGAATCTGTGCAGCGGGAACGACCTCGGACCACCAGGGGCCGAGAAAACCACCGACACATGGGGCCGGACTTTCAGGGTCAGGGAAAAATCCAATATATATCTGGTGATATCTGGGGTGCTATTAGAGATAGCGCAATAAATCAAAGTGCATTGTCTGCAGGAGGCCCTGGCGCATGAATCTGTGCAGCGGGAACGACCTCGGACCACCAGGGGCCGAGAAAACCACCGACACATGGGGCCGGACTGTCAGGGTCAGGGAAAAATCCAATATATATTTGGTGATATCTGGGGTGCTATTAGAGATAGCGCAATAAATCAAAGTGCATTGTCTGCAGGAGGCCCTAGCGCAGGAATCTGTGCAGCGGGAACGACCTCGGACCACCAGGGGCCGAGAAAATCACCGTCTCATTGGGCCGGACTGTCAGGGTCAGGGAAAAATCCAATATAAATCTGGTGATATCTCGGGTGCGATTACAGATAGCGCAATAAATCAAAGTGAATTATCTGCAGGCGGCCCTGGCGCATGAATCTGTGCAGCGGGAACGACCTCGGACCACTAGGGGCCGAGAAAACCACCGTCTCATGGGGCCGGACACTCAGGGTCAGGGGAAAATCCAATATATATCTGGTGATATCTCGGGTGCTATTAGAGATAGCGCAATAAATCAAAGTGCATTGTCTGTAGGAGGCCCTGGCGCATGAATCTGTGCAGCGGGAACGACCTCGGACCACCAGGGGCCGAAAAAACTACCGTCTCATGGGGCCGGACTGTCAGGGTCAGGGAAAAATCCAATATATATCTGGTGATATATCGGGTGCTCTTACAGATAGCGCACTAAACCAAAGTGAATTATCTGCAGGGGGCCCTGGCGCATGAATCTGTGCAGCGGGAACGACCTCGGACCACCAGGGGCCGAGAAAACCACCGTCTCATGGGGCCGGACTGTCAGGGTCAGGGAAATATCCAATATAAATCTGGTGATATCTCGGGTGCGATTACAGATAGCGCAATAAATCAAAGTGCATTGTCTGCAGGAGGCCCTGGCGCATGAATCTGTGCAGCGGGAACGACCTCGGACCACCAGGGGCCGAGAAAACCACCGTCTCATGGGGTCGGACACTCAGGGTCAGGGGAAAATCCAATATATATCTGGTGATATCTCGGGTGCTATTAGAGATAGCGCAATAAATCAAAGTGCATTGTCTGTAGGAGGTACTGGCGCAAGAATCAGTGCAGCGGGAGCGACCTCGAACCACCAGGGGCCGAAAAAACAACCTTCTCATGGGGCCGGACTGTCAGGGTCAGGGAAAAATCCAATATATATCTGGTGATATCTCGGGTGCTCTTACAGATAGCGCACTAAAAGAAAGTGAATTATCTGCAGGGCGCCCTGGCGCATGAATCTGTGCAGCGGGAACGACCTCGGACCACCAGGGGCCGAGAAAACCACCGTCTCATGGGGCCGGACACTCAGGGTCAGGGAAAAATCCAATATATATCTGGTGATATCTCGGGAGCTATTACTGATGGCGCAATAAATCAAAGTGCATTGTCTGTAGGAGGCCCTGGCGCATGATTCTGTGCAGCGGGAACGACCTCGGACCTCCAGGGGCCGAGAAAACTACCGTCTCATGGGGCCGGACACTCAGGGTCAGGGGAAAATCCAATATATATCTGGTGATATCTCGGGTGCTATTAGAGATAGCACAATAAACCAAAGGGAATTATCTAGAGGAGGCCCTGGCGCATGAACCTGTGCAGCGGGAACGACCTCGGACCACCAGGGTCCGTGAAAACCACCGTCTCAGGGGGCCGGACACTCAGGGTCAGGGGAAAATCCAATATATATCTGGTGATATCTCGGGTGCTATTAGAGATATCGCAATAAATCCAAGTGCATTGTCTGCACGAGGCTCTAGCGCATGAATCTGTGCAGCGGGAACGATCTCGGACAACCACGGGCCGAGAAAACTACCGTCTCAGGGGGCCGGACTGTCAGGGTCAGGGAAAAATCCAATATATATCTGGTTATATCTCGGGTGCTCTTACAGATAGCACACTAAACCAAAGTGAATTATCTGCAGGAGGACATGGCGCATGAATCTGTGCAGCGGGAACGACCTCGGACCACCAGGGGCCGAGAAAACCACCGTCTCATGGGGTCGGACTGTCAGAGCCAGGGAAAAATCCAATATATATCTGGTGATATCTCGGGTGCTATTAGAGATACCGCAATAAATCAAAGTGCATTGTCTGCAGGAGTCCCTGGCGCATGAATCTGTGCAGCGGGAACGACCTCGGACCACCAGGGGCCGAGAAAACCACCGTCTCATGGGGTCGGACATTCAGGGTCAGGGAAAAATCCAATACATATCTGGTGATATATCGGGTGCTATTAGAGATAGCACAATAAACCAAAGTGAATTATCTAGAGAAGGCCCTGGCGCATGAATCTGTGCAGCGGGAACGACCTAGGACCACCAGGGTCCGAGAAAACCACCGTCTCAGGGGGCCGGACACTCAGGGTCAGGGGAAAATCCAATATATATCTGGTGATATCTCGGGTGCTATTAGAGATAGCGCAATAAATCAACGTGCATTGTCTGCAGGAGGCCCTAGCGCATGAATCTGTGCAGCGGGAACGACCTCGGACCACCAGGGGCCGAGAAAACCACCGTCCCATGGGGCCGGACTGTCAGGGTCAGGGAAAAATCCAATATATATCTGGTGATATATCGGGTGCTCTTACAGATAGCGCACTAAATCAAAGTGAATTATCTGCAGGGGGCCCTGGCGCATGAATCTGTGCAGCCGGAACGACCTCGGACCACCAGGGGCCGAGAAAACCACCGACACATGGGGCCGGACTGTCAGGGTCAGGGAAAAATCCAATATATATCTGGTGATATCTCGGGTGCTATTAGAGATAGCGAAATAAATCAAAGTGCATTGTCTGCAGGAGTCCCTGGCGCATGAATCTGTGCAGCGGGAACGACCTCGGACCACCAGGGGCCGAGAAAACCACCGTCTCATGGGGTCGGACACTCAGGGTCAGGGGAAAATCCAATATATATCTGGTGATATCTCGGGTGCTATTACTGATGGCGCAATAAATCAAAGTGCATTGTCTGTAGGAGGCCCTGGCGCATGATTCTGTGCAGCGGGAACGACCTCGGACCTCCAGGGGCCGAGAAAACTACCGTCTCATGGGGCCGGACACTCAGGGTCAGGGGAAAATCCAATATATATCTGGTGATATCTCGGGTGCTATTAGAGATAGAACAATAAACCAAAGTGAATTATCTAGAGGAGGCCCTGGCGCATGAACCTGTGCAGCGGGACCGACCTCGGACCACCAGGGTCCGTGAAAACCACCGTCTCAGGGGGCCGGACACTCAGGGTCAGGGGAAAATCCAATATATATCTGGTGATATCTCGGGTGCTATTAGAGATAGCGCAATAAATCAACGTGCATTGTCTGCAGGAGGCCCTAGCGCATGAATCTGTGCAGCGGGAACGACCTCGGACCACCAGGGGCCGAGAAAACCACCGTCCCATGGGGCCGGACACTCAGGGTCAGGGGAAAATCCAATATATATCTGGTGATATCTCAGGTGCTATTACAGACAGCGCAATAAATCAAAGTGCATTGTCTGTAGGAGGCCCTGGCGCATGAATCTGTGCAGCGGAAACGACCTCGGACAACCAGGGGCCGAGAAAACTACCGTCTCAAGGGGCCGGACTGTCAGGGTCAGGGAAAAGTCCAATATATATCTGGTGATATATCGGGTGATATTAGAGATAGAACAATAAACCAAAGTGAATTATCTAGAGGAGGCACTGGCGCATGAATCTGTGCAGCGGGCACGACCTCGGACGACCAGGGTCCGAGAAAACCACCGTCTCATGGGGCCGGACACTCAGGGTCAGGGGAAAATCCAATATATATCTGGTGATATCTCGGGTGCTATTAGAGATAGCGCAATAAATCAAAGTGCATTGTCTGTAGGAGGCCCTGGCGCATGAATCTGTGCAGCGGGAACGACCTCGGACCACCAGGGTCCGTGAAAACCACCGTCTCAGGGGGCCGGACACTCAGGGTCAGGGGAAAATCCAATATGTATCTGGTGATATCTCGTGTGCTATTAGAGATAGCGCAATAAATCAAAGTGCATTGTCTGCAGGAGGCTCTAGCGCATGAATCTGTGCAGCGGGAACGATCTCGAACAACCACGGGCCGAGAAAACTACCGTCTCAAGGGGCCGGACTGTCAGGGGCAGGGAAAAATCCAATATATATCTGGTTATATCTCGGGTGCTCTTACAGATAGCGCACTAAACGAAAGTGAATTATCTGCAGGAGGACCTGGCGCATGAATCTGTGCAACCGGAACGACCTCGGACCACCAGGGGCCGAGAAAATCACCGTCTCATTGGGCCGGGCTGTCAGGGTCAGGGAAAAATCCAATATAAATCTGGTGATATCTCGGGTGCGATTACAGATAGCGCAATAAATCAAAGTGAATTATCTGCAGGCGGCCCTGGCGCATGAATCTGTGCAGCGGGAACGACCTCGGACCACTAGGGGCCGAGAAAACCACCGTCTCATGGGGCCGGACACTCAGGGTCAGGGGAAAATCCAATATATATCTGGTGATATCTCGGGTGCTATTAGAGATGGCGCAATAAATCAAAGTGCATTGTCTGTAGGAGGCCCTGGCGCATGAATCTGTGCAGCGGGAACGACCTCGGACCACCAGGGGCCGAAAAAACTACCGTCTCATGGGGCCGGACTGTCAGGGTCAGGGAAAAATCCAATATATATCTGGTGATATATCGGGTGCTCTTACAGATAGCGCACTAAACCAAAGTGAATTATCTGCAGGGGGCCCTGGCGCATGAATCTGTGCAGCGGGAACGACCTCGGACCACCAGGGGCCGAGAAAACCACCGTCTCATGGGGCCGGACTGTCAGGGTCAGGGAAATATCCAATATAAATCTGGTGATATCTCGGGTGCGATTACAGATAGCGCAATAAATCAAAGTGCATTGTCTGCAGGAGGCCCTGGCGCATGATTCTGTGCAGCGGGAACGACCTCGGACCTCCAGGGGCCGAGAAAACTACCGTCTCATGGGGCCGGACACTCAGGGTCAGGGGAAAATCCAATATATATCTGGTGATATCTCGGGTGCTATTAGAGATAGCACAATAAACCAAAGTGAATTATCTAGAGGAGGCCCTGGCGCATGAACCTGTGCAGCGGGACCGACCTCGGACCACCAGGGTCCGTGAAAACCACCGTCTCAGGGGGCCGGACACTCAGGGTCAGGGGAAAATCCAATATATATCTGGTGATATCTCGGGTGCTATTAGAGATATCGCAATAAATCCAAGTGCATTGTCTGCACGAGGCTCTAGCGCATGAATCTGTGCAGCGGGAACGATCTCGGACAACCACGGGCCGAGAAAACTACCGTCTCAGGGGGCCGGACTGTCAGGGTCAGGGAAAAATCCAATATATATCTGGTTATATCTCGGGTGCTCTTACAGATAGCACACTAAACCAAAGTGAATTATCTGCAGGAGGACCTGGCGCATGAATCTGTGCAGCGGGAACGACCTCGGACCACCAGGGGCCGAGAAAACCACCGTCTCATGGGGTCGGACTGTCAGAGCCAGGGAAAAATCCAATATATATCTGGTGATATCTCGGGTGCTATTAGAGATAGCGCAATAAATCAAAGTGCATTGTCTGCAGGAGTCCCTGGCGCATGAATCTGTTCAGCGGGAACGACCTCGGACCACCAGGGGCCGAGAAAACCACCGTCCCATGGGGCCGGACACTCAGGGTCAGGGGAAAATCCAATATATATCTGGTGATATCTCGGGTGCTATTACAGACAGCGCAATAAATCAAAGTGCATTGTCTGTAGGAGGCCCTGGCGCATGAATCTGTGCAGCGGAAACGACCTCGGACAACCAGGGGCCGAGAAAACTACCGTCTCAAGGGGCCGGACTGTCAGGGTCAGGGAAAAGTCCAATATATATCTGGTGATATATCGGGTGATATTAGAGATAGAACAATAAACCAAAGTGAATTATCTAGAGGAGGCACTGGCGCATGAATCTGTGCAGCGGGCACGACCTCGGACGACCAGGGTCCGAGAAAACCACCGTCTCATGGGGCCGGACACTCAGGGTCAGGGGAAAATCCAATATGTATCTGGTGATATCTCGTGTGCTATTAGAGATAGCGCAATAAATCAAAGTGCATTGTCTGCAGGAGGCTCTAGCGCATGAATCTGTGCAGCGGGAACGATCTCGGACAACCACGGGCCGAGAAAACTACCGTCTCAAGGGGCCGGACTGTCAGGGGCAGGGAAAAATCCAATATATATCTGGTTATATCTCGGGTGCTCTTACAGATAGCGCACTAAACGAAAGTGAATTATCTGCAGGAGGACCTGGCGCATGAATCTGTGCAACCGGAACGACCTCGGACCACCAGGGGCCGAGAAAATCACCGTCTCATTGGGCCGGACTGTCAGGGTCAGGGAAAAATCCAATATAAATCTGGTGATATCTCGGGTGCGATTACAGATAGCGCAATAAATCAAAGTGAATTATCTGCAGGCGGCCCTGGCGCATGAATCTGTGCAGCGGGAACGACCTCGGACCACTAGGGGCCGAGAAAACCACCGTCTCATGGGGTCGGACACTCAGGGTCAGGGGAAAATCCAATACATATCTGGTGATATATCGGGTGCTATTAGAGATAGCACCATAAACCAAAGTGAATTATCTAGAGGAGGCCCTGGCGCATGAACCTGTGCAGCGGGAACGACCTCGGACCACCAGGGTCCGTGAAAACCACCGTCTCAGGGGACCGGACACTCAGGGTCAGGGGAAAATCCAATATATATCTGGTGATATCTCGGGTGCTATTAGAGATAGCGCAATAAATCAAAGTGCATTGTCTGTAGGAGGCCCTGGCGCATAAATGTGTGCAGCGGGAACGTCCTCGGACCACCAGGGGCCGAGAAAACCACCGTCCCATGGGGCCGGACACTCAGGGTCAGGGGAAAATCCAATATATATCTGGTGATATCTCGGGTGCTATTACAGACAGGGCAATAAATCAAAGTGCATTGTCTGTAGGAGGCCCTGGCGCATGAATCTGTGCAGCGGAAATGACCTCGGACAACCAGGGGCCGAGAAAACTACCGTCTCAAGGGGCCGGACTGTCAGGGTCAGGGAAAAGTCCAATATATATCTGGTGATATATCGGGTGATATTAGAGATAGAACAATAAACCAAAGTGAATTATCTAGAGGAGGCACTGGCGCATGAATCTGTGCAGCGGGCACGACCTCGGACGACCAGGGTCCGAGAAAACCACCGTCTCATGGGGCCGGACACTCAGGGTCAGGGGAAAATCCAATATGTATCTGGTGATATCTCGTGTGCTATTAGAGATAGCGCAATAAATCAAAGTGCATTGTCTGCAGGAGGCTCTAGCGCATGAATCTGTGCAGCGGGAACGATCTCGGACAACCACGGGCCGAGAAAACTACCGTCTCAAGAGGCCGGACTGTCAGTGTCAGGGAAAAATCCAATATATATCTGGATATATCTCGGGTGCTCTTACAGATAGCGCACTAAACGAAAGTGAATTATCTGCAGGAGGACCTGGCGCAGGAATCTGTGCAGCCGGAACGACCTCGGACCACCAGGGGCCGAGAAAATCACCGTCTCATTGGGCCGGACTGTCAGGGTCAGGGGAAAATCCAATATAAATCTGGTGATATCTCGGGTGTGATTACAGATAGCGAAATAAATCAAAGTGCATTGCCTGCAGGAGGCCCTGGCGCATGAATGTGTGCAGCGGGAACGACCTCGGACCACCAGGGGCCGTGAAAACCACCGTCTCATGGGGTCGGACTGTCAGAGCCAGGGAAAAATTAAAAAAAAAATATCTGGTGATATCTCGGGTGCTATTAGAGATAGCGCAATAAATCAAAGTGCATTGTCTGCAGGAGGCACTAGCGCATGAATCTGTGCAGCGGGAACGACCTCGGACCACCAGGGGCCGAGAAAACCACCGTCTCATGGTGTCGGACCCTCAGGGTCAGGGAAAAATCCAATATATATCTGGTGATATCTCGGGTGCTATTACAGATAGCGCAATAAATCAAACTGAATTATCTGCAGGCGGCCCTGGCGCATGAATCTGTGCAGCAGTAACGACCTCGGACCACCAGGCGCCGAGAAAATTACAGATATTCAGAATCCGCCACCCAAGGTCATGTAAAAATCCAGCATATATCTGGTGATACCTGGGGTGCTATTACAGATAGCGCAATAAAGGAAAGTGCATTGTCTGCAGGAGGCCCTGGCGCATGAATCTGTGCAGCGGGAACGTCCTCGGACCACCAGGGGCCGAGAAAACCTCCGTCTCATGGGGTCGGACACTCGGGGTCAGGGAAAAATCCAATATATATCTGGTGATATCTCGGGTGCTATTAGAGATAGCGAAATAAATCAAAGTGCATTGTCTGCAGGAGGCCCTAGCGCATGAATCTGTGCAGCGGGAACGATCTCGGACAACCACGGGCCGAGAAAACTATCGTCTCAAGGGGCCGGGCTGTCAGGGTCAGGGAAAAATCCAATATATATCTGGTGATATCTCGGGTGCTATTACAGATAGCGCACTAAACCAAAGTGAATTATCTGCAGGAGGACCTGGCGCATGAATCTGTGCAACCGGAACGACCTCGGACCACCAGGAGCCGAGAAAATCACCGTCTCATTGGGCCGGACTGTCAGGGTCAGGGAAAAATCCAATATAAATCTGGTGATATCTCGGGTGCGGTTACAGATAGCGCAATAAATCAAAGTGAATTATCTGCAGGCGGCCCTGGCGCATGAATCTGTGCAGCGGGAACGACCTCGGACCACCAGGGGCCGAGAAAACCACCGTCTCATGGGGCCGGACACTCAGGGTCAGGGGAAAATCCAATATATATCTGGTGATATCTCAGGTGCTATTAGAGATAGCACAATAAATCAAAGTGCATTGTCTGTAGGAGGCCCTGGCGCATGAATCTGTGCAGCGGGAACGACCTCGGACCACCAGGGGCCGAAAAAACTACCGTCTCATGGGGCCGGACTGTCAGGGTCAGGGAAAAATCCAATATATATCTGGTGATATCTCGGGTGCTATTAGAGATAGCGAAATAAATCAAAGTGCATTGTCTGCAGGAGTCCCTGGCGCATGAATCTGTGCAGCGGGAACGACCTCGGACCACCAGGGGCCGAGAAAACCACCGTCTCATGGGGTCGGACATTCAGGGTCATGGAAAAATCCAATATATATCTGGTGATATATCGGGTGCTATTAGAGATAGCACAATAAACCAAAGTGAATTATCTAGAGGTGGCCCTGGCACATGAACCTGTGCAGCGAGAACGACCTCGGACCACCAGGGACCGTGAAAACCACCGTCTCAGGGGGCCGGACACTCAGGGTCAGGGGAAAATCCAATATATATCTGGTGATATCTCGGGTGCTATTAGAGATAGCGCAATAAATCAAAGTGCATTGTCTGTAGGAGGCCCTGGCGCATGAATCTGTGCAGCGGGAACGACCTCGGACCACCAGGGGCCGAGAAAACCACCGTCTCATGGGGTCGGACACACAGGGTCAGGGGAAAATCCAATACATATCTGGTGATATATCGGGCGCTATTAGAGATAGCACAATAAACCAAAGTGAATTATCTAGAGGAGGCCCTGGCGCATGACCCTGTGCAGCGGGAACGACCTCGGACCACCAGGGTCCGTGAAAACCACCGTCTCAGGGGGCCGGACACTCAGGGTCAGGAAAAAATCCAATATATATCTGGTGATATCTCGGGTGCTATTAGAGATAGCGCAATAAATCAAAGTGCATTGTCTGTAGGAGGCCCTGGCGCATGAATGTGTGCAGCGGGAACGACCTCGGACCACCAGGGGCCGAGAAAACCACCGTCTCATGGGGTCGGACTGTCAGAGACAGGGAAAAATCGAATATATATCTGGTGATATCTCGGGTGCTATTAGAGATAGCGCAATAAATCAAAGTGCATTGTCTGCAGGAGGCCCTGGCGCATGAATCTGTGCAGCGGGAACGACCTCGGACCACCAGGGGCCGAGAAAACCACCGTCTCATGGGGTCGGACACTCAGGGTCAGGGGAAAATCCAATACATATCTGGTGATATATCGGGTGCTATTAGAGGTAGCACAATAAACCAAAGTGAATTATCTAGAGGAGGCCCTGGCGCATGAACCTGTGCAGCGGGAACGACCTCGGACCACCAGGGTCCGTGAAAACCACCGTCTCAGGGGGCCGGACACTCAGGGTCAGGGAAAAATCCAATATGTCTCTGGTGATATCTCGGGTGCGATTACAGATAGCGCAATAAATCAAAGTGCATTGTCTGCAGGAGGCCCTGGCGCATGAATGTGTGCAGCGGGAACGACCTCGGACCACCAGGGGCCGAGAAAACTCCCGTCTCATGGGGCCGGACTGTCAGGGTCAGGGAAAAATCCAATATATATCTGGTTATATCTCGTGTGCTCTTACAGATAGCGCACTAAACGAAAGTGAATTATCTGCAGGAGGACCTGGCGCATGAATCTGTGCAACCGGAACGACCTCGGACCACCAGGGGCCGAGAAAATCACCGTCTCATTGGGCCGGACTGTCAGGGTCAGGGAAAAATCCAATATAAATCTGGTGATATCTCGTGTGCGATTACAGATAGCGCAATAAATCAAAGTGCATTGTCTGCAGGAGGCCGTGGCGCATGAATCTGTGCAGCGGGAACGACCTCGGACCACCAGGGGCCGAGAAAACCACCGTCCCATGGGGCCGGACACTCAGGGTCAGGGGAAAATCCAATATATATCTGGTGATATCTCGGGTGCTATTAGAGATAGCGCAATAAATCAAAGTGCATTGTCTGCAGGAGGCCCTAGCGCATGAATCTGTGCAGCGGGAACGACCTCGGACCTCAAGGCGCCGAGAAAACCACCGTCTCATGGGGTCGGACCCTCAAGGACAGGCAAAAATCCAATATATATCTGGTGATATCACGGGTGCTATTAGAGATAGCGCAATAAATCAAAGTGCATTGTCTGCAGGAGGCCCTAGCGCATGAATCTGTGCAGCGGGAACGACCTCGGACCTCCAGGCGCCGAGAAAACCACCGTCTCATGGGGTCGGACCCTCAAGGTCAGGGAAAAATCCAATATATATCTGGTGATATCTCGGGTGCGATTACAGATAGCGCAATAAATCAAAGTGCATTGTCTGCAGGAGGCCCTGGCGCATGAATGTGTGCAGCGGGAACGACCTCGGACCACCAGGGGCCGAGAAAACTCCCGTCTCATGGGGCCGGACTGTCAGGGTCAGGGAAAAATCCAATATAAATCTGGTGATATCTCGGGTGTGATTACAGATAGCGCAATAAATCAAAGTGCATTGTCTGCAGGAGGCTCTGGCGCATGAATCTGTGCAGCGGGAACGACCTCGGACCACCAGGGGCCGAGAAAACCACCGTCTCATGGGGTCGGACACTCAGGGTCAGGGAAAAATCCAATACATATCTGGTGATATATCGGGTGATATTAGAGATACCACAATAAACCAAAGTGAATTATCTAGAGGAGGCCCTGGCGCATGAATCTGTGCAGCGGGAACGACCTCGGACCACCAGGGTCCGAGAAAACCACCGTCTCGTGGGGCCGGACACTCAGGGTCAGGGGAAAATCCAATATATATCTGGTGATATCTCGGGTGCTATTAGAGATAGCGCAATAAATCAAAGTGCATTGTCTGCAGGAGGCCCTGGCGCATGAATGTGTGCAGCGGGAACGACCTCGGACCACCAGGGGCCGAGAAAACCACCGTCTCATGGGGTCGGACTGTCAGAGCCAGAGAAAAATCCAATATATATCTCGTGATATCTCGGGTGCTATTAGAGGTAGCGCAATAAACCAAAGTGAATTATCTAGAGGAGGCCCTGGCGCATGAATCTGTGCAGCGGGAACGACCTCGGACCACCGGGGTCCGAGAAAACCACCGTCTCGTGGGGCCGGACACTCAGGGTCAGGGGAAAATCCAATATATATCTGGTGATGCCTCGGGTGCTATTAGAGATAGCGCAATAAATCAAAGTGCATTGTCTGCAGGAGGCCCTAGCGCATGAATCTGTGCAGCGGGAACGATCTCGGACAACCACGGGCCGAGAAAACTACCGTCTCATGGGACCGGACTGTCAGGGTCAGGGAAAAATCCAATATATATCTGGTGATATCTCGGGTGCTATTAGAGATAGCGAAATAAATCAAAGTCCATTGTCTGCAGGAGGCCCTAGCGCATGAATCTGTGCAGCGGGAACGACCTCGGACCACCAGGGGCCGAGAAAACCACCGTCTCATGGTGTCGGACCCTCAGGGTCAGGGAAAAATCCAATATATATCTGGTGATATCTCGGGTGCTATTACAGGTAGCGCAATAAATCAAAGTGCATTGTCTGCAGGAGGCACTAGCGCATGAATCTGTTCAGCAGGAACGACCTCGGAGCACCAGGGGCCGAGAAAACCACCGTCTCATGGGGTCGGACTGTCAGAGCCAGGGAAAAATCCAATATATATCTGGTGATATCTCGGGTGCTATTAGAGATAGCGCAATAAATCAAAGTGCATTGCCTGCAGGAGGCCCTGGCGCATGAATCTGTGCAGCGAGAACGACCTCGGACCACCAGGCGCCGAGAAAATTACAGATATTCAGAATCCGCCACCCAAGGTCATGTAAAAATCCAGCATATATCTGGTGATACCTGGGGTGCTATTACAGATAGCGCAATAAACGAAAGTGCATTGTCTGCAGGAGGCCCTGGCGCATGAATCTGTGCAGCGGGAACGTCCTCGGACCACCAGGGGCCGAGAAAACCTCCGTCTCATGGGGTCGGACACTCGGGGTCAGGGAAAAATCCAATATATATCTGGTGATATCTCGGGTGCTATTAGAGATAGCGAAATAAATCAAAGTGCATTGTCTGCAGGAGACCCTAGCGCATGAATCTGTGCAGCGGGAACGATCTCGGACAACCACGGGCCGAGAAAACTATCGTCTCAAGGGGCAGGGCTGTCAGGGTCAGGGAAAAATACAATATATATCTGGTGATATCTCGGGTGCTCTTACAGATAGCGCAATAAATCAAAGTGAATTATCTGCAGGCGGCCCTGGCGCATGAACCTGTGCAGCGGGAACGACCTCGGACCACCAGGGTCCGAGAAAACCACCGTCTCGTGGGGCCGGACACTCAGGGTCAGGGGAAAATCCAATATATATCTGGTGATATCTCGGGTGCTATTAGAGGTAGCGCAATAAACCAAAGTGAATTATCTAGAGGAGGCCCTGGCGCATGAATCTGTGCAGCGGGAACGACCTCGGACCACCGGGGTCCGAGAAAACCACCGTCTCGTGGGGCCGGACACTCAGGGTCAGGGGAAAATCCAATATATATCTGGTGATATCTCGGGTGCTATTAGAGATAGCGAAATAAATCAAAGTGAATTATCTGCAGGCGGCCCTGGCGCACGAATCTGTGCAGCGGGAACGACCTCGGACCACCAGGGGCCGAAAAAACTACCGTCTCATGGGGCCGGACTGTCAGGGTCAGGGAAAAATCCAATATATATCTGGTGATATATCGGGTGCTCTTACAGATAGCGCACTAAACCAAAGTGAATTATCTGCAGGGGGCCCTGGCGCATGAATCTGTGCAGCGGGAACGACCTCGGACCACCAGGGGCCGAGAAAACCACCGTCACATGGTGTCGGGCTCTCAGGGTCAGGGAAAAATCCAATATATATCTGGTGATATCTCGGGTGCTATTACAGATAGCGCAATAAATCAAAGTGAATTATCTGCAGGCGGCCCTGGCGCATGAATGTGTGCAGCGGGAACGACCTCGGACCACCAGGGGCCGAGAAAACCACCGTCTCATGGGGCCGGACACTCAGGGTCAGGGGAAAATCCAATAAATATCTGGTGATATCTCGGGTGCTATTAGAGATAGCGCAATAAATCAAAGTGCATTGTCTGTAGGAGGCCCTGGCGCATGAATCTGTGCAGCGGGAACGACCTCGGACCGCCAGGGGCCGAAAAAACTACCGTCTCATGGGGCCGGACTGTCAGGGTCAGGGAAAAATCCAATATATATCTGGTGATATCTCGGGTGCTCTTACAGATAGCGCAATAAATCAAAGTGCATTGTCTGCAGGAGGCCCTAGCGCATGAATCTGTGCAGCGGGAACGACCTCGGACCTCCAGGCGCCGAGAAAACCACCGTCTCATGGGGTCGGACCCTCAAGGTCAGGGAAAAATCCAATATATATCTGGTGATATCTCGGGTGCTATTACAGATAGCGCAATAAATCAAAGTGAATTATCTGCAGGTGGCCCTGGCGCATGAATCTGTGCAGCGGGAACGACCTCGGACCACCAGGGGCCGAGAAAACCACCGTCTCATGGTGTCGGGCCCTCAGGGTCAGGGAAAAATCCAATATATATCTGGTGATATCTCGGGTGCTATTACAGATAGCGCAATAAATCAAAGTGCATTGTCTGTAGGATGCCCTGGCGCATGAATCTGTGCAGCGGGAAAGACCTCGGCCCGCCAGGGGCCGAAAAAACAACCGTCTCATGGGGCCGGACTGTCAGGGTCAGGGAAAAATCCAATATATATCCGGTGATATCTCGGGTGCTATTAGAGACAGCGCAATAAATCAAAGTGCATTGTCTGTAGGAGGCACTGGCGCATGAATCTGTGCAGCGGGAACGACCTCGGACCACCAGGGTCCGAGAAAACCACCGTCTCATGGGGCCGGACTGTCAGAGTCAGGGAAAAATCCAATATATATCTGGTGATATCTCGGGTGCTATTAGAGATAGCGAAATAAATCAAAGTCCATTGTCTGCAGGAGGCCCTAGCGCATGAATCTGTGCAGCGGGATCGACCTCGGACCACCAGGGGCCGAGAAAACCACCGTCTCATGGGGCCGGACACTCAGGGTCAGGGGAAAATCCAATATATATCTGGTGATATCTCGGGTGCTATTAGAGATAGCGCAATAAATCAAAGTGCATTGTCTGTAGGAGGCCCTGGCGCATGAATCTGTGCAGCGGGAAAGACCTCGGACCACCATGGGCCGAAAAAACTACCGTCTCATGGGGCCGGACTGTCAGGGTCAGGGAAAAATCCAATATAAATCTGGTGATATCTCGGGTGTGATTACAGATAGCGCAATAAATCAAAGTGCATTGTCTGCAGGAGGCCCTGCCGCATGAATCTGTGCAGCGGGAACGACCTCGGACCACCAGGGGCCGAGAAAACCACCGTCTCATGGGGCCGGACTGTCAGGGTCAGGGAAAAATCCAATATATATCTGGTGATATATCGGGTGCTCTTACAGATAGCGCACTAAACCAAAGTGAATTATCTGCAGGGGGCCCTGGCGCATGAATCTGTGCAGCGGAAACGACCTCGGACCACCAGGGTCCGAGAAAACCACCGTCTCGTGGGGCCGGACACTCAGGTTCAGGGGAAAATCCAATATATATCTGGTGATATCTCGGGTGCTATTAGAGATAGCGCAATAAATCAAAGTGCATTGTCTGCAGGAGGCCCTGGCGCATGAATGTGTGCAGCGGGAACGACCTCGGACCACCAGGGGCCGAGAAAACCACCGTCTCATGGGGTCGGACTGTCAGAGCCAGAGAAAAATCCAATATATATCTGGTGATATCTAGGGTGCTATTAGAGGTAGCGCAATAAACCAAAGTGAATTATCTAGAGGAGGCCCTGGCGCATGCATCTGTGCAGCGGGAACGACCTCGGACCACCGGGGTCCGAGAAAACCACCGTCTCGTGGGGCCGGACACTCAGGGTCAGGGAAAAATCCAATATATATCTGGTGATATCTCGGGTGCTATTAGAGATAGCGAAATAAATCAAAGTGCATTGCCTGCAGGAGGCCCTGGCGCATGAATCTGTGCAGCGAGAACGACCTCGGACCACCAGGCGCCGAGAAAATTACAGATATTCACAATCCGCCACCCAAGGTCATGTAAAAATCCAGCATATATCTGGTGATACCTGGGGTGCTATTACAGATAGCGCAATAAACGAAAGTGCATTGTCTGCAGGAGGCCCTGGCGCATGAATCTGTGCAGCGGGAAAGACCTCGGACCACCAGGGTCCGAGAAAACCACCGTCTCATGGGACCGGACTGTCAGGGTCAGGGAAAAATCCAATATATATCTGGTTATATCTCGGGTGCTATAAGAGATAGCGAAATAAATCAAAGTGCATTGTCTGCAGGAGGCCCTGGCGCATGAATCTGTGCAGTGGGAACGATCTCGGACAACCACGGGCCGAGAAAACCACCGTCTCATGGGGTCGGACCCTCAAGGTCAGGGAAAAATCCAATATATATCTGGTGATATCTCGGGTGCTATTACAGATAGCGCAATAAATCAAAGTGAATTATCTGCAGGCGGCCCTGGCGCATGAATCTGTGCAGCGGGAACGACCTCGGACCACCAGGGGCCGAGAAAACCACCGTCTCATGGGGTCGGACTGTCAGAGCCAGAGAAAAATCCAATATATATCTGGTGATATCTAGGGTGCTATTAGAGGTAGCGCAATAAACCAAAGTGAATTATCTAGAGGAGGCCCTGGCGCATGAATCTCTGCAGCGGGAACGACCTCGGACCACCGGGGTCCGAGAAAACCACCGTCTCGTGGGGCCGGACACTCAGGGTCAGGGGAAAATCCAATATATATCTGGTGATATCTCGGGTGCTATTAGAGATAGCGCAATAAATCAAAGTGCATTGTCTGCAGGAGGCCCTAGCGCATGAATCTGTGCAGCGGGAACGATCTCGGACAACCACGGGCCGAGAAAACTACCGTCTCAAGGGGCCGGACTGTCAGGGTCAGGGAAAAATCCAATATATATCTGGTGATATCTCGGGTGCTATTAGAGATAGCGAAATAAATCAAAGTGCATTGCCTGCAGGAGGCCCTGGCGCATGAATCTGTGCAGCGAGAACGACCTCGGACCACCAGGCGCCGAGAAAATTACAGATATTCAGAATCCGCCACCCAAGGTCATGTAAAAATCCAGCATATATCTGGTGATACCTGGGGTGCTATTACAGATAGCGCAATAAACGAAAGTGCATTGTCTGCAGGAGGCCCTGGCGCATGAATCTGTGCAGCGGGAACGTCCTCGGACCACCAGGGGCCGAGAAAACCTCCGTCTCATGGGGTCGGACACTCGGGGTCAGGGGAAAATCCAATATATATCTGGTGATATCTCGGGTGCTATTAGAGATAGCGCAATAAATCAAAGTGCATTGTCTGCAGGAGGCCCTAGCGCATGAATCTGTGCAGCGGGAACGATCTCGGACAACCACGGGCCGAGAAAACTACCGTCTCAAGGGGCCGGACTGTCAGGGTCAGGGAAAAATCCAATATATATCTGGTGATATCTCGGGTGCTATTAGAGATAGCGAAATAAATCAAAGTGCATTGCCTGCAGGAGGCCCTGGCGCATGAATGTGTGCAGAGGGAACGACCTCGGACCGCCAGGGGCCGAAAAAACTACCGTCTCATGGGGCCGGACTCTCAGGGTCAGGGAAAAATCCAATATATATCTGGTGATATCTCGGGTGCTATTAGAGATAGCGAAATAAATCAAAGTGCATTGTCTGCAGGAGGCCCTGAAGCATGAATCTGTGCAGCGGGAACGATCTCGGACAACCACGGGCCGAGAAAACTATCGTCTCAAGGGACCGGACTGTCAGGGTCAGGGAAAAATCCAATATATATCTGGTGATATCTCGGGTGCTATTACAGATAGCGCAATAAATCAAAGTGAATTATCTGCAGGCGGCCCTGGCGCATGAATGTGTGCAGCGGGAACGACTTCGGACCACCAGGGGCCGAGAAAACCACCGTCTCATGGGGCCGGACACTCTGGGTCAGGGGAAAATCCAATATATATCTGGTGATATCTCGGGTGCTATTAGAGATAGCGCAATAAATCAAAGTGCATTGTCTGTAGGAGGCCCTGGCGCATGAATCTGTGCAGCGGGAAAGACCTGGGACCGCCAGGGGCCGAAAAAACTACCGTCTCATGGGGCCGGACTGTCAGGGTCAGGGAAAAATCCAATATATATCCGGTGATATCTCGGGTGCTATTACAGACAGCGCAATAAATCAAAGTGCATTGTCTGTAGGAGGCACTGGCGCATGAATCTGTGCAGCGGGAACGACCTCGGACCACCAGCGTCCGAGAAAACAACCGAAACATTGTGCCGGGCACTGAGGGTCAGGGAAAAATACAATATATATCTGGTGATATCTCGGGTGCTATTACAGACAGCGCAATAAATCAAAGTGCATTGTCTGTAGGAGGCACTGGCGAATGAATCTGTGCAGCAGGAACGACCTCGGACCACCAGGCGCCGAGAAAATTACAGATATTCGAATCCGTCACCCAAGGTCATGTAAAAATCCAGCATATATTTGGTGAAATCTCGGGTGCTATTACAGATAGCGCACTAAACCAAAGTGAATTATCTGCAGGGGGCCCTGGCGCATGAATCTGTGCAGCGGGAACGACCGCGGACCGCCAGGGGCCGAGAAAATCACCGTCTCATGGGGCCGGACTGTCAGGGTCAGGGAAAAATCCAATATATATCTGGTGATATCTCGGGTGCTATTACAGATAGCGAAATAAATCAAAGTCCATTGTCTGTAGGAGGCCCTGGCGCATGAATCTGTGCAGCGGGAACGACCTCGGACCACCAGGGGCAGAGAAAACCACCGTCTCATGGGGTCGGACACTCAGGGTCAGGGAAAAATCCAATAAGTATCTGGTGATATCTCGGGTGCTATTAGAGATAGCGCAATAAATCAAAGTGAATTATCTGCAGGCCGCCCTGGCGCATGAATCTGTGCAGCGGGAACGACCTCGGACCACCAGGGGCCGAGAAAATCACCGTCTCATGGGGCTGGACTGTCAGGGTCAGGGAAAAATCCAATATATATCTGGTTATATCTCGGGTGCTATTAGAGATAGCGAAATAAATCAAAGTGCATTGTCTGCAGGAGGCCCTGGCTCATGAATCTGTGCAGCGGGACCGACCTCGGACAACCAGGGGCCAAGAAAACTACCGTCTCATGGGGCCGGACTGCTCAGGCTCAGGGAAAAATCCAATATATATCTGGTGATATCTCGCGTGCTATTACAGATAGCGCAATAAATCAAAGTGAATCATCTGCAGGCGGCCCTGGCGCACGAATCTGTGCAGCGGGAACGACCTCGGACCACCAGGGGCCGAAAAAACTACCGTCTCATGGGGCCGGACTGTCAGGGTCAGGGAAAAATCCAATATATATCTGGTGATATATCGGGTGCTCTTACAGATAGCGCACTA
Organism: Nomia melanderi; assembly: GCF_051020985.1. Classification (NCBI taxonomy): domain Eukaryota; kingdom Metazoa; phylum Arthropoda; class Insecta; order Hymenoptera; family Halictidae; genus Nomia; species Nomia melanderi. The sequence continues at coordinate 1,152,213 of NW_027475149.1, read as the reverse complement.
AACCAAAGTGAATTATCTGCAGGGGGCCCTGGCGCATGAATCTGTGCAGCGGGAACGACCTCGGACCACCAGGGGCCGAGAAAACCACCGTCACATGGTGTCGGACACTCAGGGTCAGGGAAAAATCCAATATATATCTGGTGATATCTCGGGTGCTATTACAGATAGCGCAATAAATCAAAGTGAATTATCTGCAGGCGGCCCTGGCGCATGAATGTGTGCAGCGGGAACGACCTCGGACCACCAGGGGCCGAGAAAACCACCGTCTCATGGGGCCGGACACTCAGGGTCAGGGGAAAATCCAATATATATCTGGTGATATCTCGGGTGCTATTAGAGATAGCGCAATAAATCAAAGTGCATTGTCTGTAGGAGGCCCTGGCGCATGAATCTGTGCAGCGGGAACGACCTCGGACCGCCAGGGGCCGAAAAAACTACCGTCTCATGGGGCCGGACTGTCAGGGTCAGGGAAAAATCCAATATATATCTGGTGATATATCGGGTGCTCTTACAGATACCGCACTAAACCAAAGTGAATTATCTGCAGGGGGCCCTGGCGCATGATTCTGTGCAGCGGGAACGACCTCGGACCACCAGGGGCCGAGAAAACCACCGTCTCATGGGGTCGGACACTCAGGGTCAGGGAAAAATCCAATATATATCGGGCGATATCTCGGGTGCTAATAGAGATAGCGCAATAAACCAAAGTGAATTATCTGTAGGAGGCCCTGGCGCATGAATCTGTGCAGCGGGAACGACCTCGGACCACCAGGGTCCGAGAAAACCACCGTCTCATGGGGCCGGACTGTCAGGGTCAGGGAAAAATCCAATATATATCTGGTTATATCTCGGGTGCTATAAGAGATAGCGAAATAAATCAAAGTGCATTGTCTGCAGGAGGCCCTGGCGCATGAATCTGTGCAGTGGGAACGATCTCGGACAACCACGGGCCGAGAAAACTAACGTCTCAAGGGGCCGGACTGTCAGGGTCAGGGAAAAATCCAATATATATCTGGTGATATCTCGGGTGCTCTTACAGATAGCGCAATAAATCAAAGTGCATTGTCTGCAGGAGGCCCTAGCGCATGAATCTGTGCAGCGGGAACGACCTCGGACCACCAGCGTCCGAGAAAACCACCGTCTCATGGGGCCGGACTGTCAGAGTCAGGGAAAAATCCAATATATATCTGGTGATATCTCGGGTGCTATTAGAGATAGCGAAATAAATCAAAGTCCATTGTCTGCAGGAGGCCCTAGCGCATGAATCTGTGCAGCGGGATCGACCTCGGACCACCAGGGGTCGAGAAAACCACCGAAACATTGTGCCGGGCACTCAGGGTCAGGGAAAAATACAATATATATCTGGTGATATCTCGGGTGCTATTACAGACAGCGCAATAAATCAAAGTGCATTGTCTGTAGGAGGCACTGGCGAATGAATCTGTGCAGCAGGAACGACCTCGGACCACCAGGCGCCGAGAAAATTACAGATATTCGAATCCGTCACCCAAGGTCATGTAAAAATCCAGCATATATTTGGTGAAATGTCGGGTGCTATTACAGATAGCGCACTAAACCAAAGTGAATTATCTGCATGGGGCCCTGGCGCATGAATCTGTGCAGCGGGAACGACCTCGGACCACCAGGGGCCGAGAAAATCACCGTCTCATGGGGCCGGACTGTCAGGGTCAGGGAAAAATCCAATACATATCTGGTGATATCTCGGGTGCTATTACAGATAGCGAAATAAATCAAAGTCCATTGTCTGTAGGAGGCCCTGGCGCATGAATCTGTGCAGCGGGAACGACCTCGGACCACCAGGGGCAGAGAAAACCACCGTCTCATGGGGTCGGACACTCAGGGTCAGGGAAAAATCCAATAAGTATCTGGTGATATCTCGGGTGCTATTAGAGATAGCGCAATAAATCAAAGTGAATTATCTGCAGGCCGCCCTGGCGCATGAATCTGTGCAGCGGGAACGACCTCGCACCACCAGGGGCCGAGAAAACCACCGTCTCATGGGGCCGGACACTCAGGGTCAGGGGAATATCCAATATATATCTGGTGATATCTCGGGTGCTATTAGAGATAGCGCAATAAATCAAAGTCCATTGTCTGCAGGAGGCCCTAGCGCATGAATCTGTGCAGCGGGAACGACCTCGGACCACCAGGGGCCGAAAAAACTACCGTCTCATGGGGCCGGACAGTCAGGGTCAGGGAAAAATCCAATATATATCTGGTGATATCTCGGGTGCTATTAGAGACAGCGAAATAAATCAAAGTCCATTGTCTGCAGGAGGCCCTAGCGCATGAATCTGTGCAGCGGTATCGACCTCGGACCACCAGCGGTCGAGAAAACTACTCAAACATTGTGCCGGGCACTCAGGGTCAGGGAAAAATACAGTATATATCTGGTGATATCTCGGGTGCTATTAGAGATAGCGCGATAAACCAAAGTGAATTATCTGCAGGAGGCCCTGGCGCATGAATCGGTGCAGCGGGAACGACCTCGGACCATCAGGGGCCGAGAAAACCACCGTCTCATGGGGTCGGACACTCAGGGTCAGGGAAAAATCCAATATATATCTGGTGATATCTCGGGTGCTATTACAGATAGCGCAATAAATCAAAGTGCATTGTCTGTAGGAGGCCCTGGCGCATGAATCTGTGCAGCGGGAACGACCTCGGACCACCAGGAGCCGAAAAAACTACCGTCTCATAAGGCCGGTCTGTCAGGGTCAGGGAAAAATCCAATATATATCTTGTGATATATCGGGTGCTATTACAGATAGCGCAATAAATCAAAGTGCATTGTCTGTAGGAGGCCCTGGCGCATGAATCTGTGCAGCGGGAACGACCTCGGACCACCAGGGGCAGAGAAAACCACCGTCTCATGGGGTCGGACACTCAGGGTCAGGGAAAAATCCAATATATATCTGGTGATATCTCGGGTGCTATTACAGATAGCGCGATAAATCAAAGTGCATTGTCTGTAGGAGGCCCTCGCGCATGAATCTGTGCAGCGGGAACGACCTCGGACCATCAGGGGCCGAGAAAACCACCGTCTCATGGGGTCGGACACTCAGGGTCAGGGAATAATCCAATATATATCTGGTGATATCTCGGGTGCTATTAGAGATAGCGAAATAAATCAAAGTCCATTGTCTGCAGGAGGCCCTAGCGCATGAATCTGTGCAGCGGGATCGACCTCGGACCACCAGGGGTCGAGAAAACCACCGAAACATTGTGCCGGGCACTCAGGGTCAGGGAAAAATACAATATATATCTGGTGATATCTCGGGTGCTATTACAGACAGCGCAATAAATCAAAGTGCATTGTCTGTAGGAGGCACTGGCGAATGAATCTGTGCAGCAGGAACGACCTCGGACCACCAGGCGCCGAGAAAATTACAGATATTCGAATCCGTCACCCAAGGTCATGTAAAAATCCAGCATATATTTGGTGAAATCTCGGGTGCTATTACAGATAGCGCACTAAACCAAAGTGAATTATCTGCAGGGCCCCTGGCGCATGAATCTGTGCAGCGGGAACGACCGCGGACCACCAGGGGCCGAGAAAATCACCGTCTCATGGGGCCGGACTGTCAGGGTCAGGGAAAAATCCAATATATATCTGGTGATATATCGGGTGCTCTTACAGATACCGCACTAAACCAAAGTGAATTATCTGCAGGGGGCCCTGGCGCATGAATCTGTGCAGCGGGAACGACCTCGGACCACCAGGGTCCGAGAAAACCACCGTCTCATGGGGCCGGACTGTCAGGGTCAGGGAAAAATCCAATATATATCTGGTTATATCTCGGGTGCTATAAGAGATGGCGAAATAAATCAAAGTGCATTGTCTGCAGGAGGCACTGGCGCATGAATCTGTGCAGTGGGAACGATCTCGGACAACCACGGGCCGAGAAAACTATCGTCTCAAGGGGCCGGACTGTCAGGGTCAGGGAAAAATCCAATATATATCTGGTGATATCTCGGGTGCTCTTACAGATAGCGCAATAAATCAAAGTGCATTGTCTGCAGGAGGGCCTAGCGCATGAATCTGTGCAGCGGGATCAACCTCGGATCACGAGGGACCGAGAAAACCATCGACACATGGGGCCGGACACTCAGGGTCAGGGGAAAATCCAATATATATCTGGTGATATCTCGGGTGCTAATAGAGATAGCGCAATAAATCAAAGTGCATTGTCTGTAGGAGGCCCTGGCGCATGAATCTGTGCAGCGGGAAAGACCTCGGCCCGCCAGGGGCCGAAAAAACTACCGTCTCATGGGGCCGGACTGTCAGGGTCAGGGAAAAATCCAATATATATCCGGTGATATCTCGGGTGCTATTACAGATAGCGCAATAAATCAAAGTGAATTATCTGCAGGCGGCCCTGGCGCATGAATGTGTGCAGCGGGAACGACCTCGGACCACCAGGGGCCGAGAAAACCACCGTCTCATGGTGTCGGGCCCTCAGGGTCAGGGAAAAATCCAATATATATCTGGTGATATCTCGGGTGCTATTACAGATAGCGCAATAAATCAAAGTGAATTATCTGCAGGCGGCCCTGGCGCATGAATGTGTGCAGCGGGAACGACCTCGGACCACCAGGGGCCGAGAAAACCACCGTCTCATGGGGCCGGACACTCAGGGTCAGGGGAAAATCCAATATATATCTGGTGATATCTCGGGTGCTAATAGAGATAGCGCAATAAATCAAAGTGCATTGTCTGTAGGAGGCCCTGGCGCATGAATCTGTGCAGCGGGAAAGACCTCGGCCCGCCAGGGGCCGAAAAAACTACCGTCTCATGGGGCCGGACTGTCAGGGTCAGGGAAAAATCCAATATATATCCGGTGATATCTCGGGTGCTATTACAGACAGCGCAATAAATCAAAGTGCATTGTCTGTAGGAGGCACTGGCGCATGAATCTGTGCAGCGGGAACGACCTCGGACCACCAGGGGCAGAGAAAACCACCGTCTCATGGGGTCGGACACTCAGGGTCAGGGAAAAATCCAATAAGTATCTGGTGATATCTCGGGTGCTATTAGAGATAGCGCAATAAATCAAAGTGAATTATCTGCAGGCCGCCCTGGCGCATGAATCTGTGCAGCGGGAACGACCTCGGACCACCAGGGGCCGAGAAAACCACCGTCTCATGGGGCCGGACACTCAGGGTCAGGGGAATATCCAATATATATCTGGTGATATCTCGGGTGCTATTAGAGATAGCGCAATAAATCAAAGTGCATTGTCTGTCGGAGGCCCTGGCGCATGAATCTGTGCAGCGGGAACGACCTCAGACCACCAGGGGCCGAAAAAACTACCGTCTCATGGGTCCGGTCTGTCAGCGTCAGGGAAAAATCCAATATATATCTTGTGATATATCGGGTGCTCTTACAGATAGCGCACTAAACCAAAGTGAATTATCTGCAGGGGGCCCTGGCGCATGAATCTGTGCAGCGGGAACGACCTCGGACCACCAGGGGCCGAGAAAACCACCGTCTCATGGGGTCGGACTCTCAGGGTCAGGGAAAAATCCAATATATATCTGGCGATATCTCGGGTGCTATTAGAGATAGCGCAATAAATCAAAGTCCATTGTCTGCAGGAGGCCCTAGCGCGTGAATCTGTGCAGCGGGATCGACCTCGGACCACCAGGGGTCGAGAAAACCACCGATACATTGTGCCGGGCACTCAGGGTCAGGGAAAAATACAATATATATGTGGTGATATCTCGGGTGCTATTAGAGATAGCGCTATAAACCAAAGTGAATTATCTGCAGGAGGCCCTGGTGCAAGAATCTGTGCAGCGGGTACGACCTCGGACCAGCAGGGGCCGAGAAAACCACCGTCTCATGGGGTCGGACAATCAGGGTCAGGGAAAAATCCAATATATATCTGGTGATATCTCGGGTGCTATTACAGATAGCGCAATAAATCAAAGTGTATTGTCTGTAGGAGGCCCTGGCGCATGAATCTGTGCAGCGGGAACGACCGCGGACCACCAGGGGCAGAGAAAACCACCGTCTCATGGGGTCGGACACTCAGGGTCAGGGAAAAATCCAATATATATCTGGCGATATCTCGGGTGCTATTAGAGGTAGCGCAATAAATCAAAGTCCATTGTCTGCAGGAGGCCCTAGCGCATGAATCTGTGCAGCGGGAACGACCTCGGACCAGCAGGGGCCGAGAAAACCACCGTCTCATGGGGTCGGACACTCAGGGTCAGGGAAAAATCCAATATATATCTGGTGATATCTCGGGTGCTATTACAGATAGCGCAATAAATCAAAGTGCATTGTCTGTAGGAGGCCCTGGCGCATGAATCTGTGCAGCGGGAACGACCTAGGACCACCAGGGGCAGAGAAAATCACCGTCTCATGGGGCCGGACACTCAGGGTCAGGGAAAAATCCAATATATATCTGTTGATATCTCGGGTGCTATTAGAGATAGCGAAATAAATCAAAGTCCATTTTCTGCAGGAGGCCCTAGCGCATGAACCTGTTCCGCGGGATCGACCTAGGACCACCAGGGGTCGAGAAAACCACCGAAACATTGTGCTGGGCACTCAGGGTCAGGGAAAAATCCAATATGTATCTGGTGATATCTCGGGTGCTATTACAGATAGCGCTATAAATCAAAGTGCATTGTCTGTAGGAGGCCCTGGCGCACGAATCTGTGCAGCGGGATCGACCTAGGACCACCAGGGGCCGAGAAAATCACCGTTTCATGGGGCCGGACTGTCAGGGTCAGGGAAAAATCCAATATATATCTGGTGATATCGCGGGTGCTATTACAGATAGCGCGATAAATCAAAGCGCACTGTCTGTAGGAGGCGCTGGCGCATGAATCTGAGCAGCGGGAACGACCTCGGACCACCAGGGGCCGTAAAAACTAGCGTCTCATGGGGCCGGTCACTCAGGGTCAGGGAAAAATCCAATATATATCTTGTGATATCTCGGGTGCTATTAGAGATAGCGCGTTGAACCAAAGTGAATTATCTGCAGGAGGCCCTGGCGCATGAATCTGTGCAGCGGGAACGACCTCGGACCACCAGGGGCAGAGAAAACCACCGTCTCATGGGGCCGGACACTCAGGGTCAGGGAAAAATCCAATATATATCTGGTGATATCTCGGGTGCTATTAGAGATAGCGCAATAAATCAAAGTGCATTGTCTGTAGGAGGCGCTGGCGCATGAATCTGTGCAGCGAGAACGACCTCGGACCACCAGGCGCCGAGAAAATTACAGATATTCAGAATCCGCCACCCAAGGTCATGTAAAAATCCAGCATATATCTGGTGATACCTGGGGTGCTATTACAGATAGCGCAATAAACGAAAGTGCATTGTCTGCAGGAGGCCCTGGCGCATGAATCTGTGCAGCGGGAACGATATCGGACAACCACGGGCCGAGAAAACTACCGTCTCAAGGGGCCGGACTGTCAGGGTCAGGGAAAAATCCAATATATATCTGGTGATATCTCGGGTGCTATTAGAGATAGCGAAATAAATCAAAGTGCATTGCCTGCAGGAGGCCCTGGCGCATGAATGTGTGCAGAGGGAACGACCTCGGACCACCAGGGGCCGAGAAAACCACCGTCTCATGGGGTCGGACTGTCAGAGCCAGGGAAAAATCCAATATATATCTGGTGATATCTCGGGTGCTATTAGAGATAGCGCAATAAATCAAAGTGAATTATCTGCAGGGGGCCCTGGCGCATGAATCTGTGTAGCGGGAACGACCTCGGACCACCAGGGGCCGAGAAAACCACCGTCACATGGTGTCGGGACCTCAGGGTCACGGAAAAATCCAATATATATCTGGTGATATCTCGGGTGCTATTACAGATGGCGCAATAAATCAAAGTGAATTATCTGCAGGCGGCCCTGGCGCATGAATGTGTGCAGCGGGAACGACCTCGGACAACCAGGGGCCGAGAAAACCACCGTCTCATGGGGCCGGACACTCAGGGTCAGGGGAATATCCAATATATATCTGGTGATATCTCGGGTGCTATTAGAGATAGCGCAATAAATCAAAGTGCATTGTCTGTCGGAGGCCCTGGCGCATGAATCTGTGCAGCGGGAACGACCTCAGACCACCAGGGGCCGAAAAAACTACCGTCTCATGGGTCCGGTCTGTCAGCGTCAGGGAAAAATCCAATATATATCTTGTGATATATCGGGTGCTCTTACAGATAGCGCACTAAACCAAAGTGAATTATCTGCAGGGGGCCCCGGCGCATGAATCTGTGCAGCGGGAACGACCTCGGACCACCAGGGGCCGAGAAAACCACCGTCTCATGGGGTCGGACTCTCAGGGTCAGGGAAAAATCCAATATATATCTGGCGATATCTCGGGTGCTATTAGAGATAGCGCAATAAATCAAAGTCCATTGTCTGCAGGAGGCCCTAGCGCATGAATCTGTGCAGCGGGATCGACCTCGGACCACCAGGGGTCGAGAAAACCACCGAAACATTGTGCCGGGCACTCAGGGTCAGGGAAAAATACAATATATATGTGGTGATATCTCGGGTGCTATTAGAGATAGCGCTATAAACCAAAGTGAATTATCTGCAGGAGGCCCTGGTGCAAGAATCTGTGCAGCGGGTACGACCTCGGACCAGCAGGGGCCGAGAAAACCACCGTCTCATGGGGTCGGACAATCAGGGTCAGGGAAAAATCCAATATATATCTGGTGATATCTCGGGTGCTATTACAGATAGCGCAATAAATCAAAGTGTATTGTCTGTAGGAGGCCCTGGCGCATGAATCTGTGCAGCGGGAACGACCGCGGACCACCAGGGGCAGAGAAAACCACCGTCTCATGGGGTCGGACACTCAGGGTCAGGGAAAAATCCAATATATATCTGGCGATATCTCGGGTGCTATTAGAGGTAGCGCAATAAATCAAAGTCCATTGTCTGCAGGAGGCCCTAGCGCATGAATCTGTGCAGCGGGAACGACCTCGGACCAGCAGGGGCCGAGAAAACCACCGTCTCATGGGGTCGGACACTCAGGGTCAGGGAAAAATCCAATATATATCTGGTGATATCTCGGGTGCTATTACAGATAGCGCAATAAATCAAAGTGCATTGTCTGTAGGAGGCCCTGGCGCATGAATCTGTGCAGCGGGAACGACCTAGGACCACCAGGGGCAGAGAAAATCACCGTCTCATGGGGCCGGACACTCAGGGTCAGGGAAAAATCCAATATATATCTGTTGATATCTCGGGTGCTATTAGAGATAGCGAAATAAATCAAAGTCCATTTTCTGCAGGAGGCCCTAGCGCATGAACCTGTTCCGCGGGATCGACCTAGGACCACCAGGGGTCGAGAAAACCACCGAAACATTGTGCTGGGCACTCAGGGTCAGGGAAAAATCCAATATGTATCTGGTGATATCTCGGGTGCTATTACAGATAGCGCTATAAATCAAAGTGCATTGTCTGTAGGAGGCCCTGGCGCACGAATCTGTGCAGCGGGATCGACCTAGGACCACCAGGGGCCGAGAAAATCACCGTTTCATGGGGCCGGACTGTCAGGGTCAGGGAAAAATCCAATATATATCTGGCGATATCTCGGGTGCTATTAGAGATAGCGCAATAAATCAAAGTCCATTGTCTGCAGGAGGCCCTAGCGCATGAATCTGTGCAGCGGGATCGACCTCGGACCACCAGGGGTCGAGAAAACCACCGAAACATTGTGCCGGGCACTCAGGGTCAGGGAAAAATACAATATATATGTGGTGATATCTCGGGTGCTATTAGAGATAGCGCTATAAACCAAAGTGAATTATCTGCAGGAGGCCCTGGTGCAAGAATCTGTGCAGCGGGTACGACCTCGGACCAGCAGGGGCCGAGAAAACCACCGTCTCATGGGGTCGGACAATCAGGGTCAGGGAAAAATCCAATATATATCTGGTGATATCTCGGGTGCTATTACAGATAGCGCAATAAATCAAAGTGTATTGTCTGTAGGAGGCCCTGGCGCATGAATCTGTGCAGCGGGAACGACCGCGGACCACCAGGGGCAGAGAAAACCACCGTCTCATGGGGTCGGACACTCAGGGTCAGGGAAAAATCCAATATATATCTGGCGATATCTCGGGTGCTATTAGAGGTAGCGCAATAAATCAAAGTCCATTGTCTGCAGGAGGCCCTAGCGCATGAATCTGTGCAGCGGGAACGACCTCGGACCAGCAGGGGCCGAGAAAACCACCGTCTCATGGGGTCGGACACTCAGGGTCAGGGAAAAATCCAATATATATCTGGTGATATCTCGGGTGCTATTACAGATAGCGCAATAAATCAAAGTGCATTGTCTGTAGGAGGCCCTGGCGCATGAATCTGTGCAGCGGGAACGACCTAGGACCACCAGGGGCAGAGAAAATCACCGTCTCATGGGGCCGGACACTCAGGGTCAGGGAAAAATCCAATATATATCTGTTGATATCTCGGGTGCTATTAGAGATAGCGAAATAAATCAAAGTCCATTTTCTGCAGGAGGCCCTAGCGCATGAACCTGTTCCGCGGGATCGACCTAGGACCACCAGGGGTCGAGAAAACCACCGAAACATTGTGCTGGGCACTCAGGGTCAGGGAAAAATCCAATATGTATCTGGTGATATCTCGGGTGCTATTACAGATAGCGCTATAAATCAAAGTGCATTGTCTGTAGGAGGCCCTGGCGCACGAATCTGTGCAGCGGGATCGACCTAGGACCACCAGGGGCCGAGAAAATCACCGTTTCATGGGGCCGGACTGTCAGGGTCAGGGAAAAATCCAATATATATCTGGTGATATCGCGGGTGCTATTACAGATAGCGCGATAAATCAAAGCGCACTGTCTGTAGGAGGCGCTGGCGCATGAATCTGAGCAGCGGGAACGACCTCGGACCACCAGGGGCCGTAAAAACTAGCGTCTCATGGGGCCGGTCACTCAGGGTCAGGGAAAAATCCAATATATATCTTGTGATATCTCGGGTGCTATTAGAGATAGCGCGTTGAACCAAAGTGAATTATCTGCAGGAGGCCCTGGCGCATGAATCTGTGCAGCGGGAACGACCTCGGACCACCAGGGGCAGAGAAAACCACCGTCTCATGGGGCCGGACACTCAGGGTCAGGGAAAAATCCAATATATATCTGGTGATATCTCGGGTGCTATTAGAGATAGCGCAATAAATCAAAGTGCATTGTCTGTAGGAGGCGCTGGCGCATGAATCTGTGCAGCGAGAACGACCTCGGACCACCAGGCGCCGAGAAAATTACAGATATTCAGAATCCGCCACCCAAGGTCATGTAAAAATCCAGCATATATCTGGTGATACCTGGGGTGCTATTACAGATAGCGCAATAAACGAAAGTGCATTGTCTGCAGGAGGCCCTGGCGCATGAATCTGTGCAGCGGAAACGACCTCGGACCACCAGGGTCCGAGAAAACCACCGTCTCGTGGGGCCGGACACTCAGGTTCAGGGGAAAATCCAATATATATCTGGTGATATCTCGGGTGCTATTACAGATAGCGAAATAAATCAAAGTCCATTGTCTGTAGGAGGCCCTGGCGCATGAATCTGTGCAGCGGGAACGACCTCGGACCACCAGGGGCAGAGAAAACCACCGTCTCATGGGGTCGGACACTCAGGGTCAGGGAAAAATCCAATAAGTATCTGGTGATATCTCGGGTGCTATTAGAGATAGTGCAATAAATCAAAGTGAATTATCTGCAGGCCGCCCTGGCGCATGAATCTGTGCAGCGGGAACGACCTCGGACCACCAGGGGCCGAGAAAATCACCGTCTCATGGGGCCGGACACTCAGGGTCAGGGGAATATCCAATATATATCTGGTGATATCTCGGGTTCTATTACAGATAGCGCAATAAACCAAAGTGAATTATCTGTAGGAGGCCCTGGCGCATGAATCTGTGCAGCGGGAACGACCTCGGACCACCAGGGTCCGAGAAAACCACCGTCTCATGGGGCTGGACTGTCAGGGTCAGGGAAAAATCCAATATATATCTGGTTATATCTCGGGTGCTATTAGAGATAGCGAAATAAATCAAAGTGCATTGTCTGCAGGAGGCCCTGGCTCATGAATCTGTGCAGCGGGACCGACCTCGGACAACCAGGGGCCAAGAAAACTACCGTCTCATGGGGCCGGACTGCTCAGGCTCAGGGAAAAATCCAATATATATCTGGTGATATCTCGCGTGCTATTACAGATAGCGCAATAAATCAAAGTGAATTATCTGCAGGCGGCCCTGGCGCATGAATGTGTGCAGCGGGAACGACCTCGGACCACCAGGGGCCGAGAAAACCACCGTCTCATGGGGCCGGTCACTCAGGGTCAGGGGAAAATCCAATATATATCTGGTGATATCTCGGGTGCTATTAGAGATGGCGCAATAAATCAAAGTGCATTGTCTGTAGGAGGCCCTGGCGCATGAATCTGTGCAGCGGGAACGACCTCGGACCACCAGGGGCCGAGAAAACCACCGTCACATGGTGTCGGACACTCAGGGTCAGGGAAAAATCCAATATATATCTGGTGATATCTCGGGTGCTATTACAGATAGCGCAATAAATCAAAGTGAATTATCTGCAGGCGACCCTGGCGCATGAATGTGTGCAGCGGGAACGACCACGGACGACCAGGGGCCGAGAAAACCACCGTCTCATGGGGCCGGACACTCAGGGTCAGGGGAAAATCCAATATATATCTGGTGATATCTCGGGTGCTATTAGAGATAGCGCAATAAATCAAAGTGCATTGTCTGTAGGAGGCCCTGGCGCATGAATCTGTGCAGCGGGAACGACCTCGGACCGCCAGGGGCCGAAAAAACTACCGTCTCATGGGGCCGGACTGTCAGGGTCAGGGAAAAATCCAATATATATCTGGTGATATATCGGGTGCTCTTACAGATACCGCACTAAACCAAAGTGAATTATCTGCAGGCGGCCCTGGCGCATGATTCTGTGCAGCGGGAACGACCTCGGACCACCAGGGGCCGAGAAAACCACCGTCTCATGTGGTCGGACACTCAGGGTCAGGGAAAAATCCAATATATATCGGGCGATATCTCGGGTGCTAATAGAGATAGCGCAATAAACCAAAGTGAATTATCTGTAGGAGGCCCTGGCGCATGAATCTGTGCAGCGGGAACGACCTCGGACCACCAGGGTCCGAGAAAACCACCGTCTCATGGGGCCGGACTGTCAGGGTCAGGGAAAAATCCAATATATATGTGGTTATATCTCGGGTGCTATAAGAGATAGCGAAATAAATCAAAGTGCATTGTCTGCAGGAGGCCCTGGCGCATGAATCTGTGCAGCGGGAACGACCTCGGACCATCAGGGTCCGAGAAAACCACCGTCTCATGGGGTCGGACACTCAGGGTCAGGGAAAAATCCAATATATATCTGGTGATATCTCGGGTGCTATTACAGATAGCGCAATAAATCAAAGTGCATTGTCTGTAGGAGGCCCTGGCGCACGAATCTGTGCAGCGGGATCGACCTCGGACCACCAGAGGCCGAGAAAATCACCGTTTCATGGGGCCGGACTGTCAGGGTCAGGGAAAAATCCAATATATATCTGGTGATATCGCGGGTGCTATTACAGATAGCGCAATAAATCAAAGTGCATTGTCTGTAGGAGGCACTGGCGAATGAATCTGTGCAGCAGGAACGACGTCGGACCACCAGGCGCCGAGAAAATTACAGATATTCGAATCCGTCACCCAAGGTCATGTAAAAATCCAGCATATATTTGGTGAAATCTCGGGTGCTATTACAGATAGCGCACTAAACCAAAGTGAATTATCTGCAGGGGGCCCTGGCGCATGATTCTGTGCAGCGGGAACGACCTCGGACCACCAGGGGCCGAGAAAATCACCGTCTCATGGGGTCGGTCACTCAGGGTCAGGGAAAAATGCAATATATATCTGGTGATATCTCGGGTGCTATTACAGATAGCGCAATAAATCAAAGTGAATTATCTGCAGGCGGCCCTGGCGCATGAATGTGTGCAGCGGGAACGACCTCGGACCGCCAGAGGCCGAAAAAACTACCGTCTCATGGGGCCGGACTGTCAGGGTCAGGGAAAAATCCAATATATATCCGGTGATATCTCGGGTGCTATTACAGACAGCGCAATAAATCAAAGTGCATGGTCTGTAGGAGGCACTGGCGCATGAATCTGTGCAGCGGGAACGACCTCGGACCACCAGCGTCCGAGAAAACCACCGTCTCATGGGGCCGGACTGTCAGAGTCAGGGAAAAATCCAATATATATCTGGTGATATCTCGGGTGCTATTAGAGATAGCGAAATAAATCAAAGTCCATTGTCTGCAGGAGGCCCTAGCGCATGAATCTGTGCAGCGGGATCGACCTCGGACCACCAGGGGTCGAGAAAACCACCGAAACATTGTGCCGGGCACTCAGGGTCAGGGAAAAATACAATATATATCTGGTGATATCTCGGGTGCTATTACAGACAGCGCAATAAATCAAAGTGCATTGTCTGTAGGAGGCACTGGCGAATGAATCTGTGCAGCAGGAACGACCTCGGACCACCAGGCGCCGAGAAAATTACAGATATTCGAATCCGTCACCCAAGGTCATGTAAAAATCCAGCATATATTTGGTGAAATCTCGGGTGCTATTACAGATAGCGCACTAAACCAAAGTGAATTATCTGCAGGGGGCCCTGGCGCATGAATCTGTGCAGCGGGAACGACCGCGGACCACCAGGGGCCGAGAAAATCACCGTCTCATGGGGCCGGACTGTCAGGGTCAGGGAAAAATCCAATATATATCTGGTGATATATCGGGTGCTCTTACAGATACCGCACTAAACCAAAGTGAATTATCTGCAGGGGGCCCTGGCGCATGATTCTGTGCAGCGGGAACGACCTCGTACCACCAGGGGCCGAGAAAACCACCGTCTCATGGGGTCGGACACTCAGGGTCAGGGAAAAATCCAATATATATCGGGCGATATCTCGGGTGCTATTAGAGATAGCGCAATAAACCAAAGTGAATTATCTGTAGGAGGCCCTGGCGCATGAATCTGTGCAGCGGGAACGACCTCGGACCACCAGGGTCCGAGAAAACCACCGTCTCATGGGGCCGGACTGTCAGGGTCGGGGAAAAATCCAATATATATCTGGTTATATCTCGGGTGCTATAAGAGATAGCGAAATAAATCAAAGTGCATTGTCTGCAGGAGGCCCTGGCGCATGAATCTGTGCAGTGGGAACGATCTCGGACAACCACGGGCCGAGAAAACTATCGTCTCAAGGGGCCGGACTGTCAGGGTCAGGGAAAAATCCAATATATATCTGGTGATATCTCGGGTGCTCTTACAGATAGCGCAATAAATCAAAGTGCATTGTCTGCAGGAGGGCCTAGCGCATGAATCTGTGCAGCGGGAACGACCTCGGACCTCCAGGCGCCGAGAAAACCACCGTCTCATGGGGTCGGACACTCAGGGTCAGGGAAAAATCCAATATATATCTGGCGATATCTCGGGTGCTATTAGAGGTAGCGCAATAAATCAAAGTCCATTGTCTGCAGGAGGCCCTAGCGCATGAATCTGTGCAGCGGGAACGACCTGGGACCAGCAGGGGCCGAGAAAACCACCGTCTCATGGGGTCGGACACTCAGGGTCAGGGAAAAATCCAATATATATCTGGTGATATCTCGGGTGCTATTACAGATCGCGCAATAAATCAAAGTGCATTGTCTGTAGGAGGCCCTGGCGCATGAATCTGTGCAGCGGGAACGACCTCGGACCAGCAGGGGCCGAGAAAACCACCGTCTCATGGGGTCGGACACTCAGGGTCAGGGAAAAATCCAATATATACCTGGTGATATCTCGGGTGCTATTACAGATAGCTCAATAAACCAAAGTGCATTGTCTGCAGGAGGCCCTGGCGCATGAATCTGTGCAGCGGGAACGACCTCGGACCACCAGGGGCCGAGAAAATCACCGAATCATTGTGCCGGGCACTCAGGGTCAGGGAAAAATACAATATATATGTGGTGATATCTCGGGTGCTATTAGAGATAGCGCGATAAACCAAAGTGAATTATCTGCAGGAGGCCCTGGTGCAAGAATCTGTGCAGCGGGTACGACCTCGGACCAGCAGGGGCCGAGAAAACCACCGTCTCATGGGGTCGGACAATCAGGGTCAGGGAAAAATACAATATATATGTGGTGATATCTCGGGTGCTATTAGAGATAGCGCGATAAACCAAAGTGAATTATCTGCAGGAGGCCCTGGTGCAAGAATCTGTGCAGCGGGTACGACCTCGGACCAGCAGGGGCCGAGAAAACCACCGTCTCATGGGGTCGGACAATCAGGGTCAGGGAAAAATCCAATATATATCTGGTGATATCTCGGGTGCTATTACAGATAGCGCAATAAACCAAAGTGAATTATCTGCAGGGGGCCCGGGCGCATGATTCTGTGCAGCGGGAACGACCTCGTACCACCAGGGGCCGAGAAAACCACCGTCTCATGGGGTCGGACACTCAGGGTCAGGGAAAAATCCAATATATATCGGGCGATATCTCGGGTGCTATTAGAGATAGCGCAATAAACCAAAGTGAATTATCTGTAGGAGGCCCTGGCGCATGAATCTGTGCAGCGGGAACGACCTCGGACCACCAGGGTCCGAGAAAACCACCGTCTCATGGGGCCGGACTGTCAGGGTCAGGGAAAAATCCAATATATATCTGGTTATATCTCGGGTGCTATAAGAGATAGCGAAATAAATCAAAGTGCATTGTCTGCAGGAGGCCCTGGCGCATGAATCTGTGCAGTGGGAACGATCTCGGACAACCACGGGCCGAGAAAACCACCGTCTCATGGGGTCGGACCCTCAAGGTCAGGGAAAAATCCAATATATATCTCGTGATATCTCGGGTGCTATTACAGATAGCGCAATAAATCAAAGTGAATTATCTGCAGGCGGCCCTGGCGCATGAATGTGTGCAGCGGGAACGACCTCGGACCACCAGGGGCCGAGAAAACCACCGTCTCATGGGGCCGGACACTCAGGGTCAGGGGAAAATCCAATATATATCTGGTGATATCTCGGGTGCTAATAGAGATAGCGCAATAAATCAAAGTGCATTGTCTGTAGGAGGCCCTGGCGCATGAATCTGTGCAGCGGGAAAGACCTCGGCCCGCCAGGGGCCGAAAAAACTACCGTCTCATGGGGCCGGACTGTCAGGGTCAGGGAAAAATCCAATATATATCCGGTGATATCTCGGGTGCTATTACAGACAGCGCAATAAATCAAAGTGCATTGTCTGCAGGAGGCACTGGCGAATGAATCTGTGCAGCAGGAACGACCTCGGACCACCGGGCGCCGAGAAAATTACAGATATTCGAATCCGTCACCCAAGGTCATGTAAAAATCCAGCATATATTTGGTGAAATCTCGGGTGCTATTACAGATAGCGCACTAAACCAAAGTGAATTATCTGCAGGGGGCCCTGGCGCATGAATCTGTGCAGCGGGAACGACCTCGGACCACCAGGGGCCGAGAAAATCACCGTCTCATGGGGCCGGACTGTCAGGGTCAGGGAAAAATCCAATATATATCTGGTGATATCTCGGGTGCTATTACAGATAGCGAAATAAATCAAAGTCCATTGTCTGTAGGAGGCCCTGGCGCATGAATCTGTGCAGCGGAAACGACCTCGGACCACCAGGGGCCGAGAAAACCACCGTCTCATGGGGCCGGACACTCAGGGTCAGGGGAATATCCAATATATATCTGGTGATATCTCGGGTGCTATTATAGATAGCGCAATAAATCAAAGTGCATTGTCTGTAGGAGGCCCTGGCGCATGAATCTGGGCAGCGGGAACGACCTCGGACCACCAGGGGCCGAAAAAACTACCGTCTCATGGGGCCGGACTGTCAGGGTCAGGGAAAAATCCAATATATATCTTGTGATATATCGGGTGCTCTTACAGATAGCGCACTAAACCAAAGTGAATTATCTGCAGGGGGCCCTGGCGCATGAATCTGTGCAGCGGGAACGACCTCGGACCACCAGGGGCCGAGAAAACCACCGTCTCATGGGGTCGGACACTCAGGGTCAGGGAAAAATCCAATATATATCTGGCGATATCTCGGGTGCTATTAGAGGTAGCGCAATAAATCAAAGTCCATTGTCTGCAGGAGGCCCTAGCGCATGAATCTGTGCAGCGGGAACGACCTGGGACCAGCAGGGGCCGAGAAAACCACCGTCTCATGGGGTCGGACACTCAGGGTCAGGGAAAAATCCAATATATATCTGGTGATATCTCGGGTGCTATTACAGATCGCGCAATATATCAAAGTGCATTGTCTGTAGGAGGCCCTGGCGCATGAATCTGTGCAGCGGGAACGACCTCGGACCAGCAGGGGCCGAGAAAACCACCGTCTCATGGGGTCGGACACTCAGGGTCAGGGAAAAATCCAATATATACCTGGTGATATCTCGGGTGCTATTACAGATAGCTCAATAAACCAAAGTGCATTGTCTGCAGGAGGCCCTGGCGCATGAATCTGTGCAGCGGGAACGACCTCGGACCACCAGGGTCCGAGAAAACCACCGTCTCATGGGGCCGGACTGTCAGAGTCAGGGAAAAATCCAATATATATCTGGTGATATCTCGGGTGCTATTAGAGATAGCGAAATAAATCAAAGTCCATTGTCTGCAGGAGGCCCTAGCGCATGAATCTGTGCAGCGGGAACGACCTCGGACCACCAGGGGCCGAGAAAACCACCGTCTCATGGGGCCGGACACTCAGGGTCAGGGGAATATCCAATATATATCTGGTGATATCTCGGGTGCTATTAGAGATAGCGCAATAAATCAAAGTGCATTGTCTGTCGGAGGCCCTGGCGCATGAATCTGTGCAGCGGGAACGACCTCAGACCACCAGGGGCCGAAAAAACTACCGTCTCATGGGTCCGGACTGTCAGCGTCAGGGAAAAATCCAATATATATCTTGTGATATATCGGGTGCTCTTACAGATAGTGCACTAAACCAAAGTGAATTATCTGCAGGGGGCCCTGGCGCATGAATCGGTGCAGCGGGAACGACCTCGGACCACCAGGGGCCGAGAAAACCACCGTCTCATGGGGTCGGACTCTCAGGGTCAGGGAAAAATCCAATATATATCTGGCGATATCTCGGGTGCTATTAGAGATAGCGCAATAAATCAAATTCCATTGTCTGCAGGAGGCCCTAGCGCATGAATCTGTGCAGCGGGTACGACCTCGGACCAGCAGGGGCCGAGAAAACCACCGTCTCATGGGGTCGGACAATCAGGGTCAGGGAAAAATCCAATATATATCTGGTGATATCTCGGGTGCTATTACAGATAGCGCAATAAATCAAAGTGCATTGTCTGTAGGAGGCCCTGGCGCATGAATCTGTGCAGCGGGAACGACCGCGGACCACCAGGGGCAGAGAAAACCACCGTCTCATGGGGTCGGACACTCAGGGTCAGGGAAAAATCCAATATATATCTGGCGATATCTCGGGTGCTATTAGAGGTAGCGCAATAAATCAAAGTCCATTGTCTGCAGGAGGCCCTAACGCATGAATCTGTGCAGCGGGAACGACCTCGGACCAGCAGGGGCCGAGAAAACCACCGTCTCATGGGGTCGGACACTCAGGGTCAGGGAAAAATCCAATATATATCTGGTGATATCTCGGGTGCTATTACAGATAGCGCAATAAATCAAAGTGCATTGTCTGTAGGAGGCCCTGGCGCATGAATCTGTGCAGCGGGAACGACCTAGGACCACCAGGGGCAGAGAAAATCACCGTCTCATGGGGCCGGACACTCAGGGTCAGGGAAAAATCCAATATATATCTGTTGATATCTCGGGTGCTATTAGAGATAGCGAAATAAATCAAAGTCCATTTTCTGCAGGAGGCCCTAGCGCATGAACCTGTTCCGCGGGATCGACCTAGGACCACCAGGGGTCGAGAAAACCACCGAAACATTGTGCTGGGCACTCAGGGTCAGGGAAAAATCCAATATGTATCTGGTGATATCTCGGGTGCTATTACAGATAGCGCAATAAATCAAAGTGCATTGTCTGTAGGAGGCCCTGGCGCACGAATCTGTGCAGCGGGATCGACCTAGGACCACCAGGGGCCGAGAAAATCACCGTTTCATGGGGCCGGACTGTCAGGGTCAGGGAAAAATCCAATATATATCTGGTGATATCGCGGGTGCTATTACAGATAGCGCAATAAATCAAAGCGCATTGTCTGTAGGAGGCCCTGGCGCATGAATCTGAGCAGCGGGAACGACCTCGGACCACCAGGGGCCGTAAAAACTAGCGTCTCATGGGGCCGGTCACTCAGGGTCAGGGAAAAATCCAATATATATCTGGTGATATCTCGGGTGCTATTAGAGATAGCTCAATAAACCAAAGTGCATTGTCTGCAGGAGGCCCTGGCGCATGAATCTGTGCAGCGGGAACGACCTCGGACCACCAGGGTCCGAGAAATCCACCGTCTCATGGGGCCGGACTGTCAGAGTCAGGGAAAAATCCAATATATATCTGGTGATATCTCGGGTGCTATTAGAGATTGCGAAATAAATCAAAGTCCATTGTCTGCAGGAGGCCCTAGCGCATGAATCTGTGCAGCGGGAACGACCTCGGACCACCAGGGGCCGAGAAAACCACCGTCTCATGGGGCCGGACACTCAGGGTCAGGGGAATATCCAATATATATCTGGTGATATCTCGGGTGCTATTAGAGATAGCGCAATAAATCAAAGTGCATTGTCTGTCGGAGGCCCTGGCGCATGAATCTGTGCAGCGGGAACGACCTCAGACCACCAGGGGCCGAAAAAACTACCGTCTCATGGGTCCGGACTGTCAGCGTCAGGGAAAAATCCAATATATATCTTGTGATATATCGGGTGCTCTTACAGATAGCGCACTAAACCAAAGTGAATTATCTGCAGGGGGCCCTGGCGCATGAATCTGTGCAGCGGGACGAACCTCGGACCACCAGGGGCCGAGAAAACCACCGTCTCATGGGGTCGGACAATCAGGGTCAGGGAAAAATCCAATATATATCTGGTGATATCTCGGGTGCTATTACAGATAGCGCAATAAATCAAAGTGCATTGTCTGTAGGAGGCCCTGGCGCATGAATCTGTGCAGCGGGTACGACCTCGGACCAGCAGGGGCCGAGAAAACCACCGTCTCATGGGGTCGAACACTCAGGGTCAGGGAAAAATCCAATATATATCTGGTGATATCTCGGGAGCTATTACAGATAGCGCAATAAATCAAAGTGAATTATCTGGAGGGGTCCCTGGCGCATGAATCTGTGCAGCGGGAACGTCCTCGGACCACCAGGGGCCGAGAAAACCACCGAAACATTGTGCCGGGCACTCAGGGTCAGAGAAAAATACAATATATATCTGGTGATATCTCGGGTGCTATTACAGATAGCGCAATAAATCAAAGTGCATTGTCTGCAGGAGGCCCTGGCGCATGAATCTGTGCAGCGGGAACGACAACGGACCACCAGGGGCCGAGGAAATCACTGTCTCATGGGGCCGGACTGTCAGGGTCAGGGAAAAATCCAATATATATGTGGTGATATCTCGGGTGCTATTAGAGATAGCGCAATAAATCAAAGTGAATTATCTGGAGGGGTCCCTGGCGCATGAATCTGTGCAGCGGGAACGTCCTCGGACCACCAGGGGCCGAGAAAACCACCGTCTCATGGGGCCGGACACTCAGGGTCAGGGGAAAATCCAATATATATATGGTGATATCTCGGGTGCTATTACAGATAGCGCAATAAATCAAAGTGCATTGTCTGTAGGAGGCCCTGGCGCATGAATCTGAGCAGCGGGATCAACCTCGGATCACGAGGGACCGAGAAAACCATCGACACATGGGGCCGGACTGTCAGGGTCAAGGAAAAATCCACTATATATCTGGTGATGTCTCGGGTGCTATTACAGACAGCGCAATAAATCAAAGTGCATTGTCTGTAGGAGGACCTGGCGCATGTATCTGTGCAGCGGGATCGACCTCGGACCACCAGGGGCCGAGAAAATCACCGTCTCATGGGGCCGGACTGTCAGGGTCAGGGAAAAATCCAATATATATCTGGTGATATCTCGTGTGCTATTAGAGATAGCGCAATAAATCAAAGTGAATTATCTGCAGGGGGCCCTGCCGCATGAATCTGTGCAGTGGGAACGACCTCGAACCACCAGGGGCCGAGAAAATCACCTTCTCATGGGGCCGGACTGTCAGGGTCAGGGAAAAATCCAATATATATCTGGTGATATCTCGGGTGCTATTACAGATAGCGCAATAAATCAAAGTGCATTGTCTGTAGGAGGCCCTGGCGCATGAATCTGTGCAGCGGGAACGACCTAGGACCACCAGGGGCAGAGAAAATCACCGTCTCATGGGGCCGGACACTCAGGGTCAGGGAAAAATCCAATATATATCTGTTGATATCTCGGGTGCTATTAGAGATAGCGAAATAAATCAAAGTCCATTTTCTGCAGGAGGCCCTAGCGCATGAACCTGTTCCGCGGGATCGACCTAGGACCACCAGGGGTCGAGAAAACCACCGAAACATTGTGCTGGGCACTCAGGGTCAGGGAAAAATCCAATATGTATCTGGTGATATCTCGGGTGCTATTACAGATAGCGCAATAAATCAAAGTGCATTGTCTGTAGGAGGCCCTGGCGCACGAATCTGTGCAGCGGGATCGACCTAGGACCACCAGGGGCCGAGAAAATCACCGTTTCATGGGGCCGGACTGTCAGGGTCAGGGAAAAATCCAATATATATCTGGTGATATCTCGGGTGCTATTAGAGATAGCTCAATAAACCAAAGTGCATTGTCTGCAGGAGGCCCTGGCGCATGAATCTGTGCAGCGGGAACGACCTCGGACCACCAGGGTCCGAGAAATCCACCGTCTCATGGGGCCGGACTGTCAGAGTCAGGGAAAAATCCAATATATATCTGGTGATATCTCGGGTGCTATTAGAGATTGCGAAATAAATCAAAGTCCATTGTCTGCAGGAGGCCCTAGCGCATGAATCTGTGCAGCGGGAACGACCTCGGACCACCAGGGGCCGAGAAAACCACCGTCTCATGGGGCCGGACACTCAGGGTCAGGGGAATATCCAATATATATCTGGTGATATCTCGGGTGCTATTAGAGATAGCGCAATAAATCAAAGTGCATTGTCTGTCGGAGGCCCTGGCGCATGAATCTGTGCAGCGGGAACGACCTCAGACCACCAGGGGCCGAAAAAACTACCGTCTCATGGGTCCGGACTGTCAGCGTCAGGGAAAAATCCAATATATATCTTGTGATATATCGGGTGCTCTTACAGATAGCGCACTAAACCAAAGTGAATTATCTGCAGGGGGCCCTGGCGCATGAATCTGTGCAGCGGGAACGACCTCGGACCACCAGGGGCCGAGAAAACCACCGTCTCATGGGGTCGGACAATCAGGGTCAGGGAAAAATCCAATATATATCTGGTGATATCTCGGGTGCTATTACAGATAGCGCAATAAATCAAAGTGCATTGTCTGTAGGAGGCCCTGGCGCATGAATCTGTGCAGCGGGTACGACCTCGGACCAGCAGGGGCCGAGAAAACCACCGTCTCATGGGGTCGAACACTCAGGGTCAGGGAAAAATCCAATATATATCTGGTGATATCTCGGGAGCTATTACAGATAGCGCAATAAATCAAAGTGAATTATCTGGAGGGGTCCCTGGCGCATGAATCTGTGCAGCGGGAACGTCCTCGGACCACCAGGGGCCGAGAAAACCACCGAAACATTGTGCCGGGCACTCAGGGTCAGGGAAAAATACAATATATATCTGGTGATATCTCGGGTGCTATTACAGATAGCGCAATAAATCAAAGTGCATTGTCTGCAGGAGGCCCTGGCGCATGAATCTGTGCAGCGGGAACGACAACGGACCACCAGGGGCCGAGGAAATCACTGTCTCATGGGGCCGGACTGTCAGGGTCAGGGAAAAATCCAATATATATGTGGTGATATCTCGGGTGCTATTAGAGATAGCGCAATAAATCAAAGT
This sequence comes from Nomia melanderi, assembly GCF_051020985.1. Taxonomy (NCBI): domain Eukaryota; kingdom Metazoa; phylum Arthropoda; class Insecta; order Hymenoptera; family Halictidae; genus Nomia; species Nomia melanderi. The sequence continues at coordinate 1,128,059 of NW_027475149.1, read as the reverse complement.
GAATTATCTGGAGGGGTCCCTGGCGCATGAATCTGTGCAGCGGGAACGTCCTCGGACCACCAGGGGCCGAGAAAACCACCGTCTCATGGGGCCGGACACTCAGGGTCAGGGGAAAATCCAATATATATATGGTGATATCTCGGGTGCTATTACAGATAGCGCAATAAATCAAAGTGCATTGTCTGTAGGAGGCCCTGGCGCATGAATCTGAGCAGCGGGATCAACCTCGGATCACGAGGGACCGAGAAAACCATCGACACATGGGGCCGGACTGTCAGGGTCAAGGAAAAATCCACTATATATCTGGTGATGTCTCGGGTGCTATTACAGACAGCGCAATAAATCAAAGTGCATTGTCTGTAGGAGGACCTGGCGCATGTATCTGTGCAGCGGGATCGACCTCGGACCACCAGGGGCCGAGAAAATCACCGTCTCATGGGGCCGGACTGTCAGGGTCAGGGAAAAATCCAATATATATCTGGTGATATCTCGTGTGCTATTAGAGATAGCGCAATAAATCAAAGTGAATTATCTGCAGGGGGCCCTGCCGCATGAATCTGTGCAGTGGGAACGACCTCGAACCACCAGGGGCCGAGAAAATCACCGTCTCATGGGGCCGGACTGTCAGGGTCAGGGAAAAATCCAATATATATCTGGTGATATCTCGGGTGCTATTACAGATAGAGCAATAAATCAAAGTGCATTGTCTGTAGGAGGCCCTGGCGCATGAATCTGTGCAGCGGGAACGACCTAGGACCACCAGGGGCAGAGAAAATCACCGTCTCATGGGGCCGGACACTCAGGGTCAGGGAAAAATCCAATATATATCTGTTGATATCTCGGGTGCTATTAGAGATAGCGAAATAAATCAAAGTCCATTTTCTGCAGGAGGCCCTAGCGCATGAACCTGTTCCGCGGGATCGACCTAGGACCACCAGGGGTCGAGAAAACCACCGAAACATTGTGCTGGGCACTCAGGGTCAGGGAAAAATCCAATATGTATCTGGTGATATCTCGGGTGCTATTACAGATAGCGCAATAAATCAAAGTGCATTGTCTGTAGGAGGCCCTGGCGCACGAATCTGTGCAGCGGGATCGACCTAGGACCACCAGGGGCCGAGAAAATCACCGTTTCATGGGGCCGGACTGTCAGGGTCAGGGAAAAATCCAATATATATCTGGTGATATCGCGGGTGCTATTACAGATAGCGCAATAAATCAAAGCGCATTGTCTGTAGGAGGCCCTGGCGCATGAATCTGAGCAGCGGGAACGACCTCGGACCACCAGGGGCCGTAAAAACTAGCGTCTCATGGGGCCGGTCACTCAGGGTCAGGGAAAAATCCAATATATATCTGGTGATATCTCGGGTGCTATTAGAGATAGCTCAATAAACCAAAGTGCATTGTCTGCAGGAGGCCCTGGCAGCATGAATCTGTGCAGCGGGAACGACCTCGGACCACCAGGGTCCGAGAAATCCACCGTCTCATGGGGCCGGACTGTCAGAGTCAGGGAAAAATCCAATATATATCTGGTGATATCTCGGGTGCTATTAGAGATTGCGAAATAAATCAAAGTCCATTGTCTGCAGGAGGCCCTAGCGCATGAATCTGTGCAGCGGGAACGACCTCGGACCACCAGGGGCCGAGAAAACCACCGTCTCATGGGGCCGGACACTCAGGGTCAGGGGAATATCCAATATATATCTGGTGATATCTCGGGTGCTATTAGAGATAGCGCAATAAATCAAAGTGCATTGTCTGTCGGAGGCCCTGGCGCATGAATCTGTGCAGCGGGAACGACCTCAGACCACCAGGGGCCGAAAAAACTACCGTCTCATGGGTCCGGACTGTCAGCGTCAGGGAAAAATCCAATATATATCTTGTGATATATCGGGTGCTCTTACAGATAGCGCACTAAACCAAAGTGAATTATCTGCAGGGGGCCCTGGCGCATGAATCTGTGCAGCGGGAACGACCTCGGACCACCAGGGGCCGAGAAAACCACCGTCTCATGGGGTCGGACAATCAGGGTCAGGGAAAAATCCAATATATATCTGGTGATATCTCGGGTGCTATTACAGATAGCGCAATAAATCAAAGTGCATTGTCTGTAGGAGGCCCTGGCGCATGAATCTGTGCAGCGGGAACGACCTAGGACCACCAGGGGCAGAGAAAATCACCGTCTCATGGGGCCGGACACTCAGGGTCAGGGAAAAATCCAATATATATCTGTTGATATCTCGGGTGCTATTAGAGATAGCGAAATAAATCAAAGTCCATTTTCTGCAGGAGGCCCTAGCGCATGAACCTGTTCCGCGGGATCGACCTAGGACCACCAGGGGTCGAGAAAACCACCGAAACATTGTGCTGGGCACTCAGGGTCAGGGAAAAATCCAATATGTATCTGGTGATATCTCGGGTGCTATTACAGATAGCGCAATAAATCAAAGTGCATTGTCTGTAGGAGGCCCTGGCGCACGAATCTGTGCAGCGGGATCGACCTAGGACCACCAGGGGCCGAGAAAATCACCGTTTCATGGGGCCGGACTGTCAGGGTCAGGGAAAAATCCAATATATATCTGGTGATATCGCGGGTGCTATTACAGATAGCGCAATAAATCAAAGCGCATTGTCTGTAGGAGGCCCTGGCGCATGAATCTGAGCAGCGGGAACGACCTCGGACCACCAGGGGCCGTAAAAACTAGCGTCTCATGGGGCCGGTCACTCAGGGTCAGGGAAAAATCCAATATATATCTGGTGATATCTCGGGTGCTATTAGAGATAGCTCAATAAACCAAAGTGCATTGTCTGCAGGAGGCCCTGGCGCATGAATCTGTGCAGCGGGAACGACCTCGGACCACCAGGGTCCGAGAAATCCACCGTCTCATGGGGCCGGACTGTCAGAGTCAGGGAAAAATCCAATATATATCTGGTGATATCTCGGGTGCTATTAGAGATTGCGAAATAAATCAAAGTCCATTGTCTGCAGGAGGCCCTAGCGCATGAATCTGTGCAGCGGGAACGACCTCGGACCACCAGGGGCCGAGAAAACCACCGTCTCATGGGGCCGGACACTCAGGGTCAGGGGAATATCCAATATATATCTGGTGATATCTCGGGTGCTATTAGAGATAGCGCAATAAATCAAAGTGCATTGTCTGTCGGAGGCCCTGGCGCATGAATCTGTGCAGCGGGAACGACCTCAGACCACCAGGGGCCGAAAAAACTACCGTCTCATGGGTCCGGACTGTCAGCGTCAGGGAAAAATCCAATATATATCTTGTGATATATCGGGTGCTCTTACAGATAGCGCACTAAACCAAAGTGAATTATCTGCAGGGGGCCCTGGCGCATGAATCTGTGCAGCGGGACGAACCTCGGACCACCAGGGGCCGAGAAAACCACCGTCTCATGGGGTCGGACAATCAGGGTCAGGGAAAAATCCAATATATATCTGGTGATATCTCGGGTGCTATTACAGATAGCGCAATAAATCAAAGTGCATTGTCTGTAGGAGGCCCTGGCGCATGAATCTGTGCAGCGGGTACGACCTCGGACCAGCAGGGGCCGAGAAAACCACCGTCTCATGGGGTCGAACACTCAGGGTCAGGGAAAAATCCAATATATATCTGGTGATATCTCGGGAGCTATTACAGATAGCGCAATAAATCAAAGTGAATTATCTGGAGGGGTCCCTGGCGCATGAATCTGTGCAGCGGGAACGTCCTCGGACCACCAGGGGCCGAGAAAACCACCGAAACATTGTGCCGGGCACTCAGGGTCAGGGAAAAATACAATATATATCTGGTGATATCTCGGGTGCTATTACAGATAGCGCAATAAATCAAAGTGCATTGTCTGCAGGAGGCCCTGGCGCATGAATCTGTGCAGCGGGAACGACAACGGACCACCAGGGGCCGAGGAAATCACTGTCTCATGGGGCCGGACTGTCAGGGTCAGGGAAAAATCCAATATATATGTGGTGATATCTCGGGTGCTATTAGAGATAGCGCAATAAATCAAAGTGAATTATCTGGAGGGGTCCCTGGCGCATGAATCTGTGCAGCGGGAACGTCCTCGGACCACCAGGGGCCGAGAAAACCACCGTCTCATGGGGCCGGACACTCAGGGTCAGGGGAAAATCCAATATATATATGGTGATATCTCGGGTGCTATTACAGATAGCGCAATAAATCAAAGTGCATTGTCTGTAGGAGGCCCTGGCGCATGAATCTGAGCAGCGGGATCAACCTCGGATCACGAGGGACCGAGAAAACCATCGACACATGGGGCCGGACTGTCAGGGTCAAGGAAAAATCCACTATATATCTGGTGATGTCTCGGGTGCTATTACAGACAGCGCAATAAATCAAAGTGCATTGTCTGTAGGAGGACCTGGCGCATGTATCTGTGCAGCGGGATCGACCTCGGACCACCAGGGGCCGAGAAAATCACCGTCTCATGGGGCCGGACTGTCAGGGTCAGGGAAAAATCCAATATATATCTGGTGATATCTCGTGTGCTATTAGAGATAGCGCAATAAATCAAAGTGAATTATCTGCAGGGGGCCCTGCCGCATGAATCTGTGCAGTGGGAACGACCTCGAACCACCAGGGGCCGAGAAAATCACCGTCTCATGGGGCCGGACTGTCAGGGTCAGGGAAAAATCCAATATATATCTGGTGATATCTCGGGTGCTATTACAGATAGCGCAATAAATCAAAGTGCATTGTCTGTAGGAGGCCCTGGCGCATGAATCTGTGCAGCGCGAACGACCTAGGACCACCAGGGGCAGAGAAAATCACCGTCTCATGGGGCCGGACACTCAGGGTCAGGGAAAAATCCAATATATATCTGTTGATATCTCGGGTGCTATTAGAGATAGCGAAATAAATCAAAGTCCATTTTCTGCAGGAGGCCCTAGCGCATGAACCTGTTCCGCGGGATCGACCTAGGACCACCAGGGGTCGAGAAAACCACCGAAACATTGTGCTGGGCACTCAGGGTCAGGGAAAAATCCAATATGTATCTGGTGATATCTCGGGTGCTATTACAGATAGCGCAATAAATCAAAGTGCATTGTCTGTAGGAGGCCCTGGCGCACGAATCTGTGCAGCGGGATCGACCTAGGACCACCAGGGGCCGAGAAAATCACCGTTTCATGGGGCCGGACTGTCAGGGTCAGGGAAAAATCCAATATATATCTGGTGATATCTCGGGTGCTATTAGAGATAGCTCAATAAACCAAAGTGCATTGTCTGCAGGAGGCCCTGGCGCATGAATCTGTGCAGCGGGAACGACCTCGGACCACCAGGGTCCGAGAAATCCACCGTCTCATGGGGCCGGACTGTCAGAGTCAGGGAAAAATCCAATATATATCTGGTGATATCTCGGGTGCTATTAGAGATTGCGAAATAAATCAAAGTCCATTGTCTGCAGGAGGCCCTAGCGCATGAATCTGTGCAGCGGGAACGACCTCGGACCACCAGGGGCCGAGAAAACCACCGTCTCATGGGGCCGGACACTCAGGGTCAGGGGAATATCCAATATATATCTGGTGATATCTCGGGTGCTATTAGAGATAGCGCAATAAATCAAAGTGCATTGTCTGTCGGAGGCCCTGGCGCATGAATCTGTGCAGCGGGAACGACCTCAGACCACCAGGGGCCGAAAAAACTACCGTCTCATGGGTCCGGACTGTCAGCGTCAGGGAAAAATCCAATATATATCTTGTGATATATCGGGTGCTCTTACAGATAGCGCACTAAACCAAAGTGAATTATCTGCAGGGGGCCCTGGCGCATGAATCTGTGCAGCGGGAACGACCTCGGACCACCAGGGGCCGAGAAAACCACCGTCTCATGGGGTCGGACAATCAGGGTCAGGGAAAAATCCAATATATATCTGGTGATATCTCGGGTGCTATTACAGATAGCGCAATAAATCAAAGTGCATTGTCTGTAGGAGGCCCTGGCGCATGAATCTGTGCAGCGGGTACGACCTCGGACCAGCAGGGGCCGAGAAAACCACCGTCTCATGGGGTCGAACACTCAGGGTCAGGGAAAAATCCAATATATATCTGGTGATATCTCGGGAGCTATTACAGATAGCGCAATAAATCAAAGTGAATTATCTGGAGGGGTCCCTGGCGCATGAATCTGTGCAGCGGGAACGTCCTCGGACCACCAGGGGCCGAGAAAACCACCGAAACATTGTGCCGGGCACTCAGGGTCAGGGAAAAATACAATATATATCTGGTGATATCTCGGGTGCTATTACAGATAGCGCAATAAATCAAAGTGCATTGTCTGCAGGAGGCCCTGGCGCATGAATCTGTGCAGCGGGAACGACAACGGACCACCAGGGGCCGAGGAAATCACTGTCTCATGGGGCCGGACTGTCAGGGTCAGGGAAAAATCCAATATATATGTGGTGATATCTCGGGTGCTATTAGAGATAGCGCAATAAATCAAAGTGAATTATCTGGAGGGGTCCCTGGCGCATGAATCTGTGCAGCGGGAACGTCCTCGGACCACCAGGGGCCGAGAAAACCACCGTCTCATGGGGCCGGACACTCAGGGTCAGGGGAAAATCCAATATATATATGGTGATATCTCGGGTGCTATTACAGATAGCGCAATAAATCAAAGTGCATTGTCTGTAGGAGGCCCTGGCGCATGAATCTGAGCAGCGGGATCAACCTCGGATCACGAGGGACCGAGAAAACCATCGACACATGGGGCCGGACTGTCAGGGTCAAGGAAAAATCCACTATATATCTGGTGATGTCTCGGGTGCTATTACAGACAGCGCAATAAATCAAAGTGCATTGTCTGTAGGAGGACCTGGCGCATGTATCTGTGCAGCGGGATCGACCTCGGACCACCAGGGGCCGAGAAAATCACCGTCTCATGGGGCCGGACTGTCAGGGTCAGGGAAAAATCCAATATATATCTGGTGATATCTCGTGTGCTATTAGAGATAGCGCAATAAATCAAAGTGAATTATCTGCAGGGGGCCCTGCCGCATGAATCTGTGCAGTGGGAACGACCTCGAACCACCAGGGGCCGAGAAAATCACCGTCTCATGGGGCCGGACTGTCAGGGTCAGGGAAAAATCCAATATATATCTGGTGATATCTCGGGTGCTATTACAGATAGCGCAATAAATCAAAGTGCATTGTCTGTAGGAGGCCCTGGCGCATGAATCTGTGCAGCGGGAACGACCTAGGACCACCAGGGGCAGAGAAAATCACCGTCTCATGGGGCCGGACACTCAGGGTCAGGGAAAAATCCAATATATATCTGTTGATATCTCGGGTGCTATTAGAGATAGCGAAATAAATCAAAGTCCATTTTCTGCAGGAGGCCCTAGCGCATGAACCTGTTCCGCGGGATCGACCTAGGACCACCAGGGGTCGAGAAAACCACCGAAACATTGTGCTGGGCACTCAGGGTCAGGGAAAAATCCAATATGTATCTGGTGATATCTCGGGTGCTATTACAGATAGCGCAATAAATCAAAGTGCATTGTCTGTAGGAGGCCCTGGCGCACGAATCTGTGCAGCGGGATCGACCTAGGACCACCAGGGGCCGAGAAAATCACCGTTTCATGGGGCCGGACTGTCAGGGTCAGGGAAAAATCCAATATATATCTGGTGATATCGCGGGTGCTATTACAGATAGCGCAATAAATCAAAGCGCATTGTCTGTAGGAGGCCCTGGCGCATGAATCTGAGCAGCGGGAACGACCTCGGACCACCAGGGGCCGTAAAAACTAGCGTCTCATGGGGCCGGTCACTCAGGGTCAGGGAAAAATCCAATATATATCTGGTGATATCTCGGGTGCTATTAGAGATAGCTCAATAAACCAAAGTGCATTGTCTGCAGGAGGCCCTGGCGCATGAATCTGTGCAGCGGGAACGACCTCGGACCACCAGGGTCCGAGAAATCCACCGTCTCATGGGGCCGGACTGTCAGAGTCAGGGAAAAATCCAATATATATCTGGTGATATCTCGGGTGCTATTAGAGATTGCGAAATAAATCAAAGTCCATTGTCTGCAGGAGGCCCTAGCGCATGAATCTGTGCAGCGGGAACGACCTCGGACCACCAGGGGCCGAGAAAACCACCGTCTCATGGGGCCGGACACTCAGGGTCAGGGGAATATCCAATATATATCTGGTGATATCTCGGGTGCTATTAGAGATAGCGCAATAAATCAAAGTGCATTGTCTGTCGGAGGCCCTGGCGCATGAATCTGTGCAGCGGGAACGACCTCAGACCACCAGGGGCCGAAAAAACTACCGTCTCATGGGTCCGGACTGTCAGCGTCAGGGAAAAATCCAATATATATCTTGTGATATATCGGGTGCTCTTACAGATAGCGCACTAAACCAAAGTGAATTATCTGCAGGGGGCCCTGGCGCATGAATCTGTGCAGCGGGAACGACCTCGGACCACCAGGGGCCGAGAAAACCACCGTCTCATGGGGTCGGACAATCAGGGTCAGGGAAAAATCCAATATATATCTGGTGATATCTCGGGTGCTATTACAGATAGCGCAATAAATCAAAGTGCATTGTCTGTAGGAGGCCCTGGCGCATGAATCTGTGCAGCGGGTACGACCTCGGACCAGCAGGGGCCGAGAAAACCACCGTCTCATGGGGTCGAACACTCAGGGTCAGGGAAAAATCCAATATATATCTGGTGATATCTCGGGAGCTATTACAGATAGCGCAATAAATCAAAGTGAATTATCTGGAGGGGTCCCTGGCGCATGAATCTGTGCAGCGGGAACGTCCTCGGACCACCAGGGGCCGAGAAAACCACCGAAACATTGTGCCGGGCACTCAGGGTCAGGGAAAAATACAATATATATCTGGTGATATCTCGGGTGCTATTACAGATAGCGCAATAAATCAAAGTGCATTGTCTGCAGGAGGCTCTGGCGCATGAATCTGTGCAGCGGGAACGACAACGGACCACCAGGGGCCGAGGAAATCACTGTCTCATGGGGCCGGACTGTCAGGGTCAGGGAAAAATCCAATATATATGTGGTGATATCTCGGGTGCTATTAGAGATAGCGCAATAAATCAAAGTGAATTATCTGGAGGGGTCCCTGGCGCATGAATCTGTGCAGCGGGAACGTCCTCGGACCACCAGGGGCCGAGAAAACCACCGTCTCATGGGGCCGGACACTCAGGGTCAGGGGAAAATCCAATATATATATGGTGATATCTCGGGTGCTATTACAGATAGCGCAATAAATCAAAGTGCATTGTCTGTAGGAGGCCCTGGCGCATGAATCTGAGCAGCGGGATCAACCTCGGATCACGAGGGACCGAGAAAACCATCGACACATGGGGCCGGACTGTCAGGGTCAAGGAAAAATCCACTATATATCTGGTGATGTCTCGGGTGCTATTACAGACAGCGCAATAAATCAAAGTGCATTGTCTGTAGGAGGACCTGGCGCATGTATCTGTGCAGCGGGATCGACCTCGGACCACCAGGGGCCGAGAAAATCACCGTCTCATGGGGCCGGACTGTCAGGGTCAGGGAAAAATCCAATATATATCTGGTGATATCTCGTGTGCTATTAGAGATAGCGCAATAAATCAAAGTGAATTATCTGCAGGGGGCCCTGCCGCATGAATCTGTGCAGTGGGAACGACCTCGAACCACCAGGGGCCGAGAAAATCACCGTCTCATGGGGCCGGACTGTCAGGGTCAGGGAAAAATCCAATATATATCTGGTGATATCTCGGGTGCTATTACAGATAGCGCAATAAATCAAAGTGCATTGTCTGTAGGAGGCCCTGGCGCATGAATCTGTGCAGCGGGAACGACCTCGGACCACCAGGGGCCGAAAAAACTAGCGTCTCATGGTGCCGGACACTCAGGGTCAGGGAAAAATACAATATATATCTGGTGATATCTCGGGTGCTATTAGAGATAGCGCGATAAACCAAAGTGAATTATCTGCAGGAGGCCCTGGTGCAAGAATCTGTGCAGCGGGTACGACCTCGGACCAGCAAGGGCCGAGAAAACCACCGTCTCATGGGGTCGGACACTCAGGGTCAGGGAAAAATCCAATATATATCTGGTGATATCTCGGGTGCTATTACAGATAGCGAAATAAATCAAAGTCCATTGTCTGCAGGAGGCCCTAGCGCATGAATCTGTGCAGCGGGATCGACCTCGGACCACCAGGGGTCGAGAAAACCACCGAAACATTGTGCCGGGCACTCAGGGTCAGGGAAAAATACAATATATATCTGGTGATATCTCGGGTGCTATTACAGACAGCGCAATAAATCAAAGTGCATTGTCTGTAGGAGGCACTGGCGAATGAATCTGTGCAGCAGGAACGACCTCGGACCACCAGGCGCCGAGAAAATTACTGATATTCGAATCCGTCACCCAAGGTCATGTAAAAGTCCAGCATATATTTGGTGAAATCTCGGGTGCTATTACAGATAGCGCACTAAACCAAAGTGAATTATCTGCAGGGGGCCCTGGCGCATGAATCTGTGCAGCGGGAACGACCTCGGACCACCAGGGGCCGAGAAAACCACCGTCTCATGGGGTCGGACACTCAGGGTCAGGGAAAAATCCAATATATATCTGGTGATATCTCGGGTGCTATTAGAGATAGCGAAATAAATCAAAGTCCATTGTCTGCAGGAGGCCCTGGCGCATGAATCTGTGCAGCGGGATCGACCTCGGACCACCAGGGGTCGAGAAAACCACCGAAACATTGTGCCGGGCACTCAGGGTCAGGGAAAAATACAATATATATCTGGTGATATCTCGGGCGCTATTAGAGATAGCGCGATAAACCAAAGTGAATTATCTGCAGGAGGCCCTGGTGCATGAATCTGTGCAGCGGGTACGACCTCGGACCAGCAGGGGCCGAGAAAACCACCGTCTCATGGGGTCGAACACTCAGGGTCAGGGAAAAATCCAATATATATCTGGTGATATCTCGGGAGCTATTACAGATAGCGCAATAAATCAAAGTGCATTGTCTGTAGGAGGCCCTGGCGCATGAATCTGTGCATCGGAAACGACCTCGGACCACCAGGGGCAGAGAAAACCACCGTCTCATGGGGTCGGACACTCAGGGTCAGGGAAAAATCCAATAAGTATCTGGTGATATCTCGGGTGCTATTAGAGATAGCGCAATAAATCAAAGTGAATTATCTGCAGGCCGCCCTGGCGCATGATTCTGTGCAGCGGGAACGACCTCGGACCACCAGGGGCCGAGAAAACCACCGTCTCATGGGGCCGGACACTCAGGGTCAGGGGAATATCCAATATATATCTCGTGATATCTCGGGTGCTATTACAGATAGCGAAATAAATCAAAGTCCATTGTCTGCAGGAGGCCCTAGCGCATGAATCTGTGCAGCGGGATCGACCTCGGACCACCAGGGGCCGAGAAAACCTCCGTCTCATGGGGTCGGACACTCAGGGTCAGGGAAACATCCAATATATATCTGGCGATATCTCGGGTGCTATTAGAGATAGCGCAATAAATCAAAGTCCATTGTCTGCAGGAGGCCCTAGCGCATGAATCTGTGCAGCGGGATCGACCTCGGACCACCAGGGGTCGAGAAAACCACCGGAACATTGTGCCGGGCACTCAGGGTCCGGGAAAAATACAATATATATCTGGTGATATCTCGGGTGCTATTAGAGATAGCGGGATAAACCAAACTGAATTATCTGCAGGAGGCCCTGGTGCAAGAATCTGTGCAGCGGGTACGACCTCGGACCAGCAGGGGCCGAGAAAACCACCGTCTCATGGGGTCGGACACTCAGGGTCAGGGAAAAATCCTATATATATCTGGTGATATCTCGGGAGCTATTACAGATAGCGCAATAAATCAAAGTGCATTGTCTGTGGGAGGCCCTGGCGCATGAATCTGTGCAGCGGGAACGACCTCGGACCACCAGGGGCAGTGAAAACCACCGTCTCATGGGGTCGGACACTCAGGGTCAGGGAAAAATCCAATAAGTATCTGGTGATATCTCGGGTGCTATTAGAGATAGCGCAATAAATCAAAGTGAATTATCTGCAGGCCGCCCTGGCGCATGAATCTGTGAAGCGGGAACGACCTCGGACCACCAGGGGCCGAGAAAACCACCGTCTCATGGGGCCGGACACTCAGGGTCAGGGGAATATCCAATATATATCTCGTGATATCTCGGGTGCTATTAGAGATAGCGCAATAAATCAAAGTGCATTGTCTGTAGGAGGCCCTGGCGCATGAATCCGTGCAGCGGGAACGACCTCGGACCACCAGGGGCCGAAAAGACTACCGTCTCATGGGGTCGAACACTCAGGGTCAGGGAAAAATCCAATATATATCTGGTGATATCTCGGGAGCTATTACAGATAGCGCAATAAATCAAAGTGCATTGTCTGTAGGAGGCCCTGGCGCATGAATCTGTGCATCGGAAACGACCTCGGACCACCAGGGGCAGAGAAAACCACCGTCTCATGGGGTCGGACACTCAGGGTCAGGGAAAAATCCAATAAGTATCTGGTGATATCTCGGGTGCTATTAGAGATAGCGCAATAAATCAAAGTGAATTATCTGCAGGCCGCCCTGGCGCATGATTCTGTGCAGCGGGAACGACCTCGGACCACCAGGGGCCGAGAAAACCACCGTCTCATGGGGCCGGACACTCAGGGTCAGGGGAATATCCAATATATATCTCGTGATATCTCGGGTGCTATTCGAGATAGCGCAATAAATCAAAGTGCATTGTCTGTAGGAGGCCCTGGCGCATGAATCCGTGCAGCGGGAACGACCTCGGACCACCAGGGGCCGAAAAGACTACCGTCTCATGGGGCCGGAGTGTCAGGGTCAGGGAAAAATCCAATATATATCTTGTGATATTTCGGGCGCTCTTACAGATAGCGCACTAAACCAAAGTGAATTATCTGCAGGGGGCCCTGGCGCATGAATCTGTGCAGCGGGAACGACCTCGGACCACCAGGGGCCGAGAAAACCTCCGTCTCATGGGGTCGGACACTCAGGGTCAGGGAAACATCCAATATATATCTGGCGATATCTCGGGTGCTATTAGAGATAGCGCAATAAATCAAAGTCCATTGTCTGCAGGAGGCCCTAGCGCATGAATCTGTGCAGCGGGATCGACCTCGGCCCACCAGGGGTCGAGAAAACCACCGGAACATTGTGCCGGGCACTCAGGGTCCGGGAAAAATACAATATATATCTGGTGATATCTCGGGTGCTATTAGAGATAGCGGGATAAACCAAACTGAATTATCTGCAGGAGGCCCTGGTGCAAGAATCTGTGCAGCGGGTACGACCTCGGACCAGCAGGGGCCGAGAAAACCACCGTCTCATGGGGTCGGACACTCAGGGTCAGGGAAAAATCCTATATATATCTGGTGATATCTCGGGAGCTATTACAGATAGCGCAATAAATCAAAGTGCATTGTCTGTGGGAGGCCCTGGCGCATGAATCTGTGCAGCGGGAACGACCTCGGACCACCAGGGGCAGTGAAAACCACCGTCTCATGGGGCCGGACACTCAGGGTCAGGGGAATATCCAATATATATCTCGTGATATCTCGGGTGCTATTAGAGATAGCGCAATAAATCAAAGTGCATTGTCTGTAGGAGGCCCTGGCGCATGAATCCGTGCAGCGGGAACGACCTCGGACCACCAGGGGCCGAAAAGACTACCGTCTCATGGGGCCGGACTGTCAGGGTCAGGGAAAAATCCAATATATATCTTGTGATATTTCGGGCGCTCTTACAGATAGCGCACTAAACCAAAGTGAATTATCTGCAGGGGGCCCTGGCGCATGAATCTGTGCAGCGGGAACGACCTCGGACCACCAGGGGCCGAGAAAACCACCGTCTCATGGTGTCGGACACTCAGGGTCAGGGAAAAATCCAATATATATCTGGTGATATCTCGGGAGCTATTACAGATAGCGCAATAAATCAAAGTCCATTATCTGCAGGAGGCCTTAGCGCATGAATCTGTGCAGCGGGAACGACCTCGGACCACCAGGGGCAGAGAAAACCACCGTCTCATGGGCTCGGACACTCAGGGTCAGGGAAAAATACAATATATATCTGGTGATATCTCGGGTGCTATTACAGATAGCGCACTAAACCAAAGTGAATCATCTGTATGGGGCCCTGGCGCATGAATCTGTGCAGTGGGCACGACCTCGGACCACCAGGGGCCGAGAAAATCACCGTCTCATGGGGCCGGACTGTCAGGGACAGGGAAAAATCCAATATATATCTGGTGATATCTCGGGTGCTATTAGAGATAGCGAAATAAATCAAAGTCCATTGTCTCCAGGAGGCCCTAGCGCATGAACCTGTGCAGCGGTATCGACCTCGGACCACCAGGGGCCGAGAAAACCACCGTCTCATGGGGTCGGACACTCAGGGTCAGGGAAAAATCCAATATATATCTGGTGATATCTCGGGTGCTATTAGAGATAGCGCGATAAACCAAAGTGAATTATCTGCAGGAGGCCCTGGCGCATGAATCTGTGCAGCGGGAACGACCTCGGACCACCAGGGGCAGAGAAAACCACCGTCTCATGGGGCCGGACACTCAGGGTCAGGGAAAAATCCAATATATATCTGGTGATATCTCGGGTGCTATTAGAGATAGCGAAATAAATGAAAGTCCATTGTCTGCAGGAGGCCCTAGCGCATGAACCTGTGCAGCGGTATCGACCTCGGACCACCAGGGGCCGAGAAAACCACCGTCTCACGGGGTCGGACACTCAGGGTCAGGGAAAAATCCAATATATATCTGGTGATATCTCGGGTGCTATTAGAGATTGCTCAATAAACCAAAGTGCATTGTCTGCAGGAGGCCCTGGCGCATAAATCTGTGCAGCGGGAATGACCTCGGACGAGCAGGGGCCGAGAAAACCACCGTCTCATGGGGCCGGACCCTCAGGGTCAGGGAAAAATCCAATATATATCTGGTGATATCGCGGGTGCTATTACAGATAGCGCAATAAATCAAAGTGCATTGTCTGTAGGAGGCCCTGGCGCATGAATCTGTGCAGCGTGAACGACCTCGGACAACCAGGGGCCGAAAAAACTAGCGTCTCATGGGGCCGGGCACTCAGGGTCAGGGAAAAATCCAATATATATCTGGTGACATCTCGGGTGCTATTACAGCCAGCGCAATAAATCAAAGTGCATTGTCTGTAGGAGGCACTGGCGAATGAATCTGTGCAGCAGGAACGACCTCGGACCACCAGGTGCCGAGAAAATTACAGATATTCGAATCCGTCACCCAAGGTCATGTAAAAATCCAGCATATATTTGGTGAAATCTCGGGTGCTATTACAGATAGCGCACTAAACCAAAGCGAATTATCTGCAGGGGCCCTGGCGCATGAATCTGTGCAGCGGGAACGACCTCGGACCACCAGGGGCCGAGAAAATCACCGTCTCATGGGGCCGGACTGTCAGTGTCATTGATAAATCCAATATATATCTGGTGATATCTCGGGTGCTATTAGAGATAGCGAAATAAATCAAAGTCCATTGTCTGCAGGAGGCCCTAGCGCATGAATCTGTGCAGCGGGATCGACCTCGGACCACCAGGGGTCGAGAAAACCACCGAAACATTGTGCCGGGCACTCAGGGTCAGGGAAAAATACAATATATATCTGGTGATATCTCGGGTGCTATTAGAGATAGCGCGATAAACCAAAGTGAATTATCTGCAGGAGGCCCTGGTGCATGAATCTGTGCAGCGGGTACGACCTCGGACCAGCAGGGGCCGAGAAAACCACCGTCTCATGGGGTCGGACACTCAGGGTCAGGGAAAAATCCAATATATATCTGGTGATATCTCGGGTGCTATTAGAGATAGCGCAATAAATCAAAGTGCATTGTCTGTAGGAGGCCCTCGCGCATGAATCTGTGCAGCGGGAACGACCTCGGACCATCAGGGGCCGAGAAAACCACCGAAACATTGTGCCGGGCACTCAGGGTCAGGGAAAAATACAATATATATCTGGTGATATCTCGGGCGCTATTAGAGATAGCGCGATAAACCAAAGTGAATTATCTGCAGGAGGCCCTGGTGCATGAATCTGTGCAGCGGGTACGACCTCGGACCAGCAGGGGCCGAGAAAACCACCGTCTCATGGGGTCGGACACTCAGGGTCAGGGAAAAATCCAATATATATCTGGTGATATCTCGGGAGCTATTACAGATAGCGCAATAAATCAAAGTGCATTGTCTGTAGGAGGCCCTGGCGCATGAATCTGTGCAGCGGAAACGACCTCGGACCACCAGGGGCAGAGAAAACCACCGTCTCATGGGGTCGGACACTCAGGGTCAGGGAAAAATCCAATAAGTATCTGGTGATATCTCGGGTGCTATTAGAGATAGCGCAATAAATCAAAGTGAATTATCTGCAGGCCGCCCTGGCGCATGATTCTGTGCAGCGGGAACGACCTCGGACCACCAGGGGCCGAGAAAACCACCGTCTCATGGGGCCGGACACTCAGGGTCAGGGGAATATCCAATATATATCTCGTGATATCTCGGGTGCTATTAGAGATAGCGCAATAAATCAAAGTGCATTGTCTGTAGGAGGCCCTGGCGCATGAATCCGTGCAGCGGGAACGACCTCGGACCACCAGGGGCCGAAAAGACTACCGTCTCATGGGGCCGGACTGTCAGGGTCAGGGAAAAATCCAATATATATCTTGTGATATTTCGGGCGCTCTTACAGATAGCGCACTAAACCAAAGTGAATTATCTGCAGGGGGCCCTGGCGCATGAATCTGTGCAGCGGGAACGACCTCGGACCACCAGGGGTCGAGAAAACCTCCGTCTCATGGGGTCGGACACTCAGGGTCAGGGAAAAATCCAATATATATCTGGCGATATCTCGGGTGCTATTAGAGATAGCGCAATAAATCAAAGTCCATTGTCTGCAGGAGGCCCTAGCGCATGAATCTGTGCAGCGGGATCGACCTCGGACCACCAGGGGTCGAGAAAACCACCGGAACATTGTGCCGGGCACTCAGGGTCAGGGAAAAATACAATATATATCTGGTGATATCTCGGGCGCTATTAGAGATAGCGCGATAAACCAAAGTGAATTATCTGCAGGAGGCCCTGGTGCATGAATCTGTGCAGCGGGTACGACCTCGGACCAGCAGGGGCCGAGAAAACCACCGTCTCATGGGGTCGGACACTCAGGGTCAGGGAAAAATCCAATATATATCTGGTGATATCTCGGGTGCTATTAGAGATAGCGAAATAAATCAAAGTCCATTGTCTGCAGGGGGCCCTGGCGCATGAATCTGTGCAGCGGGAACGACCTCGGACCACCAGGGGTCGAGAAAACCTCCGTCTCATGGGGCCGGACACTCAGGGTCAGGGGAATATCCAATATATATCTCGTGATATCTCGGGTGCTATTAGAGATAGCGCAATAAATCAAAGTGCATTGTCTGTAGGAGGCCCTGGCGCATGAATCTGAGCAGCGGGATCAACCTCGGATCACGAGGGACCGAGAAAACCATCGACACATGGGGCCGGACTGTCAGGGTCAAGGAAAAATCCACTATATATCTGGTGATGTCTCGGGTGCTGTTACAGACAGCGCAATAAATCAAAGTGCATTGTCTGTAGGAGGACCTGGCGCATGTATCTGTGCAGCGGGATCGACCTCGGACCACCAGGGGCCGAGAAAACCACCGTCTCATGGGGTCGGACACTCAGGGTCAGGGAAAAATCCAATATATATCTGGTGATATCTCGGGTGCTAATTAGAGATAGCGAAATAAATCAAAGTCCATTGTCTGCAGGAGGCCCTAGCGCATGAATCTGTGCAGCGGGATCGACCTCGGACCACCAGGGGTCGAGAAAACCACCGAAACATTGTGCCGGGCACTCAGGGTCAGGGAAAAATACAATATATATCTGGTGATATCTCGGGTGCTATTACAGACAGCGCAATAAATCAAAGTGCATTGTCTGTAGGAGGCACTGGCGAATGAATCTGTGCAGCAGGAACGACCTCGGACCACCAGGCGCCGAGAAAATTACTGATATTCGAATCCGTCACCCAAGGTCATGTAAAAGTCCAGCATATATTTGGTGAAATCTCGGGTGCTATTACAGATAGCGCACTAAACCAAAGTGAATTATCTGCAGGGGGCCCTGGCGCATGAATCTGTGCAGCGGGAACGACCTCGGACCACCAGGGGCCGAGAAAACCACCGTCTCATGGGGTCGGACACTCAGGGTCAGGGAAAAATCCAATATATATCTGGTGATATCTCGGGTGCTAATTAGAGATAGCGAAATAAATCAAAGTCCATTGTCTGCAGGAGGCCCTAGCGCATGAATCTGTGCAGCGGGATCGACCTCGGACCACCAGGGGTCGAGAAAACCACCGAAACATTGTGCCGGGCACTCAGGGTCAGGGAAAAATACAATATATATCTGGTGATATCTCGGGTGCTATTACAGACAGCGCAATAAATCAAAGTGCATTGTCTGTAGGAGGCACTGGCGCATGAATCTGTGCAGCGGGAACGACCTCGGACCACCAGGGGCCGAGAAAACCACCGTCTCATGGGGTCGGACACTCAGGGTCAGGGAAAAATCCAATATATATCTGGTGATATCTCGGGTGCTATTAGAGATAGCGAAATAAATCAAAGTCCATTGTCTGCAGGAGGCCCTGGCGCATGAATCTGTGCAGCGGGATCGACCTCGGACCACCAGGGGTCGAGAAAACCACCGAAACATTGTGCCGGGCACTCAGGGTCAGGGAAAAATACAATATATATCTGGTGATATCTCGGGCGCTATTAGAGATAGCGCGATAAACCAAAGTGAATTATCTGCAGGAGGCCCTGGTGCATGAATCTGTGCAGCGGGTACGACCTCGGACCAGCAGGGGCCGAGAAAACCACCGTCTCATGGGGTCGAACACTCAGGGTCAGGGAAAAATCCAATATATATCTGGTGATATCTCGGGAGCTATTACAGATAGCGCAATAAATCAAAGTGCATTGTCTGTAGGAGGCCCTGGCGCATGAATCTGTGCATCGGAAACGACCTCGGACCACCAGGGGCAGAGAAAACCACCGTCTCATGGGGTCGGACACTCAGGGTCAGGGAAAAATCCAATAAGTATCTGGTGATATCTCGGGTGCTATTAGAGATAGCGCAATAAATCAAAGTGAATTATCTGCAGGCCGCCCTGGCGCATGATTCTGTGCAGCGGGAACGACCTCGGACCACCAGGGGCCGAGAAAACCACCGTCTCATGGGGCCGGACACTCAGGGTCAGGGGAATATCCAATATATATCTCGTGATATCTCGGGTGCTATTACAGATAGCGAAATAAATCAAAGTCCATTGTCTGCAGGAGGCCCTAGCGCATAAATCTGTGCAGCGGGATCGACCTCGGACCACCAGGGGCCGAGAAAACCTCCGTCTCATGGGGTCGGACACTCAGGGTCAGGGAAACATCCAATATATATCTGGCGATATCTCGGATGCTATTAGAGATAGCGCAATAAATCAAAGTCCATTGTCTGCAGGAGGCCCTAGCGCATGAATCTGTGCAGCGGGATCGACCTCGGACCACCAGGGGTCGAGAAAACCACCGGAACATTGTGCCGGGCACTCAGGGTCCGGGAAAAATACAATATATATCTGGTGATATCTCGGGTGCTATTAGAGATAGCGGGATAAACCAAACTGAATTATCTGCAGGAGGCCCTGGTGCAAGAATCTGTGCAGCGGGTACGACCTCGGACCAGCAGGGGCCGAGAAAACCACCGTCTCATGGGGTCGGACACTCAGGGTCAGGGAAAAATCCTATATATATCTGGTGATATCTCGGGAGCTATTACAGATAGCGCAATAAATCAAAGTGCATTGTCTGTGGGAGGCCCTGGCGCATGAATCTGTGCAGCGGGAACGACCTCGGACCACCAGGGGCAGTGAAAACCACCGTCTCATGGGGTCGGACACTCAGGGTCAGGGAAAAATCCAATAAGTATCTGGTGATATCTCGGGTGCTATTAGAGATAGCGCAATAAATCAAAGTGAATTATCTGCAGGCCGCCCTGGCGCATGAATCTGTGAAGCGGGAACGACCTCGGACCACCAGGGGCCGAGAAAACCACCGTCTCATGGGGCCGGACACTCAGGGTCAGGGGAATATCCAATATATATCTCGTGATATCTCGGGTGCTATTAGAGATAGCGCAATAAATCAAAGTGCATTGTCTGTAGGAGGCCCTGGCGCATGAATCCGTGCAGCGGGAACGACCTCGGACCACCAGGGGCCGAAAAGACTACCGTCTCATGGGGTCGAACACTCAGGGTCAGGGAAAAATCCAATATATATCTGGTGATATCTCGGGAGCTATTACAGATAGCGCAATAAATCAAAGTGCATTGTCTGTAGGAGGCCCTGGCGCATGAATCTGTGCATCGGAAACGACCTCGGACCACCAGGGGCAGAGAAAACCACCGTCTCATGGGGTCGGACACTCAGGGTCAGGGAAAAATCCAATAAGTATCTGGTGATATCTCGGGTGCTATTAGAGATAGCGCAATAAATCAAAGTGAATTATCTGCAGGCCGCCCTGGCGCATGATTCTGTGCAGCGGGAACGACCTCGGACCACCAGGGGCCGAGAAAACCACCGTCTCATGGGGCCGGACACTCAGGGTCAGGGGAATATCCAATATATATCTCGTGATATCTCGGGTGCTATTCGAGATAGCTCAATAAATCAAAGTGCATTGTCTGTAGGAGGCCCTGGCGCATGAATCCGTGCAGCGGGAACGACCTCGGACCACCAGGGGCCGAAAAGACTACCGTCTCATGGGGCCGGAGTGTCAGGGTCAGGGAAAAATCCAATATATATCTTGTGATATTTCGGGCGCTCTTACAGATAGCGCACTAAACCAAAGTGAATTATCTGCAGGGGGCCCTGGCGCATGAATCTGTGCAGCGGGAACGACCTCGGACCACCAGGGGCCGAGAAAACCTCCGTCTCATGGGGTCGGACACTCAGGGTCAGGGAAACATCCAATATATATCTGGCGATATCTCGGGTGCTATTAGAGATAGCGCAATAAATCAAAGTCCATTGTCTGCAGGAGGCCCTAGCGCATGAATCTGTGCAGCGGGATCGACCTCGGCCCACCAGGGGTCGAGAAAACCACCGGAACATTGTGCCGGGCACTCAGGGTCCGGGAAAAATACAATATATATCTGGTGATATCTCGGGTGCTATTAGAGATAGCGGGATAAACCAAACTGAATTATCTGCAGGAGGCCCTGGTGCAAGAATCTGTGCAGCGGGTACGACCTCGGACCAGCAGGGGCCGAGAAAACCACCGTCTCATGGGGTCGGACACTCAGGGTCAGGGAAAAATCCTATATATATCTGGTGATATCTCGGGAGCTATTACAGATAGCGCAATAAATCAAAGTGCATTGTCTGTGGGAGGCCCTGGCGCATGAATCTGTGCAGCGGGAACGACCTCGGACCACCAGGGGCAGTGAAAACCACCGTCTCATGGGGCCGGACACTCAGGGTCAGGGGAATATCCAATATATATCTCGTGATATCTCGGGTGCTATTAGAGATAGCGCAATAAATCAAAGTGCATTGTCTGTAGGAGGCCCTGGCGCATGAATCCGTGCAGCGGGAACGACCTCGGACCACCAGGGGCCGAAAAGACTACCGTCTCATGGGGCCGGACTGTCAGGGTCAGGGAAAAATCCAATATATATCTTGTGATATTTCGGGCGCTCTTACAGATAGCGCACTAAACCAAAGTGAATTATCTGCAGGGGGCCCTGGCGCATGAATCTGTGCAGCGGGAACGACCTCGGACCACCAGGGGCCGAGAAAACCACCGACTCATGGTGTCGGACACTCAGGGTCAGGGAAAAATCCAATATATATCTGGTGATATCTCGGGAGCTATTACAGATAGCGCAATAAATCAAAGTCCATTGTCTGCAGGAGGCCTTAGCGCATGAATCTGTGCAGCGGGAACGACCTCGGACCACCAGGGGCAGAGAAAACCACCGTCTCATGGGCTCGGACACTCAGGGTCAGGGAAAAATACAATATATATCTGGTGATATCTCGGGTGCTATTACAGATAGCGCAATAAATCAAAGTGAATTATCTGCAGGGGGCCCTGCCGCATGAATCTGTGCAGCGGGAACGACGTCGAACCACCAGAGGCCGAGAAAATCACCGTCTCATGGGGCCGGACTGTCAGGGTCAGGGAAAAATCCAATATATATCTGGTGATATGTCGGGTGGTCTTACAGATAGCGCACTAAACCAAAGTGAATCATCTGTATGGGGCCCTGGCGCATGAATCTGTGCAGTGGGCACGACCTCGGACCACCAGGGGCCGAGAAAATCACCGTCTCATGGGGCCGGACTGTCAGGGACAGGGAAAAATCCAATATATATCTGGTGATATCTCGGGTGCTATTAGAGATAGCGAAATAAATCAAAGTCCATTGTCTCCAGGAGGCCCTAGCGCATGAACCTGTGCAGCGGTATCGACCTCGGACCACCAGGGGCCGAGAAAACCACCGTCTCATGGGGTCGGACACTCAGGGTCAGGGAAAAATCCAATATATATCTGGTGATATCTCGGGTGCTATTAGAGATAGCGCGATAAACCAAAGTGAATTATCTGCAGGAGGCCCTGGCGCATGAATCTGTGCAGCGGGAACGACCTCGGACCACCAGGGGCAGAGAAAACCACCGTCTCATGGGGCCGGACACTCAGGGTCAGGGAAAAATCCAATATATATCTGGTGATATCTCGGGTGCTATTAGAGATAGCGAAATAAATGAAAGTCCATTGTCTGCAGGAGGCCCTAGCGCATGAACCTGTGCAGCGGTATCGACCTCGGACCACCAGGGGCCGAGAAAACCACCGTCTCACGGGGTCGGACACTCAGGGTCAGGGAAAAATCCAATATATATCTGGTGATATCTCGGGTGCTATTAGAGATTGCTCAATAAACCAAAGTGCATTGTCTGCAGGAGGCCCTGGCGCATAAATCTGTGCAGCGGGAACGACCTCGGACGAGCAGGGGCCGAGAAAACCACCGTCTCATGGGGCCGGACCCTCAGGGTCAGGGAAAAATCCAATATATATCTGGTGATATCGCGGGTGCTATTACAGATAGCGCAATAAATCAAAGTGCATTGTCTGTAGGAGGCCCTGGCGCATGAATCTGTGCAGCGTGAACGACCTCGGACAACCAGGGGCCGAAAAAACTAGCGTCTCATGGGGCCGGGCACTCAGGGTCAGGGAAAAATCCAATATATATCTGGTGACATCTCGGGTGCTATTACAGCCAGCGCAATAAATCAAAGTGCATTGTCTGTAGGAGGCACTGGCGAATGAATCTGTGCAGCAGGAACGACCTCGGACCACCAGGTGCCGAGAAAATTACAGATATTCGTATCCGTCACCCAAGGTCATGTAAAAATCCAGCATATATTTGGTGAAATCTCGGGTGCTATTACAGATAGCGCACTAAACCAAAGCGAATTATCTGCAGGGGCCCTGGCGCATGAATCTGTGCAGCGGGAACGACCTCGGACCACCAGGGGCCGAGAAAATCACCGTCTCATGGGGCCGGACTGTCAGTGTCATTGATAAATCCAATATATATCTGGTGATATCTCGGGTGCTATTAGAGATAGCGAAATAAATCAAAGTCCATTGTCTGCAGGAGGCCCTAGCGCATGAATCTGTGCAGCGGGATCGACCTCGGACCACCAGGGGTCGAGAAAACCACCGAAACATTGTGCCGGGCACTCAGGGTCAGGGAAAAATACAATATATATCTGGTGATATCTCGGGTGCTATTAGAGATAGCGCGATAAACCAAAGTGAATTATCTGCAGGAGGCCCTGGTGCATGAATCTGTGCAGCGGGTACGACCTCGGACCAGCAGGGGCCGAGAAAACCACCGTCTCATGGGGTCGGACACTCAGGGTCAGGGAAAAATCCAATATATATCTGGTGATATCTCGGGTGCTATTAGAGATAGCGCAATAAATCAAAGTGAATTATCTGCAGGCCGCCCTGGCGCATGAATCTGTGCAGCGGGAACGACCTCGGACCGCCAGGGGCCGAAAAAACTACCGTCTCATGGGGCCGGACTGTCAGGGTCAGGGAAAAATCCAATATATATCTGGTGATATATCGGGTGCTCTTACAGATAGCGCACTAAACCAAAGTGAATTATCTGCAGGGGGCCCTGGCGCATGAATCTGTGCAGCGGGAACGACCTCGGACCACCAGGGGCCGAGAAAACCACCGTCTCATGGGGTCGGACACTCAGGGCCAGGGAGAAATACAATATATATCTTGTGATATATCGGGTGCTCTTACAGATAGCGCACTAAACCAAAGTGAATTATCTGCAGGGGCCCCTGGCGCATGAATCTGTGCAGCGGGAACGACCTCGGACCACCAGGGGCCGAGAAAACCACCGTCTCATGGGGCCGGACACTCAGGGTCAGGGGAAAATCCAATATATATATGGTGATATCTCGGGTGCTATTACAGATAGCGCAATAAATCAAAGTGCATTGTCTGTAGGAGGCCCTGGCGCCTGAATCTGAGCAGCGGGATCGACCTCGGACCACCAGGGGCCGAGAAAATCACCGTCTCATGGGGCCGGACTGTCAGGGTCAGGGAAAAATCCAATATATATCTGGTGATATCTCGGGTGCTATTAGAGATAGCGCAATAAATCAAAGTGAATTATCTGCAGGGGGCCCTGGCGCATGAATCTGAGCAGCGGGATCAACCTCGGATCACGAGGGACCGAGAAAACCATCGACACATGGGGCCGGACTGTCAGGGTCAAGGAAAAATCCACTATATATCTGGTGATGTCTCGGGTGCTATTACAGACAGCGCAATAAATCAAAGTGCATTGTCTGTTGGAGGCCCTGGCGCATGAATCTGTGCAGCGGGATCGACCACGGACCGCCAGGGGCCGAGAAAATCACCGTCTCATGGGGCCGGACTGTCAGGGTCAGAGAAAAATCCAATATATATCTGGTGATATCTCGGGTGCTATTAGAGATAGCGCAATAAATCAAAGTGCATTGTCTGTAGGAGGCCCTGGCGCATGAATCTGTGCAGCGGGAACGACCTCGGACCAGCAGGGGCCGAGAAAACCACCGTCTCATGGGGTCGGACACTCAGGGTCAGGGAAAAATCCAATATATATCTGGTGATATCTCGGGTGCTATTACAGATAGCGCAATAAATCAAAGTGAATTATCTGCAGGGGGCCCTGCCGCTTGAATCTGTGCAGCGGGAACGACGTCGAACCACCAGAGGCCGAGAAAATCACCGTCTCATGGGGCCGGACTGTCAGGGTCAGGGATAAATCCAATATATATCTGGTGATATGTCGGGTGGTCTTACAGATAGCGCACTAAACCAAAGTGAATCATCTGTATGGGGCCCTGGCGCATGAATCTGTGCAGTGGGCACGACCTCGGACCACCAGGGGCCGAGAAAATCACCGTCTCATGGGGCCGGACTGTCAGGGACAGGGAAAAATCCAATATATATCTGGTGATATCTCGGGTGCTATTAGAGATAGCGCGATAAACCAAAGTGAATTATCTGCAGGAGGCCCTGGCGCATGAATCTGTGCAGCGGGAACGACCTCGGACCACCAGGGGCTGAGAAAACCACCGTCTCATGGGGCCGGACACTCAGGGTCAGGGAAAAATCCAATATATATCTGGTGATATCTCGGGTGCTATTAGAGATAGCGAAATAAATGAAAGTCCATTGTCTGCAGGAGGCCCTAGCGCATGAACCTGTGCAGCGGTATCGACCTCGGACCACCAGGGGCCGAGAAAACCACCGTCTCACGGGGTCGGACACTCAGGGTCAGGGAAAAATACAATATATATCTTGTGATATATCGGGTGCTCTTACAGATAGCGCACTAAACCAAAGTGAATTATCTGCAGGGGCCCCTGGCGCATGAATCTGTGCAGCGGGAACGACCTCGGACCAGCAGGGGCCGAGAAAACCACCGTCTCATGGGGCCGGACCCTCAGGGTCAGGGAAAAATCCAATATATATCTGGTGATATCGCGGGTGCTATTACAGATAGCGCAATAAATCAAAGTGCATTGTCTGTAGGAGGCCCTGGCGCATGAATCTGTGCAGCGTGAACGACCTCGGACCACCAGGGGCCGAAAAAACTAGCGTCTCATGGGGCCGGGCACTCAGGGTCAGGGAAAAATCCAATATATATCTGGTGACATCTCGGGTGCTATTACAGCCAGCGCAATAAATCAAAGTGCATTGTCTGTAGGAGGCACTGGCGAATGAATCTGTGCAGCAGGAACGACCTCGGACCACCAGGTGCCGAGAAAATTACAGATATTCGAATCCGTCACCCAAGGTCATGTAAAAATCCAGCATATATTTGGTGAAATCTCGGGTGCTATTACAGATAGCGCACTAAACCAAAGCGAATTATCTGCAGGGGCCCTGGCGCATGAATCTGTGCAGCGGGAACGACCTCGGACCACCAGGGGCCGAGAAAATCACCGTCTCATGGGGTCGGACACTCAGGGTCAGGGAAAAATCCAATAAGTATCTGGTGATATCTCGGGTGCTATTAGAGATAGCGCAATAAATCAAAGTGAATTATCTGCAGGCCGCCCTGGCGCATGAATCTGTGCAGCGGGAACGACCTCGGACCGCCAGGGGCCGAAAAAACTACCGTCTCATGGGGCCGGACTGTCAGGGTCAGGGAAAAATCCAATATATATCTGGGGATATATCGGGTGCTCTTACAGATAGCGCACTAAACCAAAGTGAATTATCTGCAGGGGGCCCTGGCGCATGAATCTGTGCAGCGGGAACGACCTCGGACCACCAGGGGCCGAGAAAACCACCGTCTCATGGGGTCGGACACTCAGGGCCAGGGAAAAATACAATATATATCTTGTGATATATCGGGTGCTCTTACAGATAGCGAACTAAACCAAAGTGAATTATCTGCAGGGGCCCCTGGCGCATGAATCTGTGCAGCGGGAACGACCTCGGACCACCAGGGGCCGAGAAAACCACCGTCTCATGGGGCCGGACACTCAGGGTCAGGGGAAAATCCAATATATATATGGTGATATCTCGGGTGCTATTACAGATAGCGCAATAAACCAAAGTGCATTGTCTGTAGGAGGCCCTGGCGCCTGAATCTGAGCAGCGGGATCGACCTCGGACCACCAGGGGCCGAGAAAATCACCGCCTCATGGGGCCGGACTGTCAGGGTCAGGGAAAAATCCAATATATATCTGGTGATATCTCGGGTGCTATTAGAGATAGCGCAATAAATCAAAGTGAATTATCTGCAGGGGGCCCTGGCGCATGAATCTGAGCAGCGGGATCAACCTCGGATCACGAGGGACCGAGAAAACCATCGACACATGGGGCCGGACTGTCAGGGTCAAGGAAAAATCCACTATATATCTGGTGATGTCTCGGGTGCTATTACAGACAGCGCAATAAATCAAAGTGCATTGTCTGTAGGAGGACCTGGCGCATGTATCTGTGCAGCGGGATCGACCTCGGACCACCAGGGGCCGAGATAATCACCGTCTCATGGGGCCGGACTGTCAGGGTCAGGGAAAAATCCAATATATATCTGGTGATATCTCGGGTGCTATTAGAGATAGCGCAACAAATCAAAGTGAATTATCTGCAGGGGGGCCTGCCGCATGAATCTGTGCAGTGGGAAAGACCTCGAACCACCAGGGGCCGAGAAAATCACCGTCTCATGGGGCCGGACTGTCAGGGTCAGGGAAAAATCCAATATATATCTGGTGATATCTCGGGTGCTATTAGAGATAGCGCAATAAACCGAAGTGCATCGTCTGCAGGAGGCCATGGCGCATGAATCTGTGCAGCGGGAACGACCTCGGACCAGCAGGGGCCGAGAAAACCACCGTCTCATAGGGCCGGGCACTCAATGTCAGGGGAAAATCCAATATATATATGGTGATATCTCGGGTGCTATTACAGATAGCGCAATAAATCAAAGTGCATTGTCTGTAGGAGGCGCTGGCGCATGAATCTATGCAGCGGGACCGACCTCGGAACCCCAGGGGCCGAGAAAACTACCGTCTCATGGGGCCGGACACTCAGAGTCGGGGAAAAATTCAATATATATCTGGTGATATCTCGGGTGCTCTTACAGATAGCGCACTAAACCAAAGTGAATCATCTGCAGGGGGCTCTGGCGCATGAAGCTGTGCAGCGGGATCGACATCGGACCACCAGGGGCCGAGAAAACCACCGTCTCATGGGGTCGGACTGTCAGGGTCAGGGAAAAATCCAATACATATCTGGTGATATCTCGGGTGCTATTGGAGATAGCGAATTAAATCAAAGTGTATTGTCTGCAGGTGGCCCTGCCGCATGAATCTGTGCAGCGGGAACGACCTCGGAATAAAAGGGTCCGAGAAAATTACAGATATTCGGAATCCGTCACCCAAGGACATGTAAAAATCCAGCATATATCTGGTGATATCTCGGGTGCTATTACAGATTGCGCAATAAACCGAAACGAATTGTCTGCAGGAAGCCTTGGCGCATGAATCTGTTCAGCGGGATCGACCTCGGACCACGAGGGACCGAGAAAACCATGGACACATGGGGCCGGACTGTCAGGGTCAAGGAAAAATCCACTATATATCTGGTGATGTCTCGGGTGCTATTACAGACAGCGCAATAAATCAAAGTGCATTGTCTGTAGGAGGACCTGGCGCATGTATCTGTGCAGCGGGATCGACCTCGGACCACCAGGGGCCGAGATAATCACCGTCTCATGGGGCCGGACTGTCAGGGTCAGGGAAAAATCCAATATATATCTGGTGATATGTCGGGTGGTCTTACAGATAGCGCACTAAACCAAAGTGAATCATCTGTAGGGGGCCCTGGCGCATGAATCTGTGCAGTGGGCACGACCTCGGACCACCAGGGGCCGAGAAAATCACCGTCTCATGGGGCCAGACTGTCAGGGACAGGGAAAAATCCAATATATATCTGGTGATATCGCGGGTGCTATTAGAGATAGCGCAATAAACCGAAGTGCATCGTCTGCAGGAGGCCATGGCGCATGAATCTGTGCAGCGGGAACGACCTCGGAATACCAGGGGCCGAGAAAATTACAGATATTCGGAATCCGTCACCCAAGGACATGTAAAAATCCAGCATATATCTGGTGATATCTCGGGTGCTATTACAGATTGGGCAATAAACCAAAACGAATTGTCTGCAGGAAGCCTTGGCGCATGAATCTGTTCAGCGGGATCGACCTCGGACCACGAGGGACCGAGAAAACCATCGACACATGGGGCCGGACTGTCAGGGTCAAGGAAAGATCCAATATATATCTGGTGATATCTCGGGTGCTATTAGAGATAGCGCAATAAATCAAAGTGTATTGTCTGCAGGAGGCCCTGGCACATGAATCTGTGCAGCGGGAACGACCTCGGACCAGCAGGGGCCGAGAAAACCACCGTCTCATGGGGTCGGACACTCAGGGTCAGGGAAAAATCCAATATATATCTGGTGATATCTCGGGAGCTATTACAGATAGCGCAATAAATCAAAGTCCATTGTCTGCAGGAGGCCTTAGCGCATGAATCTGTGCAGCGGGAACGACCTCGGACCACCAGGGGCAGAGAAAACCACCGTCTCATGGGCTCGGACACTCAGGGTCAGGGAAAAATACAATATATATCTGGTGATATCTCGGGTGCTATTACAGATAGCGCAATAAATCAAAGTGAATTATCTGCAGGGGGCCCTGCCGCATGAATCTGTGCAGCGGGAACGACGTCGAACCACCAGAGGCCGAGAAAATCACCGTCTCATGGGGCCGGACTGTCAGGGTCAGGGAAAAATCCAATATATATCTGGTGATATGTCGGGTGGTCTTACAGATAGCGCACTAAACCAAAGTGAATCATCTGTATGGGGCCCTGGCGCATGAATCTGTGCAGTGGGCACGACCTCGGACCACCAGGGGCCGAGAAAATCACCGTCTCATGGGGCCGGACTGTCAGGGACAGGGAAAAATCCAATATATATCCGGTGATATCTCGGGTGCTATTAGAGATAGCGAAATAAATCAAAGTCCATTGTCTCCAGGAGGCCCTAGCGCATGAACCTGTGCAGCGGTATCGACCTCGGACCACCAGGGGCCGAGAAAACCACCGTCTCATGGGGTCGGACACTCAGGGTCAGGGAAAAATCCAATATATATCTGGTGATATCTCGGGTGCTATTAGAGATAGCGCGATAAACCAAAGTGAATTATCTGCAGGAGGCCCTGGCGCATGAATCTGTGCAGCGGGAACGACCTCGGACCACCAGGGGCAGAGAAAACCACCGTCTCATGGGGCCGGACACTCAGGGTCAGGGAAAAATCCAATATATATCTGGTGATATCTCGGGTGCTATTAGAGATAGCGAAATAAATGAAAGTCCATTGTCTGCAGGAGGCCCTAGCGCATGAACCTGTGCAGCGGTATCGACCTCGGACCACCAGGGGCCGAGAAAACCACCGTCTCACGGGGTCGGACACTCAGGGTCAGGGAAAAATCCAATATATATCTGGTGATATCTCGGGTGCTATTAGAGATTGCTCAATAAACCAAAGTGCATTGTCTGCAGGAGGCCCTGGCGCATAAATCTGTGCAGCGGGAACGACCTCGGACGAGCAGGGGCCGAGAAAACCACCGTCTCATGGGGCCGGACCCTCAGGGTCAGGGAAAAATCCAATATATATCTGGTGATATCGCGGGTGCTATTACAGATAGCGCAATAAATCAAAGTGCATTGTCTGTAGGAGGCCCTGGCGCATGAATCTGTGCAGCGTGAACGACCTCGGACAACCAGGGGCCGAAAAAACTAGCGTCTCATGGGGCCGGGCACTCAGGGTCAGGGAAAAATCCAATATATATCTGGTGACATCTCGGGTGCTATTACAGCCAGCGCAATAAATCAAAGTGCATTGTCTGTAGGAGGCACTGGCGAATGAATCTGTGCAGCAGGAACGACCTCGGACCACCAGGTGCCGAGAAAATTACAGATATTCGAATCCGTCACCCAAGGTCATGTAAAAATCCAGCATATATTTGGTGAAATCTCGGGTGCTATTACAGATAGCGCACTAAACCAAAGCGAATTATCTGCAGGGGCCCTGGCGCATGAATCTGTGCAGCGGGAACGACCTCGGACCACCAGGGGCCGAGAAAATCACCGTCTCATGGGGCCGGACTGTCAGTGTCATTGATAAATCCAATATATATCTGGTGATATCTCGGGTGCTATTAGAGATAGCGAAATAAATCAAAGTCCATTGTCTGCAGGAGGCCCTAGCGCATGAATCTGTGCAGCGGGATCGACCTCGGACCACCAGGGGTCGAGAAAACCACCGAAACATTGTGCCGGGCACTCAGGGTCAGGGAAAAATACAATATATATCTGGTGATATCTCGGGTGCTATTAGAGATAGCGCGATAAACCAAAGTGAATTATCTGCAGGAGGCCCTGGTGCATGAATCTGTGCAGCGGGTACGACCTCGGACCAGCAGGGGCCGAGAAAACCACCGTCTCATGGGGTCGGACACTCAGGGTCAGGGAAAAATCCAATATATATCTGGTGATATCTCGGGAGCTATTACAGATAGCGCAATAAATCAAAGTGCATTGTCTGTAGGAGGCCCTGGCGCATGAATCTGTGCAGCGGAAACGACCTCGGACCACCAGGGGCAGAGAAAACCACCGTCTCATGGGGTCGGACACTCAGGGTCAGGGAAAAATCCAATAAGTATCTGGTGATATCTCGGGTGCTATTAGAGATAGCGCAATAAATCAAAGTGAATTATCTGCAGGCCGCCCTGGCGCATGATTCTGTGCAGCGGGAACGACCTCGGACCACCAGGGGCCGAGAAAACCACCGTCTCATGGGGCCGGACACTCAGGGTCAGGGGAATATCCAATATATATCTCGTGATATCTCGGGTGCTATTAGAGATAGCGCAATAAATCAAAGTGCATTGTCTGTAGGAGGCCCTGGCGCATGAATCCGTGCAGCGGGAACGGCCTCGGACCACCAGGGGCCGAAAAGACTACCGTCTCATGGGGCCGGACTGTCAGGGTCAGGGAAAAATCCAATATATATCTTGTGATATTTCGGGCGCTCTTACAGATAGCGCACTAAACCAAAGTGAATTATCTGCAGGGGGCCCTGGCGCATGAATCTGTGCAGCGGGAACGACCTCGGACCACCAGGGGTCGAGAAAACCTCCGTCTCATGGGGTCGGACACTCAGGGTCAGGGAAAAATCCAATATATATCTGGCGATATCTCGGGTGCTATTAGAGATAGCGCAATAAATCAAAGTCCATTGTCTGCAGGAGGCCCTAGCGCATGAATCTGTGCAGCGGGATCGACCTCGGACCACCAGGGGTCGAGAAAACCACCGGAACATTGTGCCGGGCACTCAGGGTCAGGGAAAAATACAATATATATCTGGTGATATCTCGGGCGCTATTAGAGATAGCGCGATAAACCAAAGTGAATTATCTGCAGGAGGCCCTGGTGCATGAATCTGTGCAGCGGGTACGACCTCGGACCAGCAGGGGCCGAGAAAACCACCGTCTCATGGGGTCGGACACTCAGGGTCAGGGAAAAATCCAATATATATCTGGTGATATCTCGGGTGCTATTAGAGATAGCGAAATAAATCAAAGTCCATTGTCTGCAGGGGGCCCTGGCGCATGAATCTGTGCAGCGGGAACGACCTCGGACCACCAGGGGTCGAGAAAACCTCCGTCTCATGGGGCCGGACACTCAGGGTCAGGGGAATATCCAATATATATCTCGTGATATCTCGGGTGCTATTAGAGATAGCGCAATAAATCAAAGTGCATTGTCTGTAGGAGGCCCTGGCGCATGAATCTGAGCAGCGGGATCAACCTCGGATCACGAGGGACCGAGAAAACCATCGACACATGGGGCCGGACTGTCAGGGTCAAGGAAAAATCCACTATATATCTGGTGATGTCTCGGGTGCTGTTACAGACAGCGCAATAAATCAAAGTGCATTGTCTGTAGGAGGACCTGGCGCATGTATCTGTGCAGCGGGATCGACCTCGGACCACCAGGGGCCGAGAAAACCACCGTCTCATGGGGTCGGACACTCAGGGTCAGGGAAAAATCCAATATATATCTGGTGATATCTCGGGTGCTATTAGAGATAGCGAAATAAATCAAAGTCCATTGTCTGCAGGAGGCCCTAGCGCATGAATCTGTGCAGCGGGATCGACCTCGGACCACCAGGGGTCGAGAAAACCACCGAAACATTGTGCCGGGCACTCAGGGTCAGGGAAAAATACAATATATATCTGGTGATATCTCGGGTGCTATTACAGACAGCGCAATAAATCAAAGTGCATTGTCTGTAGGAGGCACTGGCGAATGAATCTGTGCAGCAGGAACGACCTCGGACCACCAGGCGCCGAGAAAATTACTGATATTCGAATCCGTCACCCAAGGTCATGTAAAAGTCCAGCATATATTTGGTGAAATCTCGGGTGCTATTACAGATAGCGCACTAAACCAAAGTGAATTATCTGCAGGGGGCCCTGGCGCATGAATCTGTGCAGCGGGAACGACCTCGGACCACCAGGGGCCGAGAAAACCACCGTCTCATGGGGTCGGACACTCAGGGTCAGGGAAAAATCCAATATATATCTGGTGATATCTCGGGTGCTATTAGAGATAGCGAAATAAATCAAAGTCCATTGTCTGCAGGAGGCCCTGGCGCATGAATCTGTGCAGCGGGATCGACCTCGGACCACCAGGGGTCGAGAAAACCACCGAAACATTGTGCCGGGCACTCAGGGTCAGGGAAAAATACAATATATATCTGGTGATATCTCGGGCGCTATTAGAGATAGCGCGATAAACCAAAGTGAATTATCTGCAGGAGGCCCTGGTGCATGAATCTGTGCAGCGGGTACGATCTCGGACCAGCAGGGGCCGAGAAAACCACCGTCTCATGGGGTCGAACACTCAGGGTCAGGGAAAAATCCAATATATATCTGGTGATATCTCGGGAGCTATTACAGATAGCGCAATAAATCAAAGTGAATTATCTGGAGGGGTCCCTGGCGCATGAATCTGTGCAGCGGGAACGTCCTCGGACCACCAGGGGCCGAGAAAACCACCGAAACATTGTGCCGGGCACTCAGGGTCAGGGAAAAATACAATATATATCTGGTGATATCTCGGGTGCTATTACAGATAGCCCAATAAATCAAAGTGCATTGTCTGCAGGAGGCCCTGGCGCATGAATCTGTGCAGCGGGAACGACAACGGACCACCAGGGGCCGAGGAAATCACTGTCTCATGGGGCCGGACTGTCAGGGTCAGGGAAAAATCCAATATATATGTGGTGATATCTCGGGTGCTATTAGAGATAGCGCAATAAATCAAAGTGAATTATCTGGAGGGGTCCCTGGCGCATGAATCTGTGCAGCGGGAACGTCCTCGGACCACCAGGGGCCGAGAAAACCACCGTCTCATGGGGCCGGACACTCAGGGTCAGGGGAAAATCCAATATATATATGGTGATATCTCGGGTGCTATTACAGATAGCGCAATAAATCAAAGTGCATTGTCTGTAGGAGGCCCTGGCGCATGAATCTGAGCAGCGGGATCAACCTCGGATCACGAGGGACCGAGAAAACCATCGACACATGGGGCCGGACTGTCAGGGTCAAGGAAAAATCCACTATATATCTGGTGATGTCTCGGGTGCTATTACAGACAGCGCAATAAATCAAAGTGCATTGTCTGTAGGAGGACCTGGCGCATGTATCTGTGCAGCGGGATCGACCTCGGACCACCAGGGGCCGAGAAAATCACCGTCTCATGGGGCCGGACTGTCAGGGTCAGGGAAAAATCCAATATATATCTGGTGATATCTCGTGTGCTATTAGAGATAGCGCAATAAATCAAAGTGAATTATCTGCAGGGGGCCCTGCCGCATGAATCTGTGCAGTGGGAACGACCTCGAACCACCAGGGGCCGAGAAAATCACCGTCTCATGGGGCCGGACTGTCAGGGTCAGGGAAAAATCCAATATATATCTGGTGATATCTCGGGTGCTATTACAGATAGCGCAATAAATCAAAGTGCATTGTCTGTAGGAGGCCCTGGCGCATGAATCTGTGCAGCGGGAACGACCTCGGACCACCAGGGGCCGAAAAAACTAGCGTCTCATGGTGCCGGACACTCAGGGTCAGGGAAAAATACAATATATATCTGGTGATATCTCGGGTGCTATTAGAGATAGCGCGATAAACCAAAGTGAATTATCTGCAGGAGGCCCTGGTGCAAGAATCTGTGCAGCGGGTACGACCTCGGACCAGCAAGGGCCGAGAAAACCACCGTCTCATGGGGTCGGACACTCAGGGTCAGGGAAAAATCCAATATATATCTGGTGATATCTCGGCTGCTATTACACATAGCGAAATAAATCAAAGTCCATTGTCTGCAGGAGGCCCTAGCGCATGAATCTGTGCAGCGGGATCGACCTCGGACCACCAGGGGTCGAGAAAACCACCGAAACATTGTGCCGGGCACTCAGGGTCAGGGAAAAATACAATATATATCTGGTGATATCTCGGGTGCTATTACAGACAGCGCAATAAATCAAAGTGCATTGTCTGTAGGAGGCACTGGCGCATGAATCTGTGCAGCGGGAACGACCTCGGACCACCAGGGGCCGAGAAAACCACCGTCTCATGGGGTCGGACACTCAGGGTCAGGGAAAAATCCAATATATATCTGGTGATATCTCGGGTGCTATTAGAGATAGCGAAATAAATCAAAGTCCATTGTCTGCAGGAGGCCCTGGCGCATGAATCTGTGCAGCGGGATCGACCTCGGACCACCAGGGGTCGAGAAAACCACCGAAACATTGTGCCGGGCACTCAGGGTCAGGGAAAAATACAATATATATCTGGTGATATCTCGGGCGCTATTAGAGATAGCGCGATAAACCAAAGTGAATTATCTGCAGGAGGCCCTGGTGCATGAATCTGTGCAGCGGGTACGACCTCGGACCAGCAGGGGCCGAGAAAACCACCGTCTCATGGGGTCGAACACTCAGGGTCAGGGAAAAATCCAATATATATCTGGTGATATCTCGGGAGCTATTACAGATAGCGCAATAAATCAAAGTGCATTGTCTGTAGGAGGCCCTGGCGCATGAATCTG
This sequence comes from Nomia melanderi, assembly GCF_051020985.1. NCBI lineage: Eukaryota > Metazoa > Arthropoda > Insecta > Hymenoptera > Halictidae > Nomia > Nomia melanderi. Next base: position 1,091,632 of record NW_027475149.1, on the reverse strand, counting down.
TGCATCGGAAACGACCTCGGACCACCAGGGGCAGAGAAAACCACCGTCTCATGGGGTCGGACACTCAGGGTCAGGGAAAAATCCAATAAGTATCTGGTGATATCTCGGGTGCTATTAGAGATAGCGCAATAAATCAAAGTGAATTATCTGCAGGCCGCCCTGGCGCATGATTCTGTGCAGCGGGAACGACCTCGGACCACCAGGGGCCGAGAAAACCACCGTCTCATGGGGCCGGACACTCAGGGTCAGGGGAATATCCAATATATATCTCGTGATATCTCGGGTGCTATTACAGATAGCGAAATAAATCAAAGTCCATTGTCTGCAGGAGGCCCTAGCGCATAAATCTGTGCAGCGGGATCGACCTCGGACCACCAGGGGCCGAGAAAACCTCCGTCTCATGGGGTCGGACACTCAGGGTCAGGGAAACATCCAATATATATCTGGCGATATCTCGGGTGCTATTAGAGATAGCGCAATAAATCAAAGTCCATTGTCTGCAGGAGGCCCTAGCGCATGAATCTGTGCAGCGGGATCGACCTCGGACCACCAGGGGTCGAGAAAACCACCGGAACATTGTGCCGGGCACTCAGGGTCCGGGAAAAATACAATATATATCTGGTGATATCTCGGGTGCTATTAGAGATAGCGGGATAAACCAAACTGAATTATCTGCAGGAGGCCCTGGTGCAAGAATCTGTGCAGCGGGTACGACCTCGGACCAGCAGGGGCCGAGAAAACCACCGTCTCATGGGGTCGGACACTCAGGGTCAGGGAAAAATCCTATATATATCTGGTGATATCTCGGGAGCTATTACAGATAGCGCAATAAATCAAAGTGCATTGTCTGTGGGAGGCCCTGGCGCATGAATCTGTGCAGCGGGAACGACCTCGGACCACCAGGGGCAGTGAAAACCACCGTCTCATGGGGTCGGACACTCAGGGTCAGGGAAAAATCCAATAAGTATCTGGTGATATCTCGGGTGCTATTAGAGATAGCGCAATAAATCAAAGTGAATTATCTGCAGGCCGCCCTGGCGCATGAATCTGTGAAGCGGGAACGACCTCGGACCACCAGGGGCCGAGAAAACCACCGTCTCATGGGGCCGGACACTCAGGGTCAGGGGAATATCCAATATATATCTCGTGATATCTCGGGTGCTATTAGAGATAGCGCAATAAATCAAAGTGCATTGTCTGTAGGAGGCCCTGGCGCATGAATCCGTGCAGCGGGAACGACCTCGGACCACCAGGGGCCGAAAAGACTACCGTCTCATGGGGTCGAACACTCAGGGTCAGGGAAAAATCCAATATATATCTGGTGATATCTCGGGAGCTATTACAGATAGCGCAATAAATCAAAGTGCATTGTCTGTAGGAGGCCCTGGCGCATGAATCTGTGCATCGGAAACGACCTCGGACCACCAGGGGCAGAGAAAACCACCGTCTCATGGGGTCGGACACTCAGGGTCAGGGAAAAATCCAATAAGTATCTGGTGATATCTCGGGTGCTATTAGAGATAGCGCAATAAATCAAAGTGAATTATCTGCAGGCCGCCCTGGCGCATGATTCTGTGCAGCGGGAACGACCTCGGACCACCAGGGGCCGAGAAAACCACCGTCTCATGGGGCCGGACACTCAGGGTCAGGGGAATATCCAATATATATCTCGTGATATCTCGGGTGCTATTCGAGATAGCGCAATAAATCAAAGTGCATTGTCTGTAGGAGGCCCTGGCGCATGAATCCGTGCAGCGGGAACGACCTCGGACCACCAGGGGCCGAAAAGACTACCGTCACATGGGGCCGGAGTGTCAGGGTCAGGGAAAAATCCAATATATATCTTGTGATATTTCGGGCGCTCTTACAGATAGCGCACTAAACCAAAGTGAATTATCTGCAGGGGGCCCTGGCGCATGAATCTGTGCAGCGGGAACGACCTCGGACCACCAGGGGCCGAGAAAACCTCCGTCTCATGGGGTCGGACACTCAGGGTCAGGGAAACATCCAATATATATCTGGCGATATCTCGGGTGCTATTAGAGATAGCGCAATAAATCAAAGTCCATTGTCTGCAGGAGGCCCTAGCGCATGAATCTGTGCAGCGGGATCGACCTCGGCCCACCAGGGGTCGAGAAAACCACCGGAACATTGTGCCGGGCACTCAGGGTCCGGGAAAAATACAATATATATCTGGTGATATCTCGGGTGCTATTAGAGATAGCGGGATAAACCAAACTGAATTATCTGCAGGAGGCCCTGGTGCAAGAATCTGTGCAGCGGGTACGACCTCGGACCAGCAGGGGCCGAGAAAACCACCGTCTCATGGGGTCGGACACTCAGGGTCAGGGAAAAATCCTATATATATCTGGTGATATCTCGGGAGCTATTACAGATAGCGCAATAAATCAAAGTGCATTGTCTGTGGGAGGCCCTGGCGCATGAATCTGTGCAGCGGGAACGACCTCGGACCACCAGGGGCAGTGAAAACCACCGTCTCATGGGGCCGGACACTCAGGGTCAGGGGAATATCCAATATATATCTCGTGATATCTCGGGTGCTATTAGAGATAGCGCAATAAATCAAAGTGCATTGTCTGTAGGAGGCCCTGGCGCATGAATCCGTGCAGCGGGAACGACCTCGGACCACCAGGGGCCGAAAAGACTACCGTCTCATGGGGCCGGACTGTCAGGGTCAGGGAAAAATCCAATATATATCTTGTGATATTTCGGGCGCTCTTACAGATAGCGCACTAAACCAAAGTGAATTATCTGCAGGGGGCCCTGGCGCATGAATCTGTGCAGCGGGAACGACCTCGGACCACCAGGGGCCGAGAAAACCACCGACTCATGGTGTCGGACACTCAGGGTCAGGGAAAAATCCAATATATATCTGGTGATATCTCGGGAGCTATTACAGATAGCGCAATAAATCAAAGTCCATTGTCTGCAGGAGGCCTTAGCGCATGAATCTGTGCAGCGGGAACGACCTCGGACCACCAGGGGCAGAGAAAACCACCGTCTCATGGGCTCGGACACTCAGGGTCAGGGAAAAATACAATATATATCTGGTGATATCTCGGGTGCTATTACAGATAGCGCAATAAATCAAAGTGAAGTATCTGCAGGGGGCCCTGCCGCATGAATCTGTGCAGCGGGAACGACGTCGAACCACCAGAGGCCGAGAAAATCACCGTCTCATGGGGCCGGACTGTCAGGGTCAGGGAAAAATCCAATATATATCTGGTGATATGTCGGGTGGTCTTACAGATAGCGCACTAAACCAAAGTGAATCATCTGTATGGGGCCCTGGCGCATGAATCTGTGCAGTGGGCACGACCTCGGACCACCAGGGGCCGAGAAAATCACCGTCTCATGGGGCCGGACTGTCAGGGACAGGGAAAAATCCAATATATATCTGGTGATATCTCGGGTGCTATTAGAGATAGCGAAATAAATCAAAGTCCATTGTCTCCAGGAGGCCCTAGCGCATGAACCTGTGCAGCGGTATCGACCTCGGACCACCAGGGGCCGAGAAAACCACCGTCTCATGGGGTCGGACACTCAGGGTCAGGGAAAAATCCAATATATATCTGGTGATATCTCGGGTGCTATTAGAGATAGCGCGATAAACCAAAGTGAATTATCTGCAGGAGGCCCTGGCGCATGAATCTGTGCAGCGGGAACGACCTCGGACCACCAGGGGCAGAGAAAACCACCGTCTCATGGGGCCGGACACTCAGGGTCAGGGAAAAATCCAATATATATCTGGTGATATCTCGGGTGCTATTAGAGATAGCGAAATAAATGAAAGTCCATTGTCTGCAGGAGGCCCTAGCGCATGAACCTGTGCAGCGGTATCGACCTCGGACCACCAGGGGCCGAGAAAACCACCGTCTCACGGGGTCGGACACTCAGGGTCAGGGAAAAATCCAATATATATCTGGTGATATCTCGGGTGCTATTAGAGATTGCTCAATAAACCAAAGTGCATTGTCTGCAGGAGGCCCTGGCGCATAAATCTGTGCAGCGGGAACGACCTCGGACGAGCAGGGGCCGAGAAAACCACCGTCTCATGGGGCCGGACCCTCAGGGTCAGGGAAAAATCCAATATATATCTGGTGATATCGCGGGTGCTATTACAGATAGCGCAATAAATCAAAGTGCATTGTCTGTAGGAGGCCCTGGCGCATGAATCTGTGCAGCGTGAACGACCTCGGACAACCAGGGGCCGAAAAAACTAGCGTCTCATGGGGCCGGGCACTCAGGGTCAGGGAAAAATCCAATATATATCTGGTGACATCTCGGGTGCTATTACAGCCAGCGCAATAAATCAAAGTGCATTGTCTGTAGGAGGCACTGGCGAATGAATCTGTGCAGCAGGAACGACCTCGGACCACCAGGTGCCGAGAAAATTACAGATATTCGAATCCGTCACCCAAGGTCATGTAAAAATCCAGCATATATTTGGTGAAATCTCGGGTGCTATTACAGATAGCGCACTAAACCAAAGCGAATTATCTGCAGGGGCCCTGGCGCATGAATCTGTGCAGCGGGAACGACCTCGGACCACCAGGGGCCGAGAAAATCACCGTCTCATGGGGCCGGACTGTCAGTGTCATTGATAAATCCAATATATATCTGGTGATATCTCGGGTGCTATTAGAGATAGCGAAATAAATCAAAGTCCATTGTCTGCAGGAGGCCCTAGCGCATGAATCTGTGCAGCGGGATCGACCTCGGACCACCAGGGGTCGAGAAAACCACCGAAACATTGTGCCGGGCACTCAGGGTCAGGGAAAAATACAATATATATCTGGTGATATCTCGGGTGCTATTAGAGATAGCGCGATAAACCAAAGTGAATTATCTGCAGGAGGCCCTGGTGCATGAATCTGTGCAGCGGGTACGACCTCGGACCAGCAGGGGCCGAGAAAACCACCGTCTCATGGGGTCGGACACTCAGGGTCAGGGAAAAATCCAATATATATCTGGTGATATCTCGGGTGCTATTAGAGATAGCGCAATAAATCAAAGTGAATTATCTGCAGGCCGCCCTGGCGCATGAATCTGTGCAGCGGGAACGACCTCGGACCGCCAGGGGCCGAAAAAACTACCGTCTCATGGGGCCGGACTGTCAGGGTCAGGGAAAAATCCAATATATATCTGGTGATATATCGGGTGCTCTTACAGATAGCGCACTAAACCAAAGTGAATTATCTGCAGGGGGCCCTGGCGCATGAATCTGTGCAGCGGGAACGACCTCGGACCACCAGGGGCCGAGAAAACCACCGTCTCATGGGGTCGGACACTCAGGGCCAGGGAGAAATACAATATATATCTTGTGATATATCGGGTGCTCTTACAGATAGCGCACTAAACCAAAGTGAATTATCTGCAGGGGCCCCTGGCGCATGAATCTGTGCAGCGGGAACGACCTCGGACCACCAGGGGCCGAGAAAACCACCGTCTCATGGGGCCGGACACTCAGGGTCAGGGGAAAATCCAATATATATATGGTGATATCTCGGGTGCTATTACAGATAGCGCAATAAATCAAAGTGCATTGTCTGTAGGAGGCCCTGGCGCCTGAATCTGAGCAGCGGGATCGACCTCGGACCACCAGGGGCCGAGAAAATCACCGTCTCATGGGGCCGGACTGTCAGGGTCAGGGAAAAATCCAATATATATCTGGTGATATCTCGGGTGCTATTAGAGATAGCGCAATAAATCAAAGTGAATTATCTGCAGGGGGCCCTGGCGCATGAATCTGAGCAGCGGGATCAACCTCGGATCACGAGGGACCGAGAAAACCATCGACACATGGGGCCGGACTGTCAGGGTCAAGGAAAAATCCACTATATATCTGGTGATGTCTCGGGTGCTATTACAGACAGCGCAATAAATCAAAGTGCATTGTCTGTTGGAGGCCCTGGCGCATGAATCTGTGCAGCGGGATCGACCACGGACCGCCAGGGGCCGAGAAAATCACCGTCTCATGGGGCCGGACTGTCAGGGTCAGAGAAAAATCCAATATATATCTGGTGATATCTCGGGTGCTATTAGAGATAGCGCAATAAATCAAAGTGCATTGTCTGTAGGAGGCCCTGGCGCATGAATCTGTGCAGCGGGAACGACCTCGGACCAGCAGGGGCCGAGAAAACCACCGTCTCATGGGGTCGGACACTCAGGGTCAGGGAAAAATCCAATATATATCTGGTGATATCTCGGGTGCTATTACAGATAGCGCAATAAATCAAAGTGAATTATCTGCAGGGGGCCCTGCCGCATGAATCTGTGCAGCGGGAACGACGTCGAACCACCAGAGGCCGAGAAAATCACCGTCTCATGGGGCCGGACTGTCAGGGTCAGGGAAAAATCCAATATATATCTGGTGATATGTCGGGTGGTCTTACAGATAGCGCACTAAACCAAAGTGAATCATCTGTATGGGGCCCTGGCGCATGAATCTGTGCAGTGGGCACGACCTCGGACCACCAGGGGCCGAGAAAATCACCGTCTCATGGGGCCGGACTGTCAGGGACAGGGAAAAATCCAATATATATCTGGTGATATCTCGGGTGCTATTAGAGATAGCGCGATAAACCAAAGTGAATTATCTGCAGGAGGCCCTGGCGCATGAATCTGTGCAGCGGGAACGACCTCGGACCACCAGGGGCTGAGAAAACCACCGTCTCATGGGGCCGGACACTCAGGGTCAGGGAAAAATCCAATATATATCTGGTGATATCTCGGGTGCTATTAGAGATAGCGAAATAAATGAAAGTCCATTGTCTGCAGGAGGCCCTAGCGCATGAACCTGTGCAGCGGTATCGACCTCGGACCACCAGGGGCCGAGAAAACCACCGTCTCACGGGGTCGGACACTCAGGGTCAGGGAAAAATACAATATATATCTTGTGATATATCGGGTGCTCTTACAGATAGCGCACTAAACCAAAGTGAATTATCTGCAGGGGCCCCTGGCGCATGAATCTGTGCAGCGGGAACGACCTCGGACCAGCAGGGGCCGAGAAAACCACCGTCTCATGGGGCCGGACCCTCAGGGTCAGGGAAAAATCCAATATATATCTGGTGATATCGCGGGTGCTATTACAGATAGCGCAATAAATCAAAGTGCATTGTCTGTAGGAGGCCCTGGCGCATGAATCTGTGCAGCGTGAACGACCTCGGACCACCAGGGGCCGAAAAAACTAGCGTCTCATGGGGCCGGGCACTCAGGGTCAGGGAAAAATCCAATATATATCTGGTGACATCTCGGGTGCTATTACAGCCAGCGCAATAAATCAAAGTGCATTGTCTGTAGGAGGCACTGGCGAATGAATCTGTGCAGCAGGAACGACCTCGGACCACCAGGTGCCGAGAAAATTACAGATATTCGAATCCGTCACCCAAGGTCATGTAAAAATCCAGCATATATTTGGTGAAATCTCGGGTGCTATTACAGATAGCGCACTAAACCAATGCGAATTATCTGCAGGGGCCCTGGCGCATGAATCTGTGCAGCGGGAACGACCTCGGACCACCAGGGGCCGAGAAAATCACCGTCTCATGGGGTCGGACACTCAGGGTCAGGGAAAAATCCAATAAGTATCTGGTGATATCTCGGGTGCTATTAGAGATAGCGCAATAAATCAAAGTGAATTATCTGCAGGCCGCCCTGGCGCATGAATCTGTGCAGCGGGAACGACCTCGGACCGCCAGGGGCCGAAAAAACTACCGTCTCATGGGGCCGGACTGTCAGGGTCAGGAAAAAATCCAATATATATCTGGGGATATATCGGGTGCTCTTACAGATAGCGCACTAAACCAAAGTGAATTATCTGCAGGGGGCCCTGGCGCATGAATCTGTGCAGCGGGAACGACCTCGGACCACCAGGGGCCGAGAAAACCACCGTCTCATGGGGTCGGACACTCAGGGCCAGGGAAAAATACAATATATATCTTGTGATATATCGGGTGCTCTTACAGATAGCGCACTAAACCAAAGTGAATTATCTGCAGGGGCCCCTGGCGCATGAATCTGTGCAGCGGGAACGACCTCGGACCACCAGGGGCCGAGAAAACCACCGTCTCATGGGGCCGGACACTCAGGGTCAGGGGAAAATCCAATATATATATGGTGATATCTCGGGTGCTATTACAGATAGCGCAATAAATCAAAGTGCATTGTCTGTAGGAGGCCCTGGCGCCTGAATCTGAGCAGCGGGATCGACCTCGGACCACCAGGGGCCGAGAAAATCACCGCCTCATGGGGCCGGACTGTCAGGGTCAGGGAAAAATCCAATATATATCTGGTGATATCTCGGGTGCTATTAGAGATAGCGCAATAAATCAAAGTGAATTATCTGCAGGGGGCCCTGGCGCATGAATCTGAGCAGCGGGATCAACCTCGGATCACGAGGGACCGAGAAAACCATCGACACATGGGGCCGGACTGTCAGGGTCAAGGAAAAATCCACTATATATCTGGTGATGTCTCGGGTGCTATTACAGACAGCGCAATAAATCAAAGTGCATTGTCTGTAGGAGGACCTGGCGCATGTATCTGTGCAGCGGGATCGACCTCGGACCACCAGGGGCCGAGATAATCACCGTCTCATGGGGCCGGACTGTCAGGGTCAGGGAAAAATCCAATATATATCTGGTGATATCTCGGGTGCTATTAGAGATAGCGCAATAAATCAAAGTGAATTATCTGCAGGGGGGCCTGCCGCATGAATCTGTGCAGTGGGAAAGACCTCGAACCACCAGGGGCCGAGAAAATCACCGTCTCATGGGGCCGGACTGTCAGGGTCAGGGAAAAATCCAATATATATCTGGTGATATCTCGGGTGCTATTAGAGATAGCGCAATAAACCGAAGTGCATCGTCTGCAGGAGGCCATGGCGCATGAATCTGTGCAGCGGGAACGACCTCGGACCAGCAGGGGCCGAGAAAACCACCGTCTCATAGGGCCGGGCACTCAATGTCAGGGGAAAATCCAATATATATATGGTGATATCTCGGGTGCTATTACAGATAGCGCAATAAATCAAAGTGCATTGTCTGTAGGAGGCGCTGGCGCATGAATCTATGCAGCGGGACCTACCTCGGAACCCCAGGGGCCGAGAAAACTACCGTCTCATGGGGCCGGACACTCAGAGTCGGGGAAAAATTCAATATATATCTGGTGATATCTCGGGTGCTCTTACAGATAGCGCACTAAACCAAAGTGAATCATCTGCAGGGGGCTCTGGCGCATGAAGCTGTGCAGCGGGATCGACATCGGACCACCAGGGGCCGAGAAAACCACCGTCTCATGGGGTCGGACTGTCAGAGTCAGGGAAAAATCCAATACATATCTGGTGATATCTCGGGTGCTATTGGAGATAGCGAATTAAATCAAAGTGTATTGTCTGCAGGTGGCCCTGGCGCATGAATCTGTGCAGCGGGAACGACCTCGGAATAAAAGGGTCCGAGAAAATTACAGATATTCGGAATCCGTCACCCAAGGACATGTAAAAATCCAGCATATATCTGGTGATATCTCGGGTGCTATTACAGATTGCGCAATAAACCGAAACGAATTGTCTGCAGGAAGCCTTGGCGCATGAATCTGTTCAGCGGGATCGACCTCGGACCACGAGGGACCGAGAAAACCATGGACACATGGGGCCGGACTGTCAGGGTCAAGGACAGATCTAATATATATCTGGTGATATCTCGGGTGCTATTAGAGATAGCGCAATAAATCAAAGTGAATTATCTGCAGGGGGCCCTGGCGCATGAATCTGAGCAGCGGGATCAACCTCGGATCACGAGGGACCGAGAAAACCATCGACACATGGGGCCGGACTGTCAGGGTCAAGGAAAAATCCACTATATATCTGGTGATGTCTCGGGTGCTATTACAGACAGCGCAATAAATCAAAGTGCATTGTCTGTAGGAGGACCTGGCGCATGTATCTGTGCAGCGGGATCGACCTCGGACCACCAGGGGCCGAGATAATCACCGTCTCATGGGGCCGGACTGTCAGGGTCAGGGAAAAATCCAATATATATCTGGTGATATGTCGGGTGGTCTTACAGATAGCGCACTAAACCAAAGTGAATCATCTGTAGGGGGCCCTGGCGCATGAATCTGTGCAGTGGGCACGACCTCGGACCACCAGGGGCCGAGAAAATCACCGTCTCATGGGGCCAGACTGTCAGGGACAGGGAAAAATCCAATATATATCTGGTGATATCGCGGGTGCTATTAGAGATAGCGCAATAAACCGAAGTGCATCGTCTGCAGGAGGCCATGGCGCATGAATCTGTGCAGCGGGAACGACCTCGGAATACCAGGGGCCGAGAAAATTACAGATATTCGGAATCCGTCACCCAAGGACATGTAAAAATCCAGCATATATCTGGTGATATCTCGGGTGCTATTACAGATTGGGCAATAAACCAAAACGAATTGTCTGCAGGAAGCCTTGGCGCATGAATCTGTTCAGCGGGATCGACCTCGGACCACGAGGGACCGAGAAAACCATCGACACATGGGGCCGGACTGTCAGGGTCAAGGAAAGATCCAATATATATCTGGTGATATCTCGGGTGCTATTAGAGATAGCGCAATAAATCAAAGTGTATTGTCTGCAGGAGGCCCTGGCACATGAATCTGTGCAGCGGGAACGACCTCGGACCAGCAGGGGCCGAGAAAACCACCGTCTCATGGGGTCGGACACTCAGGGTCAGGGAAAAATCCAATATATATCTGGTGATATCTCGGGTGCTATTAGAGATTGGGCAATAAACCAAAACGAATTATCTGCAGGAGGCCCTGGCGCATGAATCTGTGCAGCGGGAACGACGTCGAACCACCAGAGGCCGAGAAAACCATCGACACATGGGGCCGGACTGTCAGGGTCAGGGAAAAATCCAATATATATCTGGTGATATGTCGGGTGGTCTTACAGATAGCGCACTAAACCAAAGTGAATCATCTGTAGGGGGCCCTGGCGCATGAATCTGGGCAGCGGGAACGACCTCGGACCATCAGGGGCCGAGAAAACCACCGTCTCATGGGGTCGGACACTCAGGGTCAGGGAAAAATCCAATATATATCTGGTGATATCTCGGGTGCTATTACAGATAGCGCAATAAATCAAAGTGAATTATCTGCAGGGGGCCCTGCCGCATGAATCTGTGCAGCGGGAACGACGTCGAACCACCAGAGGCCGAGAAAATCACCGTCTCATGGGGCCGGACTGTCAGGGTCAGGGAAAAATCCAATATATATCTGGTGATATGACGGGTGGTCTTACAGATAGCGCACTAAACCAAAGTGAATCATCTGTAGGGGGCCCTGGCGCATGAATCTGTGCAGTGGGCACGACCTCGGACCACCAGGGGCCGAGAAAATCACCGTCTCATGGGGCCGGACTGTCAGGGACAGGGAAAAATCCAATATATATCTGGTGATATCTCGGGTGCTATTAGAGATAGCGCAATAAACCGAAGTGCATCGACTGCAGGAGGCCATGGCGCATGAATCTGTGCAGCGGGAACGACCTCGGAATACCAGAGGCCGAGAAAATTACAGATATTCGGAATCCGTCACCCAAGGACATGTAAAAATCCAGCATATATCTGGTGATATCTCGGGTGCTATTACAGATTGGGCAATAAACCAAAACGAATTGTCTGCAGGAAGCCTTGGCGAATGAATCTGTTCAGCGGGATCGACCTCGGACCACGAGGGACCGAGAAAACCATCGACACATGGGGCCGGACTGTCAGGGTCAAGGAAAGATCCAATATATATCTGGTGATATCTCGGGTGCTATTAGAGATAGCGCAATAAATCAAAGTGTATTGTCTGCAGGAGGCCCTGGCACATGAATCTGTGCAGCGGGAACGACCTCGGACCAGCAGGGGCCGAGAAAACCACCGTCTCATGGGGTCGGACACTCAGGGTCAGGGAAAAATCCAATATATATCTGGTGATATCTCGGGTGCTATTACAGATAGCGCAATAAATCAAAGTGAATTATCTGCAGGGGGCCCTGCCGCATGAATCTGTGCAGCGGGAACGACGTCGAACCACCAGAGGCCGAGAAAATCACCGTCTCATGGGGCCGGACTGTCAGGGTCAGGGAAAAATCCAATATATACCTGGTGATATCTCGGGTGCTATTACAGATAGCGCAATAAATCAAAGTGCATTGTCTGCAGGAGGCCCTGGCGCATGAATCTGTTCAGCGGGAACGACCTCGGACCACCAGGGTCCGAGAAAACCACCGTCTCATGGGGCCGGACTGTCAGGGTTAGGGAAAAATCCAATATATATCTGGTGATATCTCGGGTGCTATTAGAGATAGCGCGATAAACCAAAGTGCATTGTCTGCAGGAAGCCCTGGCGCATGAATCTGTGGAGCAGGAACGACCACGGACCACCAGGGGCTGAGAAAACCACCGTCTCATAGGTCCGGGCACTCAATGTCAGGGGAAAATCCAATATATATATGGTGATATCTCGGGTGCTATTACAGATAGCGCAATAAATCAAAGTGAATTATCTGCAGGGGGCCCTGCCGCATGAATCTGTGCAGCGGGAACGACGTCGAACCACCAGAGGCCGAGAAAATCACCGTCTCATGGGGCCGGACTGTCAGGGTCAGGGAAAAATCCAATATATATCTGGTGATATGTCGGGTGGTCTTACAGATAGCGCACTAAACCAAAGTGAATCATCTGTATGGGGCCCTGGCGCATGAATCTGTGCAGTGGGCACGACCTCGGACCACCAGGGGCCGAGAAAATCACCGTCTCATGGGGCCGGACTGTCAGGGACAGGGAAAAATCCAATATATATCTGGTGATATCTCGGGTGCTATTAGAGATAGCGAAATAAATCAAAGTCCATTGTCTCCAGGAGGCCCTAGCGCATGAACCTGTGCAGCGGTATCGACCTCGGACCACCAGGGGCCGAGAAAACCACCGTCTCATGGGGTCGGACACTCAGGGTCAGGGAAAAATCCAATATATATCTGGTGATATCTCGGGTGCTATTAGAGATAGCGCGATAAACCAAAGTGAATTATCTGCAGGAGGCCCTGGCGCATGAATCTGTGCAGCGGGAACGACCTCGGACCACCAGGGGCAGAGAAAACCACTGTCTCATGGGGCCGGACACTCAGGGTCAGGGAAAAATCCAATATATATCTGGTGATATCTCGGGTGCTATTAGAGATAGCGAAATAAATGAAAGTCCATTGTCTGCAGGAGGCCCTAGCGCATGAACCTGTGCAGCGGTATCGACCTCGGACCACCAGGGGCCGAGAAAACCACCGTCTCACGGGGTCGGACACTCAGGGTCAGGGAAAAATCCAATATATATCTGGTGATATCTCGGGTGCTATTAGAGATTGCTCAATAAACCAAAGTGCATTGTCTGTAGGAGGCCCTGGCGCATGAATCTGTGCAGCGTGAACGACCTCGGACCACCAGGGGCCGAAAAAACTAGCGTCTCATGGGGCCGGGCACTCAGGGTCTGGGAAAAATCCAATATATATCTGGTGACATCTCGGGTGCTATTACAGCCAGCGCAATAAATCAAAGTGCATTGTCTGCAGGAGGCACTGGCGAATGAATCTGTGCAGCAGGAACGACCTCGGACCACCAGGTGCCGAGAAAATTACAGATATTCGAATCCGTCACCCAAGGTCATGTAAAAATCCAGCATATATTTGGTGAAATCTCGGGTGCTATTACAGATAGCGCACTAAACCAAAGCGAATTATCTGCAGGGGCCCTGGCGCATGAATCTGTGCAGCGGGAACGACCTCGGACCACCAGGGGCCGAGAAAATCACCGTCTCATGGGGCCGGACTGTCAGTGTCATTGATAAATCCAATATATATCTGGTGATATCTCGGGTGCTATTAGAGATAGCGAAATAAATCAAAGTCCATTGTCTGCAGGAGGCCCTAGCGCATGAATCTGTGCAGCGGGATCGACCTCGGACCACCAGGGGTCGAGAAAACCACCGTAACATTGTGCCGGGCACTCAGGGTCAGGGAAAAATACAATACATATCTGGTGATATCTCGGGTGCTATTAGAGATAGCGCGATAAACCAAAGTGAATTATCTGCAGGAGGCCCTGGTGCATGAATCTGTGCAGCGGGTACGACCTCGGACCAGCAGGGGCCGAGAAAACCACCGTCTCATGGGGTCGGACACTCAGGGTCAGGGAAAAATCCAATATATATCTGGTGATATCTCGGGTGCTATTACAGATAGCGCAATAAATCAAAGTGCATTGTCTGTAGGAGGCCCTGACGCATGAATGTGCGCAGCGGGAACGACCTCGGACCACCAGGGGCAGAGAAAACCACCGTCTCATGGGGTCGGACACTCAGGGTCAGGGAAAAATCCAATAAGTATCTGGTGATATCTCGGGTGCTATTAGAGATAGCGCAATAAATCAAAGTGAATTATCTGCAGGCCGCCCTGGCGCATGAATCTGTGCAGCGGGAACGACCTCGGACCGCCAGGGGCCGAAAAAACTACCGTCTCATGGGGCCGGACTGTCAGGGTCAGGGAAAAATCCAATATATATCTGGTGATATATCGGGTGCTCTTACAGATAGCGCACTAAACCAAAGTGAATTATCTGCAGGGGGCCCTGGCGCATGAATCTGTGCAGCGGGAACGACCTCGGACCACCAGGGGCTGAGAAAACCACCGTCTCATGGGGTCGGACACTCAGGGCCAGGGAAAAATACAATATATATCTTGTGATATATCGGGTGCTCTTACAGATAGCGCACTAAACCAAAGTGAATTATCTGCAGGGGCCCCTGGCGCATGAATCTGTGCAGCGGGAACGACCTCGGACCACCAGGGGCCGAGAAAATCACCGTCTCATGGGGCCGGACTGTCAGGGTCAGGGAAAAATCCAATATATATCTGGTGATATCTCGGGTGCTATTAGAGATAGCGCAATAAATCAAAGTGAATTATCTGCAGGGGGCCCTGGCGCATGAATCTGAGCAGCGGGATCAACCTCGGATCACGAGGGACCGAGAAAACCATCGACACATGGGGCCGGACTGTCAGGGTCAAGGAAAAATCCACTATATATCTGGTGATATCTCGGGTGCTATTAGAGATAGAACAATAAATCAAAGTGCATTGTCTGCAGGAAGCCCTGGCGCATGAATCTGTGGAGCGGGAACGACCACGGACCACCAGGGGCTGAGAAAACCACCGTCTCATAGGGCCGGGCACTCAATGTCAGGGGAAAATCCAATATATATATGGTGATATCTCGGGTGCTATTACAGATAGCGCGATAAACCAAAGTGAATTATCTGCAGGAGGCCCTGGCGCATGAATCTGTGCAGCGGGAACGACCTCGGACCATCAGGGGCCGAGAAAACCACCGTCTCATGGGGTGGGACACTCAGGGTCAGGGAAAAATCCAATATATACCTGGTGATATCTCGGGTGCTATTACAGATAGCGCAATAAATCAAAGTGCATTGTCTGTAGGAGGCGCTGGCGCATGAATCTATGCAGCGGGACCGACCTCGGAACCCCAGGGGCCGAGAAAACTACCGTCTCATGGGGCCGGACACTCAGAGTCGGGGAAAAATTCAATATATATCTGGTGATATCTCGGGTGCTCTTACAGATAGCGCACTAAACCAAAGTGAATCATCTGCAGGGGGCCCTGGCGCATGAAGCTGTGCAGGGGGATCGACATCGGACCACCAGGGGCCGAGAAAACCACCGTCTCATGGGGTCGGACTGTCAGGGTCAGGGAAAAATCCAATACATATCTGGTGATATCTCGGGTGCTATTGGAGATAGCGAATTAAATCAAAGTGTATTGTCTGCAGGTGGCCCTGGCGCATGAATCTGTGCAGCGGGAACGACCTCGGAATAATAGGGTCCGAGAAAATTACAGATATTCGGAATCCGTCACCCAAGGACATGTAAAAATCCAGCATATATCTGGTGATATCTCGGGTGCTATTACAGATTGCGCAATAATCTGAAACGAATTGTCTGCAGGAAGCCTTGGCGCATGAATCTGTTCAGCGGGATCGACCTCGGACCACGAGGGACCGAGAAAACCATCGACACATGGGGCCGGACTGTCAGGGTCAAGGACAGATCTAATATATATCTGGTGATATCTCGGGTGCTATTAGAGATAGCGCAATAAATCAAAGTGTATTGTCTGCAGGAGGCCCTGGCGCATGAATCTGTGCAGCCGGAACGACCTCGGACCAGCAGGGGCCGAGAAAACCACCGTCTCATGGTGTCGGACCCTCAGGGTCAGGGAAAAATCCAATATATATCTGGTGATGTCTCGGGTGCTATTACAGATAGGGAATATATCAAAGTGCATTGTCTGTAGGAGGCCCTGGCGAATGAATCTGTGCAGCGGGATCGACCTCGGACCGACAGGGGCCGAGAAAATCACCGTCTCATGGGGCCGGACTGTCAGGGTCAGAGAAAAATCCAATATATATCTGGTGATATCTCGGGTGCTATTAGAGATAGCGCAATAAATCAAAGTGCATTGTCTGTAGGAGGCCCTGGCGCATGAATCTGTGCAGCGGAAACGACCTCGGACCACCAGGGGCCGAGAAAACTACCGTCTCATGGGGTCGGACCCTCAGGGTCAGGGAAAAATCCAATATATATCTGGTGATATCTCGGGTGTTATTACAGATAGCCCAATAAATCAAAGTGTATTGTCTGTAGGAGGCCCTGGCGCATGAATCTGTGCTGCGGGATCAACCTCGGACCACCAGGGGCCGAGAAAATCACCGTCTCATGGGGCCGGACTGTCAGGGTCAGGGAAAAATCCAATATATATCTGGTGATATCTCGGGCGCTATTAGGGATAGCGCAATAAATCAAAGTGTATTGTCTGCAGGAGGCCCTGGCGCATGAACCTGTGCAGCGGGAACGACCTCAGACCAGCAGGGGCCGAGAAAACCACCGTCTCATGGGGTCGGACACTCAGAGTCAGGGAAAAATCCAATATATATCTGGTGATATCTCGGGTGCTATTACAGATAGCGCAATAAATCAAAGTGCATTATCTGTAGCAGGCCCTGGCGCATGAATCTGTGCAGCGGGAACGACCTCGGACCACCAGGGGCCGAGAAAACCACCGTCTCATGGGGTCGGACACTCAGGGTCAGGGAAACATCCAATATATATCTGGTGATATATCGGGTGCTATTAGAGATAGCGCGATAAACCAAAGTGAATTATCTGCAGGAGGCCCTGGCGCATGAATCTGTGCAGCGGGAACGACCTCGGACCATCAGGGGCCGAGAAAACCACCGTCTCATGGGGTGGGACACTCAGGGTCAGGGAAAAATCCAATATATACCTGGTGATATCTCGGGTGCTATTACAGATAGCGCAATAAATCAAAGCGCATTGTCTGCAGGAGGCCCTGGCGCATGAATCTGTGCAGCGGGAACGACCTCGGACCACCAGGGGCCGAGAAAATCTACGTCTCATGGGGCCGGACTGTCAGGGTCAGGGAAAAATCCAATATATATCTGGTGATATCTCGGGTGCTATTAGAGATAGCGAAATAAATCAAAGTCCATTGTCTGCAGGAGGCCCTAGCGCATGAATCTGTGCAGCGGGATCGATCTCGGACCACCAGGGGTCGAGAAAACCACCGAAACATTGTGCCGGGCACTCAGGGTCAGGGAAAAATACAATATATATCTGGTGATATCTCGGGTGTTATTAGAGATAGCGCGATAAACCAAAGTGAATTATCTGCAGGAGTCCCTTGTGCAAGAATCTGTGGAGCGGGTACGACCTCGGGCCAGCAGGGGCCGAGAAAACCACCGTCTCATGGGGTCGGACACTCAGGGTCAGGGAAAAATCCAATATATATCTGGTGATATCTCGGGTGCTATTACAGATAGCGCAATAAATCAAAGTGCATTGTCTGTAGGAGGCCCTGGCGCATGAATCTGTGCAGCGGGAACGACCTTGGACCACCAGGGGCAGAGAAAACCACCGTCTCATGGGGCCGGACACTCAGGGTCAGGGAAAAATCCAATATATATCTGGTGATATCTCGGGTGCTATTAGAGATAGCGAAATAAATCAAAGTCCATTGTCTCCAGGAGGCCCTAGCGCATTAACCTGTGCAGCGGTATCGACCTCGGACCACCAGGGGCCGAGAAAACCACCGTCTCATGGGGTCAGACACTCAGGGTCAGGGAAAAATCCAATATATATCTGGTGATATCTCGGGTGCTATTAGAGATAGCGCGATAAACCAAAGTGAATTATCTGCAGGAGGCCCTGGCGCATGAATCTGTGCAGCGGGAACGACCTCGGACCACCAGGGGAAGAGAAAACCACCGTCTCATGGGGCCGGACACTCAGGGTCAGGGAAAAATCCAATATATATCTGGTGATATCTCGGGTGCTATTAGAGATTGCTCAATAAACCAAAGTGCATTGTCTGCAGGAGGCCCCGGCGCATGTATCTGTGCAGCGGGAACGACCTCGGACCAGCAGGGGCCGAGAAAACCACCGTCTCATGGGGTCGGACCCTCAGGGTCAGGGAAAAATCCAATATATATCTGGTGATATCGCGTGTGCTATTACAGATAGCGCAATAAATCAAAGTGCATTGTCTGTAGGAGGCCCTGGCTCATGAATCTGTGCAGCGGGAACGACCTCGGACCACCAGGGGCCGAAAAAACTAGCGTCTCATGGGGCCGGGCACTCAGGGTCAGGGAAAAATACAATATATATCTGGTGACATCTCGGGTGCTATTACAGACAGCGCAATAAATCAAAGTGCATTGTCTGCAGGAGGCCATGGCGCATGAATCTGTGCAGCGGGAACGACCTCGGAATAAAAGGGTCCGAGAAAATTACAGATATTCGGAATCCGTCACCCAAGGACATGTAAAAATCCAGCATATATCTGGTGATATCTCGGGTGCTATTACAGATTGCGCAATAAACCGAAACGAATTGTCTGCAGGAAGCCTTGGCGCATGAATCTGTTCAGCGGGATCGACCTCGGACCACGAGGGACCGAGACAACCATCGACACATGGGGCCGGACTGTCAGGGTCAAGGACAGATCCAATATATATCTGGTGATATCTCGGGTGCTATTAGAGATAGCGCAATAAATCAAAGTGTATTGTCTGCAGGAGGCCCTGGCGCATGAATCTGTGCAGCCGGAACGACCTCGGACCAGCAGGGGCCGAGAAAACCACCGTCTCATGGTGTCGGACCCTCAGGGTCAGGGAAAAATCCAATATATATCTGGTGATGTCTCGGGTGCTATTACAGATAGGGAATAAATCAAAGTGCATTGTCTGTAGGAGGCCCTGGCGCATGAATCTGTGCAGCGGGATCGACCTCGGACCGCCAGGGGCCGAGAAAATCACCGTCTCATGGGGCCGGACTGTCAGGGTCAGAGAAAAATCCAATATATATCTGGTGATATCTCGGGTGATATTAGAGATAGCGAAATAAATCAAAGTCCATGGTCTCCAGGAGGCCCTAGCGCATGAACCTGTGCAGCGGTATCGACCTCGGACCACCAGGGGCCGAGGAAACCACCGTCTCATGGGGTCGGACACTCAGGGTCAGGGAAAAATCCAATATATATCTGGTGATATCTCGGGTGCTATTAGAGATTGCTCAATAAACCAAAGTGCATTGTCTGCAGGAGGCCCCGGCGCATGTATCTGTGCAGCGGGAACGACCTCGGACCATCAGGGGCCGAGAAAACCACCGTCTCATGGGGTGGGACACTCAGGGTCAGGGAAAAATCCAATATATACCTGGTGATATCTCGGGTGCTATTACAGATAGCGCAATAAATCAAAGCGCATTGTCTGCAGGTGGCCCTGGCGCATGAATCTGTGCAGCGGGAACGACCTCGGACCACCAGGGGCCGAGAAAATCTACGTCTCATGGGGCCGGACTGTCAGGGTCAGGGAAAAATCCAATATATATCTGGTGATATCTCGGGTGCTATTAGAGATAGCGCAATAAAACAAAGTCCATTGTCTGCAGGAGGCCCTAGCGCATGAATCTGTGCAGCGGGATCGATCTCGGACCACCAGGGGTCGAGAAAACCACCGAAACATTGTGCCGGGCACTCAGGGTCAGGGAAAAATACAATATATATCTGGTGATATCTCGGGTGTTATTAGAGATAGCGCGATAAACCAAAGTGAATTATCTGCAGGAGTCCCTTGTGCAAGAATCTGTGGAGCGGGTACGACCTCGGGCCAGCAGGGGCCGAGAAAACCACCGTCTCATGGGGTCGGACACTCAGGGTCAGGGAAAAATCCAATATATATCTGGTGATATCTCGGGTGCTATTACAGATAGCGCAATAAATCAAAGTGCATTGTCTGTAGGAGGCCCTGGCGCATGAATCTGTGCAGCGGGAACGACCTTGGACCACCAGGGGCAGAGAAAACCACCGTCTCATGGGGCCGGACACTCAGGGTCAGGGAAAAATCCAATATATATCTGGTGATATCTCGGGTGCTATTAGAGATTGCTCAATAAACCAAAGTGCATTGTCTGCAGGAGGCCCCGGCGCATGTATCTGTGCAGCGGGAACGACCTCGGACCAGCAGGGGCCGAGAAAACAACCGTCTCATGGGGTCGGACCCTCAGGGTCAGGGAAAAATCCAATATATATCTGGTGATATCGCGTGTGCTATTACAGATAGCGCAATAAATCAAAGTGCATTGTCTGTAGGAGGCCCTGGCGCATGAAACTGTGCAGCGGGAACGACCTCGGACCACCAGTGGCCGAAAAAGCTAGCGTCTCATGGGGCCGGGCACTCAGGGTCAGGGAAAAATACAATATATATCTGGTGACATCTCGGGTGCTATTACAGACAGCGCAATAAATCAAAGGGCATTGTCTGCAGGAGGCCATGGCGCATGAATCTGTGCAGCGGGAACGACCTCGGAATAAAAGGGTCCGAGAAAATTACAGATATTCGGAATCCGTCACCCAAGGACATGTAAAAATCCAGCATATATCTGGTGATATCTCGGGTGCTATTACAGATTGCGCAATAAACCGAAACGAATTGTCTGCAGGAAGCCTTGGCGCATGAATCTGTTCAGCGGGATCGACCTCGGACCACGAGGGACCGAGAAAACCATCGACACATGGGGCCGGACTGTCAGGGTCAAGGACAGATGCAATATATATCTGGTGATATTTCGGGTGCTATTAGAGATAGCCCAATAAATCAAAGTGTATTGTCTGCAGGAGGCCCTGGCGCATGAATCTGTGCAGCCGGAACGACCTCGGACCAGCAGGGGCCGAGAAAACCACCGTCTCATGGGGCCGGACACTCAGGGTCAGGGAAAAATCCAATATATATCTGGTGATATCTCGGGTGCTATTAGAGATAGCGAAATAAATCAAAGTCCATTGTCTCCAGGAGGCCCTAGCGCATGAACCTGTGCAGCGGTATCGACCTCGGACCACCAGGGGCCGAGAAAACCACCGTCTCATGGGGTCGGACACTCAGGGTCAGGGAAAAATCCAATATATATCTGGTGATATCTCGGGTGCTATTAGAGATAGCGCGATAAACCAAAGTGAATTATCTGCAGGAGGCCCTGGCGCATGAATCTGTGCAGCGGGAACGACCTCGGACCACCAGGGGAAGAGAAAACCACCGTCTCATGGGGCCGGACACTCAGGGTTAGGGAAAAATCCAATATATATCTGGTGATATCTCGGGTGCTATTAGAGATTGCTCAATAAACCAAAGTGCATTGTCTGCAGGAGGCCCCGGCGCATGTATCTGTGCAGCGGGAACGACCTCGGACCAGCAGGGGCCGAGAAAACCACCGTCTCATGGGGTCGGACCCTCAGGGTCAGGGAAAAATCCAATATATATCTGGTGATATCGCGTGTGCTATTACAGATAGCGCAATAAATCAAAGTGCATTGTCTGTAGGAGGCCCTGGCGCATGAATCTGTGCAGCGGGAACGACCTCGGACCACCAGGGGCCGAAAAAACTAGCGTCTCATGGGGCCGGGCACTCAGGGTCAGGGAAAAATACAATATATATCTGGTGACATCTCGGGTGCTATTACAGACAACGCAATAAATCAAAGTGCATTGTCTGCAGGAGGCCATGGCGCATGAATCTGTGCAGCGGGAACGACCTCGGAATAAAAGGGTCCGAGAAAATTACAGATATTCGGAATCCGTCACCCAAGGACATGTAAAAATCCAGCATATATCTGGTGATATCTCGGGTGCTATTACAGATTGCGCAATAAACCGAAACGAATTGTCTGCAGGAAGCCTTGGCGCATGAATCTGTTCAGCGGGATCGACCTCGGACCACGAGGGACCGAGAAAACCATCGACACATGGGGCCGGACTGTCAGGGTCAAGGACAGATCCAATATATATTTGGTGATATCTCGGGTGCTATTAGAGATAGCGCAATAAATCAAAGTGTATTGTCTGCAGGAGGCCCTGGCGCATGAATCTGTGCAGCCGGAACGACCTCGGACCAGCAGGGGCCGAGAAAACCACCGTCTCATGGTGTCGGACCCTCAGGGTCAGGGAAAAATCCAATATATATCTGGTGATGTCTCGGGTGCTATTACAGATAGGGAAAATAAATCAAAGTGCATTGTCTGTAGGAGGCCCTGGCGCATGAATCTGTGCAGCGGGATCGACCTCGGACCGCTAGGGGCCGAGAAAATCACCGTCTCATGGGGCCGGACTGTCAGGGTCAGAGAAAAATCCAATATATATCTGGTGATATCTCGGGTGCTATTAGAGATAGCGCAATAAATCAAAGTGTATTATCTGCTGGGGGCCCTGTCGCATGAATCTGTGCAGCGGGAACGACCTCGGACCACCTGGGGCCGAGAAAATCACCGTCTCATGGGGCCGGACACTCAGGGTTAGGGAAAAATCCAATATATATCTGGTGAAATCTCGGGTGCTATTAGAGATTGCTCAATAAACCAAAGTGCATTGTCTGCAGGAGGCCCCGGCGCATGTATCTGTGCAGCGGGAACGACCTCGGACCAGCAGGGGCCGAGAAAACCACCGTCTCATGGGGTCGGACCCTCAGGGTCAGGGATAAATCCAATATATATCTGGTGATATCGCGTGTGCTATTACAGATAGCGCAATAAATCAAAGTGCATTGTCTGTAGGAGGCCCTGGCGCATGAATCTGTGCAGCGGGAACGACCTCGGACCACCAGGGGCCGAAAAAACTAGCGTCTCATGGGGCCGGGCACTCAGGGTCAGGGAAAAATACAATATATATCTGGTGACATCTCGGGTGCTATTACAGACAGCGCAATAAATCAAAGTGCATTGTCTGCAGGAGGCCATGGCGCATGAATCTGTGCAGCGGGAACGACCTCGGAATAAAAGGGTCCGAGAAAATTACAGATATTCGGAATCCGTCACCCAAGGACATGTAAAAATCCAGCATATATCTGGTGATAACTCGGGTGCTATTACAGATTGCGCAATAAACCGAAACGAATTGTCTGCAGGAAGCCTTGGCGCATGAATCTGTTCAGCGGGATCGACCTCGGACCACGAGGGACCGAGAAAACCATCGACACATGGGGCCGGACTGTCAGGGTCAAGGACAGATCCAATATATATCTGGTGATATCTCGGGTGCTATTAGAGATAGCGCAATAAATCAAAGTGTATTGTCTGCAGGAGGCCCTGGCGCATGAATCTGTGCAGCCGGAACGACCTCGGACCAGCAGGGGCCGAGAAAACCACCGTCTCATGGTGTCGGACCCTCAGGGTCAGGGAAAAATCCAATATATATCTGGTGATGTCTCGGGTGCTATTACAGATAGGGAATAAATCAAAGTGCATTGTCTGTAGGAGGCCCTGGCGCATGAATCTGTGCAGCGGGATCGACCTCGGACCGCTAGGGGCCGAGAAAATCACCGTCTCATGGGGCCGGACTGTCAGGGTCAGAGAAAAATCCAATATATATCTGGTGATATCTCGGGTGCTATTAGAGATAGCGCAATAAATCAAAGTGTATTATCTGCTGGGGGCCCTGTCGCATGAATCTGTGCAGCGGGAAGGACCTCGGACCACCTGGGGCCGAGAAAATCACCGTCTCATGGGGCCGGACACTCAGGGTTAGGGAAAAATCCAATATATATCTGGTGAAATCTCGGGTGCTATTAGAGATTGCTCAATAAACCAAAGTGCATTGTCTGCAGGAGGCCCCGGCGCATGTATCTGTGCAGCGGGAACGACCTCGGACCAGCAGGGGCCGAGAAAACCACCGTCTCATGGGGTCGGACCCTCAGGGTCAGGGAAAAATCCAATATATATCTGGTGATATCGCGTGTGCTATTACAGATAGCGCAATAAATCAAAGTGCATTGTCTGTAGGAGGCCCTGGCGCATGAATCTGTGCAGCGGGAACGACCTCGGACCACCAGGGGCCGAAAAAACTAGCGTCTCATGGGGCCGGGCACTCAGGGTCAGGGAAAAATACAATATATATCTGGTGACATCTCGGGTGCTATTACAGACAACGCAATAAATCAAAGTGCATTGTCTGCAGGAGGCCATGGCGCATGAATCTGTGCAGCGGGAACGACCTCGGAATAAAAGGGTCCGAGAAAATTACAGATATTCGGAATCCGTCACCCAAGGACATGTAAAAATCCAGCATATATCTGGTGATATCTCGGGTGCTATTACAGATTGCGCAATAAACCGAAACGAATTGTCTGCAGGAAGCCTTGGCGCATGAATCTGTTCAGCGGGATCGACCTCGGACCACGAGGGACCGAGAAAACCATCGACACATGGGGCCGGACTGTCAGGGTCAAGGACAGATCCAATATATATTTGGTGATATCTCGGGTGCTATTAGAGATAGCGCAATAAATCAAAGTGTATTGTCTGCAGGAGGCCCTGGCGCATGAATCTGTGCAGCCGGAACGACCTCGGACCAGCAGGGGCCGAGAAAACCACCGTCTCATGGTGTCGGACCCTCAGGGTCAGGGAAAAATCCAATATATATCTGGTGATGTCTCGGGTGCTATTACAGATAGGGAAAATAAATCAAAGTGCATTGTCTGTAGGAGGCCCTGGCGCATGAATCTGTGCAGCGGGATCGACCTCGGACCGCTAGGGGCCGAGAAAATCACCGTCTCATGGGGCCGGACTGTCAGGGTCAGAGAAAAATCCAATATATATCTGGTGATATCTCGGGTGCTATTAGAGATAGCGCAATAAATCAAAGTGTATTATCTGCTGGGGGCCCTGTCGCATGAATCTGTGCAGCGGGAACGACCTCGGACCACCTGGGGCCGAGAAAATCACCGTCTCATGGGGCCGGACACTCAGGGTTAGGGAAAAATCCAATATATATCTGGTGAAATCTCGGGTGCTATTAGAGATTGCTCAATAAACCAAAGTGCATTGTCTGCAGGAGGCCCCGGCGCATGTATCTGTGCAGCGGGAACGACCTCGGACCAGCAGGGGCCGAGAAAACCACCGTCTCATGGGGTCGGACCCTCAGGGTCAGGGATAAATCCAATATATATCTGGTGATATCGCGTGTGCTATTACAGATAGCGCAATAAATCAAAGTGCATTGTCTGTAGGAGGCCCTGGCGCATGAATCTGTGCAGCGGGAACGACCTCGGACCACCAGGGGCCGAAAAAACTAGCGTCTCATGGGGCCGGGCACTCAGGGTCAGGGAAAAATACAATATATATCTGGTGACATCTCGGGTGCTATTACAGACAGCGCAATAAATCAAAGTGCATTGTCTGCAGGAGGCCATGGCGCATGAATCTGTGCAGCGGGAACGACCTCGGAATAAAAGGGTCCGAGAAAATTACAGATATTCGGAATCCGTCACCCAAGGACATGTAAAAATCCAGCATATATCTGGTGATAACTCGGGTGCTATTACAGATTGCGCAATAAACCGAAACGAATTGTCTGCAGGAAGCCTTGGCGCATGAATCTGTTCAGCGGGATCGACCTCGGACCACGAGGGACCGAGAAAACCATCGACACATGGGGCCGGACTGTCAGGGTCAAGGACAGATCCAATATATATCTGGTGATATCTCGGGTGCTATTAGAGATAGCGCAATAAATCAAAGTGTATTGTCTGCAGGAGGCCCTGGCGCATGAATCTGTGCAGCCGGAACGACCTCGGACCAGCAGGGGCCGAGAAAACCACCGTCTCATGGTGTCGGACCCTCAGGGTCAGGGAAAAATCCAATATATATCTGGTGATGTCTCGGGTGCTATTACAGATAGGGAATAAATCAAAGTGCATTGTCTGTAGGAGGCCCTGGCGCATGAATCTGTGCAGCGGGATCGACCTCGGACCGCTAGGGGCCGAGAAAATCACCGTCTCATGGGGCCGGACTGTCAGGGTCAGAGAAAAATCCAATATATATCTGGTGATATCTCGGGTGCTATTAGAGATAGCGCAATAAATCAAAGTGTATTATCTGCTGGGGGCCCTGTCGCATGAATCTGTGCAGCGGGAAGGACCTCGGACCACCTGGGGCCGAGAAAATCACCGTCTCATGGGGCCGGACACTCAGGGTTAGGGAAAAATCCAATATATATCTGGTGAAATCTCGGGTGCTATTAGAGATTGCTCAATAAACCAAAGTGCATTGTCTGCAGGAGGCCCCGGCGCATGTATCTGTGCAGCGGGAACGACCTCGGACCAGCAGGGGCCGAGAAAACCACCGTCTCATGGGGTCGGACCCTCAGGGTCAGGGATAAATCCAATATATATCTGGTGATATCGCGTGTGCTATTACAGACAGCGCAATAAATCAAAGTGCATTGTCTGTAGGAGGCCCTGGCGCATGAATCTGTGCAGCGGGAACGACCTCGGACCACCAGGGGCCGAAAAAACTAGCGTCTCATGGGGCCGGGCACTCAGGGTCAGGGAAAAATACAATATATATCTGGTGACATCTCGGGTGCTATTACAGACAGCGCAATAAATCAAAGTGCATTGTCTGCAGGAGGCCATGGCGCATGAATCTGTGCAGCGGGAACGACCTCGGAATAAAAGGGTCCGAGAAAATTACAGATATTCGGAATCCGTCACCCAAGGACATGTAAAAATCCAGCATATATCTGGTGATAACTCGGGTGCTATTACAGATTGCGCAATAAACCGAAACGAATTGTCTGCAGGAAGCCTTGGCGCATGAATCTGTTCAGCGGGATCGACCTCGGACCACGAGGGACCGAGAAAACCATCGACACATGGGGCCGGACTGTCAGGGTCAAGGACAGATCCAATATATATCTGGTGATATCTCGGGTGCTATTAGAGATAGCGCAATAAATCAAAGTGTATTGTCTGCAGGAGGCCCTGGCGCATGAATCTGTGCAGCCGGAACGACCTCGGACCAGCAGGGGCCGAGAAAACCACCGTCTCATGGTGTCGGACCCTCAGGGTCAGGGAAAAATCCAATATATATCTGGTGATGTCTCGGGTGCTATTACAGATAGGGAATAAATCAAAGTGCATTGTCTGTAGGAGGCCCTGGCGCATGAATCTGTGCAGCGGGATCGACCTCGGACCGCTAGGGGCCGAGAAAATCACCGTCTCATGGGGCCGGACTGTCAGGGTCAGAGAAAAATCCAATATATATCTGCTGATATCTCGGGTGCTATTAGAGATAGCGCAATAAATCAAAGTGTATTATCTGCTGGGGGCCCTGCCGCATGAATCTGTGCAGCGGGAAGGACCTCGGACCACCTGGGGCCGAGAAAATCACTGTCTCATGGGGCCGGACTGTCAGGGTCAGGGAAAAATCCAATATATATCTGGTGATATCTCGGGTGCTATTAGAGATAGCGCAATAAATCAAAGTGCATTGTCTGTAGGAGGCCCTGGCGCATGAATCTGTGCAGCGGGATCGACCTCGGACCACCAGGGGGCCGAGAAAACCACAGTCTCATGGGGCCGGACACTCAGGGTCAGGGGAAAATCCAATATATATCTGGTGATATCTCGGGTGCTATTAGAGATAGCGCAATAATCCAAAGTGAATTATCTGCAGGAGGCCCTGGTGCATGCATCTGTGCAGCGGGAACGACCTCGGACCACCAGGGTCCGAGAAAACCACCGTCTCATGGGGCCGGACACTCAGTGTCAGGGGAAAATCCAATATATATGTGGTGATATCTCGGGTGCTATTACAGATAGCGCGATATATCAAAGTGCATTGTCTGCAGGAGGCCCTAGCGCGTGAATCTGTGCAGCGAGATCGACCACGGACCACCAGGGGCCGAGAAAACCACCGACACATGGGGCCGGGCACTCTGGGTCAGGGAAGAATCCAATATATACCCGGTGATATCTCGGGTGCTATTACAGATAGCGCAATAAATCAAAGTGCATTGTCCGTAGGAGGCCCTTGCGCATTAATCTGTGCAGCAAACACGACCTCGGACCACCAGGGGCCGAGAAAATTACTGATTTACGGTATCCGTCACCCAAAGTCATGTAAAAATCCAGCATATATATGGTGATATCTCGGGTGCTATTACAGATAGCGCAATAAATCAAAGTGCATTGCCTGCAGGAGGCCCTAGCGCATGAATCTGTGCAGCGGGAACGACCTCGGACCACCAGGGACCGAGAAAACTGCCGTCTCATGGGGCCGGACACTCAAGGTCAGTGAAAAATCCAATATATATCTGGTGATATCTCGGGTGCTATTAGAGATAGCGCAATAAATCAAAGTGCATTGTCTGCAGGAGGCCCTAGCGCATGAATCTGTGCAGAGGAAACGACCTCGGACCACCAGGGGCCGAGAAAACCACCGTCTCATGGGGCCGGACACTCAGGGTCAGTGGAAAATCCAATATATATCTGGTGATATCTCGGGTGCTATTGGAGATAGCGCGATATATCAAAGTGCATTGTCTGCAGGAGGCCCTAGCGCATGAATCTGTGCAGCGGGATCGTAATCGGACCACCAGGGGCCGAGAATACCACCGACACATGGGGCCAGACACTCAGGGTCAGGGAAAAATCCAATATATATCTGGTGATATCTCGGGTTCTATTACAGATAGCGCGATAAATCAAAGTGCATTGCCTGCAGGAAGCCCTGGCGCATGAATCTGTGCAGCAGCAACGACGTTGGACCACCAGGGGCCGAGAAAACTACCGTCTCATGGGGTCGGACCCTCAGGGTCAGGGAAAAATCCAATATATATCTGGTGATATCTCGGGTGTTATTACAGATAGCCCAATAAATCAAAGTGTATTGTCTGTAGGAGGCCCTGGCGCATGAATCTGTGCTGCGGGATCAACCTCGGACCACCAGGGGCCGAGAAAATCACCGAAACATTGTGCCGGGCACTCAGGGTCAGGGAAAAATACAATATATATCTGGTGATATCTCGGGTGTTATTAGAGATAGCGCGATAAACCAAAGTGAATTATCTGCAGGAGTCCCTTGTGCAAGAATCTGTGGAGCGGGTACGACCTCGGGCCAGCAGGGGCCGAGAAAACCACCGTCTCATGGGGTCGGACACTCAGGGTCAGGGAAAAATCCAATATATATCTGGTGATATCTCGGGTGCTATTACAGATAGCGCGATAAACCAAAGTGAATTATCTGCAGGAGGCCCTGGCGCATGAATCTGTGCAGCGGGAACGACCTCGGACCACCAGGGGAAGAGAAAACCACCGTCTCATGGGGCCGGACACTCAGGGTCAGGGAAAAATCCAATATATATCTGGTGACATCTCGGGTGCTATTACGGACAGCGCAATAAATCAAAGTGCATTGTCTGCAGGAGGCCATGGCGCATGAATCTGTGCAGCGGGAACGACCTCGGAATAAAAGGGTCCGAGAAAATTACAGATATTCGGAATCCGTCACCCAAGGACATGTAAAAATCCAGCATATATCTGGTGATATCTCGGGTGCTATTACAGATTGCGCAATAAACCGAAACGAATTGTCTGCAGGAAGCCTTGGCGCATGAATCTGTTCAGCGGGATCGACCTCGGACCACGAGGGACCGAGAAAACCATCGACACATGGGGCCGGACTGTCAGGGTCAAGGACAGATCCAATATATATCTGGTGATATCTCGGGTGCTATTAGAGATAGCGCAATAAATCAAATTGTATTGTCTGCAGGAGGCCCTGGCGCATGAATCTGTGCAGCCGGAACGACCTCGGACCAGCAGGGGCCGAGAAAACCACCGTCTCATGGTGTCGGACCCTCAGGGTCAGGGAAAAATCCAATATATATCTGGTGATGTCTCGGGTGCTATTACAGATAGGGAATAAATCAAAGTGCATTGTCTGTAGGAGGCCCTGGCGCATGAATCTGTGCAGCGGGATCGACCTCGGACCGCCAGGGGCCGAGAAAATCACCGTCTCATGGGGCCGGACTGTCAGGGTCAGAGAAAAATCCAATATATATCTGGTGATATCTCGGGTGCTATTAGAGATAGCGAAATAAATCAAAGTCCATTGTCTCCAGGAGGCCCTAGCGCATGAACCTGTGCAGCGGTATCGACCTCGGACCAGCAGGGGCCGAGAAAACCACCGTCTCATGGGGTCGGACACTCAGGGTCAGGGAAAAATCCAATATATATCTGGTGATATCTCGGGTGCTATTAGAGATTGCTCAATAAACCAAAGTGCATTGTCTGCAGGAGGCCCCGGCGCATGTATCTGTGCAGCGGGAACGACCTCGGACCAGCAGGGGCCGAGAAAACAACCGTCTCATGGGGTCGGACCCTCAGGGTCAGGGAAAAATCCAATATATATCTGGTGATATCGCGTGTGCTATTACAGATAGCGCAATAAATCAAAGTGCATTGTCTGTAGGAGGCCCTGGCGCATGAATCTGTGCAGCGGGAACGACCTCGGACCACCAGTGGCCGAAAAAACTAGCGTCTCATGGGGCCGGGCACTCAGGGTCAGGGAAAAATACAATATATATCTGGTGACATCTCGGGTGCTATTACAGACAGCGCAATAAATCAAAGTGCATTGTCTGCAGGAGGCCATGGCGCATGAATCTGTGCAGCGGGAACGACCTCGAAATAAAAGGGTCCGAGAAAATTACAGATATTCGGAATCCGTCACCCAAGGACATGTAAAAATCCAGCATATATCTGGTGATATCTCGGGTGCTATTACAGATTGCGCAATAAACCGAAACGAATTGTCTGCAGGAAGCCTTGGCGCATGAATCTGTTCAGCGGGATCGACCTCGGACCACGAGGGACCGAGAAAACCATCGACACATGGGGCCGGACTGTCAGGGTCAAGGACAGATCCAATATATATCTGGTGATATTTCGGGTGCTATTAGAGATAGCCCAATAAATCAAAGTGTATTGTCTGCAGGAGGCCCTGGCGCATGAATCTGTGCAGCCGGAACGACCTCGGACCAGCAGGGGCCGAGAAAACCACCGTCTCATGGGGCCGGACACTCAGGGTCAGGGAAAAATCCAATATATATCTGGTGATATCTCGGGTGCTATTAGAGATAGCGAAATAAATCAAAGTCCATTGTCTCCAGGAGGCCCTAGCGCATGAACCTGTGCAGCGGTATCGACCTCGGACCACCAGGGACCGAGAAAACCACCGTCTCATGGGGTCGGACACTCAGGGTCAGGGAAAAATCCAATATATATCTGGTGATATCTCGGGTGCTATTAGAGATAGCGCGATAAACCAAAGTGAATTATCTGCAGGAGGCCCTGGCGCATGAATCTGTGCAGCGGGAACGACCTCGGACCACCAGGGGAAGAGAAAACCACCGTCTCATGGGGCCGGACACTCAGGGTTAGGGAAAAATCCAATATATATCTGGTGATATCTCGGGTGCTATTAGAGATTGCTCAATAAACCAAAGTGCATTGTCTGCAGGAGGCCCCGGCGCATGTATCTGTGCAGCGGGAACGACATCGGACCAGCAGGGGCCGAGAAAACCACCGTCTCATGGGGTCGGACCCTCAGGGTCAGAGAAAAATCCAATATATATCTGGTGATATCTCGGGTGCTATTAGAGATAGCGCAATAAATCAAAGTGTATTATGTGCTGGGGGCCCTGCCGCATGAATCTGTGCAGCGGGAAGGACCTCGGACCACCTGGGGCCGAGAAAATCACTGTCTCATGGGGCCGGACTGTCAGGGTCAGGGAAAAATCCAATATATATCTGGTGATATCTCGGGTGCTATTAGAGATAGAACAATAAATCAAAGTGCATTGTCTGTAGGAGGCACTGGCGAATGAGTCTGTGCAGCAGTAACGACCTCGGACCTCCAGGCGCCGAGAAAATTACAGATATTTGGAATCCGTCACCCAAGGTCATGTAAAAATCCAGCATATATCTGGTGATATCTCGGGTGCTATTACAGATAGCGCAATAAACCAAAGTGAATTGTCTGCAGTAGGCCATGGCGCATGAATCTGTGCAGCGGGAACGACCTCGGAATAAAAGGGCCCGAGAAAATTACAGATATTCGGAATCCGTCACCCAAGGACATGTAAAAATCCAGCATATATCTGGTGATATCTCGGGTGCTATTACAGATTGCGCAAAAAACCGAAACGAATTGTCTGCAGGAAGCCTTGGCGCATGAATCTGTTCAGCGGGATCGACCTCGGACCACGAGGGACCGAGAAAACCATCGACACATGGGGCCGGACTGTCAGGGTCAGGGAAAAATCCAATATATATCTGGTGATATCTCGGGTGCTATTACAGATTGCGCAATAAATCAATGTGCATTGTCTGTAGGAGGCCCTGGCGCATGAATCTGTGCAGCGGGATCGACCTCGGACCACCAGGGGGCCGAGAAAACCACAGTCTCATGGGGCCGGACACTCAGGGTCAGGGGAAAATCCAATATATATCTGGTGATATCTCGGGTGCTATTAGAGATAGCGCAATAATCCAAAGTGAATTATCTGCAGGAGGCCCTGGTGCATGCATCTGTGCAGCGGGAACGACCTCGGACCACCAGGGGCCGAGAAAATCACCGTCTCATGGGGCCGGACTGTCAGGGTCAGGGAAAAATCCAATATATATCTGGTGATATCTCGGGTGCTATTAGAGATAGCGCAATAAATCAAAGTGAATTATCTGCAGGGGGCACTGGCGCATGAGTCTGTGCAGCGGGATCGACCTCGGACCACGAGGGACCGAGAAAACCATCGACACATGGGGCCGGACTGTCAGGGTCATGGAAACATCCAATATATATCTGGTGATATCTCGGGTGCTATTACAGATTGCGCAATAAATCAATGTGCATTGTCTGTAGGAGGCCCTGGCGCATGAATCTGTGCATCGGGAACGACCTCGGACCACCAGGGGCCGAGGGAACCACCGTCTCATGGGGCCGGACACTCATGGTCAGGGGAAAATCCAATATATATCTGGTGATATCCCGGGTGCTATTAGAGATAGCCCAATAAACCAAAGTGAATTATCGGCAGGAGTCCCTGGCGCATGCATCTGTGCAGAGGGAACGACCACGGACCACCAGGGGCCGAGAAAACCACCGACACATGGGGCCGGGCACTCTGGGTCAGGGAAAAATCCAATATATACCTGGTGATATCTCGGGTGCTATTACAGATAGCGCAATAAATCAAAGTGCATTGTCTGCAGGAGGCCCTAGCGCATGAATCTGTGCAGCGAGATCGACCACGGACCACCAGGGGCCGAGAAAACCACCGACACATGGGGCCGGGCACTCAGGGTCGGGGAAAA
This sequence comes from Nomia melanderi, assembly GCF_051020985.1. Taxonomy (NCBI): domain Eukaryota; kingdom Metazoa; phylum Arthropoda; class Insecta; order Hymenoptera; family Halictidae; genus Nomia; species Nomia melanderi. Next base: position 1,057,785 of record NW_027475149.1, on the reverse strand, counting down.
ACCCAATATATATCTGCTGATATCTCGGGTGCTATTAGAGATAGCGCAATAAACCAAAGTGAATTACCTGCAGGGGGCCCCGGCGCATGAATCTGTGCAGCGGGAACGACCTCGGACCACCAGGGGCCGAGAAAACCACCGTCTCATGGGGTCGGACTGACAGGGTCAGGGAAAAATCCAATATATATCTGGTGCTATCTCTGGTGCTATTAGAGATATCCCAATAAACCAAAGTGAATTATCTGCAGGAAACACTGGCGCATGCATCTGTGCAGCGGGATCCACCTCGGACCACCAGGGGCCCGAGAAAACCACAGTCTCATGGGGCCGGACACTCAGGGTCAGGGGAAAATCCAATATATATCTGGTGATATCTCGGGTGCTATTACAGATTGCGCAATAAATCAATGTGCATTGTCTGTAGGAGGCCCTGGCGCATGAATCTGTGCAGCGGGATCGACCTCGGACCACCAGGGGGCCGAGAAAACCACAGTCTCATGGGGCCGGACACTCAGGGTCAGGGGAAAATCCAATATATATCTGGTGATATCTCGGGTGCTATTAGAGATAGCGCAATAATCCAAAGTGAATTATCTGCAGGAGGCCCTGGTGCATGCATCTGTGCAGCGGGAACGACCTCGGACCACCAGGGGCCGAGAAAATCACCGTCTCATGGGGCCGGACTGTCAGGGTCAGGGAAAAATCCAATATATATCTGGTGATATCTCGGGTGCTATTAGAGATAGCGCAATAAATCAAAGTGAATTATCTGCAGGGGGCACTGGCGCATGAGTCTGTGCAGCGGGATCGACCTCGGACCACGAGGGACCGAGAAAACCATCGACACATGGGGCCGGACTGTCAGGGTCATGGAAACATCCAATATATATCTGGTGATATCTCGGGTGCTATTACAGATTGCGCAATAAATCAATGTGCATTGTCTGTAGGAGGCCCTGGCGCATGAATCTGTGCATCGGGAACGACCTCGGACCACCAGGGGCCGAGGGAACCACCGTCTCATGGGGCCGGACACTCATGGTCAGGGGAAAATCCAATATATATCTGGTGATATCCCGGGTGCTATTAGAGATAGCCCAATAAACCAAAGTGAATTATCGGCAGGAGTCCCTGGCGCATGCATCTGTGCAGAGGGAACGACCACGGACCACCAGGGGCCGAGAAAACCACCGACACATGGGGCCGGGCACTCTGGGTCAGGGAAAAATCCAATATATACCTGGTGATATCTCGGGTGCTATTACAGATAGCGCAATAAATCAAAGTGCATTGTCTGCAGGAGGCCCTAGCGCATGAATCTGTGCAGCGAGATCGACCACGGACCACCAGGGGCCGAGAAAACCACCGACACATGGGGCCGGGCACTCAGGGTCGGGGAAAAACCCAATATATATCTGCTGATATCTCGGGTGCTATTAGAGATAGCGCAATAAACCAAAGTGAATTACCTGCAGGGGGCCCCGGCGCATGAATCTGTGCAGCGGGAACGACCTCGGACCACCAGGGGCCGAGAAAACCACCGTCTCATGGGGTCGGACTGACAGGGTCAGGGAAAAATCCAATATATATCTGGTGCTATCTCTGGTGCTATTAGAGATATCCCAATAAACCAAAGTGAATTATCTGCAGGAAACACTGGCGCATGCATCTGTGCAGCGGGATCCACCTCGGACCACCAGGGGCCCGAGAAAACCACAGTCTCATGGGGCCGGACACTCAGGGTCAGGGGAAAATCCAATATATATCTGGTGATATCTCGGGTGCTATTACAGATAGCGCAATAAATCAAAGTGCATTGCCTGCAGGAGGCCCTAGCGCATGAATCTGTGCAGCGGGAACGACCTCGGACCACCAGGGACCGAGAAAACTGCCGTCTCATGGGGCCGGACACTCAGGGTCAGTGAAAAATCCAATATATATCTGGTGATATCTCGGGTGCTATTAGAGATAGCGCAATAAATCAAAGTGCATTGTCTGCAGGAGGCCCTAGCGCATGAATCTGTGCAGAGGGAACGACCTCGGACCACCAGGGGCCGAGAAAACCACCGTCTCATGGGGCCGGACACTCAGGGTCAGTGGAAAATCCAATATATATCTGGTGATATCTCGGGTGCTATTGGAGATAGCGCGATATATCAAAGTGCATTGTCTGCAGGAGGCCCTAGCGCATGAATCTGTGCAGCGGGATCGTAATCGGACCACCAGGGGCCGAGAATACCACCGACACATGGGGCCAGACACTCAGGGTCAGGGAAAAATCCAATATATATCTGGTGATATCTCGGGTTCTATTACAGATAGCGCGATAAATCAAAGTGCATTGCCTGCAGGAAGCCCTGGCGCATGAATCTGTGCAGCAGCAACGACGTCGGCACAACAGGGGCCAAAAAAATTACAGATATTCGGTATCCGTCACCAAAGGTCATGTAATAATCCAGCATATATCTTGTGATATCTCGGGTGCTATTAGAGATAGCGCGATAAATCAAAGTGAATTATCTGCAGGAGGCCCTGTTGCATGCATCTGTGCAGCGGGAGCGACCTCGGACCACCAGGGGCCGAGAAAACCACCGTCTCATGGGGCAAGACACTCATGGTCAGGGAAAAATGCAATATATATCTGGTGATATCTCGGGTTCTATTACAGATAGCGCGATAAATCAAAGTGCATTGTCTGTAGGAGGCCCTGGCGCATGAATCTGTGCAGCGGGAACGACCTCGGACCACCAGGGCCCGAGAAAACCACCGTCTCATGGGGCCGGACACTCAGGGTCATGGAAAAATCCAATATATATCTGGTGATATCTCGGGTGCTATTAGAGATAGCGCAGGAAACTAAAGTGCATTGTCTGCAGGAAGCCCTGGCGCATGAATCTGTGCAGCGGGGACGACCTCGGACCGCCAGGGGCCGAGAAAACCACCGTCTCATTGGGTCGGACACTCAGGGTCAGTGACAAATCCAATATATATCTGGTGATATCTCGGGTGCTATTATAGATAGCGCAATAAATCAAAGTGCATTGTCTGTAGGAGGCCCTGGCGCATGAATCTGTGCAGCGGGAACGACCTCGGACCACCAGGAGACGAGAAAATCACCGTCTCATGGGGCCGGACTGTCAGGGTCAGGGAGAAATCCAATATATATCTGGTGATATCTCGGGTGCTATTAGAGATAGCGCAATAAATCAAAGTGAATTATCTTCCGGGGTGCACTGGCGCATGAGTCTGTGCAGCGGGATCGACCTCGGACCACGAGGGACCGAGAAAACCATCGACACATGGGGCCGGACTGTCAGGGTCATGGAAACATCCAATATATATCTGGTGATATCTCGGGTGCTATTACAGATTGCGCAATAAATCAATGTGCATTGTCTGTAGGAGGCCCTGGCGCATGAATCTGTGCATCGGGAACGACCTCGGACCACCAGGGGCCGAGGGAACCACCGTCTCATGGGGCCGGACACTCATGGTCAGGGGAAAATCCAATATATATATGGTGATATCTCGGGTGCTATTAGAGATAGCCCAATAAACCAAAGTGAATTATCGGCAGGAGTCCCTGGCGCATGCATCTGTGCAGAGGGAACGACCACGGACCACCAGGGGCCGAGAAAACCACCGACACATGGGGCCGGGCACTCTGGGTCAGGGAAAAATCCAATATATACCTGGTGATATCTCGGGTGCTATTACAGATAGCGCAATAAATCAAAGTGCATTGTCTGCAGGAGGCCCTAGCGCATGAATCTGTGCAGCGGGGACGACCTCGGGCCGCCAGGGGCCGAGAAAACCACCGTCTCATTGGGTCGGACACTCAGGGTCAGTGACAAATCCAATATATATCTGGTGATATCTCGGGTGCTATTATAGATAGCGCAATAAATCAAAGTGCATTGTCTGTAGGAGGCCCTGGCGCATGAATCTGTGCAGCGGGAACGACCTCGGACCACCAGGAGACGAGAAAATCACCGTCTCATGGGGCCGGACTGTCAGGGTCAGGGAGAAATCCAATATATATCTGGTGATATCTCGGGTGCTATTAGAGATAGCGCAATAAATCAAAGTGAATTATCTTCCGGGGTGCACTGGCGCATGAGTCTGTGCAGCGGGATCGACCTCGGACCACGAGGGACCGAGAAAACCATCGACACATGGGGCCGGACTGTCAGGGTCATGGAAACATCCAATATATATCTGGTGATATCTCGGGTGCTATTACAGATTGCGCAATAAATCAATGTGCATTGTCTGTAGGAGGCCCTGGCGCATGAATCTGTGCATCGGGAACGACCTCGGACCACCAGGGGCCGAGGGAACCACCGTCTCATGGGGCCGGACACTCATGGTCAGGGGAAAATCCAATATATATATGGTGATATCTCGGGTGCTATTAGAGATAGCCCAATAAACCAAAGTGAATTATCGGCAGGAGTCCCTGGCGCATGCATCTGTGCAGAGGGAACGACCACGGACCACCAGGGGCCGAGAAAACCACCGACACATGGGGCCGGGCACTCTGGGTCAGGGAAAAATCCAATATATACCTGGTGATATCTCGGGTGCTATTACAGATAGCGCAATAAATCAAAGTGCATTGTCTGCAGGAGGCCCTAGCGCATGAATCTGTGCAGCGAGATCGACCACGGACCACCAGGGGCCGATAAAACCACCGACACATGGGGCCGGGCACTCAGGGTCGGGGAAAAACCCAATATATATCTGGTGATATCTCGGGTGCTATTAGAGATAGCGCAATAAACCAAAGTGAATTATCTGCAGGGGGCCCCGGCGCATGAATCTGTGCAGCGGGAACGACCTCGGACCACCAGGGGCCCGAGAAAACCACAGTCTCATGGGGCCGGACACTCAGGGTCAGGGGAAAATCCAATATATATCTGGTGATATCTCGGGTGCTATTACAGATAGCGCAATAAATCAAAGTGCATTGTCTGTAGGAGGCCCTGGCGCATGAATCTGGGCAGCGGGAACGACCTCGGACCACCAGGGGCCGAGAGAACCTCCGTCTCATGGGGCCGGACACTCAGGGCCAGGGGAAAATCCAATATATATCTGGTGATATCTCTGGTGCTAATAGAGATATCCCAATAAACCAAAGTGAATTATCTGCAGGAGACCCTGGCGCATGCATCTGTGCAGCGGGATCGACCTCGGACCACCAGGGGCCCGAGAAAACCACAGTCTCATGGGGCCGGACACTCAGGGTCAGGGGAAAATCCAATATATATCTGGTGATATCTCGGGTGCTATTACAGATAGCGCAATAAATCAAAGTGCATTGCCTGCAGGAGGCCCTAGCGCATGAATCTGTGCAGCGGGAACGACCTCGGACCACCAGGGACCGAGAAAACTGCCGTCTCATGGGGCCGGACACTCAGGGTCAGTGAAAAATCCAATATATATCTGGTGATATCTCGGGTGCTATTAGAGATAGCGCAATAAATCAAAGTGCATTGTCTGTAGGAGGCCCTGGCGCATGAATCTATGCAGCAGCAACGACCTCGGACCACCAGGGGCCGACAGAATTACAGATTTTCGATATCCGTCACCCAAGGTCATGTATAAATTCAGCATATATCTGGTGATATCCCGGGTGCTATTAGAGATAGCGCAATAAGTCGAAGTGCATTGTCTGTAGGAGGCCCTGGCGCATGAACCTGTGCAGTGGGAACGACCTCGGACCACCAGGGGCCGAGGAAACCACAGTCTCATGGGGCCGGACACTCACGGTCAGGGGAAAATCCAATATATATCTGGTGATATCTCGGGTGCTATTTGAGTTAGCGCAATAAACCAAAGTGAATTATCTGCAGGAGGCCCTGGCGCATGAATCTGTGCAGCAGCAACGACGTCGGCAAAACAGGGGCCAAAAAAATTACAGATATTCGGTATCCGTCACCAAAGGTCATGTAATAATCCAGCATATATCTTGTGATATCTCGGGTGCTATTAGAGATAGCGCGATAAATCAAAGTGAATTATCTGCAGGAGGCCCTGTTGCATGCATCTGTGCAGCGGGAGCGACCTCGGACCACCAGGGGCCGAGAAAACCACCGTCTCATGGGGCAAGACACTCAGGGTCAGGGAAAAATGCAATATATATCTGGTGATATCTCGGGTTCTATTACAGATAGCGCGATAAATCAGAGTGCATTGTCTGCAGGAGGCCCTGGCGCATGCGTCTGTGCAGCGGGAACGACCTCGGACCACCAGGGGCCGAGAAAACCACCGTCTCATGGGGCCAGACACTCAGGGTCAGGGGAAAATCCAATATATATCTGGTGATATCTCGGGTGCTATTAGAGATAGCGCAATAAACCTAAGTGAATTATCTGCAGGAGGCCCTAGCGCATGAATCTGTGCAGCGAGATCGATCTCGGACCACCAGGGGCCGAGAAAACCACCGACACATGGGGCCGGGCACTCAGGGTCAGGGGAAAATGCAATATATATATGGTGATATCTCGGGTGCTATTAGAGATAGCGCAATAAATCAAAGTGCATTGTCTGTAGGAGGCCCTGGCGCATGAATCTATGCAGCAGCAACGACCTCGGACCACCAGGGGCCGACAGAATTACAGATTTTCGATATCCGTCACCCAAGGTCATGTATAAATTCAGCATATATCTGGTGATATCCCGGGTGCTATTACAGATAGCGCAATAAATCAAAGTGCATTGTCTGTAGGAGGCCCTGGCGCATGAATCTGTGCAGCGGGAACGACCTCGGTCCACCAGGGTCCGAGAAAATCACAGTCTCATGGGGCCGGACACTCAGGGTCAGTGAAAAATCCAATATATATCTGGTGATATCTCGGGTGCTATTACATATGGCGCAATAAATCAAAGTGCATTGTCTGCAGGAGGCCCTGGCGCATGAATCTGTGCAGCGGGAACGACCTCGGACCACCATCGGGAGAGAAAACCACAGTCTCATGGGGTCGGACACTCAGGGTCAGGGAAAAATCCAATATATATCTGGTGATATCTCGGGTACTATTAGAGATAGCGCAGTAAACCAAAGTGAATTATCTGCAGGAGGCACTGGCGCATGAACCTGTGCAGCGGGAACGTCCTCGGACCACCAGGGGCCGAGAAAACCACCGACACATGGGGCCGGACACTCAGTGTCGGGGAAAAATTCAATATATATCTGGTGATATCTCGGGTGCTCTTACAGATAGCGCACTAAACCAAAGTGAATTATCTGCAGGGGGCCCTGGCGCATGAATCTGTGCAGCGGGAAAGACCTCGGACCACCAGGGGCCGAGAAAACCACCGACACATGGTGCCGCACACCCAAGGTCATGTAATAATCCAGGATGTATCTGATGATATCTCGGTTGCTATTAGAGATAGCGCAATAAATCAAAGTGCATTGTCTGTAGGAGGCACTGGCGAATGAATCTGTGCAGCAGGAACGACCTCGGACCACCAGGGGCCGAGAAAATTACAGATATTCGGAATCCGTCACCCAAGATCATGTAAAAATCCAGCATATATCTGGTGATATCTCGGGTGCTATTACAGATAGCGCAATAAACCAGAGTGCATTGTCTGTAGGAGGCCCTGGCGCATGAATCTGTGCAGCGGGGACGACCTCGGACAACCAGGGGACGAGAAAACCACAGTCTCATGGGGCCGGACACTCAGAGTCAGGGGAAAATCCAATATATATCTGGTGATATCTCGGGTGCTATTACAGATAGCGCAATAAATCAAAGTGCATTGTCTGTAGGAGGCCCTGGCGCCTGAATCTGTGCAGTGGGAACGACCTCGGACAACCAGGGGACGAGAAAACCACAGTCTCATGGGGCCGGACAGTCAGGGTCAGGGGAAAATCCAATATATATCTGGTGATATCTCGGGTGCTATTAGAGATATCCCAATAAACCAAAGTGAATTATCTGCAGGAGTCCCTGGCGCATGCATCTGTGCAGCGGGATCGACCTCGGACCACCAGGGGCCCGAGAAAACCACAGTCTCATGGGGTCGGACTGTCAGGGTCAGTGAAAAATCCAATATATATCTGGTGATATCTCGGGTGCTATTACAGATAGCGCAATAAATCAAAGTGAATTATCTGCAGGGGGCCCTGGTGCATGAATCTGTGCAGAGGGAACGACCTCGGACCACCAGGGGCCGAGAAAACCACCGTCTCATGGGGCCGGACAGTCAGGGTCAGGGGAAAATCCAATATATATCTGGTGATATCTCGGGTGCTATTACATATAGCGCAATAAATCAAAGTGCATTGTCTGTACGAGGCCCTGGCGCATGAATCTGTGCAGCGGGGACGACCTCGGTCCACCAGAGGCCGAGACAACCACCGTCTCATGAGGCCGGACACTCAGGGTCCGGTGTAAATCCAATATATATCTGGTGATATCTCGGGTGCTCTTACAGATAGCGCACTAAACCAAAGTGAATTATCTGCAGGGGGCCCTGGCGCATGAATCTGTGCAGCGGGAACGACCTCGGACCACCAGGGGCCGAGAAAACCACCGACACATGGTGCCGGACACCCAAGGTCATGTAATAATCCAGGATGTATCTGATGATATCTCGGGTGCAATTAGAGATAGCGCGATATATCAAAGTGCATTGTCTGCAGGAGGCCCTAGCGCATGAATCTGTGCAGCGGGATCGTCATCGGACCACCAGGGGCCGAGAAAACCAGCGACACATGGGGCCAGACACTCAGGGTCAGGGAAAAATCCAATATATATCTGGTGATATCTCGGGTGCTATTAGAGATAGCGCAATAAATCAAAGTGCATTGTCTGTAGGAGGCACTGGCGAATGAATCTGTGCAGCAGGAACGACCTCGGACCACCAGGGGCCGAGAAAATTACAGATATTCGGAATCCGTCACCCAAGATCATGTAAAAATCCAGCATATATCTGGTGATATCTCGGGTGCTATTACAGATAGCGCAATAAACCAGAGTGCATTGTCTGTAGGAGGCCCTGGCGCATGAATCTGTGCAGCGGGGACGACCTCGGACCACCAGGGCCGAGAAAACCACCGTCTCATGGGGCCGGACACTCAGGGTCGGGGAAAAATCCAATATACATCTGGTGATATCTCGGGTGCCATTAGAGATAGCGCAATAAAACAAAGTGAATTATCTGCAGGAAGCCGTGGCGCATGATTCTGCGCAGCGGGAACGACCTCGGACGACCAGGGGCCGAGAAAACCACCGTCTCATGGGGCCGGACAGTCAGGGTCAGGGGAAAATCCAATATATATCTGGTGATATCTCGGGTGCTATTACATATAGCGCAATAAATCAAAGTGCATTGTCTGTACGAGGCCCTGGCGCATGAATCTATGCAGCGGGGACGACCTCGGTCCACCAGAGGCCGAGACAACCACCGTCTCATGGGGCCGGACACTCAGGGTCAGGTGTAAATCCAATATATATCTGGTGATATCTCGGGTGCTCTTACAGATAGCGCACTAAACCAAAGTGAATTATCTGCAAGAGGCCCTGGCACATGAATCTGTGCAGTGGGAACGACCTCGGACAACCAGGGGACGAGAAAACCACAGTCTCATGGGGCCGGACAGTCAGGGTCAGGGGAAAATCCAATATATATCTGGTGATATCTCGGGTGCTATTAGAGATAGCGCAATAAATCAAAGTGCATTGTCTGTAGGAGGCCCTGGTGCATGAATCCGTGCAGCGGGAACGACCCCGGACCGCCATCGGCAGAGAAAACCACAGTCTCATGGGGTCGGACACTCAGGGTCAGGAAAAAATCCAATATGTATCTGGTGATATCTCGGGTACTATTAGAGATAGCGCAGTAAACCAAAGTGAATTATCTGCAGGAGGCACTGGCGCATGAATCTGGGCAGCGGGAACGGCCTCGGACCTCCAGGGGCCGAGACAACCACCGTCTCATAGGGCCGGACACTCAGGGTCAGGGTAAAATCCAATATATATCTGGTGATATCTCTGGTGCTATTACAGATAGCGAAATAAATCAAAGTGCATTGTCTGTAGGAGGCCCTGGCGCATGAATCTGTGCAGCGGGAACGACCTCGGACCACCAGTGGCCGAGAAAACCACAGTCTCATGGGGCCGGACACTCAGGGTCAGGGGAAAATCCAATATATATCTGGTGATATCTCGGGTGCTATTAGAGATAGCGCAATAAACCAAAGTGAATTATCTGCAGGAAGCCGTGGCGCATGATTCTGTGCAGCGGGAACGACCTCGGACGACCAGGGGCAGAGAAAACCAACGTCTCATTGGGCCGGACACTCAGGGTCAGGGGAATATCCAATATATATCTGGTGATATCTCGGGTGCTATTAGAGATAGCGCAGTAAACCAAAGTGAATTATCTGCAGGAGGCACTGGCGCATGAATCTGGGCAGCGGGAACGGCCTCGGACCTCCAGGGGCCGAGACAACCACCGTCTCATAGGGCCGGACACTCAGGGTCAGGGTAAAATCCAATATATATCTGGTGATATCTCTGGTGCTATTACAGATAGCGAAATAAATCAAAGTGCATTGTCTGTAGGAGGCACTGGCGAATGAATCTGTGCAGCAGGTACGACCTCGGACCACCAGGGGCCGAGAAAATTACAGATATTCGGAATCCGTCACCCAAGATCATGTAAAAATCAAGCATATATCTGGTGATATCTCGGGTGCTATTACAGATAGCGCAATAAATCAAAGTGCATTGTCTGCCGGAGGCCCTGACACATGAATCTGTGCAGCGGGAACGACCTCGGACCACCAGGGGCCGAGAAAACCACAGTCTCGTGGGGCCGAGAACTCAGGGTCAGGCAAAAATCCAATATATATCTGGTGATATCTCGGGTGCTATTACAGATAGCGCAATAAACCAACGTGCATTGCCTGTAGGAGGCCCTGGCGCATGAATCTGTGCAGCGGGATCGACCTCGAACCACCAGGGGCCGATAAAACCACCGTCTCATGGGGCCGGACTCACATGGTCAGGGAAAAATCCAATTATATCTGGTGATATCTCGGGTGCTATTAGAGATAGCGCAATAAATCAAAGTGCATTGTCTGTAGGAGGCCCTGGCGCATGAATCTGTGCAGCGGGGACGACCTCGGACCACCAGGGCCGAGAAAACCACCGTCTCATGGGGCCGGACACTCAGGGTCGGGGAAAAATCCAATATACATCTGGTGATATCTCGGGTGCCATTAGAGATAGCGCAATAAAACAAAGTGAATTATCTGCAGGAAGCCGTGGCGCATGATTCTGCGCAGCGGGAACGACCTCGGACGACCAGGGGCCGAGAAAACCAACGTCTCATTGGGCCGGACACTCAGGGTCAGAGAAAAATCCATTATATATCTGGTGATATATCGGGTGCCATTAGAGATAGCGTGATAAATCAAAGTGCATTGCCTGCCGGAGGCCCTGACAAATGAATCTGTGCAGCGGGAACGACCTCGGACCACCAGGGGCCGAGAAAACCACAGTCTCGTGGGGCCGAGAACTCAGGGTCAGGCAAAAATCCAATATATATCTGGTGATATCTCGGGTGCTATTACAGATAGCGCAATAAACCAAACTGAATTATCTGCAAGTGGCCCTGGCACATGAATCTGTGCAGTGGGAACGACCTCGGACAACCAGGGGACGAGAAAACCACAGTCTCAAGGGGCCGGACAGTCAGGGTCAGGGGAAAATCCAATATATATCTGGTGATATCTCGGGTGCTATTAGAGATAGCGCAATAAATCAAAGTGCATTGTCTGTAGGAGGCCCTGGTGCATGAGTCCGTGCAGCGGGAACGACCCCGGACCGCCATCGGCAGAGAAAACCACAGTCTCATGGGGTCGGACACTCAGGGTCAGGAAAAAATCCTATATGTATCTGGTGATATCTCGGGTACTATTAGAGATAGCGCAGTAAACCAAAGTGAATTATCTGCAGGAGGCACTGGCGCATGAATCTGGGCAGCGGGAACGGCCTCGGATCTCCAGGGGCCGAGACAACCACCGTCTCATAGGGCCGGACACTCAGGGTCAGGGTAAAATCCAATATATATCTGGTGATATCTCGGGTGCTATTACATGTAGCGCAATAAATCAAAGTGCATTGTCTGTACGAGGCCCTGGCGCATGAATCTATGCAGCGGGGACGACCTCGGTCCACCAGAGGCCGAGACAACCACCGTCTCATGGGGCCGGACACTCAGGGTCAGGTGTAAATCCAATATATATCTGGTGATATCTCGGGTGCTCTTACAGATAGCGCACTAAACCAAAGTGAATTATCTGCAGGGGGCCCTGGCGCATGAATCTGTGCAGCGGGAACGACCTCGGACCACCAGGGGCCGAGAAAACCATCGACACATGGTGCCGGACACCCAAGGTCATGTAATAATCCAGGATGTATCTGATGATATCTCGGGTGCTATTAGAGATAGCGCAATAAATCAAAGTGCATTGTCTGTAGGAGGCCCTGGTGCATGATTCCGTGCAGCGGGAACGACCCCGGACCGCCATCGGCAGAGAAAACCAAAGTCTCATGGGGTCGGACACTCAGGGTCAGGAAAAAATCCAATATGTATCTGGTGATATCTCGGGTACTATTAGAGATAGCGCAGTAAACCAAAGTGAATTATCTGCAGGAGGCACTGGCGCATGAATCTGGGCAGCGGGAACGGCCTCGGACCTCCAGGGGCCGAGACAACCACCGTCTCATAGGGCCGGACACTCAGGGTCAGGGTAAAATCCAATATATATCTGGTGATATCTGTGGTGCTATTACAGATAGCGAAATAAATCAAAGTGCATTGTCTGTAGGAGGCCCTGGCGCATGAATCTGTGCAGCGGGAACGACCTCGGACCACCAGTGGCCGAGAAAACCACAGTCTCATGGGGCCGGACACTCAGGGTCAGAGGAAAATCCAATATATATCTGGTGATATCTCGGGTGCTATTAGAGATAGCGCAATAAACCAAAGTGAATTATCTGCAGGAAGCCGTGGCGCATGATTCTGTGCAGCGGGAACGACCTCGGACGACCAGGGGCCGAGAAAACCAACGTCTCATTGGGCCGGACACTCAGGGTCAGAGAAAAATCCATTATATATCTGGTGATATATCGGGTGCCATTAGAGATAGCGCGATAAATCAAAGTGCATTGTCTGCCGGAGGCCCTGACACATGAATCTGTGCAGCGGGAACGACCTCGGACCACCAGGGGCCGAGAAAACCACAGTCTCGTGGGGCCGAGAACTCAGGGTCAGGCAAAAATCCAATATATATCTGGTGATATCTCGGGTGCTATTACAGATAGCGCAATAAACCAACGTGCATTGCCTGTAGGAGGCCCTGGCGCCTGAATCTGTGCAGTGGGAACGACCTCGGACAACCATGGGACGAGAAAACCACAGTCTCATGGGGCCGGACAGTCAGGATCAGGGGAAAATCCAATATATATCTGGTGATATCTCGGGTGCTATTAGAGATAGCGCAATAAATCAAAGTGCATTGTCTGTAGGAGGCCCTGGCGCATGAATCTGTGCAGCGGGAACGACCTCGGACCACCAGTGGCCGAGAAAACCACAGTCTCATGGGGCCGGACACTCAGGGTCAGGGGAAAATCCAATATATATCTGGTGATATCTCGGGTGCTATTAGAGATAGCGCAATAAACCAAAGTGAATTATCTGCAGGAGGCCCTGGCGCATGAATCTGTGCAACGGGAACGACCTCGGACCACCAGGGGCCGAGAAAACCACAATCTCATGGGGCCGGACACTCAGGGTCAGGGAAAAATCCAATATATATCTGGTGATATCTCGGGTGCTATTACAGATAGCGCAATAAATCAAAGTGCATTGTCTGTAGGAGGCCCTGGCGCATGAATCTGTGCAGCGGGAACGACCTCGGACCCCCAGGGGTCGAGAAAACCACCGTCACATGGGGCCGGACACTCATGGTCAGGGGAAAATCCAATATATATGTGGTGATATCTCGGGTGCTATTACAGATAGCGCAATAAATCAAAGTGCATTGTCTGTAGGAGGCCCTGGCGCATGAATCTGTGCAGCGGGAACGACCTCGGACCCCCAGGGGTCGAGAAAACCACCGTCTCATGGGGCCGGACACTCAGGGTCAGTGTAAAATAAAATATATATCTGGTGATATCTCGGGTGCTATTACAGATAGCGCAATAAATCAAACTGCATTGTCTGTAGGAGGCCCTGGCGCATGAATCTGTGCAGCAGGAACGACCTCGGACCACTAGGGGCCGAGAAAACCACCATCTCATGGGGCCGGACACTCAGGGTCAGGGGAAAATCCATTATATATCTGGTGATATCTCGGGTGCTATTAGAGATAGCGCAATAATGCGAAGTGCATTGTCTGCAGGAAGCCCTGGCGCATGATTCTGTGCAGCGGGAACGACCTCGGACCACCAGGGGCCGAGAAAATCACCGTCTCATGGGGCCGGACTGTATGGGTCAGGGAAAACCCCAATATATATCTGGTGATATCTAGGGTGCTATTAGAGATAGCGCAATAAATCAAAGTGCATTGTCTGTAGGAGGCACTGGCGAATGAATCTGTGCAGCAGGAAACACCTCGGACCACCAGGGGCCGAGAAAACTACTGATATTCGGAATCCGTCACCCAAGGTCATGTAAAAATCCAGCATATATCTGGTGATATCTCGGGTGCTATTACAGACAGCGCAATAAATCAAAGTGCATTGTCTGTAGGAGGCACTGGCGAATGAATCTGTGCAGCAGGAACGACCTCGGACCACTAGGGGCCGAGAAAACCACCATCTCATGGGGCCGGACACTCAGGGTCAGGGGAAAATCCATTATATATCTGGTGATATCTCGGGTGCTATTAGAGATAGCGCAATAATGCAAAGTGCATTGTCTGCAGGAAGCCCTGGCGCATGATTCTGTGCAGCGGGAACGACCTCGGACCACCAGGGGCCGAGAAAATCACCGTCTCATGGGGCCGGACTGTATGGGTCAGGGAAAACCCCAATATATATCTGGTGATATCTAGGGTGCTATTAGAGATAGCGCAATAAATCAAAGCGCATTGTCTGTAGGAGGCACTGGCGAATGAATCTGTGCAGCAGGAAACACCTCGGACCACCAGGGGCCGAGAAAACTACTGATATTCGGAATCCGTCACCCAAGGTCATGTAAAAATCCAGCATATATCTGGTGATATCTCGGGTGCTATTACAGATAGCGCAATAAATCAAAGTGCATTGTCTGTAGGAGGCACTGGCGAATGAATCTGTGCAGCAGGAACGACCTCGGACCACTAGGGGCCGAGAAAACCACCGTCTCATGGGGCCGGACACTCAGGGTCAGGGGAAAATCCAATATATATCTGGTGATATCTCGGGTGCTATTACAGACAGCGCAATAAATCAATGTGCATTGTCTGTAGGAGGCCCTGGCGCATGTATCTGTGCAGCAGCAACGACCTCGGACCATCAGGGGCCAAGAAAATTACAGATTTTCGGTATCCGTCACCCAAGGTCATGTATAAATTCAGCATATATCTGGTGATATCTCGGGTGCTATTACAGACAGCGCAATAAATCAATGTGCATTGTCTGTAGGAGGCCCTGGCGCATGTATCTGTGCAGCAGCAACGACCTCGGACCACCAGGGGCCGAGAAAACTACCGTCTCAAGGGGCCAGACACCCAGGGTCAGGGAAAAATCCAACATATATCTGGTGATATCTCGGGTGCTATTAGAGATAGCGCAATAATCCAAAGTGAATTATATATAGCAGGACCTGGCGCATGAATCTGTGCAGCGGGAACGACCTCGGACCACCAGGGGCCGAGGAAACCACCGTCTCATGGGGCCCAACACTCAGGGTCAGGGAAAAATCCAACATATATCTGGTGATATCTCGGGTGCTATTACAGACAGCGCAATAAATCAATGTGCATTGTCTGTAGGAGGCCCTGGCGCATGTATCTGTGCAGCGGGAACGACCTCGGACCACCAGGGGCCGAGAAAACTACCGTCTCAAGGGGCCAGACACCCAGGGTCAGGGAAAAATCCAACATATATCTGGTGATATCTCGGGTGCTATTAGAGATAGCGCAATAATCCAAAGTGAATTATATATAGCAGGCCCTGGCGCATGAATCTGTGCAGCGGGAACGACCTCGGACCACCAGGGGCCGAGGAAACCACCGTCTCATGGGGCCCAACACTCAGGGTCAGGGAAAAATCCAACATATATCTGGTGATATCTCGGGTGCTATTACAGACAGCGCAATAAATCAATGTGCATTGTCTGTAGGAGGCCCTGGCGCATGAATCTGTGTAGCAGGAACGACCTCGGACCACCAGGCGTTGAGAAAATTACAGATATTCGGAATCCGTCACCCAAGGTCATGTAAAAATCCAGCATATATCTGGTGACATCTCGTGTGCTATTACAGATAGCGCAATAAACCATAGCGAATTTACTGCAGGAAGCCCTGGCGCTTGAATCTGTTCAGCGGGATCGACCTCGGACCACGATGGACCGAGAAAACTAACGTCTCATGGGGCCGGACTGTCAGGGTCAGGGAAAAATCCAACATATATCTGGTGATATCTCGGGTGCTATTAGAGATAGCGCAATAAACCAAAGTGAATTATATATAGCAGGCCCTGGCGCATGAATCTGTGCAGCGGGAACGACCTCGGACCTCCAGGGGCCGAGAAAACCACCGTCTCATGGGGCCGGACACTCAGGGTCAGGGGAAAAATCCAATATATATGTGGTGATATCTCGGGTGCTATTACAGATAGCGCAATAAATCAAAGTGCATTGTCTGTAGGAGGCCCTGGCGCATGAATCTGTGCAGCGGGATCGACCTGGGACCACGATGGACCGAGAAAACCACCGTCTCATGGGGTCGGACACTCAGGGTGAAGGTAAAATTCAATATATATCTGATGATATCTCGTGTGCTATTAGAGATAGCGCAATAAACCAAAGTGAATTATCTGCAGGGGGCCCTGGCGCATGAATCTGTGCAGCGGGAACGACCTTGGATCACCAGGGTCCGAGAAAACCACCGTCTCATGGGGCCGGACCGTCAGGGTCAAGGAAAAATCCAATGTATATCTGGTGATATCTCGGGTGCTATTAGAGATAGCGCAATAAATCAAAGTGGATTGTCTGTAGGAGGCCCTGGCGCATGAATCTGTGCAGCGGGATCGACCCCGGACCCCCAGGGGTCGAGAAAACCACCGTCTCATGGGGCCGGACACTCAGGGTCAGGGAGAAATCCAATATATATCTGGTGATATCTCGGGTGCTATTAGAGATACCGCAATAAATCAATGTGCATTGTCTGTAGCGGTCCCTGGCGCATGAATCTGTGCAGCGGGAACGACCTCGGACCACCATCGGGAGAGAAAACCACAGTCTCATGGGGTCGGACACTCAGGGTCAGGGAATAATCCAATATATATCTGGTGATATCTCGGGTACTATTAGAGATAGCGCAGTAAACCAAAGTGAATTATCTGCAGGAGGCACTGGCGCATGAATCTGTGCAGAGGGAACGTCCTCGGACCACCAGGGGCCGAGAAAACCACAGTCTCATGGGGCCGGACACTCAGGGTCAGGGGAAAATCCAATATATATCTGGTGATATCTCGGGTGCTATTAGAGATAGCGCAATAAATCAAAGTGCATTGTCTGTAGCGGTCCCTGGCGCATGAACCTGTGCAGCGGGAACGACCTCGGATCACCAGGGGCCGAGGAAACCAAAGTCTCATGGGGCCGGACACTCAGGGTCAGGGGAAAATCCAATATATATCAGGTGATATCTCGGGTGCTATTAGAGATAGCGCAATAAACCAAAGTGAATTATCTGCAGGAGGCCCTGGCGCATGAATCTGTGCAACGGGAACGACCTCGGACCACCAGGGGCCGAGAAAACCACAGTCTCATGGGGCCGGACACTCAGGGTCAGGGAAAAATCCAATATATATCTGGTGATATCTCGGGTGCTATTAGAGATAGCGCAATAATGCAAAGTGCATTGTCTGCAGGAAGCCCTGGCGCATGATTCTGTGCAGCGGGAACGACCTCGGACCACCAGCGGCCGAGAAAATCACCGTCTCATGGGGCCGGACTGTAAGGGTCAGGGAAAAACCCAATATATATCTGGTGATATCTAGGGTGCTATTAGAGATAGCGCAATAAATCAAAGTGCATTGTCTGTAGGACGCACTGGCGAATGAATCTGTGCAGCAGGAACGACCTCGGACCACCAGGGGCCGAGAAAACTACTGATATTCGGAATCCGTCACCCAAGGTCATGTAAAAATCCAGCATATATCTGGTGATATCTCGGGTGCTATTACAGATAGCGCAATAAATCAAAGAGCATTGTCTGTAGGAGGCACTGGCGAATGAATCTGTGCAGCAGGAACGACCTCGGATCACTAGGGGCCGAGAAAACCACCGTCTCATGGGGCCGGACACTCAGGGTCAGGGAAAAATCCAATATATATCTCATGATATCTCGGGTGCTATTACAGATAGCGCTATATATCAAAGTGCATTGTCTGCAAGAGGCCCTAGCGCATGAATCTGTGCAGCGAGATCGATCTCGGACCACCAGGGGCCGAGAAAACCACCGACACATGGGGCCGGGCACTCAGGGTCAGGGAAAAATGCAATATATATCTGGTGATATCTCGGGTTCTATTACAGATAGCGCGATAAATCAAAGGGCATTGTCTGCAGGAGGCCCTGGCACATGAATCTGTGCAGCAGCAACGACCTCGGACCATCAGGTGCCAATAAAATTACAGATTTTCGGTATCCATCACCCAAGGTCATGTATAAATTCAGCATATATCTGGTGATATCTCGGGTGCTATTAGAGATAGCGCAATAAATCAAAGTGCATTGTCTGTAGGAGGCCCTGGCGCATGAACCTGTGCAGCGGGAACGACCTCGGACCACCAGGGGCCGAGAAAACCACCGTCTCATGGGGCCCGACACTCAGGGTCAGGGAAAAATCCAACATATATCTGGTGATATCTCGGGTGCTATTACAGACAGCGCAATAAATCAATGTGCATTGTCTGTAGGAGGCCCTGGCGCATGTATCTGTGCAGCGGGAACGACCTCGGACCACCAGGGGCCGAGAAAACCACCGTCTCATGGGGCCCGACACTCAGCGTCAGGGGAAAATCCAATATATATCTGGTGATATCTCGGGTGCTATTACAGACAGCGCAATAAATCAATGTGCATTGTCTGTAGGAGGCCCTGGCGCATGTATCTGTGCAGCGGGAACGACCTCGGACCACCAGGGGCCGAGAAAACTACCGTCTCATGGGGCCGGACACTCAGGGTCAGGGGAAAATCCAATATATATCAGGTGATATCTCGGGTGCTATTAGAGATAGCGCAATAAACCAAAGTGAATTATCTGCAGGAGGCCCTGGCGCATGAATCTGTGCAACGGGAACGACCTCGGACCACCAGGGGCCGAGAAAACCACAGTCTCATGGGGCCGGACACTCAGGGTCAGGGAAAAATCCAATATATATCTGGTGATATCTCGGGTGCTATTACAGATAGCGCAATAAATCAAACTGCATTGTCTGTAGGAGGCCCTGGCGCATGAATCTGTGCAGCAGGAATGACCTCGGACCACTAGGAGCCGAGAAAACCACCATCTCATGGGGCCGGACACTCAGGGTCAGGGGAAAATCCATTATATATCTGGTGATATCTCGGGTGCTATTAGAGATAGCGCAATAATGCAAAGTGCATTGTCTGCAGGAAGCCCTGGCGCATGATTTTGTGCAGCGGGAACGTCCTCGGACCACCAGGGGCCGAGAAAATCACCGTCTCATGGGGCCGGACTGTAAGGGTCAGGGAAAAACCCAATATATATCTGGTGATATCTAGGGTGCTATTAGAGATAGCGCAATAAATCAAAGTGCATTGTCTGTAGGAGGCACTGGCGAATGAATCTGTGCAGCAGGAACGACCTCGGACCACCAGGGGCCGAGAAAACTACTGATACTCGGAATCCGTCACCCAAGGTCATGTAAAAATCCAGCATATATCTGGTGATATCTCGGGTGCTATTACCGATAGCGCAATAAATCAAAGGGCATTGTCTGTAGGAGGCACTGGCGAATGAATCTGTGCAGCAGGAACGACCTCGGACCACTAGGGGCCGAGAAAACCACCGTCTCGTGGGGCCGGACACTCAGGGTCAGGGAAAAATGCAATATATATCTGGTGATATCTCGGGTTCTATTACAGATAGCGCGATAAATCAAAGTGCATTGTCTGTAGGAGGCCCTGGCGCATGAATCTGTGCAGCGGGAACGACCACGGACCACCGGGGGCCGAGAAGATCACCGTCTCATGGGGCCGGACTGTCAGGGTCAGGGAAAAATCCAATATATATCTGCTGATATCTCGTGTGCTATTAGAGATAGCGCAATAAATCAAAGTGAATTATATGCAGGGGGCCCTGGCGCATGAATCTGTGCAGCGGGATCGACCTCGGACCACCAGGGGCCGAGAAAACCACCGTCTCATGGGGCCGGACACTCAGGGTCAGGGGAAAATCCAATATATATCTGGTGATATCTCGGGTGCTATTACAGACAGCGCAATAAATCAATGTGCATTGTCTGTAGGAGGCCCTGGCGCATGGATCTGTGCAGCGGGAACGACCTCGGACCACCAGGGGCCGAGAAAACTACCGTCTCATGGGGCCAGACACCCAGGGTCAGGGAAAAATCCAACATATATCTGGTGATATCTCGGGTGCTATTACAGACAGCGCAATAAATCAATGTGCATTGTCTGTAGGAGGCCCTGGCGCATGAATCTGTGCTGCGGGATCGACCTCGGACCACCAGGCGTTGAGAAAATTACAGATATTCGGAATCCGTCACCCAAGGTCATGTAAAAATCCAGCATATATCTGGTGACATCTCGGGTGCTATTACAGATAGCGCAATAAACCATAGCGAATTGACTGCAGGAAGCCCTGGCGCTTGAATCTGTTCAGCGGGATCGACCTCGGACCACGATGGACCGAGAAAACTACCGTCTCATGGGGCCGGACTGTCAGGGTCAGGGAATAATCCAACATATATCTGGTGATATCTCGGGTGCTATTAGAGATAGCTCAATAAACCAAAGTGAATTATATATAGCAGGCCCTGGCGCATGAATCTGTGCAGCGGGAACGACCTCGGACCTCCAGTGGCCGAGAAAACCACCGTCTCATCGAGCCGGACACTCAGGGTCAGGGGAAAAATCCAATATATATGTGGTGATATCTCGGGTGCTATTACAGATAGCGCAATAAATCAAAGTGCATTGTCTGTAGGAGGCCCTGGCGCATGAATCTGTGCAGCGGGAACGACCTCAGACCCCCAGGGGCCGAGAAAACCACCGTCTCATGGGGCCGGACACTCAGGGTCAGGGGAAAAATCCAATATATATGTGGTGATATCTCGGGTGCTATTACAGATAGCGCAATAAATCAAAGGGCATTGTCTGTAGGAGGCCCAGGCGCATGAATCTGTGCAGCGGGAACGACCTCGGACCACCAGGGGTCGAGAAAACCACCGTCTCATGGGGCCGGACTGTCAGGGTCAGGGAAAAATGCAATATATATATGGTGATAACTCTGGTGCTATTACAGATAGCGCAATAAGTGAAAGTGCATTGTCTGTAGGAGGCCCTGGGGCATGAATCTGTGCAGCGGGATCGACCTCGGACCACCGGGGGCCGAGAAGATCACCGTCTCATGGGGCCGGACTGTCAGGGTCAGGGAAAAATCCAATATATATCTGCTGATATCTCGGGTGCTATTAGAGATAGCGCAATAAATCAAAGTGAATTATATGCAGGGGGCCCTGACGCATGAATCTGTGCAGCGGGATCGACCTCGGACCACCAGGGGCCGAGAAAACCACCGTCTCATGGAGTCGGACACTCAGGGTCAGGGAAAAATCCAATATAAATCTGGTGATATCTCGGGTGCTATTAGAGATAGCGCAATAATCCAATGTGAATTATATATAGCAGGCGCTGGCGCATGAATCTGTGCAGCGGGAACGACCTCGGACCACCAGGGGCCGAGAAAACCACCGTCTCATGGGGCCGGACACTCAGGTTCAGGGGAAAATCCAATATATATATGGGGATATCTCGGGTGCTATTACAGATAGCGCAATAAATCAAAGTGCATTGTCTGCAGGAGGCCCTGGCGCATGAATCTGTGCAGCGGGAACGACCTCGGACCACCAGGGGCCGAGAAAACCACCGTCTCATGGGGCCGGACACTCAGGGTCAGGGGAAAAATCCAATATAAATCTGGTGATATCTCGGGTGCTATTACAGATAGCGCAATAAATCAAAGTGCATTGTCTGTAGGAGGCCATGGCGCATGAATCTGTGCAGCGCGAACTACCTCGGACCACAAGGGGCCGAGAAAACCACCGTCTCATGGGGCCCGACACTCAGCGTCAGGGGAAAATCCAATATATATCTGGTGATATCTCGGGTGCTATTACAGATAGCGCAATAAATCAAAGTGCATTGTCTGTAGGAGGCCCTGGCGCATGAACCTATGCAGCGGGAACGACCTCGGTCCACCAGGGGCCGAGAAAACTACCGTCTCATGTGGCCGGACTGTCAGGGTCAGGGAAAAATCCAATATATATCTGGTGATATCTCGGGTGCTATTAGAGATAGCGCAATAAACCAAAGTGCATTGTCTGCAGGAGGCTCTGGCGCATGAATCTGTGCAGCGGGAACGACCTCGGACCACGGGGGGCCGAGAAAACTACCGTCTCATGGGGCCGGACACCAAGGTTCAGGGAAAAATCCAACATATATCTGGTGATATCTCGGGTGCTATTAGAGATAGCGCAATAAACCAAAGTGAATTGTCTGCAGTAAGCCTTGGCGCATGAATCTGATCAGCGGGATCGACCTCGGACCACGAGGGACCGAGAAAACCATCGACACATGGGGCCGGACTGTCGGGGTCAAGGAAAAACCCAATATATATCTGGTGATATCTCGGGTGATATTAGAGATAGCGCAATAAATCATAGTGCATTTCTGCAGGTGGCCCTGGCGCATGAATCTGTGCAGCGGGAACGACCTCGGACCAGCAGGGGCCGAGAGATCCTCCGTTTCATGGGGTCGGACACTCAGGGTCAGGGAAAAATCCAATATTTATCTGGTGATATCTCGGGTGCTATTACAGATAGCGCAATAAATCAAAGTGCATTGTCTGTAGGAGGCCCTGGCGCATTAATCTGTGCAGCGGGAACGACCTCGGACCACCAGGGGCCGAGAAAACCACCGTCTCATGGGGCCCGACACTCAGGGTCAGGGGAAAATCCAATATATATCTGGTGATATCTCGGGTGCTATTACAGACAGCGCAATAAATCAATGTGCATTGTCTGTAGGAGGCCCTGGCGCATGAATCTCTGCAGCGGGAACGACCTCGGACCACCATGGGCCGAGAAAACTACCGTCTCATGGGGCCGGACACCCAGGGTCAGGGAAAAATCCAACATATATCTGGTGATATCTCGGGTGCTATTAGAGATAGCGCAATAAACCAGAGTGAATTATATATAGCAGGCCCTGGTGCATGAATCTGTGCTGCGGGAATGACCTCGGACCACCAGGGGCCGAGAAAACTACCGTCTCATGGGGCCGGACACCCAGGGTCAGGGAAAAATCCAACATATGTCTGGTGATATCTCGGGTGCTATTAGAGATAGCGCAATAAACCAAAGTGAATTATCTATAGCAGGCCCTGGCGCATGAATCTGTGCAGCGGGAACGACCTCGGACCACCAGGGGCCGAGAAAACCACCGTCTCATGGGTCCGGACACTCAGGGTCAGGGGAAAAATCCAATATATATGTGGTGATATCTCGGGTGCTATTGCAGATAGCGCAATAAATCAAAGTGCATTGTCTGTAGGAGGCCCTGGCGCATGAATCTGTGCAGCGGGAACGACCACGGACCCCCAGGGGTCGAGAAAACCACCGTCTCATGGGGCCGGACACTCAGGGTCAGGGGAAAATCCAATATATATATGGTGATATCTCGGGTGCTATTACAGATAGCGCAATAAATCAAAGTGCATTGTCTGCAGGAGGCCCTAGCGCATGAATCTATGCAGCGGGAACGACCGCGAACCACCAGGGGCCGAGAAAACTACCGTCTCATGGGGCCGGACTGTCAGGGTCAGGGAAAAATCCAATATATATCTGGTGATATCTCGGGTGCTATTAGAGATAGCGCAATAAACCAAAGTGCATTGTCTGCAGGAGGCCCTGGAGCATGAATCTGTGCAGCGGGATCGTCCTCGGACCACCAGGGGCCGAGAAAATCACCGTCTCATGGGGCCGGACTGTCAGGGTCAGAGAAAAATCCATTATATATATGGTGATATCTCGGGTGCTATTACAGATAGCGCAATAAATCAAAGTGCATTGTCTGTAGGAGGCCCTGGCGCATGAACCTATGCAGCGGGAACGACCGCGAACCACCAGGGGCCGAGAAAACTACCGTCTCATGGGGCCGGACTGTCAGGGTCAGGGAAAAATCCAATATATATCTGGTGATATCTCGGGTGCTATTAGAGATAGCGCAATAAACCAAAGTGCATTGTCTGCAGGAGGCTCTGGCGCATGAATCTGTGCAGCGGGAACGACCTCGGACCACGGGGGGCCGAGAAAACTACCGTCTCATGGGGCCGGACACCAAGGTTCAGGGAAAAATCCAACATATATCTGGTGATATCTCGGGTGCTATTAGAGATAGCGCAATAAACCAAAGTGAATTGTCTGCAGTAAGCCTTGGCGCATGAATCTGATCAGCGGGATCGACCTCGGACCACGAGGGACCGAGAAAACCATCGACACATGGGGCCGGACTGTCGGGGTCAAGGAAAAACCCAATATATATCTGGTGATATCTCGGGTGATATTAGAGATAGCGCAATAAATCATAGTGCATTTCTGCAGGTGGCCCTGGCGCATGAATCTGTGCAGCGGGAACGACCTCGGACCAGCAGGGGCCGAGAGATCCTCCGTTTCATGGGGTCGGACACTCAGGGTCAGGGAAAAATCCAATATTTATCTGGTGATATCTCGGGTGCTATTACAGATAGCGCAATAAATCAAAGTGCATTGTCTGTAGGAGGCCCTGGCGCATTAATCTGTGCAGCGGGAACGACCTCGGACCACCAGGGGCCGAGAAAACCACCGTCTCATGGGGCCCGACACTCAGGGTCAGGGGAAAATCCAATATATATCTGGTGATATCTCGGGTGCTATTACAGACAGCGCAATAAATCAATGTGCATTGTCTGTAGGAGGCCCTGGCGCATGAATCTCTGCAGCGGGAACGACCTCGGACCACCATGGGCCGAGAAAACTACCGTCTCATGGGGCCGGACACCCAGGGTCAGGGAAAAATCCAACATATATCTGGTGATATCTCGGGTGCTATTAGAGATAGCGCAATAAACCAGAGTGAATTATATATAGCAGGCCCTGGTGCATGAATCTGTGCTGCGGGAATGACCTCGGACCACCAGGGGCCGAGAAAACTACCGTCTCATGGGGCCGGACACCCAGGGTCAGGGAAAAATCCAACATATGTCTGGTGATATCTCGGGTGCTATTAGAGATAGCGCAATAAACCAAAGTGAATTATCTATAGCAGGCCCTGGCGCATGAATCTGTGCAGCGGGAACGACCTCGGACCACCAGGGGCCGAGAAAACCACCGTCTCATGGGTCCGGACACTCAGGGTCAGGGGAAAAATCCAATATATATGTGGTGATATCTCGGGTGCTATTGCAGATAGCGCAATAAATCAAAGTGCATTGTCTGTAGGAGGCCCTGGCGCATGAATCTGTGCAGCGGGAACGACCACGGACCCCCAGGGGTCGAGAAAACCACCGTCTCATGGGGCCGGACACTCAGGGTCAGGGGAAAATCCAATATATATATGGTGATATCTCGGGTGCTATTACAGATAGCGCAATAAATCAAAGTGCATTGTCTGCAGGAGGCCCTAGCGCATGAATCTATGCAGCGGGAACGACCGCGAACCACCAGGGGCCGAGAAAACTACCGTCTCATGGGGCCGGACTGTCAGGGTCAGGGAAAAATCCAATATATATCTGGTGATATCTCGGGTGCTATTAGAGATAGCGCAATAAACCAAAGTGCATTGTCTGCAGGAGGCCCTGGAGCATGAATCTGTGCAGCGGGATCGTCCTCGGACCACCAGGGGCCGAGAAAATCACCGTCTCATGGGGCCGGACTGTCAGGGTCAGAGAAAAATCCATTATATATATGGTGATATCTCGGGTGCTATTACAGATAGCGCAATAAATCAAAGTGCATTGTCTGCAGGAGGCCCTAGCGCATGAATCTATGCAGCGGGAACGACCTCGGACCACCAGGGGCCGAGAAAACTACCGTCTCATGGGGCCGGACACTCAGGGTCAGGGGAAAATCCATTATATATCTGGTGATATCTCGGGTGCTATTAGAGATAGCGCAATAATGCAAAGTGCATTGTCTGCAGGAAGCCCTGGCGCATGATTTTGTGCAGCGGGAACGTCCTCGGACCACCAGGGGCCGAGAAAATCACCGTCTCATGGGGCCGGACTGTAAGGGTCAGGGAAAAACCCAATATATATCTGGTGATATCTAGGGTGCTATTAGAGATAGCGCAATAAATCAAAGTGCATTGTCTGTAGGAGGCACTGGCGAATGAATCTGTGCAGCAGGAACGACCTCGGACCACCAGGGGCCGAGAAAACTACTGATATTCGGAATCCGTCACCCAAGGTCATGTAAAAATCCAGCATATATCTGGTGATATCTCGGGTGCTATTACCGATAGCGCAATAAATCAAAGAGCATTGTCTGTAGGAGGCACTGGCGAATGAATCTGTGCAGCAGGAACGACCTCGGACCACTAGGGGCCGAGAAAACCACCGTCTCATGGGGCCGGACACTCAGGGTCAGGGAAAAATGCATTATATATCTGGTGATATCTCGGGTTCTATTACAGATAGCGCGATAAATCAAAGGGCATTGTCTGCAGGAGGCCCTGGCACATGAATCTGTGCAGCAGCAACGACCTCGGACCATCAGGGGCCAAGAAAATTACAGATTTTCGGTATCCGTCACCCAAGGTCATGTATAAATTCAGCATATATCTGGTGATATCTCGGGTGCTATTAGAGATAGCGCAATAAATCAAAGTGCATTGTCTGTAGGAGGGCCTGGCGCATGAACCTGTGTAGCGGGAACGACCTCGGACCACCAGGGGCCGAGAAAATCACCGTCTCATGGGGCCGGACTGTCAGGGTCAGGGAAAAATCCAATATATATCTGCTGATATCTCGTGTGCTATTAGAGATAGCGCAATAAATCAAAGTGAATTATATGCAGGGGGACCTGGCGCATGAATCTGTGCAGCGGGATCGACCTCGGACCACCAGGGGCCGAGAAAACCACCGTCTCATGGGGCCGGACACTCAGGGTCAGGGAAAAATCCAATATATATCTGCTGATATCTCGGGTGCTATTAGAGATAGCGCAATAAATCAAAGTGCATTGTCTGTAGGAGGCCCTGACGCATGAACCTGTGCAGCGGGAACGACCTTGGACCACCAGGGGCCGAGAAAACCACCGTCTCATGGGGCCGGACACTCAGGGTCAGGGGAAAATCCAATATATATCTGGTGATATCTCGGGTGCTATTACAGACAGCGCAATAAATCAATGTGCATTGTCTGTAGGAGGCCCTGGCGCATGGATCTGTGCAGCGGGAACGACCTCGGACCACCAGGGGCCGAGAAAACTACCGTCTCATGGGGCCAGACACCCAGGGTCAGGGAAAAATCCAACATATATCTGGTGATATCTCGGGTGCTATTACAGACAGCGCAATAAATCAATGTGCATAGTCTGTAGGAGGCACTGGCGAATGAATCTGTGCAGCAGGAACGACCTCGGACCTCTAGGGGCCGAGAAAACCACCGTCTCATGGGGCCGGACACTCAGGGTCAGGGAAAAATCCAATATATATCTCATGATATCTCGGGTGCTATTAGAGATAGCGCAATAAATCAAAGTGCATTGTCTGTAGGAGGCCCTGACGCATGAACCTGTGCAGCGGGAACGACCTTGGACCACCAGGGGCCGAGAAAACCACCGTCTCATGGGGCCCGACACTCAGGGTCAGGGAAAAATCCAACATATATCTGGTGATATCTCGGGTGCTATTACAGACAGCGCAATAAATCAATGTGCATTGTCTGTAGGAGGACCTGGCGCATGTATCTGTGCAGCGGGAACGACCCCGGACCACCAGGGGCCGAGAAAACTACCGTCTCATGGGGCCAGACACCCAGGGTCAGGGGAAAATCCAATATATATCTGGTGATATCTCGGGTGCTATTACAGATAGCGCAATAAATCAAAGGGCATTGTCTGTCGGAGGCCCTGGCGCATGGATCTGTGTAGCGGGATCGACCTCGGACCACCGGGGGCCGAGAAAATCACCGTCTCATGGAGTCGGACACTCAGGGTCAGGGAAAAATCCAATATAAATCTGGTGATATCTCGGGTGCTATTACAGATAGCGCAATAAATCAAAGTGCATTGTCTGTAGGAGGCCCTGGCGCATGAATCTGTGCTGCGGGATCGACCTCGGACCACCAGGCGTTGAGAAAATTACAGATATTCGGAATCCGTCACCCAAGGTCATGTAAAAATCCAGCATATATCTGGTGACATCTCGGGTGCTATTACAGATAGCGCAATAAACCATAGCGAATTGACTGCAGGAAGCCCTGGCGCTTGAATCTGTTCAGCGGGATCGACCTCGGACCACGATGGACCGAGAAAACTACCGTCTCATGGGGCCGGACTGTCAGGGTCAGGGAAAAATCCAACATATATCTGGTGATATCTCGGGTGCTATTAGAGATAGCTCAATAAACCAAAGTGAATTATATATAGCAGGCCCTGGCGCATGAATCTGTGCAGCGGGAACGACCTCGGACCTCCAGTGGCCGAGAAAACCACCGTCTCATCGAGCCGGACACTCAGGGTCAGGGGAAAAATCCAATATATATGTGGTGATATCTCGGGTGCTATTACAGATAGCGCAATAAATCAAAGTGCATTGTCTGTAGGAGGCCCTGGCGCATGAATCTGTGCAGCGGGAACGACCTCAGACCCCCAGGGGCCGAGAAAACCACCGTCTCATGGGGCCGGACACTCAGGGTCAGGGGAAAAATCCAATATATATGTGGTGATATCTCGGGTGCTATTAGAGATAGCTCAATAAACCAAAGTGAATTATATATAGCAGGCCCTGGCGCATGAATCTGTGCAGCAGGAACGACCTCGGACCACCAGGGGCCGAGAAAACTACTGATATTCGGAATCCGTCACCCAAGGTCATGTAAAAATCCAGCATATATCTGGTGATATCTCGGGTGCTATTACAGATAGCGCAATAAGTGAAAGTGCATTGTCTGTAGGAGGCCCTGGGGCATGAATCTGTGCAGCGGGATCGACCTCGGACCACCGGGGGCCGAGAAGAT
This sequence comes from Nomia melanderi, assembly GCF_051020985.1. Taxonomy (NCBI): domain Eukaryota; kingdom Metazoa; phylum Arthropoda; class Insecta; order Hymenoptera; family Halictidae; genus Nomia; species Nomia melanderi. The sequence continues at coordinate 1,028,063 of NW_027475149.1, read as the reverse complement.
CACCGTCTCATGGGGCCGGACTGTCAGGTTCAGGGAAAAATCCAATATATATCTGCTGATATCTCGGGTGCTATTAGAGATAGCGCAATAAATCAAAGTGAATTATATGCAGGGGGCCCTGACGCATGAATCTGTGCAGCGGGATCGACCTCGGACCACCAGGGGCCGAGAAAACCACCGTCTCATGGAGTCGGACACTCAGGGTCAGGGAAAAATCCAATATAAATCTGGTGATATCTCGGGTGCTATTAGAGATAGCGCAATAATCCAATGTGAATTATATATAGCAGGCGCTGGCGCATGAATCTGTGCAGCGGGAACGACCTCGGACCACCAGGGGCCGAGAAAACCACCGTCTCATGGGGCCGGACACTCAGGGTCAGGGGAAAAATCCAATATAAATCTGGTGATATCTCGGGTGCTATTACAGATAGCGCAATAAATCAAAGTGCATTGTCTGTAGGAGGCCCTGGGACATGAATCTGTGCAGCGGGATCGACCTCCGACCACCGGGGGCCGAGAAGATCACCGTCTCATGGGGCCGGACTGTCAGGGTCAGGGAAAAATCCAATATATATCTGCTGATATCTCGGGTGCTATTAGAGATAGCGCAATAATCCAATGTGAATTATATATAGCAGGCGCTGGCGCATGAATCTGTGCAGCGGGAACGACCTCGGACCACCAGGGGCCGAGAAAACCACCGTCTCATGGGGCCGGACACTCAGGGTCAGGGGAAAAATCCAATATAAATCTGGTGATATCTCGGGTGCTATTACAGATAGCGCAATAAATCAAAGTGCATTGTCTGTAGGAGGCCCTGGGACATGAATCTGTGCAGCGGGATCGACCTCCGACCACCGGGGGCCGAGAAGATCACCGTCTCATGGGGCCGGACTGTCAGGGTCAGGGAAAAATCCAATATATATCTGCTGATATCTCGGGTGCTATTAGAGATAGCGCAATAAATCAAAGTGAATTATATGCAGGGGGCCCTGACGCATGAATCTGTGCAGCGGGATCGACCTCGGACCACCAGGGGCCGAGAAAACCACCGTCTCATGGGGCCGGACACTCAGGTTCAGGGGAAAATCCAATATATATATGGTGATATCTCGGGTGCTATTACAGATAGCGCAATAAATCAAAGTGCATTGTCTGCAGGAGGCCCTGGCGCATGAATCTGTGCAGCGGGAACGACCTCGGACCACCAGGGGCCGAGAAAACCACCGTCTCATGGGGCCGGACACTCAGGGTCAGGGGAAAAATCCAATATAAATCTGCTGATATCTCGGGTGCTATTACAGATAGCGCAATAAATCAAAGTGCATTGTCTGTAGGAGGCCATGGCGCATGAATCTGTGCAGCGCGAACGACCTCGGACCACAAGGGGCCGAGAAAACCACCGTCTCATGGGGCCCGACACTCAGCGTCAGGGGAAAATCCAATATATATCTGGTGATATCTCGGGTGCTATTACAGATAGCGCAATAAATCAAAGTGCATTGTCTGTAGGAGGCCCTGGCGCATGAACCTATGCAGCGGGAACGACCTCGGTCCACCAGGGGCCGAGAAAACTACCGTCTCATGTGGCCGGACTGTCAGGGTCAGGGAAAAATCCAATATATATCTGGTGATATCTCGGGTGCTATTAGAGATAGCGCAATAAACCAGAGTGAATTATATATAGCAGGCCCTGGTGCATGAATCTGTGCTGCGGGGATGACCTCGGACCACCAGGGGCCGAGAAAACTACCGTCTCATGGGGCCGGACACCCAGGGTCAGGGAAAAATCCAACATATATCTGGTGATATCTCGGGTGCTATTAGAGATAGCGCAATAAACCAGAGTGAATTATATATAGCAGGCCCTGGTGCATGAATCTGTGCTGCGGGAATGACCTCGGACCACCAGGGGCCGAGAAAACTACCGTCTCATGGGGCCGGACACCCAGGGTCAGGGAAAAATCCAACATATATCTGGTGATATCTCGGGTGCTATTGCAGATAGCGCAATAAATCAAAGTGCATTGTCTGTAGGAGGCCCTGGCGCATGAATCTGTGCAGCGGGAACGACCACGGACCCCCAGGGGTCGAGAAAACCACCGTCTCATGGGGCCGGACACTCAGGGTCAGGGGAAAATCCAATATATATATGGTGATATCTCGGGTGCTATTACAGATAGCGCAATAAATCAAAGTGCATTGTCTGCAGGAGGCCCTAGCGCATGAATCTATGCAGCGGGAACGACCGCGAACCACCAGGGGCCGAGAAAACTACCGTCTCATGGGGCCGGACTGTCAGGGTCAGGGAAAAATCCAATATATATCTGGTGATATCTCGGGTGCTATTAGAGATAGCGCAATAAACCAAAGTGCATTGTCTGCAGGAGGCCCTGGCGCATGAATCTGTGCAGCGGGATCGTCCTCGGACCACCAGGGGCCGAGAAAATCACCGTCTCATGGGGCCGGACTGTCAGGGTCAGAGAAAAATCCATTATATATATGGTGATATCTCGGGTGCTATTACAGATAGCGCAATAAATCAAAGTGCATTGTCTGTCGGAGGCCCTGGCGCATGGATCTGTGTAGCGGGATCGACCTCGGACCACCGGGGGCCGAGAAAATCACCGTCTCATGGAGTCGGACACTCAGGGTCAGGGAAAAATCCAATATAAATCTGGTGATATCTCGGGTGCTATTACAGATAGCGCAATAAATCAAAGTGCATTGTCTGTAGGAGGCCCTGGCGCATGAATCTGTGCTGCGGGATCGACCTCGGACCACCAGGCGTTGAGAAAATTACAGATATTCGGAATCCGTCACCCAAGGTCATGTAAAAATCCAGCATATATCTGGTGACATCTCGGGTGCTATTACAGATAGCGCAATAAACCATAGCGAATTGACTGCAGGAAGCCCTGGCGCTTGAATCTGTTCAGCGGGATCGACCTCGGACCACGATGGACCGAGAAAACTACCGTCTCATGGGGCCGGACTGTCAGGGTCAGGGAAAAATCCAACATATATCTGGTGATATCTCGGGTGCTATTAGAGATAGCTCAATAAACCAAAGTGAATTATATATAGCAGGCCCTGGCGCATGAATCTGTGCAGCGGGAACGACCTCGGACCTCCAGTGGCCGAGAAAACCACCGTCTCATCGAGCCGGACACTCAGGGTCAGGGGAAAAATCCAATATATATGTGGTGATATCTCGGGTGCTATTACAGATAGCGCAATAAATCAAAGTGCATTGTCTGTAGGAGGCCCTGGCGCATGAATCTGTGCAGCGGGAACGACCTCAGACCCCCAGGGGCCGAGAAAACCACCGTCTCATGGGGCCGGACACTCAGGGTCAGGGGAAAAATCCAATATATATGTGGTGATATCTCGGGTGCTATTAGAGATAGCTCAATAAACCAAAGTGAATTATATATAGCAGGCCCTGGCGCATGAATCTGTGCAGCAGGAACGACCTCGGACCACCAGGGGCCGAGAAAACTACTGATATTCGGAATCCGTCACCCAAGGTCATGTAAAAATCCAGCATATATCTGGTGATATCTCGGGTGCTATTACAGATAGCGCAATAAGTGAAAGTGCATTGTCTGTAGGAGGCCCTGGGGCATGAATCTGTGCAGCGGGATCGACCTCGGACCACCGGGGGCCGAGAAGATCACCGTCTCATGGGGCCGGACTGTCAGGTTCAGGGAAAAATCCAATATATATCTGCTGATATCTCGGGTGCTATTAGAGATAGCGCAATAAATCAAAGTGAATTATATGCAGGGGGCCCTGACGCATGAATCTGTGCAGCGGGATCGACCTCGGACCACCAGGGGCCGAGAAAACCACCGTCTCATGGAGTCGGACACTCAGGGTCAGGGAAAAATCCAATATAAATCTGGTGATATCTCGGGTGCTATTAGAGATAGCGCAATAATCCAATGTGAATTATATATAGCAGGCGCTGGCGCATGAATCTGTGCAGCGGGAACGACCTCGGACCACCAGGGGCCGAGAAAACCACCGTCTCATGGGGCCGGACACTCAGGGTCAGGGGAAAAATCCAATATAAATCTGGTGATATCTCGGGTGCTATTACAGATAGCGCAATAAATCAAAGTGCATTGTCTGTAGGAGGCCCTGGGACATGAATCTGTGCAGCGGGATCGACCTCCGACCACCGGGGGCCGAGAAGATCACCGTCTCATGGGGCCGGACTGTCAGGGTCAGGGAAAAATCCAATATATATCTGCTGATATCTCGGGTGCTATTAGAGATAGCGCAATAAATCAAAGTGAATTATATGCAGGGGGCCCTGACGCATGAATCTGTGCAGCGGGATCGACCTCGGACCACCAGGGGCCGAGAAAACCACCGTCTCATGGGGCCGGACACTCAGGTTCAGGGGAAAATCCAATATATATATGGTGATATCTCGGGTGCTATTACAGATAGCGCAATAAATCAAAGTGCATTGTCTGCAGGAGGCCCTGGCGCATGAATCTGTGCAGCGGGAACGACCTCGGACCACCAGGGGCCGAGAAAACCACCGTCTCATGGGGCCGGACACTCAGGGTCAGGGGAAAAATCCAATATAAATCTGCTGATATCTCGGGTGCTATTACAGATAGCGCAATAAATCAAAGTGCATTGTCTGTAGGAGGCCATGGCGCATGAATCTGTGCAGCGCGAACGACCTCGGACCACAAGGGGCCGAGAAAACCACCGTCTCATGGGGCCCGACACTCAGCGTCAGGGGAAAATCCAATATATATCTGGTGATATCTCGGGTGCTATTACAGATAGCGCAATAAATCAAAGTGCATTGTCTGTAGGAGGCCCTGGCGCATGAACCTATGCAGCGGGAACGACCTCGGTCCACCAGGGGCCGAGAAAACTACCGTCTCATGTGGCCGGACTGTCAGGGTCAGGGAAAAATCCAATATATATCTGGTGATATCTCGGGTGCTATTAGAGATAGCGCAATAAACCAGAGTGAATTATATATAGCAGGCCCTGGTGCATGAATCTGTGCTGCGGGGATGACCTCGGACCACCAGGGGCCGAGAAAACTACCGTCTCATGGGGCCGGACACCCAGGGTCAGGGAAAAATCCAACATATATCTGGTGATATCTCGGGTGCTATTAGAGATAGCGCAATAAACCAGAGTGAATTATATATAGCAGGCCCTGGTGCATGAATCTGTGCTGCGGGAATGACCTCGGACCACCAGGGGCCGAGAAAACTACCGTCTCATGGGGCCGGACACCCAGGGTCAGGGAAAAATCCAACATATATCTGGTGATATCTCGGGTGCTATTGCAGATAGCGCAATAAATCAAAGTGCATTGTCTGTAGGAGGCCCTGGCGCATGAATCTGTGCAGCGGGAACGACCACGGACCCCCAGGGGTCGAGAAAACCACCGTCTCATGGGGCCGGACACTCAGGGTCAGGGGAAAATCCAATATATATATGGTGATATCTCGGGTGCTATTACAGATAGCGCAATAAATCAAAGTGCATTGTCTGCAGGAGGCCCTAGCGCATGAATCTATGCAGCGGGAACGACCGCGAACCACCAGGGGCCGAGAAAACTACCGTCTCATGGGGCCGGACTGTCAGGGTCAGGGAAAAATCCAATATATATCTGGTGATATCTCGGGTGCTATTAGAGATAGCGCAATAAACCAAAGTGCATTGTCTGCAGGAGGCCCTGGCGCATGAATCTGTGCAGCGGGATCGTCCTCGGACCACCAGGGGCCGAGAAAATCACCGTCTCATGGGGCCGGACTGTCAGGGTCAGAGAAAAATCCATTATATATATGGTGATATCTCGGGTGCTATTACAGATAGCGCAATAAATCAAAGTGCATTGTCTGCAGGAGGCCCTAGCGCATGAATCTATGCAGCGGGAACGACCTCGGACCACCAGGGGCCGAGAAAACTACCGTCTCATGGGGCCGGACAATCAGGGTCAGGGAAAAATCCAATATATATCTGGTGATATCGAGGGTTCCCTTACAGATAGCGCACTAAACCAAAGTGAATTATCTGCAGCGGGCCCTGGGGCATGAATCTGTGCAGCGGGAACGACAACGGACCACCAGGGGCCGAGAAAACCATCGACACATGGGGCCGGACCGTCAGGGTCAAGGAAAAATCCAATGTATATCTGGTGATATCTCGAGTGCTATTAGAGATAGCGCAATAAATCAATGTGCATTGTCTGTAGGAGGCCCTGGCGCATGAATCTCTGCAGCGGGAACGACCTCGGACCACCAGGGGCCGAGAAAACTACCGTCTCATGGGGCCGGACACCCAGGGTCAGGGAAAAATCCAGCATATATCTGGTGATATCTCGTGTGCTATTAGAGATAGCGCAATAAATCAAAGTGCATTGTCTGTAGGAGGCCCTGGCGCATGAATCTTTGCAGCGGGATCGACCTCCGACCAACAGGGGCCGAGAAAACCACCGACACATGGGGCCGGACACTCAGGGTCGGGGAAAAATTCAATATATCTCTGGTGATATCTCGGGTGCTATTATAGATAGCGCAATAAATCAAAGTGCATTGTCTGTAGGAGGCCCAGGCGCATGAATCAGTGTAGCGGGATCGACCTCGGACCACCAGGGGCCGAGAAAACCACCGTCTCATGGAGTCGGACACTCAGGGTCAGGGAAAAATCCAATATATATCTGGTGATCTCTCGGGTCCTATTACAGATAGCGCAATAAATCAAAGTGCATTGTCTGTAGGAGGCCCTGGCGCATGAATCTGTGCAGCGGGAACGACCTAGGACCAACAGGGTCCGAGAGAACTACCGTCTCATGGGGCCGAACTGTCAGTGTCAGGGAAAAATACAATATATATCGGGTGATATCTCCGGTGCTATTAGAGAGAGCGCAATAAACCAAAGTGCATTGTCTGCAGGACGCCCTGGCGCATGAATCTGTGCAGCGGGACCGACCTCGGACCACCAGGGGCCGTGAAAACTACCGTCTCATGGGGCCGGACACTCAGGGTCAGGGAAAAATCCAATATATATCTGGTGATATCTCTGGTGCTATTAGAGACGGCGCAAAAAACCAAGGTGCATTGTCTGTAGTAGGCACTGACGAATGAATCTGTGCAGCAGGAACGACCTCGGACCACCAGGCGCCGAGAAAATTACAGATATTCGGAATCCGTCACCCAAGGTCATGTAAAAATCCAGCATATATCTGGTGATATCTCGGGTGCTATTAGAGATAGCGCAATAAATCAAAGTGCATTGTCTGTAGGAGGCCCTGGCGCATGAATCTTTGCAGCGGGATCGACCTCCGACCAACAGGGGCCGAGAAAACCACCGACACATGGGGCCGGACACTCAGGGTCGGGGAAAAATTCAATATATCTCTGGTGATATCTCGGGTGCTATTAGAGATAGCGCAATAAACCAAAGTGCATTGTCTGTAGGAGGCCCTGGCGCATGAATCTTTGGTAGCGGGATCGACCTCGGACCACGAGGGACCGAGAAAATCATCAACACATGGGGCCGGACACTCAGGGTCAGGGAAAAATCCAATATCTATCTGGTGATATCTCGGGTGCAATTATAGATAGAACAATAAATCAAAGTGCATTGTCTGTAGGAGGCCCTGTCGAATGAATCTGTGCAGCGGGATCGACCTCGGACCACCAGGGGCCGAGAAAATTACAGATATTCGGAATCCGTCACCCAAGTTCATGTAAAAATCCAGCATATATCTGGTGATATCTCGGGTGCTATTACAGATAGCGCAATAAACCAAAGTGAATTGTCTGCAGGAAGCCTTGGCGCAAGAATCTGTTCAGCGGGATCGACCTCGGACCACCAGGGGCCGAGAAAATCACCGTCTCATGGGGCCGGACTGTCAGGGTCAGGGAAAAATCCAATATATATCTGGTGATATCTCGGGTGCTATTACAGATAGCGCAATAAACCAAAGTGCATTGTCTGCAGGAGGCCCTGGCGCATGAATCTGTTCAGCGGGATCGACCTCGGACCACGAGGGACCGAGAAATCCATCAACAGATGGGGCCGGACTGTCAGGGTCAAGGAAAAATCCAATATATATCTGGTGATATCTCGGGTGCTATTAGAGATAGCGAAATAAATCAAAGTGCATTGTCTGCAGGAGGCCCTGGCACATGAATCTGTTCAGCGGGAACGACCTCGGACCACCAGGGGCCGAGAAAACCACCGTCTCATGGGGTCGGACACTCAGGGTCAGGGGAAAATCCAATATATATGTGGTGATATCTCAGGTGCTATTATAGATAGCGCAATAAACCAAAGGGCATTGTCTGTAGGAGGCCCTGGCGCATGAATCTGTGCAGCGGGAACGACCTCGGACCACCAGGGGCCGAGAAAACCACAGTCTCATGGGGTCGGACACTCAGGGTCAGGGGAAAATCCAATATATATGTGGTGATATCTCAGGTGCTATTAGAGATAGCGCAATAAACAAAAGGGCATTGTCTGTAGGAGGCCCGGGCGCATGAATCTGTGCAGCGGGATCGACCTCGGATCACCAGGGGTCGAGAAAACCGCCGTCTCATGGGGTCTGACACTCAGGGTCAGTGAAAAATCCAATATATATCTGGTGATATCTCGGGTGCTATTACAGAAAGCGCAATAAACCAAAGTGCATTGTCTGCAGGAGGCCCTGGCGCATGAATCTGTGCAGTGGGAACGACCTAGGACCACCAGGGGCCGAGAAAACTACCGTCTCATGGGGCCGGACTGTCAGGGTCAGGGAAAAATCCTATATATATCTGGTGATATCTCGGATGCTATTACAGATAGCGCAATAAGTCAAGGTGCATTGTCTGTAGGAGGCCCTGGCGCATGAATCTGTGCAGTGGAATCGACCTAGGACCACCAGGGGCCGAGAAAACTACCGTCTCATGGGGCCGGACTGTCAGGGTCAGGGAAAAATCCAATATAAATCTGGTGATATCTCGGGTGCTATTACAGATAGCGCAATAAATCAAAGTGCATTGTCTGTAAGAGGTCCTGGCTCATGATTGTGTGCAGCTGGAACAACCTCGTACCACCTGGGGCCGAGAAAATCACCGTCCCATGGGGCCGGACTGTCAGGGTCAGGGAAAAATCGAATATATATCTGGTGATATCTCGGCTGCTATTAGAGATAGCGTAATAAATCAAAGTGCATTGTCTGTAGGAGGCCCTGGCGCATGAATCTGCGCAGCGGGAACGACCTCGGACCACCAGGGGCCGAGAAAACTACCGTCTCATGGGGCCGGACACTCAGGGTCAGGGAAAAATCCAATATATCTCTGGTGATATCTCGGGTGCTATTAGAGATAGCGCAATAAATCAAAGTGCATTGTCTGCAGGAGGCCCTGGCGCATGGATCTGTGCAGCGGGATCGACCTCGGACCACGATGGACCGAGAAAACCATCGACACATGGGGCCGGACTGTCTAGGTCAGGGAAAAATCCAATATATATGTGGTGATATCTCGGCTGCTATTAGAGATAGCGTAATAAATCAAAGTGCATTGTCTGTAGGAGGCCCTGGCGCATGAATCTGTGCAGCGGGATCGACTTCGGAGCTCCAGGGGCCGAGAAAATAACAGATATTCGGAATCCGTCACCCAAGATCATTTAAAAATCCAGCATATATCTGGTGATATCTCGGGTGCTATTACACATAGCGCAATAAACCACAGTGAATTGTCTGCAGGAAGCCTTGGCGCAAGGATCCGTTCAGCGGGATCGACCTCGGACCACCAGGGGCCGAGAAAATCACCGTCTCATGGGGTCTGACACTCAGGGTCAGTGTAAAATCCAATATAAATCTGGTGATATCTCGAGTGCTATTACAGATAGCGCAAGAAATCAAAGTGCATTGTTTGCAGGAGACCCTGGCGCATGAATCTGTTCAGCGGGATCGACCTCGGACCACCAGGGTCCGAGAAAACCACCGATACATGGGGACGGACACTCAGGGTCGGGGAAAAATTCAATATATATCTGGTGATATCTCAGGTGCTATTAGAGATAGCGCAATAAACAAAAGGGCATTGTCTGTAGGAGGCCCGGGCGCATGAATCTGTGCAGCGGGATCGACCTCGGATCACCAGGGGTCGAGAAAACCGCCGTCTCATGGGGTCTGACACTCAGGGTCAGTGAAAAATCCAATATATATCTGGTGATATCTCGGGTGCTATTACAGATAGCGCAATAAATCAAAGTGCATTGTCTGTAGGAGGCCCTAGGGCATGAATCTGTGCAGCGGGAACGACCTGGGACCACCAGGGGTCGAGAAAACCACCGTCTCATGGGGTCTGACACTCAGGGTCAGTGAAAAATCCAATATATTTCTGGTGATATCTCGGGTGCTATTACAGATAGCGCAATAAATCAAAGTGCATTGTCTGAAGGAGGCCCTAGCGCATGAATCTGTGCAGCGGGATCGACCTCGGACCGCCAAGGGTCGAGAAAACCACCGATACATGGGGCCGGGCACTCAGTGTCAGGGGAAAATGCAATATATATATGGTGATATCACGGGTGCTATTAGATATAGCACAATAAATCAAAGTGCATTGTCTATAGGAGGCACTGGCGAATGAATCTGTGCAGCAGGAACGACCTCGGACCACCACGCGCCGAGAAAATCACCGTCCCATGGGGCCGGACTATCTGGGTCAGGGAAAAATCCATTATATATCTGGTGATATCTCGGGTGCTATTAGAGATAGCGCAATAAATCAAAATACATTGTCTATAGGAGGCCCTAGCGCATGAATCTGTGCAGCGGGAACGACCTCGGACCACCAGGGTCCGAGAATACCACCGACTCATGGGGCCGGACTGTCAGGGTCGGAGAAAAATCCAATATATATCTGGTGATACCTCGGGTGCTATTAGAGATAGCGCAATAAACCAAAGTGCATTGTCTGCAGGAGACCCTGGCGCATGAATCTGTGCAGCGGGATCGGCCTCGGTCCACCAGGGGCCGAGAAAATCACCGTCTCATGCGGCCGGACACTCAGGGTCAGGTGGAAATCCAATATATATATATAGAGATATCTCGGGTACTATTACAGAAAGCGCAATAAACCAAAGTGCATTGTCTGCAGGAGGCCCTGGCGCATGAATCTGTGCAGTGGGAACGACCTAGGACCACCAGGGGCCGAGAAAACTACCGTCTCATGGGGCCGGACTGTCAGGGTCAGGGAAAAATCCAATATAAATCTGGTGATATCTCGGGTGCTATTACAGATAGCGCAATAAATCAAAGTGCATTGTCTGTAAGAGGTCCTGGCTCATGATTGTGTGCAGCTGGAACAACCTCGGACCACCTGGGGCCGAGAAAATCACCGTCCCATGGGGCCGGACTGTCAGGGTCAGGGAAAAATCGAATATATATCTGGTGATATCTCGAGTGCTATTAGAGATAGCGCAATAAATCAAAATACATTGTCTGCAGGAGGCCCTAGCGCATGAATCTGTGCAGCGGGAACGACCTCGGACCACCAGGGGCCGAGAAAACCACCGTCACATGGGGCCGGACTGTCTGGGTCAGGGAAAAATCCAATATATATGTGGTGATATCTCGGCTGCTATTAGAGATAGCGTAATAAATCAAAGTGCATTGTCTGTAGGAGGCCCTGGCGCATGAATCTGTGCAGCGGGAACGACCTCGTACCACCAGGGGCCGAGAAAACCACCGTCTCATGGGGTCGGAGACTCCGGGTCAGGGAAAAATCCAATATAAATCTGGTGATATCTCGGGCGCTATTACAGATAGCGCAATAAATCAAAGTGCATTGTCTGCAGGAGGCCCTGGCGCACGAATCTGTGCAGCGGGAACGACCTCGGACCACCAGGGGCCGAGAAAATCACCGTCTCATGGGGCAGGACTGGCAGGGTCAGGGAAAAATCCAATATCTATCTGGTGATATCTCGGGTGCTATTATAGATAGCGCAATAAATCAAAGTGCATTGTCTGCAGGAGGCCCTGGCGCACGAATCTGTGCAGCGGGAACGACCTCGGACCACCAGGGGCCGAGAAAATCACCGTCTCATGGGGCAGGACTGACAGGGTCTGGGAAAAATCCAATATCTATCTGGTGATATCTCGGGTGCTATTATAGATAGCGCAATAAATCAAAGTGCATTGTCTGCAGGAGGCCCTGGCGCATGGATCTGTGCAGCGGGATCGACCTCGGACCACGATGGACCGAGAAAACCATCGACACATGGGGCCGGACTGTCTAGGTCAGGGAAAAATCCAATATATATGTGGTGATATCTCGGCTGCTATTAGAGATAGCGTAATAAATCAAAGTGCATTGTCTGTAGGAGGCCCTGGCGCATGAATCTGTGCAGCGGGATCGACTTCGGAGCTCCAGGGGCCGAGAAAATAACAGATATTCGGAATCCGTCACCCAAGATCATTTAAAAATCCAGCATATATCTGGTGATATCTCGGGTGCTATTACACATAGCGCAATAAACCACAGTGAATTGTCTGCAGGAAGCCTTGGCGCAAGGATCCGTTCAGCGGGATCGACCTCGGACCACCAGGGGCCGAGAAAATCACCGTCTCATGGGGTCTGACACTCAGGGTCAGTGTAAAATCCAATATAAATCTGGTGATATCTCGAGTGCTATTACAGATAGCGCAAGAAATCAAAGTGCATTGTTTGCAGGAGACCCTGGCGCATGAATCTGTTCAGCGGGATCGACCTCGGACCACCAGGGTCCGAGAAAACCACCGATACATGGGGACGGACACTCAGGGTCGGGGAAAAATTCAATATATATCTGGTGATATCTCGGGTGCTATTAGAGATAACGCAATAAATCAAAGTGCATTGTCTGCAGGAAGCCCTGGCGCATGAATCTGTTCAGCGGGATCGACCTCGGACCACCAGGGTCCGAGAAAACCACCGTCTCATGGAGTCGGACACTCAGGGTCAGGGAAAAATCCAATATATATCTGGTGATATCTCGGGTCCTATTACAGATAGCGAAATAAATGAAAGTGCATTGTCTGCAGGAGGCCCTGGCGCATGAATCTGTGCAGCGGAAACGACCTCGGACCACCAGGGGCCAAGAAAACCACCGTCTCATGGGGCCGGACACTCAGGGTCAGGGGAAAATCCAATATATATGTGGTGATATCTCAGGTGCTATTAGAGATAGCGCAATAAACCAAAGGGCATTGTCTGTAGGAGGCCCTGGCGTATGAATCTGTGCAGCGGGAACGACCTCGGACCACGAGGGACCGAGAAAACCATCGACACATGGCGGCGGACTGTCAGGGTCAAGGAAAAATCCAATATATATCTGGTGATATCTCGGGTGCTATTAGAGATAACGAAATAAATCAAAGTGCATTGTCTGCAGGAGGCCCTTGCGCATGAATGTGAGAAGCGGGAACGACCTCGGACCACCAGGGGCCGAGAAAAGCACCGTCACATGGGGCCGGACACTCAGGGTCAGGGGTAAATCCAATATATATATGGTGATATCTCTGGTGCTATTACAGAAAGCGCAATAAATCAAAGTGTATTGTCTGCAGGAAGCCCAGGCGCATGAATCTGTTCAGTGGGAACGACCTAGGACCACCAGGGGCCGAGAAAACTACCGTCTCATGGGGCCGGACTGTCAGGGTCAGGGAAAAATCCTATATATATCTGGTGATATCTCGGATGCTATTACAGATAGCGCAATAAGTCAAGGTGCATTGTCTGTAGGAGGCCCTGGCGCATGAATCTGTGCAGTGGAATCGACCTAGGACCACCAGGGACCGAGAAAACTACCGTCTCATGGGGCCGGACTGTCAGGGTCAGGGAAAAATCCAATATAAATCTGGTGATATCTCGGGTGCTATTACAGATAGCGCAATAAATCAAAGTGCATTGTCTGTAAGAGGTCCTGGCTCATGATTGTGTGCAGCTGGAACAACCTCGGACCACCTGGGGCCGAGAAAATCACCGTCCCATGGGGCCGGACTGTCAGGGTCAGGGAAAAATCGAATATATATCTGGTGATATCTCGGGTCCTATTACAGATAGCGCAATAAATCAAAGTGCATTGTCTGTAGGAGGCCCTGGCGCATGAATCTGTGCAGCGGGAACGACCTAGGACCAACTGGGTCCGAGAGAACTACCGTCTCATGGGGCCGAACTGTCAGGGTCAGGGAAAAATCCAATATCTATCTGGTGATATCTCGGGTGCTATTAGAGATAGCGAAATAAATGAAAGTGCATTGTCTGCAGGAGGCCCTGGCGCATGAATCTGTGCAGCGGAAACGACCTCGGACCACCAGGGGCCAAGAAAACCACCGTCTCATGGGGCCGGACACTCAGGGTCAGGGGAAAATCCAATATATATGTGGTGATATCTCAGGTGCTATTAGAGGTAGCGCAATAAACCAAAGGGCATTCTCTGTAGGAGGCCCTGGCGTATGAATCTGTGCAGCGGGAACGACCTCGGACCACGAGGGACCGAGAAAACCATCGACACATGGCGGCGGACTGTCAGGGTCAAGGAAAAATCCAATATATATCTGGTGATATCTCGGGTGCTATTAGAGATAACGAAATAAATCAAAGTGCATTGTCTGCAGGAGGCCCTGGCGCATGAATGTGAGAAGCGGGAACGACCTCGGACCACCAGGGGCCGAGAAAACCACCGTCTCATGGGGTCGGACACTCAGGGTCAGGGGAAAATCCAATATATATGTGGTGATATCTCGGGTGCTATTAGAGATAGCGCAAAGACCAAAGGGCATTGTCTGTAGGATGCCCTGGCGCATGAATCTGTCCAGCGGGAACGACCTCGGACCACCAGGGGCCGAGAAAACCACCGTCTCATGTGGTCGGACACTCAGGGTCAGGGGAAAATCCCATATATATGTGGTGATATCTCAGGTGCTATTAGAGATAGCGCAATAGACCAAAGGGCATTGTCTGTAGGAGGCCCTGGCGCATGAATCTTTCCAGCGGGAACGACCTCGGACCACCAGGGTCCGAGAAAACTACCGTCTCATGGGGCCGGACACTCAGGGTCAGGGAAAAATCCAATATATATCTGGTGATATCTCGGGTGCTATTAGAGATAGCGCAATAAATCAAAGTGAATTATATGCTGGGGGCCCTGGCGCATGAATCTGTGCAGCGGGATCGACCTCGGACCACCAGGGGTCGAGAAAACCACCGTCTCATGGGGTCTGACACTCAGTGTCAGTGAAAAATCCAATATATATCTGGTGATATCTCGGGTGCTATTAGAGATAGCGCAATAAATCAAAATACATTGTCTGCAGGAGGCCCTAGCGCATGAATCTGTGCAGCGGGAACGACCTCGGACCACCAGGGGCCGAGATAACCACCGATACATGGGGACGGACACTCAGGGTCGGGGAAAAATTCAATATATATCTGGTGATATCTCGGGTGCTATTAGAGATAGCGCAATATATCAAAGTGCATTGTCTGCAGGAGGCCCTAGCGCATGAATCTGTGCAGCGGGAACGACCTCGGACCACCAGGGGCCGAGAAAACCACCGTCACATGGGGCCGGACACTCAGGGTCAGGGGTAAATCCAATATATATATGGTGATATCTCTGGTGCTATTACAGAAAGCGCAATAAATCAAAGTGCATTGTCTGTAGGAGGCCCTGGCGCCTGAATCTGTGCAGCGGGAACGACCTCGGACCACCAGGGGCCGAGAAAACTACCGTCTCATGGGGCCGGACACTCAGGGTCAGGGAAAAATAAAATATATCTCTGGTGATATCTCGGGTACTATTAGAGGTAGCGCAATAAACCAAAGTGCATTGTCTGTAGGAAGCCCTGGCGCATGAATCTGTGCAGCGGAAACGACCTCTTACCACCAGGGGCCGAGAAAATCACCGTCTCATGGGGTCTGACACTCAGGGTCAGTGTAAAATCCAATATAAATCTGGTGATATCTCGGGTGCTATTACAGATAGCGCAATAAACCAAAGTGCATTGTCTGCAGGAGGCCCTGGCGCATGAATCTGTTCAGCGGGATCGACCTCGGACCACGAGGGACCGAGAAAACCATCGACACATGGGGCCGGACTGTCTGGGTCAGGGAAAAATCCAATATATTTGTGGTGATATCTCGGCTGCTATTAGAGATAGCGTAATAAATCAAAGTGCATTGTCTGTAGGAGGCCATGGCGCATGAATCTGTGCAGCGGGAACGACCTCGGGCCACCAGGGGCCGAGAAAACTACCGTCTCATGGGGCCGGACACTCAGGGTCAGGGAAAAATAAAATATATCTCTGGTGATATCTCGGGTACTATTAGAGGTAGCGCAATAAACCAAAGTGCATTGTCTGTAGGAAGCCCTGGCGCATGAATCTGTGCAGCGGAAACGACCTCTTACCACCAGGGGCCGAGAAAACCACCGTCTCATGGGGTCGGAAACTCCGGGTCAGGGAAAAATCCAATATAAATCTGGTGATATCTCGGGCGCTATTACAGATAGCGCAATAAATCAAAGTGCATTGTCTGCAGGAGGCCTTGGTGCATGAATCTTTGGTAGCGGGATCGACCTCGGACCACGAGGGACCGAGAAAACCATCAACACATGGGGCCGGACACTCAGGGTCAGGGAAAAATCCGATATCTATCTGGTGATATCTCGGGTGCTATTATACATAGAGCAATAAATCAAAGTGCATTGTCTGTAGGAGGCCCTGGCGCATGAATCTGTGCAGCGGGATCGACTTCGGAGCACCAGGGGCCGAGAAAATTACAGATATTCGGAATCCGTCACCCAAGATCATTTAAAAATCCAGCATATATCTGGTGATATCTCGGGTGCTATTACACATAGCGCAATAAACCAAAGTGAATTGTCTGCAGGAAGCCTTGGCGCAAGAATCCGTTCAGCGGGATCGACCTCGGACCACCAGGGGCCGAGAAAATCACCGTCTCATGGGGTCTGACACTTAGGGTCAGTGTAAAATCCAATATAAATCTGGTGATATCTCGGGTGCTATTACAGATAGCGCAATAAACCAAAGTGCATTGTCTGCAGGAGGCCCTGGCGCATGAATCTGTGCAGCGGGATCGGCCTCGGTCCACCAGGGGCCGAGAAAATCACCGTCTCATGCGGCCGATCACTCAGGGTTCGGTGTAAATCCAATATATATATAGTGATATCTCGGGTGCTATTACAGAAAGAGCAATAAATCAAAGTGCATTGTCTGTAGGAGGCCCTGGCGCATGAATCTGTGCAGCGGGATCGACCTCGGACCACCAGGGGCCGAGAAAATCACCGTCTCATGCGGCCGGACTCTCAGGGTCAGGGAAAAATCCGATATATATCTGGTGATATCTCAGGTGCTATTAGAGATAGCGCAATAAACCAAAGGGCATTGTCTGTAGGAGGCCCTGGCGCATGAATCTGTGCAGCGGGATCGACCTCGGACCACCAGGGTTCGAGAAAACCGCCGTCTCATGGGGTCTGACACTCAGGGTCAGTGAAAAATCCAATATATATCTGGTGATATCTCGGGTGCTATTACAGATAGCGCAATAAAACAAAGTGCATTGTCTGCAGGAGGCCCTACCGCATGAATCTGTGCAGCGGGATCGACCTCGGACCACCAAGGGTCGAGAAAACCACCGAAACATGGGGCCGGGCACTGAGGGTCAGGGAAAAATCCAATATATATCTGGTGATATCTCGGTTGCTATTAGAGATAGCGAAATAAATCAAAGTGCATTGTCTGTAGGAGGCCCTAGGGCATGAATCTGTGCAGCGGGAACGACCTGGGACCACCAGGGGTCGAGAAAACCACCGTCTCATGGGGCCGGACACTCAGGGTCAGGGAAAAATCCAATATATATCTGGTGATATCTCTGGTGCTATTAGAGATAGCGCAATAAATCAAAGTGAATTATATGCTGGGGGCCCTGGCGCATGAATCTGTGCAGCGGGATCGACCTCGGACCACCAGGGGTCGAGAAAACCACCGTCTCATGGGGTCTGACACTCAGTGTCAGTGAAAAATCCAATATATATCTGGTGATATCTCGGGTGCTATTACAGATAGCGCAATAAATCAAAGTGCATTGTCTGCAGTAGGCCCTAGCGCATGAATCTGTGCAGCGGGATCGACCTCGGACCACCAAGGGTCGAGAAAACCACCGATACATGGGGCCGGGCACTCAGGGTCAGGGAAAAATCCAATATATATCTGGTGATATCTCGGGTGCTATTACAGATAGCGCAATATATCAAAGTGCATTGTCTGCAGGAGGCCCTAGGGAATTAATCTGTGCAGCGGGAACGACCTCGGACCACGAGGGACCGAGAAAACCATCGACACATGGCGGAGGACTGTCAGGGTCAAGGAAAAATCCAATATATATCTGGTGATATCTCGGGTGCTATTAGAGATAACGAAATAAATCGAAGTGCATTGTCTGCAGGAGGCCCTGGCGCATGAATGTGAGAAGCGGGAACGACCTCGGACCACCAGGGGCCGAGAAAACCACCGTCTCATGGGGTCGGAGACTCCGGGTCAGGGAAAAATCCAATATAAATCTGGTGATATCTCGGGCGCTATTACAGATAGCGCAATAAATCAAAGTGCATTGTCTGCAGGAGGCCTTGGTGCATGAATCTTTGGTAGCGGGATCGACCTCGGACCACGAGGGACAGAGAAAACCATCAACACATGGGGCCGGACACTCAGGGTCAGGGAACAATCCGATGTCTATCTGGTGATATCTCGGGTGCTATTATAGATAGAGCAATAAATCAAAGTGCATTGTCTGTAGGAGGCCCTGGCGCATGAATCTGTGCAGCGGGATCGACATCGGAGCACCAGGGGCCGAGAAAATTACAGATATTCGGAATCCGTCACCCAAGATCATTTAAAAATCCAGCATATATCTGGTGATATCTCGGGTGCTATTACACATAGCGCAATAAACCAAAGTGAATTGTCTGCAGGAAGCCTTGGCGCAAGAATCCGTTCAGCGGGATCGACCTCGGACCACCAGGGGCCGAGAAAATCACCGTCTCATGGGGTCTGACACTCAGGGTCAGTGTAAAATCCAATATAAATCTGGTGATATCTCGGGTGCTATTACAGATAGCGCAATAAACCAAAGTGCATTGTCTGCAGGAGGCCCTGGCGCATGAATCTGTTCAGCGGGATCGACCTCGGACCACGAGGGACCGAGAAAACCATCGACACATGGGGCCGGACTGTCTGGGTCAGGGAAAAATCCAATATATATGTGGTGATATCTCGGCTGCTATTAGAGATAGTGTAATAAATCAAAGTGCATTGTCTGTAGGAAGCCCTGGCGCATGAATCTGTGCAGCGGAAACGACCTCTTACCACCAGGGGCCGAGAAAACCACCGTCTCATGGGGTCGGAGACTCCGGGTCAGGGAAAAGTCCAATATAAATCTGGTGATATCTCGGGCGCTATTACAGATAGGGCAATAAATCAAAGTGCATTGTCTGCAGGAGGCCTTGGTGCATGAATCTTTGGTAGCGGGATCGACCTCGGACCACGAGGGACCGAGAAAACCATCAACACATGGGGCCGGGCACTCAGGGTCAGGGAAAAATCCAATATATATCTGGTGATATCTCGGGTGCTATTACAGATAGCGCAATATATCAAAGTGCATTGTCTGCAGGAGGCCCTAGGGAATTAATCTGTGCAGCGGGAACGACCTCGGACCACCAGGGGCCGAGAAAACTACCGTCGCATAGGGCCGGACACTCAGGGTCAGGGATAAATCCAATATATATCTGGTGATATCTCGGATGCTATTACAGATAGCGCAATAAGTCAAAGTGCATTGTCTGTAGGAGGCCCTGGCGCATGAATCTGTGCAGTGGGAACGACCTAGGACCACCAGGGGCCGAGAAAACTACCGTCTCATGGGGCCGGACTGTCAGGGTCAGGGAAAAATCCGATATAAATCTGGTGATATCTCGGGTGCTATTACAGATAGCGCAATAAATCAAAGTGCATTGACTGTAAGAGGTCCTGGCTCATGATTGTGTGCAGCGGGAACAACCTCGGACCACCTGGGGCCGAGAAAATCACCGTCCCATGGGGCCGGACTGTCAGGGTCAGGGAAAAATCGAATATATATCTGGTGATATCTCGGCTGCTATTAGAGATAGCGCAATAAATCAAAATACATTGTCTGCAGGAGGCCCTAGCGCATGAATCTGTGCAGCGGGAACGACCTCGGACCACCAGGGGCCGAGAAAACCACCGTCACATGGGGCCGGACACTCAGGGTCAGGGGTAAATCCAATATATATATTGTGATATCTCGGGTGCTATTACAGAAAGCGCAATAAATCAAAGTGCATGTCCGCAGGAGGCCTTGGTGCATGAATCTTTGGTAGCGGGATCGACCTCGGACCACGAGAGACCGAGAAAACCATCAACACATGGGTCCGGACACTCTGGGTCAGGGAACAATCCGATGTCTATCTGGTGATATCTCGGGTGCTATTATAGATAGAGCAATAAATCAAAGTGCATTGTCTGTAGGAGGCCCTGGCGCATGAATCTGTGCAGCGGGATCGACTTCGGAGCACCAGGGGCCGAGAAAATTACAGATATTCGGAATCCGTCACCCAAGATCATTTAAAAATCCAGCATATATCTGGTGATATCTCGGGTGCTATTACACATAGCGCAATAAACCAAAGTGAATTGTCTGCAGGAAGCCTTGGCGCAAGAATCCGTTCAGCGGGATCGACCTCGGACCACCAGGGGCCGAGAAAATCACCGTCCCATGGGGCCGGACTGTCAGGGTCAGGGAAAAATCGAATATATATCTGGTGATATCTCGGGTGCTATTAGAGATAGCGCAATAAATCAAAGTGCATTGTCTGCAGACGGACCTAGCGCATGAATCTGTGCAGCGGGATCGACCTCGGACCACCAGGGGCCGAGAAAATCACCGTCCCATGGGGCCGGACTGTCTGGGTCAGGGAAAAATCCATTATATATCTGGTGATATCTCGGGTGCTATTAGAGATAGCGCAATAAATCAAAATACATTGTCTGCAGGAGGCCCTAGCGCATGAATCTGTGCAGCGGGAACGACCTCGGACCACCAGGGTCCGAGAAAACCACCGACACATGGGGCCGGACTGTCACGGTCTGAGAAAAATCCAATATATATCTGGTGATACCTCGGGTGCTATTAGAGATAGCGCAATAAACCAAAGTGCATTGTCTGCAGGAGGCCCTGGCGCATGAATCTGTGCAGCGGCATCGCCCTCGGACCACCAGGGGCCGAGAAAATCACCGTCTCATGCGGCCGGACACTCAGGGTCAGGTGTAAATCCAATATATATATAGTGATATCCCGGGTGCTATTACAGAAAGCGCAATAAATCAAAGTGCATTGTCTGTAGGAGGCCCTGGCGCATGAATCTGTGCAGCGGGATCGACCTCGGACCACCAGGGGCAGAGAAAACCACCGTCTCATGGGGTCGGACACTCAGGGTCAGTGAAAAATCCAATATATATCTGGTGATATCTCGGGTGCTATTACAGATAGCGCAATAAATCAAAGTGCATTGTCTGCAGGAGGCCCTAGGGCATGAATCTGTGCAGCGGGAACGACCTCGGACCACCAGGGGCCGAGAAAATCACCGTCTCATGGGGCCGGACTCTCAGGGTCAGGGAAAAATCCGATATATATCTGGTGATATCTCGGGTGCTATTAGAGATAGCGCAATAAATCAAAGTGAATTGTCTGCAGGAAGCCCAGGCGCATGAATCTGTTCAGCGGGATCGACCTCGGACCACGAGGGACCGAGAAAACCATCGACACATGGGGCCGGACTGTCTGGGTCAGGGAAAAATCCAATATATATGTGGTGATATATCGGCTGCTATTAGAGATAGCGTAATAAATCAAAGTGCATTGTCTGTAGGAGGCCCTGGCGCATGAATCTGCGCAGCGGGAACGACCTCGGACCACCAGGGGCCGAGAAAACTACTGTCTCATGGGGCCGGACACTCAGGGTCAGGGAAAAATCCAATATATCTCTGGTGATATCTCGGGTGCTATTAGAGATAGCGCAATAAACCAAAGTGCATTGTCTGTAGGAAGCCCTGGCGCATGAATCTGTGCAGCGGAATCGACCTCGTACCACCAGGGGCCGAGAAAACCACCGTCTCATGGGGTCGGAGACTCCGGGTCAGGGAAAAATCCAATATAAATCTGGTGATATCTCGGGCGCTATTGCAGATAGCGCAATATATCAAAGTGCATTGTCTGTAGGAGGACCTGGCGCATGAATCTGTGCAGCGGGATCGACTTCGGAGCACCAGGGGCCGAGAAAATTACAGATATTCGGAATCCGTCACCCAAGATCATTTAAAAATCCAGCATATATCTGGTGATATCTCGGTTGCTATTACACATAGCGCAATAAACCAAAGTGAATTGTCTGCAGGAAGCCTTGGCGCAAGAATCTGTTCAGCGGGATCGACCTCGGACCACCAGGGGCCGAGAAAATCACCGTCTCATGGGGCAGGACTGACAGGGTCAGGGAAAAATCCAATATCTATCTGGTGATATCTCGGGTGCTATTATTGATAGCGCAATAAATCAAAGTGCATTGTCTGCAGGAGGCCCTGGCGCACGAATCTGTGCAGCGGGAACGACCTCGGACCACCAGGGGCAGAGAAAATCACCGTCTCATGGGGCAGCACTGACAGGGTCTGGGAAAAATCCAATATCTATCTGGTGATATCTCGGGTGCTATTATAGATAGCGCAATAAATCAAAGTGCATTGTCTGCAGGAGGCCCTGGCGCATGAATCTGTGCAGCGGGAACGACCTCGGACCACCAGGGGCCGAGAAAACGACCGTCTCATGGGGCTGGACACTCAGGGTCAGGGGAAAATCCAATATCTATCTGGTGATATCTCGGGTGCTATTATAGATAGCGCACTAAATCAAAGTGCATTGTCTGCAGGAGGCCCTGGCGCATGAATCTGTGCAGCGGGAACGACCTCGGACCACCAGGGACCGAGAAAACCACCGTCCCATGGGGTCGGACACTCAGGGTCAGGGAAAAATCCAATATATATGTGGTGATATCTCAGGTGCTATTAGAGATAGCGCAATAAACCAAAGGGTATTGTCTGTAGGAGGCCCTGGCGCATGAATCTGTGCAGCGGGAACGACCTCGGACCACCAGCGGCCGAGAAAACTACCGTCTCATGGGCCCGGACACTCAGGGTCAGGGAAAAATCCAATATATATCGGGTGATATCTCCGGTGCTATTAGAGATAGCGCAATAAACCAAAGTGCATTGTCTGTAGGAGGCCCTGGCGCATGAATCTGTGCAGCGGGAACGACCTCGGACCACCAGGGGCCGAGAAAACCACCGTCTCATGGGGTCGGACACTCAGGGTCAGGGAAAAATCCAATATATGTGTGGTGATATCTCAGGTGCTATTAGAGATAGCGCAGTAAATCAAAGTGAATTATCTGCAGGGGGCCCTGGCGCATGAATCTGTGCAGCGGGATCGACCTCGGACCACGAGGGACCGAGAAAACCATCAACACATGGGGCCGGACTGTCAGGGTCAAGGAAAAATCCAATATATATCTGGTGATATCTCGGGTGCTATTAGAGATAGCGAAATAAATCAAAGTGCATTGTCTGGAGGAGGCCCTGGCGCATGAATCTGTGCAGCGGGATCGACCTCGGATCACCAGGGGCCGAGAAAATCACCGTCTCATAGGGCCGGACTGTCATGGTCAGGGAAAAATCCGATATATAACTGGTGATATCTCGGGTGCTATTAGAGATAGTGCAATAAACCAAAGTGAATTATCAATAGGAGGCCCTTGCGCATGAATCTGTGCAGCGGGAACGGCCTCGGACGACCAGGGGCCGAGAAAACCACCGTCTCATGGGGCCGGACACTCAGGGTCAGGGGAAAATACAATATATACCTGGTGATATCTCGGGTGCTACTACAGATAGCGCAATAAATCAAAGTGCATTGTCTGTAGGAGGCCCTGGCGCATGAATCTGTGCAGCGGGATCGACCTCGGACCACCAGGGGCCGAGAAAATCACCGTCTCATGGGGCCGGACTGTCAGGGTCAGGGAAAAATCCGATATATATCTGGTGATATCTCGGGTGCTATTAGATATAGCGCAATAAATCAAAGTGCATTGTCTATAGGAGGCACTGGCGAATGAATCTGTGCAGCAGGAACGACCTCGGACCACCACGCGCCTAGAAAATCACCGTCCCATGGGGCCGGACTGTCTGGGTCAGGGAAAAATCCATTATATATCTGGTGATATCTCGGGTGCTATTAGAGATAGCGCAATAAATCAAAATACATTGTCTGCAGGAGGCCCTAGCGCATGAATCTGTGCAGCGGGAACGACCTCGGACCACCAGGGTCCGAGAAAACCACCGACACATGGGGCCGGACTGTCAGGGTCAAGGAAAAATCCAATATATATCTGGTGATATCTCGGGTGCTATTAGAGATAGCGCAGTAAATCAAAGTGAATTATCTGCAGGGGGCCCTGGCGCATGAATCTGTGCAGCGGGATCGACCTCGGACCACGAGGGACCGAGAAAACCATCAACACATGGGGCCGGACTGTCAGGGTCAAGGAAAAATCCAATATATATCTGGTGATATCTCGGGTGCTATTACAGATTGCGCAATAAATCAAAGTGCATTGTCTGTAGGAGGCCCTGGCGCATGAATCTGCGTAGCGGGATCGACCTCGGACCACCAGGGGCCGAGAAAACCACCGTCTCATGGGGCCGGACGCTCAGGTTCAGGGGAAAATCCAATATATATCTGGTGATATCTCGGGTGCTATTACAGATAGCGCAATAAATCAAAGTTTATTGTCTGTAGGATTCCCTGGCGCATGAATCTGTGCAGCGGGAACGACCTCGGACGACCAGGGGCCGAGGAAACTACCGTCTCATAGGGGCCGGACTGTCAGGGTCAGGGAAAAATCCAACATATATCTGGTGATATCACGGGTGCTATTAGAGATATCGCAATAAGCCAAAGTGCATTGTATGCAGGAGGCCCTGACGCATGAATCTGTGCAGCGGGAACGACCTCGGACCACCAGGGGCCGAGAAAACCACCGTCTCATGGGACCGGACTGTCAGGGTCAGGGAAAAATCCAATATATATCTGGTGATATCTCGGGTGCTATTACAGATAGCGAAATAAATCAAAGTGAATTGTCTGCAGGAGGCCCTGGCGCATGAATATGTGCAGCGGGATCGACCTCGGACCACCAGGGGCCGAGAAAATCACCGTCTCATGGGACCGGACTGTCAGGGTCAGGGAGAAATCCAATATATATCTGGTGATATCTCGGGTGCTATTAGAGATAGCGCAATAAATCAAAGTTCATTGTCTGCAGAAGGACCTAGCGCATGAATCTGTGCAGCGGGATCGACCTCGGACCACCAGGGGCCGAGAAAATCACCGTCCCATGGGGCCGGACTGTCTGGGTCAGGGAAAAATCCATTATATATCTGGTGATATCTCGGGTGCTATTACAGATAGCGCAATAAATCAAAGTATATTGTCTGCAGGAGGCCCTGGCGCATGAATCTGTGCAGCGGGAACGACCTCGGACCACCAGGGGCCGAGAAAACCACCGTCTCATGGGTTCGGACACTCAGGGTCAGGGGAAAATCCAATATATATGTGGTGATATCTCGGGTGCTATTACAGATAGCGTAATAAATCAAAGTGAATTATCTGCAGGCCGCCCTGGCGCATGAATCTGTGCAGCGAGAACGACCTCGGACCACCAGGGGCCGAGATAACCACCGTCTCATGGGGCCGGACACACAGGGTCAGGGGAAAATCCAATATATATATGGTGATATCTCGGGAGCTATTACAGATCGCGCAATAAATCAAAGTGAATTATATGCAGGGGGCCCTGGCGCATGAATCTGTGCAGCGGGAACGACCTCGGACCACCAGGGGCCGAAAAAACTACCGTCTCATGGGGCCGGACTGTCAGGGTCAGGGAAAAATCCAATATATATCTAGTGATATCTCGGGTGCTATTAGAGATATCGCAATAAACCAAAGTTAATTGTATGCAGGAGGCCCTGGCGCATGAATCTGTGCAGCGGTAACGACCTCGGACCACCAGGGGCCGAGAAAACCACCGTCTCATGGAGCCGGACACTCAGGGTCAGGGCAAAATCCAATATATATATGGTGATATCACGGGTGCTATTTCAGAAAGCGCAATAAATCAAAGTGCATTGTCTGTAGGAAGCCCTGGCGCATGAATCTGTGCAGCGGGATCGACCTCGGACCACCAGGGGCCGAGAAAATCACCGTCTCATGGGGCCGGACTGTCAGGGTCAGGGAAAAATCCGATATATATCTGGTGATATCTCGGGTGCTATTAGATATAGCGCAATAAATCAAAGTGCATTGTCTGTAGGAAGCCCTGGCGCATGAATCTGTGCAGCGGGAACGACCTCGGACCACCAGGGGTCGAGAAAACCGCCGTCTCATGGGGTTTGACACTCAGGGTCAGTGAAAAATCCAATATATATCTGGTGTTATCTCGGGTGCTATTACAGATAGCGCAATAAATCAAAGTGCATCGTCTGCAGGAGGCCCTAGGGCATGAATCTGTGCAGCGGGAACGACCTCGGACCACCAGGGGTCGAGAAAACCACCGTCTCATGGGGTCTGACACTCAGGGTCAGTGAAAAATCCAATATATATCTGGTGATATCTCGGGTGCTATTACAGATAGCGCAATAAATCAAAGTGCATTGTCTGCAGGAGGCCCTAGCGCATGAATCTGTGCAGCGGGATGGACCTCGGACCACCAAGGGTCGAGAAAACCACCGATACATGGGGCCGGGCACTCAGTGTCAGGGGAAAATGCGATATATATATGGTGATAACACGGGTGCTATTACAGAAAGCGCAATAAATCAATGTGCATCGTCTGTAGGAGGCCCTGGCGCATGTATCTGTGCAGCGGGATCGACCTCGGACCACCAGGGGTCGAGAAAACCACCGTCTTATGGGACCGGACTGTCATGGTCAGGGAAAAATCCATTATATATCTGGTGATATCTCGGGTGCTATTAGAGATAGCGCAATAAATCAAAATACATTGTCTGCAGGAGGCCCTAGCGCATGAATCTGTGCAGCGGGAACGACCTCGGACCACCAGGGTCCGAGAAAACCACCGACACATGGGGCCGGACTGTCAGGGTCAAGGAAAAATCCAATATATATCTGGTGATATCTCGGGTGCTATTAGAAATAGCGAAATAAATCAAAGTGCCTTGTCTGCAGGAGGCCCTGGCGCATGAATCTGTGCAGCGGGAACGACCTCGGACCACCAGGGGCCGAGAAAACCACCGTCTCATCGGGTCGGACACACAGGGTCAGGGGAAAATACAATATATATGTGGTGATATCTCGGGTGCTATTAGAGATAGCGCAATAAATCAAAGTGCATTGTCTGCAGCAGGACCTAGCGCATGAATCTGTGCAGCGGGATCGACCTCGGACCACCAGGGGTCGAGAAAACCACCGAAACATGGGGCCGGGCACTCAGGGTCAGGGAAAAATCCAATATATATCTGGTGATATCTCGGGTGCTATTACAGAGAGCGCAATAAATCAAAGTGCATTGTCTGGAGGAGGCCCTAGCGCATGAATCTGTGCAGCGGGAACGACCTCGGACCACCAGGGGTCGAGAAAACCACCGTCTCATGGGACCGGACTGTCATGGTCAGGGAAAAATCCGATATATAACTGGTGATATCTCGGGTGCTATTAGAGGTAGTGCAATAAACCAAAGTGAATTATCAATAGGAGGCCCTTGCGCATGAATCTGTGCAGAGGGAACGACCTCGGACGACCAGGGGCCGAGAAAACCACCGTCTCATGGGGCCGGACACTCAGGGTCAGGGGAAAATACAATATATACCTGGTGATATCTCGGGTGCTACTACAGATAGCGCAATAAATCAAAGTGCATTGTCTGTAGGAGGCCCTGGCGCATGAATCTGTGCAGCGGGATCGACCTCGGACCACCAGGGGCCGAGAAAATCACTGTCTCATGGGGCCGGACTGTCAGGGTCAGGGAAAAATCCGATATATATCTGGTGATATCTCGGGTGCTATTAGATATAGCGCAATAAATCAAAGTGCATTGTCTGCATAAGGACCTAGCGCATGAATCTGTGCGGCGGGATCGACCTCGGACCACCAGGGGTCGAGAAAACCACCGAAACATGGAGCCGGGCACTCAGGGTCAGGGAAAAATCCAATATATATCTGGTGATATCTCGGGTGCTATTAGAGATAGCGCAATAAATCAAAGTGCATTGTCTGCAGAAGGACCTAGCGCATGAATCTGTGCAGCGGGATCGACCTCGGACCACCAGGGGCCGAGAAAATCACCGTCCCATGGGGCCGGACTGTCTGGGTCCGGGAAAAATCCATTATATATCTGGTGATATCTCGGGTGCTATTAGAGATAGCGTAATAAATCAAAATACATTGTCTGCAGCAGGCCCTAGCGCATGAATCTGTGCAGCGGGAACGACCTCGGACCACCAGGGTCCGAGAAAACCACCGACACATGGGGCCGGACTGTCAGGGTCGGAGAAAAATCCAATATATATCTGGTGATATCTCGGGTGCTATTACAGAGAGCGCAATAAATCAAA
Source organism: Nomia melanderi (assembly GCF_051020985.1). NCBI lineage: Eukaryota > Metazoa > Arthropoda > Insecta > Hymenoptera > Halictidae > Nomia > Nomia melanderi. Next base: position 999,253 of record NW_027475149.1, on the reverse strand, counting down.
GTGCATTGTCTGGAGGAGGCCCTAGCGCATGAATCTGTGCAGCGGGAACGACCTCGGACCACCAGGGGCCGAGAAAACCACCGTCTCATGGGGTCGGACTCTCAGGGTCAGGCAAAAATCCAATATATATCTGTTGATATCTCGGGTGCTATTAGAGATAGCGCAATAAATCAAAGTGCATTGTCTGTAGGATGCACTGGCGGATGAATCTGTGCAGCAGCAACGACCTCGGACCACCGGGCGCCGAGAAAACCACCGTCTCATGGGACCGGACTGTCAAGGTCAGGGAAAAATCCAATATATATCTGGTGACATCTCGGGTGCTATTACAGAAAGCGCAATAAATCAAAGTGCATTGTCTGTAGGAGGCCCTGGCGCATGAATCTGTGCAGCGGGATCGACCTCGGACCACCAGGGGCAGAGAAAACCACCGTCTCATGGGGTCGGACACTCAGGGTCAGTGAAAAATCCAATATATATCTGGTGATATCTCGGGTGCTATTACAGATAGCGCAATAAATCAAAGTGCATTGTCTGCAGGAGGCCCTAGGGCATGAATCTGTGCAGCGGGAACGACCTCGGACCACCAGGGGCCGAGAAAATCACCGTCTCATGGGGCCGGACTCTCAGGGTCAGGGAAAAATCCGATATATATCTGGTGATATCTCGGGTGCTATTAGAGATAGCGCAATTAATCAAAGTGAATTGTCTGCAGGAAGCCCCGGCGCATGAATCTGTTCAGCGGGATCGACCTCGGACCACGAGGGACCGAGAAAACCATCGACACATGGGGCCGGACTGTCTGGGTCAGGGAAAAATCCAATATATATGTGGTGATATATCGGCTGCTATTAGAGATAGCGTAATAAATCAAAGTGCATTGTCTGTAGGAGGCCCTGGCGCATGAATCTGCGCAGCGGGAACGACCTCGGACCACCAGGGGCCGAGAAAACTACCGTCTCATGGGGCCGGACACTCAGGGTCAGGGAAAAATCCAATATATCTCTGGTGATATCTCGGGTGCTATTAGAGATAGCGCAATAAACCAAAGTGCATTGTCTGTAGGAAGCCCTGGCGCATGAATCTGTGCAGCGGAATCGACCTCGTACCACCAGGGGCCGAGAAAACCACCGTCTCATGGGGTCGGAGACTCCGGGTCAGGGAAAAATCCAATATAAATCTGGTGATATCTCGGGCGCTATTGCAGATAGCGCAATATATCAAAGTGCATTGTCTGTAGGAGGACCTGGCGCATGAATCTGTGCAGCGGGATCGACTTCGGAGCACCAGGGGCCGAGAAAATTACAGATATTCGGAATCCGTCACCCAAGATCATTTAAAAATCCAGCATATATCTGGTGATATCTCGGTTGCTATTACACATAGCGCAATAAACCAAAGTGAATTGTCTGCAGGAAGCCTTGGCGCAAGAATCTGTTCAGCGGGATCGACCTCGGACCACCAGGGGCCGAGAAAATCACCGTCTCATGGGGCAGGACTGACAGGGTCAGGGAAAAATCCAATATCTATCTGGTGATATCTCGGGTGCTATTATAGATAGCGCAATAAATCAAAGTGCATTGTCTGCAGGAGGCCCTGGCGCACGAATCTGTGCAGCGGGAACGACCTCGGACCACCAGGGGCCGAGAAAATCACCGTCTCATGGGGCAGGACTGACAGGGTCTGGGAAAAATCCAATATCTATCTGGTGATATCTCGGGTGCTATTATAGATAGCGCAATAAATCAAAGTGCATTGTCTGCAGGAGGCCCTGGCGCATGAATCTGTGCAGCGGGAACGACCTCGGACCACCAGGGGCCGAGAAAACGACCGTCTCATGGGGCTGGACACTCAGGGTCAGGGGAAAATCCAATATCTATCTGGTGATATCTCGGGTGCTATTATAGATAGCGCAATAAATCAAAGTGCATTGTCTGCAGGAGGCCCTGGCGCATGAATCTGTGCAGCGGGAACGACCTCGGACCACCAGGGACCGAGAAAACCACCGTCCCATGGGGTCGGACACTCAGGGTCAGAGAAAAATCCAATATATATGTGGTGATATCTCAGGTGCTATTAGAGATAGCGCAATAAACCAAAGGGCATTGTCTGTAGGAGGCCCTGGCGCATGAATCTGTGCAGCGGGAACGACCTCGGACCACCAGCGGCCGAGAAAACTACCGTCTCATGGGCCCGGACACTCAGGGTCAGGGAAAAATCCAATATATATCGGGTGATATCTCCGGTGCTATTAGAGATAGCGCAATAAACCAAAGTGCATTGTCTGTAGGAGGCCCTGGCGCATGAATCTGTGCAGCGGGAACGACCTCGGACCACCAGGGGCCGAGAAAACCACCGTCTCATGGGGTCGGACACTCAGGGTCAGGGGAAAATCCAATATATGTGTGGTGATATCTCAGGTGCTATTAGAGATAGCGCAGTAAATCAAGGTGAATTATCTGCAGGGGGCCCTGGCGCATGAATCTGTGCAGCGGGATCGACCTCGGACCACGAGGGACCGAGAAAACCATCAACACATGGGGCCGGACTGTCAGGGTCAAGGAAAAATCCAATATATATCTGGTGATATCTCGGGTGCTATTAGAGATAGCGCAATAAATCAAAGTGCATTGTCTGCAGACGGACCTAGCGCATGAATCTGTGCAGCGGGATCGACCTCGGACCACCAGGGGCCGAGAAAATCACCGTCCCATGGGGCCGGACTGTCTGGGTCAGGGAAAAATCCATTATATATCTGGTGATATCTCGGGTGCTATTAGAGATAGCGCAATAAATCAAAATACATTGTCTGCAGGAGGCCCTAGCGCATGAATCTGTGCAGCGGGAACGACCTCGGACCACCAGGGTCCGAGAAAACCACCGACACATGGGGCCGGACTGTCACGGTCTGAGAAAAATCCAATATATATCTGGTCATACCTCGGGTGCTATTAGAGATAGCGCAATAAACCAAAGTGCATTGTCTGCAGGAGGCCCTGGCGCATGAATCTGTGCAGCGGCATCGCCCTCGGACCACCAGGGGCCGAGAAAATCACCGTCTCATGCGGCCGGACACTCAGGGTCAGGTGTAAATCCAATATATATATAGTGATATCCCGGGTGCTATTACAGAAAGCGCAATAAATCAAAGTGCATTGTCTGTAGGAGGCCCTGGCGCATGAATCTGTGCAGCGGGATCGACCTCGGACCACCAGGGGCAGAGAAAACCACCGTCTCATGGGGTCGGACACTCAGGGTCAGTGAAAAATCCAATATATATCTGGTGATATCTCGGGTGCTATTACAGATAGCGCAATAAATCAAAGTGCATTGTCTGCAGGAGGCCCTAGGGCATGAATCTGTGCAGCGGGAACGACCTCGGACCACCAGGGGCCGAGAAAATCACCGTCTCATGGGGCCGGACTCTCAGGGTCAGGGAAAAATCCGATATATATCTGGTGATATCTCGGGTGCTATTAGAGATAGCGCAATAAATCAAAGTGAATTGTCTGCAGGAAGCCCAGGCGCATGAATCTGTTCAGCGGGATCGACCTCGGACCACGAGGGACCGAGAAAACCATCGACACATGGGGCCGGACTGTCTGGGTCAGGGAAAAATCCAATATATATGTGGTGATATATCGGCTGCTATTAGAGATAGCGTAATAAATCAAAGTGCATTGTCTGTAGGAGGCCCTGGCGCATGAATCTGCGCAGCGGGAACGACCTCGGACCACCAGGGGCCGAGAAAACTACCGTCTCATGGGGCCGGACACTCAGGGTCAGGGAAAAATCCAATATATCTCTGGTGATATCTCGGGTGCTATTAGAGATAGCGCAATAAACCAAAGTGCATTGTCTGTAGGAAGCCCTGGCGCATGAATCTGTGCAGCGGAATCGACCTCGTACCACCAGGGGCCGAGAAAACCACCGTCTCATGGGGTCGGAGACTCCGGGTCAGGGAAAAATCCAATATAAATCTGGTGATATCTCGGGCGCTATTGCAGATAGCGCAATATATCAAAGTGCATTGTCTGTAGGAGGACCTGGCGCATGAATCTGTGCAGCGGGATCGACTTCGGAGCACCAGGGGCCGAGAAAATTACAGATATTCGGAATCCGTCACCCAAGATCATTTAAAAATCCAGCATATATCTGGTGATATCTCGGTTGCTATTACACATAGCGCAATAAACCAAAGTGAATTGTCTGCAGGAAGCCTTGGCGCAAGAATCTGTTCAGCGGGATCGACCTCGGACCACCAGGGGCCGAGAAAATCACCGTCTCATGGGGCAGGACTGACAGGGTCAGGAAAAAATCCAATATCTATCTGGTGATATCTCGGGTGCTATTATAGATAGCGCAATAAATCAAAGTGCATTGTCTGCAGGAGGCCCTGGCGCACGAATCTGTGCAGCGGGAACGACCTCGGACCACCAGGGGCCGAGAAAATCACCGTCTCATGGGGCAGGACTGACAGGGTCTGGGAAAAATCCAATATCTATCTGGTGATATCTCGGGTGCTATTATAGATAGCACAATAAATCAAAGTGCATTGTCTGCAGGAGGCCCTGGCGCATGAATCTGTGCAGCGGGAACGACCTCGGACCACCAGGGGCCGAGAAAACGACCGTCTCATGGGGCTGGACACTCAGGGTCAGGGGAAAATCCAATATCTATCTGGTGATATCTCGGGTGCTATTATAGATAGCGCAATAAATCAAAGTGCATTGTCTGCAGGAGGCCCTGGCGCATGAATCTGTGCAGCGGGAACGACCTCGGACCACCAGCGGCCGAGAAAACTACCGTCTCATGGGCCCGGACACTCAGGGTCAGGGAAAAATCCAATATATATCGGGTGATATCTCCGGTACTATTAGAGATAGCGCAATAAACCAAAGTGCATTGTCTGTAGGAGGCCCTGGCGCATGAATCTGTGCAGCGGGAACGACCTCGGACCACCAGGGGCCGAGAAAACCACCGTCTCATGGGGTCGGACACTCAGGGTCAGGGGAAAATCCAATATATGTGTGGTGATATCTCAGGTGCTATTAGAGATAGCGCAGTAAATCAAAGTGAATTATCTGCAGGGGGCCCTGGCGCATGAATCTGTGCAGCGGGATCGACCTCGGACCACGAGGGACCGAGAAAACCATCAACACATGGGGCCGGACTGTCAGGGTCAAGGAAAAATCCAATATATATCTGGTGATATCTCGGGTGCTATTAGAGATAGCGCAATAAATCAAAGTGCATTGTCTGCAGACGGACCTAGCGCATGAATCTGTGCAGCGGCATCGCCCTCGGACCACCAGGGGCCGAGAAAATCACCGTCTCATGCGGCCGGACACTCAGGGTCAGGTGTAAATCCAATATATATATAGTGATATCCCGGGTGCTATTACAGAAAGCGCAATAAATCAAAGTGCATTGTCTGTAGGAGGCCCTGGCGCATGAATCTGTGCAGCGGGATCGACCTCGGACCACCAGGGGCAGAGAAAACCACCGTCTCATGGGGTCGGACACTCAGGGTCAGTGAAAAATCCAATATATATCTGGTGATATCTCGGGTGCTATTACAGATAGCGCAATAAATCAAAGTGCATTGTCTGCAGGAGGCCCTAGGGCATGAATCTGTGCAGCGGGAACGACCTCGGACCACCAGGGGCCGAGAAAATCACCGTCTCATGGGGCCGGACTCTCAGGGTCAGGGAAAAATCCGATATATATCTGGTGATATCTCGGGTGCTATTAGAGATAGCGCAATAAATCAAAGTGAATTGTCTGCAGGAAGCCCAGGCGCATGAATCTGTTCAGCGGGATCGACCTCGGACCACGAGGGACCGAGAAAACCATCGACACATGGGGCCGGACTGTCTGGGTCAGGGAAAAATCCAATATATATGTGGTGATATATCGGCTGCTATTAGAGATAGCGTAATAAATCAAAGTGCATTGTCTGTAGGAGGCCCTGGCGCATGAATCTGCGCAGCGGGAACGACCTCGGACCACCAGGGGCCGAGAAAACTCCTGTCTCATGGGGCCGGACACTCAGGGTCAGGGAAAAATCCAATATATCTCTGGTGATATCTCGGGTGCTATTAGAGATAGCGCAATAAACCAAAGTGCATTGTCTGTAGGAAGCCCTGGCGCATGAATCTGTGCAGCGGAATCGACCTCGTACCACCAGGGGCCGAGAAAACCACCGTCTCATGGGGTCGGAGACTCCGGGTCAGGGAAAAATCCTATATAAATCTGGTGATATCTCGGGCGCTATTGCAGATAGCGCAATATATCAAAGTGCATTGTCTGTAGGAGGACCTGGCGCATGAATCTGTGCAGCGGGATCGACTTCGGAGCACCAGGGGCCGAGAAAATTACAGATATTCGGAATCCGTCACCCAAGATCATTTAAAAATCCAGCATATATCTGGTGATATCTCGGTTGCTATTACACATAGCGCAATAAACCAAAGTGAATTGTCTGCAGGAAGCCTTGGCGCAAGAATCTGTTCAGCGGGATCGACCTCGGACCACCAGGGGCCGAGAAAATCACCGTCTCATGGGGCAGGACTGACAGGGTCAGGGAAAAATCCAATATCTATCTGGTGATATCTCGGGTGCTATTATAGATAGCGCAATAAATCAAAGTGCATTGTCTGCAGGAGGCCCTGGCGCACGAATCTGTGCAGCGGGAACGACCTCGGACCACCAGGGGCCGAGAAAATCACCGTCTCATGGGGCAGGACTGACAGGGTCTGGGAAAAATCCAATATCTATCTGGTGATATCTCGGGTGCTATTATAGATAGCGCAATAAATCAAAGTGCATTGTCTGCAGGAGGCCCTGGCGCATGAATCTGTGCAGCGGGAACGACCTCGGACCACCAGGGGCCGAGAAAACGACCGTCTCATGGGGCTGGACACTCAGGGTCAGGGGAAAATCCAATATCTATCTGGTGATATCTCGGGTGCTATTATAGATAGCGCAATAAATCAAAGTGCATTGTCTGCAGGAGGCCCTGGCGCATGAATCTGTGCAGCGGGAACGACCTCGGACCACCAGGGACCGAGAAAACCACCGTCCCATGGGGTCGGACACTCAGGGTCAGGGAAAAATCCAATATATATGTGGTGATATCTCAGGTGCTATTAGAGATAGCGCAATAAACCAAAGGGTATTGTCTGTAGGAGGCCCTGGCGCATGAATCTGTGCAGCGGGAACGACCTCGGACCACCAGCGGCCGAGAAAACTACCGTCTCATGGGCCCGGACACTCAGGGTCAGGGAAAAATCCAATATATATCGGGTGATATCTCCGGTGCTATTAGAGATAGCGCAATAAACCAAAGTGCATTGTCTGTAGGAGGCCCTGGCGCATGAATCTGTGCAGCGGGAACGACCTCGGACCACCAGGGGCCGAGAAAACCACCGTCTCATGGGGTCGGACACTCAGGGTCAGGGAAAAATCCAATATATGTGTGGTGATATCTCAGGTGCTATTAGAGATAGCGCAGTAAATCAAAGTGAATTATCTGCAGGGGGCCCTGGCGCATGAATCTGTGCAGCGGGATCGACCTCGGACCACGAGGGACCGAGAAAACCATCAACACATGGGGCCGGACTGTCAGGGTCAAGGAAAAATCCAATATATATCTGGTGATATCTCGGGTGCTATTAGAGATAGCGAAATAAATCAAAGTGCATTGTCTGGAGGAGGCCCTGGCGCATGAATCTGTGCAGCGGGATCGACCTCGGATCACCAGGGGCCGAGAAAATCACCGTCTCATAGGGCCGGACTGTCATGGTCAGGGAAAAATCCGATATATAACTGGTGATATCTCGGGTGCTATTAGAGATAGTGCAATAAACCAAAGTGAATTATCAATAGGAGGCCCTTGCGCATGAATCTGTGCAGCGGGAACGACCTCGGACGACCAGGGGCCGAGAAAACCACCGTCTCATGGGGCCGGACACTCAGGGTCAGGGGAAAATACAATATATACCTGGTGATATCTCGGGTGCTACTACAGATAGCGCAATAAATCAAAGTGCATTGTCTGTAGGAGGCCCTGGCGCATGAATCTGTGCAGCGGGATCGACCTCGGACCACCAGGGGCCGAGAAAATCACCGTCTCATGGGGCCGGACTGTCAGGGTCAGGGAAAAATCCGATATATATCTGGTGATATCTCGGGTGCTATTAGATATAGCGCAATAAATCAAAGTGCATTGTCTATAGGAGGCACTGGCGAATGAATCTGTGCAGCAGGAACGACCTCGGACCACCACGCGCCTAGAAAATCACCGTCCCATGGGGCCGGACTGTCTGGGTCAGGGAAAAATCCATTATATATCTGGTGATATCTCGGGTGCTATTAGAGATAGCGCAATAAATCAAAATACATTGTCTGCAGGAGGCCCTAGCGCATGAATCTGTGCAGCGGGAACGACCTCGGACCACCAGGGTCCGAGAAAACCACCGACACATGGGGCCGGACTGTCAGGGTCAAGGAAAAATCCAATATATATCTGGTGATATCTCGGGTGCTATTAGAGATAGCGCAGTAAATCAAAGTGAATTATCTGCAGGGGGCCCTGGCGCATGAATCTGTGCAGCGGGATCGACCTCGGACCACGAGGGACCGAGAAAACCATCAACACATGGGGCCGGACTGTCAGGGTCAAGGAAAAATCCAATATATATCTGGTGATATCTCGGGTGCTATTACAGATTGCGCAATAAATCAAAGTGCATTGTCTGTAGGAGGCCCTGGCGCATGAATCTGCGTAGCGGGATCGACCTCGGACCACCAGGGGCCGAGAAAACCACCGTCTCATGGGGCCGGACGCTCAGGTTCAGGGGAAAATCCAATATATATCTGGTGATATCTCGGGTGCTATTACAGATAGCGCAATAAATCAAAGTTTATTGTCTGTAGGATTCCCTGGCGCATGAATCTGTGCAGCGGGAACTACCTCGGACGACCAGGGGCCGAGGAAACTACCGTCTCATAGGGGCCGGACTGTCAGGGTCAGGGAAAAATCCAACATATATCTGGTGATATCACGGGTGCTATTAGAGATATCGCAATAAGCCAAACTGCATTGTATGCAGGAGGCCCTGACGCATGAATCTGTGCAGCGGGAACGACCTCGGACCACCAGGGGCCGAGAAAACCACCGTCTCATGGGACCGGACTGTCAGGGTCAGGGAAAAATCCAATATATATCTGGTGATATCTCGGGTGCTATTACAGATAGCGAAATAAATCAAAGTGAATTGTCTGCAGGAGGCCCTGGCGCATGAATATGTGCAGCGGGATCGACCTCGGACCACCAGGGGCCGAGAAAATCACCGTCTCATGGGACCGGACTGTCAGGGTCAGGGAGAAATCCAATATATATCTGGTGATATCTCGGGTGCTATTAGAGATAGCGCAATAAATCAAAGTTCATTGTCTGCAGAAGGACCTAGCCCATGAATCTGTGCAGCGGGATCGACCTCGGACCACCAGGGGCCGAGAAAATCACCGTCCCATGGGGCCGGACTGTCTGGGTCAGGGAAAAATCCATTATATATCTGGTGATATCTCGGGTGCTATTACAGATAGCGCAATAAATCAAAGTATATTGTCTGCAGGAGGCCCTGGCGCATGAATCTGTGCAGCGGGAACGACCTCGGACCACCAGGGGCCGAGAAAACCACCGTCTCATGGGTTCGGACACTCAGGGTCAGGGGAAAATCCAATATATATGTGGTGATATCTCGGGTGCTATTACAGATAGCGCAATAAATCAAAGTGAATTATCTGCAGGCCGCCCTGGCGCATGAATCTGTGCAGCGAGAACGACCTCGGACCACCAGGGGCCGAGATAACCACCGTCTCATGGGGCCGGACACACAGGGTCAGGGGAAAATCCAATATATATATGGTGATATCTCGGGAGCTATTACAGATCGCGCAATAAATCAAAGTGAATTATATGCAGGGGGCCCTGGCGCATGAATCTGTGCAGCGGGAACGACCTCGGACCACCAGGGGCCGAAAAAACTACCGTCTCATGGGGCCGGACTGTCAGGGTCAGGGAAAAATCCAATATATATCTAGTGATATCTCGGGTGCTATTAGAGATATCGCAATAAACCAAAGTTAATTGTATGCAGGAGGCCCTGGCGCATGAATCTGTGCAGCGGTAACGACCTCGGACCACCAGGGGCCGAGAAAACCACCGTCTCATGGAGCCGGACACTCAGGGTCAGGGCAAAATCCAATATATATATGGTGATATCACGGGTGCTATTTCAGAAAGCGCAATAAATCAAAGTGCATTGTCTGTAGGAAGCCCTGGCGCATGAATCTGTGCAGCGGGATCGACCTCGGACCACCAGGGGCCGAGAAAATCACCGTCTCATGGGGCCGGACTGTCAGGGTCAGGGAGAAATCCAATATATATCTGGTGATATCTCGGGTGCTATTAGAGATAGCGCAATAAATCAAAGTGCATTGTCTGCAGAAGGACCTAGCGCATGAATCTGTGCAGCGGGATCGACCTCGGACCACCAGGGGCCGAGAAAATCACCGTCTCATGGGACCGGACTGTCAGGGTCAGGGAGAAATCCAATATATATCTGGTGATATCTCGGGTGCTATTAGAGATAGCGCAATAAATCAAAGTTCATTGTCTGCAGAAGGACCTAGCCCATGAATCTGTGCAGCGGGATCGACCTCGGACCACCAGGGGCCGAGAAAATCACCGTCCCATGGGGCCGGACTGTCTGGGTCAGGGAAAAATCCATTATATATCTGGTGATATCTCGGGTGCTATTACAGATAGCGCAATAAATCAAAGTATATTGTCTGCAGGAGGCCCTGGCGCATGAATCTGTGCAGCGGGAACGACCTCGGACCACCAGGGGCCGAGAAAACCACCGTCTCATGGGTTCGGACACTCAGGGTCAGGGGAAAATCCAATATATATGTGGTGATATCTCGGGTGCTATTACAGATAGCGCAATAAATCAAAGTGAATTATCTGCAGGCCGCCCTGGCGCATGAATCTGTGCAGCGAGAACGACCTCGGACCACCAGGGGCCGAGATAACCACCGTCTCATGGGGCCGGACACACAGGGTCAGGGGAAAATCCAATATATATATGGTGATATCTCGGGAGCTATTACAGATCGCGCAATAAATCAAAGTGAATTATATGCAGGGGGCCCTGGCGCATGAATCTGTGCAGCGGGAACGACCTCGGACCACCAGGGGCCGAAAAAACTACCGTCTCATGGGGCCGGACTGTCAGGGTCAGGGAAAAATCCAATATATATCTAGTGATATCTCGGGTGCTATTAGAGATATCGCAATAAACCAAAGTTAATTGTATGCAGGAGGCCCTGGCGCATGAATCTGTGCAGCGGTAACGACCTCGGACCACCAGGGGCCGAGAAAACCACCGTCTCATGGAGCCGGACACTCAGGGTCAGGGCAAAATCCAATATATATATGGTGATATCACGGGTGCTATTTCAGAAAGCGCAATAAATCAAAGTGCATTGTCTGTAGGAAGCCCTGGCGCATGAATCTGTGCAGCGGGATCGACCTCGGACCACCAGGGGCCGAGAAAATCACCGTCTCATGGGGCCGGACTGTCAGGGTCAGGGAAAAATCCGATATATATCTGGTGATATCTCGGGTGCTATTAGATATAGCGCAATAAATCAAAGTGCATTGTCTGTAGGAAGCCCTGGCGCATGAATCTGTGCAGCGGGAACGACCTCGGACCACCAGGGGTCGAGAAAACCGCCGTCTCATGGGGTTTGACACTCAGGGTCAGTGAAAAATCCAATATATATCTGGTGATATCTCGGGTGCTATTACAGATAGCGCAATAAATCAAAGTGCATCGTCTGCAGGAGGCCCTAGGGCATGAATCTGTGCAGCGGGAACGACCTCGGACCACCAGGGGTCGAGAAAACCACCGTCTCATGGGGTCTGACACTCAGGGTCAGTGAAAAATCCAATATATATCTGGTGATATCTCGGGTGCTATTACAGATAGCGCAATAAACCAAAGTGCATTGTCTGCAGGAGGCCCTAGCGCATGAATCTGTGCAGCGGGATCGACCTCGGACCACCAAGGGTCGAGAAAACCACCGATACATGGGGCCGGGCACTCAGTGTCAGGGGAAAATGCGATATATATATGGTGATATCACGGGTGCTATTACAGAAAGCGCAATAAATCAATGTGCATCGTCTGTAGGAGGCCCTGGCGCATGTATCTGTGCAGCGGGATCGACCTCGGACCACCAGGGGCCGAGAAAATCACCGTCTCATGGGGCCGGACTGTCAGGGTCAGGGAGAAATCCAATATATATCTGGTGATATCTCGGGTGCTATTAGAGATAGCGCAATAAATCAAAGTGCATTGTCTGCAGAAGGACCTAGCGCATGAATCTGTGCAGCGGGATCGACCTCGGACCACCAGGGGCCGAGAAAATCACCGTCCCATGGGGCCGGACTGTCTGGGTCAGGGAAAAATCCATTACATATCTGGTGATATCTCGGGTGCTATTAGAGATAGCGCAATAAATCAAAATACATTGTCTGCAGGAGGCCCTAGCGCATGAATCTGTGCAGCGGGAACGGCCTCGGACCACCAGGGTCCGAGAAAACCACCGACACATGGGGTCTGACACTCAGGGTCAGTGAAAAATCCAATATATATCTGGTGATATCTCGGGTGCTATTAGATATAGCGCAATAAATCAAAGTGCATTGTCTGTAGGAGGCCCTGGCGCATGAACCTGTGCAGCGGGATCGACCTCGGACCACCAGGGGCCGAGAAAACCACCGTCTCATGGGGCCGGACTGTCATGGTCAGGGAAAAATCCGATATATAACTGGTGATATCTCGGGTGCTATTAGAGGTAGTGCAATAAACCAAAGTGAATTATCAATAGGAGGCCCTTGCGCATGAATCTGTGCAGCGGGAACGACCTAGGACGACCAGGGGCCGAGAAAACCACCGTCTCATGGGGCCGGACACTCAGGGTCAGGGGAAAATACAATATATACCTGGTGATATCTCGGGTGCTACTACAGATAGCGCAATAAATCAAAGTGCATTGTCTGTAGGAGGCCCTGGCGCATGAATCTGTGCAGCGGGATCGACCTCGGACCACCAGGGGCCGAGAAAATCACCGTCTCATGGGGCCGGACTGTCAGGGTCAGGGAAAAATCCGATATATATCTGGTGATAACTCGGGTGCTATTAGATATAGCGCAATAAATCAAAGTGCATTGTCTGCAGAAGGACCTAGCGCATGAATCTGTGCGGCGGGATCGACCTCGGACCACCAGGGGTCGAGAAAACCACCGAAACATGGAGCCGGGCACTCAGGGTCAGGGAAAAATCCAATATATATCTGGTGATATCTCGGGTGCTATTAGAGATAGCGCAATAAATCAAAGTGCATTGTCTGCAGAAGGACCTAGCGCATGAATCTGTGCAGCGGGATCGACCTCGGACCACCAGGGGCCGAGAAAATCACCGTCCCATGGGGCCGGACTGTCTGGGTCCGGGAAAAATCCATTATATATCTGGTGATATCTCGGGTGCTATTAGAGATAGCGCAATAAATCAAAATACATTGTCTGCAGCAGGCCCTAGCGCATGAATCTGTGCAGCGGGAACGACCTCGGACCACCAGGGTCCGAGAAAACCACCGACACATGGGGCCGGACTGTCAGGGTCGGAGAAAAATCCAATATATATCTGGTGATATCTCGGGTGCTATTACAGAGAGCGCAATAAATCAAAGTGCATTGTCTGGAGGAGGCCCTAGCGCATGAATCTGTGCAGCGGGAACGACCTCGGACCACCAGGGGCCGAGAAAACCACCGTCTCATGGGGTCGGACTCTCAGGGTCAGGCAAAAATCCAATATATATCTGTTGATATCTCGGGTGCTATTAGAGATAGCGCAATAAATCAAAGTGCATTGTCTGTGGGAGGCACTGGCGGATGAATCTGTGCAGCAGCAACGACCTCGGACCACCGGGCGCCGAGAAAACCACCGTCTCATGGGACCGGACTGTCAAGGTCAGGGAAAAATCCAATATATATCTGGTGATATCTCGGGTGCTATTACAGATTGCGCAATAAATCAAAGTGCATTGTCTGTAGGAGGCCCTGGCGCATGAATCTGTGCAGCGGGATCGACCTCGGACCACCAGGGGCCGAGAAAACCACCGTCTCATGGGGCCGGACTGTCATGGTCAGGGAAAAATCCGATATATAACTGGTGATATCTCGGGTGCTATTAGAGGTAGTGCAATAAACCAAAGTGAATTATCAATAGGAGGCCCTTGCGCATGAATCTGTGCATCGGGAACGTCCTCGGACGACCAGGGGCCGAGAAAACCACCGTCTCATGGGGCCGGACACTCAGGGTCAGGGGAAAATACAATATATACCTGGTGATATCTCGGGTGCTACTACAGATAGCGCAATAAATCAAAGTGCATTGTCTGTAGGAGGCCCTGGCGCATGAATCTGTGCAGCGGGATCGACCTCGGACCACCAGGGGCCGAGAAAATCACCGTCTCATGGGGCCGTCTGTCAGGGTCAGGGAAAAATCCGATATATATCTGGTGATATCTCGGGTGCTATTAGATATAGCGCAATAAATCAAAGTGCATTGTCTATAGGAGGCACTGGCGAATGAATCTGTGCAGCAGGAACGACCTCGGACCACCACGCGCCGAGAAAATCACCGTCCCATGGGGCCGGACTGTCTGGGTCAGGGAAAAATCCATTATATATCTGGTGATATCTCGGGTGCTATTAGAGATAGCGCAATAAATCAAAATACATTGTCTGCAGGAGGCCCTAGCGCATGAATCTGTGCAGCGGGAACGACCTCGGACCACCAGGGTCCGAGAAAACCACCGACACATGGGGCCGGACTGTCAGGGTCAAGGAAAAATCCAATATATATCTGGTGATATCTCGGGTGCTATTAGAGATAGCGAAATAAATCAAAGTGCCTTGTCTGCAGGAGGCCCTGGCGCATGAATCTGTGCAGCGGGAACGACCTCGGACCACCAGGGGCCGAGAAAACCACCGTCTCATCGGGTCGGACACACAGGGTCAGGGGAAAATACAATATATATGTGGTGATATCTCGGGTGCTATTAGAGATAGCGCAATAAATCAAAGTGCATTGTCTGCAGCAGGACCTAGCGCATGAATCTGTGCAGCGGGATCGACCTCGGACCACCAGGGGTCGAGAAAACCACCGAAACATGGGGCCGGGCACTCAGGGTCAGGGAAAAATCCAATATATATCTGGTGATATCTCGGGTGCTATTACAGAGAGCGCAATAAATCAAAGTGCATTGTCTGGAGGAGGCCCTAGCGCATGAATCTGTGCAGCGGGAACGACCTCGGACCACCAGGGGTCGAGAAAACCACCGTCTCATGGGACCGGACTGTCATGGTCAGGGAAAAATCCGATATATAACTGGTGATATCTCGGGTGCTATTAGAGGTAGTGCAATAAACCAAAGTGAATTATCAATAGGAGGCCCTTGCGCATGAATCTGTGCAGCGGGAACGACCTCGGACGACCAGGGGCCGAGAAAACCACCGTCTCATGGGGCCGGACACTCAGGGTCAGGGGAAAATACAATATATACCTGGTGATATCTCGGGTGCTACTACAGATAGCGCAATAAATCAAAGTGCCTTGTCTGCAGGAGGCCCTGGCGCATGAATCTGTGCAGCGGGAACGACCTCGGACCACCAGGGGCCGAGAAAACCACCGTCTCAACGGGTCGGACACACAGGGTCAGGGGAAAATACAATATATATGTGGTGATATCTCAGGTGCTATTAGAGATAGCGCAATAAACCAAAGGGCATTGTCTGTAGGAGGCCCTGGCGCATGAATCTGTGCAGCGGGATCGACCTCGGACCACCAGGGGTCGAGAAAACCGCCGTCTCATGGGGTTTGACACTCAGGGTCAGTGAAAAATCCAATATATATCTGGTGATATCTCGGGTGCTATTACAGATAGCGCAATAAATCAAAGTGCATTGCCTGCAGGAGGCCCTAGCGCATGATTCTATGCAGCGGGAACGACCTCGGACCACCAGGGGCCGAGAAAATCGCCGTCTAATGGGGCCGGACACTCAGGGTCAGGGAAAAATCCAAAATATATCTGGTGATATCTCGGGTGCTATTACAGATAGCGCATTAAATCAAAGTGCATTGTCAGCAGGAGGCCTTAGCGCATGAATCTGTGCAGCGGTAACGACCTCGGACCACCAGGGGCCGAGAAAACCACCGTCTCATGGAGCCGGACAATCAGGGTCAGGGCAAAATCCAATATATATATGGTGATATCACGGGTGCTATTTCAGAAAGCGCAATAAATCAAAGTGCATTGTCTGTAGGAAGCCCTGGCGCATGAATCTGTGCAGCGGGATCGACCTCGGACCACCAGGGGCCGAGAAAATCACCGTCTCATGGGGCCGGACTGTCAGGGTCAGGGAAAAATCCGATATATATCTGGTGATATCTCGGGTGCTATTACATATAGCGCAATAAATCAAAGTGCATTGTCTGTAGGAGGACCTGGCGCATGAATCTGTGCAGCGGGATCGACCTCGCACCACCAGGGGTCGAGAAAACCGCCGTCTCATGGGGTTTGACACTCAGGGTCAGTGAAAAATCCAATATATATCTGGTGATATCTCGGGTGCTATTAGATATAGCGCAATAAATCAAAGTGCATTGTCTGCAGAAGGACCTAGCGCATGAATCTGTGCAGCGGGATCGACCTCGGACCACCAGGGGCCGAGAAAATCACCGTCCCATGGGGCCGGGCTGTCTGGGTCAGGGAAAAATCCATTATATATCTGGTGATATCTTGGGTGCTATTAGAGATAGCGCAATAAATCAAAATACATTGTCTGCAGGAGGCCCTAGCGCATGAATCTGTGCAGCGGGAACGACCTCGGACCACCAGGGTCCGAGAAAACCACCGACACATGGGGTCTGACACTCAGGGTCAGTGAAAAATCCAATATATATCTGGTGATATCTCGGGTGCTATTAGAGATAGCGCAATAAATCAAAGTGCATTGTCTGCAGAAGGACCTAGCGCATGAATCTCTGTGGCGGGTTCGACCTCGGACCACCAGGGGTCGAGAAAACCACCGAAACATGGAGCCGGGCACTCAGGGTCAGGGAAAAATCCAATATATATCTGGTGATATCTCGGGTGCTATTAGAGATAGCGCAATAAATCAAAGTCCATTGTCTGCAGAAGGACCTAGCGCATGAATCTGTGCAGCGGGATCGACCTCGGACCACCAGGGGCCTTGAAAATCACCGTCCCATGGGGCCGGACTGTCTGGGTGAGGGAAAAATCCATTATATATCTGGTGATATCTCGGGTGCTATTAGAGATAGCGCAATAAATCAAAATACATTGTCTGCAGGAGGCCCTAGCGCATGAATCTGTGCAGCGGGAACGACCTCGGACGACCAGGGTCCGAGAAAACCACCGACACATGGGGCCGGACTGTCAGGGTCGGAGAAAAATCCAATATATATCTGGTGATATCTCGGATGCTATTAGAGATCGCGAAATTAATCAAAGTGCAGTGTCTGCAGGAGGCCCTGGCTCATGAATCTGTGCAGCGGGAACGACCTCGGACCACCAGGGGCCGAGAAAACCACCGTCTCATGGGGTCGGACACTCAGGGTCAGGGGAAAATCCAATATATATGTGGTGATATCTCAGGTGCTATTAGAGATAGCGCAATAAACCAAAGGGCATTGTCTGTAGGAGGCCCTGGCGCATGAATCTGTGCAGCCGGAACGAACTCGGACCACCAGGGGCCGAGAAAACCACCGTCTCATGGGTTCGGACACTCAGGGTCAGGGGAAAATCCAATATATATGTGGTGATATCTCAGGTGCTATTACAGATAGCGCAATAAACCAAAGGGCATTGTCTGTAGGAGGCCCTGGCGCATGAATCTGTGCAGCGGGATCGACCTCGGACCACCAGGGGTGGAGAAAACCGCCGTCTCATGGGGTCTGACACTCAGGGTCAGTGAAAAATCCAATATATATCTGGTGATATCTCGGGTGCTATTACAGATAGCGCAATAAATCAAAGTGCATTGTCTGCAGGAGGCCCTAGGGCATGAATCTGTGCAGCGGGAACGACCTCGGACCACCAGGGGTCGAGAAAACCACCGGCTCATGGGGTCTGACACTCAGGGTCAGTGAAAAATCCAATATATATCTGGTGATATCTCGGGTGCTATTACAGATTGCGCAATAAATCAAAGTGCATTGTCTGTAGGAGGCCCTGGCGCATGAATCTCTGCAGCGGGATCGACCTCGGACCACCAGGGGCCGAGAAAACCACCGTCTCATGGGGCCGGACTGTCATGGTCAGGGAAAAATCCGATATATAACTGGTGATATCTCGGGTGCTATTAGAGGTAGTGCAATAAACCAAAGTGAATTATCAATAGGAGGCCCTTGCGCATGAATCTGTGCAGCGGGAACGACCTCGGACGACCAGGGGCCGAGAAAACCACCGTCTCATGGGGCCGGACACTCAGGGTCAGGGGAAAATACAATATATACCTGGTGATATCTCGGGTGCTACTACAGATAGCGCAATAAATCAAAGTGCATTGTCTGTAGGAGGCCCTGGCGCATGAATCTGTGCAGCGGGATCGACCTCGGACCACCAGGGGCCGAGAAAATCACCGTCTCATGGGGCCGGACTGTCAGGGTCAGGGAAAAATCCGATATATATCTGGTGATATCTCGGGTGCTATTAGATATAGCGCAATAAATCAAAGTGCATTGTCTATAGGAGGCACTGGCGAATGAATCTGTGCAGCAGGAACGACCTCGGACCACCACGCGCCGAGAAAATCACCGTCCCATGGGGCCGGACTGTCTGGGTCAGGGAAAAATCCATTATATATCTGGTGATATCTCGGGTGCTATTAGAGATAGCGCAATAAATCAAAATACATTGTCTGCAGGAGGCCCTAGCGCATGAATCTGTGCAGCGGGAACGACCTCGGACCACCAGGGGCCGAGAAAACCACCGTCTCATGGGGTCGGACACTCAGGGTCAGGGGAAAATCCAATATATATGTGGTGATATCTCAGGTGCTATTAGAGATAGCGCAATAAATCAAAGTGCATTGTCTGTAGGAGGCACTGGCGGATGAATCTGTGCAGCAGCAACGACCTCGGACCACCGGGCGCCGAGAAAACCACCGTCTCATGGGACCGGACTGTCAAGGTCAGGGAAAAATCCAATATATATCTGGTGATATCTCGGGTGCTATTACAGATAGCGAAATAAATCAAAGTGAATTGTCTGCAGGAGGCCCTGGCGCATGAATATGTGCAGCGGGATCGACCGCGGACCACAAGGGGCCGAGAAAATCACCGTCTCATGGGGCCGGACTGTCAGGGTCAGGGAGAAATCCAATATATATCTGGTGATATCTCGGGTGCTATTAGAGATAGCGCAATAAATCAAAGTATATTGTCTGCAGGAGGCCCTGGCGCATGAATCTGTGCAGCGGGAACGACCTCGGACCACCAGGGGCCGAGAAAACCACCGTCTCATGGGGTCGGACACTCAGGGTCAGGGGAAAATCCAATATATATGTGGTGATATCTCAGGTGCTATTAGAGATAGCGCAATAAATCAAAGTGCATTGTCTGTAGGAGGCACTGGCGGATGAATCTGTGCAGCAGCAACGACCTCGGACCACCGGGCGCCGAGAAAACCACCGTCTCATGGGACCGGACTGTCAAGGTCAGGGAAAAATCCAATATATATCTGGTGATATCTCGGGTGCTATTACAGATTGCGCAATAAATCAAAGTGCATTGTCTGTAGGAGGCCCTGGCGCATGAATCTGTGCAGCGGGATCGACCTCGGACCACCAGGGGCCGAGAAAACCACCGTCTCATGGGGCCGGACTGTCATGGTCAGGGAAAAATCCGATATATAACTGGTGATATCTCGGGTGCTATTAGAGGTAGTGCAATAAACCAAAGTGAATTATCAATAGGAGGCCCTTGCGCATGAATCTGTGCAGCGGGAACGACCTCGGACGACCAGGGGCCGAGAAAACCACCGTCTCATGGGGCCGGACACTCAGGGTCAGGGGAAAATACAATATATACCTGGTGATATCTCGGGTGCTACTACAGATAGCGCAATAAATCAAAGTGCATTGTCTGTAGGAGGCCCTGGCGCATGAATCTGTGCAGCGGGATCGACCTCGGACCACCAGGGGCCGAGAAAATCACCGTCTCATGGGGCCGGACTGTCAGGGTCAGGGAAAAATCCGATATATATCTGGTGATATCTCGGGTGCTATTAGATATAGCGCAATAAATCAAAGTGCATTGTCTATAGGAGGCACTGGCGAATGAGTCTGTGCAGCAGGAACGACCTCGGACCACCACGCGCCGAGAAAATCACCGTCCCATGGGGCCGGACTGTCTGGGTCAGGGAAAAATCCATTATATATCTGGTGATATCTCGGGTGCTATTAGAGATAGCGCAATAAATCAAAATACATTGTCTGCAGGAGGCCCTAGCGCATGAATCTGTGCAGCGGGAACGACCTCGGACCACCAGGGGCCGAGAAAACCACCGTCTCATGGGGTCGGACACTCAGGGTCAGGGGAAAATCCAATATATATGTGGTGATATCTCAGGTGCTATTACAGATAGCGCAATAAACCAAAGGGCATTGTCTGTAGGAGGCCCTGGCGCATGAATCTGTGCAGCGGGATCGACCTCGGACCACCAGGGGTGGAGAAAACCGCCGTCTCATGGGGTCTGACACTCAGGGTCAGTGAAAAATCCAATATATATCTGGTGATATCTCGGGTGCTATTACAGATAGCGCAATAAATCAAAGTGCATTGTCTGCAGGAGGCCCTAGGGCATGAATCTGTGCAGCGGGAACGACCTCGGACCACCAGGGGTCGAGAAAACCACCGGCTCATGGGGTCTGACACTCAGGGTCAGTGAAAAATCCAATATATATCTGGTGATATCTCGGGTGCTATTACAGATAGCGCAATAAATCAAACTGCATTGTCTGCAGGAGGCCCTGGCGCATGAATATGTGCAGCGGGATCGACCTCGGACCACAAGGGGCCGAGAAAATCACCGTCTCACGGGGCCGGACTGTCAGGGTCAGGGAGAAATCCAATATATATCTGGTGGTATCTCGGGTGCTATTACAGATTGCGCAATAAATCAAAGTGCATTGTCTGTAGGAGGCCCTGGCGCATGAATCTCTGCAGCGGGATCGACCTCGGACCACCAGGGGCCGAGAAAACCACCGTCTCATGGGGCCGGACTGTCATGGTCAGGGAAAAATCCGATATATAACTGGTGATATCTCGGGTGCTATTAGAGGTAGTGCAATAAACCAAAGTGAATTATCAATAGGAGGCCCTTGCGCATGAATCTGTGCAGCGGGAACGACCTCGGACGACCAGGGGCCGAGAAAACCACCGTCTCATGGGGCCGGACACTCAGGGTCAGGGGAAAATACAATATATACCTGGTGATATCTCGGGTGCTACTACAGATAGCGCAATAAATCAAAGTGCATTGTCTGTAGGAGGCCCTGGCGCATGAATCTGTGCAGCGGGATCGACCTCGGACCACCAGGGGCCGAGAAAATCACCGTCTCATGGGGCCGGACTGTCAGGGTCAGGGAAAAATCCGATATATATCTGGTGATATCTCGGGTGCTATTAGATATAGCGCAATAAATCAAAGTGCATTGTCTATAGGAGGCACTGGCGAATGAATCTGTGCAGCAGGAACGACCTCGGACCACCACGCGCCGAGAAAATCACCGTCCCATGGGGCCGGACTGTCTGGGTCAGGGAAAAATCCATTATATATCTGGTGATATCTCGGGTGCTATTAGAGATAGCGCAATAAATCAAAATACATTGTCTGCAGGAGGCCCTAGCGCATGAATCTGTGCAGCGGGAACGACCTCGGACCACCAGGGGCCGAGAAAACCACCGTCTCATGGGGTCGGACACTCAGGGTCAGGGGAAAATCCAATATATATGTGGTGATATCTCAGGTGCTATTAGAGATAGCGCAATAAATCAAAGTGCATTGTCTGTAGGAGGCACTGGCGGATGAATCTGTGCAGCAGCAACGACCTCGGACCACCGGGCGCCGAGAAAACCACCGTCTCATGGGACCGGACTGTCAAGGTCAGGGAAAAATCCAATATACATCTGGTGATATCTCGGGTGCTATTACAGATAGCGAAATAAATCAAAGTGAATTGTCTGCAGGAGGCCCTGGCGCATGAATATGTGCAGCGGGATCGACCTCGGACCACAAGGGGCCGAGAAAATCACCGTCTCATGGGGCCGGACTGTCAGGGTCAGGGAGAAATCCAATATATATCTGGTGATATCTCGGGTGCTATTAGAGATAGCGCAATAAATCAAAGTATATTGTCTGCAGGAGGCCCTGGCGCATGAATCTGTGCAGCGGGAACGACCTCGGACCACCAGGGGCCGAGAAAACCACCGTCTCATGGGGTCGGACACTCAGGGTCAGGGGAAAATCCAATATATATGTGGTGATATCTCAGGTGCTATTAGAGATAGCGCAATAAATCAAAGTGCATTGTCTGTAGGAGGCACTGGCGGATGAATCTGTGCAGCAGCAACGACCTCGGACCACCGGGCGCCGAGAAAACCACCGTCTCATGGGACCGGACTGTCAAGGTCAGGGAAAAATCCAATATATATCTGGTGATATCTCGGGTGCTATTACAGATTGCGCAATAAATCAAAGTGCATTGTCTGTAGGAGGCCCTGGCGCATGAATCTGTGCAGCGGGATCGACCTCGGACCACCAGGGGCCGAGAAAACCACCGTCTCATGGGGCCGGACTGTCATGGTCAGGGAAAAATCCGATATATAACTGGTGATATCTCGGGTGCTATTAGAGGTAGTGCAATAAACCAAAGTGAATTATCAATAGGAGGCCCTTGCGCATGAATCTGTGCAGCGGGAACGACCTCGGACGACCAGGGGCCGAGAAAACCACCGTCTCATGGGGCCGGACACTCAGGGTCAGGGGAAAATACAATATATACCTGGTGATATCTCGGGTGCTACTACAGATAGCGCAATAAATCAAAGTGCATTGTCTGTAGGAGGCCCTGGCGCATGAATCTGTGCAGCGGGATCGACCTCGGACTACCAGGGGCCGAGAAAATCACCGTCTCATGGGGCCGGACTGTCAGGGTCAGGGAAAAATCCGATATATATCTGGTGATATCTCGGGTGCTATTAGATATAGCGCAATAAATCAAAGTGCATTGTCTATAGGAGGCACTGGCGAATGAGTCTGTGCAGCAGGAACGACCTCGGACCACCACGCGCCGAGAAAATCACCGTCCCATGGGGCCGGACTGTCTGGGTCAGGGAAAAATCCATTATATATCTGGTGATATCTCGGGTGCTATTAGAGATAGCGCAATAAATCAAAATACATTGTCTGCAGGAGGCCCTAGCGCATGAATCTGTGCAGCGGGAACGACCTCGGACCACCAGGGGCCGAGAAAACCACCGTCTCATGGGGTCGGACACTCAGGGTCAGGGGAAAATCCAATATATATGTGGTGATATCTCAGGTGCTATTAGAGATAGCGCAATAAATCAAAGTGCATTGTCTGTAGGAGGCACTGGCGGATGAATCTGTGCAGCAGCAACGACCTCGGACCACCGGGCGCCGAGAAAACCACCGTCTCATGGGACCGGACTGTCAAGGTCAGGGAAAAATCCAATATATATCTGGTGATATCTCGGGTGCTATTACAGATAGCGAAATAAATCAAAGTGAATTGTCTGCAGGAGGCCCTGGCGCATGAATATGTGCAGCGGGATCGACCTCGGACCACAAGGGGCCGAGAAAATCACCGTCTCATGGGGCCGGACTGTCAGGGTCAGGGAGAAATCCAATATATATCTGGTGATATCTCGGGTGCTATTAGAGATAGCGCAATAAATCAAAGTATATTGTCTGCAGGAGGCCCTTGCGCATGAAACTGTGCAGCGGGAACGACCTCGGACGACCAGGGGCCGAGAAAACCACCGTCTCATGGGGCCGGACACTCAGGGTCAGGGGAAAATACAATATATACCTGGTGATATCACGGGTGCTACTATAGATAGCGCAATAAATCAAAGTGCATTGTCTGTAGGAGGCCCTGGCGCATGAATCTGTGCAGCGGGATCGACCTCGGACCACCAGGGGCCGAGAAAATCACCGTCTCATGGGGCCGGACTGTCAGGGTCAGGGAAAAATCCGATATATATCTGGTGATATCTCGGGTGCTATTAGATATAGCGCAATAAATCAAAGTGCATTGTCTATAGGAGGCACTGGCGAATGAATCTGTGCAGCAGGAACGACCTCGGACCACCACGCGCCGAGAAAACCACCGTCTCATGGGACCGGACTGTCAGGGTCAGGGAAAAATCCAATATATATCTGTTGATATCTCGGGTGCTATTACAGATAGCGCAATAAATCAAAGTGAATTATATGCAGGGGGCCCTGGCGAATGAATCTGTGCAGCAGGAACGACCTCGGACCACCAGGGGCCGAAAAAACTACCGTCTCATGGGGCCGGACTGTCAGGGTCAGGGAAAAATCCAATATATATCTGGTGATATCTCGGGTACTATTAGAGATAGCGAAATAAATCAAAGTATATTGTCTGTAGGATTCCCTGGCGCATGAATCTGTGCAGCGGGAACGACCTCGGACGACCAGGGGCCGTGAAAACCACCGACACATGGGGCCGGACTGTCAGGGTCGGAGAAAAATCCAATATATATCTGGTGATATCTCGGGTGCTATTACAGAGAGCGCAATAAATCAAAGTGCATTGTCTGGAGGAGGCCCTAGCGCATGAATCTGTGCAGCGGGAACGACCTCGGACCACCAGGGGCCGAGAAACCTACCGTCTCATGGGGCCGGACACTGGGGGTCGGGGAAAAATCCAATATATATCTGGTGATATCTCGGGTGCTATTTCAGATAGCGCAATAAATCAAAGTGCATTGTCTGCAGGAGGCCCTGGCGCGTGAATCTGTGCAGCGGCAACGACCTCGGACCACCAGGGGCCGAGAAAACCACCGTCTCATGGGGTCGGACACTCAGGGTCAGGGGAAAATCCAATATATATGTGGTGATATTTCAGGTGCTATTAGAGATAGCGCAATAAACCAAAGGGCATTGTCTGTAGGAGGCCCTGGCGCATGAATCTGTGCAGCGGGAACGACCTCGGACCACCAGGGGCCGAGAAAACCACCGTCTCATGGGTTCGGACACTCAGGGTCAGGGGAAAATCCAATATATATGTGGTGATATCTCAGGTGCTATTACAGATAGCGCAATAAACCAAAGGGCATTGTCTGTAGGAGGCCCTGGCGCATGAATCTGTGCAGCGGGATCGACCTCGGACCACCAGGGGCCGAGAAAATCACCGTCCCATGGGGCTGGACTGTCTGGGTCAGGGAAAAATCCATTATATATCTGGTGATATCTCGGGTGCTATTAGAGATAGCGCAATAAATCAAAATACATTGTCTGCAGGAGGCCCTAGCGCATGAATCTGTGCAGCGGGAACGACCTCGGACCACCAGGGTCCGAGAAAATCACCGTCTAATGGGGCCGGACACTCAGGGTCAGGGAAAAATCCAATATATATCTGGTGATATCTCGGGTGCTATTACAGATAGCGCAATAAATCAAAGTATATTGTCTGTAGGATTCCCTGGCGCATGAATCTGTGCAGCGGGAACGACCTCGGACGACCAGGGGCGAGGAAACTACCGTCTCATAGGGGCCGGGCACTCAGTGTCAGGGGAAAATGCAATATATATATGGTGATATCTCGGGTGCTATTAGAGATAGCGCAATTAATCAAAGTGCATTGTCTGTAGGAGGCACTGGCGAATGAATCTGTGCAGCAGGAACGACCTCGGACCACCAGGCGCCGAGAAAACCACCGCCTCATGGGCTCGGACACTCAGGGTCAGGGAAAAATCCAATATAAATCTGGTGATATCTCGGGTGCTATTACAGATAGCGAAATACATCAAAGTGAATTGTCTGCAGGAGGCCCTGGCGCATGAATATGTGCAGCGGGATCGACCTCGGACCACAAGGGGCCGAGAAAATCACCGTCTCATGGGGCCGGACTGTCAGGGTCAGGGAAAAATCCAATATATATCTGGTGATATCTCGGGTGCTATTAGAGATAGCTCAATAAATCAAAGTGCATTGTCTGCAGCAGGACCTAGCGCATGAATCTGTGCAGCGGGATCGACCTCGGACCACCAGGGGTCGAGAAAACCACCGAAACATGGGGCCGGGCACTCAGGGTCAGGGAAAAATCCAATATATATCTGGTGATATCTCGGGTGCTATTACAGAGAGCGCAATAAATCAAAGTGCATTGTCTGGAGGAGGCCCTAGCGCATGAATCTGTGCAGCGGGAACGACCTCGGACCACCAGGGGCCGAGAAACCTACCGCCTCATGGGGCCGGACACTGGGGGTCGGGGAAAAATCCAATATATATCTGGTGATATCTCGGGTGCTATTTCAGATAGCGCAATAAATCAAAGTGCATTGTCTGCAGGAGGCCCTGGCGCGTGAATCTGTGCAGCGGGAACGACCTCGGACCACCAGGGGCCGAGAAAACCACCGTCTCATGGGGTCGGACACTCAGGGTCAGGGGAAAATCCAATATATATGTGGTGATATTTCAGGTGCTATTAGAGATAGCGCAATAAACCAAAGGGCATTGTCTGTAGGAGGCCCTGGCGCATGAATCTGTGCAGCGGGATCGACCTCGGACCACCAGGGGCCGAGAAAACCACCGTCTCATGGGGCCGGACTGTCATGGTCAGGGAAAAATCCGATATATAACTGGTGATATCTCGGGTGCTAATAGAGATAGTGCAATAAACCAAAGTGAATTATCAATAGGAGGCCCTTGCGCATGAATCTGTGCAGCGGGAACGACCTCGGACGACCAGGGGCCGAGAAAACCACCGTCTCATGGGGCCGGACACTCAGTGTCAGGGGAAAATGCAATATATATATGGTGATATCACGGGTGCTATTACAGAAAGCGCAATAAATCAATGTGCATTGTCTGTAGGAGGCCCTGGCGCATGTATCTGTGCAGCGGGATCAACCTCGGACCACCAGGGGCCGAGAAAATCACCGTCTCATGGGGCCGGACTGTCAGGGCCAGGGAGAAATCCAATATATATCTGGTGATATCTCGGGTGCTATTAGAGATAGCGCAATAAATCAAAGTGCATTGTCTGCAGAAGGACCTAGCGCATGAATCTGTGCAGCGGGATCGACCTCGGACCACCAGGGGCCGAGAAAATCACCGTCCCATGGGGCCGGACTGTCTGGGTCAGGGAAAAATCCATTATATATCTGGTGATATCTCGGGTGCTAATAGAGATAGCGCAGTAAATCAAAATACATTGTCTGCCGGAGGCCCTAGCGCATGAATCTGTGCAGCGGGAACGACCTCGGACGACCAGGGGCGAGGAAACTACCGTCTCATAGGGGCCGGACTGTCAGGGTCAGGGAAAAATCCGATATATATCTGGTGATATCTCAGGTGCTATTACAGAAAGCGCAATAAATCAAAGTGCATTGTCTGTAGGAAGCCCTGGCGCATGAATCTGTGCAGCGGGATCAACCTCGGACCACCAGGGGCCGAGAAAATCACCGTCTCATGGGGCCGGACTGTCAGGGTCAGGGAAAAATCCAATATATATCTGGTGATATCTCGGGTGCTATTAGAGATAGCGAAATAAATCAAAGTGCATTGTCTGCAGGAGGCCCTGGCATATGAATCTGTGCAGCGGGAACAACCTCGGACCACCAGGGGCCGAGAAAACCACCGTCTCATGGGGTCGGACACTCAGGGTCAGGGAAAAATCCCATATAAATCTGGTGATATCTCGGGTGCTATTACAGATAGCGCAATAAACCAAAGTGCATTGTCTGCAGAAGGACCTAGCGCATGAATCTGTGCAGCGGGATCGACCTCGGACCACCAGGGGCCGAGAAAATCACCGTCCCATGGGGCCGGACTGTCTGGGTCAGGGAAAAATCCATTATATATCTGGTGATATCTCGGGTGCTATTAGAGATAGCGAAATAAATCAAAGTGCATTGTCTGCAGGATGCCCTGGCGCATGACTCTGTGCAGCGGGAACGACCTCGGACCACCAGCGGCCGAGAAAATCACCGTCTAATGGGGCCGGACTGTCATGGTCAGGGAAAAATCCGATATATATATTGTGATATCTCGGGTGCTATTAGAGATAGTGCAATAAACCAAAGTGAATTATCAATAGGAGGCCCTGGCGAATGAATCGGTGCAGCGGGAACGACCTCGGACGACCAGGGGCCGAGAAAACCACAGTCTCATGGGGCCGGACACTCAGGGTCAGGGTAAAATCCAATATATATCTGGTTATATCTCGGGTGCTATTACAGATAGCGCAATAAATCAATGTGCATTGTCTGTAGGAGGCCCTGGCGCATGAATCTGTGCAGCGGGAACGTCCTCGGACCTCCAGGGGCCGAGACAACGACCGTCTCATGGGGCCGGACTGTCAGGGTCAGGGAAAAATCCGATATATATCTGGTGATATCTCGGGTGCTATTAGATATAGCGCAATAAATCAAAGTGCATTGTCTGTAGGAGGCACTGGCGAATGAATCTGTGCAGCAGGAACGACCTCGGACAACCACGCGCCGAGAAAACCACCGTCTCATGGGTCCGGACACTCAGGGTCAGGGGAAAATCCAATATATATATGGTGATATCTCGGGAGCTATTACAGATGGCGCAATAAATCAAAGTGAATTATATGCAGGGGGCCCTGGCGCATGAATCTGTGCAGCGGGAACGACCTCGGACCACCAGGGGCCGAAAAAACTACCGTCTCATGGGGCCGGACTGTCAGGGTCAGGGAAAAATCCAATATATATCTGGTGATATCTCGGGTGCTATTAGAGCTAGCGAAATAAATCAAAGTGCATTGTCTGCAGGAGGCCCTGGCGCATGAATCTGTGCAGCGGGAACAACCTCGGACCATCAGGGGCCGAGAAAACCACCGTCTCATGGGGTCGGACACTCAGGGTCAGGGAAAAATCCCATATAAATCTGGTGATATCTCGGGTGCTATTACAGATAGCGCAATAAATCAAAGTGAATTATCTGCAGGGGGCCCTGGCGCATGAATCTGTGCAGCGGGAACTACCTCGGACCACCAGGGGCCGAGAAAACCACCGTCTGATGGGGCCGGACTTTCAGGGTCAAGGAAAAATCCAATATATATCTGGTGATATCTCGGGTGCTATTACAGATAGCGCAATAAATCAAAGTGCAAGGTCTGCAGGAGGCCCTGGCGCATGAATCTGTGCAGCGGGATCGACCTCGGACCACCAGCGGCCGAGAAAATCACCGTCTCAGTGGGCCGGACTGTCAGGGTCAGGAAAAAATCCAATATATATCTGGTGATATCTCGGGTGCTATTAGAGATAGGGGAATAAATCAAAGTGAATTGTCTGCAGGAAGCCCTGGCGCATGAATCTGTGAAGCGGGATCGACCTCGGACCACCAGGGGCCGAGAAAACTGCCGTCTCATGGGGTCGGACACTCAGGGTCAGGGAAAAATCCAATATATATCTGGTGATATCTCGGGTGCTATTACAGATAGCGCCATAAACCAAAGTGCATTGTCTGTAGGAGGCCCTGGCGCATGAATCTGTGCAGCGGGAACGACCTCGGACCACCAGGGGCCGAGAAAACCACCGTCTCATGGGGCCGGACACTCAGGGTCAGGGAAAAATCCAATATATATCTGGTGATATCTCGGGTGCTATTAGAGATAGCGCAATAAACCAAGTGAGTTATCTGCAGGAGGCCCTGGCGCCTGAATCTGTGCAGCGGGAACGACCTCGGACCACCAGGGGCCGAGAAAACCACCGGCTCATGGGGCCGGACACTCTGGGTCAGGGAAAAATCCAATATATATGTGGTGATATCCCGGGTGCTATTACAGATAGCGCAATAAATCAAGGTGCATTGTCTGTAGGAGGCCCTGACGCATGAATCTGTGCAGCGGGAACGACCTCGGACCACCAGGGGCCGAGAAAACTACAGTCCCATGGGGCCGGACACTCAGAGTCTGGGGAAAATCTAATATATATCTGGTGATATCTCGGGTGCTATTAGAGATAGCGCAATAAACCAAAGTGAATTATCTGCAGGAGGCCCTGGCGCATGAATCTGTGCAGCGGGAACGACCTCGGTCCACCAGGGGCCGAGAAAACCACCGTCTCATGGGGCTGGGCACTCAGGGTGAGGGAAATATCCAATATATATCTGGTGATATCTCGGGTGCTATTACAGATAGCGCAATAAATCAAAGTGCATTGTCTGTAGGAGGCCCTGGCGCATGAATCTGTGCAGCGGGAACGACCTCGGACCACCAGGGGCCGAGAAAACCAGTCTCATGGGGCCGGACACTCAGGGTCAGGGGAAAATCCAATATATATCTGGTGATATCTCGGGTGCTATTACAGATAGCGCAGTAAATCAAAGTGCATTGTCTGTAGGAGGCCCTGGCGCATGAATCTGTGCAACGGGAACGACCTCGGACCACCAGGGGCCGAGTAAACCACAGTCACATGGGGCCGGACACTCAGGGTCAGGGGAATATCCAATATATATCTGGTGATAACTCGGGTGCTATTAGAGATAGCGCAATAAACCAAAGTGAGTTATCTGCAGGAGGCCCTGGCGCCTGAATCTGTGCAGCGGCAACGACCTCGGACCACCAGGGGGCGAGAAAACCACAGTCTCATGGGGACGGACACGCAGGGTCAGGGGAAAATCCAATATATATCTGGTGATATCTCGGGTCCTATTACAGATAGCGCAATAAACCAAAGTGCATTGTCTGTAGGAGGCCCTGGCGC
Source organism: Nomia melanderi (assembly GCF_051020985.1). Taxonomy (NCBI): domain Eukaryota; kingdom Metazoa; phylum Arthropoda; class Insecta; order Hymenoptera; family Halictidae; genus Nomia; species Nomia melanderi. Next base: position 968,078 of record NW_027475149.1, on the reverse strand, counting down.
ATGAATCTGTGCAGCGGGAACGAGCTCGGACCACCAGGGGCCGAGAAAACCACCGTCTCATGGGGCCGGACACTCAGGGTCAGGGGAAAATCCAATATATATCTGGTGATATCTCGGGTGCTATTACAGATAGCGCCATAAATCAAAGTGCATTGTCTGTAGGAGGCCCTGGCGCATGAATCTGTGCAGCGGGACCGACCTCGGACCACCAGGGGCCGAGAAAACCAGTCTCATGGGGCCGGACACTCAGGGTCAGGGGAAAATCCAATATATATCTGGTGATATCTCGGGTGCTATTACATATAGCGCAATAAATCAAAGTGCATTGTCTGTAGGAGGCCCTGGCGCATGAATCTGTGCAGCGGGAACGAGCTCGGACCACCAGGGGCCGAGAAAACCACCGTCTCATGGGGCCGGACACTCAGGGTCAGGGGAAAATCCAATATATATCTGGTGATATCTCGGGTGCTATTACAGATAGCGCCATAAATCAAAGTGCATTGTCTGTAGGAGGCCCTGGCGCATGAATCTGTGCAGCGGGACCGACCTCGGACCACCAGGGGCCGAGAAAACCACCGGCTCATGGGGCCGGACACTCTGGGTCAGCGAAAAATCCAATATATATGTGGTGATATCCCGGGTGCTATTACAGATAGCGCAATAAATCAAGGTGCATTGTCTGTAGGAGGCCCTGGCGCATGAATCTGTGCAGCGGGAACGACCTCGGACCACCAGGGGCCGAGAAAACCACCGTCTCATGGGGCCGGACACTCAGGGTCAGGGGAAAATCCAATATATATCTGGTGATATCTCGGGTGCTATTACAGATAGCGCCATAAATCAAAGTGCATTGTCTGTAGGAGGCCCTGGCGCATGAATCTGTGCAGCGGGACCGACCTCGGACAACCAGGGGCCGAGAAAACCACCGTCTCATGGGGCCGGACACTCAGGGTCAGGGTAAAATCCAATATATATCTGGTGATATCTCGGGTGCTATTAGAGATAGCGCAATAAACCAAAGTGAATTATCTGCAGGAGGCCCTGGCGCATGCATCTGTGCAGCGGGAACGACCTCGGACCACCAGGGGCCGAGAAAACCACCGTCTCATGGGGCCGGTCACTCAGGGTCAGGGAAAAATCCAATATATATCGGGTGATATCTCGGGTACTATTAGAGATAGCGCAGTAAACCAAAGTGAATTATCTGCAGGAGGCACTGGCGCATGAATCTGTGCAGCGGGAACATCCTCGGACCTCCAGGGGCCGAGACAACCACCGTCTCATGGGGCCGGACACTCAGGGTCAGGGTAAAATCCAATATATATCTGGTGATATATCTGGTGCTATTACAGATAGCGCAATAAATCAAAGTGCATTGTCTGTAGGAGGCCCTGGCGCATGAATCTGTGCAGCGGGAACGACCTCGGACCACCAGGGGCCGAGAAAACCAGTCTCATGGGGCCGGACACTCAGGGTCAGGGGAAAATCCAATATATATCTGGTGATATCTCGGGTGCTATTAGAGATAGCGCAATAAACCAAAGTGAGTTATCTGCAGGAGGACCTGGCGCCTGAATCTGTGCAGCGGGAACGACCTCGGACCACCAGGGGCCGAAAAAACCACAGTCTCATGGGGCCGGACACGCAGGGTCAGGGGAAAATCCAATATATATCTGGTGATATCTCGGGTCCTATTACAGATAGCGCAATAAATCAAAGTGCATTGTCTGTAGGAGGCCCTGGCGCATGAATCTGTGCAGCGGGAACGACCTCGGACCACCAGGGGCCGAGAAAACCACCGGCTCATGGGGCCGGACACTCTGGGTCAGGGAAAAATCCAATATATATGTGGTGATATCTCGGGTGCTATTACAGATAGCGCCATAAACCAAAGTGCATTGTCTGTAGGAGGCCCTGGCGCATGAATCTGTGCAGCGGGAACGACCTCGGACCAATCAGGGGCCGAGACAACCACCGTCTCATGGGACGGGACACTCAGGGTCAGGGTAAAATCCAATATATATCTGGTGATATCTCGGGTGCTATTACATATAGTGCAATAAATCAAAGTGCATTGTCTGTAGGAGGCCCTGGCGCATGAATCTGTGCAGCGGGAACGACCTCGGACCACCAGGGGCCGAGAAAACCACCGGCTCATGGGGCCGGACACTCTGGGTCAGGGAAAAATCCAATATATATGTGGTGATATCCCGGGTGCTATTACAGATAGCGCAATAAATCAAGGTGCATTGTCTGTAGGAGGCCCTGGCGCATGAATCTGTGCAGCGGGAACGACCTCGGACCACCAGGGGACGAGAAAACCACCGTCTCATGGGGCCGGACACTCAGGGTCAGGGGAAAATCCAATATATATCTGGTGATATCTCGGGTGCTATTACAGATAGCGCAATAAATCAAAGTGCATTGTCTGTAGGAGGCCCTGGCGCATGAATCTGTGCAGCGGGAACGACCTCGGACCACCAGGGGCCGAGAAAACCAGTCTCATGGGGCCGGACACTCAGGGTCAGGGGAAAATCCAATATATATCTGGTGATATCTCGGGTGCTATTAGAGATAGCGCAATAAACCAAAGTGAGTTATCTGCAGGAGGACCTGGCGCCTGAATCTGTGCAGCGGGAACGACCTCGGACCACCAGGGGCCGACAAAACCACAGTCTCTTGGGGCCGGACACTCAGGGTCAGGGGAAAATCCAATATATATCTGGTGATATCTCGGGTGCTATTACAGATAGCGCAATAAATCAAAGTGCATTGTCTGTAGGAGGCCCTGGCGCATGAATCTGTGCAGCGGGACCGACCTCGGACAACCAGGGGCCGAGTAAACCACAGTCACATGGGGCCGGACACTCAGGGACAGGGGAATATCCAATATATATCTGGTGATATCTCGGGTGCTATTAGAGATAGCGCAATAAATCAAAGTGCTTTGTCTGTAGGAGGCCCTGGCGCATGAATATGTGCAGCGGGAACGATCTCGGACCACCAGGGGCCGAGAAAACCACAGTCTCATGGGGCCGGACACTCAGGGTCAGGGGAAAATCCAATATATATCTGGAGATATCTCGGGTGCTATTAGAGATAGCGCAATAAACCAAAGTGAATTATCTGCAGGAGGCCCTGGCGCATGCATCTGTGCAGCGGGAACGACCTCGGACCACCAGGGGCCGAGAAAACCACCGGCTCATGGGGCCGGACACTCTGGGTCAGGGAAAAATCCAATATATATGTGGTGATATCCCGGGTGCTATTACAGATAGCGCAATAAATCAAGGTGCATTGTCTGTAGGAGGCCCTGGCGCATGAATCTGTGCAGCGGGAACGACCTCGGACCACCAGGGGCCGAGAAAACCAGTCTCATGGGGCCGGACACTCAGGGTCAGGGGAAAATCCAATATATATCTGGTGATATCTCGGGTGCTATTAGAGATAGCGCAATAAACCAAAGTGAATTATCTGCAGGAGGCCCTGGCGCATGAATCTGTGCAACGGGAACGACCTCGGACCACCAGGGGCCGAGTAAACCACAGTCACATGGGGCCGGACACTTAGGGTCAGGGGAATATCCAATATATATCTGGTGATATCTCGGGTGCTATTAGAGATAGCGCAATAAACCAAAGTGAATTATCTGCAGGAGGCCCTGGCGCATGAATCTGTGCAACGGGAACGACCTCGGACCACCAGGGGCCGAGTAAACCACAGTCACATGGGGCCGGACACTCAGGGTCAGGGGAATATCCAATATATATCTGGTGATATCTCGGGTGCTATTAGAGATAGCCCAATAAAACAAAGTGCATTGTCTGTAGGAGGCCCTGGCGCATGAATCTGTGCAGCGGGAACGACCTCGGACCACCAGGGGCCGAGAAAACCACCGTCTCATGGTGCCGGACACTCAGGGTCAGGGAAAAATCCAATATATATCTGGTGATATCTCGGGTGCTATTAGAGATAGCGCAATAAACCAAAGTGAGTTATCTGCAGGAGGCCCTGGCGCCTGAATCTGTGCAGCGGGAACGACCTCGGACCACCAGGGGCCGAAAAAACCAAAGTCTCATGGGGCCGGACACGCAGGGTCAGGGGAAAATCCAATATATATCTGGTGATATCTCGGGTCCTATTACAGATAGCGCAATAAATCAAAGTGCATTGTCTGTAGGAGGCCCTGACGCATGAATCTGTGCAGCGGGAAAGACCTCGGAATGCCAGCGGCCGAGAAAACTACCGTCTCATGTGGTCGGACACTCAGGGTCAGGGAAAAATCCAATATATGTCTGGTGATATCTCGGGTGCTATTAGAGATAGCGCAATAAACCAAAGTGCATTGCCTGTAGGAGGCCCTGGCGCATGAATCTGTGCAGCGGGAACGACCTCGGACCACCAGGGGCCGAGTAAACCACAGTCACATGGGGCCGGACACTCAGGGTCAGGGGAATATCCAATATATATCTGGTGATATCTCGGGTGCTATTAGAGATAGCGCAATAAATCAAAGTGCATTGTCTGTAGGAGGCCCTGGCGCATAAATGTGGCCAGCGAGAACGACCTCGGACCACCAGGGGCCGAGAAAACCACCGTCTCATGGGGCAGGTCACTCAGGGTCAGGGGATAATCCAATATTTATCTGGTGATATCCCTGGTGCTATTACAGATAGCGTAATAAATCAATGTGCATTGTCTGCAGGTGGCCCTGGCGCATGGACCTGTGCAGCGGGAACGACCTCGGACCACCAGGGGCCGAGAAAACCACCGCCTCATGGGGTCGGTCATTCAGGGTCAGGGACAAATCCAATATATATCTGGTGATATCTCGGGTGATATTACAGATAGCGCAATAAATCAAAGTGCATTGCCTGTAGGAGGCCCTGGCGCATGAATCTGTGCAGCGGGAACGACCTCGGACCACCAGGGGCCGAGAAAACCACCGTCTCATGGTGCCGGACACTCAGGGCCAGGGAAAAATCCAATATATATCTGGTGATATCTCGGGTGCTATTAGAGATAGCGCAATAAACCAAAGTGAGTTATCTGCAGGAGGCCCTGGCGCCTGAATCTGTGCAGCGGGAACGACCTCGGACCACCAGGGGGCGAGAAAACCACAGTCTCATGGGGCCGGACACGCAGGGTCAGGGGAAAATCCAATATATATCTGGTGATATCTCGGGTCCTATTACAGATAGCGCAATAAATCAAAGTGCATTGTCTGTAGGAGGCCGTGGCGCATGAATCTGTGCAGCGGGAACGACCTCGGACCACCAGGGGCCGAGAAAACCACCGTCTCATAGGGCTGGACACTCAGGGTGAGGGAAATATCCAATATATATCTGGTGATATCTCGGGTGCTATTACATATAGCGCAATAAATCAAAGTGCATTGTCTGCAGGAGGCCGTGGCGCATGAATCTGTGCAGCGGGAACGACCTCGGACCACCAGGGGCCGAGAAAACCACCGGCTCATGGGGCCGGACACTCTGTGTCAAGGAAAAATCCAATATATATGTGGTGATATCCCGGGTGCTATTACAGATAGCGCAATAAATGAAGGTGCATTGTCTGTAGGAGGCCCTGGCGCATGAATCTGTGCAGCGGGAACGACCTCGGACCACCAGGGGCCGAGAAAACCACCGTCTCATGGGGCCGGACACTCAGGGTCAGGGTAAAATCCAATATATATCTGGTGATATCTCGGGTGCTATTAGAGATAGCGCAGTAAACCAAAGTGAATTATCTGCAGGAGGCACTGGCGCATGAATCTGTGCAGCGGGAACATCCTCGGACTTCCAGGGGCCAAGACAACCACCGTCTCATGGGGCCGGACACGCAGGGTCAGGGGAAAATCCAATATATATCTGGTGATATCTCGGGTCCTATTACAGATAGCGCAATAAATCAAAGTGCATTGTCTGTAGGAGGCCCTGACGCATGAATCTGTGCAGCGGGAAAGACCTCGGAATGCCAGCGGCCGAGAAAACTACCGTCTCATGTGGTCGGACACTCAGGGTCAGGGAAAAATCCAATATATGTCTGGTGATATCTCGGGTGCTATTAGAGATAGCGCAATAAACCAAAGTGCATTGCCTGTAGGAGGCCCTGGCGCATGAATCTGTGCAGCGGGAACGACCTCGGACCACCAGGGGCCGAGTAAACCACAGTCACATGGGGCCGGACACTCAGGGTCAGGGGAATATCCAATATATATCTGGTGATATCTCGGGTGCTATTAGAGATAGCGCAATAAATAAAAGTGCATTGTCTGTAGGAAGCCCTGGCGCATGAATCTGTGCAGCGGGAACGCCCTCGGACCACCAGGGGCCGAGAAAATCACCGTCTGATGGGGCCGGACTGTCAGGGTCAGGGAAAAATCCAATATATATCTGGTGATATCTCGCGTGCTCTTACAGATAGCGCAATAAATCAAAGTGCATTGTCTGTAGGAGGCCCTGGCGCATAAATGTGGCCAGCGAGAACGACCTCGGACCACCAGGGGCCGAGAAAACCACCGTCTCATGGGGCAGGTCACTCAGGGTCAGGGGATAATCCAATATTTATCTGGTGATATCTCTGGTGCTATTACAGATAGCGTAATAAATCAAAGTGCATTGTCTGCAGGTGGCCCTGGCGCATGGACCTGTGCAGCGGGAACGACCTCGGACCACCAGGGGCCGAGAAAACCACCGCCTCATGGGGTCGGACATTCAGGGTCAGGGACAAATCCAATATATATCTGGTGATATCTCGGGTGATATTACAGATAGCGCAATAAATCAAAGTGCATTGCCTGTAGGAGGCCCTGGCGCATGAATCTGTGCAGCGGGAACGACCTCGGACCACCAGGGGCCGAGAAAACCACCGTCTCATGGTGCCGGACACTCAGGGCCAGGGAAAAATCCAATATATATCTGGTGATATCTCGGGTGCTATTAGAGATAGCGCAATAAACCAAAGTGAGTTATCTGCAGGAGGCCCTGGCGCCTGAATCTGTGCAGCGGGAACGACCTCGGACCACCAGGGGGCGAGAAAACCACAGTCTCATGGGGCCGGACACGCAGGGTCAGGGGAAAATCCAATATATATCTGGTGATATCTCGGGTCCTATTACAGATAGCGCAATAAATCAAAGTGCATTGTCTGTAGGAGGCCGTGGCGCATGAATCTGTGCAGCGGGAACGACCTCGGACCACCAGGGGCCGAGAAAACCACCGTCTCATAGGGCTGGACACTCAGGGTGAGGGAAATATCCAATATATATCTGGTGATATCTCGGGTGCTATTACAGATAGCGCAATAAATCAAAGCGCATTGTCTGTAGGAGGCCCTGGCCCATGAATCTGTACAGCGGGAACGACCTCGGACCACCAGGGGCCGAGAAAACCACCGTCTCATGGGGCCGGACACTCAGGGTCAGTGAAAAATCCAATAAATTTCTGGTGATATCTCGGGTGCTATTACAGATAGCGCCATAAACCAAAGTGCATTGTCTGTAGGAGGCCCTGGCGCATGAATCTGTGCAGCGGGAACGACCTCGGACCGATCAGGGGCCGAGACAACCACCGTCTCATGGGACGGGACAATCAGGGTAAGGGTAAAATCCAATATATATCTGGTGATATCTCGGGTGCTATTACATATAGCGCAATAAATCAAAGTGCATTGTCTGCAGGAGGCCGTGGCGCATGAATCTGTGCAGCGGGAACGACCTCGGACCACCAGGGGCCGAGAAAACCACCGGCTCATGGGGACCGGACACTCTGTGTCAGGGAAAAATCCAATATATATGTGGTGATATCCCGGGTGCTATTACAGATAGCGCAATAAATCAAGGTGCATTGTCTGTAGGAGGCCCTGGCGCATGAATCTGTGCAGCGGGAACGACCTCGGACCACCAGGGGCCGAGAAAACCACCGTCTCATGGGGCCGGACACTCAGGGTCAGGGTAAAATCCAATATATATCTGGTGATATCTCGGGTGCTATTAGAGATAGCGCAGTAAACCAAAGTGAATTATCTGCAGGAGGCACTGGCGCATGAATCTGTGCAGCGGGAACATCCTCGGACTTCCAGGGGCCAAGACAACCACCGTCTCATGGGGCCGGACACTCAGGGTCAGGGTAAAATCCAATATATATCTGGTGATATATCTGGTGCTATTACAGATAGCGCAATAAATCAAAGTGCATTGCCTGTAGGAGGCCCTGGCGCATGAATCTGTGCAGCGGGAACGACCTCGGACCACCAGGGGCCGAGAAAACCAGTCTCATGGGGCCGGACACTCAGGGTCAGGGGAAAATCCAATATATATCTGGTGATATCTCGGGTGCTATTAGAGATAGCGCAATAAATCAAAGTGCATTGTCTGTAGGAGGCCCTGGCGCATAAATGTGGCCAGCGGGAACGACCTCGGACCACCAGGGGCCGAGAAAACCACCGTCTCATGGGGCCGGACACTCAGGGTCAGGGGATAATCCAATATTTATCTGGTGATATCTCTGGTGCTATTACAGATAGCGCAATAAATCAAAGTGCATTGTCTGTAGGAGGCCCTGGCGCATGAATCTGTGCAGCGGGAACGACCTCGGACCACCAGGGGCCGAGAAAACCACAGTCTCATGGGGCCGTACACTCAGGGTCAGGGGAATATCCAATATATATCTGGTGATATCTCGGGTGCTATTAGAGATAGCGCAATAAACGAAAGTGAATTATCTGCAGGAGTCCCTGGCGCATGAATCTGTGCAGCGGGAACGACCTCGGACCACCAGGGGCCGAGAAAACCACCGTCTCATGGTGCCGGACACTCAGGGTCAGGGAAAAATCCAATATATATCTGGTGATATCTCGGGTGCTATTAGAGATAGCGCAATAAACCAAAGTGAGCTATCTGCAGGAGGCCCTGGCGCCTGAATCTGTGCAGCGGGAACGACCTCGGACCACCAGGGGCCGAAAAAACCACAGTCTCATGGGGCCGGACACGCAGGGTCAGGGGAAAATCCAATATATATCTGGTGATATCTCGTGTCCTATTACAGATAGCGCAATAAATCAAAGTGCATTGTCTGTAGGAGGCCGTGGCGCATGAATCTGTGCAGCGGGAACGACCTCGGACCACCAGGGGCCGAGAAAACCACCGTCTCATGGGGCTGGACACTCAGGGTCAGGGAAATATCCAATATATATCTGGTGATATCTCGGGTGCTATTAGAGATAGCGCAATAAATCAAAGCGCATTGTCTGTAGGAGGCCCTGGCGCATGAATCTGTACAGCGGGAACGACCTCGGACCACCAGGGGCCGAGAAAACCACCGTCTCATGGGGCCGGACACTCAGGGTCAGTGAAAAATCCAATATATTTCTGGTAATATCTCGGGTGCTATTACAGATAGCGCCATAAACCAAAGTGCATTGTCTGTAGGAGGCCCTGGCGCATGAATCTGTGCAGCGGGAACGACCTCGGACCAATCAGGTGCCGAGACAACCACCGTCTCATGGGACGGGACACTCAGGGTCAGGGTAAAATCCAATATATATCTGGTGATATCTCGGGTGCTATTACATATAGTGCAATAAATCAAAGTGCATTGTCTGTAGGAGGCCCTGGCGCATGAATCTGTGCAGCGGGAACGACCTCGGACAACCAGGGGCCGAGAAAACCACCGGCTCATGGGGCCGGACACTCTGGGTCAGGGAAAAATCCAATATATATGTGGTGATATCCCGGGTGCTATTACAGATAGCGCAATAAATCAAGGTGCATTGTCTGTAGGAGGCCCTGGCGCATGAATCTGTGCAGCGGGAACGACCTCGGACCACCAGGGGACGAGAAAACCACCGTCTCATGGGGCCGGACACTCAGGGTCAGGGGAAAATCCAATATATATCTGGTGATATCTCGGGTGCTATTACAGATAGCGCAATAAATCAAAGTGCATTGTCTGTAGGAGGCCCTGGCGCATGAATCTGTGCAGCGGGAACGACCTCGGACCACCAGGGGCCGAGAAAACCACAGTCTCATGGGGCCGGACACTCAGGGTCAGGGGAATATCCAATATATATCTGGTGATATCTCGGGTGCTATTAGAGATAGCGCAATAAACGAAAGTGAATTATCTGCAGGAGTCCCTGGCGCATGAATCTGTGCAGCGGGAACGACCTCGGACCACCAGGGGCCGAGAAAACCACCGTCTCATGGGGCTGGACACTCAGGGTCAGGGAAATATCCAATATATATCTGGTGATATCTCGGGTGCTATTAGAGATAGCGCAATAAATCAAAGCGCATTGTCTGTAGGAGGCCCTGGCGCATGAATCTGTACAGCGGGAACGACCTCGGACCACCAGGGGCCGAGAAAACCACCGTCTCATGGGGCCGGACACTCAGGGTCAGTGAAAAATCCAATATATTTCTGGTGATATCTCGGGTGCTATTACAGATAGCGCCATAAACCAAAGTGCATTGTCTGTAGGAGGCCCTGGCGCCTGAATGTGTGCAGCGGGAACGACCTCGGACCAATCAGGGGCCGAGACAACCACCGTCTCATGGGACGGGACACTCAGGGTCAGGGTAAAATCCAATATATATCTGGTGATATCTCGGGTGCTATTACATATAGTGCAATAAATCAAAGTGCATTGTCTGTAGGAGGCCCTGGCGCCTGAATCTGTGCAGCGGGAACGACCTCGGACCACCAGGGGCCGAGAAAACCACCGGCTCATGGGGCCGGACACTCTGGGTCAGGGAAAAATCCAATATATATGTGGTGATATCCCGGGTGCTATTACAGATAGCGCAATAAATCAAGGTGCATTGTCTGTAGGAGGCCCTGGCGCATGAATCTGTGCAGCGGGAACGACCTCGGACCACCAGGGGCCGAGAAAACCAGTCTCATGGGGCCGGACACTCAGGGTCAGGGGAAAATCCAATATATATCTGGTGATATCTCGGGTGCTATTAGAGATAGCGCAATAAACCAAAGTGAATTATCTGCAGGAGGCCCTGGCGCATGAATCTGTGCAACGGGAACGACCTCGGACCACCAGGGGCCGAGTAAACCACAGTCACATGGGGCCGGACACTTAGGGTCAGGGGAATATCCAATATATATCTGGTGATATCTCGGGTGCTATTAGAGATAGCGCAATAAACCAAAGTGAATTATCTGCAGGAGGCCCTGGCGCATGAATCTGTGCAACGGGAACGACCTCGGACCACCAGGGGCCGAGTAAACCACAGTCACATGGGGCCGGACACTCAGGGTCAGGGGAATATCCAATATATATCTGGTGATATCTCGGGTGCTATTAGAGATAGCGCAATAAATCAAAGTGCATTGTCTGTAGGAGGCCCTGGCGCATGAATCTGTGCAGCGGGAACGACCTCGGACCACCAGGGGCCGAGAAAATCACCGTCTCATGGGGCCGGACACTCAGGGTCAGGGTAAAATCCAATATATATCTGGTGATATCTCGGGTGCTATTACAGATAGCGAAATAAATCAAAGTGCATTGTCTGTAGGAGGCCCTGGCGCATGAATCTGTGCAGCGGGAACGACCTCGGACCACCATCGCCAGAGAAAACCACAGTCTCATGGGGTCCGACACTCAGGGTCAGGGTAAAATCCAATATATATCTGGTGATATCTCGGGTACTATTACAGATAGCTCAATAAATCAAAGTGCATTGTCTGTAGGAGGCCCTGATGGATGAATCTGTGCAGCGGGAACGACCTCGGACCACCAGGGGCCGAGAAAACCACAGTCTCATGGGGCCGGACACTCAGGGTCAGGGGAAAATCCAATATATATCTGGTGATAACTCGGGTGCTATTAGAGATAGCGCAATAAACCAAAGTGCATTGTCTGTAGGAGGCCCTGGCGCATGAATCTGAGCAGCGGGAACGACCTCGGACCACCAGGGGCCGAGAAAACCACCGTCTCATGGTGCCGGACACTCAGGGTCAGGGAAAAATCCAATATATATCTGGTGATATCTCGGGTGCTATTAGAGATAGCGCAATAAACCAAAGTGAGTTATCTGCAGGAGGCCCTGGCGCCTGAATCTGTGCAGCGGGAACGACCTCGGACCACCAGGGGCCGAAAAAACCACAGTCTCATGGGGCCGGACACGCAGGGTCAGGGGAAAATCCAATATATATCTGGTGATATCTCGGGTCCTATTACAGATAGCGCAATAAATCAAAGTGAATTATCTGCAGGAGGCACTGGCGCATGAATCTGAGCAGCGGGAACGCCCTCGGACCACCAGGGGCCGAGAAAATCACCGTCTCATGGGGCCGGACACTCAGGGTCAGGGTAAAATCCAATATATATCTGGTGATATCTCGGGTGCTATTACAGATAGCGAAATAAATCAAAGTGCATTGTCTGTAGGAGGCCCTGGCGCATGAATCTGTGCAGCGGGAACGACCTCGGACCACCATCGCCAGAGAAAACCACAGTCTCATGGGGTCGGACACTCAGGGTCAGGGAAAAATCCAATATATATCTGGTGATATCTCGGGTACTATTACAGATAGCGAAATAAATCAAAGTGAATTGTCTGCAGGAGGCCCTGGCGCATGAATCGGTGCAGCGGGAACGACCTCGGACCACCAGGGGCCGAGAAAACCACCGTCTCATGGGGCCGGACACTCAGGGTCAGGGGAAAACCCAATATATATATGGTAATATCTCGGGTGCTATTACAGAAAGCGCAATAAACCAAAGTGAATTGTCTGCAGGAAGCCTTGGCGCATGAATCTGTTCAGCGGGATCGACCTCGGAAACCCAGGAGCCGAGAAAACCACCGTCTCATGGGGTCGGACACTCAGGGTCAGGGAAAAATCCAATACACATCTGGTGATATCTCGGGTGCTATTACAGATAGCGCAATAAATCAAAGTGCATTGTCTGTAGGAGATCCTGGCGCATGAATCTGTGCAGCGGGATCGACATCGGACCACGAGGGACCGAGAAAACCACCGTCTCATGGGGACGGACACTCATGGTCAGGGAAAAATCCAATATAAATCTGGTGATATCTCGGGTGCTATTACAGATGGCGCAATAAATCAAAGTGCATTGTCTGCAGGAAGCCTTGGCGCATGAATCTGTTCAGCGGGATCGATCTCGGGCCACGAGGGACCGGGAAAACCATCGACACATGGGGCCGGAGTGTCAGGGTCAAGGAAAAATCCAATATATATCTGGTGATATCTCGGGTGATATTAGAGATAGCGCAATAAATCAAATTGCATTGTCTGCAGGAAGCCTTGGCGCATGAATCTGTGCAGCGGGAACGACCTCGGACCACCTGGGGCCGACAAAACCACCGTCACATGGGGTCGGACACTCAGGGTCAGGGAAAGATCCAATATATATCTGGTGATATCTCGGGTGCTATTAGAGATAGCGCATTAAACCAAAGTACATTGTCTGTAGGATGCCCGGGCGCATGAATCTGTGCTGCGGGAACGACCTCGGACCACCAGGGGCCGAGAAAATCACCGTCTCATGGGGCCGGACTGTCAGGGTCAGGGAAATATCCAATATATATCTGGTGATATCTCGGGTGCTATTACAGATGGCGCAATAAATCAAAGTGAATTGTCTGCAGGAAGCCTTGGCGCATGAATCTGTTCAGCGGCATCGACCTCGGGCCACGAGGGACAGGGAAAACCATCGACACATGGGGCCGGAGTGTCAGGGTCAAGGAAAAATCCAATATATATCTGGTGATATCTCGGGTGATATTAGAGATAGCGCAATAAATCAAAGTGCATTGTCTGGAGGAGGCCCTGGAGCATGAATCTGTTCAGCGGGAACGGCCTCGGACCAGCAGGGACCGAGAAAACCACCGTCTCATCTGGCCTGACTGTCAGGGTGAGGGAAAAATCCAATATATATCTGGTGATATCTCGGGTGCTATTAGAGATAGCGAAATAAATCAAAGTTCATTGTCTGCAGGAGGCCCTAGCGCATGAATCTGTGCAGCGGGAACGACCTCGGACCACCAGGGGCCGAGAAAACTACCGTCTCATGGGGCCGGACTGTCAGGGTCAGGGAAAAATCCAATATATATCTGGTGATATCTCGGGTGCTATTAGAGATAGCGCAATAAATCAGAGTGCATTGTCTGTTGGAGGCCCTGGCGCATGGATCTGTGCAGCGGGATCGACCTCGGACCTCGAGGGGCCGTGAAAACCATCGACACATGGGGCCGGACTGTCAGGGTCAAGGAAAAATCCAATATATGTCGGGTGATATCTCGGGTGCTATTAGAGATAGCGCAATAAATCAAAGTGCATTGTCTGCAGGAGGCCCTAGCGCATGAATCTGTGCAGCGGGAACGATCTCGGACCACCAGGGGCCGAGAAAACCACCGTCTCATGGGGCCGGACTGTCAGGGTCAAGGAAAAATTCAATATATATCTGGTGATATCTCGGATGCTATGACAGATAGCGCAATAAATCAAATTGCATTGTCTGCAGGAAGCCTTGGCGCATGAATCTGTGCAGCGGGAACGACCACGGACCACCAGGGGCCGACAAAACCACCGTCACATGGGGTCGGACACTCAGGGTCAGGGAAAGATCCAATATATATATGGTGATATCTCGGGTGCTATTACAGAAAGCGCAATAAATGAATGTGCATTGTCTGTAGGAGGCCCTGGCGCATGAATCTGTGAGGCGGGATCGGCCTCGGACCACCAGGGGCCGAGAAAATTACAGATATTCGGAATCCGTCACCCAAGGTCATGTATAAATCCAGCATATATCTGGTGATATCTCGGGTGCTATTACAGATAGCGCAATAAACCAAAGTGAATTGTCTGCAGGAAGCCTTGGCGCATGAATCTGTTCAGCGGGATCGACCTCGGACCACCAGGGGCCGAGAAAACTACGATCTCATGGTGCCGGACACTCAGGGTCTGGGAGAAATCCAATATATATCTGGTTATATCTCGGGTGCTATTAGAGATAGCGCAATAAATCAAAGTGAATTATTTGCAGGAAGCCTTGGCGCATGAATCTGTTCAGTGGGATCATCCTCGGACCACGAGGGACCGAGAAAACCATCGACACATGGGGTCGGACTGTCAGGGTCAGGGAAAAATCCAATATATATCTGGTGATATCTCGGGTGCTATTAGAGATAGCGCATTAAACCAAAGTACATTCTCTGTAGGAGGCCCGGGCGCATGAATCTGTGCTGCGGGAACGACCTCGGACCACCAGGGGCCGAGAAAATCACCGTCTCATGGGGCCGGACTGTCAGGGTCAGGGAAAAATCCAATATATATCTGGTGATATCTCGGGTGCTATTAGAGATAGCGCAATAAATCAAAGTGCATTGTCTGCAGGAGGCCCTGGCGCATGAATCTGTGCTGCGGGAACGACCTCGGTCCACCAGGGGCCGAGAAAACCACTGTCTCTTGGGACTGGACACTCAGGGTCAGGGAAAAATCCAATACACATCTGGTGATATCTCGGGTGCTGTTACAGATAGCG
The DNA here is from genome assembly GCF_051020985.1 of Nomia melanderi. NCBI lineage: Eukaryota > Metazoa > Arthropoda > Insecta > Hymenoptera > Halictidae > Nomia > Nomia melanderi. The sequence continues at coordinate 952,550 of NW_027475149.1, read as the reverse complement.
CAATAAACCAAAGTGCATTGTCTGTAGGAGATCCTGGCGCATAAATCTGTGCAGCGGGAACGACCTCGGACCACCAGGGGCCGACAAAACCACCGTCACATGGGGTCGGACACACAGGGTCAGGGAAAAATCCAATATATATATGGTGATATCTGGGGTGCTATTACAGAAAGCGCAATAAATGAAAGTGCATTGTCTGTAGGAGGCCCTGGCGCATGAATCTGTGCAGCGGGATCGGCCTCGGACCACCAGGGGCCGAGAAAATTACAGATATTCGGAATCCGTCACCCAAGGTCATGTATAAATCCAGCTTATATCTGGTGATATCTCGGGTGCTATTAGAGATAGCGCAATAAATCAAAGTGAATTATCTGCAGCAAGCCTTGGCGCATGAATCTGTTCAGGGTGATCATCCTCGGACCACGAGGGACCGAGAAAACCGTCGACACATGGGGTCGGACTGTCAGGGTGAAGGAAAAATCCAATATATATCTGGTGATATCTCGGGTGATATTACAGATAGCGCAATAAATCAAAGTGCATTGCCTGTAGGAGGCCCTGGCGCATGCATCTGTGCCGCGGGAACGACCTCGGGCCGCCAGCCGCCGAGAAAACTACCGTCTCATGGTGTCGGACACTCAGGGTCAGGGAAAAATCCAATATAAATCTGGTGATATCTCGGGTGCTATTACAGATAGCGCACTAAACCAAAGAGAATTATCTGCAGGAGGCCCTGGCGCACGAATCTGTGAAGCGGGATCGACCTCGGACCACCAGGCACCGAGAAAATTACAGATATTCGGAATCCGTCACCCAAGGTCATGTAAAAATCCAGCATATATCTGGTGATATCTCGGGTGCTATTACAAATAGCGCACTAAACCAAAGTGAATTATCTGCAGGAAGCCCTGGCGCAACAATCTGCTCAGCGGGATCGACCTCGGACCACGAGGGATCGAGAAAACCATCGACACATGCGGCCGGACTGTCAGGGTCAAGGAAAAATCCAATATATATCTGGTGATATCTCTGGTGCTATTAGAGATAGCGCAATAAATCAAAGTGCATATTCTGCAGGAGGCCCTGGCGCATGAATCTGTGCTGCGGGAACGACCTCGCACCACCTGGGGCCGAGAGAATCACCGTCTCATGGGGCCAGACTGTCACGGTCAGGTAAAAATCCAATATATATCTGGTGACATCTCGCGTGCTCTTACAGATAGCGCAATAAATCAAAGTGCATTGTCTGCAGGAGGCCCTGGCCCATGAATCTGTGCAGCGGGAACGACCTCGGACCACCAGGGGCCGAGAACACTACCGACTCATGGGGCCGGACACTCAGTGTCAGGGAAAAATCCAATATATATCTGGTGATATCTCGGGTGCTATTAGAGATAGCGCAATAAACCAAAGTGAGTTATCTGCAGGAGGACCTGGCGCCTGAATCTGTGCAGCGGGAACGACCTCGGACCACCAGGGGCCGACAAAACCACAGTCTCTTGGGGCCGGACACTCAGGGTCAGGGGAAAATCCAATATATATCTGGTGATATCTCGGGTGCTATTAGAGATAGCGCAATAAATCAAAGTGCATTGTCTGTAGGAGGACCTGGCGCATGGATCTGTGCAGTGGGATCGACCTCGGACCTCCAGGGGCTGAGAAAACCACCGTCTCATGGGGCCGGACACTCAGGGTCAGGGGAACATCCAATATATATATGGTGATATCTCGGGTGCTGTTACAGATAGCGCAATAAATCAAAGTGCATTGTCTGTAGGAGGCCCTGGCGCATGAATCTGTGCAGCGGGATCGACCTCGGACCACCAGGGACCGAGAAAATCACCGTCTCATGGGGCCGGACGTTCAGGGTCAGGGAAAAATCCAATATATATCTGGTGATATCACGGGTGCTATTAGAGATGGCGCAATAAATCAACGTGAATTATCTGCAGGAGGCCCTGGCGCATGAATCTGTGCAGCGGGATCAACCTCGGACCACGAGGGACCGGGAAAACCATGGACACATGGGGCCGGACTGTCAGGGTCAGGGAAAAATCCAATATATATCTGGTGATATCTCGGGTGCTATTAGAGATAGCGCAATAAATCAAAGTGCATTGTCTGTAGGAGGCCCTGGCGCATGAATCTGTGCAGCGGGAACGACCTAGGACCACCAGGGGCCGAGAAAACCACAGTCTCACGGGGCCGGACACTCAGGGTCTGGGAAAAATCCAATATATATCTGGTGATATCTCGGGTGCTATTACAGATAGCTCAATAAATCAAAGTGCATTTTCTGCAGGAGGCCCTGGCGCATGAATCTGTGCAGCGGGAACGACCTCGGACCAGCAGGGGCCGAGAAAACCACCGTCTCATGGGGTCGGACACACAGGGTCAGGGAAAAATCCAATATATATCTGGTGATATCTCGGGTGCTATTAGAGATAGCGCAATAAGTCAAAGTGAATTATCTGCAGGAAGCCTTGGCGCATGAATCTGTTCAGCGGGATCAACCTCGGACCACGAGGGACCGAGAAAACCATCGACATATGGGGTCGGACTGTCAGGGTCAAGGAAAAATCCAATATATATCTGGTGATATCGCGGGTGCTGTTAGAGATAGCGAAATAAATCAAAGTGAATTGTCTGCAGGAGGCCCTGGCGCATGAATCTGTGCAGCGGGAACGACCTCGGACCAGCAGGGGCAGAGAAAACCACCGTCTCATGGGGTCGGACACGCATGGTCAGGGAAAAATCCAATATATATCTGGTGATATCTCGGGTGCTATTACAGATAGCGCAATAAATCAAAGTGAATTATCTGCAGAGGGCCCTGGCTCATGAATCGGTGCAGCGGGAACGACCTCGGACCACCAGGGGCCGAGAAAACCACCGTCTCATGGGGTCGGACACTCAGGGTCAGGGGAAAATCCAATTCACATCTGGTGATATCTCGGGTGCTATTACAGATAGCGCAATAAATCAAAGTGCATTGTCTGTAGGAGATCCTGCCGCATGAATCTGTGCAGCGGGAACGACCTCGGACCACCAGGGGCCGACAAAACCACCGTCACATGGGGTCGGACACACAGGGTCAGGGAAAAATCCAATATATATATGGTGATATCTCGGGTGCTATTACAGAAAGCGCAATAAATCAAAGTGAATTATCTGCAGCAAGCCTTGGCGCATGAATCTGTTCAGCGGGATCATCCTCGGACCACGAGGGACCGAGAAAACCATCGACACATGGGGTAGGACTGACAGGGTCAAGGAAAAATCCAATATATATCTGGTGATATCTCGGGTGATATTACAGAAAGCGCAATAAATGAAAGTGCATTGTCTGTAGGAGGCCCTGGCGCATGAGTCTGTGCAGCGGGATCGACATCGGACCACGTGGGACCGAGAAATCCATCGACACATGGGGCCGGACTGTCAGGGTCAAGGAAAAATCCAATATATATCTGTTGATATCTCGGGTGATATTAGAGATATCGCAATAAATCAAAGTGCATTGTCTGCAGGAGGCCCAGGCGCATGAATCTGTGCAGCGAGATCGACCTCGGACCTGCAGGGGCCGAGAAAATCACCGTCCCATGGGGCCGGACTGTCAGGGTCAGGGAAAAATCCAATATATAACTGGTGATATCTCGGGTGCTATTACAGATAGCGCAATAAATCAAAGTGCATTGTCTGCAGGATGCCATGGCGCATGAATCTGTGCAGCGGGATCGACATCGGACCACGAGGGACCGAGAAAACCACCGTCTCATGGGGACGGACACTCAGGGTCAGGGAAAAATCCAATATAAATCTGGTGATATCTCGGGTGCTATTACAGATGGCGCAATAAATCAAAGTGCATTGTCTGCAGGAGGCCCTGGAGCATGAATCTGTTCAGCGGGAACGTCCTCGGACCAGCAGGGACCGAGAAAACCACCGTCTCATCTGGCCTGACTGTCAGGGTGAGGGAAAAATCCAATATATATCTAGCGATATCTCGGGTGCTATTAGAGATAGCGAAATAAATCAAAGTTCATTGTCTGCAGGAGGCCCTAGCGCATGAATCTGTGCAGGGGGAACGACCTCGGACCACCAGGGGCCGAGGAAACTACCGTCTCATTGGGCCGGACTGTCAGGGTCAGGGAAAAATCCAATATATATCTGGTGATATCTCGGGTGCTATTAGAGATAGCGCAATAAATCAGAGTGCAATGTCTGTTGGAGGCACTGGCGCATGGATCTGTGCAGCGGGATCGACCTCGGACCTCGAGGGGCCGAGAAAACCATCGACACATGGGGCCGGACTGTCAGGGTCAAGGAAAAATCCAATATATGTCGGGTGATATCTCGGGTGCTATTAGAGATAGCGCAATAAATCAAAGTGCATTGTCTGCAGGAGGCCCTGGCGCATGAATCTGTGCAGCGGGATCGGCCTCGGACCACCAGGGGCCGAGAAAATTACAGATATTCGGAATCCGTCACCCAAGGTCATGTATAAATCCAGCATATATCTGGTGATATCTCGGGTCCTATTACAGATAGGGCAATAAACCAAAGTGAATTGTCTGCAGGAAGCCTTGGCGCATGAATCTGTTCAGCGGGATCGACCTCGGACCACCAGGGGCCGAGAAAACTACGGTCTCATGGTGCCGGACACTCAGGGTCTGGGAAAAATCCAATATATATCTGGTGATATCTCGGGTGCTATTACAGATAGCGCAATAAATCAAAGTGCATTGTCTGTAACAGGCACTGGCGCATGAATCCGTGCAGCGGGATCGTCCTCGGACCACGAGGGACCGAGAAAACCATCGGCACATGGGGCCGGACTGTCAGGGTCAAGGAAAAATCCAATATATATCTGGTGATATCTCGGGTGCTATTACAGATAGCGCAATAAATCAAAGTGCATTGTCTGCAGGAGGCCCTAGCGCAAGGAATCTGTGCAGCGGGAACGACCTCGGACCACCAGGGGCCGAGAAAATCTCCGTCACATGGGGCCGGACACTCAGGGTCAGGGAAAAATCCAATATATATCTGGTGATATCTCGGGTGCTATTAGAGATAGCGCAATAAACCAAAGTACATTGTCTGTAGGAGGCCCGGGCGCATGAATCTGTGCTGCGGGATCGACCTCGAACAACCAGGGGCCGAGAAAATCACCGTCTCAAGGGGCCGGAATCTCAGGGTCAGGGAAAAATCCAATATATATCCGGGCATATCTCGGGTGCTATTAGAGATAGCGCAATAAACCGAAGTGCATTGTCTGCAGCAGGCCCTGGCGCATGCATCTGTGCAGCGGGAACGACCTCGGACCACCAGGGGCAGAGAAAACCACAGTCTCATAGGGCAGGACACTCAGGGTCATGGGATAATCCAATATATAACTGGTGATATCTCGGGTGCTATTAGAGATAGCGCAATGAACCATAGTGAATTATCTGCAGGAGGCCCTGGCGCATGAATCTGTGCAGCGAGATCGACATCGGACCACCAGGGGCCGAGAAAACCACCGTCCCATGGGGCCGGACACTCAGGGTCAGGGAAAAATCCAATATATATCTAGTGATATCTCGGGTGCTATTAGAGATAGCGCAATAAACCAACGTGAATTATCTATAGGAGGCCCTGGCGCATGAGTCTGGCCAGCGGGAACGACCTCGGACCACCAGGGGCCGAGAAAACCACCGTCTCATGGGGCCGGACACTCAGGGTCAGGGGAAAATCCAATATATATCTGGTGATATCTAGGGTGCTATTAGAGATAGGGCAATAATTCAAAGTGCATTGTCTGTAGCAGGCACTGGCGCATGAATCTGTGCAGCGGGAACGACCTCGGACCACCAGGGGCCGAGAAAGCCACCGTCCCATGGGGCCGGAAACTCAGGGTAAGGGAAAAATCCAATATATATCTGGTGATATCTCGGGTGCTATTACAGATAGCGCAATAAATCAAAGTGCATTGTCTGTAGGAGGCCCTGGCGCATGAATCTGGCCAGCGGGAACGACCTCGGACCACCAGGGTCCGAGAAAACCACCGTCTCATGGGGCCGGACACTCGGGGTCAGGGGAAAATCCAATATATATCTGGTGATATCAGAGGGTGCTATTAGAGATAGGGCAATAATTCAAAGTACATTGTCCGTAGGAGGCCCTTGCGCATGAATCTGGCCAGCGGGAACGACCTCGAACCACCAGGGGCCGAGAAAACCACCGTCCCATGGGGCCGGACACTCAGGGTCAGGGAAAAATCCAATATATATCTGGTGATATCTCGGGTGCTACTAGAGATAGCGCAATAAACCAAAGTGAATTATCTGCAGGAGGCCCTGGCGCATGAATCTGTGCAGCGGGAACGATCTCGGACCATCAGGTGCCGAGAAAATCACCGTCTCATGGGGCCGGACACTCAGGGCCAGGGAAAAATCCAATATATATCTGGTGATATCTCGGGTGCTATTAGAGATATCGCAATAAACCAAAGTGAATTATCTGTAGCAGGCCCTGGCGCATGAATCTGTGCAGCGGTAACGACCTCGGACCACCAGGGGCCGAGTAAACCCCCGTCTCATGGGGTCGGACACTCAGGGTCAGGGAAAAATCCAATATATATCTGGTGATATCTCGGGTGCTATTAGAGATAGCGCAATAAACCAAAGTGAATTATCTATAGGAGGCCCTGGCGCATGAATCTGTGCAGCGGGAACGAGTTCGGACCACCAGGGACCGAGAAAATCACCGTCTCATGGGGCCGGACACTCAGGGTCAGGGGAAAATCCAATATATATCTGGTGATATCTCGGGTGATCTTACAGATAGCGCACTAAACCAACGTGAATTATCTGCAGGGGCCCTGGCGCATGAATCTGTGCTGTGGGAACGGCCTCGGAAAACCAGATGCCGAGAAAACCACCGACACATGGGGCCGGACAGTCAGGGTCAGGGAAAAATCCAATATATATCTGGTGATATCTCGGGTGCTATTAGAGATAGCGCACTAAACCAAAGCGAATTATCTATAGGAGGCCCTGGCGCATGAATCTGGCCAGCGGGAACGACCTCGGACCACCAGGGGCCGAGAAAACCATCGTCTCATGGGGCCGGACACTCAGGGACAGGGGAAAATCCAATATATATCTGGTGATATCTAGGGTGCTATTAGAGATAGGGCAATAATTCAAAGTGCATTGTCCGTAGGAGGCCCTTGCGCATGAATCTGGCCAGCGGGAACGACCTCGAACCACCAGGGGCCGAGAAAACCACCGTCCCATGGGGCCGGACACTCAGGGTCAGGGAAAAATCCAATATATATCTGGTGATATCTCGGGTGCTATTAGAGATAGCGCAATAAATCAAAGTGCATTGTCTCTAGCAGGCACTGGCGCATGAATCTGTGCAGCGGGAACGACCTCGGACCACCAGGGGCCGAGTAAACCACAGTCTCATGGGGCCGGACACTCAGGGTCAGGGTAAAATCCAATATATATCTGGTGATATCTCTGGTGCTATTACAGATAGCGCAATAAATCAAAGTGCATTGTCCGTAGGAGGCCCTGGCGCACGAATCTGTGCAGGGGGAACGACCTCGGACCACCAGGGGCCGCGAAAACCACCGTCTCATGGGGCCGGGCACTCAGGGTCAGTGAAAAATCCAATATATATCTGGTGATATCTCGGGTGCTATTACAGATAGCGCAATAAATCAAAGTGTATTGTCTGTAGGAGGCCCTGATGCATGAATCTGTGCAGCGGGAACGACCTCGGACCACCAGGGGCCGAGAATACCACAGTCTCATGGGGCCGGACACTCAGGGTCAGTGGAAAATCCAATATATATCTGGTGATATCTCGGGTGCTATTACAGATAGCGAAATAAATCAAAGTGCATTGTCTGTAGGAGGCCCTGGCGCATGAATCTGTGCAGCGAGAACGACCTCGGACCACCATCGGCAGAGAAAACCACAGTCTCATGGGGTCGGACACTCAGGGTCAGGGAAAAATCCAATATATATCTGGTGATATCTCGGGTACTATTAGAGATAGCGCAGTAAACCAAATTGAATTATCTGCAGGATGCACTGGCGCATGAATGTGTGCAGCGGGAGCGACCTCAGACCACCAGGGGCCGAGAAAACCGCAGTCTCATGGGGCCGGACACTCAGGGTCAGGGAAAAATACAATATATATCTGGTGATATGTCGGGTGCTATTACAGATAGCGCAATAACCCAAAGTGAATTATCTGCAGGAGGCCCTGGCGCATGACTCTGTACAGCGGGAACAACCTCGGACCACCAGGGGCCGAGAAAACCACCGTCTCATGGGGCCGGACACTCAGGGTCAGGGGAAAATCCAATATATATCTGGTGATATCTCGGCTGCTATTAGAGATAGCGCAATAAACCAAATTGAATTATCTGTAGGAGGCCCTGGCGCATGAATCTGTGCAGCGGGAACCACCTCGGACCACCAGGGTCCGAGAAAATCACAGTCTCATGGGGCCGGACACTCAGGATCAGGGGAAAATCCAATATATATATGGTGATATCTCGGGTGCTATTAGAGATAGCGCAATAAACCAAAGTGAATTATCTGCAGGAGGCCCTGGCGCATGAAACAGTGCAACGGGAACGACCTCGGACCACCAGGCGCCGAGAAAACCACAGTCTCATGGGGCCGGACACTCAGGGTCAGGGGAAAATCCAATATATATCTGGTGATATCTCGGGTGCTATTACAGATAGCTAAATAAATCAAAGTGCATTGTCTGCAGGAGGCCCTGGCGCATGAATCTGTGCAGCGGTATCTACCTCGGTCCACCAGGGTCCGAGAAAATCACCGACACATGGGGCCGGGCACCCAGGGTCAGGGAAAAATCCAATATATATCTGGTGATATCTCGGGTGCTATTAGAGATAGCGCAATAAACGAAAGTGAATTATCTGCAGGAGGCCCTGGCGCATGAAACAGTGCAACGGGAACGACCTCGGACCACCAGGCGCCGAGAAAACCACAGTCTCATGGGGCCGGACACTCAGGGTCAGGGGAAAATCCAATATATATCTGGTGATATTTTCGGGTGCTATTAGATACAGCGCAATAAACCAAAGTGAATTATCTGCAGGAGGCCCTAGCGCATGAATCTGGGCAGCGGGAACGACCTCGGACCACCAGGGGCCGAGAAAACCACCGTCGCATGGGGTCGGACGCTCAGGGTCAGTGAAAAATCCAATATATATCTGGTGATATCTTAGGTGCTATTAGAGATAGCGCAATAAACCAAAGTGAATTATCTGCAGGACGCCCTGCCGCATGAATCTGTGCAACGGGAACGACCTCGGACCACCAGGGGCCGAGAGAACCACAGTCTCATGGGGCCGGACACTCAGGGTCAGGGTAAAATCCAATATATATCTGGTGATATCTCGGGTGCTATTACAGATAGCTAAATAAATCAAAGTGCATTGTCTGTAGGAGGCCCTGGCGCATGAATCTGTGCAACGGGAACGACCTCGGACCACCATCGGCAGAGAAAACCACAGTCTCATGGGGTCGGACACTCAGGGTCAGGGAAAAATCCAATATAAATCTGGTGATATCTCGGGTACTATTAGAGATAGCGCAGTAAACCAAAGTGAATTATCTGCAGGAGGCACTGGCGCATGAATCTCTGCAGCGGGAACGTCCTCGGACCTCCAGGGGCCGAGACAACCACCGTCTCATGGGGCCGGACACTCAGGGTCAGGGTAAAAAACAATATATATCTGGTGATATCTCTGGTGCTATTACAGATAGCGCAATAAATCAAAGTGCATTGTCTGTAGGAGGCCCTGGCGCATGAATCTGTGCAGCGGGAACGACCTCGGACCACCAGGGGCCGAGAAAACCACCGTCTCATGGGGCCGGACACTCAGGGTCAGTGAAAAATCCAATATATATCTGGTGATATCTCGGGTGCTATTACAGATAGCGCAATAAATCAAAGTGCATTGTCTGTAGGAGGCCCTGATGGATGAATCTGTGCAGCGGGAACGACCTCGGACCACCAGGGGCCGAAAAAACCACAGTCCCATGGGTTCGGTCACTCAGGGTCAGGGGAAAATCCAATATATATCTGGTGATATGTCGGGTGCTATTACAGATAGCGCAATAACCCAAAGTGAATTATCTGCAGGAGGCCCTGGCGCATGACTCTGTACAGCGGGAACAACCTCGGACCACCAGGGGCCGAGAAAACCACCGTCTCATGGGGCCGGACACTCAGGGTCAGGGAAAAATCCAATATATATCTGGTGATATCTCGGGTGCTATTAGAGATAGCGCAATAAACCAAAGTGAATTATCTGCAGGAGGCCCTGGCGCATGAATCTGTGCAGCGGGAACGACCTCGGACCACCAGGGGCCGAGACAACCACCGTCTCATGGGGCTGGACACTCAGGGTCAGGGGAAAATCCAATATATATCTGGTGATATCTCGGGTGCTATTAGAGATAGCGCAATAAACCAAAGTGAATTATCTGCAGGAGGCCCTGATGCATGAATCTGTGCAGCGGGAACGACCTCGGACCACCAGGGGCCGAGTAAACCACAGTCTCATGGGGCCGGACACTCAGGGTCAGGGTAAAATCCAATATATATCTGGTGATATCTCTGGTGCTATTACAGATAGCGCAATAAATCAAAGTGCATTGTCCGTAGGAGGCCCTGGCGCACGAATCTGTGCAGGGGGAACGACCTCGGACCACCAGGGGCCGCGAAAACCACCGTCTCATGGGGCCGGACACTCAGGGTCAGTGAAAAATCCAATATATATCTGGTGATATCTCGGGTGCTATTACAGATAGCGCAATAAATCAAAGTGTATTGTCTGTAGGAGGCCCTGATGCATGAATCTGTGCAGCGGGAACGACCTCGGACCACCAGGGGCCGAGAATACCACAGTCTCATGGGGCCGGACACTCAGGGTCAGGGGAAAATCCAATATATATCTGGTGATATCTCGGGTGCTATTACAGATAGCGAAATAAATCAAAGTGCATTGTCTGTAGGAGGCCCTGGCGCATGAATCTGTGCAGCGGGACGACCTCGGACCACCATCGGCAGAGAAAACCACAGTCTCATGGGGTCGGACACTCAGGGTCAGGGAAAAATCCAATATATATCTGGTGATATCTCGGGTACTATTAGAGATAGCGCAGTAAACCAAAGTGAATTATCTGCAGGAGGCACTGCCGCATGAATCTGTGCTGCGGGAACGTCCTCGGACCTCCAGGGGCCGAGACAAGCACCGTCTGATGGGGCCGGACACTCAGGGTCAGGGTAAAATCCAATATATATCTGGTGATATCTCTGGTGCTATTACAGATAGCGCAATAAATCAAAGTGCATTGTCTGTAGGAGGCCCTGGCGCACGAGTCTGTGCAGCGGGAACGACCTCGGACCACCAGGGGCCGAGAAAACCACCGTCTCATGGGGCCGGACACTCAGGGTCAGTGAAAAATCCAATATATATCTGGTGATAACTCGGGTGCTATTACAGATAGCGAAATAAATCAAAGTGCATTGTCTGTAGGAGGCCCTGGCGCATGAATCTGTGCAGCGGGAACGACCTCGGACCACCATCGGCAGAGAAAACCACAGTCTCATGGGGTCGGACACTCAGGGTCAGGGGAAAATCCAATATATATCTGGTGATATCTCGGGTACTATTAGAGATAGCGCAGTAAACCAAAGTGAATTATCTGCAGGAGGCACTGGCGCATGAATGTGTGCAGCGGGAGCGACCTCAGACCACCAGGGGCCGAGAAAACCGCAGTCTCATGGGGCCGGACACTCAGGGTCAGGGAAAAATACAATATATATCTGGTGATATGTCGGGTGCAATTACAGATAGCGCAATAACCCAAAGTGAATTATCTGCAGGAGGCCCTGGCGCATGACTCTGTACAGCGGGAACAACCTCGGACCACCAGGGGCCGAGAAAACCACCGTCTCATGGGGCCGGACACTCAGGGTCAGGGAAAAATCCAATATATATCTGGTGATATCTCGGGTGCTATTAGAGATAGCGCAATAAACCAAAGTGAATTATCTGCAGGAGGCCCTGGCGCATGAATCTGTGCAGCGGGAACGACCTCGGACCACCAGGGGCCGAGACAACCACCGTCTCATGGGGCCGGACACTCAGGGTCAGGGGAAAATCCAATATATATCTGGTGATATCTCGGGTGCTATTAGAGATAGCGCAATAAACCAAAGTGAATTATCTGCAGGAGGCCCTGATGCATGAATCTGTGCAGCGGGAACGACCTCGGACCACCAGGGGCCGAGTAAACCACAGTCTCATGGGGCCGGACACTCAGGGTCAGGGTAAAATCCAATATATATCTGGTGATATCTCTGGTGCTATTACAGATAGCGCAATAAATCAAAGTGCATTGTCCGTAGGAGGCCCTGGCGCACGAATCTGTGCAGGGGGAACGACCTCGGACCACCAGGGGCCGCGAAAACCACCGTCTCATGGGGCCGGACACTCAGGGTCAGTGAAAAATCCAATATATATCTGGTGATATCTCGGGTGCTATTACAGATAGCGCAATAAATCAAAGTGTATTGTCTGTAGGAGGCCCTGATGCATGAATCTATGCAGCGGGAACGACCTCGGACCACCAGGGGCCGAGAATACCACAGTCTCATGGGGCCGGACACTCAGGGTCAGGGGAAAATCCAATATATATCTGGTGATATCTCGGGTGCTATTACAGATAGCGAAATAAATCAAAGTGCATTGTCTGTAGGAGGCCCTGGCGCATGAATCTGTGCAGCGGGAACGACCTCGGACCACCATCGGCAGAGAAAACCACAGTCTCATGGGGTCGGACACTCAGGGTCAGGGAAAAATCCAATATATATCTGGTGATATCTCGGGTACTATTAGAGATAGCGCAGTAAACCAAATTGAATTATCTGCAGGATGCACTGGCGCATGAATGTGTGCAGCGGGAGCGACCTCAGACCACCAGGGGCCGAGAAAACCGCAGTCTCATGGGGCCGGACACTCAGGGTCAGGGAAAAATACAATATATATCTGGTGATATGTCGGGTGCTATTACAGATAGCGCAATAACCCAAAGTGAATTATCTGCAGGAGGCCCTGGCGCATGACTCTGTACAGCGGGAACAACCTCGGACCACCAGGGGCCGAGAAAACCACCGTCTCATGGGGCCGGACACTCAGGGTCAGGGAAAAATCCAATATATATCTGGTGATATCTCGGGTGCTATTAGAGATAGCGCAATAAACAAAAGTGAATTATCTGCAGGAGGCCCTGGCGCATGAATCTGTGCAGCGGGAACGACCTCGGACCACCAGGGGCCGAGACAACCACCGTCTCATGGGGCCGGACACTCAGGGTCAGGGGAAAATCCAATATATATCTGGTGATATCTCGGCTGCTATTAGAGATAGCGCAATAAACCAAATTGAATTATCTGTAGGAGGCCCTGGCGCATGAATCTGTGCAGCGGGAACCACCTCGGACCACCAGGGTCCGAGAAAATCACAGTCTCATGGGGCCGGACACTCAGGGTCAGGGGAAAATCCAATATATATATGGTGATATCTCGGGTGCTATTAGAGATAGCGCAATAAACCAAAGTGAATTATCTGCAGGAGGCCCTGGCGCATGAAACAGTGCAACGGGAACGACCTCGGACCACCAGGCGCCGAGAAAACCACAGTCTCATGGGGCCGGACACTCAGGGTCAGGGGAAAATCCAATATATATCTGGTGATATCTCGGGTGCTATTAGAGATAGCGCAATAAATCAAAGTGCATTGTCTGTAGGAGGCCCTGGCGCATGGATCTGTGCAGCGGGAACGACCTCGGACCAACATCGGCAGAGATAACCACAGTCTCATGGGGTCCGACACTCAGGGTCAGGGAAAAATCCAATATATATCTGGTGATATCTCTGGTGCTATTAGAGATAGCGCAATAAACTCAAGTGAATTATCTGCAGGAGGCCCTGGCGCATGAATCTGTGCAGCGGGAACGACCTCGGACCACCAGGGGCCGAGACAAACACCGTCTCATGGGGCCGGACACTGAGGGTCAGGGTAAAATCCAATATATATCTGGTGATATCTCTGGTGCTATTACAGATAGCGCAATAATTCAAAGTGCATTGTCCGTAGGAGGCCCTGACGCACGAATCTGTGCAGCGGGAACGACCTCGGACCACCAGGGGCCGAGAAAACCACCGTCTCATGGGGCCGGACACTCAGGGTCAGTGAAAAATCCAATATATATCTGGTGATATCTCGGGTGCTATTACAGATAGCGCAATAAGTCAAAGTGCATTGTCTGTAGGAGGCCCTGGCGCCTGAATCTGTGCAGTGGGAACGACCTCGGACAACCAGGGGACGAGAAAACCACAGTCTCATGGGGCCGGACACTCAGGGTCAGGGGAAAATCCAATATATATCTGGTGATATCTCGGCTGCTATTACCGATAGCGCAATAAATCAAAGTGAATTATCTGCAGCAGGCCCTGGCGCATGAATCTGTGCAACGGGAACGACCTCGGACCACCAGGGGCCGAGAAAACCACAGTCTCATGGGGCCGGACACTCAGGGTCAGGGTAAAATCCAATATATATCTGGTGATATCTCGGGTGCTATTACAGATAGCTAAATAAATCAAAGTGCATTGTCTGTAGGAGGCCCTGGCGCATGAATCTGTGCAGCGGGAACGACCTCGGACCACCATCGGCAGAGAAAACCACAGTCTCATGGGGTCGGACACTCAGGGTCAGGGAAAAATCCAATATAAATCTGGTGATATCTCGGGTACTATTAGAGATAGCGCAGTAAACCAAAGTGAATTATCTGCAGGAGGCACTGGCGCATGAATCTCTGCAGCGGGAACGTCCTCGGACCTCCAGGGGCCGAGACAACCACCGTCTCATGGGGCCGGACACTCAGGGTCAGGGGAAAATCCAATATTTATCTGGTGATATCTCGGGTGCTATTAGAGATAGCGCAATAAATCAAAGTGCATTGTCTGCAGGAGGCCCTGGCGCATGAATCTGTGCAGCGGTATCTACCTCGGTCCACCAGGGTCCGAGAAAATCACCGACACATGGGGCCGGGCACCCAGGGTCAGGGAAAAATCCAATATATATCTGGTGATATCTCGGGTGCTATTAGAGATAGAGCAATAAACCAAAGTGAATTATCTGCAGGAGGCCCTGGCGCATGAAACAGTGCAACGGGAACGACCTCGGACCACCAGGCGCCGAGAAAACCACAGTCTCATGGGGCCGGACACTCAGGGTCAGGGTAAAAAACAATATATATCTGGTGATATCTCTGGTGCTATTACAGATAGCGCAATAAATCAAAGTGCATTGTCTGTAGGAGGCCCTGGCGCATGAATCTGTGCAGTGGGAACGACCTCGGACAACCAGGGGACGAGAAAACCACAGTCTCATGGGGCCGGACACTCAGGGTCAGGGGAAAATCCAATATATATCTGGTGATATCTCTGGTGCTATTACAGATAGCGCAATAATCCAAAGTGAATTATCTGCAGGAGGCCCTGGCGCATGACTCTGTACAGCGGGAACAACCTCGGACCACCAGGGGCCGAGAAAACCACCGTCTCATGGGGCCGGACACTCAGGGTCAGGGAAAAATCCAATATATATCTGGTGATATCTCGGGTGCTATTAGAGATAGCGCAATAAACCAAAGTGAATTATCTGCAGGAGGCCCTGGCGCATGAATCTGTGCAGCGGGAACGACCTCGGACCACCAGGGGCCGAGACAACCACCGTCTCATGGGGCTGGACACTCAGGGTCAGGGGAAAATCCAATATATATCTGGTGATATCTCGGGTGCTATTAGAGATAGCGCAATAAACCAAAGTGAATTATCTGCAGGAGGCCCTGATGCATGAATCTGTGCAGCGGGAACGACCTCGGACCACCAGGGGCCGAGTAAACCACAGTCTCATGGGGCCGGACACTCAGGGTCAGGGTAAAATCCAATATATATCTGGTGATATCTCTGGTGCTATTACAGATAGCGCAATAAATCAAAGTGCATTGTCCGTAGGAGGCCCTGGCGCACGAATCTGTGCAGGGGGAACGACCTCGGACCACCAGGGGCCGCGAAAACCACCGTCTCATGGGGCCGGACACTCAGGGTCAGTGAAAAATCCAATATATATCTGGTGATATCTCGGGTGCTATTACAGATAGCGCAATAAATCAAAGTGTATTGTCTGTAGGAGGCCCTGATGCATGAATCTGTGCAGCGGGAACGACCTCGGACCACCAGGGGCCGAGAATACCACAGTCTCATGGGGCCGGACACTCAGGGTCAGGGGAAAATCCAATATATATCTGGTGATATCTCGGGTGCTATTAGAGATAGCGCAATAAATCAAAGTGCATTGTCTGTAGGAGGCCCTGGCGCATGAATCTGTGCAGCGGGAACCACCTCGGACCACCAGGGTCCGAGAAAGTCACAGTCTCATGGGGCCGGACACTCAGGGTCAGGGGAAAATCCAATATATATCTGGTGATATCTCGGGTGCTATTAGAGATAGCGCAATAAACCAAAGTGAATTATCTGCAGGAGGCCCTGGCGCATGGAACAGTGCAACGGGAACGACCTCGGACCACCAGGCGCCGAGAAAACCACAGTCTCATGGGGCCGGACACTCAGGGTCAGGGGAAAATCCAATATATATCTGGTGATATCTCGGGTGCTATTAGAGATAGCGCAATAAATCAAAGTGCATTGTCTGTAGGAGGCCCTGGCGCATGAATCTGGCCAGCGGGAACGACCTCGGACCACCAGGGTCCGAGAAAACCACCGTCTCATGGGGCCGGACACTCGGGGTCAGGGGAAAATCCAATATATATCTGGTGATATCTCGGGTGCTATTAGAGATAGCGCAATAAACCAAAGTGAATTATCTGCAGGAGGCCCTGGCGCATGGAACAGTGCAACGGGAACGACCTCGGACCACCAGGCGCCGAGAAAACCACAGTCTCATGGGGCCGGACACTCAGGGTCAGGGGAAAATCCAATATATATCTGGTGATATCTCGGGTGCTATTACAGATAGCGCAATAAATCAAAGTGTATTGTCTGTAGGAGGCCCTGATGCATGAATCTGTGCAGCGGGAACGACCTCGGACCACCAGGGGCCGAGAATACCACAGTCTCATGGGGCCGGACACTCAGGGTCAGGGGAAAATCCAATATATATCTGGTGATATCTCGGGTGCTATTACAGATAGCGAAATAAATCAAAGTGCATTGTCTGTAGGAGGCCCTGGCGCATGAATCTGTGCAGCGGGAACGACCTCGGACCACCATCGGCAGAGAAAACCACAGTCTCATGGGGTCGGACACTCAGGGTCAGGGAAAAATCCAATATATATCTGGTGATATCTCGGGTACTATTAGAGATAGCGCAGTAAACCAAAGTGAATTATCTGCAGGAGGCACTGGCGCATGAATGTGTGCAGCGGGAGCGACCTCAGACCACCAGGGGCCGAGAAAACCGCAGTCTCATGGGGCCGGACACTCAGGGTCAGGGAAAAATACAATATATATCTGGTGATATGTCGGGTGCAATTACAGATAGCGCAATAACCCAAAGTGAATTATCTGCAGGAGGCCCTGGCGCATGACTCTGTACAGCGGGATCCACCTCGGACCACCAGGGTCCGAGAAAATCACAGTCTCATGGGTCCGGACACTCAGGGTCAGGGGAAAATCCAATATATATCTGGTCATATCTCGGGTGCTATTACAGATAGCGCAATAAATCAAAGTGCATTGTCTGTAGGAGGCCCTGATGCATGAATCTGTGCAGCGGGAACGACCTCTGACCACCAGGGGCCGAGAAAACCACAGTCTCATGGGGCCGGACACACAGGTTCAGGGGAAAATCCAATATATATCTGGTGATATCTCGGCTGCTATTAGAGATAGCGCAATAAACCAAATATAATTATCTGCAGGAGGCCCTGGCGCATGAATCTGTGCAACGGGAACGATCTCGGACCACCAGGGGCCGAGAAAACCACAGTCTCATGGGGCCGGACACTCAGGGTCAGGGGAAAATCCATTATATACCTGGTGATATCTCGGGTGTCATTAGAGATGGTGCGATAAATCAAAGTGCATTGTCTGCGGGAGGGCCTGTCGCATGAATCTGTGAAGCGGCAACGACCTCGGACAACCAGTGGCCGAGAAAACCACGGTCTCATGGGGCCGGACACTCAGGGTCAAGGAAAAATCCAATATATATCTGGTGATATCTCGGGTGCTATTAGATATAGCGCAATAAACGAAATTGAATTATCTGCAGGAGGCCCTGGCGAATGCATCTGTGCAGCGGGAACGACCTCGGACCACCAGGGGCCGAGAAAACCACCGTCTCATGGGGCCGGACACTCAGGGACAGGGAAAAATCCAATATATATCTGGTGATATCTCGGGTGCTATTAGATATAGCGCAATAAACGAAAGTGAATTATCTGCAGGAGGCCCTGGCGAATGCATCTGTGCAGCGGGAACGACCTCGGACCACCAGGGGCCGAGAAAACCACCGTCTCATGGGGCCGGACACTCAGGGACAGGGAAAAAACCAATATTTATCTGGTGATATCTCGGGTGCTATTACAGATAGCGCGATAAATCAAAGCGCATTGTCTGCGGGAGGGCCTGTCGCATGAATCTGTGCAGCGGCAACGACCTCGGACAACCAGGGGCCGAGAAAACCACGGGCTCATGGGGCCGGACACTCAGGGTCAGGGAAAAATCCAATATATATCTGGTGATATCTCGGGTGCTATTACAAATAGCGCAATAAATCAAAGTGCATTGTCTGTAGGAGGCCCTGGTGCATGAATCTGTGCAGCGGGAACGACCTCGGAACACCAGGGGCCGAGAAAACCACAGTCTCATGGGTCCGGACATTCAGGGTCAGGGGAAAATCCAATATATATCTGGCGATATCTCGGGGGCTCTTAGAGATAGCGCAATGAACCAAAGTGAATTATCTGCAGGAGGCCCTGGCGCATGAATCTGTCCAGCGCGAACGTCCTCGGACCACCAGGGGCCGAGAAAACCACCATCTCATGGGGCTGGACACTCAGGGTCAGGGGAAAATCCAATATATATCTGGTGATATCTCGGGTGCTATTAGAGATAGCGCAATAAATCAAAGTGCATTGTCCGTAGGAGGCCCTGGCGCATGAATCTGTGCAGCGGGAACGACCTCGGACCACCAGGGGCCGAGAAAACCACCGTCTCATGGGGCCGGACACTCAGGGTCAGTGAAAAATCCAATATATATCTGGTGATATCTCGGGTGCTATTACAGATAGCGCAATAAATCAAAGTGCATTGTCCGTAGGAGGCCCTGGCGCACGAATCTGTGCAGCGGGAACGACCTCGGACCACCAGGGGCCGAGAAAACCACCGTCACATGGGGCCGGACACTCAGGGTCAGGGGAAAATCCAATATATATCTGGTGATATCTCGGGTGCTATTAGAGATAGCGCAATAAACCAAAGTGAATTATCTGCAGGAGGCCCTGGCGCATGAATCTGTGCAACGGGAACGACCTCGGACCACCAGGGGCCGAGAAAACCACAGTCTCATGGGGCCGGACACTCAGGGTCAGGGGAAAATCCAATATATATCTGGTGATATCTCGGGTGCTATTAGAGATAGCGCAATAAATCAAAGTGCATTGTCTGTAGGAGGCCCTGGCGCATGAATCTGTGCAGCGGGAACCACCTCGGACCACCAGGGTCCGAGAAAGTCACAGTCTCATGGGGCCGGACACTCAGGGTCAGGGGAAAATCCAATATATATCTGGTGATATCTCGGGTGCTATTAGAGATACCGCAATAAACCAAAGTGAATTATCTGCAGGAGGCCCTGGCGCATGGAACAGTGCAACGGGAACGACCTCGGACCACCAGGCGCCGAGAAAACCACAGTCTCATGGGGCCGGACACTCAGGGTCAGGGGAAAATCCAATATATATCTGGTGATATCTCGGGTGCTATTAGAGATAGCGCAATAAATCAAAGTGCATTGTCTGTAGGAGGCCCTGGCGCATGAATCTGTGCAGCGGGAACGACCTCGGACCACCAGGGGCCGAGAAAACCACAGTCTCATGGGGTCGGACACTCAGGGTCAGGGAAAAATCCAATATATATCTGGTGATATCTCGGGTACTATTAGAGATAGCGCAGTAAACCAAAGTGAATTATCTGCAGGAGGCACTGGCGCATGAATCTGAGCAGCGGGAACATCCTCGGACCTCCAGGGGCCGAGACAACCACCGTCTCATGGGGCCGGACACTCAGGGTCAGGGTAAAATCCAATATATATCTGGTGATATCTCGGGTGCTATTACAGATAGCGAAATAAATCAAAGTGCATTGTCTGTAGGAGGCCCTGGCGCATGAATCTGTGCAGCGGGAACGACCTCGGACCACCATCGCCAGAGAAAACCACAGTCTCATGGGGTCGGACACTCAGGGTCAGGGAAAAATCCAATATATATCTGGTGATATCTCGGGTACTATTACAGATAGCTCAATAAATCAAAGTGCATTGTCTGTAGGAGGCCCTGATGGATGAATCTGTGCAGCGGGAACGACCTCGGACCACCAGGGGCCGAGAAAACCACAGTCTCATGGGGCCGGACACTCAGGGTCAGGGGAAAATCCAATATATATCTGGTGATAACTCGGGTGCTATTAGAGATAGCGCAATAAACCAAAGTGCATTGTCTGTAGGAGGCCCTGGCGCATGAATCTGAGCAGCGGGAACGACCTCGGACCACCAGGGGCCGAGAAAACCACAGTCTCATGGGGCCGGACACTCAGGGTCAGGGGAAAATCCAATATATATCTGGTGATATCTCGGGTGCTATTAGAGATAGCGCAATAAACCAAAGTGCATTGTCTGTAGGAGGCCCTGGCGCATGAATCTGAGCAGCGGGAACGACCACGGACCACCAGGGGCCGAGAAAACCACCGTCCCATGAGGCCGGACACTCAGGGTCAGGGAAAAATGCAATATATATCTGGTGATATGTCGGGTGCTATTACAGATAGCGCAATAAATCAAAGTGCATTGTCTGGAGGAGGCACTGGCGCATGAATCTGGGCAGCGGGAACGACCTCGGACCACCAGGGGCCGAGAAAACCACAGTCTCATGGGGCCGGACACTCAGGGTCAGGGGAAAATCCAATATATATCTGGTGATATCTCGGGTGCTATTAGATACAGCGCAATAAACCAAAGTGAATTATCTGCAGGAGGCCCTGGCGCATGAATCTGGGCAGCGGGAACGACCTCGGACCACCAGGGGCCGAGAAAACCACCGTCTCATGGGGCCGGACACTCAGGGTCAGGGAAAAATCCAATATATATCTGGTGATATCTCGGGTGCTATTAGAGATAGCGCAATAAACCAAAGTGAGTAATCTGCAGGAGGCCCTGGCGCCTGAATCTGTGCAGCGGGAACGACCTCGGACCACCAGGGGCCGAAAAAACCACCGTCAAGGGGGCCGGACACTCAGGGTCAGGGGAAAATCCAATATATATCTGGTGATATCGCGGCTGCTGTTACCGATAGCGCATTAAATTAAAGTTAATTATCTGCAGCAGGCCCTGGCGCATGAATCTGTGCAACGGGAACGACCTCGGACCACCAGGGGCCGAGAAAACCACAGTCTCATGGGGCCGGACACTCAGGGTCAGGGTAAAATCCAATATATATCTGGTGATATCTCGGGTGCTATTACAGATAAGGAAATAAATCAAAGTGCATTGTCTGTAGGAGGCCCTGGCGCATGAATCTGTGCAGCGGGAACGACCTCGGACCACCATCGGCAGAGAAAACCACAGTCTCATGGGGTCGGACACTCAGGGTCAGGGAAAAATCCAATATATATCTGGTGATATCTCGGGTGCTATTACAGATAGCGCAATAAGTCAAAGTGCATTGTCTGTAGGAGGCCCTGGCGCACGAATCTGTGCAGCGGGAACGACCTCGGACCACCAGGGGCCGAGAAAACCACCGTCTCATGGGGCCGGACACTCAGGGTCAGTGAAAAATCCAATATATATCTGGTGATATCTGGGGTGCTATTAGAGATAGCGCAATAAACCAAAGTGCATTATCTGCAGGAGGCCCTGGCGCATGAATCTGTGCAGCGGGAACGACCTCGGTCCACCAGGGGCCGAGAAAACCACTGTCTCTTGGGACTGGACACTCAGGGTGAGGGAAATATCCAATATATATCTGGTGATATCTCGGGTGCTATTACAGAAAGCGCAATAAATCAAAGTGCATTGTCTGTAGGAGGCCGTGGCGCATGAATCTGGGCAGCGGGAACGACCTCGGACCACCAGGGGCCGAGAAGACCACCGTCTCATGGGGCCGGCCACTCAGGGTCAGGGGAAAATCCAATATATATCTGGTGATATCTCGAGAGCTATTAGAGATAGCGCAATAAACCAAAGTAAATTATCTGCAGGAGGCCCTGGCGCATGAATCTGTGCAACGGGAACGACCTCGGACCACCAGGGGCCGAGAAAACCACAGCCTCATGGGGCCGGACACTCAGGGTCAGGGGAAAATCCAATATATATCTGGTGATATCTCGGTTGCTATTACAGATAGCGCAATAAATCAAAGTGCATTGTTTGTAGGAGGCCCTGGCGCATGAATCTGATTAGCGGGAACGACATCGGACCACCGGGGACCGAGAAAACCACCGTCTCATGGGTCCGGACACTCAGGGTCAGGGAAAAATGCAATATATATCTGGTGATATGTCGGGTGCTATTACAGATAGCGCAATAAATCAAAGTGCATTGTCTGGAGGAGGCCCTGGCGCATGTATCTGGGCAGCGGGAACGACCTCGGACCACCAGGGGCCGAGAAAACCACAGTCACATGGGGCCGGACACTCAGGGTCAGGGGAAAATCCAATATATATCTGGTGATATCTCGGGTGCTATTAGATACAGCGCAATAAACCAAAGTGCATTATCTGCAGGAGGAAAGCGCATGCATCTGTGCAGCGGGAACGACCTAGGACCACCAGGGGCCAAGAAAACCACCGTCTCATGGGGCCGGACACTCAGGGTCAGGGAAAAATCCAATATATATCTGGTGATATCTCGGGTGCTATTAGAGATAGCGCAATAAACCAAAGTGAGTTATCTGCAGGAGGCCCTGGCGCCTGAATCTGTGCAGCGGGAACAACCTCGGACCACCAGGGGCCGAAAAAACCACCGTCTCATGGGGCTGGAGACTCAGGGTCAGGGGAAAATCCAATATATATCTGGTGATATCTCGAGAGCTATTAGAGATAGCGCAATAAACCAAAGTGAATTATCTGCAGGAGGCCCTGGCGCATGAATCTGGGCAGCGGGAACGACCTCGGACCACCAGGGGCCGAGAAAACCACAGTCAAATGGGGCCGGACACTCAGGGTCAGGGAAAATCCAATATATATCTGGTGATATCTCGGGTGCTATTAGATACAGCACAATAAACCAAAGTGAATTATCTGCAGGAGGCCCTGGCGCATGCATCTGTGCAGCGGGAACGACCTAGGACCACCAGGGGCCGAGAAAACCACCGTCTCATGGGGCCGGACACTCAGGGTCAGGGTAAAATCCAATATATATCTGGTGATATCTCTGGTGCTATTACAGATAGCGCAATAAATCAAAGTGTATTGTCTGTAGGAGGCCCTGATGGATGAATCTGTGCAGCGGGAACGACCTCGGACCACCAGGGGCCGAGAAAACCACAGTCTCATGGGGTCGGTCACTCAGGGTCAGGGGAAAATCCAATATATATCTGGTGATATCTCGGCTGCTATTAGAGATAGCGCAATAAACCAAAGTGAATTATCTGCAGGAGGCCCTGGCGCATGAATCTGTGCAACGGGCACGACTTCGGACCACCAGGGGCCGAGAAAACCACAGTCTCATGGGGCCGGACATTCAGGGTCCGGGGAAAATCCAATATATATCTTTTGATATCTCGGGTGCTATTAGAGATAGCGCAATAAATCAAAGTGCATTGTCTGTAGGAGGCCCTGGCGCATGAATCTGCGCAGCGGGAACGACCTCGGACAAACATCGGCAGAGAAAACCACAGTCTCATGGGGTCGGACACTCAGGGTCAGGGAAAAATCCAATATATATCTGGTGATATCTCGAGAGCTATTACAGATAGGGCAATAAATCAAAGTGCATTGTCTGTAGGAGGCCCTGGCGCATGAATCTGTGCAACGGGCACGACTTCGGACCACCAGGGGCCGAGAAAACCACAGTCTCATGGGGCCGGACATTCAGGGTCCGGGGAAAATCCAATATATATCTTTTGATATCTCGGGTGCTATTAGAGATAGCGCAATAAACCAAAGTGCATTATCTGCAGGAGGAAAGCGCATGCATCTGTGCAGCGGGAACGACCTAGGACCACCAGGGGCCGAGAAAACCACCGTCTCATGGGGCCGGACACTCAGGGTCAGGGAAAAATCCAATATATATCTGGTGATATCTCTGGTGCTATTACAGATAGCGCAATAAATCAAAGTGCATTGTCCGTAGGAGGCCCTGGCGCACGAATCTGTGCAGCGGGAACGACCTCGGACCACCAGGGGCCGAGAAAACCACCGTCTCATGGGGCCGGACACTCAGGGTCAGTGAAAAAGCCAATATATATCTGGTGATATCTCGGGTGCTATTACAGATAGCGCAATAAATCAAAGTGCATTGTCCGTAGGAGGCCCTGGCGCACGAATCTGTGCAGCGGGAACGACCTCGGACAATCAGGGGCCGAGAAAACCACCGTCACATGGGGCCGGACACTCAGGGTCAGGGGAAAATCCAATATATATCTGGTGATATCTCGGGTGCTATTAGAGATAGCGCAATAAACCAAAGTGAATTATCTGCAGGAGGCCCTGGCGCATGAATCTGTGCAACGGGAACGACCTCGGACCACCAGGGGCCGAGAAGACCACAGTCTCATGGGGCCGGACACTCAGGGACAGGGGAAAATCCAATATATATCTGGTGATATCTCGGGTGCTATTAGAGATAGCGCAATAAATCAAAGTGCATTGTCTGTAGGAGGCCCTGGCGCATGAATCTGTGCAGCGGGAACCACCTCGGACCACCAGGGTCCGAGAAAGTCACAGTCTCATGGGGCCGGACACTCAGGGTCAGGGGAAAATCCAATATATATCTGGTGATATCTCGGGTACTATTAGAGATAGCGCAGTAAACCAAAGTGAATTATCTGCAGGAGGCACTGGCGCATGAATCTGGGCAGCGGGAACATCCTCGGACCTCCAGGGTCCGAGACAACCACCGTCTCATGGGGCCGGACACTCAGGGTCAGGGTAAAATCCAATATATATCTGGTGATATCTCGGGTGCTATTACAGATAGCGAAATAAATCAAAGTGCATTGTCTGTAGGAGGCCCTGGCGCATGAATCTGTGCAGCGGGAACGACCTCGGACCACCATCGCCAGAGAAAACCACAGTCTCATGGGGTCGGACACTCAGGGTCAGGGAAAAATCCAATATATATCTGGTGATATCTCGGGTACTATTACAGATAGCTCAATAAATCAAAGTGCATTGTCTGTAGGAGGCCCTGATGGATGAATCTGTGCAGCGGGAACGACCTCGGACCACGAGGGGCCGAGAAAACCACAGTCTCATGGGGCCGGACACTCAGGGTCAGGGGAAAATCCAATATATATCTGGTGATATCTCGGCTGCTATTACAGATAGGGCAATAAATCAAAGTGCATTGTCTGTAGGAGGCCCTGGCGCATCAATCTGTGCAGCGGGAACGACCTCGGACCACCAGGGGCCGAGAAAACCACAGTCTCATGGGGCCGGACACTCAGGGTCAGGGGAAAATCCAATATATATCTGGTGATATCTCGGGTGCTATTAGAGATAGCGCAATAAACCAAAGTGCATTGTCTGTAGGAGGCCCTGGCGCATGAATCTGAGCAGCGGGAACGACCTCGGACCACCAGGGGCCGAGAAAACCACTGTCTCATGGGGCCGGACACTCAGGGTCAGGGAAAAATGCAATATATATCTGGTGATATGTCGGGTGCTATTACAGATAGCGCAATAAATCAAAGTGCATTGTCTGGAGGAGGCACTGGCGCATGAATCTGGGCAGCGGGAACGACCTCGGACCACCAGGGGCCGAGAAAACCACAGTCTCATGGGGCCGGACACTCAGGGTCAGGGGAAAATCCAATATATATCTGGTGATATCACGGGTGCTATTAGATACAGCGCAATAAACCAAAGTGAATTATCTGCAGGAGGCCCTGGCGCATGAATCTGGGCAGCGGGAACGACCTCGGACCACCAGGGGCCGAGAAAACCACAGTCAAATGGGGCCGGACACTCAGTGTCAGGGAAAATCCAATATATATCTGGTGATATCTCGGGTGCTATTAGATACAGCGCAATAAACCAAAGTGAATTATCTGCAGGAGGTCCTGGCGCATGCATCTGTGCAGCGGGAACGACCTAGGACCACCAGGGGCCGAGAAAACCACCGTCTCATGGGGCCGGACACTCAGGGTCAGGGTAAAATCCAATATATATCTGGTGATATCTCTGGTGCTATTACAGATAGCGCAATAAATCAAAGTGTATTGTCTGTAGGAGGCCCTGATGGATGAATCTGTGCAGCGGGAACGACCTCGGACCACCAGGGGCCGAGAAAACCACAGTCTCATGGGGCCGGACACTCAGGGTCAAGGTAAAATCCAATATATATCTGGTGATATCTCGGGTGCTATTACAGATAACGAAATAAATCAAAGTGCATTTTCTGTAGGAGGCCCTGGCGCATGAATCTGTGCAGCGGGAACGACCTCGGACCACCATCGGCAGAGAAAACCACAGTCTCATGGGGTCGGACACTCAGGGTCAGGGAAAAATCCAATATATATCTGGTGATATCTCGGGTGCTATTACAGATAGCGCAATAAGTCAAAGTGCATTGTCTGTAGGAGGCCCTGGCGCACGAATCTGTGCAGCGGGAACGACCTCGGACCACCAGGGGCCGAGAAAACCACCGTCTCATGGGGCCGGACACTCAGGGTCAGTGAAAAATCCAATATATATCTGGTGATATGTCGGGTGCTATTACAGATAGCGCAATAAATCAAAGTGCATTGTCTGGAGGAGGCCCTGGCGCATGTATCTGGGCAGCGGGAACGACCTCGGACCACCAGGGGCCGAGAAAACCACAGTCACATGGGGCCGGACACTCAGGGTCAGGGGAAAATCCAATATATATCTGGTGATATCTCGGGTGCTATTAGATACAGCGCAATAAACCAAAGTGCATTATCTGCAGGAGGAAAGCGCATGCATCTGTGCAGCGGGAACGACCTAGGACCACCAGGGGCCAAGAAAACCACCGTCTCATGGGGCCGGACACTCAGGGTCAGGGAAAAATCCAATATATATCTGGTGATATCTCGGGTGCTATTAGAGATAGCGCAATAAACCAAAGTGAGTTATCTGCAGGAGGCCCTGGCGCCTGAATCTGTGCAGCGGGAACAACCTCGGACCACCAGGGGCCGAAAAAACCACCGTCTCATGGGGCCGGAGACTCAGGGTCAGGGGAAAATCCAATATATATCTGGTGATATCTCGAGAGCTATTAGAGATAGCGCAATAAACCAAAGTGAATTATCTGCAGGAGGCCCTGGCGCATGAATCTGGGCAGCGGGAACGACCTCGGACCACCAGGGGCCGAGAAAACCACAGTCAAATGGGGCCGGACACTCAGGGTCAGGGAAAATCCAATATATATCTGGTGATATCTCGGGTGCTATTAGATACAGCACAATAAACCAAAGTGAATTATCTGCAGGAGGCCCTGGCGCATGCATCTGTGCAGCGGGAACGACCTAGGACCACCAGGGGCCGAGAAAACCACCGTCTCATGGGGCCGGACACTCAGGGTCAGGGTAAAATCCAATATATATCTGGTGATATCTCGGGTGCTATTACAGATAGCGCAGTAAATCAAAGTGCATTGTCTGTAGGAGGCCGTGGCGCATGAATCTGGGCAGCGGGAACGACCTCGGACCACCAGGGGCCGAGAAGACCACCGTCTCATGGGGCCGGCCACTCAGGGTCAGGGTAAAATCCAATATATATCTGGTGATATCTCGAGAGCTATTACAGATAGGGCAATAAATCAAAGTGCATTGTCTGTAGGAGGCCCTGGCGCATGAATCTGTGCAGCGGGAACGACCTCGGACCACCAGGGGCCGAGAAAACCACAGTCTCATGGGGCCGGACACTCAGGGTCAGGGGAAAATCCAATATATATCTGGTGATATCTCGGGTGCTATTAGAGATAGCGCAATAAACCAAAGTGAATTATCTGCAGGAGGCCCTGGCGCATGAATCTGTGCAACGGGCACGACTTCGGACCACCAGGGGCCGAGAAAACCACAGTCTCATGGGGCCGGACATTCAGGGTCCGGGGAAAATCCAATATATATCTTTTGATATCTCGGGTGCTATTAGAGATAGCGCAATAAATCAAAGTGCATTGTCTGTAGGAGGCCCTGGCGCATGAATCTGCGCAGCGGGAACGACCTCGGACAAACATCGGCAGAGAAAACCACAGTCTCATGGGGTCGGACACTCAGGGTCAGGGAAAAATCCAATATATATCTGGTGATATCTCGAGAGCTATTACAGATAGGGCAATAAATCAAAGTGCATTGTCTGTAGGAGGCCCTGGCGCATGAATCTGTGCAACGGGCACGACTTCGGACCACCAGGGGCCGAGAAAACCACAGTCTCATGGGGCCGGACATTCAGGGTCCGGGGAAAATCCAATATATATCTTTTGATATCTCGGGTGCTATTAGAGATAGCGCAATAAACCAAAGTGCATTATCTGCAGGAGGAAAGCGCATGCATCTGTGCAGCGGGAACGACCTAGGACTACCAGGGGCCGAGAAAACCACCGTCTCATGGGGCCGGACACTCAGGGTCAGGGAAAAATCCAATATATATCTGGTGATATCTCGGGTACTATTAGAGATAGCGCAGTAAACCAAAGTGAATTATCTGCAGGAGGCCTTGGCGCATGAATCTGTGCAGCGGGAACGACCTCGGACCACCAGGTGCCGAGAAAACCACAGTCTCATGGGGCCGGACACTCAGGGTCAGGGGAAAATCCAATATATATCTGGTGATATCTCGGGTGCTATTACAGATAGCGCAATAAATCAAAGTGCATTGTCCGTAGGAGGCCCTGGCGCACGAATCTGTGCAGCGGGAACAACCTCGGACCACCAGGGGCCGAGAAAACCACCGTCTCATGGGGCCGGACACTCAGGGTCAGTGAAAAATCCAATATATATCTGGTGATATCTCGGGTGCTATTACAGATAGCGCAATAAATCAAAGTGCATTGTCCGTAGGAGGCCCTGGCGCACGAATCTGTGCAGCGGGAACGACCTCGGACAATCAGGGGCCGAGAAAACCACCGTCACATGGGGCCGGACACTCAGGGTCAGGGGAAAATCCAATATATATCTGGTGATATCTCGGGTGCTATTAGAGATAGCGCAATAAACCAAAGTGAATTATCTGCAGGAGGCCCTGGCGCATGAATCTGTGCAACGGGAACGACCTCGGACCACCAGGGGCCGAGAAGACCACAGTCTCATGGGGCCGGACACTCAGGGACAGGGGAAAATCCAATATATATCTGGTGATATCTCGGGTGCTATTAGAGATAGCGCAATAAATCAAAGTGCATTGTCTGTAGGAGGCCCTGGCGCATGAATCTGTGCAGCGGGAACCACCTCGGACCACCAGGGTCCGAGAAAGTCACAGTCTCATGGGGCCGGACACTCAGGGTCAGGGGAAAATCCAATATATATCTGGTGATATCTCGGGTACTATTAGAGATAGCGCAGTAAACCAAAGTGAATTATCTGCAGGAGGCACTGGCGCATGAATCTGGGCAGCGGGAACATCCTCGGACCTCCAGGGTCCGAGACAACCACCGTCTCATGGGGCCGGACACTCAGGGTCAGGGTAAAATCCAATATATATCTGGTGATATCTCGGGTGCTATTACAGATAGCGAAATAAATCAAAGTGCATTGTCTGTAGGAGGCCCTGGCGCATGAATCTGTGCAGCGGGAACGACCTCGGACCACCATCGCCAGAGAAAACCACAGTCTCATGGGGTCGGACACTCAGGGTCAGGGAAAAATCCAATATATATCTGGTGATATCTCGGGTACTATTACAGATAGCTCAATAAATCAAAGTGCATTGTCTGTAGGAGGCCCTGATGGATGAATCTGTGCAGCGGGAACGACCTCGGACCACGAGGGGCCGAGAAAACCACAGTCTCATGGGGCCGGACACTCAGGGTCAGGGGAAAATCCAATATATATCTGGTGATATCTCGGCTGCTATTACAGATAGGGCAATAAATCAAAGTGCATTGTCTGTAGGAGGCCCTGGCGCATCAATCTGTGCAGCGGGAACGACCTCGGACCACCAGGGGCCGAGAAAACCACAGTCTCATGGGGCCGGACACTCAGGGTCAGGGGAAAATCCAATATATATCTGGTGATATCTCGGGTGCTATTAGAGATAGCGCAATAAACCAAAGTGCATTGTCTGTAGGAGGCCCTGGCGCATGAATCTGAGCAGCGGGAACGACCTCGGACCACCAGGGGCCGAGAAAACCACCGTCTCATGGGGCCGGACACTCAGGGTCAGGGAAAAATGCAATATATATCTGGTGATATGTCGGGTGCTATTACAGATAGCGCAATAAATCAAAGTGCATTGTCTGGAGGAGGCACTGGCGCATGAATCTGGGCAGCGGGAACGACCTCGGACCACCAGGGGCCGAGAAAACCACAGTCTCATGGGGCCGGACACTCAGGGTCAGGGGAAAATCCAATATATATCTGGTGATATCACGGGTGCTATTAGATACAGCGCAATAAACCAAAGTGAATTATCTGCAGGAGGCCCTGGCGCATGAATCTGGGCAGCGGGAACGACCTCGGACCACCAGGGGCCGAGAAAACCACAGTCAAATGGGGCCGGACACTCAGTGTCAGGGAAAATCCAATATATATCTGGTGATATCTCGGGTGCTATTAGATACAGCGCAATAAACCAAAGTGAATTATCTGCAGGAGGTCCTGGCGCATGCATCTGTGCAGCGGGAACGACCTAGGACCACCAGGGGCCGAGAAAACCACCGTCTCATGGGGCCGGACACTCAGGGTCAGGGTAAAATCCAATATATATCTGGTGATATCTCTGGTGCTATTACAGATAGCGCAATAAATCAAAGTGTATTGTCTGTAGGAGGCCCTGATGGATGAATCTGTGCAGCGGGAACGACCTCGGACCACCAGGGGCCGAGAAAACCACAGTCTCATGGGGCCGGACACTCAGGGTCAGGGTAAAATCCAATATATATCTGGTGATATCTCGGGTGCTATTACAGATAACGAAATAAATCAAAGTGCATTGTCTGTAGGAGGCCCTGGCGCATGAATCTGTGCAGCGGGAACGACCTCGGACCACCATCGGCAGAGAAAACCACAGTCTCATGGGGTCGGACACTCAGGGTCAGGGAAAAATCCAATATATATCTGGTGATATCTCGGGTGCTATTACAGATAGCGCAATAAGTCAAAGTGCATTGTCTGTAGGAGGCCCTGGCGCACGAATCTGTGCAGCGGGAACGACCTCGGACCACCAGGGGCCGAGAAAACCACCGTCTCATGGGGCCGGACACTCAGGGTCAGTGAAAAATCCAATATATATCTGGTGATATCTCGGGTGCTATTAGAGATAGCGCAATAAACCAAAGTGCATTATCTGCAGGAGGCCCTGGCGCATGAATCTGTGCAGCGGGAACGACCTCGGTCCACCAGGGGCCGAGAAAACCACTGTCTCTTGGGGCTGGACACTCAGGGTGAGGGAAATATCCAATATATATCTGGTGATATCTCGGGTGCTATTACAGAAAGCGCAATAAATCAAAGTGCATTGTCTGTAGGAGGCCGTGGCGCATGAATCTGGGCAGCGGGAACGACCTCGGACCACCAGGGGCCGAGAAGACCACCGTCTCATGGGGCCGGCCACTCAGGGTCAGGGGAAAATCCAATATATATCTGGTGATATCTCGAGAGCTATTAGAGATAGCGCAATAAACCAAAGTAAATTATCTGCAGGAGGCCCTGGCGCATGAATCTGTGCAACGGGAACGACCTCGGACCACCAGGGGCCGAGAAAACCACAGTCTCATGGGGCCGGACACTCAGGGTCAGGGGAAAATCCAATATATATCTGGTGATATCTCGGTTGCTATTACAGATAGCGCAATAAATCAAAGTGCATTGTCTGTAGGAGGCCCTGGCGCATGAATCTGATTAGCGGGAACGACATCGGACCACCGGGGACCGAGAAAACCACCGTCTCATGGGTCCGGACACTCAGGGTCAGGGAAAAATGCAATATATATCTGGTGATATGTCGGGTGCTATTACAGATAGCGCAATAAATCAAAGTGCATTGTCTGGAGGAGGCCCTGGCGCATGTATCTGGGCAGCGGGAACGACCTCGGACCACCAGGGGCCGAGAAAACCACAGTCTCATGGGGCCGGACACTCAGGGTCAGGGGAAAATCCAATATATATCTGGTGATATCTCGGGTGGTATTAGATACAGCCCAATAAACCAAAGTGCATTATCTGCAGGAGGAAAGCGCATGCATCTGTGCAGCGGGAACGACCTAGGACCACCAGGGGCCGAGAAAACCACCGTCTCATGGGGCCGGACACTCAGGGTCAGGGAAAAATCCAATATATATCTGGTGATATCTCGGGTGCTATTAGATACAGCACAATAAACCAAAGTGAATTATCTGCAGGAGGCCCTGGCGCATGCATCTGTGCAGCGGGAACGACTTCGGACCACCAGGGGCCGAGAAAACCACAGTCTCATGGGGCCGGACATTCAGGGTCCGGGGAAAATCCAATATATATCTTTTGATATCTCGGGTGCTATTAGAGATAGCGCAATAAACCAAAGTGCATTATCTGCAGGAGGAAAGCGCATGCATCTGTGCAGCGGGAACGACCTAGGACCACCAGGGGCCGAGAAAACCACCGTCTCATGGGGCCGGACACTCAGGGTCAGGGAAAAATCCAATATATATCTGGTGATATCTCGGGTACTATTAGAGATAGCGCAGTAAACCAAAGTGAATTATCTGCAGGAGGCCTTGGCGCATGAATCTGTGCAACGGGAACGTCCTCGGACCACCAGGGGCCGAGTAAACCACAGTCTCATGGGGCCGGACACTCAGGGTCAGGGTAAAATCCAATATATATCTGGTGATATCTCTGGTGCTATTACAGATAGCGCAATAAATCAAAGTGCATTGTCCGTAGGAGGCCCTGGCGCACGAATCTGTGCAGCGGGAACGACCTCGGACCACCAGGGGCCGAGAAAACCACCGTCTCATGGGGCCGGACACTCAGGGTCAGTGAAAAATCCAATATATATCTGGTGATATCTCGGGTGCTATTACAGATAGCGCAATAAATCAAAGTGCATTGTCCGTAGGAGGCCCTGGCGCACGAATCTGTGCAGCGGGAACGACCTCGGACAATCAGGGGCCGAGAAAACCACCGTCACATGGGGCCGGACACTCAGGGTCAGGGGAAAATCCAATATATATCTGGTGATATCTCGGGTGCTATTAGAGATAGCGCAATAAACCAAAGTGAATTATCTGCAGGAGGCCCTGGCGCATGAATCTGTGCAACGGGAACGACCTCGGACCACCAGGGGCCGAGAAGACCACAGTCTCATGGGGCCGGACACTCAGGGACAGGGGAAAATCCAATATATATCTGGTGATATCTCGGGTGCTATTAGAGATAGCGCAATAAATCAAAGTGCATTGTCTGTAGGAGGCCCTGGCGCATGAATCTGTGCAGCGGGAACCACCTCGGACCACCAGGGTCCGAGAAAGTCACAGTCTCATGGGGCCGGACACTCAGGGTCAGGGGAAAATCCAATATATATCTGGTGATATCTCGGGTACTATTAGAGATAGCGCAGTAAACCAAAGTGAATTATCTGCAGGAGGCACTGGCGCATGAATCTGGGCAGCGGGAACATCCTCGGACCTCCAGGGTCCGAGACAACCACCGTCTCATGGGGCCGGACACTCAGGGTCAGGGTAAAATCCAATATATATCTGGTGATATCTCGGGTGCTATTACAGATAGCGAAATAAATCAAAGTGCATTGTCTGTAGGAGGCCCTGGCGCATGAATCTGTGCAGCGGGAACGACCTCGGACCACCATCGCCAGAGAAAACCACAGTCTCATGGGGTCGGACACTCAGGGTCAGGGAAAAATCCAATATATATCTGGTGATATCTCGGGTACTATTACAGATAGCTCAATAAAT
This sequence comes from Nomia melanderi, assembly GCF_051020985.1. Lineage (NCBI taxonomy): Eukaryota > Metazoa > Arthropoda > Insecta > Hymenoptera > Halictidae > Nomia > Nomia melanderi. The sequence continues at coordinate 917,908 of NW_027475149.1, read as the reverse complement.
CAAAGTGCATTGTCTGTAGGAGGCCCTGATGGATGAATCTGTGCAGCGGGAACGACCTCGGACCACGAGGGGCCGAGAAAACCACAGTCTCATGGGGCCGGACACTCAGGGTCAGGGGAAAATCCAATATATATCTGGTGATATCTCGGCTGCTATTACAGATAGGGCAATAAATCAAAGTGCATTGTCTGTAGGAGGCCCTGGCGCATCAATCTGTGCAGCGGGAACGACCTCGGACCACCAGGGGCCGAGAAAACCACAGTCTCATGGGGCCGGACACTCAGGGTCAGGGGAAAATCCAATATATATCTGGTGATATCTCGGGTGCTATTAGAGATAGCGCAATAAACCAAAGTGCATTGTCTGTAGGAGGCCCTGGCGCATGAATCTGAGCAGCGGGAACGACCTCGGACCACCAGGGGCCGAGAAAACCACCGTCTCATGGGGCCGGACACTCAGGGTCAGGGAAAAATGCAATATATATCTGGTGATATGTCGGGTGCTATTACAGATAGCGCAATAAATCAAAGTGCATTGTCTGGAGGAGGCACTGGCGCATGAATCTGGGCAGCGGGAACGACCTCGGACCACCAGGGGCCGAGAAAACCACAGTCTCATGGGGCCGGACACTCAGGGTCAGGGGAAAATCCAATATATATCTGGTGATATCACGGGTGCTATTAGATACAGCGCAATAAACCAAAGTGAATTATCTGCAGGAGGCCCTGGCGCATGAATCTGGGCAGCGGGAACGACCTCGGACCACCAGGGGCCGAGAAAACCACAGTCAAATGGGGCCGGACACTCAGTGTCAGGGAAAATCCAATATATATCTGGTGATATCTCGGGTGCTATTAGATACAGCGCAATAAACCAAAGTGAATTATCTGCAGGAGGTCCTGGCGCATGCATCTGTGCAGCGGGAACGACCTAGGACCACCAGGGGCCGAGAAAACCACCGTCTCATGGGGCCGGACACTCAGGGTCAGGGTAAAATCCAATATATATCTGGTGATATCTCTGGTGCTATTACAGATAGCGCAATAAATCAAAGTGTATTGTCTGTAGGAGGCCCTGATGGATGAATCTGTGCAGCGGGAACGACCTCGGACCACCAGGGGCCGAGAAAACCACAGTCTCATGGGGCCGGACACTCAGGGTCAGGGTAAAATCCAATATATATCTGGTGATATCTCGGGTGCTATTACAGATAACGAAATAAATCAAAGTGCATTGTCTGTAGGAGGCCCTGGCGCATGAATCTGTGCAGCGGGAACGACCTCGGACCACCATCGGCAGAGAAAACCACAGTCTCATGGGGTCGGACACTCAGGGTCAGGGAAAAATCCAATATATATCTGGTGATATCTCGGGTGCTATTACAGATAGCGCAATAAGTCAAAGTGCATTGTCTGCAGGAGGCCCTGGCGCACGAATCTGTGCAGCGGGAACGACCTCGGACCACCAGGGGCCGAGAAAACCACCGTCTCATGGGGCCGGACACTCAGGGTCAGTGAAAAATCCAATATATATCTGGTGATATCTCGGGTGCTATTAGAGATAGCGCAATAAACCAAAGTGCATTATCTGCAGGAGGCCCTGGCGCATGAATCTGTGCAGCGGGAACGACCTCGGTCCACCAGGGGCCGAGAAAACCACTGTCTCTTGGGGCTGGACACTCAGGGTGAGGGAAATATCCAATATATATCTGGTGATATCTCGGGTGCTATTACAGAAAGCGCAATAAATCAAAGTGCATTGTCTGTAGGAGGCCGTGGCGCATGAATCTGGGCAGCGGGAACGACCTCGGACCACCAGGGGCCGAGAAGACCACCGTCTCATGGGGCCGGCCACTCAGGGTCAGGGGAAAATCCAATATATATCTGGTGATATCTCGAGAGCTATTAGAGATAGCGCAATAAACCAAAGTAAATTATCTGCAGGAGGCCCTGGCGCATGAATCTGTGCAACGGGAACGACCTCGGACCACCAGGGGCCGAGAAAACCACAGTCTCATGGGGCCGGACACTCAGGGTCAGGGGAAAATCCAATATATATCTGGTGATATCTCGGTTGCTATTACAGATAGCGCAATAAATCAAAGTGCATTGTCTGTAGGAGGCCCTGGCGCATGAATCTGATTAGCGGGAACGACATCGGACCACCGGGGACCGAGAAAACCACCGTCTCATGGGTCCGGACACTCAGGGTCAGGGAAAAATGCAATATATATCTGGTGATATGTCGGGTGCTATTACAGATAGCGCAATAAATCAAAGTGCATTGTCTGGAGGAGGCCCTGGCGCATGTATCTGGGCAGCGGGAACGACCTCGGACCACCAGGGGCCGAGAAAACCACAGTCTCATGGGGCCGGACACTCAGGGTCAGGGGAAAATCCAATATATATCTGGTGATATCTCGGGTGGTATTAGATACAGCGCAATAAACCAAAGTGCATTATCTGCAGGAGGAAAGCGCATGCATCTGTGCAGCGGGAACGACCTAGGACCACCAGGGGCCGAGAAAACCACCGTCTCATGGGGCCGGACACTCAGGGTCAGGGAAAAATCCAATATATATCTGGTGATATCTCGGGTGCTATTAGAGATAGCGCAATAAACCAAAGTGAGTTATCTGCAGGAGGCCCTGGCGCCTGAATCTGTGCAGCGGGAACAACCTCGGACCACCAGGGGCCGAAAAAACCACCGTCTCATGGGGCCGGACACTCAGGGTCAGGGGAAAATCCAATATATATCTGGTGATATCTCGGGTGCTATTAGATACAGCACAATAAACCAAAGTGAATTATCTGCAGGAGGCCCTGGCGCATGCATCTGTGCAGCGGGAACGACCTAGGACCACCAGGGGCCGAGAAAACCACCGTCTCATGGGGCCGGACACTCAGGGTCAGGGTAAAATCCAATATATATCTGGTGATATCTCTGGTGCTATTACAGATAGCGCAATAAATCAAAGTGTATTGTCTGTAGGAGGCCCTGATGGATGAATCTGTGCAGCGGGAACGACCTCGGACCACCAGGGGCCGAGAAAACCACAGTCTCATGGGGTCGGTCACTCAGGGTCAGGGGAAAATCCAATATATATCTGGTGATATCTTGGCTGCTATTAGAGATAGCGCAATAAACCAAAGTGAATTATCTGCAGGAGGCCCTGGCGCATGAATCTGTGCAACGGGCACGACTTCGGACCACCAGGGGCCGAGAAAACCACAGTCTCATGGGGCCGGACATTCAGGGTCCGGGGAAAATCCAATATATATCTTTTGATATCTCGGGTGCTATTAGAGATAGCGCAATAAACCAAAGTGCATTATCTGCAGGAGGAAAGCGCATGCATCTGTGCAGCGGGAACGACCTAGGACCACCAGGGGCCGAGAAAACCACCGTCTCATGGGGCCGGACACTCAGGGTCAGGGAAAAATCCAATATATATCTGGTGATATCTCGGGTACTATTAGAGATAGCGCAGTAAACCAAAGTGAATTATCTGCAGGAGGCCTTGGCGCATGAATCTGTGCAGCGGGAACGACCTCGGACCACCAGGTGCCGAGAAAACCACAGTCTCATGGGGCCGGACACTCAGGGTCAGGGGAAAATCCAATATATATCTGGTGATATCTCGGGTGCTATTAGAGATAGCGCAATAAACCAAAGTGAATTATCTGCAGTAGGCCTTGGCGCATGAATCTGTGCAACGGGAACGTCCTCGGACCACCAGGGGCCGAGTAAACCACAGTCTCATGGGGCCGGACACTCAGGGTCAGGGTAAAATCCAATATATATCTGGTGATATCTCTGGTGCTATTACAGATAGCGCAATAAATCAAAGTGCATTGTCCGTAGGAGGCCCTGGCGCATGAATCTGCGCAGCGGGAACGACCTCGGACAAACATCGGCAGAGAAAACCACAGTCTCATGGGGTCGGACACTCAGGGTCAGGGAAAAATCCAATATATATCTGGTGATATCTCGGGTACTATTAGAGATAGCGCAGTAAACCAAAGTGAATTATCTGCAGGAGGCACTGGCGCATGAATGTGTGCAGCGGGAACGACCTCAGACCACCAGGGGCCGAGAAAACCGCAGTCTCATGGGGCCGGACACTCAGGGTCAGGGCAAAATCCAATATATATCTGGTGATATCTCGGGTACTATTAGAGATAGCGCAGTAAACCAAAGTGAATTATCTGCAGGAGGCCTTGGCGCATGAATCTGTGCAGCGGGAACGACCTCGGACCACCAGGTGCCGAGAAAACCACAGTCTCATGGGGCCGGACACTCAGGGTCAGGGGAAAATCCAATATATATCTGGTGATATCTCGGGTACTATTAGAGATAGCGCAGTAAACCAAAGTGAATTATCTGCAGGAGGCACTGGCGCATGAATCTGAGCAGCGGGAACATCCTCGGACCTCCAGGGGCCGAGACAACCACCGTCTCATGGGGCCGGACACTCAGGGTCAGGGTAAAATCCAATATATATCTGGTGATATCTCGGGTGCTATTACAGATAGCGAAATAAATCAAAGTGCATTGTCTGTAGGAGGCCCTGGCGCATGAATCTGTGCAGCGGGAACGACCTCGGACAACCATCGCCAGAGAAAACCACAGTCTCATGGGGTCGGACACTCAGGGTCAGGGAAAAATCCAATATATATCTGGTGATATCTCGGGTACTATTACAGATAGCTCAATAAATCAAAGTGCATTGTCTGTAGGAGGCCCTGATGGATGAATCTGTGCAGCGGGAACGACCTCGGACCACGAGGGGCCGAGAAAACCACAGTCTCATGGGGCCGGACACTCAGGGTCAGGGGAAAATCCAATATATATCTGGTGATATCTCGGCTGCTATTACAGATAGGGCAATAAATCAAAGTGCATTGTCTGTAGGAGGCCCTGGCGCATCAATCTGTGCAGCGGGAACGACCTCGGACCACCAGGGGCCGAGAAAACCACAGTCTCATGGGGCCGGACACTCAGGGTCAGGGGAAAATCCAATATATATCTGGTGATATCTCGGGTGCTATTAGAGATAGCGCAATAAACCAAAGTGCATTGTCTGTAGGAGGCCCTGGCGCATGAATCTGAGCAGCGGGAACGACCTCGGACCACCAGGGGCCGAGAAAACCACCGTCTCATGGGGCCGGACACTCAGGGTCAGGGAAAAATGCAATATATATCTGGTGATATGTCGGGTGCTATTACAGATAGCGCAATAAATCAAAGTGCATTGTCTGGAGGAGGCACTGGCGCATGAATCTGGGCAGCGGGAACGACCTCGGACCACCAGGGGCCGAGAAAACCACAGTCTCATGGGGCCGGACACTCAGGGTCAGGGGAAAATCCAATATATATCTGGTGATATCTCGGGTGCTATTAGATACAGCGCAATAAACCAAAGTGAATTATCTGCAGGAGGCCCTGGCGCATGAATCTGGGCAGCGGGAACGACCTCGGACCACCAGGGGCCGAGAAAACCACAGTCAAATGGGGCCGGACACTCAGTGTCAGGGAAAATCCAATATATATCTGGTGATATCTCGGGTGCTATTAGATACAGCGCAATAAACCAAAGTGAATTATCTGCAGGAGGTCCTGGCGCATGCATCTGTGCAGCGGGAACGACCTAGGACCACCAGGGGCCGAGAAAACCACCGTCTCATGGGGCCGGACACTCAGGGTCAGGGAAAAATCCAATATATATATGGTGATATCTCGGGTGCTATTAGAGATAGCGCAATAAACCAAAGTGAGTAATCTGCAGGAGGCCCTGGCGCCTGAATCTGTGCAGCGGGAACGACCTCGGACCACCAGGGGCCGAAAAAACCACCGTCTCAGGGGGCCGGACACTCAGGGTCAGGGGAAAATCCAATATATATCTGGTGATATCTCGGCTGCTATTACCGATAGCGCATTAAATTAAAGTGAATTATCTGCAGCAGGCCCTGGCGCATGAATCTGTGCAACGGGCACGACCTCGGACCACCAGGGGCCGAGAAAACCACAGTCTCATGGGGCCGGACACTCAGGGTCAGGGTAAAATCCAATATATATCTGGTGATATCTCGGGTGCTATTACAGATAACGAAATAAATCAAAGTGCATTGTCTGTAGGGGGCCCTGGCGCATGAATCTGTGCAGCGGGAACGACCTCGGACCACCATCGGCAGAGAAAACCACAGTCTCATGGGGTCGGACACTCAGGGTCAGGGAAAAATCCAATATATATCTGGTGATATCTCGGGTGCTATTACAGATAGCGCAATAAGTCAAAGTGCATTGTCTGTAGGAGGCCCTGGCGCACGAATCTGTGCAGCGGGAACGACCTCGGACCACCAGGGGCCGAGAAAACCACCGTCTCATGGGGCCGGACACTCAGGGTCAGGGGAAAATCCAATATATATCTGGTGATATCTCGGGTGCTATTAGAGATAGCGCAATAAACCAAAGTGCATTGTCTGTAGGAGGCCCTGGCGCATGAATCTGAGCAGCGGGAACGACCTCGGACCACCAGGGGCCGAGAAAACCACCGTCTCATGGGGCCGGACACTCAGGGTCAGGGAAAAATGCAATATATATCTGGTGATATGTCGGGTGCTATTACAGATAGCGCAATAAATCAAAGTGCATTGTCTGGAGGAGGCACTGGCGCATGAATCTGGGCAGCGGGAACGACCTCGGACCACCAGGGGCCGAGAAAACCACAGTCTCATGGGGCCGGACACTCAGGGTCAGGGGAAAATCCAATATATATCTGGTGATATCTCGGGTGCTATTAGATACAGCGCAATAAACCAAAGTGAATTATCTGCAGGAGGCCCTGGCGCATGAATCTGGGCAGCGGGAACGACCTCGGACCACCAGGGGCCGAGAAAACCACAGTCAAATGGGGCCGGACACTCAGTGTCAGGGAAAATCCAATATATATCTGGTGATATCTCGGGTGCTATTAGATACAGCGCAATAAACCAAAGTGAATTATCTGCAGGAGGTCCTGGCGCATGCATCTGTGCAGCGGGAACGACCTAGGACCACCAGGGGCCGAGAAAACCACCGTCTCATGGGGCCGGACACTCAGGGTCAGGGAAAAATCCAATATATATCTGGTGATATCTCGGGTGCTATTAGAGATAGCGCAATAAACCAAAGTGAGTAATCTGCAGGAGGCCCTGGCGCCTGAATCTGTGCAGCGGGAACGACCTCGGACCACCAGGGGCCGAAAAAACCACCGTCTCAGGGGGCCGGACACTCAGGGTCAGGGGAAAATCCAATATATATCTGGTGATATCTCGGCTGCTATTACCGATAGCGCATTAAATTAAAGTGAATTATCTGCAGCAGGCCCTGGCGCATGAATCTGTGCAACGGGCACGACCTCGGACCACCAGGGGCCGAGAAAACCACAGTCTCATGGGGCCGGACACTCAGGGTCAGGGTAAAATCCAATATATATCTGGTGATATCTCGGGTGCTATTACAGATAACGAAATAAATCAAAGTGCATTGTCTGTAGGAGGCCCTGGCGCATGAATCTGTGCAGCGGGAACGACCTCGGACCACCATCGGCAGAGAAAACCACAGTCTCATGGGGTCGGACACTCAGGGTCAGGGAAAAATCCAATATATATCTGGTGATATCTCGGGTGCTATTACAGATAGCGCAATAAGTCAAAGTGCATTGTCTGTAGGAGGCCCTGGCGCACGAATCTGTGCAGCGGGAACGACCTCGGACCACCAGGGGCCGAGAAAACCACCGTCTCATGGGGCCGGACACTCAGGGTCAGTGAAAAATCCAATATATATCTGGTGATATCTCGGGTGCTATTAGAGATAGCGCAATAAACCAAAGTGCATTATCTGCAGGAGGCCCTGGCGCATGAATCTGTGCAGCGGGAACGACCTCGGTCCACCAGGGGCCGAGAAAACCGCAGTCTCATGGGGCCGGACACTCAGGGTCAGGGCAAAATCCAATATATATCTGGTGATATCTCGGGTACTATTAGAGATAGCGCAGTAAACCAAAGTGAATTTTCTGCAGGAGGCCTTGGCGCATGAATCTGTGCAGCGGGAACGACCTCGGACCACCAGGTGCCGAGAAAACCACAGTCTCATGGGGCCGGACACTCAGGGTCAGGGGAAAATCCAATATATATCTGGTGATATCTCGGGTGCTATTAGAGATAGCGCAATAAACCAAAGTGAATTATCTGCAGGAGGCCTTGGCGTTTGAATCTGTGCAACGGGAACGTCCTCGGACCACCAGGGGCCGAGTAAACCACAGTCTCATGGGGCCGGACACTCAGGGTCAGGGTAAAATCCAATATATATCTGGTGATATCTCTGGTGCTATTACAGATAGCGCAATAAATCAAAGTGCATTGTCCGTAGGAGGCCCTGGCGCACGAATCTGTGCAGCGGGAACGACCTCGGACCACCAGGGGCCGAGAAAACCACCGTCTCATGGGGCCGGACACTCAGGGTCAGTGAAAAATCCAATATATATCTGGTGTTATCTCGGGTGCTATTACAGATAGCGCAATAAATCAAAGTGCATTGTCCGTAGGAGGCCCTGGCGCACGAATCTGTGCAGCGGGAACGACCTCGGACAACCAGGGGCCGAGAAAACCACCGTCACATGGGGCCGGACACTCAGGGTCAGGGCAAAATCCAATATATATCTGGTGATATCTCGGGTGCTATTAGAGATAGCGCAATAAACCAAAGTGAATTATCTGCAGTAGGCCCTGGCGCATGAATCTGTGCAACGGGAACGACCTCGGACCACCAGGGGCCGAGAAAACCACAGTCTCATGGGGCCGGACACTCAGGGACAGGGGAAAATCCAATATATATCTGGTGATATCTCGGGTGCTATTAGAGATAGCGCAATAAATCAAAGTGCATTGTCTGTAGGAGGCCCTGGCGCATGAATCTGTGCAGCGGGAACCACCTCGGACCACCAGGGTCCGAGAAAGTCACAGTCTCATGGGGCCGGACACTCAGGGTCAGGGGAAAATCCAATATATATCTGGTGATATCTCGGGTGCTATTAGAGATAGCGCAATAAACCAAAGTGAATTATCTGCAGGAGGCCCTGGCGCATGAAACAGTGCAACGGGAACGACCTCGGACCACCAGGCGCCGAGAAAACCACAGTCTCATGGGGCCGGACACTCAGGGTCAGGGGAAAATCCAATATATATCTGGTGATATCTCGGGTGCTATTAGAGATAGCGCAATAAATCAAAGTGCATTGTCTGTAGGAGGCCCTGGCGCATGAATCTGTGCAGCGGGAACGACCTCGGACCAACATCGGCAGAGAAAACCACAGTCTCATGGGGTCGGACACTCAGGGTCAGGGAAAAATCCAATATATATCTGGTGATATCTCGGGTACTATTACAGATAGCTCAATAAATCAAAGTGCATTGTCTGTAGGAGGCCCTGATGGATGAATCTGTGCAGCGGGAACGACCTCGGACCACGAGGGGCCGAGAAAACCACAGTCTCATGGGGCCGGACACTCAGGGTCAGGGGAAAATCCAATATATATCTGGTGATATCTCGGCTGCTATTACAGATAGGGCAATAAATCAAAGTGCATTGTCTGTAGGAGGCCCTGGCGCATCAATCTGTGCAGCGGGAACGACCTCGGACCACCAGGGGCCGATAAAACCACAGTCTCATGGGGCCGGACACTCAGGGTCAGGGGAAAATCCAATATATATCTGGTGATATCTCGGGTGCTATTAGAGATAGCGCAATAAACCAAAGTGCATTGTCTGTAGGAGGCCCTGGCGCATGAATCTGAGCAGCGGGAACGACCTCGGACCACCAGGGGCCGAGAAAACCACCGTCTCATGGGGCCGGACACTCAGGGTCAGGGAAAAATGCAATATATATCTGGTGATATGTCGGGTGCTATTACAGATAGCGCAATAAATCAAAGTGCAATGTCTGGAGGAGGCACTGGCGCATGAATCTGGGCAGCGGGAACGACCTCGGACCACCAGGGGCCGAGAAAACCACAGTCTCATGGGGCCGGACACTCAGGGTCAGGGGAAAATCCAATATATATCTGGTGATATCTCGGGTGCTATTAGATACAGCGCAATAAACCAAAGTGAATTATCTGCAGGAGGCCCTGGCGCATGAATCTGGGCAGCGGGAACGACCTCGGACCACCAGGGGCCGAGAAAACCACAGTCAAATGGGGCCGGACACTCAGTGTCAGGGAAAATCCAATATATATCTGGTGATATCTCGGGTGCTATTAGATACAGCGCAATAAACCAAAGTGAATTATCTGCAGGAGGTCCTGGCGCATGCATCTGTGCAGCGGGAACGACCTAGGACCACCAGGGGCCGAGAAAACCACCGTCTCATGGGGCCGGACACTCAGGGTCAGGGAAAAATCCAATATATATCTGGTGATATCTCGGGTGCTATTAGAGATAGCGCAATAAACCAAAGTGAGTAATCTGCAGGAGGCCCTGGCGCCTGAATCTGTGCAGCGGGAACGACCTCGGACCACCAGGGGCCGAAAAAACCACCGTCTCAGGGGGCCGGACACTCAGGGTCAGGGGAAAATCCAATATATATCTGGTGATATCTCGGCTGCTATTACCGATAGCGCATTAAATTAAAGTGAATTATCTGCAGCAGGCCCTGGCGCATGAATCTGTGCAACGGGCACGACCTCGGACCACCAGGGGCCGAGAAAACCACAGTCTCATGGGGCCGGACACTCAGGGTCAGGGTAAAATCCAATATATATCTGGTGATATCTCGGGTGCTATTACAGATAACGAAATAAATCAAAGTGCATTGTCTGTAGGAGGCCCTGGCGCATGAATCTGTGCAGCGGGAACGACCTCGGACCACCATCGGCAGAGAAAACCACAGTCTCATGGGGTCGGACACTCAGGGTCAGGGAAAAATCCAATATATATCTGGTGATATCTCGGGTGCTATTACAGATAGCGCAATAAGTCAAACTGCATTGTCTGTAGGAGGCCCTGGCGCACGAATCTGTGCAGCGGGAACGACCTCGGACCACCAGGGGCCGAGAAAACCACCGTCTCATGGGGCCGGACACTCAGGGTCAGGGGAAAATCCAATATATATCTGGTGATATCTCGGGTGCTATTAGAGATAGCGCAATAAACCAAAGTGCATTGTCTGTAGGAGGCCCTGGCGCATGAATCTGAGCAGCGGGAACGACCTCGGACCACCAGGGGCCGAGAAAACCACCGTCTCATGGGGCCGGACACTCAGGGTCAGGGAAAAATGCAATATATATCTGGTGATATGTCGGGTGCTATTACAGATAGCGCAATAAATCAAAGTGCATTGTCTGGAGGAGGCACTGGCGCATGAATCTGGGCAGCGGGAACGACCTCGGACCACCAGGGGCCGAGAAAACCACAGTCTCATGGGGCCGGACACTCAGGGTCAGGGGAAAATCCAATATATATCTGGTGATATCTCGGGTGCTATTAGATACAGCGCAATAAACCAAAGTGAATTATCTGCAGGAGGCCCTGGCGCATGAATCTGGGCAGCGGGAACGACCTCGGACCACCAGGGGCCGAGAAAACCACAGTCAAATGGGGCCGGACACTCAGTGTCAGGGAAAATCCAATATATATCTGGTGATATCTCGGGTGCTATTAGATACAGCGCAATAAACCAAAGTGAATTATCTGCAGGAGGTCCTGGCGCATGCATCTGTGCAGCGGGAACGACCTAGGACCACCAGGGGCCGAGAAAACCACCGTCTCATGGGGCCGGACACTCAGGGTCAGGGAAAAATCCAATATATATCTGGTGATATCTCGGGTGCTATTAGAGATAGCGCAATAAACCAAAGTGAGTAATCTGCAGGAGGCCCTGGCGCCTGAATCTGTGCAGCGGGAACGACCTCGGACCACCAGGGGCCGAAAAAACCACCGTCTCAGGGGGCCGGACACTCAGGGTCAGGGGAAAATCCAATATATATCTGGTGATATCTCGGCTGCTATTACCGATAGCGCATTAAATTAAAGTGAATTATCTGCAGCAGGCCCTGGCGCATGAATCTGTGCAACGGGCACGACCTCGGACCACCAGGGGCCGAGAAAAACACAGTCTCATGGGGCCGGACACTCAGGGTCAGGGTAAAATCCAATATATATCTGGTGATATCTCGGGTGCTATTACAGATAACGAAATAAATCAAAGTGCATTGTCTGTAGGAGGCCCTGGCGCATGAATCTGTGCAGCGGGAACGACCTCGGACCACCATCGGCAGAGAAAACCACAGTCTCATGGGGTCGGACACTCAGGGTCAGGGAAAAATCCAATATATATCTGGTGATATCTCGGGTGCTATTACAGATAGCGCAATAAGTCAAAGTGCATTGTCTGTAGGAGGCCCTGGCGCACGAATCTGTGCAGCGGGAACGACCTCGGACCACCAGGGGCCGAGAAAACCACCGTCTCATGGGGCCGGACACTCAGGGTCAGTGAAAAATCCAATATATATCTGGTGATATCTCGGGTGCTATTAGAGATAGCGCAATAAACCAAAGTGCATTATCTGCAGGAGGCCCTGGCGCATGAATCTGTGCAGCGGGAACGACCTCGGTCCACCAGGGGCCGAGAAAACCGCAGTCTCATGGGGCCGGACACTCAGGGTCAGGGCAAAATCCAATATATATCTGGTGATATCTCGGGTACTATTAGAGATAGCGCAGTAAACCAAAGTGAATTTTCTGCAGGAGGCCTTGGCGCATGAATCTGTGCAGCGGGAACGACCTCGGACCACCAGGTGCCGAGAAAACCACAGTCTCATGGGGCCGGACACTCAGGGTCAGGGGAAAATCCAATATATATCTGGTGATATCTCGGGTGCTATTAGAGATAGCGCAATAAACCAAAGTGAATTATCTGCAGGAGGCCTTGGCGTATGAATCTGTGCAACGGGAACGTCCTCGGACCACCAGGGGCCGAGTAAACCACAGTCTCATGGGGCCGGACACTCAGGGTCAGGGTAAAATCCAATATATATCTGGTGATATCTCTGGTGCTATTGCAGATAGCGCAATAAATCAAAGTGCATTGTCCGTAGGAGGCCCTGGCGCACGAATCTGTGCAGCGGGAACGACCTCGGACCACCAGGGGCCGAGAAAACCACCGTCTCATGGGGCCGGACACTCAGGGTCAGTGAAAAATCCAATATATATCTGGTGATATCTCGGGTGCTATTACAGATAGCGCAATAAATCAAAGTGCATTGTCCGTAGGAGTCCCTGGCGCACGAATCTGTGCAGCGGGAACGACCTCGGACAACCAGGGGCCGAGAAAACCACCGTCACATGGGGCCGGACACTCAGGGTCAGGGGAAAATCCAATATATATCTGGTGATATCTCGGGTGCTATTAGAGATAGCGCAATAAACCAAAGTGAATTATCTGCAGGAGGCCCTGGCGCATGAATCTGTGCAACGGGAACGACCTCGGACCACCAGGGGCCGAGAAAACCACAGTCTCATGGGGCCGGACACTCAGGGACAGGGGAAAATCCAATATATATCTGGTGATATCTCGGGTGCTATTAGAGATAGCGCAATAAATCAAAGTGCATTGTCTGTAGGAGGCCCTGGCGCATGAATCTGTGCAGCGGGAACCACCTCGGACCACCAGGGTCCGAGAAAGTCACAGTCTCATGGGGCCGGACACTCAGGGTCAGGGGAAAATCCAATATATATCTGGTGATATCTCGGGTGCTATTAGAGATAGCGCAATAAACCAAAGTGAATTATCTGCAGGAGGCCCTGGCGCATGAAACAGTGCAACGGGAACGACCTCGGACCACCAGGCGCCGAGAAAACCACAGTCTCATGGGGCCGGACACTCAGGGTCAGGGGAAAATCCAATATATATCTGGTGATATCTCGGGTGCTATTAGAGATAGCGCAATAAATCAAAGTGCATTGTCTGTAGGAGGCCCTGGCGCATGAATCTGTGCAGCGGGAACGACCTCGGACCAACATCGGCAGAGAAAACCACAGTCTCATGGGGTCGGACACTCAGGGTCAGGGAAAAATCCAATATATATCTGGTGATATCTCGGGTACTATTAGAGATAGCGCAGTAAACCAAAGTTAATTATCTCCAGGAGGCACTGGCGCATGAATCTGAGCAGCGGGAACATCCTCGGACCTCCAGGGGCCGAGACAACCACCGTCTCATGGGGCCGGACACTCAGGGTCAGGGTAAAATCCAATATATATCTGGTGATATCTCGGGTGCTATTAGATACAGCGCAATAAACCAAAGTGAATTATCTGCAGGAGGCCCTGGCGCATGAATCTGGGCAGCGGGAACGACCTCGGACCACCAGGGGCCGAGAAAACCACAGTCAAATGGGGCCGGACACTCAGTGTCAGGGAAAATCCAATATATATCTGGTGATATCTCGGGTGCTATTAGATACAGCGCAATAAACCAAAGTGAATTATCTGCAGGAGGTCCTGGCGCATGCATCTGTGCAACGGGAACGACCTCGGACCACCAGGGGCCGAGAAAACCACAGTCTCATGGGTCGGACACTCAGGGTCAGGGAAAAATCCAATATATATCTGGTGATATCTTGGGTGCTATTAGAGATAGCGCAATAAACCAAAGTGAATTATCTGCAGGAGGCCCTGGCGCATGAATCTGTGCAGCGGGAACGACCTCGGACCACCAGGGGCCTAGAAAACCACAGTCTCATGGGGCCGGACTCTGAGGGTCAGGGGAAAATCCAATATATATCTGGTGATATCTCGGGTGCTATTACAGATAGCGCAATAAGTCAAAGTGCATTGTCAGTAGGAGGCCCTGGCGCCTGAATCTGTGCAGTGGGAACGACCTCGGACAACCAGGGGACGAGAAAACCACAGTCTCATGGGGCCGGACACTCAGGGTCAGGGGAAAATACAATATATATCTGGTGATATCTCTGGTGCTATTACAGATAGCGCAATAAATCAAAGTGCATTGTCCGTAGGAGGCCCTGGCGCACGAATCTGTGCAGCGGGAACGACCTCGGACCACCAGGGGCCGAGAAAACCACCGTCTCATGGGGCCGGTAACTCGGGGTCAGTGAAAAATCCAATATATATCTGGTGATATCTCGGCTGCTATTACAGATAGCGCAATAAATCAAAGTGCATTGTCCGTAGGAGGCCCTGGCGCACGAATCTGTGCAGCGGGAACGACCTCGAACCACCAGGAGCCGAGAAAACCACCGTCTCATGGGGCCGGACACTCAGGGTCAGGGGAAAATCCAATATATATCTGGTGATATCTCGGGTGCTATTAGAGATAGCGCAATAAACCAAAGTGAATTATCTGCAGGAGGCCCTGGCGCATGAAACAGTGCAACGGGAACGACCTCGGACCAACAGGCGCCGAGAAAACCACAGTCTCATGGGGCCGGACACTCAGGGTCAGGGAAAAATCCAATATATATCTGGCGATATCTTGGGTGCTATTAGAGATAGCGCAATAAACCAAAGTGAATTATCTGCAGGAGGCCCTGGCGCATGAATCTGTGCAGCGGGAACGACCTCGGACCACCAGGGGCGAGAAAACCACCGTCCCGAGGGGCCGGACACTTAGGGTCAGTGAAAAATCCAATATATATCTGGTGATATCTCGGGTGCTATTACAGATAGCGCAATAAGTCAAAGTGCATTGTCTGTAGGAGGCCCTGGCGCCTGAATCTGTGCAGCGGGAACGACAGCGGACCACCAGGGGCCGAGAAAACCACCGTCTCATGGGGCCGGACACTCAGGGTCAGGGGAAAATCCAATATATATCTGGTGATATCTCGGGTGCTATTAGAGATAGCGCAATAAACCAAAGTGAATTATCTGCAGGAGGCCCTGGCGCATGAAACAGTGCAACGGGAACGACCTCGGACCACCAGGCGCCGAGAAAACCACAGTCTCATGGGGCCGGACACTCAGGGTCAGGGGAAAATCCAATATATATCTGGTGATATTTTCGGGTGCTATTAGATACAGCGCAATAAACCAAAGTGAATTATCTGCAGGAGGCCCTAGCGCATGAATCTGGGCAGCGGGAACGACCTCGGACCACCAGGGGCCGAGAAAACCACAGTCAAATGGGGCCGGACACTCAGGGTCAGGGAAAATCCAATATATATCTGGTGATATCTCGGGTGCTATTAGATACAGCGCAATAAACCAAAGTGAATTATCTGCAGGAGGCCCTGGCGCATGCATCTGTGCAGCGGGAACGACCTAGGACCACCAGGGGCCGAGAAAACCACCGTCTCATGGGGCCGGACACTCAGGGTCAGGGGAAAATCCAATATATATCTGGTGATATCTCGGCTGCTATTACCGATAGCGCAATAAATCAAAGTAAATTATCTGCAGCAGGCCCTGGCGCATGAATCTTTGCAACGGGAACGACCTCGGACCACCAGGGGCCGAGAAAACCACAGTCTCATGGGGCCGGACACTCAGGGTCAGGGAGAAATCCAATATATATCTGGTGATATCTTAGGTGCTATTAGAGATAGCGCAATAAACCAAAGTGAATTATCTGCAGGACGCCCTGCCGCATGAATCTGTGCAACGGGAACGACCTCGGACCACCAGGGGCCGAGAAAACCACAGTCTCATGGGGCCGGACACGCAGGGTCAGGGTAAAATCCAATATAAATCTGGTGATATCTCGGGTACTATTAGAGATAGCGCAGTAAACCAAAGTGAATTATCTGCAGGAGGCACTGGCGCATGAATCTCTGCAGCGGGAACGTCCTCGGACCTCCAGGGGCCGAGACAACCACCGTCTCATTGGGCCGGACACTCAGGGTCAGGGTAAAAAACAATATATATCTGGTGATATCTCTGGTGCTATTACAGATAGCGCAATAAATCAAAGTGCATTGTCTGTAGGAGGCCCTGGCGCACGAATCTGTGCAGCGGGAACGACCTCGGACCACCAGGGGCCGAGAAAATCACCGTCTCATGGGGCCGGACTGTCAGGATCAGGAAAAATCCAATATATAACTGGTGATATCTCGGGTGCTATTAGAGATAGCGCAATAAATCAAAGCGCATTGTCTGTAGCAGGCACTGGCGCATGAATCTGTGCAGCGGGAACGACCTCGGACCACCAGGGGCCGAGAAAGCCACCGTCCCATGGGGCCGGAAACTCAGGGTCAGGGGAAAATCCAATATATATATTCCGATATCTCGGGTGCTATTAGAGATAGCGCAATAAACCAAAGTGAATTATCTGCAGGAGGCCCCGGCGCATGAATCTGTGCAGCGGGAACGTCCTCGGACCACCAGGGGCCGAGAAAACCACAGTCTCATGGGGCCGCACACTCAGGGTCAGAGAAAAATCCAATATATATCTGGTGATATCTCGGGTGCTATTACAGATAGCGCAATAAATCAAAGTGCATTGTCTGTAGGAGGCCCTGGCGCATGAATCTGGCCAGCGGGAACGACCTCGGACAACCAGGGGCCGAGAAAACCACTGTCTCATGGGGCAGGACACTCGGGGTGAGGGAAAATCCAATATATATCTGGTGATATCTAGGGTGCTATTAGAGATAGGGCAATAATTCAAAGTGCATTGTCCGTAGGAGGCCCTTGCGCATGAATCTGGCCAGCGGGAACGACCTCGAACCACCAGGGGCCGAGAAAACCACCGTCCCATGGGGCCGGACACTCAGGGTCAGGGAAAAATCCAATATATATCTGGTGATATCTCGGGTGCTATTAGAGATAGCGCAATAAACCAAAGTGAATTATCTGTAGCAGGCCCTGGCGCATGAATCTGTGGAGCGGTAACGACCTCGGACCACCAGGGGCCGAGTAAACCCCCGTCTCATGGGGTCAGACACTCAGGGTCAGGGAAAAATCCAATATATATCTGGTGATATCTCGGGTGCTACTAGAGATAGCGCAATAAACCAAAGTGAATTATCTGCAGGAGGCCCTGGCGCATGAATCTGTGCAGCGGGAACGATCTCGGAACATCAGGGGCCGAGAAAATCACCGTCTCATGGGGCCGGACACTCAGGGCCAGGGAAAAATCCAATATATATCTGGTGATATCTCGGGTGCTATTAGAGATAGCGCACTAAACCAAAGTGAATTATCTGCAGGAGGCCCTGGCGCATGAATCTGTGCAGCGGGAACGATCTCGGACCATCAGGGGCCGAGAAAATCACCGTCTCATGGGGCCGGACACTCAGGGCCAGGGAAAAATCCAATATATATCTGGTGATATCTCGGGTGCTATTAGAGATAGCGCAATAAACCAAAGTGAATTATCTGTAGCAGGCCCTGGCGCATGAATCTGTGCAGCGGTAACGACCTCGGACCACCAGGGGCCGAGTAAACCCCCGTCTCATGGGGTCGGACACTCAGGGTCAGGGAAAAATCCAATATATATCTGGTGATATCTCGGGTGCTATTAGAGATAGCGCAATAAACCAAAGTGAATTATCTGCAGGAGGCCCTGGCGCATGAATCTGTGCAGCGGGAACGATCTCGGACCATCAGGGGCCGAGAAAATCACCGTCTCATGGGGCCGGACACTCAGGGCCAGGGAAAAATCCAATATATATCTGGTGATATCTCGGGTGCTATTAGAGATAGCGCAATAAACCAAAGTGAATTATCTGTAGCAGGCCCTGGCGCATGAATCTGTGCAGCGGTAACGACCTCGGACCACCAGGGGCCGAGAAAACCACCGACACATGGGGCCGGACTGTCAGGGTCAGGGAAAAATCCAATATATATCTGGTGATATCTCGGGTGCTATTAGAGATAGCGCACTAAACCAAAGTGAATTATCTGCAGGAGGCCCTGGCGCATGAATCTGTGCAGCGGGAACGATCTCGGACCATCAGGGGCCGAGAAAATCACCGTCTCATGGGGCCGGACACTCAGGGCCAGGGAAAAATCCAATATATATCTGGTGATATCTCGGGTGCTATTAGAGATAGCGCAATAAACCAAAGTGAATTATCTGTAGCAGGCCCTGGCGCATGAATCTGTGCAGCGGTAACGACCTCGGACCACCAGGGGCCGAGTAAACCCCCGTCTCATGGGGTCGGACACTCAGGGTCAGGGAAAAATCCAATATATATCTGGTGATATCTCGGGTGCTATTAGAGATAGCGCAATAAACCAAAGTTAATTATCTGCAGGAGGCCCTGGCGCATGAATCTGTGCAGCGGGAACGAGTTCGGACCACCAGGGACCGAGAAAATCACCGTCTCATGGTGCCGGACACTCAGGGTCAGGGGAAAATCCAATATATATCTGGTGATATCTCGGGTGATCTTACAGATAGCGCACTAAACCAACGTGAATTATCTGCAGGGGCCCTGGCGCATGAATCTGTGCTGTGGGAACGGCCTCGGAAAACCAGATGCCGAGAAAACCACCGACACATGGGGCCGGACTGTCAGGGTCAGGGAAAAATCCAATATATATCTGGTGATATCTCGGGTGCTATTAGAGATAGCGCACTAAACCAAAGCGAATTATCTATAGGAGGCCCTGGCGCATGAATCTGGCCAGCGGGAACGACCTCGGACCACCAGGGGCCGAGAAAACCACCGTCTCATGGGGCCGGACACTCCGGGTCAGGGGAAAATCCAATATATATCTGGTGATATCTAGGGTGCTATTAGAGATAGGGCAATAATTCAAAGTGCATTGTCTGTAGCAGGCACTGGCGCATGAATCTGTGCAGTGGGAATGACCTCGGACCACCAGGGGCCGAGAAAGCCACCGTCTCATGGGGCCGGACACTCAAGGTCAGGGGAAAATCCAATATATATCTGGTGATATCTCGCGTGCTCTTACAGATAGCGCAATAAATCAAAGTGCATTGTCTGTAGGAGGCCCTGGCGCATGAATCTGTGCAGCGGGAACGCCCTCGGACCACCAGGGGCCGAGAAAATCACCGTCTCATGGGGCCGGACTGTCAGTGTCAGGGAAAAATCCAATATATATCTGCTGTTATCTCGGGTGCTATTAGAGATAGCGCAATAAACCAAAGTGAATTATATGCAGGAGGCCCTGGCGCATGAATCTGGGCAGCAGGAACGACGTCGGCACACCAGGGGCCAAAATAATTACAGATTTTCGGTATCCGTCACCCAAGGTCATGTAAAAGTTCAGCATATATCTGGTGATATATCGGGTGCTATTACAGATAGCGCAATAAATCAAAGTGCATTGTCTGTAGGAGGCCCTGGCTCATGAATCTGTGCAGCGGGAACGACCTCGTACCACCAGGGGCCGAGAAAACCACCGTCTCATGGGGTCGGACACTCAGGATCAGGTAAAAATCCAATATAAATCTGTTGATATCTCGGGTGCTATTACAGATAGCGCAATAAATCAAAGTGCATTGTCTGTAGGAGGCCCTAGCGCATGAATCAGTGCAGCGGGAACGACCTCGGACCACCAGGGGCCGAGAAAACCATCGACACATGCGGCCGGACTGTCAGGGTCAAGGAAAAATCCAATATATATCTGGTGATATCTCGGGTGCTATTAGAGATAGCGCAATAAATCAAAGTGAATTATCTGCAGGGGGCACTGGCGCATGAATCTGAGAAGCGGGACCGACCACGGACCACGAGGGACCGAGAAAACCATCGACACATGGGGCCGGACTGTCAGGGTCAAGGAAAAATCCAATATATATCTGGTGATATCTCGGGTGCTATTAGGGATAGCGAAATAGATCAAAGTGCATTGTCTGCAGGAGGCCCTGGCGCATGAATCTGTGCAGCGGGAACGATCTCGGACCAACAGGGGCCGAGAAAACCACCGACACATGGGGTCGGACACTCAGGGTCAGGGAAAAATCCAATATATATCTGGTGATATCTCGGGTGCTATTAGAGATAGCGCAATAAACCAAAGTGAATTATCTGCAGGAGGCCCTGGCGCATGAATCGGTGCAGCGGGAACGACCTCGGACAACCAGGGGCCGAGAAAACCACCGTTCCATGGGGCCGGACACTCAGGGTCAGGGGAAAATCCAATATATATCTGGTGATATCTCGGGTGCTATTAGAGATAGCGCAATAAACCAAAGTGAATTATCTATAGGGGGCCCTGGCGCACGAATCTGTGCAGCGGGAACGACCTCGGACCACCAGGGGCCGAGACAACCTCCGTCTCATGTGGCCGGACACTCAGGGTCAGGGAAAAATCCAATATATATCTGGTGATATCTCGGGTGCTATTAGAGATAGCGCAATAAACCAAAGTGCATTCTCTGCAGGAAGTCCTGGCGCATGATTCTGTGCAGCGGGAACGACCACGGTCCACCAGGGGCCGAGAAAATGGCCGTCTCATGGGGCCGGACTGTAAGGGTTAGGGAAAAACACAATATATATCTGGTGATATCTAGGGTGCTATTAGAGATAGCGCAATAAATCAAAGTGCATTGTCTGTAGGAGGCACTGGCGAATGAATCTGTGCAGCAGGAACGACCTCGGACCACCAGGGGCCGAGAAAATTACAGATATTCGGAATCCGTCACCCAAGGTCATGTAAAAATCCAGTATATATCTGGTGATATCTCGGGTGCTATTACAGATAGCGCAATAAACCAAAGTGCTTTGTCTGCGGGAGGCCCTGTCGCATGAATCTGGGCAGCGGCAACGACCTCGGACCACCAGGGGCCGAGAAAATCACCGTCTCATGGGGCCGGACTGTCAGGGTCAGGGAAAAATCCAATATATATCTGGTTATATCTCGGGTGCTCTTACAGATACCGCACTAAACCAAACTGAATTATATGCAGGGGGCACTGGCGCATGAATCTGTGCAGCGGGAACGACCTCGGACCACCAGGGGCCGAGAAAACCACCGTCTAATGGGGCCGGACTGTCATGGTCAGGGAAAAATCCATTATATATCTGGTGATATCTCGGGTGCTATTAGAGATAGCGCAATAAATCAAAGTGCATTGTCTGTAGGAGGTCCTGTCGCATGAATCTGTGCAGAGGGAACGACCTCGGAGCACCATCGGCAGAGAAAACCACAGTCTCATGGGGTCGGACACTCAGGGTCAGGGAAAAATCCAATATATATCTGGTGATATCTCGGGTGCTATTAGAGATAGCGCAATAAATGAAAGTAAATTATCTGCAGGGGGCCCTGGCGCATGAATCTGTGCAGCGGGAACGACCTCGGCCCACCAGGGGCCGAGAAAATCACAGTCTCATTCGGCCGGACACTCAGGGTCTGGGGAAAATCCAATATATATCTGGTGATATCTCGGGTCCTATTACAGATAGCGAAATAAATCAAAGTGCATTGTCTGTAGGAGGCCCTGGCGCATGAATGTGGCCAGCGGGAACGACCTTGTACCACCAGGGGCCGAGACAACCACCGTCTCATGGGGCCGGACACTCAGGGTCAGGGGAAAATCCAATATATATCTGGTGATATCTCGGGTGCTATTGGAGATAGCGCAATAAGCCAAAGGGAATTATCTGCAGGAGGCTCTGGCGCATGCATCTGTGCAGCGGGAACGACCTAGCACCACCAGGGGCCGAGAAAACCACCGTCTCATGGGGCCGGACACTCAGGGTAAGGGAAAAATCAAATATATATCTGGTGATATCTCGGGTGCAATTACAGATAGCGCAATAATTCAAAGTGCATTGTCTGTAGGAGGACCTGGCGCACGAATCTGTGCAGCGGGAACGACCTCGGACCACCACGGGCCGAGAAAATTACAGATTTTCGGTATCCGCCACCCAAAGTCATGTAAAAATCCAGCATATATATGGAGCTTTCTCCGGTGATATTACAGATAGCACAATAAATCAAAGTGCACAGTCTGTAGGAGGCCCCGGCGCATGAATCTGGGAAGCGGGAACGACCTCGGCCCACCAGGGGCCGAGAAAATCACAGTCTCATTCGGCCGGACACTCAGGGTCAGGGAAAAATCCAATATATATCTGGTGATATCTCGGGTACTATTAGAGATAGCGCAGTAAACCACAGTGAATTATCTGCAGGAGGCACTGGCGCATGAATCCGTGCAGCGGGAACGTCCTCGGACCTCCAGGGGCCGAGACAAGCACCGTCTCATGGGGCCGGACACTCAGGGTCAGGGTAAAATCCAATATATATCTGGTGATATCTCTGGTGCTATTACAGATAGCGCAATAAATCAAAGTGCATTGTCTGTAGGAGGCCCTGGCTCATGAATCTGTGCAGCGGGAACGACCTCGTACCACCAGGGGCCGAGAAAACCACCGTCTCATGGGGTCGGACACTCAGGATCAGGTAAAAATCCAATATAAATCTGTTGATATCTCGGGTGCTATTACAGATAGCGCAATAAATCAAAGTGCATTGTCTGTAGGAGGCCCTAGCGCATGAATCAGTGCAGCGGGAACGACCTCGGACCACCAGGGGCCGAGAAAACCATCGACACATGCGGCCGGACTGTCAGGGTCAAGGAAAAATCCAATATATATCTGGTGATATCTCGGGTGCTATTAGAGATAGCGCAATAAATCAAAGTGAATTATCTGCAGGGGGCACTGGCGCATGAATCTGAGAAGCGGGACCGACCACGGACCACGAGGGACCGAGAAAACCATCGACACATGGGGCCGGACTGTCAGGGTCAAGGAAAAATCCAATATATATCTGGTGATATCTCGGGTGCTATTAGGGATAGCGAAATAGATCAAAGTGCATTGTCTGCAGGAGGCCCTGGCGCATGAATCTGTGCAGCGGGAACGATCTCGGACCAACAGGGGCCGAGAAAACCACCGACACATGGGGTCGGACACTCAGGGTCAGGGAAAAATCCAATATATATCTGGTGATATCTCGGGTGCTATTAGAGATAGCGCAATAAACCAAAGTGAATTATCTGCAGGAGGCCCTGGCGCATGAATCGGTGCAGCGGGAACGACCTCGGACAACCAGGGGCCGAGAAAACCACCGTTCCATGGGGCCGGACACTCAGGGTCAGGGGAAAATCCAATATATATCTGGTGATATCTCGGGTGCTATTAGAGATAGCGCAATAAACCAAAGTGAATTATCTATAGGGGGCCCTGGCGCACGAATCTGTGCAGCGGGAACGACCTCGGACCACCAGGGGCCGAGACAACCTCCGTCTCATGTGGCCGGACACTCAGGGTCAGGGAAAAATCCAATATATATCTGGTGATATCTCGGGTGCTATTAGAGATAGCGCAATAAACCAAAGTGCATTCTCTGCAGGAAGTCCTGGCGCATGATTCTGTGCAGCGGGAACGACCACGGTCCACCAGGGGCCGAGAAAATGGCCGTCTCATGGGGCCGGACTGTAAGGGTTAGGGAAAAACACAATATATATCTGGTGATATCTAGGGTGCTATTAGAGATAGCGCAATAAATCAAAGCGCATTGTCTGTAGGAGGCACTGGCGAATGAATCTGTGCAGCAGGAACGACCTCGGACCACCAGGGGCCGAGAAAATTACAGATATTCGGAATCCGTCACCCAAGGTCATGTAAAAATCCAGTATATATCTGGTGATATCTCGGGTGCTATTACAGATAGCGCAATAAACCAAAGTGCTTTGTCTGCGGGAGGCCCTGTCGCATGAATCTGGGCAGCGGCAACGACCTCGGACCACCAGGGGCCGAGAAAATCACCGTCTCATGGGGCCGGACTGTCAGGGTCAGGGAAAAATCCAATATATATCTGGTTATATCTCGGGTGCTCTTACAGATACCGCACTAAACCAAACTGAATTATATGCAGGGGGCACTGGCGCATGAATCTGTGCAGCGGGAACGACCTCGGACCACCAGGGGCCGAGAAAACCACCGTCTAATGGGGCCGGACTGTCATGGTCAGGGAAAAATCCATTATATATCTGGTGATATCTCGGGTGCTATTAGAGATAGCGCAATAAATCAAAGTGCATTGTCTGTAGGAGGCCCTGTCGCATGAATCTGTGCAGAGGGAACGACCTCGGAGCACCATCGGCAGAGAAAACCACAGTCTCATGGGGTCGGACACTCAGGGTCAGGGAAAAATCCAATATATATCTGGTGATATCTCGGGTGCTATTAGAGATAGCGCAATAAATGAAAGTAAATTATCTGCAGGGGGCCCTGGCGCATGAATCTGTGCAGCGGGAACGACCTCGGCCCACCAGGGGCCGAGAAAATCACAGTCTCATTCGGCCGGACACTCAGGGTCTGGGGAAAATCCAATATATATCTGGTGATATCTCGGGTCCTATTACAGATAGCGAAATAAATCAAAGTGCATTGTCTGTAGGAGGCCCTGGCGCATGAATGTGGCCAGCGGGAACGACCTTGTACCACCAGGGGCCGAGACAACCACCGTCTCATGGGGCCGGACACTCAGGGTCAGGGGAAAATCCAATATATATCTGGTGATATCTCGGGTGCTATTGGAGATAGCGCAATAAGCCAAAGGGAATTATCTGCAGGAGGCTCTGGCGCATGCATCTGTGCAGCGGGAACGACCTAGCACCACCAGGGGCCGAGAAAACCACCGTCTCATGGGGCCGGACACTCAGGGTAAGGGAAAAATCAAATATATATCTGGTGATATCTCGGGTGCAATTACAGATAGCGCAATAATTCAAAGTGCATTGTCTGTAGGAGGACCTGGCGCACGAATCTGTGCAGCGGGAACGACCTCGGACCACCACGGGCCGAGAAAATTACAGATTTTCGGTATCCGCCACCCAAAGTCATGTAAAAATCCAGCATATATATGGAGCTTTCTCCGGTGATATTACAGATAGCACAATAAATCAAAGTGCACAGTCTGTAGGAGGCCCCGGCGCATGAATCTGGGAAGCGGGAACGACCTCGGCCCACCAGGGGCCGAGAAAATCACAGTCTCATTCGGCCGGACACTCAGGGTCAGGGAAAAATCCAATATATATCTGGTGATATCTCGGGTACTATTAGAGATAGCGCAGTAAACCACAGTGAATTATCTGCAGGAGGCACTGGCGCATGAATCCGTGCAGCGGGAACGTCCTCGGACCTCCAGGGGCCGAGACAAGCACCGTCTCATGGGGCCGGACACTCAGGGTCAGGGTAAAATCCAATATATATCTGGTGATATCTCTGGTGCTATTACAGATAGCGCAATAAATCAAAGTGCATTGTCTGTAGGAGGCCCTGGCGCACGAATCTGTGCAGCGGGAACGACCTCGGACCACCAGGGGCCGAGAAAACCACCGTCTCATGGGGCCGAACACTCAGGGTCAGTGAAAAATCCAATATATATCTGGTGATATCTCGGGTGCTATTACAGATAGCGCAATAAATCAAAGTGCATTGTCTGTAGGAGGCCCTGATGCATGAATCTGTGCAGCGGGAACGACCTCGGACCACCAGGGGCCGAGAAAACCACAGTCTCATGGGGCCGGACACTCAGGGTCAGGGAAAAATCCAATATATATCTGGTGATATCTTGGGTGCTATTAGAGATAGCGCAATAAACTTAAGTGAATTATCTGCAGGAGGCCCTGGCGCATGAATCTGTGCAGCGGGAACGACCTCGGACCACCAGGGGCCGAGACAACCACCCTCTCATGGGGCCGGACACTGAGGGTCAGGGTAAAATCCAATATATATCTGGTGATATTTCTGGTGCTATTACATATAGCGCAATAAATCAAAGTGCATTGTCAGTAGGAGGCCCTGGCTCATGAATCCGTGCAGAGGGAACGACCTCAGACCACCAGGGGCCTAGAAAACCACAGTCTCATGGGGCCGGACACTCAGGGTCAGGGGAAAATCCAATATATATCTGGTGATATCTCGGGTGCTATTAGAGATAGCGCAATAAGTCAAAGTGCATTGTCCGTAGGAGGCCCTGGCGCACGAATCTGTGCAGCGGGAACGACCTCGGACCACCAGGGGCCGAGAAAACCACCGTCTCATGGGGCCGGACACTCAGGGTCAGTGAAAAATCCAATATATATCTGGTGATATCTCGGGGGCTATTACAGATAGCGCAATAAGTCAAAGTGCATTGTCTGTAGGAGGCCCTGGCGCCTGAATCTGTGCAGTGGGAACGACCTCGGACAACCAGGGGACGAGAAAACCACAGTCTCATGGGGCCGGACACTCAGGGTCAGGGGAAAATCCAATATATATCTGGTGATATCTCGGGTGCTATTAGAGATAGCGCAATAAACCAAAGTGAATTATCTGCAGGAGGCCCTGGCGCATGAAACAGTGCAACGGGAACGACCTCGGACCACCAGGCGCCGAGAAAACCACAGTCTCATGGGGCCGGACACTCAGGGTCAGGGGAAAATCCAATATATATCTGGTGATATCTCGGGTGCTATTAGATACAGCGCAATAAACCAAAGTGAATTATCTGCAGGAGGCCCTGGCGCATGCATCTGTGCAGCGGGAACGACCTAGGACCACCAGGGGCCGAGAAAACCACCGTCTCATGGGACCGGACACTCAGGGTCAGGGGAAAATCCAATATATATCTGGTAATATCTCGGCTGCTATTACCGATAGCGCAATAAATCAAAGTAAATTATCTGCAGCAGGCCCTGGCGCATGAATCTGTGCAACGGGAACGACCTCGGACCACCAGGGGCCGAGAAAACCACAGTCTCATGGGGCCGGACACTCAGGGTCAGGGAAAAATCCAATATATATCTGGTGATATCTTAGGTGCTATTAGAGATAGCGCAATAAACCAAAGTGAATTATCTGCAGGACGCCCTGCCGCATGAATCTGTGCAACGGGAACGACCTCGGACCACCAGGGGCCGAGAAAACCACAGTCTCCTGGGGCCGGACACGCAGGGTCAGGGTAAAATCCAATATAAATCTGGTGATATCTCGGGTACTATTAGAGATAGCGCAGTAAACCAAAGTGAATTATCTGCAGGAGGCACTGGCGCATGAATCTCTGCAGCGGGAACGTCCTCGGACCTCCAGGGGCCGAGACAACCACCGTCTCATTGGGCCGGACACTCAGGGTCAGGGTAAAAAACAATATATATCTGGTGATATCTCTGGTGCTATTACAGATAGCGCAATAAATCAAAGTGCATTGTGTGTAGAAGGCCCTGGCGCACGAATCTGTGCAGCGGGAACGACCTCGGACCACCAGGGGCCGAGAAAATCACCGTCTCATGGGGCCGGACTGTCAGGATCAGGAAAAATCCAATATATAACTGGTGATATCTCGGGTGCTATTAGAGATAGCGCAATAAATCAAAGCGCATTGTCTGTAGCAGGCACTGGCGCATGAATCTGTGCAGCGGGAACGACCTCGGACCACCAGGGGCCGAGAAAGCCACCGTCCCATGGGGCCGGAAACTCAGGGTCAGGGGAAAATCCAATATATATATTCCGATATCTCGGGTGCTATTAGAGATAGCGCAATAAACCAAAGTGAATAATCTGCAGGAGGCCCTGGCGCATGAATCTGTGCAGCGGGAACGTCCTCGGACCACCAGGGGCCGAGAATACCACAGTCTCATGGGGCCGCACACTCAGGGTCAGAGAAAAATCCAATATATATCTGGTGATATCTCGGGTGCTATTACAGATAGAGCAATAAATCAAAGTGCATTGTCTGTAGGAGGCCCTGGCGCATGAATCTGGCCAGCGGGAACGACCTCGGACAACCAGGGGCCGAGAAAACCACTGTCTCATGGGGCAGGACACTCGGGGTCAGGGAAAATCCAATATATATCTGGTGATATCTAGGGTGCTATTAGAGATAGGGCAATAATTCAAAGTGCATTGTCCGTAGGAGGCCCTTGCGCATGAATCTGGCCAGCGGGAACGACCTCGAACCACCAGGGGCCGAGAAAACCACCGTCCCATGGGGCCGAGCACTCAGGGTCAGGGAAAAATCCAATATATATCTGGTGATATCTCGGGTGCTATTAGAGATAGCGCAATAAACCAAAGTGAATTATCTGTAGCAGGCCCTGGCGCGTGAATCTGTGGAGCGGTAACGACCTCGGACCACCAGGGGCCGAGTAAACCCCCGTCTCATGGGGTCAGACACTCAGGGTCAGGGAAAAATCCAATATATATCTGGTGATATCTCGGGTGCTACTAGAGATAGCGCAATAAACCAAAGTGAATTATCTGCAGGAGGCCCTGGCGCATGAATCTGTGCAGCGGGAACGATCTCGGACCATCAGGGGCCGAGAAAATCACCGTCTCATGGGGCCGGACACTCAGGGCCAGGGAAAAATCCAATATATATCTGGTGATATCTCGGGTGCTATTAGAGATAGCGCAATAAACCAAAGTGAATTATCTGTAGCAGGCCCTGGCGCATGAATCTGTGCAGCGGTAACGACCTCAGACCACCAGGGGCCGAGAAAACCACCGACACATGGGGCCGGACTGTCAGGGTCAGGGAAAAATCCAATATATATCTGGTGATATCTCGGGTGCTATTAGAGATAGCGCACTAAACCAAAGTGAATTATCTGCAGGAGGCCCTGGCGCATGAATCTGTGCAGCGGGAACGATCTCGGACCATCAGGGGCCGAGAAAATCACCGTCTCATGGGGCCGGACACTCAGGGCCAGGGAAAAATCCAATATATATCTGGTGATATCTCGGGTGCTATTAGAGATAGCGCAATAAATCAAAGTGAATTATCTGTAGCAGGCCCTGGCGCATGAATCTGTGCAGCGGTAACGACCTCGGACCACCAGGGGCCGAGTAAACCCCCGTCTCATGGGGTCGGACACTCAGGGTCAGGGAAAAATCCAATATATATCTGGTGATATCTCGGGTGCTATTAGAGATAGCGCAATAAACCAACGTGAATTATCTATAGGAGGCCCTGGCGCATGAATCTGTGCAGCGGGAACGAGTTCGGACCACCAGGGACCGAGAAAATCACCGTCTCATGGGGCCGGACACTCAAGGTCAGGGGAAAATCCAATATATATCTGGTGATATCTAGGGTGCTATTAGAGATAGGGCAATAATTCAAAGTGCATTGTCCGTAGGAGGCCCTTGCGCATGAATCTGGCCAGCGGGAACGACCTCGAACCACCAGGGGCCGAGAAAACCACCGTCCCATGGGGCCGGACACTCAGGGTCAGGGAAAAAACCAATATATATCTGGTGATATCTCGGGTGCTATTAGAGATAGCGCAATAAATCAAAGTGCATTGTCTGTAGCAGGCACTGGCGCATGAATCTGTGCAGCGGGAACGGCCTCGGACCACCAGGGGCCGAGAAAACCACCGACACATGGGGCCGGACTCTCAGGACACTGAAAAATCCAATACATATCTGGTGATATCTCGGGTGCTATTAGAGATAGCGCAATAAACCAGAGGGAATTATCTGCAGGAGGCCCCGGTGCATGAATCTGTGCAGCGGGAACCACCTCGGACCTCCAGGGGCCGAGAAAACCACCGTCTCATGGGGCCGGACACTCAGGGTCAGGGGAAAATCCAATATATATCTGGTGATATCTCGCGTGCTCTTACAGATAGCGCAATAAATCAAAGTGCATTGTCTGTAGGAGGCCCTGGCGCATGAATCTGTGCAGCGGGAACGCCCTCGGACCACCAGGGGCCGAGAAAATCACCGTCTCATGGGGCCGGACTGTCAGTGTCAGGGAAAAATCCAATATATATCTGGTGTTATCTCGGGTGCTATTACAGATAGCGCAATAAACCAAAGTGAATTATCTGCAGGAGGCCCTGGCGCATGAATCTGGGCAGCAGGAACGACGTCGGCACACCAGGGGCCAAAATAATTACAGATTTTCGGTATCCGTCACCCAAGGTCATGTAAAAGTTCAGCATATATCTGGTGATATATCGGGTGCTATTACAGATAGCGCAATAAATCAAAGTGCATTGTCTGTAGGAGGCCCTGGCTCATGAATCTGTGCAGCGGGAACGACCTCGTACCACCAGGGGCCGAGAAAACCGCAGTATCATGGGGCCGGACACTCAGGGTCAGGGGAAAATCCAATATTTATCTGGTGATATCTCGGGTGCTATTAGAGATAGCGCAATAAATCAAAGTGCATTGTCTGCAGGAGGCCCTGGCGCATGAATCTGTGCAGCGGTATCTACCTCGGTCCACCAGGGTCCGAGAAAATCACCGACACATGGGGCCGGGCACCCAGGGTCAGGGAAAAATCCAATATATATCTGGTGATATCTCGGGTGCTATTAGAGATAGCGCAATTATTCAAAGTGCAAGCTCTGCAGGAGGTCCTAGCGCATGAATCTTTGCAGCGGGAACGACCTCGGACCACCAGGGGCCGAGAAAACTACCGTCTCATGGGGTCGGACACTCAGGGTCAGGGAAAAATCCAATATATATCTGGTGATATCTCGGGTGCTATTATAGATAGCGCAATAAATCAAAGTGCATTGTCTGTAGGAGGCCCTGGCGCATGAATCTGTGCAGCGGGAACGACCTCGGACCACCAGGGGCCGAGAAAACTACAGTCTCATGGGGCCGGACTGTCAGGGTCAGGGAAAATCCAATATATATCTGGTGTTATCTCGGGTGCTATTACAGATAGCGCAATAAACCAAAGTTAATTATCTGCAGGAGGCCCTGGCGCATGAATCTGGGCAGCAGCAACGACGTCGGCACACCAGGGGCCAAAATAATTACAGATTTTCGGTATCCGTCACCCAAGGTCATGTAAAAGTTCAGCATATATCTGGTGATATCTCGGGTGCTATTACAGATAGCGCAATAAAGCAAAGTGAATTATCTGCAGGAGGCCCCGGCGCATGAATCTGTGCAGCGGGAACGACCTCGGACCACCAGGGGCCGAGAAAACCACCGTCCCGTGGGGCCGGACACTTAGGGTCAGTGAAAAATCCAATATATATCTGGTGATATCTCGGGTGCTATTAGAGATAGCGCAATAAATCAAAGTGCATTGTCTGCAGGAGGCCCTGGCGCATGAATCTGTGCAGCGGTATCTACCTCGGTCCACCAGGGTCCGAGAAAACCATCGACACATGGGGCCGGACTGTCAGGGTCAAGGAAAAATCCAATATATATCTGGTGATATCTCGGGTGCTATTAGGGATAGCGAAATAGATCAAAGTGCATTGTCTGCAGGAGGCCCTGGCGCATGAATCTGTGCAGCGGGAACGATCTCGGACCAACAGGGGCCGAGAAAACCACCGTCCCGAGGGGCCGGACACTTAGGGTCA
The DNA here is from genome assembly GCF_051020985.1 of Nomia melanderi. Classification (NCBI taxonomy): domain Eukaryota; kingdom Metazoa; phylum Arthropoda; class Insecta; order Hymenoptera; family Halictidae; genus Nomia; species Nomia melanderi. The sequence continues at coordinate 885,613 of NW_027475149.1, read as the reverse complement.
GTGAAAAATCCAATATATATCTGGTGATATCTCGGGTGCTATTACAGATAGCGCAATAAGTCAAAGTGAATTATCTGCAGGAGGCCCTGGCGCATGAATCTGTGCATCGGGAACGACCTCGGACCACCAGGGGCCGAGTAAACCACAGTCTCATGGGGCCGGACACTCAGGGTCAGGGTAAAATCCAATATATATCTGGTGATATCTCGGGTGCTATTACAGATAGCGCAATAAATCAAAGTGCATTGTCGGTAGGAGGCCCTGGCGCATGAATCTGTACAGTGGGAACGTCCTCGGACCAACATCGGCAGAGAAAACCACAGTCTCATGGGTTCGGACACTCAGGGTCAGGGAAAAATCTAATATATATCTGGTGATATCTTGGGTGCTATTAGAGATAGCGCAATAAACCAAAGTGAATGATCTGCAGGAGGCCCTGGCGCATGAATCTGTGCAGCGGGAACGACCTCGGACCACCAGGGGCCGAGACAACCACCGTCTCATGGGTCCGGACACTCATGGTCAGGGTAAAATCCAATATATATCTGGTGATATCTCGGTTGCTATTACATATAGCGCAATAAATCAAAGAGCATTGTCTGTAGGAGGCCCTGGCTCATGAATCTGTGCAGCGGGAACGACCTCGTACCACCAGGGGCCGAGAAAACCGCAGTATCATGGGGCCGGACACTCAGGGTCAGGGAAAAATCCAATATATATCTGGCGATATCTTGGGTGCTATTAGAGATAGCGCAATAAACCAAAATGAATTATCTGCAGGAGGCCCCGGCGCATGAATCTGTGCAGCGGGAACGACCTCGGACCACCAGGGGCCGAGAAAACCACCGTCCCGAGGGGCCGGACACTTAGGGTCAGTGAAAAATCCAATATATATCTGGTGATATCTCGGGTGCTATTACAGATAGCGCAATAAATCAAAGTGCATTGTCTGTAGGAGGCCCTGGCGCATGAATCTGTGCAGCGGGAACGACCTCGGAACAACGTCGGCAGAGAAAACCACAGTCTCATGGGTTCGGACACTCAGGGTCAGGGAAAAATCCAATATATATCTGGTGATATCTTGGGTGCTATTAGAGATAGCGCAATAAACCAAAGTGAATGATCTGCAGGAGGCCCTGGCGCATGAATCTGTGCAGCCGGAACGACCTCGGACCACCAGGGGCCGAGAAAACCACCGTCCCGAGGGGCCGGACACTTAGGGTCAGTGAAAAATCCAATATATATCTGGTGATATCTCGGGTGCTATTACAGATAGCGCAATAAGTCAAAGTGAATTATCTGCAGGAGGCCCTGGCGCATGAATCTGTGCAGCGGGAACGAGTTCGGACCACCAGGGACCGAGAAAATCACCGTCTCATGGGGCCGGACACTCAGGGTCAGGGGAAAATCCAATATATATCTGGTGATATCTCGGGTGATCTTACAGATAGCGCACTAAACCAACGTGAATTATCTGCAGGGGCCCTGGCGCATGAATCTGTGCTGTGGGAACGGCCTCGGAAAACCAGATGCCGAGAAAACCACCGACACATGGGGCCGGACTGTCAGGGTCAGGGAAAAATCCAATATATATCTGGTGATATCTCGGGTGCTATTAGAGATAGCGCACTAAACCAAAGCGAATTATCTATAGGAGGCCCTGGCGCATGAATCTGGCCAGCGGGAACGACCTCGGACCACCAGGGGCCGAGAAAACCACCGTCTCATGGGGCCGGACACTCCGGGTCAGGGGAAAATCCAATATATATCTGGTGATATCTAGGGTGCTATTAGAGATAGGGCAATAATTCAAAGTGCATTGACTGTAGCAGGCACTGGCGCATGAATCTGTGCAGCGGGAACGACCTCGGACCACCAGGGGCCGAGAAAGCCACCGTCCCATGGGGCCGGAAACTCAGGGTAAGGGAAAAATCCAATATATATCTGGTGATATCTCGGGTGCTATTACAGATAGCGCCATAAATCAAAGTGCATTGTCTGTAGCAGGCACTGGCGCATGAATCTGTGCAGCGGGAACGACTTCGGAGCACCAGGGGCCGAGAAAACCACCGACACATGGGGCCGGACTGTCAGTGTCAGGGAAAAATCCAATATATATCTGGTGATATCTCGGGTGCTATTAGAGATAGCGCACTAAACCAAAGTGAATTATCTGCAGGGGCCCTGGCGCATGAATCTGTGCTGTGGGAACGGCCTCGGACCACCAGGGGCCGAGAAAACCACCGACACATGGGGCCGGACTCTCAGGACAGGGAAAAATCCAATACATATCTGGTGATATCTCGGGTGCTATTAGAGATAGCGCAATAAACCAGAGGGAATTATCTGCAGGAGGCCCCGGTGCATGAATCTGTGCAGCGGGAACCACCTCGGACCACCAGGGGCCGAGAAAACCACCGTCTCATGGGGCCGGGCACTCAGGGTAAGGGGAAAATCCAATATATATATGGTGATATCTCGCGTGCTCTTACAGATAGCGCAATAAATCAAAGTGCATTGTCTGTAGGAGGCCCTGGCGCATGAATCTGTGCAGCGGGAACGCCCTCGGACCACCAGGGGCCGAGAAAATCACCGTCTCATGGGGCCGGACTGTCAGTGTCAGGGAAAAATCCAATATATATCTGCTGTTATCTCGGGTGCTATTAGAGATAGCGCAATAAATCAAAGTGCATTGTCTGTAGCAGGCACTGGCGCATGAATCTGTGCAGCGGGAACGACTTCGGAGCACCAGGGGCCGAGAAAACCACCGACACATGGAGCCGGACTGTCAGTGTCAAGGAAAAATCCAATATATATCTGGTGATATCTCGGGTGCTATTAGAGATAGCGCACTAAACCAAAGTGAATTATCTGCAGGGTCCCTGGCGCATGAATCTGTGCTCTGGGAACGGCCTCGGACCACAAGGGGCCGAGAAAACCACCGACACATGGGGCCGGACTCTCAGGACAGGGAAAAATCCAATACATATCTGGTGATATCTCGGGTGCTATTAGAGATAGCGCAATAAACCAGAGGGAATTATCTGCAGGAGGCCCCGGTGCATGAATCTGTGCAGCGGGAACCACCTCGGACCTCCAGGGGCCGAGAAAACCACCGTCTCATGGGGCCGGACACTCAGGGTCAGGGGAAAATCCAATATATATCTGGTGATATCTCACGTGCTCTTACAGATAGCGCAATAAATCAAAGTGCATTGTCTGTAGGAGGCCCTGGCGCATGAATCTGTGCAGCGGGAACGCCCTCGGACCACCAGGGGCCGAGAAAATCACCGTCTCATGGGGCCGGACTGTCAGTGTCAGGGAAAAATCCAATATATATCTGGTGTTATCTCGGGTGCTATTACAGATAGCGCAATAAACCAAAGTGAATTATCTGCAGGAGGCCCTGGCGCATGAATCTGGGCAGCAGGAACGACGTCGGCACACCAGGGGCCAAAATAATTACAGATTTTCGGTATCCGTCACCCAAGGTCATGTAAAAGTTCAGCATATATCTGGTGATATATCGGGTGCTATTACAGATAGCGCAATAAATCAAAGTGCATTGTCTGTAGGAGGCCCTGGCTCATGAATCTGTGCAGCGAGAACGACCTCGTACCACCAGGGGCCGAGAAAACCGCAGTATCATGGGGCCGGACACTCAGGGTCAGGGGAAAATCCAATATTTATCTGGTGATATCTCGGGTGCTATTAGAGATAGCGCAATAAATCAAAGTGCATTGTCTGCAGGAGGCCCTGGCGCATGAATCTGTGCAGCGGGAACGCCCTCGGACCACCAGGGGCCGAGAAAATCACCGTCTCATGGGGCCGGACTGTCAGTGTCAGGGAAAAATCCAATATATATCTGGTGTTATCTCGGGTGCTATTACAGATAGCGCAATAAACCAAAGTGAATTATCTGCAGGAGGCCCTGGCGCATGAATCTGGGCAGCAGGAACGACGTCGGCACACCAGGGGCCAAAATAATTACAGATTTTCGGTATCCGTCACCCAAGGTCATGTAAAAGTTCAGCATATATCTGGTGATATATCGGGTGCTATTACAGATAGCGCAATAAATCAAAGTGCATTGTCTGTAGGAGGCCCTGGCTCATGAATCTGTGCAGCGGGAACGACCTCGTACCACCAGGGGCCGAGAAAACCGCAGTATCATGGGGCCGGACACTCAGGGTCAGGGGAAAATCCAATATTTATCTGGTGATATCTCGGGTGCTATTAGAGATAGCGCAATAAATCAAAGTGCATTGTCTGCAGGAGGCCCTGGCGCATGAATCTGTGCAGCGGTATCTACCTCGGTCCACCAGGGTCCGAGAAAATCACCGACACATGGGGCCGGGCACCCAGGGTCAGGGAAAAATCCAATATATATCTGGTGATATCTCGGGTGCTATTAGAGATAGCGCAATTATTCAAAGTGCAAGCTCTGCAGGAGGTCCTAGCGCATGAATCTTTGCAGCGGGAACGACCTCGGACCACCAGGGGCCGAGAAAACTACCGTCTCATGGGGTCGGACACTCAGGGTCAGGGAAAAATCCAATATATATCTGGTGATATCTCGGGTGCTATTATAGATAGCGCAATAAATCAAAGTGCATTGTCTGTAGGAGGCCCTGGCGCATGAATCTGTGCAGCGGGAACGTCCTCGGACCACCAGGGGCCGAGAAAACTACAGTCTCATGGGGCCGGACTGTCAGGGTCAGGGAAAATCCAATATATATCTGGTGTTATCTCGGGTGCTATTACAGATAGCGCAATAAACCAAAGTTAATTATCTGCAGGAGGCCCTGGCGCATGAATCTGGGCAGCAGCAACGACGTCGGCACACCAGGGGCCAAAATAATTACAGATTTTCGGTATCCGTCACCCAAGGTCATGTAAAAGTTCAGCATATATCTGGTGATATCTCGGGTGCTATTACAGATAGCGCAATAAACCAAAGTGAATTATCTGCAGGAGGCCCCGGCGCATGAATCTGTGCAGCGGGAACGACCTCGGACCACCAGGGGCCGAGAAAACCACCGTCCCGTGGGGCCGGACACTTAGGGTCAGTGAAAAATCCAATATATATCTGGTGATATCTCGGGTGCTATTAGAGATAGCGCAATAAATCAAAGTGCATTGTCTGCAGGAGGCCCTGGCGCATGAATCTGTGCAGCGGTATCTACCTCGGTCCACCAGGGTCCGAGAAAACCATCGACACATGGGGCCGGACTGTCAGGGTCAAGGAAAAATCCAATATATATCTGGTGATATCTCGGGTGCTATTAGGGATAGCGAAATAGATCAAAGTGCATTGTCTGCAGGAGGCCCTGGCGCATGAATCTGTGCAGCGGGAACGATCTCGGACCAACAGGGGCCGAGAAAACCACCGACACATGGGGTCGCACTCCCAAGGTCATGTAAAAACCCAGGATGTATCTGATGATATCTCGGGTGCTATTAGAGATAGCGCAATAAATCAATGTGCATTGTCTGTAGGAGGCACTGGCGAATGAATCTGTGCAGCAGGAACGACCTCGGACCACCAGGGGCCGAGAAAATTACAGATATTCGGAATCCGTCACCCAAGGTCATGTAAAAATCCAGCATATATCTGGTGATATCTCGGGTGCTATTACAGATAGCGCAATAAACCAAAGTGCTTTGTCTGCGGGAGGCCCTGTCGCATGAATCTGTGCAGCGGCAACGACGTCGGACCACCAGGGGCCGAGAAAACCTCCGTCTCATGGGGCCGGACACTCAGGGTCAGGGAAAAATCAAATATATATCTGGTGATATCTCGGCTGCTATTAGAGATAGCGCAATAAACCAAAGTGAATTATCTGCAGGATGCCCTGGCGCATGCTTGTGTGCAGCGGGAACGACCTCGGACCACCAGGGGCCAAGAAAACCGCCGTCTCATGGGGCCGGACACTCAGGGTCAGGGAAAAATCCAATATATATCTGGCGATATCTTGGGTGCTATTAGAGATAGCGCAATAAACCAAAGTGAATTATCTGCAGGAGGCCCCGGCGCATGAATCTGTGCAGCGGGAACGACCTCGGACCACCAGGGGCCGAGAAAACCACCGTCCCGAGGGGCCGGACACTTAGGGTCAGTGAAAAATCCAATATATATCTGGTGATATCTCGGGTGCTATTACAGATAGCGCAATAAATCAAAGTGCATTGTCTGTAGGAGGCCCTGGCGCATGAATCTGTGCAGCGGGAACGACCTCGGAACAACGTCGGCAGAGAAAACCACAGTCTCATGGGTTCGGACACTCAGGGTCAGGGAAAAATCCAATATATATCTGGTGATATCTTGGGTGCTATTAGAGATAGCGCAATAAACCAAAGTGAATGATCTGCAGGAGGCCCTGGCGCATGAATCTGTGCAGCCGGAACGACCTCGGACCACCAGGGGCCGAGAAAACCACCGTCCCGAGGGGCCGGACACTTAGGGTCAGTGAAAAATCCAATATATATCTGGTGATATCTCGGGTGCTATTACAGATAGCGCAATAAGTCAAAGTGAATTATCTGCAGGAGGCCCTGGCGCATGAATCTGTGCAGCGGGAACGAGTTCGGACCACCAGGGACCGAGAAAATCACCGTCTCATGGGGCCGGACACTCAGGGTCAGGGGAAAATCCAATATATATCTGGTGATATCTCGGGTGATCTTACAGATAGCGCACTAAACCAACGTGAATTATCTGCAGGGGCCCTGGCGCATGAATCTGTGCTGTGGGAACGGCCTCGGAAAACCAGATGCCGAGAAAACCACCGACACATGGGGCCGGACTGTCAGGGTCAGGGAAAAATCCAATATATATCTGGTGATATCTCGGGTGCTATTAGAGATAGCGCACTAAACCAAAGCGAATTATCTATAGGAGGCCCTGGCGCATGAATCTGGCCAGCGGGAACGACCTCGGACCACCAGGGGCCGAGAAAACCACCGTCTCATGGGGCAGGACACTCCGGGTCAGGGGAAAATCCAATATATATCTGGTGATATCTAGGGTGCTATTAGAGATAGGGCAATAATTCAAAGTGCATTGACTGTAGCAGGCACTGGCGCATGAATCTGTGCAGCGGGAACGACCTCGGACCACCAGGGGCCGAGAAAGCCACCGTCCCATGGGGCCGGAAACTCAGGGTAAGGGAAAAATCCAATATATATCTGGTGATATCTCGGGTGCTATTACAGATAGCGCCATAAATCAAAGTGCATTGTCTGTAGCAGGCACTGGCGCATGAATCTGTGCAGCGGGAACGACTTCGGAGCACCAGGGGCCGAGAAAACCACCGACACATGGGGCCGGACTGTCAGTGTCAGGGAAAAATCCAATATATATCTGGTGATATCTCGGGTGCTATTAGAGATAGCGCACTAAACCAAAGTGAATTATCTGCAGGGGCACTGGCGCATGAATCTGTGAAGCGGGAACGCCCTCGGACCACCAGGGGCCGAGAAAATCACCGTCTCATGGGGCCGGACTGTCAGTGTCAGGGAAAAATCCAATATATATCTGGTGTTATCTCGGGTGCTATTACAGATAGCGCAATAAACCAAAGTGAATTATCTGCAGGAGGCCCTGGCGCATGAATCTGGGCAGCAGGAACGACGTCGGCACACCAGGGGCCAAAATAATTACAGATTTTCGGTATCCGTCACCCAAGGTCATGTAAAAGTTCAGCATATATCTGGTGATATATCGGGTGCTATTACAGATAGCGCAATAAATCAAAGTGCATTGTCTGTAGGAGGCCCTGGCTCATGAATCTGTGCAGCGGGAACGACCTCGTACCACCAGGGGCCGAGAAAACCGCAGTATCATGGGGCCGGACACTCAGGGTCAGGGGAAAATCCAATATTTATCTGGTGATATCTCGGGTGCTATTAGAGATAGCGCAATAAATCAAAGTGCATTGTCTGCAGGAGGCCCTGGCGCATGAATCTGTGCAGCGGTATCTACCTCGGTCCACCAGGGTCCGAGAAAATCACCGACACATGGGGCCGGGCACCCAGGGTCAGGGAAAAATCCAATATATATCTGGTGATATCTCGGGTGCTATTAGAGATAGCGCAATTATTCAAAGTGCAAGCTCTGCAGGAGGTCCTAGCGCATGAATCTTTGCAGCGGGAACGACCTCGGACCACCAGGGGCCGAGAAAACTACCGTCTCATGGGGTCGGACACTCAGGGTCAGGGAAAAATCCAATATATATCTGGTGATATCTCGGGTGCTATTATAGATAGCGCAATAAATCAAAGTGCATTGTCTGTAGGAGGCCCTGGCGCATGAATCTGTGCAGCGGGAACGTCCTCGGACCACCAGGGGCCGAGAAAACTACAGTCTCATGGGGCCGGACTGTCAGGGTCAGGGAAAATCCAATATATATCTGGTGATATCTCGGGTGCTATTACAGATAGCGCAATAAACCAAAGTTAATTATCTGCAGGAGGCCCTGGCGCATGAATCTGGGCAGCAGCAACGACGTCGGCACACCAGGGGCCAAAATAATTACAGATTTTCGGTATCCGTCACCCAAGGTCATGTAAAAGTTCAGCATATATCTGGTGATATCTCGGGTGCTATTACAGATAGCGCAATAAACCAAAGTGAATTATCTGCAGGAGGCCCCGGCGCATGAATCTGTGCAGCGGGAACGACCTCGGACCACCAGGGGCCGAGAAAACCACCGTCCCGTGGGGCCGGACACTTAGGGTCAGTGAAAAATCCAATATATATCTGGTGATATCTCGGGTGCTATTAGAGATAGCGCAATAAATCAAAGTGCATTGTCTGCAGGAGGCCCTGGCGCATGAATCTGTGCAGCGGTATCTACCTCGGTCCACCAGGGTCCGAGAAAACCATCGACACATGGGGCCGGACTGTCAGGGTCAAGGAAAAATCCAATATATATCTGGTGATATCTCGGGTGCTATTAGGGATAGCGAAATAGATCAAAGTGCATTGTCTGCAGGAGGCCCTGGCGCATGAATCTGTGCAGCGGGAACGATCTCGGACCAACAGGGGCCGAGAAAACCACCGACACATGGGGTCGCACTCCCAAGGTCATGTAAAAACCCAGGATGTATCTGATGATATCTCGGGTGCTATTAGAGATAGCGCAATAAATCAATGTGCATTGTCTGTAGGAGGCACTGGCGAATGAATCTGTGCAGCAGGAACGACCTCGGACCACCAGGGGCCGAGAAAATTACAGATATTCGGAATCCGTCACCCAAGGTCATGTAAAAATCCAGCATATATCTGGTGATATCTCGGGTGCTATTACAGATAGCGCAATAAACCAAAGTGCTTTGTCTGCGGGAGGCCCTGTCGCATGAATCTGTGCAGCGGCAACGACGTCGGACCACCAGGGGCCGAGAAAACCTCCGTCTCATGGGGCCGGACACTCAGGGTCAGGGAAAAATCAAATATATATCTGGTGATATCTCGGCTGCTATTAGAGATAGCGCAATAAACCAAAGTGAATTATCTGCAGGATGCCCTGGCGCATGCTTGTGTGCAGCGGGAACGACCTCGGACCACCAGGGGCCAAGAAAACCGCCGTCTCATGGGGCCGGACACTCAGGGTCAGGGAAAAATCCATTATATATCTGGTGATATCTCGGGTGTCATTAGAGATAGTGCGATAAAGCAAAGTGCATTGTCTGCGGGAGGGCCTGTCGCATGAATCTGTGCAGCGGCAACGACCTCGGACCACCAGGGGCCGAGAAAACCACCGTCTCATGGGGCCGGACACTCAGGGACAGGGAAAAAACCAATATTTATCTGGTGATATCTCGGGTGCTATTACAGATAGCGCAATAAATCAAAGTGCATTGTCTGTAGGAGGCCCTGGCGCATGAATCTGTGCAGCGGGAACGACCTCGGAACAACGTCGGCAGAGAAAACCACAGTCTCATGGGTTCGGACACTCAGGGTCAGGGAAAAATCCAATATATATCTGGTGATATCTTGGGTGCTATTAGAGATAGCGCAATAAACCAAAGTGAATGATCTGCAGGAGGCCCTGGCGCATGAATCTGTGCAGCCGGAACGACCTCGGACCACCAGGGGCCGAGAAAACCACCGTCCCGAGGGGCCGGACACTTAGGGTCAGTGAAAAATCCAATATATATCTGGTGATATCTCGGGTGCTATTACAGATAGCGCAATAAGTCAAAGTGAATTATCTGCAGGAGGCCCTGGCGCATGAATCTGTGCATCGGGAACGACCTCGGACCACCAGGGGCCGAGTAAACCACAGTCTCATGGGGCCGGACACTCAGGGTCAGGGTAAAATCCAATATATATCTGGTGATATCTCGGGTGCTATTACAGATAGCGCAATAAATCAAAGTGCATTGTCGGTAGGAGGCCCTGGCGCATGAATCTGTACAGTGGGAACGTCCTCGGACCAACATCGGCAGAGAAAACCACAGTCTCATGGGTTCGGACACTCAGGGTCAGGGAAAAATCTAATATATATCTGGTGATATCTTGGGTGCTATTAGAGATAGCGCAATAAACCAAAGTGAATGATCTGCAGGAGGCCCTGGCGCATGAATCTGTGCAGCGGGAACGACCTCGGACCACCAGGGGCCGAGACAACCACCGTCTCATGGGTCCGGACACTCATGGTCAGGGTAAAATCCAATATATATCTGGTGATATCTCGGTTGCTATTACATATAGCGCAATAAATCAAAGAGCATTGTCTGTAGGAGGCCCTGGCTCATGAATCTGTGCAGCGGGAACGACCTCGTACCACCAGGGGCCGAGAAAACCGCAGTATCATGGGGCCGGACACTCAGGGTCAGGGAAAAATCCAATATATATCTGGCGATATCTTGGGTGCTATTAGAGATAGCGCAATAAACCAAAGTGAATTATCTGCAGGAGGCCCCGGCGCATGAATCTGTGCAGCGGGAACGACCTCGGACCACCAGGGGCCGAGAAAACCACCGTCCCGAGGGGCCGGACACTTAGGGTCAGTGAAAAATCCAATATATATCTGGTGATATCTCGGGTGCTATTACAGATAGCGCAATAAATCAAAGTGCATTGTCTGTAGGAGGCCCTGGCGCATGAATCTGTGCAGCGGGAACGACCTCGGAACAACGTCGGCAGAGAAAACCACAGTCTCATGGGTTCGGACACTCAGGGTCAGGGAAAAATCCAATATATATCTGGTGATATCTTGGGTGCTATTAGAGATAGCGCAATAAACCAAAGTGAATGATCTGCAGGAGGCCCTGGCGCATGAATCTGTGCAGCCGGAACGACCTCGGACCACCAGGGGCCGAGAAAACCACCGTCCCGAGGGGCCGGACACTTAGGGTCAGTGAAAAATCCAATATATATCTGGTGATATCTCGGGTGCTATTACAGATAGCGCAATAAGTCAAAGTGAATTATCTGCAGGAGGCCCTGGCGCATGAATCTGTGCAGCGGGAACGAGTTCGGACCACCAGGGACCGAGAAAATCACCGTCTCATGGGGCCGGACACTCAGGGTCAGGGGAAAATCCAATATATATCTGGTGATATCTCGGGTGATCTTACAGATAGCGCACTAAACCAACGTGAATTATCTGCAGGGGCCCTGGCGCATGAATCTGTGCTGTGGGAACGGCCTCGGAAAACCAGATGCCGAGAAAACCACCGACACATGGGGCCGGACTGTCAGGGTCAGGGAAAAATCCAATATATATCTGGTGATATCTCGGGTGCTATTAGAGATAGCGCACTAAACCAAAGCGAATTATCTATAGGAGGCCCTGGCGCATGAATCTGGCCAGCGGGAACGACCTCGGACCACCAGGGGCCGAGAAAACCACCGTCTCATGGGGCCGGACACTCCGGGTCAGGGGAAAATCCAATATATATCTGGTGATATCTAGGGTGCTATTAGAGATAGGGCAATAATTCAAAGTGCATTGACTGTAGCAGGCACTGGCGCATGAATCTGTGCAGCGGGAACGACCTCGGACCACCAGGGGCCGAGAAAGCCACCGTCCCATGGGGCCGGAAACTCAGGGTAAGGGAAAAATCCAATATATATCTGGTGATATCTCGGGTGCTATTACAGATAGCGCCATAAATCAAAGTGCATTGTCTGTAGCAGGCACTGGCGCATGAATCTGTGCAGCGGGAACGACTTCGGAGCACCAGGGGCCGAGAAAACCACCGACACATGGGGCCGGACTGTCAGTGTCAGGGAAAAATCCAATATATATCTGGTGATATCTCGGGTGCTATTAGAGATAGCGCACTAAACCAAAGTGAATTATCTGCAGGGGCCCTGGCGCATGAATCTGTGCTGTGGGAACGGCCTCGGACCACCAGGGGCCGAGAAAACCACCGACACATGGGGCCGAGAAAACCACCGACACATGGGGCCGGACTCTCAGGACAGGGAAAAATCCAATACATATCTGGTGATATCTCGGGTGCTATTAGAGATAGCGCAATAAACCAGAGGGAATTATCTGCAGGAGGCCCCGGTGCATGAATCTGTGCAGCGGGAACCACCTCGGACCACCAGGGGCCGAGAAAACCACCGTCTCATGGGGCCGGGCACTCAGGGTAAGGGGAAAATCCAATATATATCTGGTGATATCTCGCGTGCTCTTACAGATAGCGCAATAAATCAAAGTGCATTGTCTGTAGGAGGCCCTGGCGCATGAATCTGTGCAGCGGGAACGCCCTCGGACCACCAGGGGCCGAGAAAATCACCGTCTCATGGGGCCGGACTGTCAGTGTCAGGGAAAAATCCAATATATATCTGCTGTTATCTCGGGTGCTATTAGAGATAGCGCAATAAATCAAAGTGCATTGTCTGTAGCAGGCACTGGCGCATGAATCTGTGCAGCGGGAACGACTTCGGAGCACCAGGGGCCGAGAAAACCACCGACACATGGAGCCGGACTGTCAGTGTCAAGGAAAAATCCAATATATATCTGGTGATATCTCGGGTGCTATTAGAGATAGCGCACTAAACCAAAGTGAATTATCTGCAGGGGCCCTGGCGCATGAATCTGTGCTCTGGGAACGGCCTCGGACCACAAGGGGCCGAGAAAACCACCGACACATGGGGCCGGACTCTCAGGACAGGGAAAAATCCAATACATATCTGGTGATATCTCGGGTGCTATTAGAGATAGCGCAATAAACCAGAGGGAATTATCTGCAGGAGGCCCCGGTGCATGAATCTGTGCAGCGGGAACCACCTCGGACCTCCAGGGGCCGAGAAAACCACCGTCTCATGGGGCCGGACACTCAGGGTCAGGGGAAAATCCAATATATATCTGGTGATATCTCGCGTGCTCTTACAGATAGCGCAATAAATCAAAGTGCATTGTCTGTAGGAGGCCCTGGCGCATGAATCTGTGCAGCGGGAACGCCCTCGGACCACCAGGGGCCGAGAAAATCACCGTCTCATGGGGCCGGACTGTCAGTGTCAGGGAAAAATCCAATATATATCTGGTGTTATCTCGGGTGCTATTACAGATAGCGCAATAAACCAAAGTGAATTATCTGCAGGAGGCCCTGGCGCATGAATCTGGGCAGCAGGAACGACGTCGGCACACCAGGGGCCAAAATAATTACAGATTTTCGGTATCCGTCACCCAAGGTCATGTAAAAGTTCAGCATATATCTGGTGATATATCGGGTGCTATTACAGATAGCGCAATAAATCAAAGTGCATTGTCTGTAGGAGGCCCTGGCTCATGAATCTGTGCAGCGGGAACGACCTCGTACCACCAGGGGCCGAGAAAACCGCAGTATCATGGGGCCGGACACTCAGGGTCAGGGGAAAATCCAATATTTATCTGGTGATATCTCGGGTGCTATTAGAGATAGCGCAATAAATCAAAGTGCATTGTCTGCAGGAGGCCCTGGCGCATGAATCTGTGCAGCGGTATCTACCTCGGTCCACCAGGGTCCGAGAAAATCACCGACACATGGGGCCGGGCACCCAGGGTCAGGGAAAAATCCAATATATATCTGGTGATATCTCGGGTGCTATTAGAGATAGCGCAATTATTCAAAGTGCAAGCTCTGCAGGAGGTCCTAGCGCATGAATCTTTGCAGCGGGAACGACCTCGGACCACCAGGGGCCGAGAAAACTACCGTCTCATGGGGTCGGACACTCAGGGTCAGGGAAAAATCCAATATATATCTGGTGATATCTCGGGTGCTATTATAGATAGCGCAATAAATCAAAGTGCATTGTCTGTAGGAGGCCCTGGCGCATGAATCTGTGCTGCGGGAACGACCTCGGACCACCAGGGGCCGAGAAAACTACAGTCTCATGGGGCCGGACTGTCAGGGTCAGGGAAAATCCAATATATATCTGGTGTTATCTCGGGTGCTATTACAGATAGCGCAATAAACCAAAGTTAATTATCTGCAGGAGGCCCTGGCGCATGAATCTGGGCAGCAGCAACGACGTCGGCACACCAGGGGCCAAAATAATTACAGATTTTCGGTATCCGTCACCCAAGGTCATGTAAAAGTTCAGCATATATCTGGTGATATCTCGGGTGCTATTACAGATAGCGCAATAAACCAAAGTGAATTATCTGCAGGAGGCCCCGGCGCATGAATCTGTGCAGCGGGAACGACCTCGGACCACCAGGGGCCGAGAAAACCACCGTCCCGAGGGGCCGGACACTTAGGGTCAGTGAAAAATCCAATATATATCTGGTGATATCTCGGGTGCTATTACAGATAGCGCAATAAATCAAAGTGCATTGTCTGCAGGAGGCCCTGGCTCATGAATCTGTGCAGCGGGAACGACCTCGTACCACCAGGGGCCGAGAAAACCGCAGTATCATGGGGCCGGACACTCAGGGTCAGGGGAAAATCCAATATTTATCTGGTGATATCTCGGGTGCTATTAGAGATAGCGCAATAAATCAAAGTGCATTGTCTGCAGGAGGCCCTGGCGCATGAATCTGTGCAGCGGTATCTACCTCGGTCCACCAGGGTCCGAGAAAATCACCGACACATGGGGCCGGGCACCCAGGGTCAGGGAAAAATCCAATATATATCTGGTGATATCTCGGGTGCTATTATAGATAGCGCAATAAATCAAAGTGCATTGTCTGTAGGAGGCCCTGGCGCATGAATCTGTGCTGCGGGAACGACTTCGGACCACCAGGGGCCGAGAAAACTACAGTCTCATGGGGCCGGACTGTCAGGGTCAGGGAAAATCCAATATATATCTGGTGTTATCTCGGGTGCTATTACAGATAGCGCAATAAACCAAAGTTAATTATCTGCAGGAGGCCCTGGCGCATGAATCTGGGCAGCAGCAACGACGTCGGCACACCAGGGGCCAAAATAATTACAGATTTTCGGTATCCGTCACCCAAGGTCATGTAAAAGTTCAGCATATATCTGGTGATATCTCGGGTGCTATTACAGATAGCGCAATAAACCAAAGTGAATTATCTGCAGGAGGCCCCGGCGCATGAATCTGTGCAGCGGGAACGACCTCGGACCACCAGGGGCCGAGAAAACCACCGTCCCGAGGGGCCGGACACTTAGGGTCAGTGAAAAATCCAATATATATCTGGTGATATCTCGGGTGCTATTACAGATAGCGCAATAAATCAAAGTGCATTGTCTGCAGGAGGCCCTGGCGCATGAATCTGTGCAGCGGTATCTACCTCGGTCCACCAGGGTCCGATAAAATCACCGACACATGGGGCCGGGCACCCAGGGTCAGGGAAAAATCCAATATATATCTGGTGATATCTCGGGTGCTATTAGAGATAGCGCAATTAATCAAAGTGCAAGCTCTGCAGGAGGTCCTAGCGCATGAATCTGTGCAGCGGGAACGACCTCTGCCCACCAGGGGCCGAGAAAACCACCGTCTCATGGGGTCGGACACTCAGGATCAGGTAAAAATCCAATATAAATCTGTTGATATCTCGGGTGCTATTACAGATAGGGCAATAAATCAAAGTGCATTGTCTGTAGGAGGCCCTAGCGCATGAATCAGTGCAGCGGGAACGACCTCGGACCACCAGGGGCCGAGAAAACCATCGACACATGGGGCCGGACTGTCAGGGTCAAGGAAAAATCCAATATATATCTGGTGATATCTCGGGTGCTATTAGGGATAGCGAAATAGATCAAAGTGCATTGTCTGCAGGAGGCCCTGGCGCATGAATCTGTGCAGCGGGAACGATCTCGGACCACCAGGGGCCGAGAAAATTACAGATATTCGGAATCCGTCACCCAAGGTCATGTAAAAATCCAGCATATATCTGGTGATATCTCGGGTGCTATTACAGATAGCGCAATAAACCAAAGTGCTTTGTCTGCGGGAGGCCCTGTCGCATGAATCTGCGCAGCGGCAACGACGTCGGACCACCAGGGGCCGAGAAAACCTCCGTCTCATGGGGCCGGACACTCAGGGTCAGGGAAAAATCAAATATATATCTGGTGATATCTCGGGTGTCATTAGAGATAGCGCGATAAATCAAAGCGCATTGTCTGTAGGAGGCCCTGGCGCATTAATCTGTGCAGCGGGAACGACCTCGGACCACCAGGGGCCGAGAAAACCGCAGTCTCATGGGGCCAGACACTCAGGGTAAGGGGAAAATCCAATATATATCTGGTGATATGTCGGGTGCTATTAGAGATAGCGCAATAAACCAAAGTGAATTATCTGCAGGAGGCCCTGGCGCATGAAACAGTGCAACGGGAACGACCTCGGACCACCAGGCGCCGAGAAAACCACAGTCTCATGGGGCCGGACACTCAGGGTCAGAGAAAAATCCAATATATATCTGGCGATATCTTGGGTGCTATTAGAGATAGCGCAATAAACCAAAGTGAATTATCTGCGGGAGGGCCTGGCGCATGAATCTGTGCAGCGGGAACGACCTCGGACCACCAGGGGCCGAGAAAACCACCGTCCCGAGGGGCCGGACACTTAGGATCAGTGAAAAATCCAATATATATCTGGAGATATCTCGGGAGCTATTACAGATAGCGCAATAAGTCAAAGTGCATTGTCTGTAGGAGGCCCTGGCGCCTGAATCTGTGCAGTGGGAACGACCTCGAACAACCAGGGGACGAGAAAACCACAGTCTCATGGGGCCGGACACTCAGGGTCAGGGGAAAATCCAATATATATCTGGTGATATCTCGGGTGCTATTAGAGATAGCGCAATAAATCAAAGTGCATTGTCTGTAGGAGGCCCTGGCGCATGGATCTGTGCAGCGGGAACGACCTCGGACCAACATCGGCAGAGATAACCACAGTCTCATGGGGTCGGACACTCAGGGTCAGGGAAAAATCCAATATATATCTGGTGATATCTCGGGTACAATTAGAGATAGCGCAGTAAACCAAAGTGAATTATCTGCAGGAGGCACTGGCGCATGAATCTGTGCAGCGGGAACGTCCTCGGACCTCCAGGGGCCGAGACAACCACCGTCTCATGGGGCCGGACACTTAGGGTCAGGGTAAAATCCAATATATATCTGGCGATATCTCTGGTGCTATTACAGATAGCGCAATAAATCAAAGTGCATTGTCTGTAGGAGGCCCTGATGCATGAATCTGTGCAGCGGGAACGTCCTCGGAACACCAGGGTCCGAGAAAATCACAGTCTCATGGGGCCGGACACTCAGGGACAGGGGAAAATCCAATATATATCTGGTGATATCTCGTGTGCTATTAGAGATAGCGCAATAAACCAAAGTGAATTATCTGCAGGAGGCCCTGGCGGAGGAATCTGTGCTGCAGGAACGTCCTCGGACCACCAGGGGCCGAGAAAACCACCGTCCCGAGGGGTCGGACACTTAGGGTCAGTGAAAAATCCAATATATATCTGGTGATATCTGGGCTGCTATTACCGATAGCGCAATAAATCAAAGTGAATTATCTGCAGCAGGCCCTGGCGCATGAATCTGTGCAACGGGAACGACCTCGGACCACCAGGGGCCGAGAAAACCACAGTCTCATGGTTCCGGACACTCAGGGTCAGGGAAAAATCCAATATATATCTGGTGATATCTTAGGTGCTATTAGAGATAGCGCAATAAACCAAAGTGAATTATCTGCAGGAGGCCCTGCCGCATGAATCTGTGCAACGGGAACGACCTCGGACAACCAGGGGCCGAGAAAACCACAGTCTCATGGGGCCGGACACTCAGGGTCAGGGTAAAATCCAATATATATCTGGTGATATCTTAGGTGCTATTAGAGATAGCGCAATAAACCAAAGTGAATTATCTGCAGGACGCCCTGCCGCATGAATCTGTGCAACGGGAACGACCTCGGACCACCAGGGGCCGAGAAAATCACCGTCTCATGGGGCCGGACTGTCAGGATCAGGAAAAATCCAATATATAACTGGTGATATCTCGGGTGCTATTAGAGATAGCGCAATAAATCAAAGCGCATTGTCTGTAGCAGGCACTGGCGCATGAATCTGTGCAGCGGGAACGACCTCGGACCACCAGGGGCCGAGAAAGCCACCGTCCCATGGGGCCGGAAACTCAGGGTCAGGGGAAAATCCAATATATATATTCCGATATCTCGGGTGCTATTAGAGATAGCGCAATAAACCAAAGTGAATTATCTGCAGGAGGCCCTGGCGCATGAATCTGTGCAGCGGGAACGTCCTCGGACCACCAGGGGCCGAGAAAACCACAGTCTCATGGGGCCGCACACTCAGGGTCAGAGAAAAATCCAATATATATCTGGTGATATCTCGGGTGCTATTACAGATAGCGCAATAAATCAAAGTGCATTGTCTGTAGGAGGCCCTGGCGCATGAATCTGGCCAGCGGGAACGACCTCGGACAACCAGGGGCCGAGAAAACCACTGTCTCATGGGGCAGGACACTCGGGGTCAGGGAAAATCCAATATATATCTGGTGATATCTAGGGTGCTATTAGAGATAGGGCAATAATTCAAAGTGCATTGTCCGTAGGAGGCCCTTGCGCATGAATCTGGCCAGCGGGAACGACCTCGAACCACCAGGGGCCGAGAAAACCACCGTCCCATGGGGCCGGACACTCAGGGTCAGGGAAAAATCCAATATATATCTGGTGATATCTCGGGTGCTATTAGAGATAGCGCAATAAACCAAAGTGAATTATCTGTAGCAGGCCCTGGCGCATGAATCTGTGGAGCGGTAACGTCCTCGGACCACCAGGGGCCGAGTAAACCCCCGTCTCATGGGGTCAGACACTCAGGGTCAGGGAAAAATCCAATATATATCTGGTGATATCTCGGGTGCTACTAGAGATAGCGCAATAAACCAAAGTGAATTATCTGCAGGAGGCCCTGGCGCATGAATCTGTGCAGCGGGAACGATCTTGGACCATCAGGGGCCGAGAAAATCACCGTCTCATGGGGCCGGACACTCAGGGCCAGGGAAAAATCCAATATATATCTGGTGATATCTCGGGTGCTATTAGAGATAGCGCAATAAACCAAAGTGAATTATCTGTAGCAGGCCCTGGCGCATGAATCTGTGCAGCGGTAACGACCTCGGACGACCAGGGGCCGAGAAAACCACCGACACATGGGGCCGGACTGTCAGGGTCAGGGAAAAATCCAATATATATCTGGTGATATCTCGGGTGCTATTAGAGATAGCGCACTAAACCAAAGTGAATTATCTGCAGGAGGCCCTGGCGCATGAATCTGTGCAGCGGGAACGATCTCGGACCATCAGGGGCCGAGAAAACCACAGTCTCATGGGGCCGCACACTCAGGGTCAGAGAAAAATCCAATATATATCTGGTGATATCTCGGGTGCTATTACAGATAGCGCAATAAATCAAAGTGCATTGTCTGTAGGAGGCCCTGGCGCATGAATCTGGCCAGCGGGAACGACCTCGGACAACCAGGGGCCGAGAAAACCACTGTCTCATGGGGCAGGAAACTCGGGGTCAGGGAAAATCCAATATATATCTGGTGATATCTAGGGTGCTATTAGAGATAGGGCAATAATTCAAAGTGCATTGTCCGTAGGAGGCCCTTGCGCAAGAATCTGGCCAGCGGGAACGACCTCGAACCACCAGGGGCCGAGAAAACCACCGTCCCATGGGGCCGGACACTCAGGGTCAGGGAAAAATCCAATATATATCTGGTGATATCTCGGGTGCTATTAGAGATAGCGCAATAAACCAAAGTGAATTATCTGTAGCAGGCCCTGGCGCATGAATCTGTGGAGCGGTAACGACCTCGGACCACCAGGGGCCGAGTAAACCCCCGTCTCATGGGGTCAGACACTCAGGGTCAGGGAAAAATCCAATATATATCTGGTGATATCTCGGGTGCTACTAGAGATAGCGCAATAAACCAAAGTGAATTATCTGCAGGAGGCCCTGGCGCATGAATCTGTGCAGCGGGAACGATCTCGGACCATCAGGGGCCGAGAAAATCACCGACACATGGGGCCGGACTGTCAGGGTCAGGGAAAAATCCAATATATATCTGGTGATATCTCGGGTGCTATTAGAGATAGCGCACTAAACCAAAGTGAATTATCTGCAGGAGGCCCTGGCGCATGAATCTGTGCAGCGGGAACGATCTCGGACCATCAGGGGCCGAGAAAATCACCGTCTCATGGGGCCGGACACTCAGGGCCAGGGAAAAATCCAATATATATCTGGTGATATCTCGGGTGCTATTAGAGATAGCGCAATAAACCAAAGTGAATTATCTGTAGCAGGCCCTGGCGCATGAATCTGTGCAGCGGTAACGACCTCGGACCACCAGGGGCCGAGTAAACCCCCGTCTCATGGGGTCGGACACTCAGGGTCAGGGAAAAATCCAATATATATCTGGTGATATCTCGTGTGCTATTAGAGATAGCGCAATAAACCAAAGTGAATTATCTGCAGGAGGCCCTGGCGCATGAATCTGTGCGGCGGGAACGAGTTCGGACCACCAGGGACAGAGAAAATCACCGTCTCATGGGGCCGGACACTCAGGGTCAGGGGAAAATCCAATATATATCTGGTGATATCTCGGGTGATCTTACAGATAGCGCACTAAACCAACGTGAATTATCTGCAGGGGCCCTGGCGCATGAATCTGTGCTGTGGGAACGGCCTCGGAAAACCAGATGCCGAGAAGACCACCGACACATGGGGCCGGACTCTCAGGACAGGGAAAAATCCAATACATATCTGGTGATATCTCGGGTGCTATTAGAGATAGCGCAATAAACCAGAGGGAATTATCTGCAGGAGGCCCCGGTGCATGAATCTGGCCAGCGGGAACGACCTCGGACCCCCAGGGGCCGAGAAAACCACCGTCTCATGGGGCCGGACACTCCGGGTCAGGGGAAAATCCAATATATATCTGGTGATATCTAGGGTGCTATTAGAGATAGGGCAATAATTCAAAGTGCATTGTCTGTAGCAGGCACTGGCCCATGAATCTGTGCAGCGGGAACGACCTCGTACCACCAGGGGCCGAGAAAACCACCGTCTCATGGGGTCGGACACTCAGGATCAGGTAAAAATCCAATATAAATCTGTTGATATCTCGGGTGCTATTACAGATAGCGCATTAAATCAAAGTGCATTGTCTGTAGGAGGCCCTAGCGCATGAATCAGTGCAGCGGGAACGACCTCGGACCACCAGGGGCCGAGAAAACCATCGACACATGCGGCCGGACTGTCAGGGTCAAGGAAAAATCCAATATATATCTGGTGATATCTCGGGTGCTATTAGAGATAGCGCAATAAATCAAAGTGAATTATCTGCAGGGGGCACTGGCGCATGAATCTGAGAAGCGGGACCGACCACGGACCACGAGGGACCGAGAAAACCATCGACACATGGGGCCGGACTGTCAGGGTCAAGGAAAAATCCAATATATATCTGGTGATATCTCGGGTGCTATTAGGGATAGCGAAATAGATCAAAGTGCATTGTCTGCAGGAGGCCCTGGCGCATGAATCTGTGCAGCGGGAACGATCTCGGACCAACAGGGGCCGAGAAAACCACCGACACATGGGGTCGGACACTCAGGGTCAGGGAAAAATCCAATATATATCTGGTGATATCTCGGGTGCTATTAGAGATAGCGCAATGAACCAAAGTGAATTATCTGCAGGAGGCCCTGGCGCATGAATCGGTGCAGCGGGAACGACCTCGGACCACCAGGGGCCGAGAAAACCACCGTTCCATGGGGCCGGACACTCAGGGTCAGAGGAAAATCCAATATATATCTGGTGATATCTCGGGTGCTATTAGAGATAGCGCAATAAACCAAAGTGAATTATCTATAGGAGGCCCTGGCGCATGAATCTGTGCAGCGGGAACGACCTCAGACCACCAGGTGCCGAGAAAACTACAGTCTCATGCGGCCGGACACTCAGGGTCAGGGAAAAATCCAATATATATCTGGTGATATCTCGGGTGCTATTAGAGATAGCGCAATAAACCAACGTGAATTATCTATAGGAGGCCCTGGCGCATGAATCTGTGCAGCGGGAACGAGTTCGGACCACCAGGGACCGAGAAAATCACCGTCTCATGGGGCCGGACACTCAGGGTCAGGGGAAAATCCAATATATATCTGGTGATATCTAGGGTGCTATTAGAGATAGGGCAATAATTCAAAGTGCATTGTCCGTAGGAGGCCCTTGCGCATGAATCTGGCCAGCGGGAACGACCTCGAACCACCAGGGGCCGAGAAAACCACCGTCCCATGGGGCCGGACACTCAGGGTCAGGGAAAAATCCAATATATATCTGGTGATATCTCGGGTGCGATTAGAGATAGCGCAATAAATCAAAGTGCATTGCCTGTAGCAGGCACTGGCGCATGAATCTGTGCAGCGGGAACGACTTCGGAGCACCAGGGGCCGAGAAAACCACCGACACATGGGGCCGGACTCTCAGGACAGGGAAAAATCCAATACATATCTGGTGATATCTCGGGTGCTATTAGAGATAGCGCAATAAACCAGAGGGAATTATCTGCAGGAGGCCCCGGTGCATGAATCTGTGCAGCGGGAACCACCTCGGACCTCCAGGGGCCGAGAAAACCACCGTCTCATGGGGCCGGACACTCAGGGTCAGGGGAAAATCCAATATATATCTGGTGATATCTCGCGTGCTCTTACAGATAGCGCAATAAATCAAAGTGCATTGTCTGTAGGAGGCCCTGGCGCATGAGTCTGTGCAGCGGGAACGCCCTCGGACCACCAGGGGCCGAGAAAATCACCGTCTCATGGGGCCGGACTGTCAGTGTCATTGAAAAATCCAATATATATCTGGTGTTATCTCGGGTGCTATTACAGATAGCGCAATAAACCAAAGTGAATTATCTGCAGGAGGCCCTGGCGCATGAATCTGGGCAGCAGGAACGACGTCGGCACACCAGGGGCCAAAATAATTACAGATTTTCGGTATCCGTCACCCAAGGTCATGTAAAAGTTCAGCATATATCTCGTGATATATCGGGTGCTATTACAGATAGCGCAATAAATCAAAGTGCATTGTCTGTAGGAGGCCCTGGCTCATGAATCTGTGCAGCGGGAACGACCTCGTACCACCAGGGGCCGAGAAAACCTCCGTCTCATGGGGCCGGACACTCAGGGTCAGGGAAAAATCAAATATATATCTGGTGATATCTCGGCTGCTATTAGAGATAGCGCAATAAACCAAAGTGAATTATCTGCAGGATGCCCTGGCGCATGCTTGTGTGCAGCGGGAACAACCTCGGACCACCAGGGGCCAAGAAAACCGCCGTCTCATGGGGCCGGACACTCAGGGTCAGGGAAAAATCCATTATATATCTGGTGATATCTCGGGTGTCATTAGAGATAGTGCGATAAATCAAAGTGCATTGTCTGCGGGAGGGCCTGTCGCATGAATCTGTGCAGCGGCAACGACCTCGGACCACCAGGGGCCGAGAAAACCACCGTCTCATGGGGCCGGACACTCAGGGACAGGGAAAAAACCAATATTTATCTGGTGATATCTCGGGTGCTATTACAGATAGCGCAATGAATCAAAGTGCATTGTCTGTAGGAGGCCCCGGCGCATGAATCTGTGCAGCGGGAACGACCTCGGACCAACATCGGCAGAGAAAACCACAGTCTCATGGGTTCGGACACTCAGGGTCAGGGAAAAATCCAATATATATCTGGTGATATCTTGGGTGCTATTAGAGATAGCGCAATAAACCAAAGTGAATGATCTGCAGGAGGCCCTGGCGCATGAATCTGTGCTGCGGGAACGACCTCGGACCACCAGGGGCCGAGACAACCACCGTCTCATGGGGCCGGACACTCAGGGTCAGGGTAAAATCCAATATATATCTGGTGATATCTCGGGTGCTATTACATATAGCGCAATAAATCAAAGTGCATTGTCTGTAGGAGGCCCTATCGCATGAATCTGTACAGCGGGAACGACCTCGGACCACCAGGGGCCGAGAAAACCACCGTCTCATGGGGCCGGGCACTCAGGGTCAGTGAAAAATCCAATATATATCTGGTGATATCTCGGGTGCTATTACAGATAGCGCAATAAATCAAAGTGCATTGTCTGTAGGAGGCCCTGGCGCATGAATCTGTGCAGCGGGAACTACCTCGGACCACCAGGGTCCGAGAAAATCACAGTCTCATAGGGCCGGACACTCAGGATCAGGGGAAAATCCAATATATATCTGGTGATATCTCGGGTGCTATTACAGATAGCGCAATAAGTCAAAGTGAATTATCTGCAGGAGGCCCTGGCGCATGAATCTGTGCATCGGGAACGACCTCGGACCACCAGGGGCCGAGTAAACCAAAGTCTCATGGGGCCGGACACTCAGGGTCAGGGTAAAATCCCATATATATCTGGTGATATCTTGGGTGCTATTAGAGATAGCGCAATAAACCAAAGTGAATGATCTGCAGGAGGCCCTGGCGCATGAATCTGGCCAGCGGGAACGACCTCGGACAACCAGGGGCCGAGAAAACCACTGTCTCATGGGGCAGGACACTCGGGGTCAGGGAAAATCCAATATATATCTGGTGATATCTAGGGTGCTATTAGAGATAGGGCAATAATTCAAAGTGCATTGTCCGTAGGAGGCCCTTGCGCAAGAATCTGGCCAGCGGGAACGACCTCGAACCACCAGGGGCCGAGAAAACCACCGTCCCATGGGGCCGGACACTCAGGGTCAGGGAAAAATCCAATATATATCTGGTGATATCTCGGGTGCTATTAGAGATAGCGCAATAAACCAAAGTGAATTATCTGTAGCAGGCCCTGGCGCATGAATCTGTGGAGCGGTAACGACCTCGGACCACCAGGGGCCGAGTAAACCCCCGTCTCATGGGGTCAGACACTCAGGGTCAGGGAAAAATCCAATATATATCTGGTGATATCTCGGGTGCTACTAGAGATAGCGCAATAAACCAAAGTGAATTATCTGCAGGAGGCCCTGGCGCATGAATCTGTGCAGCGGGAACGATCTCGGACCATCAGGGGCCGAGAAAATCACCGACACATGGGGCCGGACTGTCAGGGTCAGGGAAAAATCCAATATATATCTGGTGATATCTCGGGTGCTATTAGAGATAGCGCACTAAACCAAAGTGAATTATCTGCAGGAGGCCCTGGCGCATGAATCTGTGCAGCGGGAACGATCTCGGACCATCAGGGGCCGAGAAAATCACCGTCTCATGGGGCCGGACACTCAGGGTCAGGGGAAAATCCAATATATATCTGGTGATATCTCGGGTGATCTTACAGATAGCGCACTAAACCAACGTGAATTATCTGCAGGGGCCCTGGCGCATGAATCTGTGCTGTGGGAACGGCCTCGGAAAACCAGATGCCGAGAAAACCACCGACACATGGGGCCGGACTCTCAGGACAGGGAAAAATCCAATACATATCTGGTGATATCTCGGGTGCTATTAGAGATAGCGCAATAAACCAGAGGGAATTATCTGCAGGAGGCCCCGGTGCATGAATCTGGCCAGCGGGAACGACCTCGGACCACCAGGGGCCGAGAAAGCCACCGTCCCATGGGGCCGGAAACTCAGGGTAAGGGAAAAATCCAATATATATCTGGTGATATCTCGGGTGCTATTACAGATAGCGCAATAAACCAAAGTGAATTATATGCAGGAGGCCCTGGCGCATGAATCTGGGCAGCAGGAACGACGTCGGCACACCAGGGGCCAAAATAATTACAGATTTTCGGTATCCGTCACCCAAGGTCATGTAAAAGTTCAGCATATATCTGGTGATATATCGGGTGCTATTACAGATAGCGCAATAAATCAAAGTGCATTGTCTGTAGGAGGCCCTGGCTCATGAATCTGTGCAGCGGGAACGACCTCGTACCACCAGGGGCCGAGAAAACCACCGTCTCATGGGGTCGGACACTCAGGATCAGGTAAAAATCCAATATAAATCTGTTGATATCTCGGGTGCTATTACAGATAGCGCAATAAATCAAAGTGCATTGTCTGTAGGAGGCCCTAGCGCATGAATCAGTGCAGCGGGAACGACCTCGGACCACCAGGGGCCGAGAAAACCATCGACACATGCGGCCGGACTGTCAGGGTCAAGGAAAAATCCAATATATATCTGGTGATATCTCGGGTGCTATTAGAGATAGCGCAATAAATCAAAGTGAATTATCTGCAGGGGGCACTGGCGCATGAATCTGAGAAGCGGGACCGACCACGGACCACGAGGGACCGAGAATACCATCGACACATGGGGCCGGACTGTCAGGGTCAAGGAAAAATCCAATATATATCTGGTGATATCTCGGGTGCTATTAGGGATAGCGAAATAGATCAAAGTGCATTGTCTGCAGGAGGCCCTGGCGCATGAATCTGTGCAGCGGGAACGATCTCGGACCAACAGGGGCCGAGAAAACCACCGACACATGGGGTCGGACACTCAGGGTCAGGGAAAAATCCAATATATATCTGGTGATATCTCGGGTGCTATTAGAGATAGCGCAATAAACCAAAGTGAATTATCTGCAGGAGGCCCTGGCGCATGAATCGGTGCAGCGGGAACGACCTCGGACCACCAGGGGCCGAGAAAACCACCGTTCCATGGGGCCGGACACTCAGGGTCAGAGGAAAATCCAATATATATCTGGTGATATCTCGGGTGCTATTAGAGATAGCGCAATAAACCAAAGTGAATTATCTATAGGAGGCCCTGGCGCATGAATCTGTGCAGCGGGAACGACCTCAGACCACCAGGTGCCGAGAAAACTACAGTCTCATGCGGCCGGACACTCAGGGTCAGGGAAAAATCCAATATATATCTGGTGATATCTCGGGTGCTATTAGAGATAGCGCAATAAACCAACGTGAATTATCTATAGGAGGCCCTGGCGCATGAATCTGTGCAGCGGGAACGAGTTCGGACCACCAGGGACCGAGAAAATCACCGTCTCATGGGGCCGGACACTCAGGGTCAGGGGAAAATCCAATATATATCTGGTGATATCTCGGGTGATCATACAGATAGCGCACTAAACCAACGTGAATTATCTGCAGGGGCCCTGGCGCATGAATCTGTGCTGTGGGAACGGCCTCGGAAAACCAGATGCCGAGAAAACCACCGACACATGGGGCCGGACTGTCAGGGTCAGGGAAAAATCCAATATATATCTGGTGATATCTCGGGTGCTATTAGAGATAGCGCACTAAACCAAAGCGAATTATCTATAGGAGGCCCTGGCGCATGAATCTGGCCAGCGGGAACGACCTCGGACCACCAGGGGCCGAGAAAACCATCGTCTCATGGGGCCGGACACTCAGGGTCAGGGGAAAATCCAATATATATCTGGTGATATCTAGGGTGCTATTAGAGATGGGGCAATAATTCAAAGTGCATTGTCCGTAGGAGGCCCTTGCGCATGAATCTGGCCAGCGGGAACGACCTCGAACCACCAGGGGCCGAGAAAACCACCGTCCCATGGGGCCGGACACTCAGGGTCAGGGAAAAATCCAATATATATCTGGTGATATCTCGGGTGCTATTAGAGATAGCGCAATAAATCAAAGTGCATTGTCTGCAGCAGGCACTGGCGCATGAATCTGTGCAGCGGGAACGACTTCGGAGCACCAGGGGCCGAGAAAACCACCGACACATGGAGCCGGACTGTCAGTGTCAGGGAAAAATCCAATATATATCTGGTGATATCTCGGGTGCTATTAGAGATAGCGCACTAAACCAAAGTGAATTATCTGCAGGGGCCCTGGCGCATGAATCTGTGCTGTGGGAACGGCCTCGGACCACCAGGGGCCGAGAAAACCACCGACACATGGGGCCGGACTCTCAGGACAGGGAAAAATCCAATACATATCTGGTGATATCACGGGTGCTATTAGAGATAGCGCAATAAACCAGAGGGAATTATCTGCAGGAGGCCCTGGCGCATGAATCTGGGCAGCAGCAACGACGTCGGCACACCAGGGGCCAAAATAATTGCAGATTTTCGGTATCCGTCACCCAAGGTCATGTAAAAGTTCAGCATATATCTGGTGATATCTCGGGTGCTATTACAGATAGCGCAATAAATCAAAGTGCATTGTCTGTAGGAGGCCCTGGCTCATGAATCTGTGCAGCGGGAACGACCTCGTACCACCAGGGGCCGAGAAAACCGCAGTATCATGGGGCCGGACACTCAGGGTCAGGGGAAAATCCAATATATATCTGGTGATATCTCGGGTGCTATTAGAGATAGTGCAATAAATCAAAGTGCATTGTCTGCAGGAGGCCCTGGCGCATGAATCTGTGCAGCGGTATCTACCTCGGTCCACCAGGGTCCGATAAAATCACCGACACATGGGGCCGGGCACCCAGGGTCAGGGAAAAATCCAATATATATCTGGTGATATCTCGGGTGCTATTAGAGATAGCGCAATTAATCAAAGTGCAAGCTCTGCAGGAGGTCCTAGCGCATGAATCTGTGCAGCGGGAACGACCTCTGCCCACCAGGGGCCGAGAAAACCACCGTCTCATGGGGTCGGACACTCAGGATCAGGTAAAAATCCAATATAAATCTGTTGATATCTCGGGTGCTATTACAGATAGGGCAATAAATCAAAGTGCATTGTCTGTAGGAGGCCCTAGCGCATGAATCAGTGCAGCGGGAACGACCTCGGACCACCAGGGGCCGAGAAAACCATCGACACATGGGGCCGGACTGTCAGGGTCAAGGAAAAATCCAATATATATCTGGTGATATCTCGGGTGCTATTAGGGATAGCGAAATAGATCAAAGTGCATTGTCTGCAGGAGGCCCTGGCGCATGAATCTGTGCAGCGGGAACGATCTCGGACCAACAGGGGCCGAGAAAACCACCGACACATGGGGTCGCACTCCCAAGGTCATGTAAAAACCCAGGATGTATCTGATGATATCTCGGGTGCTATTAGAGATAGCGCAATAAATCAATGTGCATTGTCTGTAGGAGGCACTGGCGAATGAATCTGTGCAGCAGGAACGACCTCGGACCACCAGGGTCCGAGAAAATTACAGATATTCGGAATCCGTCACCCAAGGTCATGTAAAAATCCAGCATATATCTGGTGATATCTCGGGTGCTATTACAGATAGCGCAATAAACCAAAGTGCTTTGTCTGCGGGAGGCCCTGTCGCATGAATCTGTGCAGCGGCAACGACGTCGGACCACCAGGGGCCGAGAAAACCTCCGTCTCATGGGGCCGGACACTCAGGGTCAGGGAAAAATCAAATATATATCTGGTGATATCTCGGCTGCTATTAGAGATAGCGCAATAAACCAAAGTGAATTATCTGCAGGATGCCCTGGCGCATGCTTGTGTGCAGCGGGAACAACCTCGGACCACCAGGGGCCAAGAAAACCGCCGTCTCATGGGGCCGGACACTCAGGGTCAGGGAAAAATCCATTATATATCTGGTGATATCTCGGGTGTCATTAGAGATAGTGCGATAAATCAAAGTGCATTGTCTGCGGGAGGGCCTGTCGCATGAATCTGTGCAGCGGCAACGACCTCGGACCACCAGGGGCCGAGAAAACCACCGTCTCATGGGGCCGGACACTCAGGGACAGGGAAAAAACCAATATTTATCTGGTGATATCTCGGGTGCTATTACAGATAGCGCCATAAATCAAAGTGCATTGTCTGTAGGAGGCCCTGGCGCATGAATCTGGGTAGCGGGAACGTCCTCGGAACACCCGGGGCCACGAAAACCACCGTCTCATGGGGCCGGACACTCAGGGTCAGGTAAAAATCCATTATATATCTGGTGATATCTCGGGTGTCATTAGAGATAGCGCGATAAATCAAAGCGCATTGTCTGTAGGAGGCCCTGGCGCATGAATCTGTGCAGCGGGAACGACCTCGGACCAACATCGGCAGAGAAAACCACAGTCTCATGGGTTCGGACACTCAGGGTCAGGGAAAAATCTAATATATATCTGGTGATATCTTGGGTGCTATTACATATAGCGCAATAAATCAAAGAGCATTGTCTGTAGGAGGCCCTGGCTCATGAATCTGTGCAGCGGGAACGACCTCGTACCACCAGGGGCCGAGAAAACCGCAGTATCATGGGGCCGGACACTCAGGGTCAGGGAAAAATCCAATATATATCTGGCGATATCTTGGGTGCTATTAGAGATAGCGCAATAAATCAAAGTGCATTGTCGGTAGGAGGCCCTGGCGCATGAATCTGTACAGTGGGAACGTCCTCGGACCAACATCGGCAGAGAAAACCACAGTCTCATGGGTTCGGACACTCAGGGTCAGGGAAAAATCCAATATATATCTGGTGATATCTTGGGTGCTATTAGAGATAGCGCAATAAACCAAAGTTAATGATCTGCAGGAGGCCCTGGCGCATGAATCTGTGCAGCGGGAACGACCTCGGACCACCAGGGGCCGAGACAACCACCGTCTCATGGGGCCGGCCACTCAGGGTCAGGGTAAAATCCAATATATATCTGGTGATATCTCGGGTGCTATTACATATAGCGCAATAAATCAAAGTGCATTTTCTGTAGGAGGCCCTGGCGCATGAATCTGTACAGCGGGAACGACCTCGGACCACCAGGGGCCGAGAAAACCACCGTCTCATGGGGCCGGGCACTCAGGGTCAGTGAAAAATCCAATATATATCTGGTGATATCTCGGGTGCTATTACAGATAGCGCAATGAATCAAAGTGCATTGTCTGTAGGAGGCCCTGGCGCATGAATCTGTGCAGCGGGAACGACCTCGGACCAACATCGGCAGAGAAAACCACAGTCTCATGGGTTCGGACACTCAGGGTCAGGGAAAAATCCAATATATATCTGGTGATATCTTGGGTGCTATTAGAGATAGCGCAATAAACCAAAGTGAATGATCTGCAGGAGGCCCTGGCGCATGAATCTGTGCTGCGGGAACGACCTCGGACCACCAGGGGCCGAGACAACCACCGTCTCATGGGGCCGGACACTCAGGGTCAGGGTAAAATCCAATATATATCTGGTGATATCTCGGGTGCTATTACATATAGCGCAATAAATCAAAGTGCATTGTCTGTAGGAGGCCCTATCGCATGAATCTGTACAGCGGGAACGACCTCGGACCACCAGGGGCCGAGAAAACCACCGTCTCATGGGGCCGGGCACTCAGGGTCAGTGAAAAATCCAATATATATCTGGTGATATCTCGGGTGCTATTACAGATAGCGCAATAAATCAAAGTGCATTGTCTGTAGGAGGCCCTGGCGCATGAATCTGTGCAGCGGGAACTACCTCGGACCACCAGGGCCCGAGAAAATCACAGTCTCATAGGGCCGGACACTCAGGATCAGGGGAAAATCCAATATATATCTGGTGATATCTCGGGTGCTATTAGAGATAGCGCTATAAACCAAAGTGAATTATCTGCAGGAGGCCCTGGCGCATGAAACAGTGCAACGGGAACGACCTCGGACCACCAGGGGCCGAGAAAACCACAGTCTCATGGGGCCGGACACTCAGGGTCAGGGAAAAATCCAATATATATCTGGTGATATCTAGGGTGCTATTAGAGATAGGGCAATAATTCAAAGTGCATTGTCCGTAGGAGGCCCTTGCGCATGAATCTGGCCAGCGGGAACGACCTCGAACCACCAGGGGCCGAGAAAACCACCGTCCCATGGGGCCGGACACTCAGGGTCAGGGAAAAATCCAATATATATCTGGTGATATCTCGGGTGCTATTAGAGATAGCGCAATAAATCAAAGTGCATTGTCTGTAGCAGGCACTGGCGCATGAATCTGTGCAGCGGGAACGACTTCGGAGCACCAGGGGCCGAGAAAACCACCGACACATGGAGCCGGACTGTCAGTGTCAGGGAAAAATCCAATATATATCTGGTGATATCTCGGGTGCTATTAGAGATAGCGCACTAAACCAAAGTGAATTATCTGCAGGGGCCCTGGCGCATGAATCTGTGCTCTGGGAACGGCCTCGGACCACCAGGGGCCGAGAAAACCACCGACACATGGGGCCGGACTCTCAGGACAGGGAAAAATCCAATACATATCTGGTGATATCTCGGGTGCTATTAGAGATAGCGCAATAAACCAGAGGGAATTATCTGCAGGAGGCCCTGGCGCATGAATCTGGGCAGCAGGAACGACGTCGGCACACCAGGGGCCAAAATAATTACAGATTTTCGGTATCCGTCACCCAAGGTCATGTAAAAGTTCAGCATATATCTGGTGATATATCGGGTGCTATTACAGATAGCGCAATAAATCAAAGTGCATTGTCTGTAGGAGGCCCTGGCTCATGAATCTGTGCAGCGGGAACGACCTCGTACCACCAGGGGCCGAGAAAACCGCAGTATCATGGGGCCGGACACTCAGGGTCAGGGGAAAATCCAATATTTATCTGGTAATATCTCGGGTGCTATTAGAGATAGCACAATAAATCAAAGTGCATTGTCTGTAGGAGGCCCTAGCGCATGAATCAGAGCAGCGGGAACGACCTCGGACCACCAGGGGCCGAGAAAACCATCGACACATGCGGCCGGACTGTCAGGGTCAAGGAAAAATCCAATATATATCTGGTGATATCTCGGGTGCTATTAGAGATAGCGCAATAAATCAAAGTGAATTATCTGCAGGGGGCACTGGCGCATGAATCTGAGAAGAGGGACCGACCACGGACCACGAGGGACCGAGAAAACCATCGACCCATGGGGCCGGACTGTCAGGGTCAAGGAAAAATCCAATATATATCTGGTGATATCTCGGGTGCTATTAGGGATAGCGAAATAGATCAAAGTGCATTGTCTGCAGGAGGACCTGGCGCATGAATCTGTGCAGCGGGAACGATCTCGGACCAACAGGGGCCGAGAAAACCACCGACACATGGGGTCGCACTCCCAAGGTCATGTAAAAACCCAGGATGTATCTGATGATATCTCGGGTGCAATTAGAGATAGCGCAATAAATCAATGTGCATTGTCTGTAGGAGGCACTGGCGAATGAATCTGTGCAGCAGGAACGACCTCGGACCACCAGGGGCCGAGAAAATTACAGATATTCGGAATCCGTCACCCAAGGTCATGTAAAAATCCAGCATATATCTGGTGATATCTCGGGTGCTATTACAGATAGCGCAATAAACCAAAGTGCATTGTCTGCGGGAGGCCCTGTCGCATGAATCTGCGCAGCGGCAACGACGTCGGACCACCAGGGGCCGAGAAAACCTCCGTCTCATGGGTCCGGACACTCAGGGTCAGGGAAAAATCAAATATATATCTGGTGATATCTCGGCTGCTATTAGAGATAGCGCAATAAACCAAAGTGAATTATCTGCAGGATGCCCTGGCGCATGCTTGTGTGCAGCGGGAACGACCTCGGACCACCAGGGGCCAAGAAAACCGCCGTCTCATGGGGCCGGACACTCAGGGTCAGGGAAAAATCCATTATATATCTGGTGATATCTCGGGTGTCACTAGAGATAGTGCGATAAATCAAAGTGCATTGTCTGCGGGAGGGCCTGTCGCATGAATCTGTGCAGCGGCAACGACCTCGGACCACCAGGGGCCGAGAAAACCACCGTCTCATGGGGCCGGACACTCAGGGACAGGGAAAAAACCAATATTTATCTGGTGATATCTTGGGTGCTATTACAGATAGCGCAATAAATCAAAGTGCATTGTCTGTAGGAGGCCCTGGCGCATGAATCTGGGTAGCGGGAACGTCCTCGGAACACCCGGGGCCAAGAAAACCACCGTCTCATGGGGCCGGACACTCAGGGTCAGGTAAAAATCCATTATATATCTGGTGATATCTCGGGTGTCATTAGAGATAGCGCGATAAATCAAAGCGCATTGTCTGTAGGAGGCCCTGGCGCATGAATCTGTGCAGCGGGAACGACCTCGGACCAACATCGGCAGAGAAAACCACAGTCTCATGGGGCCGGACACTCAGGGTCAGGGAAAAATCCAATATATATCTGGCGATATCTTGGGTGCTATTAGAGATAGCGCAATAAACCAAAGTGAATTATCTGCAGGAGGCCCCGGCGCATGAATCTGTGCAGCGGGAACGACCTCGGACCACCAGGGGCCGAGAAAACCACCGACCCGAGGGGCCGGACACTTAGGGTCAGTGAAAAATCCAATATATATCTGGTGATATCTCGGGTGCTATTACAGATAGCGCAATAAATCAAAGTGCATTGTCTGTAGGAGGCCCTGGCGCATGAATCTGTACAGCGGGAACGACCTCGGACCACCAGGGGCCGAGAAAACCACCGTTTCATGGGGCCGGGCACTCAGGGTCAGTGAAAAATCCAATATATATCTGGTGATATCTCGGGTGCTATTACAGATAGCGCAATAAATCAAAGTGCATTGTCTGTAGGAGGCCCTGGCGCATGAATCTGTGCAGCGGGAACTACCTCGGACCACCAGGGTCCAAGAAAATCACAGTCTCATAGGGCCGGACACTCAGGATCAGGGGAAAATCCAATATATATCTGGTGATATCTCGGGTGCTATTAGAGATAGCGCTATAAACCAAAGTGAATTATCTGCAGGAGGCCCTGGCGCATGAAACAGTGCAACGGGAACGACCTCGGACCACCAGGGGCCGAGAAAACCACAGTCTCATGGGGCCGGACACTCAGGGTCAGGGAAAAATCCAATATATATCTGGTAATATCACGGGTGCTATTAGAGATAGCGCAATAAATCAAAGTGCATTGTCTGTAGGAGGCCCTGGCGCATGGATCTGTGCAGCGGGAACGACCTCGGACCACCAGGGGCCGAGAAAACCACCGTTCCGAGGGGCCGGACACTTAGGGTCAGTGAAAAATCCAATATATATCTGGTGATATCTCGGGTGCTATTACAGATAGCGCAATAAGTCAAAGTGCATTGTCTGTAGGAGGCCCTGGCGCCTGAATCTGTGCAGTGGGAACGACCTCGGACAACCAGGGGACGAGAAAACCACAGTCTCATGGGGCCGGACACTCAGGGTCAGTGTAAAATCCAATATATATCTGGTGATATCTCTGGTGCTATTACAGATAGCGCAATAAATCAAAGTGCATTGTCCGTAGGAGGCCCTGGCGCACGAATCTGTGCAGCGGGAACGACCTCGGACCACCAGGGGCCGAGAAAACCACCGTCTCATGGGGCCGGACACTCAGGGTAAGTGAAAAATCCAATATATATCTGGTGATATCTCGGGTGCTATTGCAGATAGCGCAATAAATCAACGTGCATTGTCTGTAGGAGGCCCTGATGCATGAATCTGTGCAGCGGGAACGACCTCGGACCACCAGGGGCCGAGAAAACCACCGTCTCATGGGGCCGGACACTCAGGGTCAGGGAAAAATCCAATATATATCTGGTGATATCTTGGGTGCTATTAGAGATAGCGCAATAAACCAAAGTGAATTATCTGCAGTAGGCCCTGGCGCATGAATCTGTGCAGCGGGAACGACCTCGGGCCACCAGGGGCCGAGAAAACCACAGTCTCATGGGGCCGGACACTCAGGGTCAGGGGAAAATCCACTATATATCTGGTGATATCTCGGGTGCTAATAGAGATAGCGCAATAAACCAAAGTGAATTATCTGCAGGAGGCCCTGGCGCATGAATCTGTGCATCGGAAACGACCTCGGACCACCGGGGGCCGAGAAAACCACAGTCTCATGGGGCCGGACACTCAGGGTCAGGGGAAAATCCAATATATATCTGGTGATATCTCGGGTGCTATTAGAGATAGCGCAATAAATCAAAGTGCATTGTCTGTAGGAGGCCCTGGCGCATGAATCTGTGCATCGGGAACGACCTCGGACCGCCAGGGCCCGAGTAAACCACAGTCTCATGGGGTCGGACACTCAGGGTCAGGGAAAAATCCAATATATATCTGGTGATATATCGGGTGCTATTACAGATAGCGCAATAAATCAAAGTGCATTGTCTGTAGGAGGCCCTGATGCATTAATCTCTGCAGCGGGAACGACCTCGGACCACCAGGGGCCGAGAAAACCGCAGTCTCATGGGGCCAGACACTCAGGGTGAGGGGAAAATCCAATATATATCTGGTGATATGTCGGGTGCTATTAGAGATAGCGCAATAAACCAAAGTGAATTATCTGCAGGAGGCCCTGGCGCATGAAACAGTGCAACGGGAACGACCTCGGACCACCAGGGGCCGAGAAAACCACCGTCCCGAGGGGCCGGACACTTAGGATCAGTGAAAAATCCAATATATATCTGGTGATATCTCGGGAGCTATTACAGATAGCGCAATAAGTCAAAGTGCATTGTCTGTAGGAGGCCCTGGCGCCTGAATCTGTGCAGTGGGAACGACCTCGGACAACCAGGGGACGAGAAAACCACAGTCTCATGGGGCCGGACACTCAGGGTCAGGGGAAAATCCAATATATATCTGGTGATATCTCGGGTGCTATTAGAGATAGCGCAATAAATCAAAGTGCATTGTCTGTAGGAGGCCCTGGCGCATGGATCTGTGCAGCGGGAACGACCTCGGACCAACATCGGCAGAGATAACCACAGTCTCATGAGGTCGGACACTCAGGGTCAGGGAAAAATCCAATATATATCTGGTGATATCTCGGTTACTATTAGAGATAGCGCAGTAAACCAAAGTGAATTATCTGCAGGAGGCACTGGCGCATGAATCTGTGCAGCGGGAACGTCCTCGGACCTCCAGGGGCCGAGACAACCACCGTCTCATGGGGCCGGACACTTAGGGTCAGGGTAAAATCCAATATATATCTGGCGATATCTCTGGTGCTATTACAGATAGCGCAATAAATCAAAGTGCATTGTCTGTAGGAGGCCCTGATGCATGAATCTGTGCAGCGGGAACGTCCTCGGACCACCAGGGTCCGAGAAAATCACAGTCTCATGGGGCCGGACACTCAGGGACAGGGGAAAATCCAATATATATCTGGTGATATCTCGTGTGCTATTAGAGATAGCGCAATAAACCAAAGTGAATTATCTGCAGCAGGCCCTGGCGCATGAATCTGTGCAACGGGAACGACCTCGGACCACCAGGGGCCGAGAAAACCACCGTCTCATGGGGCCGGACACTCAGGGACAGGGAAAAAACCAATATTTATCTGGTGATATCTCGGGTGCTATTACAGATAGCGCAATAAATCAAAGTGCATTGTCTGTAGGAGGCCCTGGCGCATGAATCTGGGTAGCGGGAACGTCCTCGGAACACCCGGGGCCAAGAAAACCACCGTCTCATGGGGCCGGACACTCAGGGTCAGGTAAAAATCCATTATATATCTGGTGATATCTCGGGTGTCATTAGAGATAGCGCGATAAATCAAAGCGCATTGTCTGTAGGAGGCCCTGGCGCATGAATCTGTGCAGCGGGAACGACCTCGGACCAACATCGGCAGAGAAAACCACAGTCTCATGGGTTCGGACACTCAGGGTCAGGGAAAAATCTAATATATATCTGGTGATATCTTGGGTGCTATTAGAGATAGCGCAATAAACCAAAGTGAATGATCTGCAGGAGGCCCTGGCGCATGAATCTGTGCAGCGGGAACGACCTCGGACCACCAGGGGCCGAGACAACCACCGTCTCATGGGTCCGGACACTCAGGGTCAGGGTAAAATCCAATATATATCTGGTGATATCTCGGGTGCTATTACATATAGCGCAATAAATCAAAGAGCATTGTCTGTAGGAGGCCCTGGCTCATGAATCTGTGCAGCGGGAACGACCTCGTACCACCAGGGGCCGAGAAAACCGCAGTATCATGGGGCCGGACACTCAGGGTCAGGGAAAAATCCAATATATATCTGGCGATATCTTGGGTGCTATTAGAGATAGCGCAATAAACCAAAGTGAATTATCTGCAGGAGGCCCCGGCGCATGAATCTGTGCAGCGGGAACGACCTCGGACCACCAGGGGCCGAGAAAACCACCGACCCGAGGGGCCGGACACTTAGGGTCAGTGAAAAATCCAATATATATCTGGTGATATCTCGGGTGCTATTACAGATAGCGCAATAAATCAAAGTGCATTGTCTGTAGGAGGCCCTGGCGCATGAATCTGTACAGCGGGAACGACCTCGGACCACCAGGGGCCGAGAAAACCACCGTTTCATGGGGCCGGGCACTCAGGGTCAGTGAAAAATCCAATATATATCTGGTGATATCTCGGGTGCTATTACAGATAGCGCAATAAATCAAAGTGCATTGTCTGTAGGAGGTCCTGGCGCATGAATCTGTGCAGCGGGAACTACCTCGGACCACCAGGGTCCAAGAAAATCACAGTCTCATAGGGCCGGACACTCAGGATCAGGGGAAAATCCAATATATATCTGGTGATATCTCGGGTGCTATTAGAGATAGCGCTATAAACCAAAGTGAATTATCTGCAGGAGGCCCTGGCGCATGAAACAGTGCAACGGGAACGACCTCGGACCACCAGGGGCCGAGAAAACCACAGTCTCTTGGGGCCGGACACTCAGGGTCAGGGAAAAATCCAATATATATCTGGTAATATCACGGGTGCTATTAGAGATAGCGCAATAAATCAAAGTGCATTGTCTGTAGGAGGCCCTGGCGCATGGATCTGTGCAGCGGGAACGACCTCGGACCACCAGGGGCCGAGAAAACCACCGTTCCGAGGGGCCGGACACTTAGGGTCAGTGAAAAATCCAATATATATCTGGTGATATCTCGGGTGCTATTACAGATAGCGCAATAAGTCAAAGTGCATTGTCTGCAGTAGGCCCTGGCGCATGAATCTGTGCAGCGGGAACGACCTCGGGCCACCAGGGGCCGAGAAAACCACAGTCTCATGGGGCCGGACACTCAGGGTCAGTGAAAAATCCAATATATATCTGGTGATATCTCGGGTGCTATTACAGATAGCGCAATAAATCAAAGTGTATTGTCTGTAGGAGTCCCTGATGCATGAATCTGTGCAACGGGAACGACCTCGGACCACCAGGGGCCGAGAATACCACAGTCTCATGGGGCCGGACACTCAGGGTCAGGGGAAAATCCAATATATATCTGGTGATATCTCGGGTGCAATTACAGATAGCGAAATATATCAAAGTGCATTGTCTGTAGGAGGCCCTGGCGCATGAATCTGTGCAGCGGGAACGACCTCGGACCACCATCGGCAGAGAAAACCACAGTCTCATGGGGTCGGACACTCAGGGTCAGGGAAAAATCCAATATATATCTGGTGATATCTCTGGTGCTATTACAGATAGCGCAATAAATCAAAGTGCATTGTCTGTAGGAGGCCCTGGCGCACGAATCTGTGCAGCGGGAACGACCTCGGACCACCAGGGGCCGAGAAAACCACCGTCTCATGGGGCCGAACACTCAGGGTCAGTGAAAAATCCAATATATATCTGGTGATATCTCGGGTGCTATTACAGATAGCGCAATAAATCAAAGTGCATTGTCTGTAGGAGGCCCTGATGCATGAATCTGTGCAGCGGGAACGACCTCGGACCACCAGGGGCCGAGAAAACCACAGTCTCATGGGGCCGGACACTCAGGGTCAGGGAAAAATCCAATATATATCTGGTGATATCTTGGGTGCTATTAGAGATAGCGCAATAAACTTAAGTGAATTATCTGCAGGAGGCCCTGGCGCATGAATCTGTGCAGCGGGAACGACCTCGGACCACCAGGGGCCGAGACAACCACCCTCTCATGGGGCCGGACACTGAGGGTCAGGGTAAAATCCAATATATATCTGGTGATATTTCTGGTGCTATTACATATAGCGCAATAAATCAAAGTGCATTGTCAGTAGGAGGCCCTGGCTCATGAATCCGTGC
This sequence comes from Nomia melanderi, assembly GCF_051020985.1. Lineage (NCBI taxonomy): Eukaryota > Metazoa > Arthropoda > Insecta > Hymenoptera > Halictidae > Nomia > Nomia melanderi. Next base: position 845,263 of record NW_027475149.1, on the reverse strand, counting down.
AGAGGGAACGACCTCAGACCACCAGGGGCCTAGAAAACCACAGTCTCATGGGGCCGGGCACTCAGGGTCAGGGGAAAATCCAATATATATCTGGTGATATCTCGGGTGCTATTAGAGATAGCGCAATAAACCAAAGTGAATTATCTGCAGGAGGCCCTGGCGCATGAAACAGTGCAACGGGAACGACCTCGGACCACCAGGCGCCGAGAAAACCACAGTCTCATGGGGCCGGACACTCAGGGTCAGGGGAAAATCCAATATATATCTGGTGATATCTCTGGTGCTATTAGAGATAGCGCAATAAATCAAAGTGCATTGTCTGTAGGAGGCCCTGGCGCATGGATCTGTGCAGCGGGAACGACCTCGGACCAACATCGGCAGAGATAACCACAGTCTCATGGGGTCTGACACCCAGGGTCAGGGAAAAATCCAATATATATCTGGTGATATCTCGGGTGCTATTAGAGATAGCGCAATAAACTCAAGTGAATTATCTGCAGGAGGACCTGGCGCATGAATCTGTGCAGCGGGAACGACCTCGGACCACCAGGTGCCGAGACAAACACCGTCTCATGGGGCCAGACACTGAGGGTCAGGGTAAAATCCAATATATATCTGGTGATATCTCGGGTGCTATTACAGATAGCGCAATAAGTCAAAGTGCATTGTCTGTAGGAGGCCCTGGCGCCTGAATCTGTGCAGTGGGAACGACCTCGGACAACCAGGGGACGAGAAAACCACAGTCTCATGGGGCCGGACACTCAGGGTCAGGGGAAAATACAATATATATCTGGTGATATCTCTGGTGCTATTACAGATAGCGCAATAAATCAAAGTGCATTGTCCGTAGGAGGCCCTGGCGCACGAATCTGTGCAGCGGGAACGACCTCGGACCACCAGGGGCCGAGAAAACCACCGTCTCATGGGGCCGGACACTCGGGGTCAGTGAAAAATCCAATATATATCTGGTGATATCTCGGCTGCTATTACAGATAGCGCAATAAATCAAAGTGCATTGTCCGTAGGAGGCCCTGGCGCACAAATCTGTGCAGCGGGAGCGACCTCGGACCACCAGGGGCCGAGAAAACCACCGTCTCATGGGGCCGGACACTCAGGGTCAGTGAAAAATCCAATATATATCTGGTGATATCTCGGGTGCTATTAGAGATAGCGCAATAAATCAAAGTGAATTATCTGTAGGAGGCCCTGGCGCATGAATCTGTGCAGCGGGAACGACCTCGGACCAACATCGGCAGAGAAAACCACAGTCTCATGGGGTCGGACACTCAGGGTCAGGGAAAAATCCAATATATATCTGGTGATATCTCTGGTGCTATTACAGATAGCGCAATAAATCAAAGTGCATTGTCTGTAGGAGGCCCTGGCACACGAATCTGTGCAGCGGGAACGACCTCGGACCACCAGGGGCCGAGAAAACCACAGTCTCATGGGGCCGGACACTCAGGGTCAGGGGAAAATCCAATATATATCTGGTGATATCTCGGGTGCTATTAGAGATAGCGCTATAAACCAAAGTGAATTATCTGCAGGAGGCCCTGGCGCATGAAACATTGCAACGGGAACGACCTCGGACCACCAGGGGCCGAGAAAACCACAGTCTCATGGGGCCGGACACTCAGGGTCAGGGAAAAATCCAATATATATCTGGTAATATCACGGGTGCTATTAGAGATAGCGCAATAAATCAAAGTGCATTGTCTGTAGGAGGCCCTGGCGCATGGATCTGTGCAGCGGGAACGACCTCGGACCACCAGGGGCCGAGAAAACCACCGTTGCGAGGGGCCGGACACTTAGGGTCAGTGAAAAATCCAATATATATCTGGTGATATCTCGGGTGCTATTACAGATAGCGCAATAAGTCAAAGTGCATTCTCTGTAGGAGGCCCTGGCGCCTGAATCTGTGCAGTGGGAACGACCTCGGACAACCAGGGGACGAGAAAACCACAGTCTCATGGGGCCGGACACTCAGGGTCAGTGTAAAATCCAATATATATCTGGTGATATCTCTGGTGCTATTACAGATAGCGCAATAAATCAAAGTGCATTGTCCGTAGGAGGCCCTGGCGCACGAATCTGTGCAGCGGGAACGACCTCGGACCACCAGGGGCCGAGAAAACCACCGTCTCATGGGGCCGGACACTCAGGGTAAGTGAAAAATCCAATATATATCTGGTGATATCTCGGGTGCTATTGCAGATAGCGCAATAAATCAACGTGCATTGTCTGTAGGAGGCCCTGATGCATGAATCTGTGCAGCGGGAACGACCTCGGACCACCAGGGGCCGAGAAAACCACCGTCTCATGGGGCCGGACACTCAGGGTCAGGGAAAAATCCAATATATATCTGGTGATATCTTGGGTGCTATTAGAGATAGCGCAATAAACCAAAGTGAATTATCTGCAGTAGGCCCTGGCGCATGAATCTGTGCAGCGGGAACGACCTCGGGCCACCAGGGGCCGAGAAAACCACAGTCTCATGGGGCCGGACACTCAGGGTCAGGGGAAAATCCACTATATATCTGGTGATATCTCGGGTGCTAATAGAGATAGCGCAATAAACCAAAGTGAATTATCTGCAGGAGGCCCTGGCGCATGAATCTGTGCATCGGAAACGACCTCGGACCACCGGGGGCCGAGAAAACCACAGTCTCATGGGGCCGGACACTCAGGGTCAGGGGAAAATCCAATATATATCTGGTGATATCTCGGGTGCTATTAGAGATAGCGCAATAAATCAAAGTGCATTGTCTGTAGGAGGCCCTGGCGCATGAATCTGTGCATCGGGAACGACCTCGGACCGCCAGGGCCCGAGTAAACCACAGTCTCATGGGGTCGGACACTCAGGGTCAGGGAAAAATCCAATATATATCTGGTGATATATCGGGTGCTATTACAGATAGCGCAATAAATCAAAGTGCATTGTCTGTAGGAGGCCCTGATGCATTAATCTCTGCAGCGGGAACGACCTCGGACCACCAGGGGCCGAGAAAACCGCAGTCTCATGGGGCCAGACACTCAGGGTGAGGGGAAAATCCAATATATATCTGGTGATATGTCGGGTGCTATTAGAGATAGCGCAATAAACCAAAGTGAATTATCTGCAGGAGGCCCTGGCGCATGAAACAGTGCAACGGGAACGACCTCGGACCACCAGGGGCCGAGAAAACCACCGTCCCGAGGGGCCGGACACTTAGGATCAGTGAAAAATCCAATATATATCTGGTGATATCTCGGGAGCTATTACAGATAGCGCAATAAGTCAAAGTGCATTGTCTGTAGGAGGCCCTGGCGCCTGAATCTGTGCAGTGGGAACGACCTCGGACAACCAGGGGACGAGAAAACCACAGTCTCATGGGGCCGGACACTCAGGGTCAGGGGAAAATCCAATATATATCTGGTGATATCTCGGGTGCTATTAGAGATAGCGCAATAAATCAAAGTGCATTGTCTGTAGGAGGCCCTGGCGCATGGATCTGTGCAGCGGGAACGACCTCGGACCAACATCGGCAGAGATAACCACAGTCTCATGGGGTCGGACACTCAGGGTCAGGGAAAAATCCAATATATATCTGGTGATATCTCGGTTACTATTAGAGATAGCGCAGTAAACCAAAGTGAATTATCTGCAGGAGGCACTGGCGCATGAATCTGTGCAGCGGGAACGTCCTCGGACCTCCAGGGGCCGAGACAACCACCGTCTCATGGGGCCGGACACTTAGGGTCAGGGTAAAATCCAATATATATCTGGCGATATCTCTGGTGCTATTACAGATAGCGCAATAAATCAAAGTGCATTGTCTGTAGGAGGCCCTGATGCATGAATCTGTGCAGCGGGAACGTCCTCGGACCACCAGGGTCCGAGAAAATCACAGTCTCATGGGGCCGGACACTCAGGGACAGGGGAAAATCCAATATATATCTGGTGATATCTCGTGTGCTATTAGAGATAGCGCAATAAACCAAAGTGAATTATCTGCAGCAGGCCCTGGCGCATGAATCTGTGCAACGGGAACGACCTCGGACCACCAGGGGCCGAGAAAACCACCGTCTCATGGGGCCGGACACTCAGGGACAGGGAAAAAACCAATATTTATCTGGTGATATCTCGGGTGCTATTAGAGATAGCGCAATAAATCAAAGTGCATTGTCTGTAGGAGGCCCTGGCGCACGAATCTGTGCAGCGGGAACGACCTCGGACCACCATCGGCAGAGAAAACCACAGTCTCATGGGGTCGGACACTCAGGGTCAGGGAAAAATCCAATATATATCTGGTGATATCTCTGGTGCTATTACAGATAGCGCAATAAATCAAAGTGCATTGTCTGTAGGAGGCCCTGGCGCACGAATCTGTGCAGCGGGAACGACCTCGGACCACCAGGGGCCGAGAAAACCACCGTCTCATGGGGCCGAACACTCAGGGTCAGTGAAAAATCCAATATATATCTGGTGATATCTCGGGTGCTATTACAGATAGCGCAATAAATCAAAGTGCATTGTCTGTAGGAGGCCCTGATGCATGAATCTGTGCAGCGGGAACGACCTCGGACCACCAGGGGCCGAGAAAACCACAGTCTCATGGGGCCGGACACTCAGGGTCAGGGAAAAATCCAATATATATCTGGTGATATCTTGGGTGCTATTAGAGATAGCGCAATAAACTTAAGTGAATTATCTGCAGGAGGCCCTGGCGCATGAATCTGTGCAGCGGGAACGACCTCGGACCACCAGGGGCCGAGACAACCACCCTCTCATGGGGCCGGACACTGAGGGTCAGGGTAAAATCCAATATATATCTGGTGATATTTCTGGTGCTATTACATATAGCGCAATAAATCAAAGTGCATTGTCAGTAGGAGGCCCTGGCTCATGAATCCGTGCAGAGGGAACGACCTCAGACCACCAGGGGCCTAGAAAACCACAGTCTCATGGGGCCGGGCACTCAGGGTCAGGGGAAAATCCAATATATATCTGGTGATATCTCGGGTGCTATTAGAGATAGCGCAATAAACCAAAGTGAATTATCTGCAGGAGGCCCTGGCGCATGAAACAGTGCAACGGGAACGACCTCGGACCACCAGGCGCCGAGAAAACCACAGTCTCATGGGGCCGGACACTCAGGGTCAGGGGAAAATCCAATATATATCTGGTGATATCTCTGGTGCTATTAGAGATAGCGCAATAAATCAAAGTGCATTGTCTGTAGGAGGCCCTGGCGCATGGATCTGTGCAGCGGGAACGACCTCGGACCAACATCGGCAGAGATAACCACAGTCTCATGGGGTCTGACACCCAGGGTCAGGGAAAAATCCAATATATATCTGGTGATATCTCGGGTGCTATTAGAGATAGCGCAATAAACTCAAGTGAATTATCTGCAGGAGGACCTGGCGCATGAATCTGTGCAGCGGGAACGACCTCGGACCACCAGGTGCCGAGACAAACACCGTCTCATGGGGCCAGACACTGAGGGTCAGGGTAAAATCCAATATATATCTGGTGATATCTCGGGTGCTATTACAGATAGCGCAATAAGTCAAAGTGCATTGTCTGTAGGAGGCCCTGGCGCCTGAATCTGTGCAGTGGGAACGACCTCGGACAACCAGGGGACGAGAAAACCACAGTCTCATGGGGCCGGACACTCAGGGTCAGGGGAAAATACAATATATATCTGGTGATATCTCTGGTGCTATTACAGATAGCGCAATAAATCAAAGTGCATTGTCCGTAGGAGGCCCTGGCGCACGAATCTGTGCAGCGGGAACGACCTCGGACCACCAGGGGCCGAGAAAACCACCGTCTCATGGGGCCGGACACTCGGGGTCAGTGAAAAATCCAATATATATCTGGTGATATCTCGGCTGCTATTACAGATAGCGCAATAAATCAAAGTGCATTGTCCGTAGGAGGCCCTGGCGCACAAATCTGTGCAGCGGGAGCGACCTCGGACCACCAGGGGCCGAGAAAACCACCGTCTCATGGGGCCGGACACTCAGGGTCAGTGAAAAATCCAATATATATCTGGTGATATCTCGGGTGCTATTAGAGATAGCGCAATAAATCAAAGTGAATTATCTGTAGGAGGCCCTGGCGCATGAATCTGTGCAGCGGGAACGACCTCGGACCAACATCGGCAGAGAAAACCACAGTCTCATGGGGTCGGACACTCAGGGTCAGGGAAAAATCCAATATATATCTGGTGATATCTCTGGTGCTATTACAGATAGCGCAATAAATCAAAGTGCATTGTCTGTAGGAGGCCCTGGCACACGAATCTGTGCAGCGGGAACGACCTCGGACCACCAGGGGCCGAGAAAACCACAGTCTCATGGGGCCGGACACTCAGGGTCAGGGGAAAATCCAATATATATCTGGTGATATCTCGGGTGCTATTAGAGATAGCGCAATAAACCAAAGTGAATTATCTGCAGGAGGCCCTGGCGCATGAATCTGTGCAACGGGAACGACCTCGGACCACCAGGGGCCGAGTAAACCACAGTCTCATGGGGCCGGACACTCAGGGTCAGGGTAAAATCCAATATATATCTGGTGATATCTCTGGTGCTATTACAGATAGCGCAATAAATCAAAGTGCATTGTCCGTAGGAGGCCCTGGCGCACGAATCTGTGCAGCGGGAGCGACCTCGGACCACCAGGGGCCGAGAAAACCACCGTCTCATGGGGCCGGACACTCAGGGCCAGTGAAAAATCCAATATATATCTGGTGATATCTCGGGTGCTATTACAGATAGCGCAATAAATCAAAGTGCATTGTCCGTAGGAGGCCCTGGCGCACGAATCTGTGCAGCGGGAACGACCTCGGACCACCAGGGGCCGAGAAAACCACAGTCTCATGGGGCCGGACACTCAGCGTCAGGGGAAAATCCAATATATATCTGGTGATATCTCGGGTGCTATTAGAGATAGCGCAATAAATCAGAGTGCATTGTCTGTAGGATGCCCTGGCGCATGAATCTGTGCAGCGGGAACCACCTCGGACCACCAGGGGCCGAGAAAACCACCGTCTCATGGGGCCGGACACTCAGGGTCAGTGGAAAATCCAATATATATCTGGTGATATCTCGGGTGCTATTACAGATAGCGCAATAAATCAAAGTGCATTATCTGTAGGAGGCCCTGGCGCATGAATCTGGGCAGCGGGAACGACCTCGGACCACCAGGGGCCGAGAAAACCACAGTCTCATGGGGCCGGACACTTAGGGTCAGGGGAAAATCCAATATATATCTGGTGATATCTCGGGTGCTATTAGATACAGCGCAATAAACCAAAGTGAATTATCTGCAGGAGGCCCTGGCGCATGAATCTGGGCAGCGGGAACGACCTCGGACCACCAGGGGCCGAGAAAACCACAGTCAAATGGGGCCGGACTCTCAGGGTCAGGGAAAATCCAATATATATCTGGTGATATCTCGGGTGCTATTAGATACAGCGCAATAAACCAAAGTGAATTATCTGCAGGAGGTCCTGGCGCATGCATCTGTGCAGCGGGAACGACCTAGGACCACCAGGGGCCGAGAAAACCACCGTCTCATGGGGCCGGACACTCAGGTTCAGGGAAAAATCCAATATATATCTGGTGATATCTCGGGTGCTATTAGAGATAGCGCAATAAACCAAAGTGAATTATCTGCAGGAGGCCCTGGCGCATGAATCTGTGCAGCGGGAACGACCTCGGACCACCAGGGGCCGAGACAACCACCGTCTCATGGGGCCGGACACTCAGGGTCAGGGGAAAATCCAATATATATCTGGTGATATCTCTGGTGCTATTACAGATAGCGCAATAAATCAAAGTGCATTGTCTGTAGGAGGCCCTGGCGCACGAATCTGTGCAGCGGGAACGACCTCGGACCACCAGGGGCCGAGAAAACCACCGTCTCATGGGGCCGAACACTCAGGGTCAGTGAAAAATCCAATATATATCTGGTGATATCTCGGGTGCTATTACAGATAGCGCAATAAATCAAAGTGCATTGTCTGTAGGAGGCCCTGATGCATGAATCTGTGCAGCGGGAACGACCTCGGACCACCAGGGGCCGAGAAAACCACAGTCTCATGGGGCCGGACACTCAGGGTCAGGGAAAAATCCAATATATATCTGGTGATATCTTGGGTGCTATTAGAGATAGCGCAATAAACTTAAGTGAATTATCTGCAGGAGGCCCTGGCGCATGAATCTGTGCAGCGGGAACGACCTCGGACCACCAGGGACCGAGACAACCACCTTCTCATGGGGCCGGACACTGAGGGTCAGGGTAAAATCCAATATATATCTGGTGATATTTCTGGTGCTATTACATATAGCGCAATAAATCAAAGTGCATTGTCAGTAGGAGGCCCTGGCTCATGAATCCGTGCAGAGGGAACGACCTCAGACCACCAGGGGCCTAGAAAACCACAGTCTCATGGGGCCGGACACTCAGGGTCAGGGGAAAATCCAATATATATCTGGTGATATCTCGGGTGCTATTAGAGATAGCGCAATAAGTCTAAGTGCATTGTCCGTAGGAGGCCCTGGCGCACGAATCTGTGCAGCGGGAACGACCTCGGACCACCAGGGGCCGAGAAAACCGCCGTCTCATGGGGCCGGACACTCAGGGTCAGTGAAAAATCCAATATATATCTGGTGATATCTCGGGTGCTATTACAGATAGCGCAATAAGTCAAAGTGCATTGTCTGTAGGAGGCCCTGGCGCCTGAATCTGTGCAGTGGGAACGACCTCGGACAACCAGGGGACGAGAAAACCACAGTCTCATGGGGCCGGACACTCAGGGTCAGGGGAAAATACAATATATATCTGGTGATATCTCTGGTGCTATTACAGATAGCGCAATAAATCAAAGTGCATTGTCCGTAGGAGGCCCTGGCGCACGAATCTGTGCAGCGGGAACGACCTCGGACCACCAGGGGCCGAGAAAACCACCGTCTCATGGGGCCGGACACTCAGGGTCAGGGGAAAATCCAATATATATCTGGTGATATCTCGGGTGCTATTAGAGATAGCGCAATAAACCAAAGTGAATTATCTGCAGGAGGCCCTGGCGCATGAAACAGTGCAACGGGAACGACCTCGGACCAACAGGCGCCGAGAAAACCACAGTCTCATGGGGCCGGACACTCAGGGTCAGGGAAAAATCCAATATATATCTGGCGATATCTTGGGTGCTATTAGAGATAGCGCAATAAACCAAAGTGAATTATCTGCAGGAGGCCCTGGCGCATGAATCTGTGCAGCGGGAACGACCTCGGACCACCAGGGGCCGAGAAAACCACCGTCCCGAGGGGCCGGACACTTAGGGTCAGTGAAAAATCCAATATATATCTGGTGATATCTCGGGTGCTATTACAGATAGCGCAATAAGTCAAAGTGCATTGTCTGTAGGAGGCCCTGGCGCATGAAACAGTGCAACGGGAACGACCTCGGACCACCAGGCGCCGAGAAAACCACAGTCTCATGGGGCCGGACACTCAGGGTCAGGGGAAAATCCAATATATATCTGGTGATATTTTCGGGTGCTATTAGATACAGCGCAATAAACCAAAGTGAATTATCTGCAGGAGGCCCTAGCGCATGATTCTGGGCAGCGGGAACGACCTCGGACCACCAGGGGCCGAGAAAACCACAGTCAAATGGGGCCGGACACTCAGGGTCAGGGAAAATCCAATATATATCTGGTGATATCTCGGGTGCTATTAGATACAGCGCAATAAACCAAAGTGAATTATCTGCAGGAGGCCCTGGCGCATGCATCTGTGCAGCGGGAACGACCTAGGACCACCAGGGGCCGAGAAAACCACCGTCTCATGGGGCCGGACCCTCAGGGTCAGGGGAAAATCCAATATATATCTGGTGATATCTCGGCTGCTATTACCGATAGCGCAATAAATCAAAGTAAATTATCTGCAGCAGGCCCTGGCGCATGAATCTGTGCAACGGGAACGACCTCGGACCACCAGGGGCCGAGAAAACCACAGTCTCATGGGGCCGGACACTCAGGGTCAGGGAAAAATCCAATATATATCTGGTGATATCTTAGGTGCTATTAGAGATAGCGCAATAAACCAAAGTGAATTATCTGCAGGACGCCCTGCCGCATGAATCTGTGCAACGGGAACGACCTCGGACCACCAGGGGCCGAGAAAACCACAGTCTCATGGGGCCGGACACGCAGGGTCAGGGTAAAATCCAATATAAATCTGGTGATATCTCGGGTACTATTAGAGATAGCGCAGTAAACCAAAGTGAATTATCTGCAGGAGGCACTGGCGCATGAATCTCTGCAGCGGGAACGTCCTCGGACCTCCAGGGGCCGAGACAACCACCGTCTCATTGGGCCGGACACTCAGGGTCAGGGTAAAAAACAATATATATCTGGTGATATCTCTGGTGATATTACAGATAGCGCAATAAATCAAAGTGCATTGTCTGTAGGAGGCCCTGGCGCACGAATCTGTGCAGCGGGAACGACCTCGGACCACCAGGGGCCGAGAAAACCACCGTCTCATGGGGCCGGACACTCAGGGTCAGTGAAAAATCCAATATATATCTGGTGATATCTCGGGTGCTATTACAGATAGCGCAATAAATCAAAGTGCATTGTCTGTAGGAGGCCCTGGCGCATGAATCTGTGCAGCCGGAACGACCTCGGACCAACATCGGCAGAGAAAACCACAGTCTCATGGGGTCGGACACTCAGGGTCAGGGAAAAATCCAATATATATCTGGTGATATCGAGGGTACTATTAGAGATAGCGCAGTAAACCAAAGTGAATTATCTGCAGGAGGCACTGGCGCATGAATGTGTGCAGCGGGAGCGACCTCAGACCACCAGGGGCCGAGAAAACCGCAGTCTCATGGGGCCGGACACTCAGGGTCAGGGAAAAATACAATATATATCTGGTGATATGTCGGGTGCTATATATCTCGGGTGCTATTAGAGATAGCGCAATAAACCAAAGTGAATTATCTGCAGGAGGCCCTGGCGCATGAATCTGTGCAGCGGGAACGACCTCGGACCACCAGGGGCCGAGACAACCACCGTCTCATGGGGCCGGACACTCAGGGTCAGGGGAAAATCCAATATATATCTGGTGATATCTCGGGTGCTATTAGAGATAGCGCAATAAACCAAAGTGAATTATCTGCAGGAGGCCCTGGCGCACGAATCTGTGCAGGGGGAACGACCTCGGACCACCAGGGGCCGCGAAAACCACCGTCTCATGGGGCCGGACACTCAGGGTCAGTGAAAAATCCAATATATATCTGGTGATATCTCGGGTGCTATTACAGATAGCGCAATAAATCAAAGTGTATTGTCTGTAGGAGGCCCTGATGCATGAATCTGTGCAACGGGAACGACCTCGGACCACCAGGGGCCGAGAATACCACAGTCTCATGGGGCCGGACACTCAGGGTCAGGGGAAAATCCAATATATATCTGGTGATATCTCGGGTGCAATTACAGATAGCGAAATATATCAAAGTGCATTGTCTGTAGGAGGCCCTGGCGCATGAATCTGTGCAGCGGGAACGACCTCGGACCACCATCGGCAGAGAAAACCACAGTCTCATGGGGTCGGACACTCAGGGTCAGGGAAAAATCCAATATATATCTGGTGATATCTCTGGTGCTATTACAGATAGCGCAATAAATCAAAGTGCATTGTCTGTAGGAGGCCCTGGCGCACGAATCTGTGCAGCGGGAACGACCTCGGACCACCAGGGGCCGAGAAAACCACCGTCTCATGGGGCCGAACACTCAGGGTCAGTGAAAAATCCAATATATATCTGGTGATATCTCGGGTGCTATTACAGATAGCGCAATAAATCAAAGTGCATTGTCTGTAGGAGGCCCTGATGCATGAATCTGTGCAGCGGGAACGACCTCGGACCACCAGGGGCCGAGAAAACCACAGTCTCATGGGGCCGGACACTCAGGGTCAGGGAAAAATCCAATATATATCTGGTGATATCTTGGGTGCTATTAGAGATAGCGCAATAAACTTAAGTGAATTATCTGCAGGAGGCCCTGGCGCATGAATCTGTGCAGCGGGAACGACCTCGGACCACCAGGGGCCGAGACAACCACCCTCTCATGGGGCCGGACACTGAGGGTCAGGGTAAAATCCAATATATATCTGGTGATATTTCTGGTGCTATTACATATAGCGCAATAAATCAAAGTGCATTGTCAGTAGGAGGCCCTGGCTCATGAATCCGTGCAGAGGGAACGACCTCAGACCACCAGGGGCCTAGAAAACCACAGTCTCATGGGGCCGGACACTCAGCGTCAGGGGAAAATCCAATATATATCTGGTGATATCTCGGGTGCTATTAGAGATAGCGCAATAAATCAGAGTGCATTGTCTGTAGGATGCCCTGGCGCATGAATCTGTGCAGCGGGAACCACCTCGGACCACCAGGGGCCGAGAAAACCACCGTCTCATGGGGCCGGACACTCAGTGTCAGGGGAAAATCCAATATATATCTGGTGATATCTCGGGTGCTATTAGAGATAGCGCAATAAATCAAAGTGCATTGTCTGTAGGAGGCCCTGGCGCATGGATCTGTGCAGCGGGAACGACCTCGGACCAACATCGGCAGAGATAACCACAGTCTCATGGGGTCTGACACCCAGGGTCAGGGAAAAATCCAATATATATCTGGTGATATCTCGGGTGCTATTAGAGATAGCGCAATAAACTCAAGTGAATTATCTGCAGGAGGACCTGGCGCATGAATCTGTGCAGCGGGAACGACCTCGGACCACCAGGTGCCGAGACAAACACCGTCTCATGGGGCCAGACACTGAGGGTCAGGGTAAAATCCAATATATATCTGGTGATATCTCGGGTGCTATTACAGATAGCGCAATAAGTCAAAGTGCATTGTCTGTAGGAGGCCCTGGCGCCTGAATCTGTGCAGTGGGAACGACCTCGGACAACCAGGGGACGAGAAAACCACAGTCTCATGGGGCCGGACACTCAGGGTCAGGGGAAAATACAATATATATCTGGTGATATCTCTGGTGCTATTACAGATAGCGCAATAAATCAAAGTGCATTGTCCGTAGGAGGCCCTGGCGCACGAATCTGTGCAGCGGGAACGACCTCGGACCACCAGGGGCCGAGAAAACCACCGTCTCATGGGGCCGGACACTCGGGGTCAGTGAAAAATCCAATATATATCTGGTGATATCTCGGCTGCTATTACAGATAGCGCAATAAATCAAAGTGCATTGTCCGTAGGAGGCCCTGGCGCACGAATCTGTGCAGCGGGAACGACCTCGAACCACCAGGGGCCGAGAAAACCACCGTCTCATGGGGCCGGACACTCAGGGTCAGGGGAAAATCCAATATATATCTGGTGATATCTCGGGTGCTATTAGAGATAGCGCAATAAACCAAAGTGAGTTATCTGCAGGAGGCCCTGGCGCATGAATCTGTGCAACGGGAACGACCTCGGACCACCAGGGGCCGAGAAAACCACAGTCTCATGGGGCCGGACACTCAGGGTCAGGGGAAAATCCAATATATATCTGGTGATATCTCGGGTGCTATTAGAGATAGCGCAATAAATCAAAGTGCATTGTCTGTAGGAGGCCCTGGCGCATGAATCTGTGCAGCGGGAACCACCTCGCACCACCAGGGTCCGAGAAAGTCACAGTCTCATGGGGCCGGACACTCAGGGTTAGGGGAAAATCCAATATATATCTGGTGATATCTCGGGTGCTATTAGAGATAGCGCAATAAACCAAAGTGAATTATCTGCAGGAGGCCCTGGCGCATGAATCTGTGCAACGGGAACGACCTCGGACCACCAGGGGCCGAGTAAACCACAGTCTCATGGGGCCGGACACTCAGGGTCAGGGTAAAATCCAATATATATCTGGTGATATCTCTGGTGCTATTACAGATAGCGCAATAAATCAAAGTGCATTGTCCGTAGGAGGCCCTGGCGCACAAATCTGTGCAGCGGGAGCGACCTCGGACCACCAGGGGCCGAGAAAACCACCGTCTCATGGGGCCGGACACTCAGGGTCAGTGAAAAATCCAATATATATCTGGTGATATCTCGGGTGCTATTAGAGATAGCGCAATAAATCAAAGTGAATTATCTGTAGGAGGCCCTGGCGCATGAATCTGTGCAGCGGGAACGACCTCGGACCAACATCGGCAGAGAAAACCACAGTCTCATGGGGTCGGACACTCAGGGTCAGGGAAAAATCCAATATATATCTGGTGATATCTCTGGTGCTATTACAGATAGCGCAATAAATCAAAGTGCATTGTCTGTAGGAGGCCCTGGCACACGAATCTGTGCAGCGGGAACGACCTCGGACCACCAGGGGCCGAGAAAACCACAGTCTCATGGGGCCGGACACTCAGGGTCAGGGGAAAATCCAATATATATCTGGTGATATCTCGGGTGCTATTAGAGATAGCGCAATAAACCAAAGTGAATTATCTGCAGGAGGCCCTGGCGCATGAATCTGTGCAACGGGAACGACCTCGGACCACCAGGGGCCGAGTAAACCACAGTCTCATGGGGCCGGACACTCAGGGTCAGGGTAAAATCCAATATATATCTGGTGATATCTCTGGTGCTATTACAGATAGCGCAATAAATCAAAGTGCATTGTCCGTAGGAGGCCCTGGCGCACGAATCTGTGCAGCGGGAGCGACCTCGGACCACCAGGGGCCGAGAAAACCACCGTCTCATGGGGCCGGACACTCAGGGCCAGTGAAAAATCCAATATATATCTGGTGATATCTCGGGTGCTATTACAGATAGCGCAATAAATCAAAGTGCATTGTCCGTAGGAGGCCCTGGCGCACGAATCTGTGCAGCGGGAACGACCTCGGACCACCAGGGGCCGAGAAAACCACAGTCTCATGGGGCCGGACACTCAGCGTCAGGGGAAAATCCAATATATATCTGGTGATATCTCGGGTGCTATTAGAGATAGCGCAATAAATCAGAGTGCATTGTCTGTAGGATGCCCTGGCGCATGAATCTGTGCAGCGGGAACCACCTCGGACCACCAGGGGCCGAGAAAACCACCGTCTCATGGGGCCGGACACTCAGGGTCAGGGGAAAATCCAATATATATCTGGTGATATCTCGGGTGCTATTAGAGATAGCGCAATAAACCAAAGTGAATTGTCTGTAGGAGGCCCTGGCGCATGAATCTGTGCAGCGGGGACCACCTGGGACCACCAGGGTCCGAGAAAGTCACAGTCTCATGGGGCCGGACACTCAGGGTCAGGGGAAAATCCAATATATATCTGGTGATATCTCGGGTGCTATTAGAGATAGCGCAATAAACCATAGTGAGTTATCTGCAGGAGGCCCTGGCGCCCGAATCTGTGCAGCGGGAACGACCTCGGACCACCAGGGGCCGTGAAAACCACCGTCTCATGGGGCCGGACACTCAGGGTCAGGGTAAAATCCAATATATATCTGGTGATATCTCTGGTGCTATTACAGATAGCGCAATAAATCAAAGTGCATTGTCTGTAGGAGGCCCTGATGGATGAATCTGTGCAGCGGGAACGACCTCGGACCACCAGGGGCCGACAAAACCACAGTCTCATGGGGTCGGTCACTCAGGGTCAGGGGAAAATCCAATATATATCTGGTGATATCTCGGCTGCTATTAGAGATAGCGCAATAAACCAAAGTGAATTATCTGCAGGAGGCCCTGGCGCATGAATCTGTGCAACGGGAACGATCTCGGACCACCAGGGGCCGAGAAAACCACAGTCTCATGGGGCAGGACACTCAGGGTCAGGGGAAAATCCAATATATATCTGGTGATATCTCTGGTGCTATTACAGATAGCGCAATAAATCAAAGTGCATTGTCCGTAGGAGGCCCTGGCGCACAAATCTGTGCAGCGGGAGCGACCTCGGACCACCAGGGGCCGAGAAAACCACCGTCTCATGGGGCCGGACACTCAGGGTCAGTGAAAAATCCAATATATATCTGGTGATATCTCGGGTGCTATTAGAGATAGCGCAATAAATCAAAGTGAATTATCTGTAGGAGGCCCTGGCGCATGAATCTGTGCAGCGGGAACCACGTCGGACCACCAGGGTCCGAGAAAACCACCGTCTCATGGGGCCGGACACGCAGGGTCAGTGGAAAATCCAATATATATCTGGTGATATCTCGGGTGCTATTACAGATAGCGCAATAAATCAAAGTGCATTGTCTGTAGGAGGCCCTGGCGCATGAATCTGGGCAGCGGGAACGACCTCGGACCACCAGGGGCCGAGAAAACCACAGTCTCATGGGGCCGGACACTCAGGGTCAGGGAAAATCCAATATATATCTGGTGATATCTCGGGTGCTATTAGATACAGCGCAATAAACCAAAGTGAATTATCTGCAGGAGGCCCTGGCGCATGCATCTGTGCAGCGGGAACGACCTAGGACCACCAGGGGCCGAGAAAACCACCGTCGCATGGGGCCGGACACTCAGGTTCAGGGAAAAATCCAATATATATCTGGTGACATCTCGGGTGCTATTAAAGATAGCGCAATAAATCAAAGTGCATTGTCTGTAGGAGGCCCTGACGCATGAATCTGTGCAGCGGGAACGACCTCGGACCACCAGGTGCCGAGAAAACCACAGTCTCATGGGGCCGGACACTCAGGGTCAGGGGAAAATCCAATATATATCTGGTGATATCTCGGGTGCTATTAGAGATAGCGCAATAAACCAAAGTGAATTATCTGCAGGAGGCCCTGGCGCATGAATCTGTGCAACGGGAACGTCCTCGGACCACCAGGGGCCGAGTAAACCACAGTCTCATGGGGCCGGACACTCAGGGTCAGGGTAAAATCCAATATATATCTGGTGATATCTCTGGTGCTATTACAGATAGCGCAATAAATCAAAGTGCATTGTCCGTAGGAGGCCCTGGCGCACGAATCTGTGCAGCGGGAACGACCTCGGACCACCAGGGGCCGAGAAAACCACCGTCGCATGGGGCCGGACACTCAGGGTCAGTGAAAAATCCAATATATATCTGGTGATATCTCGGGTGCTATTACAGATAGCGCAATAAATCAAAGTGCATTGTCCGTAGGAGGCCCTGGCGCACGAATCTGTGCAGCGGGAACGACCTCGGACCACCAGGGGCCGAGAAAACCACCGTCTCATGGGGCCGGACACTCAGGGTCAGGGGAAAATCCAATATATATCTGGTGATATCTCGGCTGCTATTAGAGATAGCGCAATAAACCAAAGTGAATTATCTGCAGGAGGCCCTGGCGCATGAATCTGTGCAACGGGAACGACCTCGGACCACCAGGGGCCAAGAAAACCACAGTCTCATGGGGCCGGACACTCAGGGTCAGGGGAAAATCCAATATATATCTGGTGATATCTCGGGTGCTATTAGAGATAGCGCAATAAATCAAAGTGCATTGTCTGTAGGAGGCCCTGGCGCATGAATCTGTGCAGCGGGAACCACCTGGGACCACCAGGGTCCGAGAAAGTCACAGTCTCATGGGGCCGGACACTCAGGGTCAGGGGAAAATCCAATATATATCTGGTGATATCTCGGGTGCTATTAGAGATAGCGCAATAAACCATAGTGAGTTATCTGCAGGAGGCCCTGGCGCCCGAATCTGTGCAGCGGGAACGACCTCGGACCACCAGGGGCCGAGAAAACCACCGTCTCATGGGGCCGGACACTCAGGGTCAGGGTAAAATCCAATATATATCTGGTGATATCTCTGGTGCTATTACAGATAGCGCAATAAATCAAAGTGCATTGTCTGTAGGAGGCCCTGATGGATGAATCTGTGCAGCGGGAACGACCTCGGACCACCAGGGGCCGAGAAAACCACCGTCTCATGGGGCCGGACACTCAGGGTCAGGGTAAAATCCAATATATATCTGGTGATATCTCTGGTGCTATTACAGATAGCGCAATAAATCAAAGTGCATTGTCTGTAGGAGGCCCTGATGGATGAATCTGTGCAGCGGGAACGACCTCGGACCACCAGGGGCCGAGAAAACCACAGTCTCATGGGGTCGGTCACTCAGGGTCAGGGGAAAATCCAATATATATCTGGTGATATCTCGGCTGCTATTAGAGATAGCGCAATAAACCAAAGTGAATTATCTGCAGGAGGCCCTGGCGCATGAATCTGTGCAACGGGAACGATCTCGGACCACCAGGGGCCGAGAAAACCACAGTCTCATGGGGCCGGACACTCAGGGACAGGGGAAAATCCAATATATATCTGGTGATATCTCGGCTGCTATTAGAGATAGCGCAATAAACCAAAGTGAATTATCTGCAGGAGGCCCTGGCGCATGAATCTGTGCAACGGGAACGACCTCGGACCACCAGGGGCCGAGAAAACCACAGTCTCATGGGGCCGGACACTCAGGGTCAGGGGAAAATCCAATATATATCTGGTGATATCTCGGGTGCTATTACAGATAGCGCAATAAATCAAAGTGCATTGTCTGTAGGAGGCCGTGGCGCATGAATCTGGGCAGCGGGAACGACCTCGGACCACCAGGGGCCGAGAAGACCACCGTCTCATGGGGCCGGCCACTCAGGGTCAGGGGAAAATCCAATATATATCTGGTGATATCTCGAGAGCTATTACAGATAGGGCAATAAATCAAAGTGCATTGTCTGTAGGAGGCCCTGGCGCATGAATCTGTGCTGCGGAAACGACCTCGGACCACCAGGGGCCGAGAAAACCACAGTCTCATGGGGCCGGCCACTCAGGGTCAGGGGAAAATCCAATATATATCTGGTGATATCTCGAGAGCTATTACAGATAGGGCAATAAACCAAAGTGAATTATCTGCAGGAGGCCCTGGCGCATGAATCTCTGCAACGGGCACGACTTCGGACCACCAGGGGCCGAGAAAACCACAGTCTCATGGGGCCGGACATTCAGGGTCAGGGGAAAATCCAATATATATCTGGTGATTTCTCGGGTGCTATTAGAGATAGCGCAATAAATCAAAGTGCATTGTCTGCAGGAGGCCCTGGCGCATGAATCTGCGCAGCGGGAACGACCTCGGACAAACATCGGCAGAGAAAACCACAGTCTCATGGGGTCGGACACTCAGGGTCAGGGAAAAATCCAATATATATCTGGTGATATCTCGGGTACTATTAGAGATAGCGCAGTAAACCAAAGTGAATTATCTGCAGGAGGCACTGGCGCATGAATCTGTGCAGCGGGAACCACCTGGGACCACCAGGGTCCGAGAAAGTCACAGTCTCATGGGGCCGGACACTCAGGGTCAGGGTAAAATCCAATATATATCTGGTGATATCTCTGGTGCTATTACAGATAGCGCAATAAATCAAAGTGCATTGTCTGTAGGAGGCCCTGATGGATGAATCTGTGCAGCGGGAACGACCTCGGACCACCAGGGGCCGAGAAAACCACAGTCTCATGGGGTCGGTCACTCAGGGTCAGGGGAAAATCCAATATATATCTGGAGATATCTCGGCTGCTATTAGAGATAGCGCAATAAACCAAAGTGAATTATCTGCAGGAGGCCCTGGCGCATGAATCTGTGCAACGGGAACGATCTCGGACCACCAGGGGCCGAGAAAACCACAGTCTCATGGGGCCGGACACTCAGGGTCAGGGGAAAATCCAATATATATCTGGTGATATCTCGAGAGCTATTACAGATAGGGCAATAAATCAAAGTGCATTGTCTGTAGGAGGCCCTGGCGCATGAATCTGTGCTGCGGGAACGACCTCGGACCACCAGGGGCCGAGAAAACCACAGTCTCATGGGGCCGGCCACTCAGGGTCAGGGGAAAATCCAATATATATCTGGTGATATCTCGAGAGCTATTACAGATAGGGCAATAAACCAAAGTGAATTATCTGCAGGAGGCCCTGGCGCATGAATCTGTGCAACGGGAACGACCTCGGACCACCAGGGGCCGAGTAAACCACAGTCTCATGGGGCCGGACACTCAGGGTCAGGGTAAAATCCAATATATATCTGGTGATATCTCTGGTGCTATTACAGATAGCGCAATAAATCAAAGTGCATTGTCCGTAGGAGGCCCTGGCGCACGAATCTGTGCAGCGGGAGCGACCTCGGACCACCAGGGGCCGAGAAAACCACCGTCTCATGGGGCCGGACACTCAGGGCCAGTGAAAAATCCAATATATATCTGGTGATATCTCGGGTGCTATTACAGATAGCGCAATAAATCAAAGTGCATTGTCCGCAGGAGGCCCTGGCGCACGAATCTGTGCAGCGGGAACGACCTCGGACCACCAGGGGCCGAGAAAACCACAGTCTCATGGGGCCGGACACTCAGCGTCAGGGGAAAATCCAATATATATCTGGTGATATCTCGGGTGCTATTAGAGATAGCGCAATAAATCAGAGTGCATTGTCTGTAGGATGCCCTGGCGCATGAATCTGTGCAGCGGGAACCACCTCGGACCACCAGGGGCCGAGAAAACCACCGTCTCATGGGGCCGGACACTCAGGGTCAGTGGAAAATCCAATATATATCTGGTGATATCTCGGGTGCTATTACAGATAGCGCAATAAATCAAAGTGCATTATCTGTAGGAGGCCCTGGCGCATGAATCTGGGCAGCGGGAACGACCTCGGACCACCAGGGGCCGAGAAAACCACAGTCTCATGGGGCCGGACACTTAGGGTCAGGGGAAAATCCAATATATATCTGGTGATATCTCGGGTGCTATTAGATACAGCGCAATAAACCAAAGTGAATTATCTGCAGGAGGCCCTGGCGCATGAATCTGGGCAGCGGGAACGACCTCGGACCACCAGGGGCCGAGAAAACCACAGTCAAATGGGGCCGGACTCTCAGGGTCAGGGAAAATCCAATATATATCTGGTGATATCTCGGGTGCTATTAGATACAGCGCAATAAACCAAAGTGAATTATCTGCAGGAGGTCCTGGCGCATGCATCTGTGCAGCGGGAACGACCTAGGACCACCAGGGGCCGAGAAAACCACCGTCTCATGGCGCCGGACACTCAGGTTCAGGGAAAAATCCAATATATATCTGGTGATATCTCGGGTGCTATTAAATATAGCGCAATAAACCAAAGTGAATTATCTGCAGGAGGCCCTGGCGCATGAATCTGTGCAACGGGAACGACCTCGGACCACCAGGGGCCGAGAAAACCACAGTCTCATGGGGCCGGACACTCAGGGTCAGGGAAAAATCCAATATATATCTGGTGATATCTCGGGTGCTATTACAGATAGCGCAATAAATCAAAGTGCATTGTCTGTAGGAGGCCGTGGCGCATGAATCTGGGCAGCGGGAACGACCTCGGACCACCAGGGGCCGAGAAGACCACCGTCTCATGGGGCCGGACACTCAGGGTCAGTGGAAAATCCAATATATATCTGGTGATATCTCGGGTGCTATTACAGATAGCGCAATAAATCAAAGTGCATTATCTGTAGGAGGCCCTGGCGCATGAATCTGGGCAGCGGGAACGACCTCGGACCACCAGGGGCCGAGAAAACCACAGTCTCATGGGGCCGGACACTTGGGGTCAGGGGAAAATCCAATATATATCTGGTGATATCTCGGGTGCTATTAGATACAGCGCAATAAACCAAAGTGAATTATCTGCAGGAGGCCCTGGCGCATGAATCTGGGCAGCGGGAACGACCTCGGACCACCAGGGGCCGAGAAAACCACTGTCAAATGGGGCCGGACTCTCAGGGTCAGGGAAAATCCAATATATATCTGGTGATATCTCGGGTGCTATTAGATACAGCGCAATAAACCAAAG
Organism: Nomia melanderi; assembly: GCF_051020985.1. Taxonomy (NCBI): domain Eukaryota; kingdom Metazoa; phylum Arthropoda; class Insecta; order Hymenoptera; family Halictidae; genus Nomia; species Nomia melanderi. Next base: position 823,415 of record NW_027475149.1, on the reverse strand, counting down.
TGAATTATCTGCAGGAGGTCCTGGCGCATGCATCTGTGCAGCGGGAACGACCTAGGACCACCAGGGGCCGAGAAAACCACCGTCTCATTGCGCCGGACACTCAGGTTCAGGGAAAAATCCAATATATATCTGGTGATATCTCGGGTGCTATTAAAGATAGCGCAATAAACCAAAGTGAATTATCTGCAGGAGGCCCTGGCGCATGAATCTGTGCAACGGGAACGACCTCGGACCACCAGGGGCCGAGAAAACCACAGTCTCATGGGGCCGGACACTCAGGGTCAGGGAAAAATCCAATATATATCTGGTGATATCTCGGGTGCTATTACAGATAGCGCAATAAATCAAAGTGCATTGTCTGTAGGAGGCCGTGGCGCATGAATCTGGGCAGCGGGAACGACCTCGGACCACCAGGGGCCGAGAAGACCACCGTCTCATGGGGCCGGCCACTCAGGGTCAGGGGAAAATCCAATATATATCTGGTGATATCTCGAGAGCTATTACAGATAGGGCAATAAATCAAAGTGCATTGTCTGTAGGAGGCCCTGGCGCATGAATCTGTGCTGCGGAAACGACCTCGGACCACCAGGGGCCGAGAAAACCACAGTCTCATGGGGCCGGCCACTCAGGGTCAGGGGAAAATCCAATATATATCTGGTGATATCTCGAGAGCTATTACAGATAGGGCAATAAACCAAAGTGAATTATCTGCAGGAGGCCCTGGCGCATGAATCTCTGCAACGGGCACGACTTCGGACCACCAGGGGCCGAGAAAACCACAGTCTCATGGGGCCGGACATTCAGGGTCAGGGGAAAATCCAATATATATCTGGTGATTTCTCGGGTGCTATTAGAGATAGCGCAATAAATCAAAGTGCATTGTCTGCAGGAGGCCCTGGCGCATGAATCTGCGCAGCGGGAACGACCTCGGACAAACATCGGCAGAGAAAACCACAGTCTCATGGGGTCGGACACTCAGGGTCAGGGAAAAATCCAATATATATCTGGTGATATCTCGGGTACTATTAGAGATAGCGCAGTAAACCAAAGTGAATTATCTGCAGGAGGCACTGGCGCATGAATCTGTGCAGCGGGAACCACCTGGGACCACCAGGGTCCGAGAAAGTCACAGTCTCATGGGGCCGGACACTCAGGGTCAGGGTAAAATCCAATATATATCTGGTGATATCTCTGGTGCTATTACAGATAGCGCAATAAATCAAAGTGCATTGTCTGTAGGAGGCCCTGATGGATGAATCTGTGCAGCGGGAACGACCTCGGACCACCAGGGGCCGAGAAAACCACAGTCTCATGGGGTCGGTCACTCAGGGTCAGGGGAAAATCCAATATATATCTGGTGATATCTCGGCTGCTATTAGAGATAGCGCAATAAACCAAAGTGAATTATCTGCAGGAGGCCCTGGCGCATGAATCTGTGCAACGGGAACGATCTCGGACCACCAGGGGCCGAGAAAACCACAGTCTCATGGGGCCGGACACTCAGGGTCAGGGGAAAATCCAATATATATCTGGTGATATCTCGAGAGCTATTACAGATAGGGCAATAAATCAAAGTGCATTGTCTGTAGGAGGCCCTGGCGCATGAATCTGTGCTGCGGGAACGACCTCGGACCACCAGGGGACGAGAAAACCACAGTCTCATGGGGCCGGACACTCAGCGTCAGGGGAAAATCCAATATATATATCTGGTGATATCTCGGGTGCTATTAGAGATAGCGCAATAAATCAGAGTGCATTGTCTGTAGGATGCCCTGGCGCATGAATCTGTGCAGCGGGAACCACCTCGGACCACCAGGGGCCGAGAAAACCACCGTCTCATGGGGCCGGACACTCAGGGTCAGTGGAAAATCCAATATATATCTGGTGATATCTCGGGTGCTATTACAGATAGCGCAATAAATCAAAGTGCATTATCTGTAGGAGGCCCTGGCGCATGAATCTGGGCAGCGGGAACGACCTCGGACCACCAGGGGCTGAGAAAACCACAGTCTCATGGGGCCGGACACTTAGGGTCAGGGGAAAATCCGATATATATCTGGTGATATCTCGGGTGCTATTAGATACAGCGCAATAAACCAAAGTGAATTATCTGCAGGAGGCCCTGGCGCATGAATCTGGGCAGCGGGAACGACCTCGGACCACCAGGGGCCGAGAAAACCACAGTCAAATGGGGCCGGACTCTCAGGGTCAGGGAAAATCCAATATATATCTGGTGATATCTCGGGTGCTATTAGATACAGCGCAATAAACCAAAGTGAATTATCTGCAGGAGGTCCTGGCGCATGCATCTGTGCAGCGGGAACGACCTAGGACCACCAGGGGCCGAGAAAACCACCGTCTCATTGCGCCGGACACTCAGGTTCAGGGAAAAATCCAATATATATCTGGTGATATCTCGGGTGCTATTAAAGATAGCGCAATAAACCAAAGTGAATTATCTGCAGGAGGCCCTGGCGCATGAATCTGTGCAACGGGAACGACCTCGGACCACCAGGGGCCGAGAAAACCACAGTCTCATGGGGCCGGACACTCAGGGTCAGGGAAAAATCCAATATATATCTGGTGATATCTCGGGTGCTATTACAGATAGCGCAATAAATCAAAGTGCATTGTCTGTAGGAGGCCGTGGCGCATGAATCTGGGCAGCGGGAACGACCTCGGACCACCAGGGGCCGAGAAGACCACCGTCTCATGGGGCCGGCCACTCAGGGTCAGGGGAAAATCCAATATATATCTGGTGATATCTCGAGAGCTATTACAGATAGGGCAATAAATCAAAGTGCATTGTCTGTAGGAGGCCCTGGCGCATGAATCTGTGCTGCGGAAACGACCTCGGACCACCAGGGGCCGAGAAAACCACAGTCTCATGGGGCCGGCCACTCAGGGTCAGGGGAAAATCCAATATATATCTGGTGATATCTCGAGAGCTATTACAGATAGGGCAATAAACCAAAGTGAATTATCTGCAGGAGGCCCTGGCGCATGAATCTCTGCAACGGGCACGACTTCGGACCACCAGGGGCCGAGAAAACCACAGTCTCATGGGGCCGGACATTCAGGGTCAGGGGAAAATCCAATATATATCTGGTGATTTCTCGGGTGCTATTAGAGATAGCGCAATAAATCAAAGTGCATTGTCTGCAGGAGGCCCTGGCGCATGAATCTGCGCAGCGGGAACGACCTCGGACAAACATCGGCAGAGAAAACCACAGTCTCATGGGGTCGGACACTCAGGGTCAGGGAAAAATCCAATATATATCTGGTGATATCTCGGGTACTATTAGAGATAGCGCAGTAAACCAAAGTGAATTATCTGCAGGAGGCACTGGCGCATGAATCTGTGCAGCGGGAACCACCTGGGACCACCAGGGTCCGAGAAAGTCACAGTCTCATGGGGCCGGACACTCAGGGTCAGGGTAAAATCCAATATATATCTGGTGATATCTCTGGTGCTATTACAGATAGCGCAATAAATCAAAGTGCATTGTCCGTAGGAGGCCCTGGCGCACGAATCTGTGCAGCGGGAGCGACCTCGGACCACCAGGGGCCGAGAAAACCACCGTCTCATGGGGCCGGACACTCAGGGCCAGTGAAAAATCCAATATATATCTGGTGATATCTCGGGTGCTATTACAGATAGCGCAATAAATCAAAGTGCATTGTCCGTAGGAGGCCCTGGCGCACGAATCTGTGCAGCGGGAACGACCTCGGACCACCAGGGGCCGAGAAAACCACAGTCTCATGGGGCCGGACACTCAGCGTCAGGGGAAAATCCAATATATATCTGGTGATATCTCGGGTGCTATTAGAGATAGCGCAATAAATCAGAGTGCATTGTCTGTAGGATGCCCTGGCGCATGAATCTGTGCAGCGGGAACCACCTCGGACCACCAGGGGCCGAGAAAACCACCGTCTCATGGGGCCGGACACTCAGGGTCAGTGGAAAATCCAATATATATCTGGTGATATCTCGGGTGCTATTACAGATAGCGCAATAAATCAAAGTGCATTATCTGTAGGAGGCCCTGGCGCATGAATCTGGGCAGCGGGAACGACCTCGGACCACCAGGGGCCGAGAAAACCACAGTCTCATGGGGCCGGACACTTAGGGTCAGGGGAAAATCCAATATATATCTGGTGATATCTCGGGTGCTATTAGATACAGCGCAATAAACCAAAGTGAATTATCTGCAGGAGGCCCTGGCGCATGAATCTGGGCAGCGGGAACGACCTCGGACCACCAGGGGCCGAGAAAACCACAGTCAAATGGGGCCGGACTCTCAGGGTCAGGGAAAATCCAATATATATCTGGTGATATCTCGGGTGCTATTTGATACAGCGCAATAAACCAAAGTGAATTATCTGCAGGAGGTCCTGGCGCATGCATCTGTGCAGCGGGAACGACCTAGGACCACCAGGGGCCGAGAAAACCACCGTCTCATGGGGCCGGACACTCAGGTTCAGGGAAAAATCCAATATATATCTGGTGATATCTCGGGTGCTATTAAAGATAGCGCAATAAACCAAAGCGAATTATCTGCAGGACGCCCTGGCGCCTGAATCTGTGCAGCGGGAACGACCTCGGACCACCAGGCGCCGAGAAAACCGCAGTCTCATGGGGCCAGACACTCAGGGTCAGGGAAAAATCCAATATATATCTGGTGATATCTCGGGTGCTATTAGAGATAGCGCAATAAACCAAAGTGCATTATCTGCAGGAGGCACTGGCGCATGAATCTGTGCAGTGGGAACGACCTCGGTCCACCAGGGGCCGAGAAAACCACCGTCTCATGGGGCTGGACACTCAGCGTGAGGGAAATATCCAATATATATCTGGTGATATCTCGGGTGCAATTACAGATAGCGCAATAAATCAAAGTGCATTGTCTGTAGGAGGCCCTGACGCATGAATCTGTGCAGCGGGAACGACCTCGGACCACCAGGTGCCGAGAAAACCACAGTCTCATGGGGCCGGACACTCAGGGTCAGGGGAAAATCCAATATATATCTGGTGATATCTCGGGTGCTATTAGAGATAGCGCAATAAACCAAAGTGAATTATCTGCAGGAGGCCCTGGCGCATGAATCTGTGCAGCGGGAACGACCTCGGACCACCAGGGGCCGAGTAAACCACAGTCTCATGGGGCCGGACACTCAGGGTCAGGGTAAAATCCAATATATATCTGGTGATATCTCTGGTGCTATTACAGATAGCGCAATAAATCAAAGTGCATTGTCCGTAGGAGGTCCTGGCGCATGCATCTGTGCAGCGGGAACGACCTAGGACCACCAGGGGCCGAGAAAAACACCGTCTCATGGGGCCGGACACTCAGGGTCAGGGAAAATCCAATATATATCTGGTGATATCTCGGGTGCTATTAGAGATAGCGCAATAAACCAAAGTGCATTATCTGCAGGAGGCACTGGCGCATGAATCTGTGCAGTGGGAACGACCTCGGTCCACCAGGGGCCGAGAAAACCACCGTCTCATGGGGCTGGACACTCAGCGTGAGGGAAATATCCAATATATATCTGGTGATATCTCGGGTGCAATTATAGATAGCGCAATAAATCAAAGTGCATTGTCTGTAGGAGGCCCTGACGCATGAATCTGTGCAGCGGGAACGACCTCGGACCACCAGGTGCCGAGAAAACCACAGTCTCATGGGGCCGGACACTCAGGGTCAGGGGAAAATCCAATATATATCTGGTGATATCTCGGGTGCTATTAGAGATAGCGCAATAAACCAAAGTGAATTATCTGCAGGAGGCCCTGGCGCATGAATCTGTGCAGCGGGAACGACCTCGGACCACCAGGGGCCGAGTAAACCACAGTCTCATGGGGCCGGACACTCAGGGTCAGGGTAAAATCCAATATATATCTGGTGATATCTCTGGTGCTATTACAGATAGCGCAATAAATCAAAGTGCATTGTCCGTAGGAGGTCCTGGCGCATGCATCTGTGCAGCGGGAACGACCTAGGACCACCAGGGGCCGAGAAAACCACCGTCTCATGGGGCCGGACACTCAGGGTCAGTGAAAAATCCAATATATATCTGGTGATATCTCGGGTGCTATTAGAGATAGCGCAATAAATCAAAGTGAATTATCTGTAGGAGGCCCTGGCGCATGAATCTGTGCAGCGGGAACCACCTCGGACCACCAGAGTCCGAGAAAACCACCGTCTCATGGGGCCGGACACTCAGGGTCAGTGGAAAATCCAATATATATCTGGTGATATCTCGGGTGCTATTACAGATAGCGCAATAAATCAAAGTGCATTGTCTGTAGGAGGCCCTGGCGCATGAATCTGGGCAGCGGGAACGACCTCGGACCACCAGGGGCCGAGAAAACCACAGTCTCATGGGGCCGGACACTCAGGGTCAGGGAAAATCCAATATATATCTGGTGATATCTCGGGTGCTATTAGATACAGCGCAATAAACCAAAGTGAATTATCTGCAGGAGGCCCTGGCGCATGCATCTGTGCAGCGGGAACGACCTAGGACCACCAGGGGCCGAGAAAACCACCGTCTCATGGGGCCGGACACTCAGGTTCAGGGAAAAATCCAATATATATCTGGTGACATCTCGGGTGCTATTAAAGATAGCGCAATAAATCAAAGTGCATTGTCTGTAGGAGGCCCTGACGCATGAATCTGTGCAGCGGGAACGACCTCGGACCACCAGGTGCCGAGAAAACCACAGTCTCATGGGGCCGGACACTCAGGGTCAGGGGAAAATCCAATATATATCTGGTGATATCTCGGGTGCTATTAGAGATAGCGCAATAAACCAAAGTGAATTATCTGCAGGAGGCCCTGGCGCATGAATCTGTGCAACGGGAACGTCCTCGGACCACCAGGGGCCGAGTAAACCACAGTCTCATGGGGCCGGACACTCAGGGTCAGGGTAAAATCCAATATATATCTGGTGATATCTCTGGTGCTATTACAGATAGCGCAATAAATCAAAGTGCATTGTCCGTAGGAGGCCCTGGCGCACGAATCTGTGCAGCGGGAACGACCTCGGACCACCAGGGGCCGAGAAAACCACCGTCGCATGGGGCCGGACACTCAGGGTCAGTGAAAAATCCAATATATATCTGGTGATATCTCGGGTGCTATTACAGATAGCGCAATAAATCAAAGTGCATTGTCCGTAGGAGGCCCTGGCGCACGAATCTGTGCAGCGGGAACGACCTCGGACCACCAGGGGCCGAGAAAACCACCGTCTCATGGGGCCGGACACTCAGGGTCAGGGTAAAATCCAATATATATCTGGTGATATCTCTGGTGCTATTACAGATAGCGCAATAAATCAAAGTGCATTGTCCGTAGGAGGTCCTGGCGCATGCATCTGTGCAGCGGGAACGACCTAGGACCACCAGGGGCCGAGAAAAACACCGTCTCATGGGGCCGGACACTCAGGGTCATTGAAAAATCCAATATATATCTGGTGATATCTCGGGTGCTATTAGAGATAGCGCAATAAATCAAAGTGAATTATCTGTAGGAGGCCCTGGCGCATGAATCTGTGCAGCGGGAACCACCTCGGACCACCAGGGTCCGAGAAAACCGCAGTCTCATGGGGCCAGACACTCAGGGTCAGGGAAAAATCCAATATATATCTGGTGATATCTCGGGTGCTATTAGAGATAGCGCAATAAACCAAAGTGCATTATCTGCAGGAGGCACTGGCGCATGAATGTGTGCAGTGGGAACGACCTCGGTCCACCAGGGGCCGAGAAAACCACCGTCTCATGGGGCTGGACACTCAGCGTGAGGGAAATATCCAATATATATCTGGTGATATCTCGGGTGCAATTACAGATAGCGCAATAAATCAAAGTGCATTGTCTGTAGGAGGCCCTGACGCATGAATCTGTGCAGCGGGAACGACCTCGGACCACCAGGTGCCGAGAAAACCACAGTCTCATGGGGCCGGACACTCAGGGTCAGGGGAAAATCCAATATATATCTGGTGATATCTCGGGTGCTATTAGAGATAGCGCAATAAACCAAAGTGAATTATCTGCAGGAGGCCCTGGCGCATGAATCTGTGCAGCGGGAACGACCTCGGACCACCAGGGGCCGAGTAAACCACAGTCTCATGGGGCCGGACACTCAGGGTCAGGGTAAAATCCAATATATATCTGGTGATATCTCTGGTGCTATTACAGATAGCGCAATAAATCAAAGTGCATTGTCCGTAGGAGGTCCTGGCGCATGCATCTGTGCAGCGGGAACGACCTAGGACCACCAGGGGCCGAGAAAACCACCGTCTCATGGGGCCGGACACTCAGGGTCAGTGAAAAATCCAATATATATCTGGTGATATCTCGGGTGCTATTAGAGATAGCGCAATAAATCAAAGTGAATTATCTGTAGGAGGCCCTGGCGCATGAATCTGTGCAGCGGGAACCACCTCGGACCACCAGAGTCCGAGAAAACCACCGTCTCATGGGGCCGGACACTCAGGGTCAGTGGAAAATCCAATATATATCTGGTGATATCTCGGGTGCTATTACAGATAGCGCAATAAATCAAAGTGCATTGTCTGTAGGAGGCCCTGGCGCATGAATCTGGGCAGCGGGAACGACCTCGGACCACCAGGGGCCGAGAAAACCACAGTCTCATGGGGCCGGACACTCAGGGTCAGGGAAAATCCAATATATATCTGGTGATATCTCGGGTGCTATTAGATACAGCGCAATAAACCAAAGTGAATTATCTGCAGGAGGCCCTGGCGCATGCATCTGTGCAGCGGGAACGACCTAGGACCACCAGGGGCCGAGAAAACCACCGTCTCATGGGGCCGGACACTCAGGTTCAGGGAAAAATCCAATATATATCTGGTGACATCTCGGGTGCTATTAAAGATAGCGCAATAAATCAAAGTGCATTGTCTGTAGGAGGCCCTGACGCATGAATCTGTGCAGCGGGAACGACCTCGGACCACCAGGTGCCGAGAAAACCACAGTCTCATGGGGCCGGACACTCAGGGTCAGGGGAAAATCCAATATATATCTGGTGATATCTCGGGTGCTATTAGAGATAGCGCAATAAACCAAAGTGAATTATCTGCAGGAGGCCCTGGCGCATGAATCTGTGCAACGGGAACGTCCTCGGACCACCAGGGGCCGAGTAAACCACAGTCTCATGGGGCCGGACACTCAGGGTCAGGGTAAAATCCAATATATATCTGGTGATATCTCTGGTGCTATTACAGATAGCGCAATAAATCAAAGTGCATTGTCCGTAGGAGGCCCTGGCGCACGAATCTGTGCAGCGGGAACGACCTCGGACCACCAGGGGCCGAGAAAACCACCGTCTCATGGGGCCGGACACTCAGGGTCAGGGGAAAATCCAATATATATCTGGTGATATCTCGGGTGCTATTAGAGATAGCGCAATAAACCAAAGTGAATTATCTGCAGGAGGCCCTGGCGCATGAATCTGTGCAACGGGAACGACCTCGGACCACCAGGGGCCAAGAAAACCACAGTCTCATGGGGCCGGACACTCAGGGTCAGGGGAAAATCCAATATATATCTGGTGATATCTCGGGTGCTATTAGAGATAGCGCAATAAACCATAGTGAGTTATCTGCAGGAGGCCCTGGCGCCCGAATCTGTGCAGCGGGAACGACCTCGGACCACCAGGGGCCGAGAAAACCACCGTCTCATGGGGCCGGACACTCAGGGTCAGGGTAAAATCCAATATATATCTGGTGATATCTCTGGTGCTATTACAGATAGCGCAATAAATCAAAGTGCATTGTCTGTAGGAGGCCCTGATGGATGAATCTGTGCAGCGGGAACGACCTCGGACCACCAGGGGCCGAGAAAACCACAGTCTCATGGGGTCGGTCACTCAGGGTCAGGGGAAAATCCAATATATATCTGGTGATATCTCGGCTGCTATTAGAGATAGCGCAATAAACCAAAGTGAATTATCTGCAGGAGGCCCTGGCGCATGAATCTGTGCAACGGGAACGACCTCGGACCACCAGGGGCCGAGAAAACCACAGTCTCATGGGGCCGGACACTCAGGGTCAGGGGAAAATCCAATATATATCTGGTGATATCTCGGGTGCTATTACAGATAGCGCAATAAATCAAAGTCCATTGTCTGTAGGAGGCCGTGGCGCATGAATCTGGGCAGCGGGAACGACCTCGGACCACCAGGGGCCGAGAAGACCACCGTCTCATGGGGCCGGCCACTCAGGGTCAGGGGAAAATCCAATATATATCTGGTGATATCTCGAGTGCTATTACAGATAGGGCAATAAATCAAAGTGCATTGTCTGTAGGAGGCCCTGGCGCATGAATCTGTGCTGCGGGAACGACCTCGGACCACCAGGGGCCGAGAAAACCACAGTCTCATGGGGCCGGCCACTCAGGGTCAGGGGAAAATCCAATATATATCTGGTGATATCTCGAGAGCTATTACAGATAGGGCAATAAACCAAAGTGAATTATCTGCAGGAGGCCCTGGCGCATGAATCTCTGCAACGGGCACGACTTCGGACCACCAGGGGCCGAGAAAACCACAGTCTCATGGGGCCGGACATTCAGGGTCAGGGGAAAATCCAATATATATCTGGTGATTTCTCGGGTGCTATTAGAGATAGCGCAATAAATCAAAGTGCATTGTCTGCAGGAGGCCCTGGCGCATGAATCTGCGCAGCGGGAACGACCTCGGACAAACATCGGCAGAGAAAACCACAGTCTCATGGGGTCGGACACTCAGGGTCAGGGAAAAATCCAATATATATCTGGTGATATCTCGGGTACTATTAGAGATAGCGCAGTAAACCAAAGTGAATTATCTGCAGGAGGCACTGGCGCATGAATCTGTGCAGCGGGAACCACCTGGGACCACCAGGGTCCGAGAAAGTCACAGTCTCATGGGGCCGGACACTCAGGGTCAGGGTAAAATCCAATATATATCTGGTGATATCTCTGGTGCTATTACAGATAGCGCAATAAATCAAAGTGCATTGTCTGTAGGAGGCCCTGATGGATGAATCTGTGCAGCGGGAACGACCTCGGACCACCAGGGGCCGAGAAAACCACAGTCTCATGGGGTCGGTCACTAAGGGTCAGGGGAAAATCCAATATATATCTGGTGATATCTCGGCTGCTATTAGAGATAGCGCAATAAACCAAAGTGAATTATCTGCAGGAGGCCCTGGCGCATGAATCTGTGCAACGGGAACGATCTCGGACCACCAGGGGCCGAGAAAACCACAGTCTCATGGGGCCGGACACTCAGGGTCAGGGGAAAATCCAATATATATCTGGTGATATCTCGGCTGCTATTAGAGATAGCGCAATAAACCAAAGTGAATTATCTGCAGGAGGCCCTGGCGCATGAATCTGTGCAACGGGACCGACCTCGGACCACCAGGGGCCGAGAAAACCACAGTCTCATGGGGCCGGACACTCAGGGTCAGGGGAAAATCCAATATATATCTGGTGATATCTCGGGTGCTATTACAGATAGCGCAATAAATCAAAGTGCATTGTCTGTAGGAGGCCGTGGCGCATGAATCTGGGCAGCGGGAACGACCTCGGACCACCAGGGGCCGAGAAGACCACCGTCTCATGGGGCCGGCCACTCAGGGTCAGGGGAAAATCCAATATATATCTGGTGATATCTCGAGAGCTATTACAGATAGGGCAATAAATCAAAGTGCATTGTCTGTAGGAGGCCCTGGCGCATGAATCTGTGCTGCGGGAACGACCTCGGACCACCAGGGGCCGAGAAAACCACAGTCTCATGGGGCTGGCCACTCAGGGTCAGGGGAAAATCCAATATATATCTGGTGATATCTCGAGAGCTATTACAGATAGGGCAATAAACCAAAGTGAATTATCTGCAGGAGGCCCTGGCGCATGAATCTGTGCAACGGGCACGACTTCGGACCACCAGGGGCCGAGAAAACCACAGTCTCATGGGGCCGGACATTCAGGGTCAGGGGAAAATCCAATATATATCTGGTGATTTCTCGGGTGCTATTAGAGATAGCGCAATAAATCAAAGTGCATTGTCTGTAGGAGGCCTTGGCGCATGAATCTGTGCAGCGGGAACGACCTCGGACCACCAGGGGCCGAGAAAACCACCGTCTCATGGGGTCGGACACTCAGGGACAGTGAAAAATCCAATATATATCTGGTGATATCTCGGGTGCTATTACAGATAGCTCAATAAATCAAAGTGCATTGTCTGTAGGAGGCCCTGGCGCATGAATCTGTGCAGCGGGAACGACCTCGGACCACCAGGGTCCGAGAAAATCACAGTCTCATGGGGCCGGACACTCAGGGTCAGGGCAAAATCCAATATATATCTGTTGATATCTCGGGTGCTATTACAGATAGCGCAATAAATCAAAGTGCATTGTCTGTAGGAGGCCCTGCCGCATGAATCTGTGCAACGGGAACGACCTCGGACCACCAGGGGCCGAGAAAACCACAGTCTCATGGGGCCGGACACTCAGGGTCAGGGGAAAATCCAATATATATCTGGTGATATCTCGGGTGCTATTAGATACAGCGCAATAAACCAAAGTGAATTATCTGCAGGAGGCCCTGGCGCATGAATCTGGGCAGCGGGAACGACCTAGGACCACCAGGGGCCGAGAAAACCACAGTCTAATGGGGCCGGACACTCAGGGCCAGGGAAAATCCAATATATATCTGGTGATATCTCGGGTGCTATTACAGATAGCGCAATAAATCAAATTGCATTGTCTGTAGGAGGCCCTGGCGCATAAATGTGGACAGCGGGAACGACCTCGGACCACCAGGAGCCGAGAAAACCTCCGTCTCATGGGGCCGGAAACTCAGGGTCAGGGGAAAATCCAATATTTATCTGGTGATATCTCGGGTGCTATTAGAGATAGCGCAATAAACCAAAGTGAATTATCTGCAGGAGGCCCTGGCGCATGAAGCTGTGCAGCGGGAACGACCTCGGACCACCAGGGGCCGAGACAACCACCGTCTCCTGGGGCCGGACACTGAGGATCAGGGTAAAATGCAATATATATCTGGTGATATCTCGGGTGCTATTACATATAGCGCAATAAATCAAAGTGCATTGTCTGTAGGAGGCCCTGCCGCATGAATCTGTGCAACGGGAACGACCTCGGACCACCAGGGGCCGAGAAAACCACAGTCTCATGGGGCCGGACACTCAGGGTCAGGGGAAAATCCAATATATTTCTGGTGATATCTCGGGTGCTATTACAGATAGGGCAATAAATCAAAGTGCATTGTCTGTAGGAGGCCCTGGCACATGAATCTGTGCAGCGGGAACGACCTCGGACCACCAGGGGCCGAGAAAACCACCGTCCCGAGGGGCCGGACACTCAGGTTCAGGGGAAAATCTAATATATATCTGTTGATATCTCGGGTGCTATTACAGATAGCGCAATAAATCAAAGTGCATTGTCTGTAGGAGGCCCTGCCGCATGAATCTGTGCAACGGGAACGACCTCGGACCACCAGCGGCCGAGAAAACCACAGTCTCATGGGGCCGGACACTCAGAATCAGGGGAAAATCCAATATATATCTGGTGATATCTCGGGTGCTATTACAGATAGGGCAATAAATCAAAGTGCATTGTCTGTAGGAGGCCCTGGCACATGAATCTGTGCAGCGGGAACGACCTCGGACCACCAAGGGCCGAGAAAACCACAGTCTCATGGGGCCGGACACTCAGGGTCAGGGGAAAATCCAATATATATCTGGTGATATCTCGGGTGCTATTAGAGATAGTGCAATAAACCAAAGTGAGTTATCTGCAGGAGGCCCTGGCGCATGAATGTGTGCAGCGGGAACGACCTCGGACCACCAGGAGCCGAGAAAACCGCAGTCTCATGGGGCCGGAAACTCAGGGTCAGGGGAAAATCCAATATTTATCTGGTGATATCTCGGGTGCTATTACAGATAGCGCAATAAATCAAAGTGCATTGTCTGTAGGAGGCCCTGGCGCACGAATCTGTGCAGCGGGAACGACCTCGGACCACCAGGGGCCGAGACAACCACCGTCTCATGGGGCAGGACACTCAGGGTCAGGGTAAAATCCAATATATATCTGGTGATATCTCGGGTGCTAATAGAGATAGCGCAATAAACCAAAGTGAATTATCTGCAGGAGGCCCTGGCGCATGAATCTGTGCAACGGGAACGACCTCGGACCACCAGGGGCCGAGTAAACCACAGTCTCATGGGGCCGGACACTCAGGGTCAGGGGAAAATCCAATATATATCTGGTGATATCTCGGGTGCTATTAGAGATAACGCAATAAATCAAAGTGCATTGTCTGTAGGAGGCCCTGGCGCATGAATCTGTGCAGCGGGAACGACCTCGGACCAACATCGGCAGAGAAAACCACAGTCTCATGGGGTCGGACACTCAGGGTCAGGGAAAAATCCAATATATATCTGGTGATATCTCGGGTGCTATTACAGATAGCGCAGTAAACCAAAGTGAATTATCTGCAGGAGGCACTGGCGCATGAATGTGTGCAGCGGGAACGACCTCGGACCACCAGGGGCCGAGAAAACCACCGTCTCATGGGGCTGGACACTCAGGGTGAGGGAAATATCCAATATATATCTGGTGATATCTCGGGTGCTATTACCGATAGCGCAATAAATCAAAGTGCATTGTCTGTAGGAGGCCGTGGCGCATGAATCTGGGCAGCGGGAACGACCTCGGACCACCAGGGGCCGAGAAGACCACCGTCTCATGGGGCCGGCCACTCAGGGTCAGGGGAAAATCCAATATATATCTGGTGATATCTCGAGAGCTATTAGAGATAGCGCAATAAATCAAAGTGCATTGTCTGTAGGAGGCCCTGGCGCATGAGTCTCAGCAGCGGGAACGACCTCGGACCACCAGGGGCCGAGAAAACCACCGTCTCATGGGGCCGGACACTCAGGGTCAGGGAAAAATGCAATATATATCTGGTGATATGTCGGGTGCTATTACAGATAGCGCAATAAATCAAAGTGCATTGTCTGGAGGAGGCCCTGGCGCATAAATGTGGCCAGCGGGAACGACCTCGGACCACCAGGAGCCGAGAAAACCTCCGTCTCATGGGGCCGGAAACTCAGGGTCAGGGGAAAATCCAATATTTATCTGGTGATATCTCGGGTGCTATTACAGATAGCGCAATAAATCAAAGTGCATTGTCTGTAGGAGGCCCTGGCGCACGAATCTGTGCAGCGGGAACGACCTCGGACCACCAGGGGCCGAGACAACCACCGTCTCATGGGGCCTGACACTCAGGGTCAGGGAAAAATCCAGTATATATCTGGTGATATCCCGGGTGCTATTACAGATAGCGCAACAAATCAAAGTGCATTGTCTGTAGGAGGCCTTGGCGCATGAATCTGTGCAGCGGGAACGACCTCGGACCACCAGGGGCCGAGAAAACCACCGTCTCATGGGGTCGGACTCTCAGGGACAGTGAAAAATCCAATATATATCTGGTGATATCTCGGGTGCTATTACAGATAGCTCAATAAATCAAAGTGCATTGTCTGTAGGAGGCCCTGGCGCATGAATCTGTGCAGCGGGAACGACCTCGGACCACCAGGGTCCGAGAAAATCACAGTCTCATGGGGCCGGACACTCAGGGTCATGGGAAAAACCAATATATATCTGGTGATATCTCGGGTGCTATTAGAGATAGCGCAATAAACCAAAGTGCATTGTCTGTAGGAGGCCCTGGCGCACGAATCTGTGCAGCGGGACCGACCTCGGACCACCAGGGGCCGAGACAACCACCGTCTCATGGGGCCTGACACTCAGGGTCAGGGAAAAATCCAATATATATCTGGTGATATCCCGGGTGCTATTACAGATAGCGCAACAAATCAAAGTGCATTGTCTGTAGGAGGCCCAGGCGCATGAATCTGTGCAGCGGGAACGACCTCGGACCACCAGGGGCCGAGAAAACCACAGTCTCATGGGGCCGGACACTCAGGGTCAGGGGAAAATCCAATACATATCTGGTGATATCTCGGGTGCTATTAGATACAGCGCAATAAACCAAAGTGAATTATCTGCAGGAGGCCCTGGCGCATAAATGTGGCCAGCGGGAACGACCTCGGACCACCAGGAGCCGAGAAAACCTCCGTCTCATGGGGCCGGAAACTCAGGGTCAGGGGAAAATCCAATATTTATCTGGTGATATCTCGGGTGCTATTACAGATAGCGCAATAAATCAAAGTGCATTGTCTGTAGGAGGCCCTGGCGCACGAATCTGTGCAGCGGGAACGACCTCGGACCACCAGGGGCCGAGACAACCACCGTCTCATGGGGCCTGACACTCAGGGTCAGGGAAAAATCCAGTATATATCTGGTGATATCCCGGGTGCTATTACAGATAGCGCAACAAATCAAAGTGCATTGTCTGTAGGAGGCCTTGGCGCATGAATCTGTGCAGCGGGAACGACCTCGGACCACCAGGGGCCGAGAAAACCACCGTCTCATGGGGTCGGACTCTCAGGGACAGTGAAAAATCCAATATATATCTGGTGATATCTCGGGTGCTATTACAGATAGCTCAATAAATCAAAGTGCATTGTCTGTAGGAGGCCCTGGCGCATGAATCTGTGCAGCGGGAACGACCTCGGACCACCAGGGTCCGAGAAAATCACAGTCTCATGGGGCCGGACACTCAGGGTCAGGGGAAAATCCAATATATATCTGGTGATATCTCGGGTGCTATTAGAGATAGCGCAATAAACCAAAGTGCATTGTCTGTAGGAGGCCCTGGCGCACGAATCTGTGCAGCGGGACCGACCACGGACCACCAGGGGCCGAGACAACCACCGTCTCATGGGGCCTGACACTCAGGGTCAGGGAAAAATCCAATATATATCTGGTGATATCCCGGGTGCTATTACAGATAGCGCAACAAATCAAAGTGCATTGTCTGTAGGAGGCCCTGGCGCATGAATCTGTGCAGCGGGAACGACCTCGGACCACCAGGGGCCGAGACAACCACCGTCTCCTGGGGCCGGACACTGAGGATCAGGGTAAAATGCAATATATATCTGGTGATATCTCGGGTGCTATTACATATAGCGCAATAAATCAAAGTGCATTGTCTGTAGGAGGCCCTGCCGCATGAATCTGTGCAACGGGAACGACCTCGGACCACCAGGGGCCGAGAAAACCACAGTCTCATGGGGCCGGACACTCAGGGTCAGGGGAAAATCCAATATATTTCTGGTGATATCTCGGGTGCTATTACAGATAGGGCAATAAATCAAAGTGCATTGTCTGTAGGAGGCCCTGGCACATGAATCTGTGCAGCGGGAACGACCTCGGACCACCAGGGGCCGAGAAAACCACCGTCCCTTGGGGCCGGACACTCAGGGTCAGGGGAAAATCTAATATATATCTGTTGATATCTCGGGTGCTATTACAGATAGCGCAATAAATCAAAGTGCATTGTCTGTAGGAGGCCCTGCCGCATGAATCTGTGCAACGGGAACGACCTCGGACCACCAGGGGCCGAGAAAACCACAGTCTCATGGGGCCGGACACTCAGGATCAGGGGAAAATCCAATATATATCTGGTGATATCTCGGGTGCTATTACAGATAGGGCAATAAATCAAAGTGCATTGTCTGTAGGAGGCCCTGGCACATGAATCTGTGCAGCGGGAACGACCTCGGACCACCAAGGGCCCAGAAAACCCCAGTCTCATGGGGCCGGACACTCAGGGTCAGGGGAAAATCCAATATATATCTGGTGATATCTCGGGTGCTATTAGAGATAGCGCAATAAACCAAAGTGAGTTATCTGCAGGAGGCCCTGGCGCATGAATGTGTGCAGCGGGAACGACCTCGGACCACCAGGAGCCGAGAAAACCGCAGTCTCATGGGGCCGGAAACTCAGGGTCAGGGGAAAATCCAATATTTATCTGGTGATATCTCGGGTGCTATTACAGATAGCGCAATAAATCAAAGTGCATTGTCTGTAGGAGGCCCTGGCGCACGAATCTGTGCAGCGGGAACGACCTCGGACCACCAGGGGCCGAGAAAACCACAGTCTCATGGGGTCGGACACTCAGGGTCAGGGTAAAATCCAATATATATCTGGTGATATCTCGGGTGCTAATAGAGATAGCGCAATAAACCAAAGTGAATTATCTGCAGGAGGCCCTGGCGCATGAATCTGTGCAACGGGAACGACCTCGGACCACCAGGGGCCGAGTAAACCACAGTCTCATGGGGCCGGACACTCAGGGTCAGGGGAAAATCCAATATATATCTGGTGATATCTCGGGTGCTATTAGAGATAACGCAATAAATCAAAGTGCATTGTCTGTAGGAGGCCCTGGCGCATGAATCTGTGCAGCGGGAACGACCTCGGACCAACATCGGCAGAGAAAACCACAGTCTCATGGGGTCGGACACTCAGGGTCAGGGAAAAATCCAATATATATCTGGTGATATCTCGGGTGCTATTACAGATAGCGCAGTAAACCAAAGTGAATTATCTGCAGGAGGCACTGGCGCATGAATGTGTGCAGCGGGAACGACCTCGGACAACCAGGGGCCGAGAAAACCACCGTCTCATGGGGCCGGACACTCAGGGTCAGGGAAAAATGCAATATATATCTGGTGATATGTCGGGTGCTATTACAGATAGCGCAATAAATCAAAGTGCATTGTCTGGAGGAGGCCCTGGCGCATAAATGTGGCCAGCGGGAACGACCTCGGACCACCAGGAGCCGAGAAAACCTCCGTCTCATGGGGCCGGAAACTCAGGGTCAGGGGAAAATCCAATATTTATCTGGTGATATCTCGGGTGCTATTACAGATAGCGCAATAAATCAAAGTGCATTGTCTGTAGGAGGCCCTGGCGCACGAATCTGTGCAGCGGGAACGACCTCGGACCACCAGGGGCCGAGACAACCACCGTCTCATGGGGCCTGACACTCAGGGTCAGGGAAAAATCCAGTATATATCTGGTGATATCTCGGGTGCTATTACAGATAGCTCAATAAATCAAAGTGCATTGTCTGTAGGAGGCCCTGGCGCATGAATCTGTGCTGCGGGAACGACCTCGGACCACCAGGGTCCGAGAAAATCACAGTCTCATGGGGCCGGACACTCAGGGTCAGGGGAAAATCCAATATATATCTGGTGATATCTCGGGTGCTATTAGAGATAGCGCAATAAACCGAAGTGCATTGTCTGTAGGAGGCCCTGGCGCACGAATCTGTGCAGCGGGAACGACCTCGGACCACCAGGGGCCGAGACAACCACCGTCTCATGGGGCCTGACACTCAGGGTCAGGGAAAAATCCAATATATATCTGGTGATATCCCGGGTGCTATTACAGATAGCGCAACAAATCAAAGTGCATTGTCTGTAGGAGGCCCTGGCGCATGAATCTGTGCAGCGGGAACGACCTCGGACCACCAGGGGCCGAGAAAACCACAGTCTCATGGGGCCGGACACTCAGGGTCAGGGGAAAATCCAATACATATCTGGTGATATCTCGGGTGCTATTAGATACAGCGCATTAAACCAAAGTGAATTATCTGCAGGAGGCCCTGGCGCATGAATCTGGGCAGCGGGAACGACCTAGGACCACCAGGGGCCGAGAAAACCACAGTCTAATGGGGCCGGACACTCAGGGCCAGGGAAAATCCAATATATATCTGGTGATATCTCGGGTGCTATTACAGATAGCGCAATAAATCAAATTGCATTGTCTGTAGGAGGCCCTGGCGCATAAATGTGGACAGCGGGAACGACCTCGGACCACCAGGAGCCGAGAAAACCTCCGTCTCATGGGGCCGGAAACTCAGGGTCAGGGGAAAATCCAATATTTATCTGGTGATATCTCGGGTGCTATTAGAGATAGCGCAATAAACCAAAGTGAATTATCTGCAGGAGGCCCTGGCGCATGAAGCTGTGCAGCGGGAACGACCTCGGACCACCAGGGGCCGAGACAACCACCGTCTCCTGGGGCCGGACACTGAGGATCAGGGTAAAATGCAATATATATCTGGTGATATCTCGGGTGCTATTACATGTAGCGCAATAAATCAAAGTGCATTGTCTGTAGGAGGCCCTGCCGCATGAATCTGTGCAACGGGAACGACCTCGGACCACCAGGGGCCGAGAAAACCACAGTCTCATGGGGCCGGACACTCAGGGTCAGGGGAAAATCCAATATATTTCTGGTGATATCTCGGGTGCTATTACAGATAGGGCAATAAATCAAAGTGCATTGTCTGTAGGAGGCCCTGGCACATGAATCTGTGCAGCGGGAACGACCTCGGACCACCAGGGGCCGAGAAAACCACCGTCCCGAGGGGCCGGACACTCAGGGTCAGGGGAAAATCTAATATATATCTGTTGATATCTCGGGTGCTATTACAGATAGCGCAATAAATCAAAGTGCATTGTCTGTAGGAGGCCCTGCCGCATGAATCTGTGCAACGGGAACGACCTCGGACCACCAGGGGCCGAGAAAACCACAGTCTCATGGGGCCGGACACTCAGGATCAGGGGAAAATCCAATATATATCTGGTGATATCTCGGGTGCTATTACAGATAGGGCAATAAATCAAAGTGCATTGTCTGTAGGAGGCCCTGGCACATGAATCTGTGTAGCGGGAACGACCTCGGACCACCAAGGGCCGAGAAAACCACAGTCTCATGGGGCCGGACACTCAGGGTCAGGGGAAAATCCAATATATTTCTGGTGATATCTCGGGTGCTATTACAGATAGCGCAATAAACCAAAGTGCATTGCCTGTAGGCGGCCCTGCCGGATGAATCTGTGCAGCAGGAACGCCCTCGGTCCACCAGGGGCCGAGAAAACCACCGTCCCGAGGGGCCGGACACTTAGGGTCAGTGAAAAATCCAATATATATCTGGTGATATCTCGGGTGCTATTACAGATAGCGCATTAAATCAGAGTGAATTATCTGCAGGAGGCCCTGGCGCATGAATCTGTGCAACGGGAACGACCTCGGACCACCAGGGGCCGAGAAAACCACAGTCTCATGGGGCCGGACACTCAGGGTCAGGGGAAAATCCAATATATATCTGGTGATATCTCGGGTGCTATTACAGATAGGGCAATAAATCAAAGTGCATTGTCTGTAGGAGGCCCTGGCACATGAATCTGTGCAGCGGGAACGACCTCGGACCACCAGGGGCCGAGACAACCACCGTCTCATGGGGCCTGACACTCAGGGTCAGGGAAAAATCCAATATATATCTGGTGATATCCCCGGTGCTATTACAGATAGCGCAACAAATCAAAGTGCATTGTCTGTAGGAGGCCTTGGCGCATGAATCTGTGCAGCGGGAACGACCTCGGACCACCAGGGGCCGAGAAAACCACCGTCTCATGGGGTCGGACTCTCAGGGACAGTGAAAAATCCAATATATATCTGGTGATATCTCGGGTGCTATTACAGATAGCTCAATAAATCAAAGTGCATTGTCTGTAGGAGGCCCTGGCGCATGATTCTGTGCAGCGGGAACGACCTCGGACCACCAGGGTCCGAGAAAATCACAGTCTCATGGGGCCGGACACTCAGGGTCAGGGGAAAATCCAATATATATCTGGTGATATCTCTGGTGCTATTACAGATAGCGCAATAAATCAAAGTGAATTATCTGCAGGAGGCCCTGGCGCATGAATCTGTGCAACGGGAACGACCTCGGACCACCAGGGGCCGAGAAAACCACAGTCTCATGGGGCCGGACACTCAGGGTCAGGGGAAAATCCAATATATATCTGGTGATATCTCGTGTGCTATTAGAGATAGCGCAATAAACCAAAGTGCATTGCCTGTAGGCGGCCCTGCCGGATGAATCTGTGCAGCAGGAACGCCCTCGGACCACCAGGGGCCGAGAAAACCACCGTCCCGAGGGGCCGGACACTTAGGGTCAGTGAAAAATCCAATATATATCTGGTGATATCTCGGGTGCTATTACAGATAGCGCAATAAATCAAAGTGAATTATCTGCAGGAGGCCCTGGCGCATGAATCTGTGCAACGGGAACGACCTCGGACCACCAGGGGCCGAGAAAAAAACAGTCTCATGGGGCCGGACACTCAGGGTCAGGGGAAAATCCAATATATATCTGGTGATATCTCGGGTGCTATTACAGATAGGGCAATAAATCAAAGTGCATTGTCTGTAGGAGGCCCTGGCACATGAATCTGTGCAGCGGGAACGACCTCGGACCACCAGGGGCCGAGAAAACCACCGTCTCATGGGGTCGGACACTCAGGGACAGTGAAAAATCCAATATATATCTGGTGATATCTCGGGTGCTATTACAGATAGCTCAATAAATCAAAGTGCATTGTCTGTAGGAGGCCCTGGCGCATGAATCTGTGCAGCGGGAACGACCTCGGACCACCAGGGTCCGAGAAAATCACAGTCTCATGGGGCCGGACACTCAGGGTCAGGGGAAAATCCAATATATATCTGGTGATATCTCGGGTGCTATTAGAGATAGCGCAATAAACCAACGTGCATTGTCTGTAGGAGGCCCTGGCGCACGAATCTGTGCAGCGGGAACGACCTCGGCCCACCAGGGGCCGAGACAACCACCGTCTCATGGGGCCTGACACTCAGGGTCATGGAAAATCCAATATATATCTGGTGATATCTCGGGTGCTATTACAGATAGCGCAATAAATCAAAGTGCATTGTCTGTAGGAGGCCCTGGCGCATAAATGTGGCCAGCGGGAACGACCTCGGACCACCAGGAGCCGAGAAAACCTCCGTCTCATGGGGCCGGAAACTCAGGGTCAGGGGAAAATCCAATATTTATCTGGTGATATCTCGGGTGCTATTAGAGATAGCGCAATAAACCAAAGTGAATTATCTGCAGGAGGCCCTGGCGCATGAAGCTGTGCAGCGGGAACGACCTCGGACCACCAGGGGCCGAGACAACCACCGTCTCCTGGGGCCGGACACTGAGGATCAGGGTAAAATCCAATATATATCTGGTGTTATCTCGGGTGCTATTACATATAGCGCAATAAATCAAAGTGCATTGTCTGTAGGAGGTCCTGCCGCATGAATCTGTGCAACGGGAACGACCTCGGACCACCAGGGGCCGAGAAAACCACAGTCTCATGGGGCCGGACACTCAGGGTCAGGGGAAAATCCAATATATATCTGGTGATATCTCGTGTGCTATTAGAGATAGCGCAATAAACCAAAGTGCATTGCCTGTAGGCGGCCCTGCCGGATGAATCTGTGCAGCAGGAACGCCCTCGGACCACCAGGGGCCGAGAAAACCACCGTCCCGAGGGGCCGGACACTTAGGGTCAGTGAAAAATCCAATATATATCTGGTGATATCTCGGGTGCTATTACAGATAGCGCAATAAATCAAAGTGAATTATCTGCAGGAGGCCCTGGCGCATGAATCTGTGCAACGGGAACGACCTCGGACCACCAGGGGCCGAGAAAAAAACAGTCTCATGGGGCCGGACACTCAGGGTCAGGGGAAAATCCAATATATATCTGGTGATATCTCGGGTGCTATTACAGATAGGGCAATAAATCAAAGTGCATTGTCTGTAGGAGGCCCTGGCACATGAATCTGTGCAGCGGGAACGACCTCGGACCACCAGGGGCCGAGAAAACCACCGTCTCATGGGGTCGGACACTCAGGGACAGTGAAAAATCCAATATATATCTGGTGATATCTCGGGTGCTATTACAGATAGCTCAATAAATCAAAGTGCATTGTCTGTAGGAGGCCCTGGCGCATGAATCTGTGCAGCGGGAACGACCTCGGACCACCAGGGTCCGAGAAAATCACAGTCTCATGGGGCCGGACACTCAGGGTCAGGGGAAAATCCTATATATATCTGGTGATATCTCGGGTGCTATTAGAGATAGCGCAATAAACCAACGTGCATTGTCTGTAGGAGGCCCTGGCGCACGAATCTGTGCAGCGGGAACGACCTCGGCCCACCAGGGGCCGAGACAACCACCGTCTCATGGGGCCTGACACTCAGGGTCATGGAAAATCCAATATATATCTGGTGATATCTCGGGTGCTATTACAGATAGCGCAATAAATCAAAGTGCATTGTCTGTAGGAGGCCCTGGCGCATAAATGTGGCCAGCGGGAACGACCTCGGACCACCAGGAGCCGAGAAAACCTCCGTCTCATGGGGCCGGAAACTCAGGGTCAGGGGAAAATCCAATATTTATCTGGTGATATCTCGGGTGCTATTAGAGATAGCGCAATAAACCAAAGTGAATTATCTGCAGGAGGCCCTGGCGCATGAAGCTGTGCAGCGGGAACGACCTCGGACCACCAGGGGCCGAGACAACCACCGTCTCCTGGGGCCGGACACTGAGGATCAGGGTAAAATCCAATATATATCTGGTGATATCTCGGGTGCTATTACATATAGCGCAATAAATCAAAGTGCATTGTCTGTAGGAGGTCCTGCCGCATGAATCTGTGCAACGGGAACGACCTCGGACCACCAGGGGCCGAGAAAACCACAGTCTCATGGGGCCGGACACTCAGGGTCAGGGGAAAATCCAATATATATCTGGTGATATCTCGGGTGCTATTACAGATAGGGCAATAAATCAAAGTGCATTGTCTGTAGGAGGCCCTGGCACATGAATCTGTGCAGCGGGAACGACCTCGGACCACCAAGGGCCGAGAAAACCACAGTCTCATGGGGCCGGACACTCAGGGTCAGGGGAAAATCCAATATATATCTGGTGATATCTCGGGTGATATTAGAGATAGCGCAACAAATCAAAGTGCATTGTCTGTAGGAGGCCCTGGCGCATGAATCTGTGCAGCGGGAACGACCTCGGACCACCAGGGGCTGAGAAAACCACCGTCTCATGGGGTCGGACACTCAGGGACAGTGAAAAATCCAATATATATCTGGTGATATCTCGGGTGCTATTACAGATAGCGCAATAAATCAAAGTGCATTGTCTGTAGGAGGCCCTGGCGCATAAATGTGGCCAGCGGGAACGACCTCGGACCACCAGGGTCCGAGAAAATCACAGTATCATGGGGCCGGACACTCAGGGTCAGGGGAAAATCCAATATATATCTGGTGATATCTCTGGTGCTATTACAGATAGCGCAATAAATCAAAGTGAATTATCTGCAGGAGGCCCTGGCGCATGAATCTGTGCAACGGGAACGACCTCGGACCACCAGGGGCCGAGAAAACCACAGTCTCATGGGGCCGGACACTCAGGGTCAGGGGAAAATCCAATATATATCTGGTGATATCTCGTGTGCTATTAGAGATAGCGCAATAAACCAAAGTGCATTGCCTGTAGGCGGCCCTGCCGGATGAATCTGTGCAGCAGGAACGCCCTCGGACCACCAGGGGCCGAGAAAACCACCGTCCCGAGGGGCCGGACACTTAGGGTCAGTGAAAAATCCAATATATATCTGGTGATATCTCGGGTGATATTATAGATAGCGCAATAAACCAAAGTGAGTTATCTGCAGGAGGCCCTGGCGCATGAATGTGTGCAGCGGGAACGACCTCGGACCACCAGGGGCCGAGAAAACCGCAGTCTCATGGGGCCGGACACTCAGGGTCAGGGAAAAATCCAATATATATCTGGTGATATCTCGGGTGCTATTAGAGATAGCGCAATAAACCAAAGTACATTATCTGCAGGAGGCCCCGGTGCATGAATCTCTGCAGCGGGAACGACCTCGGTCCACCAGGGGCCGAGAAAACCACCGTCTCATGGGGCTGGACACTCAGGGTGAGGGAAATATCCAATATATATCTGGTGATATCTCGGGTGCTATTACCGATAGCGCAATAAATCAAAGTGCATTGTCTGTAGGAGGCCGTGGCGCATGAATCTGGGCAGCGGGAACGACCTCGGACCACCAGGGGCCGAGAAGACCACCGTCTCATGCGGCCGGCCACTCAGGGTCAGGGTAAAATCCAATATATATCTGGTGATATCTCTGGTGCTATTGCAGATAGCGCAATAAATCAAAGTGCATTGTCTGTAGGGGGCCCTGGCGCATGAATCTGTGCAGCGGGAACGACCTCGGACCACCAGGGGCCGAGAAGACCACCGTCTCATGGGGCCGGACACTCAGGGTCAGGGGAAAATCCAATATATATCTGGTGATATCTCGTGTGCTATTAGAGATAGCGCAATAAACCAAAGTGCATTGCCTGTAGGCGGCCCTGCCGGATGAATCTGTGCAGCAGGAACGCCCTCGGACCACCAGGGGCCGAGAAAACCACCGTCCCGAGGGGCCGGACACTTAGGGTCAGTGAAAAATCCAATATATATCTGGTGATATCTCGGGTGCTATTACAGATAGCGCAATAAATCAAAGTGAATTATCTGCAGGAGGCCCTGGCGCATGAATCTGTGCAACGGGAACGACCTCGGAGCACCAGGGGCCGAAAAAACCACCGTCTCATGGGACCGGACACTCAGGGTCAGGGAAAAATCCAATATATATCTGGTTATATCTCGGGTACTATTAGAGATAGCGCAATAAACCAAAGTGAATTATCTGCAGGAGGCCCTGGCGCATGAAGCTATGCAGTGGGAACGACCTCGGACCACCAGGGGCCGAGACAACCACCGTCTCATGGGGCCGGACACTGAGGATCAGGGTAAAATCCAATATATATCTGGTGATATCTCGGGTGCTATTACATATAGCGCAATAAATCAAAGTGCATTGTCTGTAGGAGGCCCTGCCGCATGAATCTGTGCAACGGGAACGACCTCGGACCACCAGGGGCCGAGAAAACCACAGTCTCATGGGGCCGGACACTCAGGGTCAGAGGAAAATCCAATATATATCTGGTGATATCTCGGGTGCAATTACAGATAGGGCAATAAATCAAAGTGCATTGTCTGTAGGAGGCCCTGGCACATGAATCTGTGCAGCGGGAACGACCTCGGACCACCAGGGGCCGAGAAAACCACCGTCCCGAGGGGCCGGACACTCAGGGTCAGGGGAAAATCTAATATATATCTGTTGATATCTCGGGTGCTATTACAGATAGCGCAATAAATCAAAGTGCATTGTCTGTAGGAGGCCCTGCCGCATGAATCTGTGCAACGGGAACGACCTCGGACCACCAGGGGCCGAGAAAACCACAGTCTCATGGGGCCGGACACTCAGGGTCAGGGGAAAATCCAATATATATCTGGTGATATCTCGGGTACTATTAGAGATAGCGCAGTAAACCAAAGTGAATTATCCGCAGGAGGCACTGGCGCATGAATCTGTGCAGCGGGAACGTCCTCGGACCTCCAGGGGCCGAGAAAACCACAGTCTCATGGGGCCGGACACTCAGGGTCAGGGGAAAATCTAATATATATCTGTTGATATCTCGGGTGCTATTACAGATAGGGCAATAAATCAAAGTGCATTGTCTGCAGGAGGCCCTGGCACATGAATCTGTGCAGCGGGAACGACCTCGGACCACCAGGGGCCGAGACAACCACCGTCTCATGGGGCCTGACACTCAGGGTCAGGGAAAAATCCAGTATATATCTGGTGATATCCCGGGTGCTATTACAGATAGCGCAACAAATCAAAGTGCATTGTCTGTAGGAGGCCTTGGCGCATGAATCTGTGCAGCGGGAACGACCTCGGACCACCAGGGGCCGAGAAAACCACCGTCTCATGGGGTCGGACTCTCAGGGACAGTGAAAAATCCAATATATATCTGGTGATATCTCGGGTGCTATTACAGATAGCTCAATAAATCAAAGTGCATTGTCTGTAGGAGGCCCTGGCGCATGAATCTGTGCAGCGGGAACGACCTCGGACCACCAGGGTCCGAGAAAATCACAGTCTCATGGGGCCGGACACTCAGGGTCATGGGAAAAACCAATATATATCTGGTGATATCTCGGGTGCTATTAGAGATAGCGCAATAAACCAAAGTGCATTGTCTGTAGGAGGCCCTGGCGCACGAATCTGTGCAGCGGGACCGACCTCGGACCACCAGGGGCCGAGACAACCACCGTCTCATGGGGCCTGACACTCAGGGTCAGGGAAAAATCCAATATATATCTGGTGATATCCCGGGTGCTATTACAGATAGCGCAACAAATCAAAGTGCATTGTCTGTAGGAGGCCCAGGCGCATGAATCTGTGCAGCGGGAACGACCTCGGACCACCAGGGGCCGAGAAAACCACAGTCTCATGGGGCCGGACACTCAGGGTCAGGGGAAAATCCAATACATATCTGGTGATATCTCGGGTGCTATTAGATACAGCGCAATAAACCAAAGTGAATTATCTGCAGGAGGCCCTGGCGCATAAATGTGGCCAGCGGGAACGACCTCGGACCACCAGGAGCCGAGAAAACCTCCGTCTCATGGGGCCGGAAACTCAGGGTCAGGGGAAAATCCAATATTTATCTGGTGATATCTCGGGTGCTATTACAGATAGCGCAATAAATCAAAGTGCATTGTCTGTAGGAGGCCCTGGCGCACGAATCTGTGCAGCGGGAACGACCTCGGACCACCAGGGGCCGAGACAACCACCGTCTCCTGGGGCCGGACACTGAGGATCAGGGTAAAATGCAATATATATCTGGTGATATCTCGGGTGCTATTACATATAGCGCAATAAATCAAAGTGCATTGTCTGTAGGAGGCCCTGCCGCATGAATCTGTGCAACGGGAACGACCTCGGACCACCAGGGGCCGAGAAAACCACAGTCTCATGGGGCCGGACACTCAGGGTCAGGGGAAAATCCAATATATTTCTGGTGATATCTCGGGTGCTATTACAGATAGGGCAATAAATCAAAGTGCATTGTCTGTAGGAGGCCCTGGCACATGAATCTGTGCAGCGGGAACGACCTCGGACCACCAGGGGCCGAGAAAACCACCGTCCCTTGGGGCCGGACACTCAGGGTCAGGGGAAAATCTAATATATATCTGTTGATATCTCGGGTGCTATTACAGATAGCGCAATAAATCAAAGTGCATTGTCTGTAGGAGGCCCTGCCGCATGAATCTGTGCAACGGGAACGACCTCGGACCACCAGGGGCCGAGAAAACCACAGTCTCATGGGGCCGGACACTCAGGATCAGGGGAAAATCCAATATATATCTGGTGATATCTCGGGTGCTATTACAGATAGGGCAATAAATCAAAGTGCATTGTCTGTAGGAGGCCCTGGCACATGAATCTGTGCAGCGGGAACGACCTCGGACCACCAAGGGCCCAGAAAACCCCAGTCTCATGGGGCCGGACACTCAGGGTCAGGGGAAAATCCAATATATATCTGGTGATATCTCGGGTGCTATTAGAGATAGCGCAATAAACC
Organism: Nomia melanderi; assembly: GCF_051020985.1. NCBI lineage: Eukaryota > Metazoa > Arthropoda > Insecta > Hymenoptera > Halictidae > Nomia > Nomia melanderi. The sequence continues at coordinate 794,026 of NW_027475149.1, read as the reverse complement.
AAAGTGAGTTATCTGCAGGAGGCCCTGGCGCATGAATGTGTGCAGCGGGAACGACCTCGGACCACCAGGAGCCGAGAAAACCGCAGTCTCATGGGGCCGGAAACTCAGGGTCAGGGGAAAATCCAATATTTATCTGGTGATATCTCGGGTGCTATTACAGATAGCGCAATAAATCAAAGTGCATTGTCTGTAGGAGGCCCTGGCGCACGAATCTGTGCAGCGGGAACGACCTCGGACCACCAGGGGCCGAGAAAACCACAGTCTCATGGGGTCGGACACTCAGGGTCAGGGTAAAATCCAATATATATCTGGTGATATCTCGGGTGCTAATAGAGATAGCGCAATAAACCAAAGTGAATTATCTGCAGGAGGCCCTGGCGCATGAATCTGTGCAACGGGAACGACCTCGGACCACCAGGGGCCGAGTAAACCACAGTCTCATGGGGCCGGACACTCAGGGTCAGGGGAAAATCCAATATATATCTGGTGATATCTCGGGTGCTATTAGAGATAACGCAATAAATCAAAGTGCATTGTCTGTAGGAGGCCCTGGCGCATGAATCTGTGCAGCGGGAACGACCTCGGACCAACATCGGCAGAGAAAACCACAGTCTCATGGGGTCGGACACTCAGGGTCAGGGAAAAATCCAATATATATCTGGTGATATCTCGGGTGCTATTACAGATAGCGCAGTAAACCAAAGTGAATTATCTGCAGGAGGCACTGGCGCATGAATGTGTGCAGCGGGAACGACCTCGGACAACCAGGGGCCGAGAAAACCACCGTCTCATGGGGCCGGACACTCAGGGTCAGGGAAAAATGCAATATATATCTGGTGATATGTCGGGTGCTATTACAGATAGCGCAATAAATCAAAGTGCATTGTCTGGAGGAGGCCCTGGCGCATAAATGTGGCCAGCGGGAACGACCTCGGACCACCAGGAGCCGAGAAAACCTCCGTCTCATGGGGCCGGAAACTCAGGGTCAGGGGAAAATCCAATATTTATCTGGTGATATCTCGGGTGCTATTACAGATAGCGCAATAAATCAAAGTGCATTGTCTGTAGGAGGCCCTGGCGCACGAATCTGTGCAGCGGGAACGACCTCGGACCACCAGGGGCCGAGACAACCACCGTCTCATGGGGCCTGACACTCAGGGTCAGGGAAAAATCCAGTATATATCTGGTGATATCCCGGGTGCTATTACAGATAGCGCAACAAATCAAAGTGCATTGTCTGTAGGAGGCCTTGGCGCATGAATCTGTGCAGCGGGAACGACCTCGGACCACCAGGGGCCGAGAAAACCACCGTCTCATGGGGTCGGACTCTCAGGGACAGTGAAAAATCCAATATATATCTGGTGATATCTCGGGTGCTATTACAGATAGCTCAATAAATCAAAGTGCATTGTCTGTAGGAGGCCCTGGCGCATGAATCTGTGCTGCGGGAACGACCTCGGACCACCAGGGTCCGAGAAAATCACAGTCTCATGGGGCCGGACACTCAGGGTCAGGGGAAAATCCAATATATATCTGGTGATATCTCGGGTGCTATTAGAGATAGCGCAATAAACCAAAGTGCATTGTCTGTAGGAGGCCCTGGCGCACGAATCTGTGCAGCGGGAACGACCTCGGACCACCAGGGGCCGAGACAACCACCGTCTCATGGGGCCTGACACTCAGGGTCAGGGAAAAATCCAATATATATCTGGTGATATCCCGGGTGCTATTACAGATAGCGCAACAAATCAAAGTGCATTGTCTGTAGGAGGCCCTGGCGCATGAATCTGTGCAGCGGGAACGACCTCGGACCACCAGGGGCCGAGAAAACCACAGTCTCATGGGGCCGGACACTCAGGGTCAGGGGAAAATCCAATACATATCTGGTGATATCTCGGGTGCTATTAGATACAGCGCATTAAACCAAAGTGAATTATCTGCAGGAGGCCCTGGCGCATGAATCTGGGCAGCGGGAACGACCTAGGACCACCAGGGGCCGAGAAAACCACAGTCTAATGGGGCCGGACACTCAGGGCCAGGGAAAATCCAATATATATCTGGTGATATCTCGGGTGCTATTACAGATAGCGCAATAAATCAAATTGCATTGTCTGTAGGAGGCCCTGGCGCATAAATGTGGACAGCGGGAACGACCTCGGACCACCAGGAGCCGAGAAAACCTCCGTCTCATGGGGCCGGAAACTCAGGGTCAGGGGAAAATCCAATATTTATCTGGTGATATCTCGGGTGCTATTAGAGATAGCGCAATAAACCAAAGTGAATTATCTGCAGGAGGCCCTGGCGCATGAAGCTGTGCAGCGGGAACGACCTCGGACCACCAGGGGCCGAGACAACCACCGTCTCCTGGGGCCGGACACTGAGGATCAGGGTAAAATGCAATATATATCTGGTGATATCTCGGGTGCTATTACATGTAGCGCAATAAATCAAAGTGCATTGTCTGTAGGAGGCCCTGCCGCATGAATCTGTGCAACGGGAACGACCTCGGACCACCAGGGGCCGAGAAAACCACAGTCTCATGGGGCCGGACACTCAGGGTCAGGGGAAAATCCAATATATTTCTGGTGATATCTCGGGTGCTATTACAGATAGGGCAATAAATCAAAGTGCATTGTCTGTAGGAGGCCCTGGCACATGAATCTGTGCAGCGGGAACGACCTCGGACCACCAGGGGCCGAGAAAACCACCGTCCCGAGGGGCCGGACACTCAGGGTCAGGGGAAAATCTAATATATATCTGTTGATATCTCGGGTGCTATTACAGATAGCGCAATAAATCAAAGTGCATTGTCTGTAGGAGGCCCTGCCGCATGAATCTGTGCAACGGGAACGACCTCGGACCACCAGGGGCCGAGAAAACCACAGTCTCATGGGGCCGGACACTCAGGATCAGGGGAAAATCCAATATATATCTGGTGATATCTCGGGTGCTATTACAGATAGGGCAATAAATCAAAGTGCATTGTCTGTAGGAGGCCCTGGCACATGAATCTGTGTAGCGGGAACGACCTCGGACCACCAAGGGCCGAGAAAACCACAGTCTCATGGGGCCGGACACTCAGGGTCAGGGGAAAATCCAATATATTTCTGGTGATATCTCGGGTGCTATTACAGATAGCGCAATAAACCAAAGTGCATTGCCTGTAGGCGGCCCTGCCGGATGAATCTGTGCAGCAGGAACGCCCTCGGACCACCAGGGGCCGAGAAAACCACCGTCCCGAGGGGCCGGACACTTAGGGTCAGTGAAAAATCCAATATATATCTGGTGATATCTCGGGTGCTATTACAGATAGCGCATTAAATCAGAGTGAATTATCTGCAGGAGGCCCTGGCGCATGAATCTGTGCAACGGGAACGACCTCGGACCACCAGGGGCCGAGAAAACCACAGTCTCATGGGGCCGGACACTCAGGGTCAGGGGAAAATCCAATATATATCTGGTGATATCTCGGGTGCTATTACAGATAGGGCAATAAATCAAAGTGCATTGTCTGTAGGAGGCCCTGGCACATGAATCTGTGCAGCGGGAACGACCTCGGACCACCAGGGGCCGAGACAACCACCGTCTCATGGGGCCTGACACTCAGGGTCAGGGAAAAATCCAATATATATCTGGTGATATCCCCGGTGCTATTACAGATAGCGCAACAAATCAAAGTGCATTGTCTGTAGGAGGCCTTGGCGCATGAATCTGTGCAGCGGGAACGACCTCGGACCACCAGGGGCCGAGAAAACCACCGTCTCATGGGGTCGGACTCTCAGGGACAGTGAAAAATCCAATATATATCTGGTGATATCTCGGGTGCTATTACAGATAGCTCAATAAATCAAAGTGCATTGTCTGTAGGAGGCCCTGGCGCATGATTCTGTGCAGCGGGAACGACCTCGGACCACCAGGGTCCGAGAAAATCACAGTCTCATGGGGCCGGACACTCAGGGTCAGGGGAAAATCCAATATATATCTGGTGATATCTCTGGTGCTATTACAGATAGCGCAATAAATCAAAGTGAATTATCTGCAGGAGGCCCTGGCGCATGAATCTGTGCAACGGGAACGACCTCGGACCACCAGGGGCCGAGAAAACCACAGTCTCATGGGGCCGGACACTCAGGGTCAGGGGAAAATCCAATATATATCTGGTGATATCTCGTGTGCTATTAGAGATAGCGCAATAAACCAAAGTGCATTGCCTGTAGGCGGCCCTGCCGGATGAATCTGTGCAGCAGGAACGCCCTCGGACCACCAGGGGCCGAGAAAACCACCGTCCCGAGGGGCCGGACACTTAGGGTCAGTGAAAAATCCAATATATATCTGGTGATATCTCGGGTGCTATTACAGATAGCGCAATAAATCAAAGTGAATTATCTGCAGGAGGCCCTGGCGCATGAATCTGTGCAACGGGAACGACCTCGGACCACCAGGGGCCGAGAAAAAAACAGTCTCATGGGGCCGGACACTCAGGGTCAGGGGAAAATCCAATATATATCTGGTGATATCTCGGGTGCTATTACAGATAGGGCAATAAATCAAAGTGCATTGTCTGTAGGAGGCCCTGGCACATGAATCTGTGCAGCGGGAACGACCTCGGACCACCAGGGGCCGAGAAAACCACCGTCTCATGGGGTCGGACACTCAGGGACAGTGAAAAATCCAATATATATCTGGTGATATCTCGGGTGCTATTACAGATAGCTCAATAAATCAAAGTGCATTGTCTGTAGGAGGCCCTGGCGCATGAATCTGTGCAGCGGGAACGACCTCGGACCACCAGGGTCCGAGAAAATCACAGTCTCATGGGGCCGGACACTCAGGGTCAGGGGAAAATCCAATATATATCTGGTGATATCTCGGGTGCTATTAGAGATAGCGCAATAAACCAACGTGCATTGTCTGTAGGAGGCCCTGGCGCACGAATCTGTGCAGCGGGAACGACCTCGGCCCACCAGGGGCCGAGACAACCACCGTCTCATGGGGCCTGACACTCAGGGTCATGGAAAATCCAATATATATCTGGTGATATCTCGGGTGCTATTACAGATAGCGCAATAAATCAAAGTGCATTGTCTGTAGGAGGCCCTGGCGCATAAATGTGGCCAGCGGGAACGACCTCGGACCACCAGGAGCCGAGAAAACCTCCGTCTCATGGGGCCGGAAACTCAGGGTCAGGGGAAAATCCAATATTTATCTGGTGATATCTCGGGTGCTATTAGAGATAGCGCAATAAACCAAAGTGAATTATCTGCAGGAGGCCCTGGCGCATGAAGCTGTGCAGCGGGAACGACCTCGGACCACCAGGGGCCGAGACAACCACCGTCTCCTGGGGCCGGACACTGAGGATCAGGGTAAAATCCAATATATATCTGGTGATATCTCGGGTGCTATTACATATAGCGCAATAAATCAAAGTGCATTGTCTGTAGGATGTCCTGCCGCATGAATCTGTGCAACGGGAACGACCTCGGACCACCAGGGGCCGAGAAAACCACAGTCTCATGGGGCCGGACACTCAGGGTCAGGGGAAAATCCAATATATATCTGGTGATATCTCGTGTGCTATTAGAGATAGCGCAATAAACCAAAGTGCATTGCCTGTAGGCGGCCCTGCCGGATGAATCTGTGCAGCAGGAACGCCCTCGGACCACCAGGGGCCGAGAAAACCACCGTCCCGAGGGGCCGGACACTTAGGGTCAGTGAAAAATCCAATATATATCTGGTGATATCTCGGGTGCTATTACAGATAGCGCAATAAATCAAAGTGAATTATCTGCAGGAGGCCCTGGCGCATGAATCTGTGCAACGGGAACGACCTCGGACCACCAGGGGCCGAGAAAAAAACAGTCTCATGGGGCCGGACACTCAGGGTCAGGGGAAAATCCAATATATATCTGGTGATATCTCGGGTGCTATTACAGATAGGGCAATAAATCAAAGTGCATTGTCTGTAGGAGGCCCTGGCACATGAATCTGTGCAGCGGGAACGACCTCGGACCACCAGGGGCCGAGAAAACCACCGTCTCATGGGGTCGGACACTCAGGGACAGTGAAAAATCCAATATATATCTGGTGATATCTCGGGTGCTATTACAGATAGCTCAATAAATCAAAGTGCATTGTCTGTAGGAGGCCCTGGCGCATGAATCTGTGCAGCGGGAACGACCTCGGACCACCAGGGTCCGAGAAAATCACAGTCTCATGGGGCCGGACACTCAGGGTCAGGGGAAAATCCAATATATATCTGGTGATATCTCGGGTGCTATTAGAGATAGCGCAATAAACCAACGTGCATTGTCTGTAGGAGGCCCTGGCGCACGAATCTGTGCAGCGGGAACGACCTCGGCCCACCAGGGGCCGAGACAACCACCGTCTCATGGGGCCTGACACTCAGGGTCATGGAAAATCCAATATATATCTGGTGATATCTCGGGTGCTATTACAGATAGCGCAATAAATCAAAGTGCATTGTCTGTAGGAGGCCCTGGCGCATAAATGTGGCCAGCGGGAACGACCTCGGACCACCAGGAGCCGAGAAAACCTCCGTCTCATGGGGCCGGAAACTCAGGGTCAGGGGAAAATCCAATATTTATCTGGTGATATCTCGGGTGCTATTAGAGATAGCGCAATAAACCAAAGTGAATTATCTGCAGGAGGCCCTGGCGCATGAAGCTGTGCAGCGGGAACGACCTCGGACCACCAGGGGCCGAGACAACCACCGTCTCCTGGGGCCGGACACTGAGGATCAGGGTAAAATCCAATATATATCTGGTGATATCTCGGGTGCTATTACATATAGCGCAATAAATCAAAGTGCATTGTCTGTAGGAGGTCCTGCCGCATGAATCTGTGCAACGGGAACGACCTCGGACCACCAGGGGCCGAGAAAACCACAGTCTCATGGGGCCGGACACTCAGGGTCAGGGGAAAATCCAATATATATCTGGTGATATCTCGGGTGCTATTACAGATAGGGCAATAAATCAAAGTGCATTGTCTGTAGGAGGCCCTGGCACATGAATCTGTGCAGCGGGAACGACCTCGGACCACCAAGGGCCGAGAAAACCACAGTCTCATGGGGCCGGACACTCAGGGTCAGGGGAAAATCCAATATATATCTGGTGATATCTCGGGTGATATTAGAGATAGCGCAACAAATCAAAGTGCATTGTCTGTAGGAGGCCCTGGCGCATGAATCTGTGCAGCGGGAACGACCTCGGACCACCAGGGGCTGAGAAAACCACCGTCTCATGGGGTCGGACACTCAGGGACAGTGAAAAATCCAATATATATCTGGTGATATCTCGGGTGCTATTACAGATAGCGCAATAAATCAAAGTGCATTGTCTGTAGGAGGCCCTGGCGCATAAATGTGGCCAGCGGGAACGACCTCGGACCACCAGGGTCCGAGAAAATCACAGTCTCATGGGGCCGGACACTCAGGGTCAGGGGAAAATCCAATATATATCTGGTGATATCTCTGGTGCTATTACAGATAGCGCAATAAATCAAAGTGAATTATCTGCAGGAGGCCCTGGCGCATGAATCTGTGCAACGGGAACGACCTCGGACCACCAGGGGCCGAGAAAACCACAGTCTCATGGGGCCGGACACTCAGGGTCAGGGGAAAATCCAATATATATCTGGTGATATCTCGTGTGCTATTAGAGATAGCGCAATAAACCAAAGTGCATTGCCTGTAGGCGGCCCTGCCGGATGAATCTGTGCAGCAGGAACGCCCTCGGACCACCAGGGGCCGAGAAAACCACCGTCCCGAGGGGCCGGACACTTAGGGTCAGTGAAAAATCCAATATATATCTGGTGATATCTCGGGTGATATTATAGATAGCGCAATAAACCAAAGTGAGTTATCTGCAGGAGGCCCTGGCGCATGAATGTGTGCAGCGGGAACGACCTCGGACCACCAGGGGCCGAGAAAACCGCAGTCTCATGGGGCCGGACACTCAGGGTCAGGGAAAAATCCAATATATATCTGGTGATATCTCGGGTGCTATTAGAGATAGCGCAATAAACCAAAGTACATTATCTGCAGGAGGCCCCGGTGCATGAATCTCTGCAGCGGGAACGACCTCGGTCCACCAGGGGCCGAGAAAACCACCGTCTCATGGGGCTGGACACTCAGGGTGAGGGAAATATCCAATATATATCTGGTGATATCTCGGGTGCTATTACCGATAGCGCAATAAATCAAAGTGCATTGTCTGTAGGAGGCCGTGGCGCATGAATCTGGGCAGCGGGAACGACCTCGGACCACCAGGGGCCGAGAAGACCACCGTCTCATGCGGCCGGCCACTCAGGGTCAGGGTAAAATCCAATATATATCTGGTGATATCTCTGGTGCTATTGCAGATAGCGCAATAAATCAAAGTGCATTGTCTGTAGGGGGCCCTGGCGCATGAATCTGTGCAGCGGGAACGACCTCGGACCACCAGGGGCCGAGAAGACCACCGTCTCATGGGGCCGGACACTCAGGGTCAGGGGAAAATCCAATATATATCTGGTGATATCTCGTGTGCTATTAGAGATAGCGCAATAAACCAAAGTGCATTGCCTGTAGGCGGCCCTGCCGGATGAATCTGTGCAGCAGGAACGCCCTCGGACCACCAGGGGCCGAGAAAACCACCGTCCCGAGGGGCCGGACACTTAGGGTCAGTGAAAAATCCAATATATATCTGGTGATATCTCGGGTGCTATTACAGATAGCGCAATAAATCAAAGTGAATTATCTGCAGGAGGCCCTGGCGCATGAATCTGTGCAACGGGAACGACCTCGGAGCACCAGGGGCCGAAAAAACCACCGTCTCATGGGACCGGACACTCAGGGTCAGGGAAAAATCCAATATATATCTGGTTATATCTCGGGTACTATTAGAGATAGCGCAATAAACCAAAGTGAATTATCTGCAGGAGGCCCTGGCGCATGAAGCTATGCAGTGGGAACGACCTCGGACCACCAGGGGCCGAGACAACCACCGTCTCATGGGGCCGGACACTGAGGATCAGGGTAAAATCCAATATATATCTGGTGATATCTCGGGTGCTATTACATATAGCGCAATAAATCAAAGTGCATTGTCTGTAGGAGGCCCTGCCGCATGAATCTGTGCAACGGGAACGACCTCGGACCACCAGGGGCCGAGAAAACCACAGTCTCATGGGGCCGGACACTCAGGGTCAGAGGAAAATCCAATATATATCTGGTGATATCTCGGGTGCAATTACAGATAGGGCAATAAATCAAAGTGCATTGTCTGTAGGAGGCCCTGGCACATGAATCTGTGCAGCGGGAACGACCTCGGACCACCAGGGGCCGAGAAAACCACCGTCCCGAGGGGCCGGACACTCAGGGTCAGGGGAAAATCTAATATATATCTGTTGATATCTCGGGTGCTATTACAGATAGCGCAATAAATCAAAGTGCATTGTCTGTAGGAGGCCCTGCCGCATGAATCTGTGCAACGGGAACGACCTCGGACCACCAGGGGCCGAGAAAACCACAGTCTCATGGGGCCGGACACTCAGGGTCAGGGGAAAATCCAATATATATCTGGTGATATCTCGGGTACTATTAGAGATAGCGCAGTAAACCAAAGTGAATTATCCGCAGGAGGCACTGGCGCATGAATCTGTGCAGCGGGAACGTCCTCGGACCTCCAGGGGCCGAGAAAACCACAGTCTCATGGGGCCGGACACTCAGGGTCAGGGGAAAATCTAATATATATCTGTTGATATCTCGGGTGCTATTACAGATAGGGCAATAAATCAAAGTGCATTGTCTGCAGGTGGCCCTGGCACATGAATCTGTGCAGCGGGAACGACCTCGGACCACCAGGGGCCGAGAAAACCACAGTCTCATGGGGCCGGACACTCAGGGTCAGGGGAAAATCCAATATATATCTGGTGATATCTCGGGTGCTATTAGAGATAGCGCAATAAACCAAAGTGAGTTATCTGCAGGAGGCCCTGGCGCATGAATGTGTGCAGCGGGAACGACCTCGGACCACCAGGGGCCGAGAAAACCACCGTCTCATGGGGCTGGACACTCAGTGTGAGGGAAATATCCAATATATATCTGGTGATATCTCGGGTGCTATTACCGATAGCGCAATAAATCAAAGTGCATTGTCTGTAGGAGGCCGTGGCGCATTAATCTGGGCAGCGGGAACGACCTCGGACCACCAGGGGCCGAGAAGACCACCGTCTCATGGGACCGGCCACTCAGGGTCAGGGGAAAATCCAATATATATCTGGTGATATCTCGGGTACTATTAGAGATAGCGCAGTAAACCAAAGTGAATTATCCGCAGGAGGCACTGGCGCATGAATCTGTGCAGCGGGAACGTCCTCGGACCTCCAGGGGCCGAGACAACCACCGTCTTATGGGGCCGGACACTCAGGGTCAGGGTAAAATCCAATATATATCTGGTGATATCTCTGGTGCTATTACAGATAGCGCAATAAATCAAAGTGCATTGTCTGTAGGGGGCCCTGGCGCATGAATCTGTGCAGCGGGAACGACCTCGGACCACCAGGGGCCGAGAAAACCACAGTCGCATGGGGCCGGACACTCAGGGTCAGGGTAAAATCCAATATATATCTGGTGATATCTCTGGTGCTATTACAGATAGCGCAATAAATCAAAGTGCATTGTCTGTAGGAGGCCCTGGCGCATGAATCTGTGCAGCGGGAACGTCCTCGGACCACCAGGGGCCGAGAAAACCACAGTCTCATGGGGCCGGACACTCAGGGTCAGGGGAAATCCAATATATATCTGGTGATATCTCGTGTGCTATTAGAGATAGCGCAATAAACCAAAGGGCATTGCCTGTAGGCGGCCCTGCCGGATGAATCTGTGCAGCGGGAACGACCTCGGACCACCAGGGGCCGAGAAACCCACCGTCCCGAGGGGCCGGACACTTAGGGTCAGTGAAAAATCCAATATATATCTGGTGATATCTCGGGTGCTATTACAGATAGCGCAATAAATCAAAGTGAATTATCTGCAGGAGGCCCTGGCGCATGAATCTGTGCAACGGGAACGACCTCGGACCACCAGGGGCCGAAAAAACCACCGTCTCATGGGGCCGGACACTCAGGGTCAGGGAAAAATCCAATATATATCTGGTGATATCTCGGGTACTATTAGAGATAGCGCAGTAAACCAAAGTGAATTATCCGCAGGAGGCACTGGCGCATGAATCTGTGCAGCGGGAACGTCCTCGGACCTCCAGGGGCCGAGACAACCACCGTCTTATGGGGCCGGACACTCAGGGTCAGGGTAAAATCCAATATATATCTGGTGATATCTCTGGTGCTATTACAGATAGCGCAATAAATCAAAGTGCATTGTCTGTAGGAGGCCCTGGCGCATGAATCTGTGCAGCGGGAACGACCTCGGACCACCAGGGGCCGAGAAAACCACAGTCGCATGGGGCCGGCCACTCAGGGTCAGGGGAAAATCCAATATATATCTGGTGATATCTCGAGAGCTATTAGAGATAGCGCAATAAATCAAAGTGCATTGTCTGTAGGAGGCCCTGGCGCATGAATCTGAGCAGCGGGAACGACCTGGGACCACCAGGGGCCGAGAAAACCACCGTCTCATGGGGCCGGACACTCAGGGTCAGGGAAAAATGCAATATATATCTGGTGATATGTCGGGTGCTATTACAGATAGCGCAATATATCAAAGTGCATTGTCTGGAGGAGGCCCTGGCGCATAAATGTGGCCAGCGGGAACGACCTCGGACCACCAGGAGCCGAGAAAACCTCCGCCTCATGGGGCCGGAAACTCAGGGTCAGGGGAAAATCCAATATTTATCTGGTGATATCTCGGGTGCTATTACAGATAGCGCAATAAATCAAAGTGCATTGTCTGTAGGAGGCCCTGGCGCACGAATCTGTGCAGCGGGAACGACCTCGGACAACCAGGGGCCGAGACAACCACCGTCTCATGGGGCCTGACACTCAGGGTCAGGGAAAAATCCAATATATATCTGGTGATATCCCGGGTGCTATTACAGATAGCGCAACAAATCAAAGTGCATTGTCTGTAGGAGGCCCTGCCGCATGAATCTGTGCAACGGGAACGACCTCGGACCACCAGGGGCCGAGAAAACCACTGTCTCATGGGGCCGGACACTCAGAGTCAGGGGAAAATCCAATATATATCTGGTGATATCTCGGGTGCTATTACAGATAGGGCAATAAATCAAAGTGCATTGTCTGTAGGAGGCCCTGGCACATGAATCTGTGCAGCGGGAACGACCTCGGACCACCAGGGGCCGAGAAAACCACAGTCTCATGGGGCCGGACACTCAGGGTCAGGGGAAAATCCAATATATATCTGGTGATATCTCGGGTGCTATTAGAGATAGCGCAATAAACCAAAGTGAGTTATCTGCAGGAGGCCCTGGCGCATGAATGTGTGCAGCGGGAACGACCTCGGACCACCAGGGGCCGAGAAAACCGCAGTCTCATGGGGCCGGACACTGAGGGTCAGGGAAAAATCCAATATATATCTGGTGATATCTCGGGTGCTATTAGAGATAGCACAATAAACCAAAGTGATTTATCTGCAGGAGGCCCTGGCGCATAAATGTGTGCAGCGGGAACGACCTCGGACCACCAGGGGCCGAGAAAACCGCAGTCTCATGGGGCCGGACACTCAGGGTCAGGGAAAAATCCAATATATATCTGGTGATATCTCGGGTGCTATTAGAGAGAGCGCAATAAACCAAAGTATATTATCTGCAGGAGGCCCCGGTGTATGAATCTCTGCAGCGGGAACGACCTCGGTCCACCAGGGGCCGAGAAAACCACCGTCTCATGGGGCTGGACACTCAGGGTGAGGGAAATATCCAATATATATCTGGTGATATCTCGGGTGCTATTACCGATAGCGCAATAAATCAAAGTGCATTGTCTGTAGGAGGCCGTGGCGCATGAATCTGGGCAGCGGGAACGACCTCGGACCACCAGGGGCCGAGAAGACCACCGTCTCATGGGGCCGGCCACTCAGGGTCAGGGGAAAATCCAATATATATCTGGTGATATCTCGGGTACTATTAGAGATAGCGCAGTAAACCAAAGTGAATTATCTGCAGGAGGCACTGGCGCATGAATCTGTGCAGCGGGAACGTCCTCGGACCTCCAGGGGCCGAGACAACCACCGTCTCATGGGGCCGGACACTGAGGATCAGGGTAAAATCCAATATATATCTGGTGATATCTCGGCTGCTATTACATATAGCGCAATAAATCAAAGTGCATTGTCTGTAGGAGGCCCTGCCGCATGAATCTGTGCAACGGGAACGACCTCGGACCACCAGGGGCCGAGAAAACCACAGTCTCATGGGGCCGGACACTCAGGGTCAGGGAAAAATGCAATATATATCTGGTGATATGTCGGGTGCTATTACAGATAGCGCAATAAATCAAAGTGCATTGTCTGGAGGAGGCCCTGGCGCATGAATCTGGGCAGCGGGAACGACCTCGGACCACCAGGGGCCGAGAAAACCACAGTCTCATGGGGCCGGACACTCAGGGTCAGGGGAAAATCCAATACATATCTGGTGATATCTCGGGTGCTATTAGATACAGCGCAATAAACCAAAGTGAATTATCTGCAGGAGGCACTGGCGCATGAATCTGTGCAGCGGGAACGTCCTCGGACCTCCAGGGGCCGAGACAACCACCGTCTCATGGGGCCGGACACTGAGGATCAGGGTAAAATCCAATATATATCTGGTGATATCTCGGGTACTATTAGAGATAGCGCAGTAAACCAAAGTGAATTATCTGCAGGAGGCACTGGCGCATGAATCTGTGCAGCGGGAACGTCCTCGGACCTCCAGGGGCCGAGACAACCACCGTCTTATGGGGCCGGACACTCAGGGTCAGGGTAAAATCCAATATACATCTGGTGATATCTCTGGTGCTATTACAGATAGCGCAATAAATCAAAGTGCATTGTCTGTAGGAGGCTCTGGCGCATGAATCTGTGCAGCGGGAACGACCTCGGACCACCAGGGGCCGAGAAAACCACAGTCGCATGGGGCCGGCCACTCAGGGTCAGGGGAAAATCCAATATATATCTGGTGATATCTCGAGAGCTATTAGAGATAGCGCAATAAATCAAAGTGCATTGTCTGTAGGAGGCCCTGGCGCATGAATCTGAGCAGCGGGAACGACCTCGGACCACCAGGGGCCGAGAAAACCACCGTCTCATGGGGCCGGACACTCAGGGTCAGGGAAAAATGCAATATATATCTGGTGATATGTCGGGTGCTATTACAGATAGCGCAATAAATCAAAGTGCATTGTCTGGAGGAGGCCCTGGCGCATAAATGTGGCCAGCGGGAACGACCTCGGACCACCAGGAGCCGAGAAAACCTCCGTCTCATGGGGCCGGAAACTCAGGGTCAGGGGAAAATCCAATATTTATCTGGTGATATCTCGGGTGCTATTACAGATAGCGCAATAAATCAAAGTGCATTGTCTGTAGGAGGCCCTGGCGCACGAACCTGTGCAGCGGGAACGACCTCGGACAACCAGGGGCCGAGACAACCACCGTCTCATGGGGCCTGACACTCAGGGTCAGGGAAAAATCCAATATATATCTGGTGATATCCCGGGTGCTATTACAGATAGCGCAACAAATCAAAGTGCATTGTCTGTAGGAGGCCTTGCCGCATGAATCTGTGCAGCGGGAACGACCTCGGACCACCAGGGGCCGAGAAAACCACCGTCTCATGGGGTCGGACACTCAGGGACAGTGAAAAATCCAATATATATCTGGTGATATCTCGGGTGCTATTACAGATAGCTCAATAAATCAAAGTGCATTGTCTGTAGGCGGCCCTGGCGCATGTATCTGTGCAGCGGGAACGACCTCGGACCACCAGGGTCCGAGAAAATCACAGTCTCATGGGGCTGGACACTCAGGGTCAGGGGAAAATCCAATATATATCTGGTGATATCTCGGGTGCTATTAGAGATAGCGCAATAAACCAAAGTGAATTATCTGCAGGGGGCCCTGGGGCATGAATCTGTGCAACGGGAACGACCTCGGACCACCAGGGGCCGAGAAAACCACAGTCCCATGGGGCCGGACACTCAGGGTCAGGGAAAAATGCAATATATATCTGGTGATATGTCGGGTGCTATTACAGATAGCGCAATAAATCAAAGTGCATTGTCTGGAGGAGGCCCTGGCGCATGAATCTGGGCAGCGTGAAGGACCTCGGACCACCAGGGGCCGAGAAAACCACAGTCTCATGGGGCCGGACACTGAGGGTCAGGGGAAAATCCAATACATATCTGGTGATATCTCGGGTGCTATTAGATACAGCGCAATAAACCAAAGTGAATTATCTGCAGGAGGCCCTGGCGCATGAATCTGGGCAGCGGGAACGACCTAGGACCACCAGGGGCCGAGAAAACCACAGTCTAATGGGGCCGGACACTCAGGGTCAGGGAAAATCCAATATATATCTGGTGATATCTCGGGTGCTATTACAGATAGCGCAATAAATCAAAGTGCATTGTCTGTAGGAGGCCCTGGCGCATAAATGTGGCCAGCGGGAACGACCTCGGACCACCAGGAGCCGAGAAAACCTCCGTCTCATGGGGCCGGAAACTCAGGGTCAGGGGAAAATCCAATATTTATCTGGTGATATCTCGGGTGCTATTAGAGATAGCGCAATAAACCAAAGTGAATTATCTGCAGGAGGCCCTGGCGCATGAATCTGTGCAGCGGGAACGACCTCGGACCACCAGGGGCCGAGAAAACCACCGTCCCGAGGGGCCGGACACTCAGGGTCAGGGGAAAATCTAATGTATATCTGTTGATATCTCGGGTGCTATTACAGATAGCGCAATAAATCAAAGTGCATTGTCTGTAGGAGGCCCTGCCGCATGAATCTGTGCAACGGGAACAACCTCGGACCACCAGGGGCCGAGAAAACCACAGTCTCATGGGGCCGGACACTCAGGGTCAGGGGAAAATCCAATATATATCTGGTGATATCTCGGGTGCTATTACAGATACGGCAATAAATCAAAGTGCATTGTCTGTAGGAGGCCCTGGCACATGAATCTGTGCAGCGGGAACGACCTCGGACCACCAGGGGCCGAGAAAACCACAGTCTCATGGGGCCGGACACTCAGGGTCAGGGGAAAATCCAATATATATCTGGTGATATCTCGGGTGCTATTAGAGATAGCGCAATAAACCAAAGTGAGTTATCTGCAGGAGGCCCTGGCGCATGAATGTGTGCAGCGGGAACGACCTCGGACCACCAGGGGCCGAGAAAACCGCAGTCTCATGGGGCCGGACACTCAGGGTCAGGGAAAAATCCAATATATATCTGGTGATATCTCGGGTGCTATTAGAGATAGCGCAATAAACCAAAGTACATTATCTGCAGGAGGCCCCGGTGTATGAATCTCTGCAGCGGGAACGACCTCGGTCCACCAGGGGCCGAGAAAACCACCGTCTCATGGGGCTGGACACTCAGGGTGAGGGAAATATCCAATATATATCTGGTGATATCTCGGGTGCTATTACCGATAGCGCAATAAATCAAAGTGCATTGTCTGTAGGAGGCCGTGGCGCATGAATCTGGGCAGCGGGAACGACCTCGGACCACCAGGGGCCGAGAAGACCACCGTCTCATGGGGCCGGCCACTCAGGGTCAGGGGAAAATCCAATATATATCTGGTGATATCTCGAGAGCTATTAGAGATGGCGCAATAAAACAAAGTGAATTATCTGCAGGAGGCCCTGGCGCATGAATGTGTGCAGCGGCAACGACCTCGGACCTCCAGGGGCCGAGACAACCGCAGTCTCATGGGGCCGGACACTCAGGGTCAGGGTAAAATCCAATATATATCTGGTGATATCTCTGGTGCTGTTACAGATAGCGCAATAAATCAAAGTGCATTGTCTGTAGGGGGCCCTGGCGCATGAATCTGTGCAGCGGGAACGACCTCGGACCACCAGGGGCCGAGAAAACCACAGTCGCATGGGGCCGGACACTCAGGGTCAGGGTAAAATCCAATATATATCTGGTGATATCTCTGGTGCTATTACAGATAGCGCAATAAATCAAAGTGCATTGTCTGTAGGAGGCCCTGGCGCATGAATCTGTGCAGCGGGAACGTCCGCGGACCACCAGGGGCCGAGAAAACCGCAGTCTCATGGGGCCGGACACTCAGGGTCAGGGGAAAATCCAATATATATCTGGTGATATCTCGTGTGCTATTAGAGATAGCGCAATAAACCAAAGTGCATTGCCTGTAGGCGGCCCTGCCGGATGAATCTGTGCAGCAGGAACGCCCTCGGACCACCAGGGGCCGAGAAAACCACCGCCCCGAGGGGCCGGACACTTAGGGTCAGTGAAAAATCCAATATATATCTGGTGATATCTCGGGTGCTATTACAGATAGCGCAATAAATCAAAGTGAATTGTCTGCAGGAGGCCCTGGCGCATGAATCTGTGCAACGGGAACGACTTCGGACCACCAGGGGCCGAAAAAACCACAGTCTCATGGGGCCGGACACTCAGGGTCAGGGAAAAATCCAATATATATCTGGTGATATCTCGGGTACTATTAGAGATAGCGCAGTAAACCAAAGTGAATTATCTGCAGGAGCCACTGGCGCATGAATCTGTGCAGCGGGAACGTCCTCGGACCTCCAGGGGCCGAGACAACCACCGTCTTATGGGGCCGGACACTCAGGGTCAGGGTAAAATCCAATATATATCTGGTGATATCTCTGGTGCTATTACAGATAGCGCAATAAATCAAAGTGCATTGTCTGTAGGAGGCCCTGGCGCATGAATCTGTGCAGCGGGAACGACCTCGGACCACCAGGGGCCGAGAAAACCACAGTCGCATGGGGCCGGACACTCAGGGTCAGGGAAAAATCCAATATATATCTGGTGATATCTCGGGTACTATTAGAGATAGCGCAATAAACCAAAGTGAATTATCTGCAGGAGGCCCTGGCGCATGAATCTGTGCAGCGGGAACGACCTCGGACCACCAGGGGCCGAGAAAACCACCGTCCCGAGGCGCCGGACACTTAGGGTCAGTGAAAAATCCAATATATATCTGGTGATATCTCGGGTGCTATTTCAGATAGCGCAATAAATCAAAGTGCATTGTTTGTAGGAGGCCCTGGCGCCTGAATCTGTGCAGTGGGAACGACCTCGGACAACCAGGGGACGAGAAAACCACAGTCTCATGGGGTCGGACACTCAGGGTCAGGGGAAAATCCAATATATATCTGGTTATATCTCGGGTGCTATTAGAGATAGCGCAATAAATCAAAGTACATTGTCTGTAGGAGGCCCTGGCGCATGAATCTGTGCAGCTCGGACGACCTCGGAACACCATGGGCCGAGAAAACCACAGTCACATGGGGCCGGACACTCAGGGTCAGGGGAAAATCCAATATATATCTGGTGATATCTCGGGTGCTATTACAGATAGCGCAATAAATCAAAGTGCATTGTCTGTAGGAGGCCCTGGCGCATGAATCTGGCCAGCGGGAACGACCTCGGACCACCAAGGGCAGAGAAAACCACCGTCTCATGGGGCCGGACACTCAGGGTCAGGGAAAAATCCAGTATATATCTGGTGATATCTCGGGTGCTATTACAGATAGCGCAATAAATGAAAGTGCATTGTCTGTAGGAGGCCCTGGCGCATGAATCTGTGCAGCTCGAACGACCTCGGACCACCAGGGGCCGAGAAAACCACCGTCTCATGGGGCCGGACACTCAGGGACAGGGAATAATCCAATATATATCTGGTGATATCTCGGGTGCTATTAGAGATAGCGCAATAAACCAAAGTGGATTATCTTCAGGAGGCCCTGGCGCATGCATCTGTGCAGAGGGAATGACCTCGGACCACCAGGGGCCAAGAGAACCACCGTCTCATGGGGCCGGACACTCAGGGTCAGGGAAAAATCCAATATATATCTGGTGATATCTCGGGTGCTATTAGAGATAGCGCAATAAATCAAAGTGCATTGTCTGTAGGAGGCCCTGGCGCATGAATCTGGCCAGCGGGAACGACCTCGGACCACCAGGGGCCGAGAAAACCACCGTCTCATGGGGCCGGACACTCAGGGTCTGGGAAAAATCAAATATATATCTGGTGATATCTCGGGTGCTATTACAGATAGCGCAATAAATCAAAGTGCATTGTCTGTAGGAGGCCCTGGCGCATGAATCTGTGCAGCGGGATCGACCTCGGACCACGAGGGACCGAGAAAACCACCGTCTCATGGGGCCGGACACTCAGGGTCAGGGGAAAATCCAATATATATCTAGTGGTATCTCGGGTGCTATTAGAGATAGCGCAATAAATCAAAGTGCATTGTCTGTAGGAGGCCCTGGCGCAAGAATCTGGCCAGCGGGAATGACCTTGGAACAGGAGGGGCCGAGAAAACCTCAGTCTCATGGGGCCGGACTCACAGGGTCAGGGAAAAATGCAATATATATCTGGTGATATCTCGGGTGCCATTAGAGATAGCGCAATAAATCAAAGTGCGTTGTCTGTAGAATGCCCTGGCGCATGAATCTGGCCAGTGGGAACGACCTCGGACCACCAGGGGCCGAGAAAACCACCGTCTCATGGGGCCGGACACTCAGGGTCAGGGAAAAATCCAATATATATCTGGTGATATCTCAGGTGCGATTACAGATAGCGCAACAAATCAAAGTGCATTGTCTGTAGGAGGCCCTGGCGCATGAATCTGGACAGCGGGAACGACCTCGGACCACCAGGGGCCGAGGAAACCACCGTCTCATGGGGCCGGACACTCAGGGTCAGGGAAAAATCCAATATATATCTGGTGATATCTCGGGTACTATTACAGATAGCACAATAAATCAAAGTGCATTGTCTGTAGGAGGCCCTGGCGCATGAATCTGGACAGCGGGAACGACCTCGGACCACCAGGGGCCGAGGAAACCACCGTCTCATGGGGCCGGACACTCAGGGTCAGGGAAAAATCCAATATATATCTGGTGATATCTCGGGTACTATTACAGATAGCACAATAAATCAAAGTGCATTGTCTGTAGGAGGCCCTAGTGCATGAATCTGGCCAGCGGGAACGACCTCGGACCACCAAGGGCCGAGAAAACCACCGTCTCATGGGGCCGGACACTCAGGGTCAGGGAAAAATCCGATATATATCTGGTGATATCTCGGGTGCTATTAGAGATAGCGCAATAAACCAACGTACATTATCTGCAGGAGGCCCCGGTGTATGTATCTCTGCAGCGGGAACGACCTCGGTCCACCAGGGGCCGAGAAAACCACCGTCTCATGGGGCTGGACACTCAGGGTGAGGGAAATATCCAATATATATCTGGTGATATCTCGGGTGCTATTACCGATAGCGCAATAAATCAAAGTGCATTGTCTGTAGGAGGCCGTGGCGCATGAATCTGGGCAGCGGGAACGACCTCGGACCACCAGGGGCCGAGAAGACCACCGTCTCATGGGGCCGGCCACTCAGGGTCAGGGGAAAATCCAATATATATCTGGTGATATCTCGAGAGCTATTAGAGATAGCGCAATAAAACAAAGTGAATTATCTGCAGGAGGCCCTGGCGCATGAATGTGTGCAGCGGCAACGACCTCGGACCTCCAGGGGCCGAGACAACCGCAGTCTCATGGGGCCGGACACTCAGGGTCAGGGTAAAATCCAATATATATCTGGTGATATCTCGGGTGCTATTAGTGGTAGCGCAATAAATCTAAAGTGCATTGTCTGCCGGAGGCCCTAGCACATGAATCTGTGCAGCGGGAACGACCTCGGACCACCAGGGGCCGAGAAAACTACCGTCTCATGGGGCCGGACTGTCAGGGTTAGGGAAAAATCCGATATATATCTGGTGATATCTCGGGTGCTATTACAGATAGCTCAATAAATCAAAGTGCATTGTCTGTAGGAGGCCCTGGCGCATGAATCTGTGCAGCGGGAACGACCTCGGACCACCAGGGTCCGAGAAAATCACAGTCTCATGGGGCCGGACACTCAGGGTCAGGGGAAAATCCAATATATATCTGGTGATATCTCGGGTGCTATTAGAGATAGCGCAATAAACCAAAGTGAATTATCTGCAGGAGGCCCTGGCGCATGAATCTGTGCAGCGGGAACGACCTCGGACCACCAGGGGCCGAGAAAACCACAGTCTCATGGGGCTTGACACTCAGGGTCAGTGAAAAATCCAATATATATCTGGTGATATCTCGGGTGCTATTTCAGATAGCGCAATAAATCAAAGTGCATTGTTTGTAGGAGGCCCTGGCGCCTGAATCTGTGCAGTGGGAACGACCTCGGACAACCAGGGGACGAGAAAACCGCAGTCTCATGGGGCCGGACACTCAGGGTCAGGGAAAAATCCAATATATATCTGGTGATATCTCGGGTGCTATTAGATATAGCGCAATAAACCAAAGTACATTATCTGCAGGAGGCCCCGGTGTATGAATCTCTGCAGCGGGAACGACCTCGGTCCACCAGGGGCCGAGAAAACCACCGTCTCATGGGGCTGGACACTCAGGGTGAGGGAAATATCCAATATATATCTGGTGATATCTCGGGTGCTATTACCGATAGCGCAATAAATCAAAGTGCATTGTCTGTAGGAGGCCGTGGCGCATGAATCTGGGCAGCGGGAACGACCTCGGACCACCAGGGGCCGAGAAAATCACCGTCTCATGGGGCCGGACTGTCAGGGTCAGGGAGAAATCCAATATATATCTGGTGATATCTCGGGTGCTATTAGAGATAGCGCAATAAATCTAAAGTGCATTGTCTGCCGGAGGCCCTAGCACATGAATCTGTGCAGCGGGAACGACCTCGGACCACCAGGGGCCGAGAAAACTACCGTCTCATGGGGCCGGACACTCAGGGTCAGGGAAAAATCCATTATAAATCAGGTGATATCTCGGGTGCTATTTGAGATAGCGCGATAAATCAAAGTGCATTGTCTGCAGGAGGCCCTAGCGCATGAATCTGTGCAGCGGGAACGACCTCGGACCACCAGGGGCCGAGAAAATCACCGTCTCATGGGGCCGGACTGTCAGGGTTAGGGAAAAATCCGATATATATCTGGTGATGTCTCGGGTGCTATTAGAGATAGCGCAATAAACCAAAGTGAATTATCTGCAGGAGGCCCTGGCGCATGCATCTGTGCAGCGGGAACGACCTCGGACCACCAGGGGCCAAGAACACCACCGTCTCATGGGGCCGGACACTCAGGGACAGGGGAAAATCCAATATATACCTGGTGATATCTCGGGTGCTATTAGAGATAGCGCAATATACCAAAGTGAATTATCTGCAGGAGGCCCTGGCGCATGAATCTGTGCAGCGGGAACGACCTCGGAGCACCACGGGCCGAGAAAACCTCCGTCTCATGGGGCCGGACACTCAGGGTCAGGGAATAATCCAATATATATCTGGTGATATCGCGGGTGCTATTACAGATAGCGCAATAAATCAAAGTGCATTGTCTGTAGGAGGCCCTGGCGCATGAATCTGGCCAGCGGGAACTACCTCGGAGCACCAGGTGCCGAGAAAACCACAGTCTCATGGGGCCGGACACTCAGGGTCAGGGAAAATCCAATATATACCTGGTGATATCTCGGGTGCTATTAGAGATAGCGCAATAAACCCAAGTGAGTTACCTGCAGGAGGCCCTGGCGCATGCATCTGTGCAGCGGGAACGACCACGGACCACCAGGGGGCGAGAAAACCACAGTCACATGGGGCCGGACACACAGGGTCAGGGGAAAATTCAATATATATCTGGTGATATCTCGGGTGCTATTAGAGATAGCGCAATAAATCAAAGTGCATTGTCTGTAGGAGGCCCTGGCGCATGAATCTGGCAAGCGGGAAAGCCCTCGGACCACCACGGGCCGAGAAAACCACCGTCTCATGGGGCCGGACACTCAGGGTCACTGAAAAATCCAATATATATCTAGTGATATCTCGGGTGCTGTTTCAGATAGCGCAATAAATCAAAGTGCCTGGTCTGTAGGAGACCCTGGCGCATGAATCTGGCCAGCGTGAACGACCTCGGACCACCACGGGCCGAGAAAACATCCGTCTCATGGGGCCGGACACTCAGGGTCAGGGAATAATCCAATATATATCTGGTGATGTCGCGGGTGCTATTACAGATAGCGCAATAAATCAAAGTGCATTGTCTGTAGCAGGCCCTGGCGCATGAATCTGGCCAGCGGGAACGACCTCAGACCACCAGGGGCCGAGAAAACCACAGTCTCATGGGGCCGGACACTCAGGGTCAGGGGAAAATCCAATATATATCTGGTGATATCTCGGGTGCTATTTGAGATAGCGCTATAAATCAAAGTGCATTGTCTGCAGGAAGCCCTGGTGCATGATTCTGTGCCTCGGGAACGACCTCGGACCACCAGGGGCCGAGATTATCACCGTCTCATGGGGCCGGACTGTCAGGGTCGGGGAAAAATCCATTATATATCTGGTGATATCTCGGGTGCTATTAGAGATAACGCAATAAATCAAAGTGCATTGTCTGTAGGAGGCACTGGCGCATGAATCTGTGCAGCTGGAACGACCTCGGACAACCAGGGGCCGAGAAAGCCACCGTCTCACACGGCCGGACACTCAGGGTCAGGGGAAAATCCAATATATATCTGGTGATATCGCGGGTGCTATTAGAGATAGCGCAATAAACTAAAGTGAGTTATCTGCAGGAGGCCCTGGCGCATGCATCTGTGCAGCGGGAACGACCACGGACCACCAGGGGCCGAGAAAACCACAGTCACATGGGGCCGGACACACAGGGTCAGGGGAAAATTCAATATATATCTGGTGATATCTCGGGTGCTATTACAGATAGCGCAATAAATCAAAGTGCCTGGTCTGTAGGAGACCCTGGCGCATGAATCTGGCCAGCGTGAACGACCTCGGACAACCAGGGGCCGAGAAAACCACAGTCTCATGGGGCCGGACACTCAGGGTGAGGGAAAAATCCAATATATATCTGGTGATATCTCGGGTGCTTTTAGAGATAGCGCAATAAACCAAATTGAATTGTCTGCAGGAAACCCTGGCGCATGCATATGTGCAGCGGGATCGACCTCGGACCACCAGGGGCCGAGAAAATTACCGTCTCATGAGGCCGGACAGTCAGGGTCAGGGAAAAATCCAATATACATCTGGTGATATCTCGGGTGTTATTAGAGATTGCGCAATTAATCAAAGTGCATTGTCTGTAGGTGGCACTGGCGCATGAATCTGTGCAGCTCGAACGACCTCGGACAAACAGGGGCCGAGAAAGCCACCGTCTCATGGGGTCGGACTGTCAGGGTCAGGGAAAAATCCAATATATATCTGGTGATATCTCGGGTGCTCTTAGAGATTGCGCAATTAATCAAAGTGCATTGTCTGCAGGAGGCCCTAGCGCATGAATATGTGCAGCGGAAACGACCTCGGACCACCAGGGGCCGAGAAAATTACAGATATTCGGAATCCGTCACCCAAGGTCATGCAAAAAACCAGCATATATCTGGTGATGTCTCGGGTGCTATTACAGATAGCGCAATAAATCAAAGTGCATTGTCTCCAGGAAGCCCTGGCGCATGATTCGGTGCAGCGGGAACGTCCTGGGACCACCAGGGGCCGAGAAAACTACCGTCTCATAGGGCCGGACACTCAGGGTCAGGGCAAAATCCAATATATATCTGGTGATATCTCGGGTGCTATTACAGATAGCGCAATAAATCAAAGTAAATAATTTGCAGGGAAACCTGGCGCATGAATCTGTGCAGAGGGGTCGACCTCGTGCCACGAGGGACCGAGAAAATCACCGTCTCATGGGGCCGGACACTCAGGGTCAGGGAAAAATCCAATATATATCTGGTGATATCTCGGGTGCTATTAGAGATAGCGCAATAAATCAAAGTGAATTATCTGCAGGGGGCTCTGGCGCATGAATCTGTGCAGCGGGATCGACCTCGGACCACCAGGGGCCGAGAAAACCACCGACACATGGGGCCGGACACTCAGGGTCGGGGAAAAATTCAATATATATCTGGTGATATCTCGGGTGCTATTACAGATAGCGCAATAAATCAAAGTGCATTGTCTGTAGCAGGCCCTGGCGCATGAATCTGGCCAGCGGGAACGACCTCGGACCACCAGGGGCCGAGAAAACCACAGTCTCATGGGGCCGGACACTCAGGGTCAGGGGAAAATCCAATATATATCTGGTGATATCTCGTGTGCTATTTGAGATAGCGCTATAAATCAAAGTGCATTGTCTGCAGGAAGCCCTGGTGCATGATTCTGTGCCTCGGGAACGACCTCGGACCACCAGGGGCCGAGATTATCACCGTCTCATGGGGCCGGACTGTCAGGGTCGGGGAAAAATCCATTATATATCTGGTGATATCTCGGGTGCTATTAGAGATAACGCAATAAATCAAAGTGCATTGTCTGTAGGAGGCACTGGCGCATGAATCTGTGCAGCTGGAACGACCTCGGACCACCAGGGGCCGAGAAAGCCACCGTCTCACACGGCCGGACACTCAGGGTCAGGGGAAAATCCAATATATATCTGGTGATATCGCGGGTGCTATTAGAGATAGCGCAATAAACTAAAGTGAGTTATCTGCAGGAGGCCCTGGCGCATGCATCTGTGCAGCGGGAACGACCACGGACCACCAGGGGCCGAGAAAACCACAGTCACATGGGGCCGGACACACAGGGTCAGGGGAAAATTCAATATATATCTGGTGATATCTCGGGTGCTATTACAGATAGCGCAATAAATCAAAGTGCCTGGTCTGTAGGAGACCCTGGCGCATGAATCTGGCCAGCGTGAACGACCTCGGACAACCAGGGGCCGAGAAAACCACAGTCTCATGGGGCCGGACACTCAGGGTGAGGGAAAAATCCAATATATATCTGGTGATATCTCGGGTGCTTTTAGAGATAGCGCAATAAACCAAATTGAATTGTCTGCAGGAAACCCTGGCGCATGCATATGTGCAGCGGGATCGACCTCGGACCACCAGGGGCCGAGAAAATTACCGTCTCATGAGGCCGGACAGTCAGGGTCAGGGAAAAATCCAATATACATCTGGTGATATCTCGGGTGTTATTAGAGATTGCGCAATTAATCAAAGTGCATTGTCTGTAGGTGGCACTGGCGCATGAATCTGTGCAGCTCGAACGACCTCGGACAAACAGGGGCCGAGAAAGCCACCGTCTCATGGGGTCGGACTGTCAGGGTCAGGGAAAAATCCAATATATATCTGGTGATATCTCGGGTGCTCTTAGAGATTCCGCAATTAATCAAAGTGCATTGTCTGCAGGAGGCCCTAGCGCATGAATATGTGCAGCGGAAACGACCTCGGACCACCAGGGGCCGAGAAAATTACAGATATTCGGAATCCGTCACCCAAGGTCATGCAAAAAACCAGCATATATCTGGTGATGTCTCGGGTGCTATTACAGATAGCGCAATAAATCAAAGTGCATTGTCTCCAGGAAGCCCTGGCGCATGATTCGGTGCAGCGGGAACGACCTCGGACCACCAGGGGCCGAGAAAATCACCGTCGCATGGGGCCGGACTGTCAGGGGCAAGGAAAAATCCAATATATATCTGGTGATATCTCGGGTGCTATTACAGATAGCGCAATAAATCAAATTGCATTGTCTGCAGGAGGCCCTGGCGCATGAATCTGTGCAGCGGGAACGACCTCGGACCAGCAGGGGCCGAGAAAATCACCGTCTCATGAGGCCGGGCTGTCAGGGTCAGGGAAAAATGAAATATCTATCTGGTGATATCTCGGGGGCTATTAGAGATAGCGCAATAAATCAAAGTGCATTGTCTGCAGGAGGCCCTAGCGCATGAATCTGTGCAGCGGGAACGTCCTGGGACCACCAGGGGCCGAGAAAACTACCGTCTCATAGGGCCGGACACTCAGGGTCAGGGCAAAATCCAATATATATCTGGTGATATCTCGGGTGCTATTACAGATAGCGCAATAAATCAAAGTAAATAATTTGCAGGGAAACCTGGCGCATGAATCTGTGCAGCGGGGTCGACCTCGTGCCACGAGGGACCGAGAAAATCACCGTCTCATGGGGCCGGACACTCAGGGTCAGGGAAAAATCCAATATATATCTGGTGATATCTCGGGTGCTATTAGAGATAGCGCAATAAATCAAAGTGAATTATCTGCAGGGGGCTCTGGCGCATGAATCTGTGCAGCGGGATCGACCTCGGACCACCAGGGGCCGAGAAAACCACCGACACATGGGGCCGGACACTCAGGGTCGGGGAAAAATTCAATATATATCTGGTGATATCTCGGGTGCTATTACAGATAGCGCAATAAATCAAAGTGCATTGTCTGTAGCAGGCCCTGGCGCATGAATCTGGCCAGCGGGAACGACCTCGGACCACCAGGGGCCGAGAAAACCACAGTCTCATGGGGCCGGACACTCAGGGTCAGGGGAAAATCCAATATATATCTGGTGATATCTCGTGTGCTATTTGAGATAGCGCTATAAATCAAAGTGCATTGTCTGCAGGAAGCCCTGATGCATGATTCTGTGCAGCGGGAACGACCTCGGACCACCAGGGGCCGAGATTATCACCGTCTCATGGGGCCGGACACTCAGGGTCAGGGGAAAATCCAATATATATCTGGTGATATCTCGGGTGCTATTATAGATAGCGCAATAAACGAAAGTGAATTATCTGCAGGAGGCCCTGGCGCATGAATCTGTGCAGCGGGAACGACCTCGGACCACCAGGAGCCGAGAAAACCACCGTCTCATGGGGCCGCACACTCAGGGTCAGGGAAAAATCCAATATATATCTGGTGATATCTCGGGTGCTATTAGAGATAACGCAATAAATCAAAGTGCATTGTCTGTAGGAGGCCCTGGCGCATGAATCTGTGCAGCGGGATCGACCTCGGACCACCAGGGGCCGAGAAAACCACCGTCTCATGGGGCCGGACAGTCAGGGTCAGGGAAAAATCCTATATATATCTGGTGATATCTTGGGTGCTATTAGAGATAGCGCAATAAATCAAAGTGCATTGTCTGTAGGAGGCCCTGGCGCATGAATCTGTGCAGCGGGAACGACCTCGGACCACCAGGGGCCGAGAATACTACAGTCTCATGCGGCCGGACACTCAGGGTCTGTGGAAAATCCAATATATATCTGGTGATATCTCGGGTCCTATTACAGATAGCGAAATAAATCAAAGTGCATTGTCTGCAGGAGGCCCTGGCGCATGAATCAGTGCAGCGGGAACGACCTCGGACCACCAGGGGCCGAGAAAACCACCGTTTCATGGGGCCGGACACCCAGAGTCAGGGGAAAATCCAATATATATCTGGTGATATCTCGGGTGCTATTAGAGATGGCGCAATAAACCAATGTGAATTATCTGCAGGAGGCCCTGGCGCCTGAATCTGTGCAGCGGGAACGACCTCGGACCACCAGGGTCCGAAAAAACCACAGTCTCATGGGGCCGGACACTCAGGGTCAGGGGAAAATCCAATATATATCTGGTGATATCTCGGGTGCTATTAGAGATAGCGCAATAAATCAAAGTGCATTGTCTGTAGGAGGCCCTGGCGCATGAATCTGTGCAGCGGGATCGACCTCGGACCACCAGGGTCCGAGAAAACCACCGTCTCATGGGGCCGGACACTCAGGGTCAGGGGAAAATCCAATATATATCTGGTGATATCTCGGGTGCTATTATAGATAGCGCAATAAACCAAAGTGAGTTATCTGTAGGAGGCCCTGGCGCATCAATCTGTGCAACGGGAACGACCTCGGACCACCAGGGGCCGAGAAAACCACCGTCTCATGGGGCCGGACACTCAGGGTCAGGGGAAAATCCAATATATATCTGGTGATATCTCGGGTGCTATTATAGATAGCGCAATAAACCAAAGTGAGTTATCTGCAGGAGGCCCTGGCGCATGAATCTGTGCAGCGGGAACGACCTCGGACCCGTAGGGGCCGAGAAAATCACCGTCTCATGGGGCCGGACAGTCAGGGTCAGGGAAAAATCCTATATATATCTGGTGATATCTTGGGTGCTATTAGAGATAGCGCAATAAATCAAAGTGCATTGTCTGTAGGAGGCCCTGGCGCATGAATCTGTGCAGCGGGAACGACCTCGGACCACCAGGGGCCGAGAATACTACAGTCTCATGCGGCCGGACACTCAGGGTCTGGGGAAAATCCAATATATATCTGGTGATATCTCGGGTCCTATTACAGATAGCGAAATAAATCAAAGTGCATTGTCTGCAGGAGGCCCTGGCGCATGAATCTGTGCAACGGGAACGACCTCGGACCACCAGGGGCCGAAAAAACCACAGTCTCATGGGGCCGGACACTCAGGGTCAGGGAAAAATCCAATCTATATCTGGTGATATCTTGGGTGCTGTTAGAGATAGCGCAATAAACCAAAGTGAATTATCTGCAGGAGGCCCTGGCGCATGAATCTGTGCAGCGGGAACGACCTCGGACCCGTAGGGGCCGAGAAAATCACCGTCTCATGGGGCCGGACAGTCAGGGTCAGGGAAAAATCCTATATATATCTGGTGATATCTTGGGTGCTATTAGAGATAGCGCAATAAATCAAAGTGCATTGTCTGTAGGAGGCCCTGGCGCATGAATCTGTGCAGCGGGAACGAACTCGGACCACCAGGGGCCGAGAATACTACAGTCTCATGCGGCCGGACACTCAGGGTCTGGGGAAAATCCAATATATATCTGGTGATATCTCGGGTCCTATTACAGATAGCGAAATAAATCAAAGTGCATTGTCTGCAGGAGGCCCTGGCGCATGAATCAGTGCAGCGGGAACGACCTCGGACCACCAGGGGCCGAGAAAACCACCGTTTCATGGGGCCGGACACCCAGAGTCAGGGGAAAATCCAATATATATCTGGTGATATCTCGGGTGCTATTAGAGATGGCGCAATAAACCAATGTGAATTATCTGCAGGAGGCCCTGGCGCATGAATCTGGGAAGCGGGAACGACCTCGGACCACCAGGGGCCGAGAAAAGCACCGTCTCATGGGGCCGGACACTCAGAGTCAGGGGAAAATCCAATATATATCTGGTGATATCTCTGGTGCTATTAGAGATAGCGCAATAAACGAAAGTCAGTTATCTGCAGGAGGCACTGGCGCATGAATCTGTGCAGCGGGAACGACCTCGGACAACCAGGAGCCGAGAAAACCACCGTCTCATTGGGCCGGACACTCAGGGTCAGGGAAAAATCCAATATATATCTGGTGATATCTCGGGTGCTATTAGAGATAGCGCAATAAACCAAAGTGAGTTATCTGCAGGAGGCCCTGGCGCCTGAATCTGTGCAGCGGGAACGACCTCGGACCACCAGGGTCCGAAAAAACCACAGTCTCATGGGGCCGGACACTCAGGGTCAGGGGAAAATCCAATATATATCTGGTGATATCTCGGGTGCTATTAGAGATAGCGCAATAAATCAAAGTGCATTGTCTGTAGGAGGCCCTGGCGCATGAATCTGTGCAGCGGGATCGACCTCGGACCACCAGGGTCCGAGAAAACCACCGTCTCATGGGGCCGGACACTCAGGGTCAGGGGAAAATCCAATATATATCTGGTGATATCTCGGGTGCTATTATAGATAGCGCAATAAACCAAAGTGAGTTATCTGTAGGAGGCCCTGGCGCATCAATCTGTGCAGCGGGAACGACCTCGGACCACCAGGGGCCGAGAAAACCAGCGTCCCGAGGGGTCGGACACTTAGGGTCAGTGAAAAATCCAATATATATCTGGTGATATCTCGGGTGCTATTACAGATTGCGCAATAAATCAAAGTGAATTATCTGCAGGAGGCCCTGGCGCATGAATCTGTGCAACGGGAACGACCTCGGACCACCAGGGGCCGAGAAAACCACCGTCTCATGGGGCCGGACACTCAGGGTCAGGGGAAAATACAATATATATCTGGTGATATCTCGGGTGCTATTATAGATAGCGCAATAAACCAAAGTGAGTTATCTGCAGGAGGCCCTGGCGCATGAATCTGTGCAGCGGGAACGATCTCGGACCCGTAGGGGCCGAGAAAATCACCGTCTCATGGGGCCGGACAGTCAGGGTCAGGGAAAAATCGTATATATATCTGGTGATATCTTGGGTGCTATTAGAGATAGCGCAATAAATCAAAGTGCATTGTCTGTAGGAGGCCCTGGCGCATGAATCTGTGCAGCGGGAACGACCTCGGACCACCAGGGGCCGAGAATACTACAGTCTCATGCGGCCGGACACTCAGGGTCTGGGGAAAATCCAATATATATCTGGTGATATCTCGGGTCCTATTACAGATAGCGAAATAAATCAAAGTGCATTGTCTGTAGGAGGCCCTGGCGCATGAACCTGTGCAGCGGGAACGACCTCGAACCACCAGGGGCCGAGAAAACCACCGTCTCATGGGGCCGGACACTCAGGGTCAGGGGAAAATCCAATATATATCTGGTGATATTTCGGGTGCTATTAGAGATAGCGCAATAAACGAAAGTGAATTATCTGCAGGAGGCCCTGGCGCATGAATCAGTGCAGCGGGAACGACCTCGGACCACCAGGGGCCGAGAAAACCACCGTTTCATGGGGCCGGACACCCAGAGTCAGGGGAAAATCCAATATATATCTGGTGATATCTCGGGTGCTATTAGAGATAGCGCAATAAACCAATGTGAATTATCTGCAGGAGGCCCTGGCGCATGAATCTGTGCAGCGGGAACGACCTCGGACCCGTAGGGGCCGAGAAAATCACCGTCTCATGGGGCCGGACAGTCAGGGTCGGGGAAAAATCCTATATGTATCTGGTGATATCTTGGGTGCTATTAGAGATAGCGCAATAAATCAAAGTGCATTGTCTGTAGGAGGCCCTGGCGCATGAATCTGTGCAGCGGGAACGACCTCGGACCACCAGGGGCCGAGAAAACCACAGTCCCATGGGGCCGGACACTCAGGGTGAGGGGAAAATCCAATATATATCTGGTGATATCTTGGGTGCTGTTAGAGATAGCGCAATAAATCAAAGTGCATTGTCTGTAGGAGGCCCTGGCGCATGAATCTGGGCAGCGGGAACGACCTCGGACCACCAGGGGCCGAGAAGACCACCGTCTCATGTGGCCGGACACTCAGAGTCAGTGGAAAATCCAATATATATCTGGTGATATCTCGGGTGCTATTAGAGATAGCGCAATAAGCCAGAGGGAATTATCTGCAGGAGGCCCTGGCGCATGCATCTGTGCAGCGGGAACGACCTAGGACCACCAGGGGCCGAGAAAACCACCGTCTCATGGGGCCGGACACTCAGGGTAAGGGAAAAATCCAATATATATCCGGTGATATCTCGGGTGCTATTAGAGATAGCGCAATAACCGAAAGTGAATTATCTGCAGGAGGCCCTGGCGCATGCATCTGTGCAGCGGGAACGACCTCGGACCGCCAGGGGCCGAGAAAACCACCGTCTCATGGGGCCGGACACTCAGGGTAAGGGAAAAATCCAATATATATCTGGTGATATCTCGGGTGCTATTATAGATAGCGCAATAAATCAAAGTGAGTTATCTGTAGGAGGCCCTGGCGCATGAATCTGGGCAGCGGGAACGACCTCGGACCACCAGGGGCCGAGAAAACCAGCGTCCCGAGGGGCCGGACACTCAGGGTCAGTGGAAAATCCAATATATATCTGGTGATATCTCGGGTGCTATTACAGATAGCGCAATAACCGAAAGTGAATTATCTGCAGGAGGCCCTGGCGCATGAATCTGTGCAACGGGAACGACCTCGGACCACCAGGGGCCGAAAAAACCACAGTCTCATGGGGCCGGACACTCAGGGTCAGGGAAAAATCCAATATATATCTGGTGATATCTTGGGTGCTGTTAGAGATAGCGCAATAAATCAAAGTGCATTGTCTGTAGGAGGCCCTGGCGCATGAATCTGTGCAGCGGGAACGACCTCGGACCACCAGGGGCCGAGAAAACCACAGTCCCATGGGGCCGGACACTCAGGGTGAGGGAAATATCCAATATATATCTTGTGATGTCTCGGGTGCTATTACAGATAGCGCAATAAATCAAAGTGCATTGTCAGTAGGAGGCCGTGGCGCATTAATCTGGGCAGCGGGAACGACCTCGGACCACCAGGGGCCTAGAAGACCACCGTCTCATGGGGCCGGACACTCAGGGTCAGTGGAAAATCCAATATATATCCGGTGATATCTCGGGTGCTATTAGAGATAGCGCAATAACCAAAAGTGAATTATCTGCAGGAGGCCCTGGCGCATGCATCTGTGCAGCGGGAACGACCTAGGACCACCAGGGGCCGAGAAAACCACCGTCTCATGGGGCCGGACACTCAGGGTCAGGGAAAAATCCGATATATATCTGGTGATATCTCGGGTGCTATTAGAGATAGCGCAATAAACAAAAGTGAATTATCTGCAGGAGGCCCTGGCGCATGAATCTGTGCAACGGGAACGACCTCGGACCACCAGGGGCCGAGAAAACCACAGTCTCATGGGGCCGGACACTCTGGGTCAGGGAAAAATCCAATATATATGTGGTGATATCTCGGGTGCTATTACAGATAGCGCAATAAATCAAAGTGCATTGTCTGTAGGAGGCCCTGGCGCATGAATTTGTGCAGCGGGAACGACCTCGGACCAACAGGGGCCGAGAAAACTACAGTCTCATGCGGCCGGACACTCAGGGTCTGCGGAAAATCCAATATATATCTGGTGATATCTCGGTTCCTATTACAGATAGCGAAATAAATCAAAGTGCATTGTCTGTAGGAGGCCCTGGCGCATGAATCTGTGCAGCGGGAACGACCTCGGACCGCTAGGGGCGGAGAAAACCACCGTCTCATGGGGCCGGACACTCAGGGTCAGGGGAAAATTCAATATATATCTGGTGATATCTCGGATGCTACTAGAGATAGCGCAAGAAACCAAGTGAGTTATCTGCAGGAGGCCCTGGCGCCTGAATCTGTGCAGCGGGAACGACCTCGGACCACCAGGGGCCGAAAAAACCACAGTCACATGGGGCCGGACACTCAGGGTCAGGGGAAAATCCAATATATATCTGGTGATATCTCGGGTGCTATTAGTGATACCGCAATAAACCAAAGTGATTTGTCTGCAAGAGGCCCTGGTGCATGAATCTGTGCAGCGGGAACGACCTCGGATCACCAGGGGCCGAGAAAACCACCATCTCATGGGGCCGGACACTCAGGGTCAGGGGAAAATCCAATATATATCTGGTGATATCTCGGGTGCTATTAGTGATAGCGCAATAAACCAAAGTGAATTATCTGCAGGAGGCCCTGACGCATGAATCTGTGCAGCGGGAACGACCTCGGACCACCAGGGGCCGAGAAAACCACCGTCTCATGGGGCTGGACACTCATGGTCAGGGGAAAATCCAATATATATCTGGTGATATCTCGGGTGCTATTACAGATAGCGCAATAAATCAAAGTGCATTGTCAGTAGGAGGCCGTGGCGCATGAATCTGGGCAGCGGGAACGACCTCGGACCACCAGGGGCCGAGAAGACCACCGTCTCATGGGGCCGGCCACTCAGGGTCAGGGGAAAATCCAATATATATCTGGTGATATCTCGGGTGCTATTAGAGATAGCGCAATAAGCCAAAGGGAATTATCTGCAGGAGGCCCTGGCGCATGAATCTGGGCAGCGGGAACGACCTCGGACCACCAGGGGCCGAGAAAACCACAGTCTCATGGGGCCGGACACTCTGGGTCAGGGAAAAATCCAATATATATGTGGTGATATCTCGGGTGCTATTACAGATAGCGCAATAAATCAAAGTGCATTGTCTGTAGGAGGCCCTGGCGCATGAATTTGTGCAGCGGGAACGACCTCGGACCAACAGGGGCCGAGAAAACTACAGTCTCATGCGGCCGGACACTCAGGGTCTGCGGAAAATCCAATATATATCTGGTGATATCTCGGTTCCTATTACAGATAGCGAAATAAATCAAAGTGCATTGTCTGTAGGAGGCCCTGGCGCATGAATCTGTGCAGCGGGAACGACCTCGGACCGCTAGGGGCGGAGAAAACCACCGTCTCATGGGGCCGGACACTCAGGGTCAGGGGAAAATTCAATATATATCTGGTGATATCTCGGATGCTACTAGAGATAGCGCAAGAAACCAAGTGAGTTATCTGCAGGAGGCCCTGGCGCCTGAATCTGTGCAGCGGGAACGACCTCGGACCACCAGGGGCCGAAAAAACCACAGTCACATGGGGCCGGACACTCAGGGTCAGGGGAAAATCCAATATATATCTGGTGATATCTCGGGTGCTATTAGTGATACCGCAATAAACCAAAGTGATTTGTCTGCAAGAGGCCCTGGTGCATGAATCTGTGCAGCGGGAACGACCTCGGATCACCAGGGGCCGAGAAAACCACCATCTCATGGGGCCGGACACTCAGGGTCAGGGGAAAATCCAATATATATCTGGTGATATCTCGGGTGCTATTAGTGATAGCGCAATAAACCAAAGTGAATTATCTGCAGGAGGCCCTGACGCATGAATCTGTGCAGCGGGAACGACCTCGGACCACCAGGGGCCGAGAAAACCACCGTCTCATGGGGCTGGACACTCATGGTCAGGGGAAAATCCAATATATATCTGGTGATATCTCGGGTGCTATTACAGATAGCGCAATAAATCAAAGTGCATTGTCAGTAGGAGGCCGTGGCGCATGAATCTGGGCAGCGGGAACGACCTCGGACCACCAGGGGCCGAGAAGACCACCGTCTCATGGGGCCGGCCACTCAGGGTCAGGGGAAAATCCAATATATATCTGGTGATATCTCGGGTGCTATTAGAGATAGCGCAATAAGCCAAAGGGAATTATCTGCAGGAGGCCCTGGCGCATGAATCTGGGCAGCGGGAACGACCTCGGACCACCAGGGGCCGAGAAAACTACAGTCTCATGCGGCCGGACACTCAGGGTCTGGGGAAAATCCAATATATATCTGGTGATATCTCGGGTCCTATTACAGATAGGGAAATAAATCAAAGTGAATTATCTGCAGGAGGCCCAGGCGCATGAATCTGTGTAGCGGGAACGACCTCGGTCCACGAGGGGCCGAGAAAACCACCGTCTGATGGGGCTGGACACTCAGGGTGAGGGAAATATAAAATATATATCTGGTGATATCTCGGGTGCTATTACAGATAGCGCAATAAATCAAAATGCATTGTCTGTAGGAGGCCCTGGCGCATGAATCTGTGAAGCGGGAACGACCTCGGACCACCAGGGGCCGAGAAAATCACCGTCTCATGGGGCCGGACTCTCATGGTCAGGGAAAAATCCAATATATATCTGGTGATATCTCGGGTGCTATTACAGATAGCGCAATAAACCAAAGTGAATGATCTGCAGGAGGACCTGGCGCATGAATCTGTGCAACGGGAACGACCTCGGACCACCAGGAGCCGAGAAAACCACAGTCTCATGGGGCCAGACACTCAGGGTCAGTGAAAAATCCAATATATATCTGGTGATATCTCGGGTGCTATTAGAGATAGCGCAATAAACCAAAGTGAATTATCTGCAGGAGGCCCTGGCGCATGAATCTGTGCAGCGGGAACGACCTCGGACCACCAGGGGCCGAGAAAATCGCAGTCCCATGGGGCCGGACACTCAGGGTCAGGGAAAAATCCAATACATATCTGGTGATATCTCGGGCGCTATTAGAGATAGCGCAATAAACCAAAGTGAATTATCTGCAGGAGGCCCTGGCGCATGAATCTGTGCAGCGGGAACGACCTCGGTCCGCCAGGGGCCGAGAAAACCACCGTCTCATGGGGCTGGACACTCAGTGTGAGGGAAATATCCAATATATATCTGGTGATATCTCGGGTGCTATTACAGATAGCGCAATAAATCAAAGTGCATTGTCAGTAGGAGGCCGTGGCGCATGAATCTGGGCAGCGGGAACGACCTCGGACCACCAGGGGCCGAGAAGACCACCGTCTCATGGGGCCGGCCACTCAGGGTCAGGGGAAAATCCAATATATATCTGGTGATATTTCGGGTGCTATTAGAAATAGCGCAATACATCAAAGTGCATTGTCTGTAGGAGGCCCTGGCGCATGAATCTGTGCAGCGGGAACGACCTCAGACCACCAGGGGCCGAGAAAACCACAGTCTCATGGGGCCGGACACTCAGGGTCAGGGGAAAATCCAATATAAATCTGGTGATATCTCGGGTGCTATTAGAGATAGCGCAATAAACCAAAGTGAATTATCTGCAGGAGGCCCCGGCGCATGAATCTCTGCAACGGGAACGACCTCGGACCACCAGGGGCCGAGAAAACCACAGTCTCATGGGGCCAGACACTCAGGGTCAGTGAAAAATCCAATATATATCTGGTGATGTCTTGGGTGCTATTAGAGATAGCGCAATAAACCAAAGTGAATTATCTGCAGGAGGCCCTGGCGCATGAATCTGTGCAGCGGGAACGACCTCGGACCACCAGGGGCCGAGAAAATCGCAGTCCCATGGGGCCGGACACTCAGGGTCAGGGAAAAATCCAATACATATCTGGTGATATCTCGGGCGCTATTAGAGATAGCGCAATAAACCAAAGTGAATTATCTGCAGGAGGCCCTGGCGCATGAATCTGTGCAGCGGGAACGACCTCGGTCCACCAGGGGCCGAGAAAACCACCGTCTCATGGGGCTGGACACTCAGTGTGAGGGAAATATCCAATATATATCTGGTGATATCTCGGGTGCTATTACAGATAGCGCAATAAATCAAAGTGCATTGTCAGTAGGAGGCCGTGGCGCATGAATCTGGGCAGCGGGAACGACCTCGGACCACCAGGGGCCGAGAAGACCACCGTCTCATGGGGCCGGCCACTCAGGGTCAGGGGAAAATCCAATATATATCTGGTGATATTTCGGGTGCTATTAGAAATAGCGCAATACATCAAAGTGCATTGTCTGTAGGAGGCCCTGGCGCATGAATCTGTGCAGCGGGAACGACCTCAGACCACCAGGGGCCGAGAAAACCACAGTCTCATGGGGCCGGACACTCAGGGTCAGGGGAAAATCCAATATAAATCTGGTGATATCTCGGGTGCTATTAGAGATAGCGCAATAAACCAAAGTGAATTATCTGCAGGAGGCCCCGGCGCATGAATCTCTGCAACGGGAACGACCTCGGACCACCAGGGGCCGAGAAAACCACAGTCTCATGGGGCCAGACACTCAGGGTCAGTGAAAAATCCAATATATATCTGGTGATGTCTTGGGTGCTATTAGAGATAGCGCAATAAACCAAAGTGAATTATCTGCAGGAGGCCCTGGCGCATGAATCTGTGCAGCGGGAACGACCTCGGACCACCAGGGGCCGAGAAAATCGCAGTCCCATGGGGCCGGACACTCAGGGTCAGGGAAAAATCCAATACATATCTGGTGATATCTCGGGCGCTATTAGAGATAGCGCAATAAACCAAAGTGAATTATCTGCAGGAGGCCCTGGCGCATGAATCTGTGCAGCGAGAACGACCTCGGTCCACCAGGGGCCGAGAAAACCACCGTCTCATGGGGCTGGACACTCAGTGTGAGGGAAATATCCAATATATATCTGGTGATATCTCGGGTGCTATTACAGATAGCGCAATAAATCAAAGTGCATTGTCAGTAGGAGGCCGTGGCGCATGAATCTGGGCAGCGGGAACGACCTCGGACCACCAGGGGCCGAGAAGACCACCGTCTCATGGGGCCGGCCACTCAGGGTCAGGGGAAAATCCAATATATATCTGGTGATATTTCGGGTGCTATTAGAAATAGCGCAATACATCAAAGTGCATTGTCTGTAGGAGGCCCTGGCGCATGAATCTGTGCAGCGGGAACGACCTCAGACCACCAGGGGCCGAGAAAACCACAGTCTCATGGGGCCGGACACTCAGGGTCAGGGGAAAATCCAATATAAATCTGGTGATATCTCGGGTGCTATTAGAGATAGCGCAATAAACCAAAGTGAATTATCTGCAGGAGGCCCCGGCGCATGAATCTCTGCAACGGGAACGACCTCGGACCACCAGGGGCCGAGAAAACCACAGTCTCATGGGGCCAGACACTCAGGGTCAGTGAAAAATCCAATATATATCTGGTGATGTCTTGGGTGCTATTAGAGATAGCGCAATAAACCAAAGTGAATTATCTGCAGGAGGCCCTGGCGCATGAATCTGTGCAGCGGGAACGACCTCGGACCACCAGGGGCCGAGAAAATCGCAGTCCCATGGGGCCGGACACTCAGGGTCAGGGAAAAATCCAATACATATCTGGTGATATCTCGGGCGCTATTAGAGATAGCGCAATAAACCAAAGTGAATTATCTGCAGGAGGCCCTGGCGCATGAATCTGTGCAGCGGGAACGACCTCGGTCCACCAGGGGCCGAGAAAACCACCGTCTCATGGGGCTGGACACTCAGTGTGAGGGAAATATCCAATATATATCTGGTGATATCTCGGGTGCTATTACAGATAGCGCAATAAATCAAAGTGCATTGTCAGTAGGAGGCCGTGGCGCATGAATCTGGGCAGCGGGAACGACCTCGGACCACCAGGGGCCGAGAAGACCACCGTCTCATGGGGCCGGCCACTCAGGGTCAGGGGAAAATCCAATATATATCTGGTGATATCTCGGGTGCTATTAGAGATAGCGCAATAAGCCAAAGGGAATTATCTGCAGGACGTCCTGGCGCATGCATCTGTGCAGCGGGAACGACCTAGGACCACCAGGGGCCGAGAAAACCACCGTCTCATGGGGCCGGACACTCAGGGTAAGGGAAAAATCCAATATATATCTGGTGATATCTCGGGTGCTATTAGAGATAGCGCAATAAACGAAACTGAATTATCTGCAGGAGGCCCTGGCGCATGAATCTGGGCAGCGGGAACGACCTCGGACAACCAGGGGCCGAGAAGACCACCGTCTCATGGGGCCGGACACTCAGGGTCAGTGGAAAATCCAATATATATCTGGTGATATCTCGGGTGCTATTAGAGATAGCGCAATAAGCCAAAGGGAATTATCTGCAGGAGGCCCTGGCGCATGCATCTGTGCAGCGGGAACGACCTAGGACCACCAGGGGCCGAGAAAACCACCGTCTCATGGGGCCGGACACTCAGGGTAAGGGAAAAATCCAATATATATCCGGTGATATCTCGAGTGCTATTAGAGATAGCGCAATAACCGAGAGTGAATTATCTGCAGGAGGCCCTGGCGCCTGAATC
The DNA here is from genome assembly GCF_051020985.1 of Nomia melanderi. NCBI lineage: Eukaryota > Metazoa > Arthropoda > Insecta > Hymenoptera > Halictidae > Nomia > Nomia melanderi. The sequence goes on along the minus strand of NW_027475149.1, from coordinate 753,569 downwards.
TGTGCAGCGGGAACGACCTCGGACCACCAGGGGCCGAGAAAACCACAGTCTCATGGGGCCGGACACTCTGGGTCAGGGAAAAATCCAATATATATGTGGTGATATCTCGGGTGCTATTACAGATAGCGCAATAAACCAAGTGAGTTATCTGCAGGAGCCGCTGGCGCCTGAATCTGTGCAGCGGGAACGACCTCGGACCACCAGGGTCCGAAAAAACCACAGTCTCATGGGGCCGGACACTCAGGGTCAGGCGAAAATCCAATATATATCTGGTGATATCTCGGTTCCTATTACAGATAGCGAAATAAATCAAAGTGCATTGTCTGTAGGAGGCCCTGGCGCATGAATCTGTGCAGCGGGATAGACCTCGGACCACCAGGGGCCGAGAAAACCACCGTCTCATGGGGCCGGACACTCAGAGTCAGGGGAAAATCCAATATATATCTGGTGATATCTCGGGTGCTATTATAGATAGCGAAATAAATCAAAGTGCATTGTCTGTAGGAGGCCCTGGCGCATGAATCTGTGCAGCGGGATAGACCTCGGACCACCAGGGGCCGAGAAAACCACCGTCTCATGGGGCCGGACACTCAGGGTCAGGGGAAAATCCAATATATATCTGGTGATATCTCGGGTGCTATTATATATAGCGCAACAAACCAAAGTGAGTTATCTGTAGGAGGCCCTGGCGCATGAATCTGTGCAGCGGGAACGACCTCGGACCACCAGGGGCCGAGAAAACCACCGTCCCCAGGGGCCGGACACTTAGGGTCAGTGAAATATCCAATATATATCTGGTGATATCTCGGGTGCTATTACAGATAGCGCAATAAACCAAAGTGAATTATCTGCAGGAGGCCCTGGCGCATGAATCTGTGCAGCGGGAACGACCTCGGACCACCAGGGGCCGAGAAAACTACAGTCTCATGCGGCCGGACACTCAGGGTCTGGGGAAAATGCAATATATATCTGGTGATATCTCGGGTTCTATTACAGATAGCGAAATAAATCAAAGTGCATTGTCTGTAGGAGGCCCTGGCGCATGAATCTGTGCAGCGGGAACGACCTCGGACCACCAGGGGCCGAGAAAATCGCAGTCTCATGGGGCCGGACACTCAGGGTCAGGGAAAAATCCAATACATATCTGGTGATATCTCGGGCGCTATTAGAGATAGCGCAATAAACCAAAGTGAATTATCTGCAGGAGGCCCTGGCGCATGAATCTGTGCAGCGGGAACGACCTCGGTCCACCAGGGGCCGAGAAAACCACCGTCTCATGGGGCTGGACACTCAGGGTGAGGGAAATATCCAATATATATCTGGTGATATCTCGGGTGCTATTACAGATAGCGCAATAAATCAAAGTGCATTGTCAGTAGGACGCCCTGGCGCATGCATCTGTGCAGCGGGAACGACCTAGGACCACCAGGGGCCGAGAAAACCACCGTCTCATGGGGCCGGACACTCAGGGTAAGGGAAAAATCCAATATATATCTGGTGATATCTCGGGTGCTATTAGAGATAGCGCAATAAACGAAACTGAATTATCTGCAGGAGGCCCTGGCGCATGAATCTGTGCAGCGGGAACGACCTCGGACCACCAGGGGCCGAGAAAACCACCGTCTCATGGGGCCGGACACTCAGGGTCAGGGAAAAATCCAATATATATCTGGTGATATCTTGGGTGCTGTTAGAGATAGCGCAATAAACCAAAGTGAATTATCTGCAGGAGGCCCTGGCGCATGAATCTGTGCAGCGGGAACGACCTCGGACCACCAGAGGCCGAGAAAACTACAGTCTCATGCGGCCGGACACTCAGGGTCTGGGGAAAATGCAATATATATCTGGTGATATCTCGGGTTCTATTACAGATAGCGCAATAAATCAAAGTGCATTGTCAGTAGGAGGCCGTGGCGCATGAATCTGGGCAGCGGGAACGACCTCGGACCACCAGGGGCCGAGAAGACCACCGTCTCATGGGGCCGGCCACTCAGGGTCAGGGGAAAATCCAATATATATCTGGTGATATCTCGGGTGCTATTAGAGATAGCGCAATAAGCCAAAGGGAATTATCTGCAGGACGCCCTGGCGCATGCATCTGTGCAGCGGGAACGACCTAGGACCACCAGGGGCCGAGAAAACCACCGTCTCATGGGGCCGGACACTCAGGGTAAGGGAAAAATCCAATATATATCTGGTGATATCTCGGGTGCTATTAGAGATAGCGCAATAAACGAAACTGAATTATCTGCAGGAGGCCCTGGCGCATGAATCTGTGCAGCGGGAACGACCTCGGACCACCAGGGGCCGAGAAAACCACCGTCTCATGGGGCCGGACACTCAGGGTCAGGGAAAAATCCAATATATATCTGGTGATATTTCGGGTGCTATTAGAGATAGCGCAATAAACGAAAGTGAATTATCTGCAGGAGGCACTGGCGCATGAATCAGTGCAGCGGGAACGACCTCGGACCACCAGGGGCCGAGAAAACCACCGTTTCATGGGGCCGGACACCCAGAGTCAGGGGAAATTCCAATATATATCTGGTGATATCTCGGGTGATATTAGAGATAGCGCAATAAACCAAAGTGAATTATCTGCAGGAGGCCCTGGCGCATGAATCTGAGCAGCGGGAACGACCTCGGTCCACCAGGGGTCGAGAAAACCACCGTCTCATGGGGCTGGACACTCAGGGTGAGGGAAATATCCAATATATATCTGGTGATATCTCGGGTGCTATTAGAGATAGCGCAATAAACCAAGTGAGTTATCTGCAGGAGGCCCTGGCGCCTGAATCTGTGCAGCGGGAACGACCTCGGACCACCAGGGTCCGAAAAAACCACAGTCTCATGGGGCCGGACACTCAGGGTCAGGGGAAACTCCAATATATATCTGGTGATATCTCGGGTGCTATTACAGATAGCGCAATGAATCAAAGTGCATTGTCTGTAGGAGGCCCTGGCGCATGAATCTGTGCAGCGGGAACGACCTCGGACCACCAGGGGCCGAGAAAACCACCGTCTCATGGGGCCGGACACTCTGGTTCAGGGAAAAATCCAATATATATGTGGTGATATCTCGGGTGCTATTACAGATAGCGCATTAAACCAAAGTGCATTGTCTGTAGGAGGCCCTGGCGCATGAATCTGTGCAGCGGGACATACCTCGGACCACCAGGGGCCGAGAAAACTACAGTCTCATGCGGCCGGACACTCAGGGTCTGGGGAAAATGCAATATATATCTGGTGATATCTCGGGTCCTATTACAGATAGCGAAATAAATCAACGTGCATTGTCTGTAGGAGGCCCTGGCGCATGAATCTGTGCAGCGGGATAGACCTCAGACCACCAGGGGCCGAGAAAACTACCGTCTCATGGGGCCGGACACTCAGGGTCAGGGGAAAATCCAATATATAAATGGTGATATCTCGGGTGCTATTATATATAGCGCAACAAACCAAAGTGAGTTATCTGTAGGAGGCCCTGGCGCATGAATCTGTGCAGCGGGAACGACCTCGGACCACCAGGGGCCGAGAAAACCACCGTCCCCAGGGGCCGGACACTTAGGGTCAGTGAAATATCCAATATATATCTGGTGATATCTCGGGTGCTATTACAGATAGCGCAATAAATCAAAGTGAATTATCTGCAGGAGGCCCTGGCGCATGAATCTGTGCAACGGAAACGACCTCGGACCACCAGGGGCCGAAAAAACCACAGTCTCATGGGGCCGGACACTCAGGGTCAGGGAAAAATCCAATATATATCTGGTGATATCTTGGGTGCTGTTAGAGATAGCGCAATAAACCAAAGTGAATTATCTGCAGGAGGCCCTGGCGCATGAATCTGTGCAGCGGGAACGACCTCGGACCACCAGAGGTCGAGAAAACTACAGTCTCATGCGGCCGGACACTCAGGGTCTGGGGAAAATGCAATATATATCTGGTGATATCTCGGGTTCTATTACAGATAGCGAAATAAATCAAAGTGCATTGTCTGTAGGAGGCCCTGGCGCATGAATCTGTGCAGCGGGATCGACCTCGGACCACCAGGGGCCGAGAAAACCACCGTCTCATGGGGCCGGACACTCAGGTTCAGGGCAAAATCCAATATATATCTGGTGATATCTCGGGTGCTATTAGAGATAGCGCAATAAACCAAAGTGTATTATCTGCAGGATGCCCTGGCGCATGAATGTGTGCAGCGGGAACGACCTCGGACCACCAGGGGCCGAGAAAATCGCAGTCTCATGGGGCCGGACACTCAGGGTCAGGGAAAAATCCAATACATATCTGGTGATATCTCGGGCGCTATTACAGATAGCGCAATAAATCAAAGTGCATTGTCAGTAGGACGCCCTGGCGCATGCATCTGTGCAGTGGGAACGACCTAGGACCACCAGGGGCCGAGAAAACCACCGTCTCATGGGGCCGGACTCTCAGGGTAAGGGAAAAATCCAACATATATCTGTTGATATCTCGGGTGCTATTAGAGATAGCGCAATAAACGAAACTGAATTATCTGCAGGAGGCCCTGGCGCATGAATCTGTGCAGCGGGAACGACCTCGGACCACCAGGGGCCGAGAAAACCACCGTCTCATGGGGCCGGACACTCAGGGTCGGGGAAAAATCCAATATATATCTGGTGATATCTCGGGTGCTATTAGAGATAGCGCAATAAACCAAAGTGAATTATCTGCAGGAGGCCCTGCCGCATGAATCGGTGCAACGGGCACGACCTCGGACCACCAGGCGCCGAGAAAACCACAGTCTCATGGGGCCGGACACTCAGGGTCAGTGAAAAATCCAACATATATCTGGTGATATCTCGGGTGCTATTACAGATAGCGCAATAAATCAAAGTGCATTGTCTGTAGGAGGCCCTGGCGCATGAATCTGTGCAGCGGGAACGACCTCGGACCACCAGGGGCCGAGAAAACTACAGTCTCATGCGGCCGGACACTCAGGGTCTGGGGAAAATCCAATATATATCTGGTGATATCTCGGGTCCTATTACAGATAGCGAAATAAACCAAAGCGAATTATCTGCAGGATGCCCTGGCGCATGAATCTGTGCAGCGGGAACGACCTCGGTCCACCAGGGGCCGAGAAAACAACCGTCTCATGGGGCTGGACACTCAGGGTGAGGGAAATATCCAATATATATCTGGTGATATCTCGGGTGCTATTACAGATAGCGCAATGAATCAAAGTGCATTGTCTGTAGGAGGCCCTGGCGCATGAATCTGTGCAGCGGGAACGACCTCGGACCACCAGGGGCCGAGAAAACCACCGTCTCATGGGGCCGGACTCTCAGGGTAAGGGAAAAATCCAACATATATCTGTTGATATCTCGGGTGCTATTAGAGATAGCGCAATAAACGAAACTGAATTATCTGCAGGAGGCCCTGGCGCATGAATCTGTGCAGCGGGAACGACCTCGGACCACCAGGGGCCGAGAAAACCACCGTCTCATGGGGCCGGACACTCAGGGTCGGGGAAAAATCCAATATATATCTGGTGATATCTCGGGTGCTATTAGAGATAGCGCAATAAACCAAAGTGAATTATCTGCAGGAGGCCCTGCCGCATGAATCGGTGCAACGGGCACGACCTCGGACCACCAGGCGCCGAGAAAACCACAGTCTCATGGGGCCGGACACTCAGGGTCAGTGAAAAATCCAACATATATCTGGTGATATCTCGGGTGCTATTACAGATAGCGCAATAAATCAAAGTGCATTGTCTGTAGGAGGCCCTGGCGCATGAATCTGTGCAGCGGGAACGACCTCGGACCACCAGGGGCCGAGAAAACTACAGTCTCATGCGGCCGGACACTCAGGGTCTGGGGAAAATCCAATATATATCTGGTGATATCTCGGGTCCTATTACAGATAGCGAAATAAACCAAAGCGAATTATCTGCAGGATGCCCTGGCGCATGAATCTGTGCAGCGGGAACGACCTCGGTCCACCAGGGGCCGAGAAAACAACCGTCTCATGGGGCTGGACACTCAGGGTGAGGGAAATATCCAATATATATCTGGTGATATCTCGGGTGCTATTACAGATAGCGCAATGAATCAAAGTGCATTGTCTGTAGGAGGCCCTGGCGCATGAATCTGTGCAGCGGGAACGACCTCGGACCACCAGGGGCCGAGAAAACCACCGTCTCATGGGGCCGGACACTCAGGGTCAGGGAAAAATCCAATATATATCTGGTGATATCTCGGGTGCTATTATAGATAGCGCAATAAACCAAAGTGAGTTATCTGTAGGAGGCCCTGGCGCATGAATCTGTGCAGCGGGAACGACCTCGGACCACCAGGGGCCGAGAAAACCACCGTCCCGAGGGGCCGGACACTTAGGGTCAGTGAAAAATCCAATATATATCTGGTGATATCTCGGGTGCTATTACAGATAGCGCAATAAATCAAAGTGAATTATCTGCAGGAGGCCCTGTCGCATGAATGTGTGCAACGGGAACGACCTCGGACCCGTAGGGGCCGAGAAAATCACCGTCTCATGGGGCCGGACAGTCAGGGTCAGGGAAAAATCCTATATATATCTGGTGATATCTTGGGTGCTATTAGAGATAGCGCAATAAATCAAAGTGCATTGTCTGTAGAAGGCACTGGCGCATGAATCTGTGCAGCGGGAACGACCTCGGACCACCAGGGGCGAGACAACCACCGTCTCATGGGGCCGGGCACTGAGGGTCAGGGAAAAATCCAATATATATCTGGTGATATCTCGGGTGCTATTACAGATAGCGCAATAAATCAAACTGCATTGTCTGTAGGAGGCCCTGGCGCATGAATCTGTGCAGCGGGAACGATCTCGGACCACCAGGGGCCGAGAAAACTACAGTCACATGGCGCCGAACACTCAGTGTCTGGGGAAAATCCAATATATATCTGGTGATATCTCGGGTCCTATTACAGATAGCGCAATAAATCAAAGTGCATTGTCTGTAGAAGGCACTGGCGCATGAATCTGTACAGCGGGAACGACCTCGGACCACCAGGGGCGAGACAACCACCGTCTCATGGGGCCGGGCACTGAGGGTCAGGGAAAAATCCAATATATATCTGGTGATATCTCGGGTGCTATTACAGATAGCGCAATAAATCAAAGTGCATTACTTGTAGGAGGCCCTGGCGCATGAATCTGTGCAGCGGGAACGATCTCGGACGACCAGGGGCCGAGAAAACCACAGTCTCATGGGGCCGGACACTCAGGGTCAGGGGAAAATCCAATATATATCTGGTGATATCTCGGGTGCTATTAGAGATAGCGCAATAAACCATAGTGAATTATCTGCAGGAGGCCCTGGCGCATGCATCTGTGCAGCGGGAACGACCTCGGACCGCCAGGGGCCGAGAAAACAACCGTCTCATGGGGCCGGACACTCTGGGTCAGTGAAAAATCCAATATATATCTGGTGATGTCTCGGGTAATATTACAGATAGCGCAATAAATCAAATTGCATTGTCTGGAGGAGGCACTGGCGCATGAATCTGTGCAGCGGGAACGACCTCGGACCACCAGGGGCCGAGAAAACTACAGTCACATGGCGCCGAACACTCAGTGTCAGGGGAAAATCCAATATATATCTGGTGATATCTCGGGTGCTATTACAGATAGCGCAATAAATCAATCGCATTGTCTGTAGGAGGCCCTGTCGCATGAATCTGTGCAGCGGGAACGACCTCGGACCACCAGGGGCCGAGAAAACCACCATCTCATGGGGCCGGACACTCAGGGTCAGGGAAAAATCCAATATATATCTGGTGATATCTCAGGTGCGATTACAGATAGCGCAACAAATCAAAGTGCATTGTCTGTAGGAGGCTCTGGCGCATGAATCTGTGCAGCGGGAACGACCTCGGACCACTAGGGGCCGAGAAAACCACAGTCTCATGGGGCCGGACACTCAGGGTCAGGGGAAAATACAATATATATCTGGTGATATCTCGGGTGGTATTACAGATAGCGCAATAAATCAAAGTGCATTGTCTGTAGGAGGTACTGGCGAATGAATCTGTGCAGCAGGAACGACCTCGGACCACCAGTGGCCGACAAAATTACAGATATTCGGAATCCGTCACCCAAGGTCATGTAAAAATCCAATATATATCTGGTGATATCTCGGGTGCTATTAGAGATAGCGCAATAAACGAAAGTGAATTATCTGCAGGAGGCCCTGGCGCATGAATCTGTGCAGCGGGAACGACCTCGGACCACCAGGGGCCGAGAAAACCACCGTCTGATGGGGCTGGACACTCAGGGTGAGGGAAATATCCAATATATATCTGGTGATATCTCGGGTCCTATTACAGATAGCGAAATAAACCAAAGCGAATTATCTGCAGGAGGCCGTGGCGCATGAATCTGTGCAGCGGGAACGACCTCGGTCCACCAGGGGCCGAGAGAACCGCAGTCTCATGGGGCCGGACACTCAGGGTCAGGGGAAAATCCAATATATATCTGGTGATATCTCGGGTGCTATTAGAGATAGCGCAATAAACCAAAGTGAATTATCTGCAGGAGGCCCTGGCGCATGCATCTGTGCAGCGGGAACGACCTCGGACCGCCAGGGGCCGAGAAAACCACCGTCTCATGGGGCCGGACACTCTGGGTCAGTGAAAAATCCAATATATATCTGGTGATATCTCGGGTGCTATTACTGATAGCGCAATAAATCAAAGTGCATTGTCTGTAGGAGGCCCTGGCGCATGAATCTGTGCAGCGGGAACGACCTCGGACCACCAGGGGCCGAGAAAACTACAGTCACATGGCGCCGAACACTCAGGGTCTGGGGAAAATCCAATATATATCTGGTGATATCTCGGGTCCTATTACAGATAGCGAAATAAATCAAAGTGAATTATCTGCAGGAGGCCCAGGCGCATGAATCTGTGCAGCGGGAACGACCTCGGTCCACCAGGGGCCGAGAAAACCACCGTCTGATGGGGCTGGACACTCAGGGAGAGGGAAATATCCAATATATATCTGGTGATATCTCGGGTCCTATTACAGATAGCGAAATAAATCAAAGTGAATTGTCTGCAGGAGGCCCAGGCGCATGAATCTGTGCAGCGGGAACGACCTCGGTCCACCAGGGGACGAGAAAACCACAGTCTCATGGGGCCGGACACTCAGGGTCAGGGGAAAATCCAATATATATCTGGTGATATCTCGGGTGCTATTAGAGATAGCGCAATAAACCAAAGTGAATTATCTGCAGGAGGCCCAGGCGCATGAATCTGTGCAGCGGGAACGACCTCGGTCCACCAGGAGCCGAGAAAACCACCGTCTGATGGGGCTGGACACTCAGGGTGAGGGAAAAATCCAATATATATGTGGTGATATCTCGGGTGCTATTACAGATAGCGCAATAAATCAAAGTGCATTGTCTGTAGGAGGCCCTGGCGCATGAATCTGTGCAGCGAGAACGACCTCGGACCACCAGGGGCCGAGAAAACTACAGTCTCATGCGGCCGGACACTCAGGGTCTGGGGAAAATCCAATATATATGTGGTGATATCTCGGGTGCTATTAGAGATAGCGCAATAAGCCAAAGGGAATTATCTGCAGGAGGCCCTGGCGCATGAATCTGTGCAGCTGGAACGACCTCGCACCACCAGGGGCCGAGAAAACCACCGTCTCATGGGGCCGGACACTCAGGGTCAGGGGAAAATCCAATATATATCTGGTGATATCTCGGGTGCTATTACAGATAGCGCAATAAACCAAAGTGCATTGTCTGTAGGAGGCCCAGGCGAATTAATCTGTGCAGCGGGAACGATCTCGGACAACCAGGGGCCGAGAAAGTTACAGATATTCGGAATCCGTCACCCAAGGTCATGTAAAAATCCAGCATATATCTGGTGATATCTCGGGTGCTATTACAGATAGCCTAATAACCCAAAGTGCATTGTCTGTAGGAGGCCCTGGCGCATGAATCTGGGCAGCGGGAACGACCTCGGACCACCAGGGACCGAGAAAATCACCGTCTCATGGAGCCGGACACTCAGGGTCAGGGAAAAATCCAATATATATCTGGTGATATCTCGGGTGCTATTACAGATAGCGCAATAAATCAAAGTGCATTGTCTGTAGGAGGCCCTTGCGAATGAATCTGTGCCGCAGGAACGACCTGGGACCACCAGTGTCCGAGAAAATTACAGATATTCGGAATCCGTCACCCAAGGTCATGTAAAAATCCAGCAAATATCTGGTGATATCTCGGGTGCTATTAGAGATAGCGCAATAAACCAAAGTGCATTGTCTGTAGGAGGCCCTGGCGCATGAATCTGGGCAGCGGGAACGACCTAGGACCACCAGGGGCCGAGAAAACCACCGACTCACGGGGCCGGACACTCAGGGTCAGGGGAAAATCCAATATATATCTGGTGATATCTCGGGTGCTATTAGAGACAGCGCAAGAAACCAAAGTGAATTATCCGCAGGAGGCCCTGGCGCATGCATCTGTGCAGCGGGAACGACCTCGGACCACCAGGGGCCAAGAAAACCACCGTCTCATGGCGCCGGACACTCAGGGTCAGGGAAAAATCCAATATATATCTGGTGATATCTCGGGTGCTATTAGAGATAGCGCACTAAATCAAAGTGCATTGTCGGTAGGAGGCCCAGGCGAATGAATCTGTGCAGCGGGAAGGACCTCGGTCCACCAGGGGCCGAGAAAATCACCGTCTCATGGAGCCGGACACTCAGGGTCAGGGAAAAATCCAATATATATCTGGTGATATCTCGGGTGCTATTACAGATAGCGCAATAAACCAAAGTGCATTGTCTGTAGGAGGCCCTTGCGAATGAATCTGTGCCGCAGGAACGACCTCGGACCACCAGTGGCCGAGAAAATTACAGATATTCGGAATCCGTCACCCAAGGTCATGTAAAAATCCAGCAAATATCTGGTGATATCTCGGGTGCTATTAGAGATAGCGCAATAAACCAAAGTGCATTGTCTGTAGGAGGCCCTGGCGCATGAATCCGGGCAGCGGGAACGACGCCGGGCCACCAGGGGCCGAGAAAACCACCGACTCACGGGGCCGGACACTCAGGGTCAGGGGAAAATCCAATATATATCTGGTGATATCTCGGGTGCTATTACAGATAGCGCAATAAATCAAAGTGCATTGTCTTTAGTAGGCCCAGGCGAATGAATCTGGCCAGCAGGAACGACCTCCGACCACCAGGGGCCGAGAAAACCACCGTCTCATGGGGCCGGACACTCAGGGTCAGGGGAAAATCCAATATATATCTGGTGATATCTCGGTAGCTATTACAGATAGCCCAACAAATCAAAGTGCATTGTCTGTAGGAGGCCCTGCCGCATGAATCTGTGCAGCGGGAACGACCTCGGACCACCAGGGGCCGGGAAAACCACAGTCTCATGGGGCCGGACACTCAGGGTCAGGGGAAAATTCAATATATATCTGGTGATATCTCGGGTGCTAATACAGATAGCGCAATAAATCAAAGTGCATTGTCTGTAGGAGGCCCAGGCGAATGAATCTGGCCAGCGGGAACGACCTCGGACCACCAGGGGCCAAGAAAACCACCGTCTCATGGCGCCGGACACTCACGGTCAGGGAAAAATCAAATATATATCTGGTGAAATCACGGGTGCTATTAGAGATAGCGCAATAAACCAAAGTGAATTATTTGCAGGAGGCCCTGGCGCATGCATCTGTGCAGCGGGATCGACCTCGGACCACCAGGGGACGAGAAAACCACCATCTCATGGGGCCGGACACTCAGGGTCAGGGAAATATCCAATATATATCTGGTGATATCTCGGGTGCTATTACAGATAGCGCAATAAATCAAAGTGCATTGTCTGTAGGAGGCCCTGGCGCATGAATCTGTGCAGCGGGAACGACCTCGGACCACCAGAGGCCGAGAAAACCACCATCTCATGGGGCCGGACACTCAGGGTCAGGGGAAAATCCAATATATATCTGGTGATATCTCGGGTGCTATTAGTGATAGCGCAATAAACCAAAGTGAATTATCTGCAGGAGGCCCTGACGCATGAATCTGTGCAACGGGAATGACCTCGGACCACCAGGGGCCGAGAAAACCACAGTCTCATGGGGCCGGACACTCAGGGTCAGGGGAAAATCCAATATATATCTGGTGATATCTCGGGTGCTATTACAGATAGCGCAATAAATCAATCGCATTGTCTGTAGGAGGCCCTGGCGCATGAATCTGTGCAGCGGGAACGACCTCGGACCACCAGGGGCCGAGAAAACCACCGTCTCATGGGGCCGAACCCTCTGGGTGAGGGAAAAATCCAATATATATGTGGTGATATCTCGGGTGCTATTAGAGATAGCGCAATAAGCGAAAGTGAATTATCTGCAGGAGGCCCTGGCGCATGAATCTGTGCAGCGGGAACGACCTCGGACGACCAGGAGCCGAGAAAACCACCGTCTCATGGGGCCGGACACTCAGGGTCAGGGAAAAATCCAATATATATCTGGTGATATCTCGGGTGCTATTAGAGATAGCCCAATAAACCAAAGTGAGTTATCTGCAGAAGGCCCTGGCGCATGAATCTGTGCAGCGGGAACGACCTCGGTCCACCAGGGGCCGAGAAAACCACCGTCTCATGGGGCCGGACACTCTGGGTCAGGGAAAAATCCAATATATATGTGGTGATATCTCGGGTGCTATTACAGATAGCGCAATAAATCAAAGTGCATTGTCTGTAGGAGGCCCTGGCGCATGAATCTGTGCAGCGGGAACGACCTCGGCCCACCAGGGGCCGAGAAAACCACCGTCTCATGGGGCCGGACACTCAGGGTCAGGGGAAAATCCAATATATATCTGGTGATATTTCGGGTGCTATTAGAGATAGCGCAATAAACGAAAGTGAATTATCTGCAGGAGGCCCTGGCGCATGAATCTGTGCAGCGGGAACGACCTCGGATCACCAGGGTCCGAGAAAACCACCGTCTCATGGGGCCGGACACACAGGGTCGGGGAAAAATCCAATATATATCTGGTGATATCTCGGGTGCTATTACAGATAGCGCAATAAATCAAAGTGCATTGTCTGTAGGAGGCCCAGGCGAATGAATCTGTGCAGCGGGAACGACCTCGGACCACCAGGGGCCGAGAAAACTACAGTCACATGGCGCCGAACACTCAGGGTCTGGGGAAAATCCAATATATATCTGGTGATATCTCGGGTGCTATTACAGATAGCGCAATAAACCAAAGTGCATTGTCTGTAGGAGGCCCTTGCGAATGAATCTGTGCCGCAGGAACGACCTCGGACCACCAGTGGCCGAGAAAATTACAGATATTCGGAATCCGTCACCCAAGGTCATGTAAAAATCCAGCAAATATCTGGTGATATCTCGGGTGCTATTAGAGATAGCGCAATAAACCAAAGTGCATTGTCTGTAGGAGGCCCTGGCGCATGAATCCGGGCAGCGGGAACGACGCCGGGCCACCAGGGGCCGAGAAAACCACCGACTCACGGGGCCGGACACTCAGGGTCAGGGGAAAATCCAATATATATCTGGTGATATCTCGGGTGCTATTACAGATAGCGCAATAAATCAAAGTGCATTGTCTTTAGTAGGCCCAGGCGAATGAATCTGGCCAGCAGGAACGACCTCCGACCACCAGGGGCCGAGAAAACCACCGTCTCATGGGGCCGGACACTCAGGGTCAGGGGAAAATCCAATATATATCTGGTGATATCTCGGTAGCTATTACAGATAGCCCAACAAATCAAAGTGCATTGTCTGTAGGAGGCCCTGCCGCATGAATCTGTGCAGCGGGAACGACCTCGGACCACCAGGGGCCGGGAAAACCACAGTCTCATGGGGCCGGACACTCAGGGTCAGGGGAAAATTCAATATATATCTGGTGATATCTCTGGTGCTAACACAGATAGCGCAATAAATCAAAGTGCATTGTCTGTAGGAGGCCCAGGCGAATGAATCTGGCCAGCGGGAACGACCTCGGACCACCAGGGGCCAAGAAAACCACCGTCTCATGGCGCCGGACACTCACGGTCAGGGAAAAATCAAATATATATCTGGTGAAATCACGGGTGCTATTAGAGATAGCGCAATAAACCAAAGTGAATTATTTGCAGGAGGCCCTGGCGCATGCATCTGTGCAGCGGGATCGACCTCGGACCACCAGGGGACGAGAAAACCACCATCTCATGGGGCCGGACACTCAGGGTCAGGGAAATATCCAATATATATCTGGTGATATCTCGGGTGCTATTACAGATAGCGCAATAAATCAAAGTGCATTGTCTGTAGGAGGCCCTGGCGCATGAATCTGTGCAGCGGGAACGACCTCGGACCACCAGGGGCCGAGAAAACCACCATCTCATGGGGCCGGACACTCAGGGTCAGGGGAAAATCCAATATATATCTGGTGATATCTCGGGTGCTATTAGTGATAGCGCAATAAACCAAAGTGAATTATCTGCAGGAGGCCCTGACGCATGAATCTGTGCAACGGGAATGACCTCGGACCACCAGGGGCCGAGAAAACCACAGTCTCATGGGGCCGGACACTCAGGGTCAGGGGAAAATCCAATATATATCTGGTGATATCTCGGGTGCTATTAGAGATAGCGCAATAAGCAAAAGGGAATTATCTGCAGGAGGCCCTGGTGCATGCGTCTGTGCTGCGGGAACGACCTAGGACCACCAGGGGCCGAGAAAACCACCGTCTCATGGGGCCGGACACTCAGGGTAAGGGAAAAATCCAATATATATCTGGTGATATCTCGGGTGCTATTAGAGATAGCGCAATAAGCGAAAGTGAATTATCTGCAGGAGGCCCTGGCGCATGAATCTGTGCAGCGGGAACGACCTCGGACGACCAGGAGCCGAGAAAACCACCGTCTCATGGGGCCGGACACTCAGGGTCGGGGAAAAATCCAATATATATCTGGTGATATCTCGGGTGCTATTAGAGATAGCCCAATAAACCAAAGTGAGTTATCTGCAGAAGGCCCTGGCGCATGAATCTGTGCAGCGGGAACGACCTCGGTCCACCAGGGGCCGAGAAAACCACCGTCTCATGGGGCTGGACACTCAGGGTGAGGGAAATATCCAATATATATGTGGTGATATCTCGGGTGCTATTACAGATAGCGCAATAAATCAAAGTGCATTGTCTGTAGGAGGCCCTGGCGCATGAATCTGTGCAGCGGGAACGACCTCGGACCACCAGGGGCCGAGAAAACCACCGTCTCATGGGGCCGGACACTCTGGGTCAGGGAAAAATCCAATATATATGTGGTGATATCTCGGGTGCTATTACAGATAGCGCAATAAATCAAAGTGCATTGTCTGTAGGAGGCCCTGGCGCATGAATCTGTGCAGCGGGAACGACCTCGGCCCGCCAGGGGCCGAGAAAACCACCGTCTCATGGGGCCGGACACTCAGGGTCAGGGGAAAATCCAATATATATCTGGTGATATTTCGGGTGCTATTAGAGATAGCGCAATAAACGAAAGTGAATTATCTGCAGGAGGCCCTGGCGCATGAATCTGTGCAGCGGGAACGACCTCGGATCACCAGGGTCCGAGAAAACCACCGTCTCATGGGGCCGGACACACAGGGTCGGGGAAAAATCCAATATATATCTGGTGATATCTCGGGTGCTATTACAGATAGCGCAATAAATCAAAGTGCATTGTCTGTAGGAGGCCCAGGCGAATGAATCTGTGCAGCGGGAACGACCTCGGACCACCAGGGGCCGAGAAAACTACAGTCACATGGCGCCGAACACTCAGGGTCTGGGGAAAATCCAATATATATCTGGTGATATCTCGGGTCCTATTACAGATAGCGAAATAAATCAAAGTGAATTATCTGCAGGAGGCCCAGGCGCATGAATCTGCGCAGCGGGAACGACCTCGGTCCACCAGGGGCCGAGAAAACCACCGTCTGAAGGGGCTGGACACTCAGGGTGAGGGAAATATCCAATATATATCTGGAGATATCTCGGGTGCTATTACAGATAGCGCAATAAATCAAAGTGCATTGTCTGTAGGAGGCCCTGGCGCATGAATCTGTGAAGCGGGAACGACCTCGGACCACCAGGGGCCGAGAAAACCACCGTCTCATGGGGCCGGACACTCTGGGTCAGGGAAAAATCCAATATATATCTGGTGATATCTCGGGTGCTATTACAGATAGCGCAATAAACCAAAGTGAATTATTTGCAGGAGGCCCTGGCGCATGCATCTGTGCAGCGGGATCGACCTCGGACCACCAGGGGACGAGAAAACCACCATCTCATGGGGCCGGACACTCAGGGTCAGGGAAAAATCAAATATATATCTGGTGATATCTCGGGTGCTATTACAGATTGCGCAATAAATCAAAGTGCATTGTCTGTAGGAGGCCCTGGCGCATGAATCTGTGCAGCGGGAACGACCTCGGACCTCCAGGGGCCGAGAGAACCACCGTCTCATGGGGCCGGACACTCAGGGTCAGGGGAAAATCCAATATATATCTGGTGATATCTCGGATGCTATTAGAGATAGCGCAAGAAACCAAGTGAGTTATCTGCAGGAGGCCCTGGCGCCTGAATCTGTGCAGCGGGAACGACCTCGGACCACCAGGGGCCGAGAAAACCACCATCTCATGGGGCCGGACACTCAGGGTCAGGGGAAAATCCAATATATATCTGGTGATATCTCGGGTGCTATTACAGATAGCGCAATAAACCAAAGTGCATTGTCTGTAGGAGGCCCAGGCGAATGAATCTGTGCAGCGGGAACGATCTCGGACAACCAGGGGCCGAGAAAGTTACAGATATTCGGAATCCGTCACCCAAGGTCATGTAAAAATCCAGCATATATCTGGTGATATCTCGGGTGCTATTACAGATAGCCTAATAACCCAAAGTGCATTGTCTGTAGGAGGCCCTGGCGCATGAATCTGGGCAGCGGGAACGACCTCGGACCACCAGGGACCGAGAAAATCACCGTCTCATGGAGCCGGACACTCAGGGTCAGGGAAAAATCCAATATATATCTGGTGATATCTCGGGTGCTATTACAGATAGCGCAATAAACCAAAGTGCATTGTCTGTAGGAGGCCCATGCGAATGAATCTGTGCCGCAGGAACGACCTCGGACCACCAGTGGCCGAGAAAATTACAGATATTCGGAATCCGTCACCCAAGGTCATGTAAAAATCCAGCAAATATCTGGTGATATCTCGGGTGCTATTAGAGATAGCGCAATAAACCAAAGTGTATTGTCTGTAGGAGGCCCTGGCGCATGAATCTGTGCAGCGGGAACGACCTCGGACCACCAGGGGCCGGGAAAACCACAGTCTCATGGGGCCGGACACTCAGGGTCAGGGGAAAATTCAATATATATCTGGTGATATCTCGGGTGCTAATACAGATAGCGCAATAAATCAAAGTGCATTGTCTGTAGGAGGCCCAGGCGAATGAATCTGGCCAGCGGGAACGACCTCGGACCACCAGGGGCCAAGAAAACCACCGTCTCATGGCGCCGGACACTCAGGGTCAGGGAAAAATCAAATATATATCTGGTGAAATCACGGGCGCTATTAGAGATAGCGCAATAAACCAAAGTGAATTATTTGCAGGAGGCCCTGGCGCATGCATCTGTGCAGCGGGATCAACCTCGGACCACCAGGGGACGAGAAAACCACCATCTCATGGGGCCGGACACTCAGGGTCAGGGAAAAATCAAATATATATCTGGTGATATCTCGGGTGCTATTACAGATTGCGCAATAAATCAAAGTGCATTGTCTGTAGGAGGCCCTGGCGCATGAATCTGTGCAGCGGGAACGACCTCGGACCTCCAGGGGCCGAGAGAACCACCGTCTCATGGGGCCGGACACTCAGGGTCAGGGGAAAATCCAATATATATCTGGTGATATCTCGGATGCTATTAGAGATAGCGCAAGAAACCAAGTGAGTTATCTGCAGGAGGCCCTGGCGCCTGAATCTGTGCAGCGGGAACGACCTCGGACCACCAGGGGCCGAGAAAACCACCATCTCATGGGGCCGGACACTCAGGGTCAGGGGAAAATCCAATATATATCTGGTGATATCTCGGGTGCTATTAGTGATAGCGCAATAAACCAAAGTGAATTATCTGCAGGAGGCCCTGACGCATGAATCTGTGCAACGGGAATGACCTCGGACCACCAGGGGCCGAGAAAACCACCGTCTCATGGGGCCGGACACTCAGGGTCAGGGGAAAATCCAATATATATCTGGTGATATCTCGGGTGCTATTACAGATAGCGCAATAAATCAATCGCATTGTCTGTAGGAGGCCCTGGCGCATGAATCTGTGCAGCGGGAACGACCTCGGACCACCAGGGGCCGAGAAAACCACCGTCTCATGGGGCCGGACCCTCTGGGTCAGGGAAAAATCCAATATATATGTGGTGATATCTCGGGTGCTATTAGAGATAGCGCAATAAACGAAAGTGAATTATCTGCAGGAGGCCCTGGTGCATGAATCTGTGCAGCGGAAACGACCTCGGACCACCAGGAGCCGAGAAAACCACCGTCTCATGGTGCCGGACACTCAGGGTTAGGGAAAAATCCAATATATATCTGCTGATATCTCGGGTGCTATTACAGATAGCGCAATAAATCAAAGTGCATTGTCTGTAGGAGGCCCTGGCGCATGAATCTGTGAAGCGGGAACGACCTCGGACCACCAGGGGCCGAGAAAACCACCGTCTCATGGGGCCGGACACTCTGGGTCAGGGAAAAATCCAATATATATCTGGTGATATCTCGGGTGCTATTACAGATAGCGCAATAAACCAAAGTGAATTATCTGCAGGAGGCCCTGGCGCATGAATCTGTGCAGCTGGAACGACCTCGCACCACCAGGGGCCGAGAAAACCACCGTCTCATGGGGCCGGACACTCAGGGTCAGGGGAAAATCCAATATATATCTGGTGATATCTCGGGTGCTATTAGAGATAGCGCAATAAGCAAAAGGGAATTATCTGCAGGAGGCCCTGGCGCATGAATCTGTGCAGCGGGAACGACCTCGGTCCACCAGGGGCCGAGAAAACCACCGTCTCATGGGGCTGGACACTCAGGGTGAGGGAAATATCCAATATATATGTGGTGATATCTCGGGTGCTATTACAGATAGCGCAATAAATCAAAGTGCATTGTCTGTAGGAGGCCCTGGCGCATGAATCTGTGCAGCGGAAACGACCTCGGACCACCAGGGGCCGAGAAAACCACCGTCTCATGGGGCCGGACACTCTGGGTCAGGGAAAAATCCAATATATATGTGGTGATATCTCGGGTGCTATTACAGATAGCGCAATAAATCAAAGTGCATTGTTTGTAGGAGGCCCTGGCGTATGAATCTGTGAAGCGGGAACGACCTCGGACCACCAGGGGCCGAGAAAACCACCGTCTCATGGGGCCGGACACTCTGGGTCAGGGAAAAATCCAATATATATCTGGTGATATCTCGGGTGCTATTACAGATAGCGCAATAAACCAAAGTGAATTATCTGCAGGAGGCCCTGGCGCATGAATCTGTGCAGCTGGAACGACCTCGCACCACCAGGGGCCGAGAAAACCACCGTCTCATGGGGCCGGACACTCAGGGTCAGGGGAAAATCCAATATATATCTGGTGATATCTCGGGTGCTATTACAGATAGCGCAATAAACCAAAGTGCATTGTCTGTAGGAGGCCCAGGCGAATGAATCTGTGCAGCGGGAACGATCTCGGACAACCAGGGGCCGAGAAAGTTACAGATATTCGGAATCCGTCACCCAAGGTCATGTAAAAATCCAGCATATATCTGGTGATATCTCGGGTGCTATTACAGATAGCGCAATAAATCAAAGTGCATTGTCTGTAGGAGGCCCAGGCGAATGAATCTGGCCAGCGGGAACGACCTCGGACCACCAGGGGCCAAGAAAACCACCGTCTCATGGCGCCGGACACTCAGGGTCAGGGAAAAATCAAATATATATCTGGTGAAATCACGGGTGCTATTAGAGATAGCGCAATAAACCAAACTGAATTATTTGCAGGAGGCCCTGGCGCATGCATCTGTGCAGCGGGAACGACCTCGGACCACCAGGGGACGAGAAAACCACCATCTCATGGGGCCGGACACTCAGGGTCAGGGAAAAATCAAATATATATCTGGTGATATCTCGGGTGCTATTACAGATTGCGCAATAAATCAAAGTGCATTGTCTGTAGGAGGCCCAGGCGAATGAATCTGGGCAGCGGGAACGACCTCGGACCACCAGGGGCCGAGAAAATCACCGTCTCATGGGGCCGGACATTCAGGGTCAGAGGAAAATCCAATATATATCTGGTGATATCTCAGGTGCTATTAGAGATAGCGCAATAAACCAAAGTGAATTATCTGTAGGAGGCCCTGGCGCATGAATCTGTGCAGCGGGAACGACCTCGGACCACCGGGGGCCGAGAAGACCACCGTGTCATGGGGCCGGACACTCAGGGCCAGGGAAAAATCCAATATATATCTGGTGATATCTCGGGTGCTATTAGAGATGGCGCAATAAACCAAACTGAATTATCTGCAGGAGGCCCTGGCGCATGCATCTGTGCAGCGGGAACGACCTCGGAACACCAGGGGCCGAGAAAACCACCGTCTCATGGGGCCGGACACTCAGGGTCAGGGAAAAATCAAATATATATCTGGTGATATCTCGGGTGCTATTACAGATGGCGCAATAAACCAAAGTGAATTATCTGCAGGAGGCCCTGGCGCATGAATCTGTGCAGCGGGAACGACCTCGGACCACCAGGGGCCGAGAAAACCACCGTCTCATGGGGCCGGACACTCAGGGTAAGGGAAAAATCTAACATATATCTGGTGATATCTCGGGTGCTATTAGAGATAGCGCAATAAACCAAAGTGAATTATCTGCAGGAGGCCCTGGCGCATGAATCTGTGCAGCGGGAACGACCTCGGATCACCAGGGTCCGAGAAAACCACCGTCTTATGGGGCCGGACACTCAGGGTCGGGGAAAAATCCAATATATATCTGGCGATATCTCGGGTGCTATTACAGATAGCGCAATAAATCAAAGTGCATTGTCTGTAGGAGGCACTGGCGAATGAATCTGTGCAGCAGGAACGACCTCGGACCACCAGTGGCCGAGAAAATTACAGATATTCGGAATCCGTCACCCAAGGTCATGTAAAAATTCAGCATGTATCTGGTGATATCTCGGGTGCTATTAGAGATAGCGCGATAAATCAAAGTGAATTATCTGCAGGAGGCCCTGGCGCATGAATATGTGCAGCGGGAACGACCTCGGACCACCAGGGGCCGAGAAAACCGCAGTCTCATGGGGCCGGACCCTCAGGGCCAGGGGAAAATCCAATATATATCTGGTGATATCTCGGGTGCTATTACAGATAGCGCAATAAACCAAAGTGAATTATCTGCAGGAGGCCCTGGCGCATGAATCTGTGCAGCAGGAACGACCTCGCACCACCAGGGGCCGAGAAAATTACAGATATTCGGAATCCGTCACCCAAGGTCACGTAAAAATCCAGCATATATCTGGTGATATCTCGGGTGCTATTAGAGATAGCGCGATAAATCAAAGTGAATTATCTGCAGGAGGCCCTGGCGCATGAATCTGTGCAGCAGGAACGACCTCGCACCACCAGGGGCCGAGAAAATTACAGATATTCGGAATCCGTCACCCAAGGTCATGTAAAAATCCAGCATATATCTGGTGATATCTCGGGTGCTATTACAGATGGCGCAATAAACCATAGTGAATTATCTGCAGGAGGCCCTGGCGCATGAATCTGTGCAGCGGGAACGACCTCGGACCACCAGGGGCCGAGAAAACCACCGTCTCATGGGGCCGGACACTCAGGGTCAGGGAAAAATCTAACATATATCTGGTGATATCTCGGGTGCTATTACAGATAGCGCAATAAATCAAAGTGCATTGTCTGTAGGAGGCCCTGGCGCATGAATCTGTGCAGCGGGAACGACCTCGGCCCACCAGGGGCCGAGAAATCCACCGTCTCATGGGGCCGGACACTCAGGGTCAGGGGAAAATCCAATATATATCTGGTGATATTTCGGGTGCTATTAGAGATAGCGCAATAAACGAAAGTGAATTATCTGCAGGAGGCCCTGGCGCATGAATCTGTCCAGCGGGAACGACCTCGGATCACCAGGGTCCGAGAAAACCACCGTCTCATGGGGCCGGACACACAGGGTCGGGGAAAAATCCAATATATATCTGGTGATATCTCGGGTGCTATTACAGATAGCGCAATAAATCAAAGTGCATTGTCTGTAGGAGGCCCTGGCACATGAATCTGTGCAGCGGGAACGACCTCGGACCACCAGGGGCCGAGAAAACCACCGTCCCGAGGGGCCGGACACTCAGGGTCAGGGGAAAATCTAATATATATCTGTTGATATCTCGGGTGCTATTACAGATAGCGCAATAAATTAAAGTGCATTGTCTGTAGGAGGCCCTGGCGCATGAATCTGTGAAGCGGGAACGACCTCCGACCACCAGGGGCCGAGAAAACCACCGTCTCAAGTGGCCGGACACTCTGGGTCAGGGAAAAATCCAATATATATCTGGTGATATCTCGGGTGCTATTACAGATAGCGCAATAAACAAAAGTGAATTATCTGCAGGAGGCCCTGGCGCATGAATCTGTGCAGCTGGAACGACCTCGCACCACCAGGGGTCGAGAAAACCTCCGTCTCATGGGGCCGGACACTCAGGGTCAGGGGAAAATCCAATATATATCTGGTGATATCTCGGGTGCTATTACAGATAGCGCAATAAACCAAAGTGCATTGTCTGTAGGAGGCCCAGGCGAATGAATCTGTGCAGCGGGAACGATCTCGGACAACCAGGGGCCGAGAAAGTTACAGATATTCGGAATCCGTCACCCAAGGTCATGTAAAAATCCAGCATATATCTGGTGATATCTCGGGTGCTATTACAGATAGCCTAATAACCCAAAGTGCATTGTCTGTAGGAGGCCCTGGCGCATGAATCTGGGCAGCGGGAACGACCTCGGACCACCAGGGACCGAGAAAATCACCGTCTTATGGAGCCGGACACTCAGGGTCAGGGAAAAATCCAATATATATCTGGTGATATCTCGGGTGCTATTACAGATAGCGCAATAAACCAAAGTGCATTGTCTGTAGGAGGCCCTTGCGAATGAATCTGTGCCGCAGGAACGACCTCGGACCACCAGTGGCCGAGAAAATTACAGATATTCGGAATCCGTCACCCAAGGTCATGTAAAAATCCAGCAAATATCTGGTGATATCTCGGGTGCTATTAGAGATAGCGCAATAAACCAAAGTGCATTGTCTGTAGGAGGCCCTGGCGCATGAATCCGGGCAGCGGGAACGACGCCGGGCCACCTGGGGCCGAGAAAACCACCGACTCACGGGGCCGGACACTCAGGGTCAGGGAAAAATCCAATATATATCTGGTGATATCTCGGGTGCTATTACAGATAGCGCAATAAATCAAAGTGCATTGTCTTTAGTAGGCCCAGGCGAATGAATCTGGCCAGCAGGAACGACCTCCGACCACCAGGGGCCGAGAAAACCACCGTCTCATGGGGCCGGACACTCAGGGTCAGGGGAAAATCCAATATATATCTGGTGATATCTCGGTAGCTATTACAGATAGCCCAACAAATCAAAGTGCATTGTCTGTAGGAGGCCCTGCCGCATGAATCTGTGCAGCGGGAACGACCTCGGACCACCAGGGGCCGGGAAAACCACAGTCTCATGGGGCCGGACACTCAGGGTCAGGGGAAAATTCAATATATATCTGGTGATATCTCGGGTGCTATTAGAGATAGCGCAATAAACCAAAGTGCATTGTCTGTAGGAGGGCCAGGCGCATGAATCTGGCCAGCGGGAACGACCTCGGACCACCAGGGGCCGAGAAAACCACCGTCTCATGGGTCCGGACACTCAGGGTCAGGGGAAAATCCAATATATATCTGGTGATATCTCGGGTGCTATTACAGATAGCGCAATAAATCAAAGTGCATTGTCTGTAGGAGGCCCAGGCGAATGAATCTGTGCAGCGGGAACGACCTCGGACCACCAGGGGCCGAGAAAATTACAGATATTCGGAATCCGTCACCCAAGGTCATGTAAAAATCCAGCATATATCTGGTGATATCTCGGGTGCTATTACAGATAGCGCAATAAACCAAAGTGCATTGTCTGTAGGAGGCCCTGGCGAATGAATCTGGGCAGCGGGAACGACGTCGGACCACCAGGGGCCGAGAAAATCACCGTCTCATGGAGCCGGACACTCAGGGTCAGGGAAAAATCCAATATATATCTGGTGATATCTCGGGTGCTATTACAGATAACGCAATAAATCAAAGTGCATCGTCTGTAGGAGGCCATGGCGCATGAATCTGGCCAGCGGGAACGACCTCGGACAACCAGGGGCCGAGAAAACCACAGTCTCATGGGGCCGGACACACAGGGTCAGGGGAAAATCCAATATATATCTGGTGATATCTCGGGTGCTATTACAGATAGCGCAATAAATCAAAGTGCATTGTCTGTAGGAGGCCCAGGCGAATGAATCTGTGCAGCGGGAACGACCTCGGACCACCAGGGGACGAGAAAACCACAGACTCACGGGGCCGGACACTCAGGGTCAGGGGAAAATCCAATATATATCTGGTGATATCTCGGGTGCTATTACAGATAGCGCAATAAACAAAAGTGCATTGTCTGTAGGAGGCCCTTGCGAATGAATCTGTGCCGCAGGAACGACCTCGGTCCACCAGTGGCCGAGAAAATTACAGATATTCGGAATCCGTCACCCAAGGTGATGTAAAAATCCAGCAAATATCTGGTGATATCTCGGGTGCTATTAGAGATAGCGCAATAAACCAAAGTGCATTGTCTGTAGTAGGCCATGGCGCATGAATCTGGGCAGCGGGAACGACCTCGGACCACCAGGGGCCGAGAAAACCACCGTCTCATGGGTCCGGACACTCAGGGTCAGGGGAAAATCCAATATATATCTGGTGATATCTCGGGTGCTATTACAGATAGCGCAGTAAATCAAAGTGCATTGTCTGTAGGAGGCCCAGGCGAATGAATCTGTGCAGTGGGAACGACCTCGGACCACCAGGGGCCGAGAAAATTACAGATATTCGGAATCCGTCACCCAAGGTCATGTAAAAATCCAACATATATCTGGTGATATCTTGGGTGCTATTACAGATAGCGCAATAAACCAAAGTGCATTGTCTGTAGGAGGCCCTGGCGAATGAATCTGGGCAGCGGGAACGACGTCGGACCACCAGGGGCCGAGAAAATCACCGTCTCATGGAGCCGGACACTCAGGGTCAGGGAAAAATCCAATATATATCTGGTGATATCTCGGGTGCTATTACAGATAACGCAATAAATCAAAGTGCATCGTCTGTAGGAGGCCATGGCGCATGAATCTGGCCAGCGGGAACGACCTCGGACAACCAGGGGCCGAGAAAACCACAGTCTCATGGGGCCGGACACACAGGGTCAGGGGAAAATCCAATATATATCTGGTGATATCTCGGGTGCTATTACAGATAGCGCAATAAATCAGAGTGCATTGTCTGTAGGAGGCCCAGGCGAATGAATCTGTGCAGCGGGAACGACCTCGGACCACCAGGGGCCGAGAAAATCACCGTCTCATGGAGCCGGACACTCAGGGTCAGGGAAAAATCCAATATATATCTGGTGATATCTCGGGTGCTATTACTGATAGCGCAATAAAGCAAAGTGCATTGTCTGTAGGAGGCCCTGGCGCATGAATCTGTGCAGCGGGATCGAATTCGGACCACCAGGGGCCGAGAAAATCACTTTCTCATGAGGCCGGACTGTCAGGGTCAGGGAAAGGTGCAATATATATCTGGTGATATCTCGGGTGCTATTAGAGCTAGCGCAATAAATCAAAGTGCATTGTCTGCAGGAGGCCCTAGCGCATGTATCTGTGCAGCGGGATCGACCTCGGACCACCAGGGGCCGAGAAAACCACCGACACATGAGGCCGGACACTCAGGGTCGAGGAAAAATTCAATATATATATGGTGATATCTCGGGTGCTCTTACAGATAGCGCACTAAACCAAAGTGAATTATCTGCAGGGGGCCCTGGCGCATGAATCTGTGCAGCGGGAACGACCTCGGTCCACCAGGGGCCGAGAAAACCACCGTCTGAAGGGGCTGGACACTCAGGGTGAGGGAAATATCCAATATATATCTGGTGATATCTCGGGTGCTATTACAGATAGCGCAATAAATCAAAGTGCATTGTCTGTAGGAGGCCCTGGCGCATGAATCTGTGAAGCGGGAACGACCTCCGACCACCAGGGGCCGAGAAAACCACCGTCTCAAGTGGCCGGACACTCTGGGTCAGGGAAAAATCCAATATATATCTGGTGATATCTCGGGTGCTATTACAGATAGCCTAATAACCCAAAGTGCATTGTCTGTAGGAGGCCCTGGCGCATGAATCTGGGCAGCGGGAACGACCTCGGACCACCAGGGACCGAGAAAATCACCGTCTTATGGAGCCGGACACTCAGGGTCAGGGAAAAATCCAATATATATCTGGTGATATCTCGGGTGCTATTACAGATAGCGCAATAAACCAAAGTGCATTGTCTGTAGGAGGCCCTTGCGAATGAATCTGTGCCGCAGGAACGACCTCGGACCACCAGTGGCCGAGAAAATTACAGATATTCGGAATCCGTCACCCAAGGTCATGTAAAAATCCAGCAAATATCTGGTGATATCTCGGGTGCTATTAGAGATAGCGCAATAAACCAAAGTGCATTGTCTGTAGGAGGCCCTGGCGCATGAATCCGGGCAGCGGGAACGACGCCGGGCCACCTGGGGCCGAGAAAACCACCGACTCACGGGGCCGGACACTCAGGGTCAGGGGAAAATCCAATATATATCTGGTGATATCTCGGGTGCTATTACAGATAGCGCAATAAATCAAAGTGCATTGTCTTTAGTAGGCCCAGGCGAATGAATCTGGCCAGCAGGAACGACCTCCGACCACCAGGGGCCGAGAAAACCACCGTCTCATGGGGCCGGACACTCAGGGTCAGGGGAAAATCCAATATATATCTGGTGATATCTCGGTAGCTATTACAGATAGCCCAACAAATCAAAGTGCATTGTCTGTAGGAGGCCCTGCCGCATGAATCTGTGCAGCGGGAACGACCTCGGACCACCAGGGGCCGGGAAAACCACAGTCTCATGGGGCCGGACACTCAGGGTCAGGGGAAAATTCAATATATATCTGGTGATATCTCGGGTGCTATTAGAGATAGCGCAATAAACCAAAGTGCATTGTCTGTAGGAGGGCCAGGCGCATGAATCTGGCCAGCGGGAACGACCTCGGACCACCAGGGGCCGAGAAAACCACCGTCTCATGGGTCCGGACACTCAGGGTCAGGGGAAAATCCAATATATATCTGGTGATATCTCGGGTGCTATTACAGATAGCGCAATAAATCAAAGTGCATTGTCTGTAGGAGGCCCAGGCGAATGAATCTGTGCAGCGGGAACGACCTCGGACCACCAGGGGCCGAGAAAATTACAGATATTCGGAATCCGTCACCCAAGGTCATGTAAAAATCCAGCATATATCTGGTGATATCTCGGGTGCTATTACAGATAGCGCAATAAACCAAAGTGCATTGTCTGTAGGAGGCCCTGGCGAATGAATCTGGGCAGCGGGAACGACGTCGGACCACCAGGGGCCGAGAAAATCACCGTCTCATGGAGCCGGACACTCAGGGTCAGGGAAAAATCCAATATATATCTGGTGATATCTCGGGTGCTATTACAGATAACGCAATAAATCAAAGTGCATCGTCTGTAGGAGGCCATGGCGCATGAATCTGGCCAGCGGGAACGACCTCGGACAACCAGGGGCCGAGAAAACCACAGTCTCATGGGGCCGGACACACAGGGTCAGGGGAAAATCCAATATATATCTGGTGATATCTCGGGTGCTATTACAGATAGCGCAATAAATCAAAGTGCATTGTCTGCAGGAGGCCCAGGCGAATGAATCTGTGCAGCGGGAACGACCTCGGACCACCAGGGGACGAGAAAACCACAGACTCACGGGGCCGGACACTCAGGGTCAGGGGAAAATCCAATATATATCTGGTGATATCTCGGGTGCTATTACAGATAGCGCAATAAACAAAAGTGCATTGTCTGTAGGAGGCCCTTGCGAATGAATCTGTGCCGCAGGAACGACCTCGGTCCACCAGTGGCCGAGAAAATTACAGATATTCGGAATCCGTCACCCAAGGTGATGTAAAAATCCAGCAAATATCTGGTGATATCTCGGGTGCTATTAGAGATAGCGCAATAAACCAAAGTGCATTGTCTGTAGTAGGCCATGGCGCATGAATCTGGGCAGCGGGAACGACCTCGGACCACCAGGGGCCGAGAAAACCACCGTCTCATGGGTCCGGACACTCAGGGTCAGGGGAAAATCCAATATATATCTGGTGATATCTCGGGTGCTATTACAGATAGCGCAGTAAATCAAAGTGCATTGTCTGTAGGAGGCCCAGGCGAATGAATCTGTGCAGCGGGAACGACCTCGGACCACCAGGGGCCGAGAAAATTACAGATATTCGGAATCCGTCACCCAAGGTCATGTAAAAATCCAACATATATCTGGTGATATCTCGGGTGCTATTACAGATAGCGCAATAAACCAAAGTGCATTGTCTGTAGGAGGCCCTGGCGAATGAATCTGTGCAGCGGGAACGACGTCGGACCACCAGGGGCCGAGAAAATCACCGTCTCATGGAGCCGGACACTCAGGGTCAGGGAAAAATCCAATATATATCTGGTGATATCTCGGGTGCTATTACAGATAACGCAATAAATCAAAGTGCATCGTCTGTAGGAGGCCATGGCGCATGAATCTGGCCAGCGGGAACGACCTCGGACAACCAGGGGCCGAGAAAACCACAGTCTCATGGGGCCGGACACACAGGGTCAGGGGAAAATCCAATATATATCTGGTGATATCTCGGGTGCTATTACAGATAGCGCAATAAATCAAAGTGCATTGTCTGTAGGAGGCCCAGGCGAATGAATCTGTGCAGCGGGAACGACCTCGGACCACCAGGGGCCGAGAAAACCACAGTCTCATGGGGCCGGACACTCAGGGTCAGGGGAAAATCCAATATATATCTGGTGATATCTCGGGTGCTATTACAGATCGCGCACTAAATCAAAGTGAGCTATCTGCAGGGGGCCCTGGCGCATGAATCTGTGCAGCGTGATCGACCTCGGACCACCAGGGGCCGAGAAAATCACCGTCTCATGGGGCCGGGCACTCAATGTCAGGGGAGAATCCAATATATATATGGTGATATCTCGGGTGCTATTACAGATAGCGCAATAAATCAAAGTGCATTGTCTGTAGGACTCCCTGGCGCATGAATCTGTGCAGCGGGATCGACCTCGGACCACCAGGGGCCGAGAAAGTCACCGTCTCATGGGGCCGGACTGTCAGGGTCAGGGAAAAATCCTATATATATCTGGTGATATCTCGGGTGCTATTAGAGATAGCGCAATAAATCAAAGTGAATTATCTGCAGGGGGCCCTGGCGCATGAATCTGTGCAGCGGGAACGACCTCGGACAAGCAGGGGCCGAGAAAACCACCGTCTCATGGGGTGAGAGACTCAGGGTCAGGGAAAAATCCAATATATATCTGGTGATATCTCGGGTGTTATTAGAGATAGCGGAATAAATCAAAGTGAATTATCTGCATGGGGCCCAGGCGCATGAATCTGTGCAGCGGGATCTACCTCGGACCACGAGGGACCGAGAAAACCATCGACACATGGGGCCGGACTGTCAGGGTCAAGGAAAAATCCAATATATATCTGGTGATATCACGGGTGCTATTAAAGATAGCGAAATAAATCAAAGTGCATTGTCTGCAGGAGGCCCTGGCGCATAAATCTGTGCCGCGGGAACGACCTCGGACCACCAGGGGCCGAGAAAACCACCGTCTCATGGGGCCGGACACTCAGTGTCAGGGGAAAATCCAATATATATCTGGTGATACCACGGGTGCTATTACTGATAGCGCAATAAAGCAAAGTGCATTGTCTGTAGGAGGCCCTGGCGCATGAATCTGTGCAGCGGGATCGAATTCGGACCACCAGGGGCCGAGAAAATCACTTTCTCATGAGGCCGGACTGTCAGCGTCAGGGAAAGGTGCAATATATATCTGGTGATATCTCGGGTGCTATTAGAGATAGCGCAATAAATCAAAGTGCATTGTCTGCAGGAGGCCCTAGCGCATGAATCTGTGCAGCGGGAACGACCTGGGACCACCAGGAGCCGAGAAAACTACCGTCTCATGGTGTTCGACACTCAGTGTCAGGGAAAAATCCAATATATATCTGGTGATATCTCGGGTGCTATTACAGATCGCGCACTAAACCAAAGTGAACTATCTGCAGGGGGCCCTGGCTCATGAATCTGTGCAGCGGGAACGACCTAGGACCACCAGTGGCCGAGAAAACCACCGACACATGGGGCCGGACTGTCAGGGTCAGGGAAGAATCCAATATATATATGGTGATATCTCGGGTGCTATTAGAGGTAGAGCAATAAATCAAAGTCCATTGTCTGTACGAGGCACTGGCGTATGAATCTGTGCAGCAGGAACTACCTCGGACCACCAGGGGCCGAGAAAATTACAGATATTCGGAATCCGTCACACAAGGTCACGTAAAAATCCAGCATCTATCTGATGATATCTCGGGTGCTGTTACAGATAGCGCAATAAACCAAAGTGAATTGTCTGCAGGATGCCTTGGCGCATGAATCTGTGCAGCGGAATCGACCTCGGACCACCAGGGGCCGAGAAAACCACCGTCTCATGGGGTCGGACACTCAGGGTCAGGGAAAATTCCAATATATATCTGGTGATATCTCGGGTGCTATTGCAGATAGCGCAATAAATCAAAGTGCATTGTCTGTAGGAGGCCCTGGCGCATGAATCTGTGCAGCGGCATCGACCTCGGACCACCAGGGGCCGAGAAAAGCTCCGTCTCATGGGGCCGGACTGTCAGGGTCAGGGATAAATCCAATATATATCTGGTGATATCTCGGGTGCTATTAGAGATAGCGAAATAAATCAAAGTGCATTGTCTGCAGGAGGCCCTGGCGCATGAATCTGTGCCGCGGGAACGACCTCGGACCACCAGGGGCCGAGAAAATCACTTTCTCATGAGGCCGGACTGTCAGGGTCAGGGAAAGGTGCAATATATATCTGGTGATATCTCGGGTGCTATTAGAGCTAGCGCAATAAATCAAAGTGCATTGTCTGCAGGAGGCCCTAGCGCATGTATCTGTGCAGCGGGATCGACCTCGGACCACCAGGGGCCGAGAAAACCACCGACACATGAGGCCGGACACTCAGGGTCGAGGAAAAATTCAATATATATATGGTGATATCTCGGGTGCTCTTACAGATAGCGCACTAAACCAAAGTGAATTATCTGCAGGGGGCCCTGGCGCATGAATCTGTGCAGCGGGATCGACCTCGGACCACCAGAGGCCGAGAAAATCACTTTCTCATGAGGCCGGACTGTCAGGGTCAGGGAAAGGTGCAATATATATCTGGTGATATCTCGGGTGCTATTAGAGCTAGCGCAATAAATCAAAGTGCATTGTCTGCAGGTGGCCCTAGCGCATGCATCTGTGCAGCGGGAACGACCTCGGACCTCCAGGGGCCGAGACAACCACCGTCTCATAGGGCCGGAAACTCGGGGTCAGGGGAAAATCCAATATATATCTGGTGATATCTCGGGTGCTATTAGAGATAGCGCAATAAATCAAAGTACATTGTCTGTAGGAGGCCCTGGCGCATGAATCTGTGCAGCGGGATCGACCTCGGACCAGCAGGGGCCGAGAAAATCACCGTCTCATGGGGCCGGACTGTTAGGGTCAGGGAAAAATCCAATATATATCTGGTGATATCTCGGGTGCTATTAGAGATAGGGCAATAAATCAAAGTGCATTGTCTGCAGGTGGCCCTAGCGCATGCATCTGTGCAGCGGGAGCGACCTCGGACCATCAGGGGCCGAGAAAACGACCGTCTCATGGGGTCGGACACTCAGGGTCAGGGAACAATCCAATATATATCTGGTGATATCTCGGGTGCTATTAGAGATAGCGCAATAAATCAAAGTGCATTGTCTGTAGGAGGCCCTGGCGCATGAATCTGTGCAGCGGGAACGACCTCGGACCAGCAGGGGCCGAGAAAACCACCGTCTCATGGGGCCGGACACTCAGGGTCATGGAAAAATCCAATATATATCTGGTGATATCTCGGGTGCTATTAGAGATAGCGGAATAAATCAAAGTGAATTATCTGCAGGAGGTCCTGGCGAATGAATTTGTGCAGCAGGAACGACCTCGGACCACCAGGCGCCGAGAAAATTACAGATATTCGGAATCCGTCGCCCAAGGTCATGTAAAAATCCAGCATACATCTGGTGATATCTCGGGTGCTATTAGAGATAGCGCAATAAACCAAAGTGCATTGTCTGTAGGAGGCCCTGGAGCGTGAATCTGTGCAGCGGGATCGACCTAGGACCACCAGGGGCCGAGAAAACCACCGTCTCATGGGGTCGGACACTCAGGGTCGGGGAAAAATCCCATATACATCTGGTGATATCTCGGGTGCTATTAGGGATAGCGAAATAAATCAAAGTTCATTGTCTGCAGGAGGCCCTGGCGCATGAATCTGTGCAGCGGGATCGACCTCGGACCACCAGAGGCCGAGAAAATCACCGTCTCATGGGGCCGGACACTCAGGGTCAGGGAAAAATCCAATATATATATGGTGATATCTTGGGTGCTATTACAGATAGCGCAATAAATCAAAGTGCATTGCCTGTAGGAGGTCCTGGCGCATGAATCTGTGCAGCGGGCACGACCTCGGACCACCAGGGGCCGAGAAAACCACCGTCTCATGGGGTCGGACACTCAGGGTCATGGAAAAATCCAATAGATATCTGCTGATATCTCGGGTGCTATTACAGATAGCGCAATAAATCAAAGTGCATTGTCTCTAGGAGGCCCTGGAGCGTGAATCTGTGCAGCGGGATCGACCTAGGACCACCAGGGGCCGAGAAAACCACCGTCTCATGGGGTCGGAAACTCAGGGTCGGGGAAAAATCCCATATACATCTGGTGATATCTCGGGTGCTATTAGGGACAGCGAAATAAATCAAAGTTCATTGTCTGCAGGAGGCCCTGGCGCATGAATCTGTGCAGCGGGATCGACCTCGGACCACCAAGGGCCGAGAAAATCACCGTCTCATGGGGCCGGACACTCAGGGTCAGGGAAAAATCCAATATATATATGGTGATATCTTGGGTGCTATTACAGATAGCGCAATAAATCAATGTGCACTGTCTGTAGGAGGCCCTGGCGCATGAATCTGTGCAGCGTGATCGACCTCGGACCACCAGGGGCCGAGAAAATCACCGTCTCATGGGGCCGGGCACTCAATGTCAGGGGAGAATCCAATATATATATGGTGATATCTCGGGTGCTATTACAGATAGCGCAATAAATCAAAGTGCATTGTCTGTAGGACTCCCTGGCGCATGAATCTGTGCAGCGGGATCGACCTCGAACCACCAGGGGCCGAGAAAGTCACCGTCTCATGGGGCCGGACTGTCAGGGTCAGGGAAAAATCCTATATGTATCTGGTGATATCTCGGGTGCTATTAGAGATAGCGCAATAAATCAAAGTGAATTATCTGCAGGGGGCCCTGGCGCATGAATCTGTGCAGCGGGAACGACCTCGGACCAGCAGGGGCCGAGAAAACCACCGTCTCATGGGGTGAGAGACTCAGGGTCAGGGAAAAATCCAATATATATCTGGTGATATCTCGGGTGTTATTAGAGATAGCGGAATAAATCAAAGTGAATTATCTGCATGGGGCCCAGGCGCATGAATCTGTGCAGCGGGATCTACCTCGGACCACGAGGGACCGAGAAAACCATCGGCACATGGGGCCGGACTGTCAGGGTCAAGGAAAAATCCAATATATATCTGGTGATATCTCGGGTGCTATTAAAGATAGCCCAATAAATCAAAGTGCATTGTCTGCAGGAGGCCCTGGCGCATGAATCTGTGCAGCGGGATCGACCTCGGAAAACCAGGGGCCGAGAAAACTACCGTCTCATGGTGTTCGACACTCAGTGTCAGGGAAAAATCCAATATATATCTGGTGATATCTCGGGTGCTATTACAGATCGCGCACTAAACCAAAGTGAACTATCTGCAGGGGGCCCTGGCTCATGAATCTGTGCAGCGGGAACGACCTCGGACCACCAGGGGCCGAGAAAACCACCGTCTCATGGGGTCGGACACTCAGGGTCAGGGAAAATTCCAATATATATCTGGTGATATCTCGGGTGCTATTGCAGATAGCGCAATAAATCAAAGTGCATTGTCTGTAGGAGGCCCTGGCGCATGAATCTGTGCAGAGGCACCGACCTCGGACCACCAGGGGCCGAGAAAAGCTCCGTCTCATGGGGCCGGACTGTCAGGGTCAGGGATAAATCCAATATATATCTGGTGATATCTCGGGTGCTATTAGGGATAGCGAAATAAATCAAAGTTCATTGTCTGCAGGAGGCCCTGGCTCATGAATCTGTGCAGCGGGAACGACCTAGGACCACCAGTGGCCGAGAAAACCACCGACACATGGGGCCGGACTGTCAGGGTCAGGGAAGAATCCAATATATATATGGTGATATCTCGGGTGCTATTAGAGGTAGAGCAATAAATCAAAGTCCATTGTCTGTACGAGGCACTGGCGTATGAATCTGTGCAGCAGGAACTACCTCGGACCACCAGGGGCCGAGAAAATTACAGATATTCGGAATCCGTCACACAAGGTCACGTAAAATTCCAGCATCTATCTGATGATATCTCGGGTGCTGTTACAGATAGCGCAATAAACCAAAGTGAATTGTCTGCAGGATGCCTTGGCGCATGAATCTGTGCAGCGGAATCGACCTCGGACCACCAGGGGCCGAGAAAACCACCGTCTCATGGGGTCGGACACTCAGGGTCAGGGAAAATTCCAATATATATCTGGTGATATCTCGGGTGCTATTGCAGATAGCGCAATAAATCAAAGTGCATTGTCTGTAGGAGGCCCTGGCGCATGAATCTGTGCAGCGGCATCGACCTCGGACCACCAGGGGCCGAGAAAAGCTCCGTCTCATGGGGCCGGACTGTCAGGGTCAGGGATAAATCCAATATATATCTGGTGATATCTCGGGTGCTATTAGAGATAGCGAAATAAATCAAAGTGCATTGTCTGCAGGAGGCCCTGGCGCATGAATCTGTGCAGCGGGAGCGACCTCGGACCATCAGGGGCCGAGAAAACGACCGTCTCATGGGGTCGGACACTCAGGGTCAGGGCACAATCCAATATATATCTGGTGATATCTCGGGTGCTATTACAGATAGCGCAATAAATCAAAGTGCATTGTCAGTAGGAGGCCCTGGCGCATGAATCTGTGCAGCGGGAACGACCTCGGACCAGCAGGGGCCGAGAAAACCACCGTCTCATGGGGCCGGACACTCAGGGTCATGGAAAAATCCAATATATATCTGGTGATATCTCGGGTGCTATTAGAGATAGCGGAATAAATCAAAGTGAATTATCTGCAGGAGGTCCTGGCGAATGAATTTGTGCAGCAGGAACGACCTCGGACCACCAGGCGCCAAGAAAATTACAGATATTCGGAATCCGTCGCCCAAGGTCATGTAAAAATCCAGCATACATCTGGTGATATCTCGGGTGCTATTAGAGATAGCGCAATAAACCAAAGTGCATTGTCTGTAGGAGGCCCTGGCGCATGAATCTGTGCAGCGGGAACGACCTCGGACCACCAGGGGCCGAGAAAACTACCGTCTCATGGGGCCGGCCACTCAGGGTCAGGGGAAAATCCAATATATATCTGGTGATATCTCGGGTGCTATTACAGATAGCGCAATAAATCAAAGTGCATTGTCTGTAGGAGGCCCTGGAGCGTGAATCTGTGGAGCGGGATCGACCTAGGACCACCAGGGGCCGAGAAAACCACCGTCTCATGGGGTCGGACACTCAGGGTCGGGGAAAAATCCCATATACATCTGGTGATATCTCGGGTGCTATTAGGGATAGCGAAATAAATCAAAGTTCATTGTCTGCAGGAGGCCCTGGCGCATGAATCTGTGCAGCGGGATCGACCTCGGACCACCAGAGGCCGAGAAAATCACCGTCTCATGGGGCCGGACACTCAGGGTCAGGGAAAAATCCAATATATATATGGTGATATCTTGGGTGCTATTACAGATAGCGCAATAAATCAAAGTGCATTGCCTGTAGGAGGCCCTGGCGCATGAATCTGTGCAGCGGGCACGACCTCGGTCCACCAGGGGCCGAGAAAACCACCGTCTCATGGGGTCGGACACTCAGGGTCATGGAAAAATCCAATAGATATCTGCTGATATCTCGGGTGCTATTACAGATAGCGCAATAAATCAAAGTGCATTGTCTCTAGGAGGCCCTGGAGCGTGAATCTGTGCAGCGGGATCGACCTAGGACC
The DNA here is from genome assembly GCF_051020985.1 of Nomia melanderi. Taxonomy (NCBI): domain Eukaryota; kingdom Metazoa; phylum Arthropoda; class Insecta; order Hymenoptera; family Halictidae; genus Nomia; species Nomia melanderi. The sequence goes on along the minus strand of NW_027475149.1, from coordinate 716,803 downwards.
ACCAGGGGCCGAGAAAACCACCGTCTCATGGGGTCGGACACTCAGGGTCGGGGAAAAATCCCATATACGTCTGGTGATATCTCGGGTGCTATTACAGATAGCGCAATAAATCAAAGTTCATTGTCTGCAGGAGGCCCTGGCGCATGAATCTGTGCAGCGGCATCGACCTCGGACCACCAGGGGCCGAGAAAAGCTCCGTCTCATGGGGCCGGACTGTCAGGGTCAGGGATAAATCCAATATATATCTGGTGATATCTCGGGTGCTATTAGAGATAGCGAAATAAATCAAAGTGCATTGTCTGCAGGAGGCCCTGGCGCATAAATCTGTGCCGCGGGAACGACCTCGGACCACCAGGGGCCGAGAAAACCACCGTCTCATGGGGCCGGACACTCAGTGTCAGGGGAAAATCCAATATATATCTGGTGATACCTCGGGTGCTATTACTGATAGCGCAATAAAGCAAAGTGCATTGTCTGTAGGAGGCCCTGGCGCATGAATCTGTGCAGCGGGATCGAATTCGGACCACCAGGGGCCGAGAAAATCACTTTCTCATGAGGCCGGTCTGTCAGCGTCAGGGAAAGGTGCAATATATATCTGGTGATATCTCGGGTGCTATTAGAGATAGCGCAATAAATCAAAGTGCATTGTCTGCAGGAGGCCCTAGCGCATGAATCTGTGCAGCGGGAACGACCTGGGACCACCAGGGGCCGAGAAAACTACCGTCTCATGGTGTTCGACACTCAGTGTCAGGGAAAAATCCAATATATATCTGGTGATATCACGGGTGCTATTACAGATCGCGCACTAAACCAAAGTGAACTATCTGCAGGGGGCCCTGGCTCATGAATCTGTGCAGCGGGAACGACCTAGGACCACCAGTGGCCGAGAAAACCACCGACACATGGGGCCGGACTGTCAGGGTCAGGGAAGAATCCAATATATATATGGTGATATCTCGGGTGCTATTAGAGGTAGAGCAATAAATCAAAGTCCATTGTCTGTACGAGGCACTGGCGTATGAATCTGTGCAGCAGGAACTACCTCGGACCACCAGGGGCCGAGAAAATTACAGATATTCGGAATCCGTCACACAAGGTCACGTAAAAATCCAGCATCTATCTGATGATATCTCGGGTGCTGTTACAGATAGCGCAATAAACCAAAGTGAATTGTCTGCAGGATGCCTTGGCGCATGAATCTGTGCAGCGGAATCGACCTCGGACCACCAGGGGCCGAGAAAACCACCGTCTCATGGGGTCGGACACTCAGGGTCGGGGAAAAATCCCATATACATCTGGTGATATCACGGGTGCTATTAGGGATAGCGAAATAAATCAAAGTTCATTGTCTGCAGGAGGCCCTGGCGCATGAATCTGTGCAGCGGGATCGACCTCGGACCACCAGAGGCCGAGAAAATCACCGTCTCATGGGGCCGGACACTCAGGGTCAGGGAAAAATCCAATATATATATGGTGATATCTTGGGTGCTATTACAGATAGCGCAATAAATCAAAGTGCATTGTCTCTAGGAGGCCCTGGAGCGTGAATCTGTGCAGCGGGATCGACCTAGGCCCACCAGGGGCCGAGAAAACCACCGTCTCATGGGGTCGGACACTCAGGGTCGGGGAAAAATCCCATATACGTCTGGTGATATCTCGGGTGCTATTACAGATAGCGCAATAAATCAAAGTTCATTGTCTGCAGGAGGCCCTGGCGCATGAATCTGTGCAGCGGCATCGACCTCGGACCACCAGGGGCCGAGAGAACCACCGTCTCATGGGGTCGGACACTCAGGGTCAGGGAAAATTCCAATATATATCTGGTGATATCTCGGGTGCTATTAGAGATAGCGAAATAAATCAAAGTGCATTGTCTGCAGGAGGCCCTAGCGCATGAATCTGTGCAGCGGGAACGACCTGGGACCACCAGGGGCCGAGAAAACTACCGTCTCATGGTGTTCGACACTCAGTGTCAGGGAAAAATCCAATATATATCTGGTGATATCACGGGTGCTATTACAGATCGCGCACTAAACCAAAGTGAACTATCTGCAGGGGGCCCTGGCTCATGAATCTGTGCAGCGGGAACGACCTAGGACCACCAGTGGCCGAGAAAACCACCGACACATGGGGCCGGACTGTCAGGGTCAGGGAAGAATCCAATATATATATGGTGATATCTCGGGTGCTATTAGAGGTAGAGCAATAAATCAAAGTCCATTGTCTGTACGAGGCACTGGCGTATGAATCTGTGCAGCAGGAACTACCTCGGACCACCAGGGGCCGAGAAAATTACAGATATTCGGAATCCGTCACACAAGGTCACGTAAAAATCCAGCATCTATCTGATGATATCTCGGGTGCTGTTACAGGTAGCGCAATAAACCAAAGTGAATTGTCTGCAGGATGCCTTGGCGCATGAATCTGTGCAGCGGAATCGACCTCGGACCACCAGGGGCCGAGAGAACCACCGTCTCATGGGGTCGGACACTCAGGGTCAGGGAAAATTCCAATATATATCTGGTGATATCTCGGGTGCTATTGCAGATAGCGCAATAAGTCAAAGTGCATTGTCTGTAGGAGGCCCTGGCGCATGAATCTGTGCAGCGGCATCGACCTCGGACCACCAGGGGCCGAGAAAAGCTCCGTCTCATGGGGCCGGACTGTCAGGGTCAGGGATAAATCCAATATATATCTGGTGATATCTCGGGTGCTATTAGAGATAGCGAAATAAATCAAAGTGCATTGTCTGCAGGAGGCCCTGGCGCATGAATCTGTGCCGCGGGAACGACCTCGGACCACCAGGGGCTGAGAAAACCACCGTCTCATGGGGCCGGACACTCAGTGTCAGGGGAAAATCCAATATATATCTGGTGATATCTCGGGTGCTATTACTGATAGCGCAATAAAGCAAAGTGCATTGTCTGTAGGAGGCCCTGGCGCATGAATCTGTGCAGCGGGATCGAATTCGGACCACCAGGGGCCGAGAAAATCACTTTCTCATGAGGCCGGACTGTCAGGGTCAGGGAAAGGTGCAATATATATCTGGTGGTATCTCGGGTGCTATTAGAGCTAGCGCAATAAATCAAAGTGCATTGTCTGCAGGAGGCCCTAGCGCATGCATCTGTGCAGCGGGAACGACCTCGGACCTCCAGGGGCCGAGACAACCACCGTCTCATGGGGCCGGAAACTCGGGGTCAGGGGAAAATCCAATATATATCTGGTGATATCTCGGGTGCTATTAGAGATAGCGCAATAAATCAAAGTACATTGTCTGTAGGAGGCCCTGGCGCATGAATCTGTGCAGCGGGATCGACCTCGGACCAGCAGGGGCCGAGAAAATCACCGTCTCATGGGGCCGGACTGTTAGGGTCAGGGAAAAATGCAATATATATCTGGTGATATCTCGGGTGCTATTAGAGATAGCGCAATAAATCAAAGTGCATTGTCTGTAGGAGGCCCTGGCGCATGAATCTGTGCAGCGGGAACGACCTCGGACCACCAGGGGCTGAGAAAACGACCGCCTCATGGGGCCGGCCACTCAGGGTCAGGGGAAAATCCAATAAATATATGGTGATATCTCGGGTGCTATTAGAGATAGCGCAACAAACCAAAGTGCATTATCTGCAGTAGGGCCTGGCGTATTAATCTGAGCAGCAGGAACGACCTCGGACCACCAGGCGCCGAGAAAATTACAGATATTCGGAATCCGTCACCTAACGTCATGTAAAAATCCAGCATATATCTGGTGACATCTCGGGTGCTCTTACAGATAGCGCACTAAACCAAAGTGAATTATCTGCAGGGGGCCCTGGCGCATGAATCTGTGCAGCGGGAACGACCTCGGCCCACCAGGGGCCGAGAAAACCACCGTCTCATGGGGCCGGACACTCAGGGTCAGGGGAAAATCCAATATGTATATGGTGATATCTCGGGTGCTATTAGAGATAGCGCAACAAACCAAAGTGAATTATCTGCAGGAGGCCCAGGCGCATGAATCTGTGCAGCGGGGACGACCTCGGACCACCAGGGCCGAGAAAACCACCGTCTCATGGGGCCGGACTGTCAGGGTCAGGGGAAAATCCAATATATATCTGGTGATATCTCGGGTGCTATTACAGATAGCGCAATAAATCAAAGTTCATTGTCTGCAGGAGGCCCTGGCGCATGAATCTGTGCAGCGGGAACGACCTCGGACCACCAGGGGCCGAGAAAACCACCGTCTCATGGGGTCGGACACTCAGGGTCCGGGAAAAATCGAATACAAATCTGGTGATATCTCGGGTGATATTACAGATAGCGCAATAAATCAAAAAGCATTGTCTGCAGGAGGCCCTGGCGCATGAATCTATGCAGCGGGAACGACCTCGGACCACCAGGGGCCGAGAAAACCACCGTCTCATGGGGTCGGACTGTCAGGGTCAGGGAAAAATCCGATATATATCTGGTGATATCTCGGGTCCTATTACAGATAGCGCAATAAATCAAAGTGCATTACCTGTAGGAGGCCCTGGCGCATGAATCTGTGCAGGGGGAACGACCTCGGACCTCCAGGGATGAGACAACCACCTTCTCATGGGGCCGGACTCTCAGGGTCAGGGAAAAATCCAATATATATCTGGTGATATCTCGGGTGCTATTACAGATAGCGCAATAAATTAAAGTGCATTACCTGTAGGAGGCCCTGGCGCATGAATCTGTGCAGCGGGAACGTCCTCGGACCTCCAGGGGCCGAGACAACGACCGTCTCATGGGGCCGGACACTCAGGGTCAGGGGAAAATCCAATATATATCTGGTGATATCTCGGGTGCTATTACAGATAGCGCAATAAACCAAAGTGCATTGTCTGTAGGAGGCCCATGCGAATGAATCTGTGCCGCAGGAACGACCTCGGACCACCAGTGGCCGAGAAAATTACAGATATTCGGAATCCGTCACCCAAGGTCATGTAAAAATCCAGCAAATATCTGGTGATATCTCGGGTGCTATTAGAGATAGCGCAATAAACCAAAGTGTATTGTCTGTAGGAGGCCCTGGCGCATGAATCTGTGCAGCGGGAACGACCTCGGACCACCAGGGGCCGGGAAAACCACAGTCTCATGGGGCCGGACACTCAGGGTCAGGGGAAAATTCAATATATATCTGGTGATATCTCGGGTGCTAATACAGATAGCGCAATAAATCAAAGTGCATTGTCTGTAGGAGGCCCAGGCGAATGAATCTGGCCAGCGGGAACGACCTCGGACCACCAGGGGCCAAGAAAACCACCGTCTCATGGCGCCGGACACTCAGGGTCAGGGAAAAATCAAATATATATCTGGTGAAATCACGGGTGCTATTAGAGATAGCGCAATAAACCAATGTGAATTATTTGCAGGAGGCCCTGGCGCATGCATCTGTGCAGCGGGATCAACCTCGGACCACCAGGGGACGAGAAAACCACCATCTCATGGGGCCGGACACTCAGGGTCAGGGAAAAATCAAATATATATCTGGTGATATCTCGGGTGCTATTACAGATTGCGCAATAAATCAAAGTGCATTGTCTGTAGGAGGCCCTGGCGCATGAATCTGTGCAGCGGGAACGACCTCGGACCTCCAGGGGCCGAGAGAACCACCGTCTCATGGGGCCGGACACTCAGGGTCAGGGGAAAATCCAATATATATCTGGTGATATCTCGGATGCTATTAGAGATAGCGCAAGAAACCAAGTGAGTTATCTGCAGGAGGCCCTGGCGCCTGAATCTGTGCAGCGGGAACGACCTCGGACCACCAGGGGCCGAGAAAACCACCATCTCATGGGGCCGGACACTCAGGGTCAGGGGAAAATCCAATATATATCTGGTGATATCTCGGGTGCTATTAGTGATAGCGCAATAAACCAAAGTGAATTATCTGCAGGAGGCCCTGACGCATGAATCTGTGCAACGGGAATGACCTCGGACCACCAGGGGCCGAGAAAACCACCGTCTCATGGGGCCGGACACTCAGGGTCAGGGGAAAATCCAATATATATCTGGTGATATCTCGGGTGCTATTACAGATAGCGCAATAAATCAATCGCATTGTCTGTAGGAGGCCCTGGCGCATGAATCTGTGCAGCGGGAACGACCTCGCACCACCAGGGGCCGAGAAAATTACAGATATTCGGAATCCGTCACCCAAGGTCATGTAAAAATCCAGCATATATCTGGTGATATCTCGGGTGTTATTAGAGATAGCGCGATAAATCAAAGTGAATTATCTGCAGGAGGCCCTGGCGCATGAATCTGTGCAGCAGGAACGACCTCGCACCACCAGGGGCCGAGAAAATTACAGATATTCGGAATCCGTCACCCAAGGTCATGTAAAAATCCAGCATATATCTGGTGATATCTCGGGTGCTATTACAGATGGCGCAATAAACCATAGTGAATTATCTGCAGGAGGCCCTGGCGCATGAATCTGTGCAGCGGGAACGACCTCGGACCACCAGGGGCCGAGAAAACCACCGTCTCATGGGGCCGGACACTCAGGGTCAGGGGAAAATCCAATATATATCTGGTGATATCTCGGATGCTATTAGAGATAGCGCAAGAAACCAAGTGAGTTATCTGCAGGAGGCCCTGGCGCCTGAATCTGTGCAGCGGGAACGACCTCGGACCACCAGGGGCCGAGAAAACCACCATCTCATGGGGCCGGACACTCAGGGTCAGGGGAAAATCCAATATATATCTGGTGATATCTCGGGTGCTATTAGTGATAGCGCAATAAACCAAAGTGAATTATCTGCAGGAGGCCCTGACGCATGAATCTGTGCAACGGGAATGACCTCGGACCACCAGGGGCCGAGAAAACCACCGTCTCATGGGGCCGGACACTCAGGGTCAGGGGAAAATCCAATATATATCTGGTGATATCTCGGGTGCTATTACAGATAGCGCAATAAATCAATCGCATTGTCTGTAGGAGGCCCTGGCGCATGAATCTGTGCAGCGGGAACGACCTCGCACCACCAGGGGCCGAGAAAATTACAGATATTCGGAATCCGTCACCCAAGGTCATGTAAAAATCCAGCATATATCTGGTGATATCTCGGGTGTTATTAGAGATAGCGCGATAAATCAAAGTGAATTATCTGCAGGAGGCCCTGGCGCATGAATCTGTGCAGCAGGAACGACCTCGCACCACCAGGGGCCGAGAAAATTACAGATATTCGGAATCCGTCACCCAAGGTCATGTAAAAATCCAGCATATATCTGGTGATATCTCGGGTGCTATTACAGATGGCGCAATAAACCATAGTGAATTATCTGCAGGAGGCCCTGGCGCATGAATCTGTGCAGCGGGAACGACCTCGGACCACCAGGGGCCGAGAAAACCACCGTCTCATGGGGCCGGACACTCAGGGTCAGGGAAAAATCTAACATATATCTGGTGATATCTCGGGTGCTATTACAGATAGCGCAATAAATCAAAGTGCATTGTCTGTAGGAGGCCCTGGCGCATGAATCTGTGCAGCGGGAACGACCTCGGCCCACCAGGGGCCGAGAAATCCACCGTCTCATGGGGCCGGACACTCAGGGTCAGGGGAAAATCCAATATATATCTGGTGATATTTCGGGTGCTATTAGAGATAGCGCAATAAACGAAAGTGAATTATCTGCAGGAGGCCCTGGCGCATGAATCTGTGCAGCGGGAACGACCTCGGATCACCAGGGTCCGAGAAAACCACCGTCTCATGGGGCCGGACACACAGGGTCGGGGAAAAATCCAATATATATCTGGTGATATCTCGGGTGCTATTACAGATAGCGCAATAAATCAAAGTGCATTGTCTGTAGGAGGCCCAGGCGAATGAATCTGTGCAGCGGGAACGACCTCGGACCACCAGGGGCCGAGAAAACTACAGTCACATGGCGCCGAACACTCAGGGTCTGGGGAAAATCCAATATATATCTCGTGATATCTCGGGTCCTATTACAGATAGCGAAATAAATCAAAGTGAATTATCTGCAGGAGGCCCAGGCGCATGAATCTGTGCAGCGGGAACGACCTCGGTCCACCAGGGGCCGAGAAAACCACCGTCTTAAGGGGCTGGACACTCAGGGTGAGGGAAATATCCAATATATATCTGGTGTTATCTCGGGTGCTATTACAGATAGCGCCATAAATCAAAGTGCATTGTCTGTAGGAGGCCCTGGCGCATGAATCTGTGAAGCGGGAACGACCTCCGACCACCAGGGGCCGAGAAAACCACCGTCTCAAGTGGCCGGACACTCTGGGTCAGGGAAAAATCCAATATATATCTGGTGATATCTCGGGTGCTATTACAGATAGCGCAATAAACAAAAGTGAATTATCTGCAGGAGGCCCTGGCGCATGAATCTGTGCAGCTGGAACGACCTCGCACCACCAGGGGCCGAGAAAACCTCCGTCTCATGGGGCCGGACACTCAGGGTCAGGGGAAAATCCAATATATATCTGGTGATATCTCGGGTGCTATTACAGATAGCGCAATAAACCAAAGTGCATTGTCTGTAGGAGGCCCAGGCGAATGAATCTGTGCAGCGGGAACGACCTCGGACCACCAGGGGACGAGAAAACCACAGACTCACGGGGCCGGACACTCAGGGTCAGGGGAAAATCCAATATATATCTGGTGATATCTCGGGTGCTATTACAGATAGCGCAATAAACAAAAGTGCATTGTCTGTAGGAGGCCCTTGCGAATGAATCTGTGCCGCAGGAACGACCTCGGTCCACCAGTGGCCGAGAAAATTACAGATATTCGGAATCCGTCACCCAAGGTGATGTAAAAATCCAGCAAATATCTGGTGATATCTCGGGTGCTATTAGAGATAGCGCAATAAACCAAAGTGCATTGTCTGTAGTAGGCCATGGCGCATGAATCTGGGCAGCGGGAACGACCTCGGACCACCAGGGGCCGATAAAACCACCGTCTCATGGGTCCGGACACTCAGGGTCAGGGGAAAATCCAATATATATCTGGTGATATCTCGGGTGCTATTACAGATAGCGCAGTAAATCAAAGTGCATTGTCTGTAGGAGGCCCAGGCGAATGAATCTGTGCAGTGGGAACGACCTCGGACCACCAGGGGCCGAGAAAATTACAGATATTCGGAATCCGTCACCCAAGGTCATGTAAAAATCCAACATATATCTGGTGATATCTTGGGTGCTATTACAGATAGCGCAATAAACCAAAGTGCATTGTCTGTAGGAGGCCCTGGCGAATGAATCTGGGCAGCGGGAACGTCGTCGCACCACCAGGGGCCGAGAAAATCACCGTCTCATGGAGCCGGACACTCAGGGTCAGGGAAAAATCCAATATATATCTGGTGATATCTCGGGTGCTATTACAGATAACGCAATAAATCAAAGTGCATCGTCTGTAGGAGGCCATGGCGCATGAATCTGGCCAGCGGGAACGACCTCGGACAACCAGGGGCCGAGAAAACCACAGTCTCATGGGGCCGGACACACAGGGTCAGGGGAAAATCCAATATATATCTGGTGATATCTCGGGTGCTATTACAGATAGCGCAATAAATCAGAGTGCATTGTCTGTAGGAGGCCCAGGCGAATGAATCTGTGCAGCGGGAACGACCTCGGACCACCAGGGGCCGAGAAAATCACCGTCTCATGGAGCCGGACACTCAGGGTCAGGGAAAAATCCAATATATATCTGGTGATATCTCGGGTGCTATTACTGATAGCGCAATAAAGCAAAGTGCATTGTCTGTAGGAGGCCCTGGCGCATGAATCTGTGCAGCGGGATCGAATTCGGACCACCAGGGGCCGAGAAAATCACTTTCTCATGAGGCCGGACTGTCAGGGTCAGGGAAAGGTGCAATATATATCTGGTGATATCTCGGGTGCTATTAGAGCTAGCGCAATAAATCAAAGTGCATTGTCTGCAGGAGGCCCTAGCGCATGTATCTGTGCAGCGGGATCGACCTCGGACCACCAGGGGCCGAGAAAACCACCGACACATGAGGCCGGACACTCAGGGTCGAGGAAAAATTCAATATATATATGGTGATATCTCGGGTGCTCTTACAGATAGCGCACTAAACCAAAGTGAATTATCTGCAGGGGGCCCTGGCGCATGAATCTGTGCAGCGGGAACGACCTCGGTCCACCAGGGGCCGAGAAAACCACCGTCTGAAGGGGCTGGACACTCAGGGTGAGGGAAATATCCAATATATATCTGGTGATATCTCGGGTGCTATTACAGATAGCGCAATAAATCAAAGTGCATTGTCTGTAGGAGGCCCTGGCGCATGAATCTGTGAAGCGGGAACGACCTCCGACCACCAGGGGCCGAGAAAACCACCGTCTCAAGTGGCCGGACACTCTGGGTCAGGGAAAAATCCAATATATATCTGGTGATATCTCGGGTGCTATTACAGATAGCCTAATAACCCAAAGTGCATTGTCTGTAGGAGGCCCTGGCGCATGAATCTGGGCAGCGGGAACGACCTCGGACCACCAGGGACCGAGAAAATCACCGTCTTATGGAGCCGGACACTCAGGGTCAGGGAAAAATCCAATATATATCTGGTGATATCTCGGGTGCTATTACAGATAGCGCAATAAACCAAAGTGCATTGTCTGTAGGAGGCCCTTGCGAATGAATCTGTGCCGCAGGAACGACCTCGGACCACCAGTGGCCGAGAAAATTACAGATATTCGGAATCCGTCACCCAAGGTCATGTAAAAATCCAGCAAATATCTGGTGATATCTCGGGTGCTATTAGAGATAGCGCAATAAACCAAAGTGCATTGTCTGTAGGAGGCCCTGGCGCATGAATCCGGGCAGCGGGAACGACGCCGGGCCACCTGGGGCCGAGAAAACCACCGACTCACGGGGCCGGACACTCAGGGTCAGGGGAAAATCCAATATATATCTGGTGATATCTCGGGTGCTATTACAGATAGCGCAATAAATCAAAGTGCATTGTCTTTAGTAGGCCCAGGCGAATGAATCTGGCCAGCAGGAACGACCTCCGACCACCAGGGGCCGAGAAAACCACCGTCTCATGGGGCCGGACACTCAGGGTCAGGGGAAAATCCAATATATATCTGGTGATATCTCGGTAGCTATTACAGATAGCCCAACAAATCAAAGTGCATTGTCTGTAGGAGGCCCTGCCGCATGAATCTGTGCAGCGGGAACGACCTCGGACCACCAGGGGCCGGGAAAACCACAGTCTCATGGGGCCGGACACTCAGGGTCAGGGGAAAATTCAATATATATCTGGTGATATCTCGGGTGCTATTAGAGATAGCGCAATAAACCAAAGTGCATTGTCTGTAGGAGGGCCAGGCGCATGAATCTGGCCAGCGGGAACGACCTCGGACCACCAGGGGCCGAGAAAACCACCGTCTCATGGGTCCGGACACTCAGGGTCAGGGGAAAATCCAATATATATCTGGTGATATCTCGGGTGCTATTACAGATAGCGCAATAAATCAAAGTGCATTGTCTGTAGGAGGCCCAGGCGAATGAATCTGTGCAGCGGGAACGACCTCGGACCACCAGGGGCCGAGAAAATTACAGATATTCGGAATCCGTCACCCAAGGTCATGTAAAAATCCAGCATATATCTGGTGATATCTCGGGTGCTATTACAGATAGCGCAATAAACCAAAGTGCATTGTCTGTAGGAGGCCCTGGCGAATGAATCTGGGCAGCGGGAACGACGTCGGACCACCAGGGGCCGAGAAAATCACCGTCTCATGGAGCCGGACACTCAGGGTCAGGGAAAAATCCAATATATATCTGGTGATATCTCGGGTGCTATTACAGATAACGCAATAAATCAAAGTGCATCGTCTGTAGGAGGCCATGGCGCATGAATCTGGCCAGCGGGAACGACCTCGGACAACCAGGGGCCGAGAAAACCACAGTCTCATGGGGCCGGACACACAGGGTCAGGGGAAAATCCAATATATATCTGGTGATATCTCGGGTGCTATTACAGATAGCGCAATAAATCAAAGTGCATTGTCTGCAGGAGGCCCAGGCGAATGAATCTGTGCAGCGGGAACGACCTCGGACCACCAGGGGACGAGAAAACCACAGACTCACGGGGCCGGACACTCAGGGTCAGGGGAAAATCCAATATATATCTGGTGATATCTCGGGTGCTATTACAGATAGCGCAATAAACAAAAGTGCATTGTCTGTAGGAGGCCCTTGCGAATGAATCTGTGCCGCAGGAACGACCTCGGTCCACCAGTGGCCGAGAAAATTACAGATATTCGGAATCCGTCACCCAAGGTGATGTAAAAATCCAGCAAATATCTGGTGATATCTCGGGTGCTATTAGAGATAGCGCAATAAACCAAAGTGCATTGTCTGTAGTAGGCCATGGCGCATGAATCTGGGCAGCGGGAACGACCTCGGACCACCAGGGGCCGAGAAAACCACCGTCTCATGGGTCCGGACACTCAGGGTCAGGGGAAAATCCAATATATATCTGGTGATATCTCGGGTGCTATTACAGATAGCGCAGTAAATCAAAGTGCATTGTCTGTAGGAGGCCCAGGCGAATGAATCTGTGCAGCGGGAACGACCTCGGACCACCAGGGGCCGAGAAAATTACAGATATTCGGAATCCGTCACCCAAGGTCATGTAAAAATCCAACATATATCTGGTGATATCTCGGGTGCTATTACAGATAGCGCAATAAACCAAAGTGCATTGTCTGTAGGAGGCCCTGGCGAATGAATCTGTGCAGCGGGAACGACGTCGGACCACCAGGGGCCGAGAAAATCACCGTCTCATGGAGCCGGACACTCAGGGTCAGGGAAAAATCCAATATATATCTGGTGATATCTCGGGTGCTATTACAGATAACGCAATAAATCAAAGTGCATCGTCTGTAGGAGGCCATGGCGCATGAATCTGGCCAGCGGGAACGACCTCGGACAACCAGGGGCCGAGAAAACCACAGTCTCATGGGGCCGGACACACAGGGTCAGGGGAAAATCCAATATATATCTGGTGATATCTCGGGTGCTATTACAGATAGCGCAATAAATCAAAGTGCATTGTCTGTAGGAGGCCCAGGCGAATGAATCTGTGCAGCGGGAACGACCTCGGACCACCAGGGGCCGAGAAAACCACAGTCTCATGGGGCCGGACACTCAGGGTCAGGGGAAAATCCAATATATATCTGGTGATATCTCGGGTGCTATTACAGATAGCGCAATAAATCAAAGTGCATTGTCTGTAGGAGGCCCAGGCGAATGAATCTGTGCAGCGGGAACGACCTCGGACCACCAGGGGCCGAGAAAATTACAGATATTCGGAATCCGTCACCCAAGGTCATGTAAAAATCCAGCAAATATCTGGTGACATCTCGGGTGCTATTACAGATAGCGCAATAAATCAAAGTGCATTGTCTATTGGAGGCCCTGGGGCATGAATCTGGCCAGCGGGAACGACCTCGGACCACCAGGGGCCGAGAAAACCACCGTCTCAGGGGGCCGGACACTCAAGGTCAGGGGAAAAGCCAATATATATCTGGTGATATCTCGGGTGCTATTACAGATCGCGCACTAAATCAAAGTGAGCTATCTGCAGGGGGCCCTGGCGCATGAATCTGTGCAGCGGAATCGACCTCGGACCACCAGGGGCCGAGAAAACCACCGTCTCATGGGGTCGGACACTCAGGGTCAGGGAAAATTCCAATATATATCTGGTGATATCTCGGGTGCTATTGCAGATAGCGCAATAAATCAAAGTGCATTGTCTGTAGGAGGCCCTGGCGCATGAATCTGTGCAGCGGCATCGACCTCGGACCACCAGGGGCCGAGAAAAGCTCCGTCTCATGGGGCCGGACTGTCAGGGTCAGGGATAAATCCAATATATATCTGGTGATATCTCGGGTGCTATTAGAGATAGCGAAATAAATCAAAGTGCATTGTCTGCAGGAGGCCCTGGCGCATGAATCTGTGCCGCGGGAACGACCTCGGACCACCAGGGGCTGAGAAAACCACCGTCTCATGGGGCCGGACACTCAGTGTCAGGGGAAAATCCAATATATATCTGGTGATATCTCGGGTGCTATTACTGATAGCGCAATAAAGCAAAGTGCATTGTCTGTAGGAGGCCCTGGCGCATGAATCTGTGCAGCGGGATCGAATTCGGACCACCAGGGGCCGAGAAAATCACTTTCTCATGAGGCCGGACTGTCAGGGTCAGGGAAAGGTGCAATATATATCTGGTGATATCTCGGGTGCTATTAGAGCTAGCGCAATAAATCAAAGTGCATTGTCTGCAGGAGGCCCTAGCGCATGTATCTGTGCAGCGGGATCGACCTCGGACCACCAGGGGCCGAGAAAACCACCGACACATGAGGCCGGACACTCAGGGTCGAGGAAAAATTCAATATATATATGGTGATATCTCGGGTGCTCTTACAGATAGCGCACTAAACCAAAGTGAATTATCTGCAGGGGGCCCTGGCGCATGAATCTGTGCAGCGGGATCGACCTCGGACCACCAGAGGCCGAGAAAATCACTTTCTCATGAGGCCGGACTGTCAGGGTCAGGGAAAGGTGCAATATATATCTGGTGATATCTCGGGTGCTATTAGAGCTAGCGCAATAAATCAAAGTGCATTGTCTGCAGGTGGCCCTAGCGCATGCATCTGTGCAGCGGGAACGACCTCGGACCTCCAGGGGCCGAGACAACCACCGTCTCATAGGGCCGGAAACTCGGGGTCAGGGGAAAATCCAATATATATCTGGTGATATCTCGGGTGCTATTAGAGATAGCGCAATAAATCAAAGTACATTGTCTGTAGGAGGCCCTGGCGCATGAATCTGTGCAGCGGGATCGACCTCGGACCAGCAGGGGCCGAGAAAATCACCGTCTCATGGGGCCGGACTGTTAGGGTCAGGGAAAAATCCAATATATATCTGGTGATATCTCGGGTGCTATTAGAGATAGGGCAATAAATCAAAGTGCATTGTCTGCAGGTGGCCCTAGCGCATGCATCTGTGCAGCGGGAGCGACCTCGGACCATCAGGGGCCGAGAAAACGACCGTCTCATGGGGTCGGACACTCAGGGTCAGGGAACAATCCAATATATATCTGGTGATATTTCGGGTGCTATTACAGATAGCGCAATAAATCAAAGTGCATTGTCTGTAGGAGGCCCTGGCGCATGAATCTGTGCAGCGGGAACGACCTCGGACCAGCAGGGGCCGAGAAAACCACCGTCTCATGGGGCCGGACACTCAGGGTCATGGAAAAATCCAATATATATCTGGTGATATCTCGGGTGCTATTAGAGATAGCGGAATAAATCAAAGTGAATTATCTGCAGGAGGTCCTGGCGAATGAATTTGTGCAGCAGGAACGACCTCGGACCACCAGGCGCCGAGAAAATTACAGATATTCGGAATCCGTCGCCCAAGGTCATGTAAAAATCCAGCATACATCTGGTGATATCTCGGGTGCTATTAGAGATAGCGCAATAAACCAAAGTGCATTGTCTGTAGGAGGCCCTGGAGCGTGAATCTGTGCAGCGGGATCGACCTAGGACCACCAGGGGCCGAGAAAACCACCGTCTCATGGGGTCGGACACTCAGGGTCGGGGAAAAATCCCATATACATCTGGTGATATCTCGGGTGCTATTAGGGATAGCGAAATAAATCAAAGTTCATTGTCTGCAGGAGGCCCTGGCGCATGAATCTGTGCAGCGGGATCGACCTCGGACCACAAGAGGCCGAGAAAATCACCGTCTCATGGGGCCGGACACTCAGGGTCAGGGAAAAATCCAATATATATATGGTGATATCTTGGGTGCTATTACAGATAGCGCAATAAATCAAAGTGCATTGCCTGTAGGAGGTCCTGGCGCATGAATCTGTGCAGCGGGCACGACCTCGGACCACCAGGGGCCGAGAAAACCACCGTCTCATGGGGTCGGACACTCAGGGTCATGGAAAAATCCAATAGATATCTGCTGATATCTCGGGTGCTATTACAGATAGCGCAATAAATCAAAGTGCATTGTCTCTAGGAGGCCCTGGAGCGTGAATCTGTGCAGCGGGATCGACCTAGGACCACCAGGGGCCGAGAAAACCACCGTCTCATGGGGTCGGAAACTCAGGGTCGGGGAAAAATCCCATATACATCTGGTGATATCTCGGGTGCTATTAGGGACAGCGAAATAAATCAAAGTTCATTGTCTGCAGGAGGCCCTGGCGCATGAATCTGTGCAGCGGGATCGACCTCGGACCACCAAGGGCCGAGAAAATCACCGTCTCATGGGGCCGGACACTCAGGGTCAGGGAAAAATCCAATATATATATGGTGATATCTTGGGTGCTATTACAGATAGCGCAATAAATCAATGTGCACTGTCTGTAGGAGGCCCTGGCGCATGAATCTGTGCAGCGTGATCGACCTCGGACCACCAGGGGCCGAGAAAATCACCGTCTCATGGGGCCGGGCACTCAATGTCAGGGGAGAATCCAATATATATATGGTGATATCTCGGGTGCTATTACAGATAGCGCAATAAATCAAAGTGCATTGTCTGTAGGACTCCCTGGCGCATGAATCTGTGCAGCGGGATCGACCTCGAACCACCAGGGGCCGAGAAAGTCACCGTCTCATGGGGCCGGACTGTCAGGGTCAGGGAAAAATCCTATATGTATCTGGTGATATCTCGGGTGCTATTAGAGATAGCGCAATAAATCAAAGTGAATTATCTGCAGGGGGCCCTGGCGCATGAATCTGTGCAGCGGGAACGACCTCGGACCAGCAGGGGCCGAGAAAACCACCGTCTCATGGGGTGAGAGACTCAGGGTCAGGGAAAAATCCAATATATATCTGGTGATATCTCGGGTGTTATTAGAGATAGCGGAATAAATCAAAGTGAATTATCTGCATGGGGCCCAGGCGCATGAATCTGTGCAGCGGGATCTACCTCGGACCACGAGGGACCGAGAAAACCATCGGCACATGGGGCCGGACTGTCAGGGTCAAGGAAAAATCCAATATATATCTGGTGATATCTCGGGTGCTATTAAAGATAGCCCAATAAATCAAAGTGCATTGTCTGCAGGAGGCCCTGGCGCATGAATCTGTGCAGCGGGATCGACCTCGGAAAACCAGGGGCCGAGAAAACTACCGTCTCATGGGGCCGGACACTCAGTGTCAGGGGAAAATCCAATATATATCTGGTGATACCTCGGGTGCTATTACTGATAGCGCAATAAAGCAAAGTGCATTGTCTGTAGGAGGCCCTGGCGCATGAATCTGTGCAGCGGGATCGAATTCGGACCACCAGGGGCCGAGAAAATCACTTTCTCATGAGGCCGGACTGTCAGCGTCAGGGAAAGGTGCAATATATATCTGGTGATATCTCGGGTGCTATTAGAGATAGCGCAATAAATCAAAGTGCATTGTCTGCAGGAGGCCATAGCGCATGAATCTGTGCAGCGGGAACGACCTGGGACCACCAGGGGCCGAGAAAACTACCGTCTCATGGTGTTCGACACTCAGTGTCAGGGAAAAATCCAATATATATCTGGTGATATCTCGGGCGCTATTAGAGATAGCGCAATAAACCAAATTGAATTATCTGCAGGAGGCCCTGGCGCATGAATCTGTGCAGCGGGAACGACCTCGGTCCACCAGGCGCCGAGAAAACCACCGTCTCATGGGGCTGGACACTCAGGGTGAGGGAAATATCCAATATATATCTGGTGATATCTCGGGTGCTATTACAGATAGCGCAATAAATCAAAGTGCATTGTCAGTAGGAGGCCGTGGCGCATGAATCTGGGCAGCGGGAACGACCTCGGACCACCAGGGGCCGAGAAGACCACCGTCTGATGGGGCCGGCCACTCAGGGTCAGGGGAAAATCCAATATATATCTGGTGATGTCTCGGGTGCTATTAGAGATAGCGCAATAAGCCAAAGGGAATTATCTGCAGGAGGCCCTGGCGCATGAATGTGTGCAGCGGGAACGACCTCGGACCACCAGGGGCCGAGAAAACCACCGTCTCATGGGGCCGGACACTCTGGGTCATTGAAAAATCCAATATATATGTGGTGATATCTCGGGTGCTATTACAGATAGCGCAATAAATCAAAGTGCATTGTCTGTAGGAGGCCCTGGCGCATGAATCTGTGCAGCGGGAACGACCTCGGACCACCAGGGGCCGAGAAAACTACCGTCTCATGGGGCCGGACACTCAGGGTCAGGGAAAAATCCAATATATATCTGGTGATATCTCGGGTGCTATTATAGATAGCGCAATAAACCAAAGTGAGTTATCTGTAGGAGGCCCTGGCGCATGAATCTGTGCAGCGGGAACGACCTCGGTCCACCAGGGGCCGAGAAAACCACCGTCCCGAGGGGCCGGACACTTAGGGTCAGTGAAAAATCCAATATATATCTGGTGATATCTCGGGTGCTATTACAGATAGCGCAATAAATCAAAGTGAATTATCTGCAGGAGGCCCTGGCGCATGAATCTGTGCAACGGGAACGACCTCGGACCGCCAGGGGCCGAAAAAACCACAGTCTCATGGGGCCGGACACTCAGGGTCAGGGAAAAATCCAATATATATCTGGTGATATCTTGGGTGCTATTATAGATAGCGCAATAAACCAAAGTGAGTTATCTGTAGGAGGCCCTGGCGCATGAATCTGTGCAGTGGGAACGACCTCGGACCACCAGGGGCCGAGAAAACCACCGTCCCGAGGGGCCGGACACTTAGGGTCAGGGAAAAATCCAATATATATCTGGTGATATATCGGGTGCTATTAGGGATAGCGAAATAAATCAACGTGCATTGTCTGCAGGAGGCCCTGGCGCATGAATCTGTGCAGCGGGAACGACCTCGGACCACCAGGGGCCGAGAAAACCACCGTCTCATGGGGTCCGAGACTCAGGGTCAGGGAAAAATCCAATATATATCTGGTGATATCTCGTGTGCTATTAGAGATAGCGGAATAAATCAAAGTGAATTATCTGCATGGGGCCCTGGCGCATGAATCTCTGCAGCGGGGTCTACCTCGGACCACGAGGGACCGAGAAGACCATCGACACATGGGGCCGGACTGTCAGGGTCAAGGAAAAATCCAATATATATCTGGTGATATCTCGGATGCTATTAAAGATAGCGCAATAAATCAAAGTGCATTGTCTGCAGGAGGCCCTAGCGCATGAATCTGTGCAGTGGGAACGTCCTGGGACCACCAGGGGCCGAGAAAACTACCGTCACATGGGGCCGGACACTCATTGTCAGGGGAAAATCCAATATATATATGGTGATATCTCGGGTGCTATTACAGATAGCACAATAAATCAAAGTGCATTGTCTGTAGCAGGCCCTGGCGCATGAATCTGTGCAGCGGGATCGACCTCGGACCACAAGGGTCCGAGAAAATCACCGTCTCATGGGGTCGGACTGGCAGGGTCAGGGAAAAATCCAATATATATCTGGTGATATCTCGGATGCTATTAAAGATAGCGCAATAAATCAAAGTGCATTGTCTGTACGAGGCCCTGGCGCATGAATCTGTGCAGCGGGAACGACCTCGGACCACCAGGGGCAGAGAAAACCGCAGTCTCATGGGGCCGGACACTCAGGGTCAGGGGAATATCCAATATATATCTGGTGATATCTCGGGTGCTATTGCAGATAGCGCAATAAATCAAAGTGCATTGTCTGTAGGAGGCACTGGCGAATGAATCTGTGCCCCAGGAACGACCTCGGACCACCAGTGGACCAGAAAATTACAGATATTCGGAATCCGTCACCCAAGGTCATGTAAAAATCCAGCATATATCTGTTGATATCTCGGGTGCTATTACAGATCGCGCAATAAACCAAAGTGAATTGCCTGCAGGAAGCCTTGGCGCATGAATCTGTTCAGCCGGATCGTCCTCGGACCACGAGGGACCGAGTAAACCATCGACACATGGGGCCGGACTGTCAGGGTCAAGGAAAAATCCAATATATATCTGGTGATATCTCGGGTGCTATTGAAGATAGCGCAATAAATCAAAGTGCATTGTCTGTAGGAGGCCCTGGCGCATGAATCTGTGCAGCGGGATCGACCTCGGACCACCAGGGGCCGAGGAAATCACCGTCTCATGGGGCCGGAAAGACAGGGTCAGGGAAAAATCCAATATATATCTGGTGATATCTCGTGTGCTATTAGAGATAGCGCAATAAATCAAAGTGCATTGTCTGCAGGAGGCCCTGGCGCATGAATCTGTGCAAGGGGAACGACCTCGGACCACCAGGGGCCGAGAAAACCACCGTCTCATGGGACCGGACACTCAGGGTAAGGGAAAAATCCAATATATATCTGGTGATATCTCGGGTGCTATTAGAGATAGCGCAATAAACGAAAGTGAATTATCTGCAGGAGGCCCTGGCGCATGGATCTGTTCAGCGGGAACGACCTCGGACCACCAGGGGCCGAGGAAACCACAGTCTCATTGGGCCGGACACTCAGGGTCAGGGGAAAATCCAATATATATCTGGTGATATCTCGGGTGCTATTAGAGATAGCGCAATAAACCAAAGTGAATTATCTGCAGGAGGCCCTGGCGCATGAATCTGTGCAACGGGAACGACCTCGGACCACCAGGAGCCGAGAAAACGACAGTCTCAAGGGGCCGGACAGTCAGGGTCAGGGGAAAATCCAATATATATCTGGTGATATCTCGGGTGCTATTACAGATAGCGCAATAAATCAAAGTGCATTGTATGTAGGAGGCCCTGGCGCATAAATGTGGCCAGCGGGAACGACCTCGCACCACCAGGGGCCGAGAAAACCACCGTCTCATGGGGCCGGACACTCAGGGTCAGGGGAAAATCCAATATTTATCTGGTGATATCTCGGGTGCTATTACAGATAGCGCAATAAATCATAGGGAATTATCTGCAGGAGGCCCTGGCGCATGAATCTGTGCAGCGGGAACGACCTCGGACCACCAGGGGCCGAGGAAACCACAGTCTCATGGGGCCGGACACTCAGGGTAAGGGAAAAATCCAATATATATCTGGTGATATCTCGGGTGCTATTAGAGATAGCGCAATAAACGAAAGTGAATTATCTGCAGGAGGCCCTGGCGCATGAATCTGTGCAGCGGGAACGACCTCGGACCACCAGGGGCCGAGGAAACCACAGTCTCATGGGGCAGGACACTCAGGGTCAGGGGAAAATCCAATATATATCTGGTGATATCTCGGGTGCTATTAGAGATAGCGCAATAAACCAAAGTGAATTATCTGCAGGAGGCCCTGGCGCATGAATCTGTGCAACGGGAACGACCTCGGACCACCAGGGGCCGAGAAAACCACCGTCCCGAGGGGCCGGACACTTAGGGTCAGTGAAAAATACAATATATATCTGGTGATATCTCGGGTGCTATTACATATAGCGCAATAAATCAAAGTGAATTATCTGCAGGAGGCCCTGGCGCATGAATCTGTGCAACGGGAACGACCTCGGACCACCAGGGGCCGAAAAAACCACCGTCTCATGGGGCCGGTCACTCAGGGTCAGGGGAAAATCCAATATTTATCTGGTGATATCTCGGGTGCTATTACAGATAGCGCAATAAATCAAAGTGCATTGTCTGTAGAAGGTCCTGGCGCACGAGTCTGTGCAGCGGGAACGACCTCGGACCACCAGGGGCCGAGACAACCACCGTCTCATGGGGCCGGACACTCTGGGTCAGGGAAAAATCCAATATATATCTGGTGATATCTCGGGTGCTATTACAGATAGCGCAATAAATCAAAGTGCATTGTCTGTAGGAGGCCCTGGCGCATGAATCTGTGCAGCGGGAACGACCTCGGACCACCAGGGGCCGAGAAAACCACCGTCCCGAGGGGCCGGACACTTAGGGTCAGTGATAAATCCAATATATATCTGGTGATATCTCGGGTGCTATTAGAGATAGAGCAATAAACCAAAGTGAATTATATGCAGGAGGCCCTGGCGCATGAATCTGTACAAGGGGAACGACCTCGGACCACCAGGGGCCGAGAAAACCACCGTCTCATGGGGCCGGACACTCAGGGTAAGGGAAAAATCCAATATATATCTGGTGATATCTCGGGTGCTATTACAGATAGCGCAATAAATCAAAGTGCATTGTATGTAGGAGGCCCGGGCGCATAAATGTGGCCAGCGGGAACGACCTCGCACCACCAGGGGCCGAGAAAACCACCGTCTCATGGGGCCGGACACTCAGGGTCAGGGGAAAATCCAATATTTATCTGGTGATATCTCGGGTGCTATTACAGATAGCGCAATAAATCAAAGTGCATTGTCTGTAGAAGGTCCTGGCGCACGAATCTGTGCAGCGGGAACGACCTCGGGCCACCAGGGGCCGAGACAACCACCGTCTCATGGGGCCGGACACTCTGGGTCAGGGAAAAATCCAATATATATCTGGTGATATCTCGGGTGCTATTACAGATAGCGCAATAAATCAAAGTGCATTGTCTGTAGGAGGCCCTGGCGCATGAATCTGTGCAGCGGGAACGACCTCGGACCACCAGGGGCCGAGAAAACCACCGTCCCGAGGGGCCGGACACTTAGGGTCAGTGAAAAATCCAATATATATCTGGTGATATCTCGGGTGCTATTACAGATAGCGCAATAAATCAAAGTGCATTGTCTGTAGGTGGCCCTGGCGCATGAATCTGGCCAGCGGGAACGACCTCGGACCACCAGCGGCCGAGAAAACCACCGTCTCATGGGGCCGGACACTCAGGGTCGGGGAAAAATCCAATATATATCTGGTGATATCTCGGGTGCTATTAGAGATAGCGCAATAAGCCAAAGGGAATTATCTGCAGGAGGCCCTGGCGCATGCATCTGTGCAGCGGGAACGACCTAGGACCACCAGGGGCCGAGAAAACCACCGTCCCGTGGGGCCGGACACTCAGGGTAAGGGAAAAATCCAATATATATCTGGTGATATCTTGGGTGCTATTACAGATAGCGCAATAAATCAAAGTGCATTGTCTGTAGGAGGCACTGGCGCATGACTCTGTGCAGCGGGAACGACCTCGGACAACCAGGGGCCGAGAAAACCACAGTCTCATGGGGCCGGACACTCAGGGTCAGGGGAAAATCCAATATATATCTGGCGACATCTCGGGTGCTACTAGAGATAGCGCAATAAACCACAGTGAATTATCTGCAGGAGGCCCTGGCGCATGAATCTGTGCAACGGGAACGACCTCGGACCACCAGGGGCCGAGAAAAACACAGTCTCATGGGGCCGGACACTCAGGGTCTGGGGAAAATCCAATATATATCTGGTGATATCTCGGGTGCTATTACAGATGGCGCAATAAATCAAAGTGCATTGTTTGTAGAAGGCCCTGGCGCATGAATCTGTGCAGCGGGAACGACCTCGGACCACCAGGAGCCGAGAAAACCACAGTCTCATGGGGCCGGACACTCAGGGTCAGGGCAAAATCCAATATATATCTGGAGATATCTCGGGTGCTATTAGAGATAGCGCAATAAACCAAAGTGAATTATCTGCAGGAGGCCCTGGCGCATGAATGTGTGCAGCGGGAACGACCTCGGACCACCAGGGGCCGAGAAAACCGCAGTCTCATGGGGCCGGACACTCAGGGTCAGGGAAAAATCCAATACATATCTGGTGATATCTCGGGCGCTATTAGAGATAGCGCAATAAACCAAATTGTATTATCTGCAGGAGGCCCTGGCGCATGAATCTGTGCAGCGGGAACGACCTCGGTCCACCAGGCGCCGAGAAAACCACCGTCTCATGGGGCTGGACACTCAGGGTGAGGGAAATATCCAATATATATCTGGTGATATCTCGGGTGCTATTACAGATAGCGCAATAAATCAAAGTGCATTGTCAGTAGGAGGCCGTGGCGCATGAATCTGGGCAGCGGGAACGACCTCGGACCACCAGGGGCCGAGAAGACCACCGTCTGATGGGGCCGGCCACTCAGGGTCAGGGGAAAATCCAATATATATCTGGTGATATCTCGGGTGCTATTAGAGATAGCGCAATAAGCCAAAGGGAATTATCTGCAGGAGGCCCTGGCGCATGAATGTGTGCAGCGGGAACGACCTCGGACCACCAGGGGCCGAGAAAACCACCGTCTCATGGGGCCGGACACTCTGGGTCATTGAAAAATCCAATATATATGTGGTGATATCTCGGGTGCTATTACAGATAGCGCAATAAATCAAAGTGCATTGTCTGTAGGAGGCCCTGGCGCATGAATCTGTGCAGCGGGAACGACCTCGGACCACCAGGGGCCGAGAAAACTACCGTCTCATGGGGCCGGACACTCAGGGTCAGGGAAAAATCCAATATATATCTGGTGATATCTCGGGTGCTATTATAGATAGCGCAATAAACCAAAGTGAGTTATCTGTAGGAGGCCCTGGCGCATGAATCTGTGCAGCGGGAACGACCTCGGTCCACCAGGGGCCGAGAAAACCACCGTCCCGAGGGGCCGGACACTTAGGGTCAGTGAAAAATCCAATATATATCTGGTGATATCTCGGGTGCTATTAGAGATAGCGCAATAAACCAAAGTGAATTATCTGCAGGAGGCCCTGGCGCATGAATCTGTGCAACGGGGACGACCTCGGACCACCAGGAGCCGAGAAAACCAGAGTCTCATGGGGCCGGACACTCAGGGTCAGGGCAAAATCCAATATATATCTGGTGATATCTCGGGTGCTATTAGAGATAGCGCAATAAACCAAAGTGAATTATCTGCAGGAGTCCCTGGCGCATGAATGTGTGCAGCGGGAACGACCTCGGACCACCAGGGGCCGAGAAAACCGCAGTCTCATGGGGCCGGACACTCAGGGTCAGGGAAAAATCCAATACATATCTGGTGATATCTCGGGCGCTATTAGAGATAGCGCAATAAACCAAAGTGAATTATCTGCAGGAGGCCCTGGCGCATGAATCTGTGCAGCGGGAACGACCTCGGTCCACCAGGGGCCGAGAAAACCACCGTCTCATGGGGCTGGACACTCAGGTTGAGGGAAATATCCAATATATATCTGGTGATATCTCGGGTGCTATTACAGATAGCGCAATAAATCAAAGTGCATTTTTAGTAGGAGGCCCTGGCGCATGAATCTGTGCAACGGGAACGACCTCGGACCACCAGGGGCCGAGGAGACCACCGTCTCATGGGGCCGGACACTCAGGGTCAGGGAAAAATCCAATATATATCTGGTGATATCTTGGGTGCTGTTAGAGATAGCGCAATAATCCAAAGTGAATTATCTGCAGGAGGCCCTGGCGCATGAATCTGTGCAGCGGGAACGACCTCGGACCCGTAGGGGCCGAGAAAATCACCGTCTCATGGGGCCGGACAGTCAGGGTCAGGGAAAAATCCTATATATATCTGGTGATATCTTGAGTGCTATTAGAGATAGCGCAATAAATCAAAGTGCATTGTCTGTAGGAGGCCCTGGCGCATGAATCTGTGCAACGGGGACGACCTCGGACCACCAGGAGCCGAGAAAACCACAGTCTCATGGTGCCGGACACTCAGGGTCAGTGAAAAATCCAATATATATCTGGTGATATCTCGGCTGCTATTACAGATAGCGCAATAAATCAAAGTGCATTGTCTGTAGAAGGCACTGGCGCATGAATCTGTGCAGCGGGAACGACCTCGGACCACCAGGGGCGAGACAACCACCGTCTCATGGGGCCGGACACTCAGGGTCAGGGAAAAATCCAATATATATCTGGTGATATCTCGGGTGCTATTACAGATAGCGCAATAAATCAAAGTGCATTACTTGTAGGAGGCCCTGGCGCATGAATCTGTGCAGCGGGAACGACCTCGGACCAGCAGGGGCCGAGAAAACCAGTCTCATGGGGCCGGACACTCAGGGTCAGGGGAAAATCCAATATATATCTGGTGATATCTCGGGTGCTATTAGAGATAGCGCAATAAACCAAAGTGAATTATCTGCAGGAGGCCCTGGCGCATGAATCTGTGCAACGGGGACGACCTCGGACCACCAGGAGCCGAGAAAACCACAGTCTCATGGGGCAGGACACTCAGGGTCAGGGCAAAATCCAATATATATCTGGTGATATCTCGGGTGCTATTAGAGATAGCGCAATAAACCAACGTGAATTATCTGCAGGAGGCCCTGGCGCATGAATGTGTGCAGCGGGAACGACCTCGGACCACCAGGGGCCGAGAAAACCGCAGTCTCATGGGGCCGGACACTCAGGGTCAGGGAAAAATCCAATACATATCTGGTGATATCTCGGGCGCTATTAGAGATAGCGCAATAAACCAAAGTGAATTATCGGGCAGGAGGCCCTGGCGCATGAATCTGTGCAGCGGGAACGACCTCGGACCACCAGGGGCCGAGAAAACTACCGACTCATGGGGCCGGACACTCAGGGTCAGGGAAAAATCCAATATATATCTGGTGATATCTCGGGAGCTATTAGAGATAGCGCAATAAGCCAAAGGGAATTATCTGCAGGAGGCCCTGGCGCATGAATCTGTGCAACGGGGACGACCTCGGACCACCAGGAGCCGAGAAAACCACAGTCCAATGGGGCCGGACACTCAGGGTCAGTGAAAAATCCAATATATATCTGGTGATATCTCGGCTGCTATTACAGATAGCGCAATAAATCAAAGTGCATTGTCTGTAGAAGGCACTGGCGCATGAATCTGTGCAGCGGGAACGACCTCGGACCACCAGGGACGAGACAACCACCGTCTCATGGGGCCGGACACTCAGGGTCAGGGAAAAATCCAATATATATCTGGTGATATCTCGGGTGCTATTACAGATAGCGCAATAAATCAAAGTGCATTACTTGTAGGAGGCCCTGGCGCATGAATCTGTGCAGCGGGAACGACCTGGGACCACCAGCGACGAGACAACCACCATCTCATGGGGCCGGACACTCAGGGTCAGGGAAAAATCCAATATATATCTGGTGATATCTCGGGTGCTATTACAGATAGCGCAATAAATCAAAGTGCATTACTTGTAGGAGGCCCTGGCGCATGAATCTGTGCAGCGGGAACGACCTCGGACGACCAGGGGCCGAGAAAACCACAGTCTCATGGGGCCGGACACTCAGGGTCAGGGGACAATCCAATATATACCTGGTGATATCTCGGGCGCTATTAGAGATAGCGCAATAAACCAAAGTGAATTATCTGCAGGAGGCCCTGGCGCATGTATCTGTGCAACGGGGACGACCTCGGACCACCAGGAGCCGAGAAAACCACAGTCTCATGGGGCCGGACACTCAGGGTCAGGGCAAAATCCAATATATATCTGGTGATATCTCGGGTGCTATTAGAGATAGCGCAATAAACCAAAGTGAATTATCTGCAGGAGGCCCTGGCGCATGAACCTGTGCAACGGGGACGACCTCGGACCACCAGGAGCCGAGAAAACCAGAGTCTCATGGGGCCGGACACTCAGGGTCAGGGCAAAATCCAATATATATCTGGTGATATCTCGGGTGCTATTAGAGATAGCGCAATAAACCAAAGTGAATTATCTGCAGGAGTCCCTGGCGCATGAATGTGTGCAGCGGGAACGACCTCGGACCACCAGGGGCCGAGAAAACCGCAGTCTCATGGGGCCGGACACTCAGGGTCAGGGAAAAATCCAATACATATCTGGTGATATCTCGGGCGCTATTAGAGATAGCGCAATAAACCAAAGTGAATTATCTGCAGGAGGCCCTGGCGCATGAATCTGTGCAGCGGGAACGACCTCGGTCCACCAGGGGCCGAGAAAACCACCGTCTCATGGGGCTGGACACTCAGGTTGAGGGAAATATCCAATATATATCTGGTGATATCTCGGGTGCTATTACAGATAGCGCAATAAATCAAAGTGCATTTTTAGTAGGAGGCCCTGGCGCATGAATCTGTGCAACGGGAACGACCTCGGACCACCAGGGGCCGAGGAGACCACCGTCTCATGGGGCCGGACACTCAGGGTCAGGGAAAAATCCAATATATATCTGGTGATATCTTGGGTGCTGTTAGAGATAGCGCAATAATCCAAAGTGAATTATCTGCAGGAGGCCCTGGCGCATGAATCTGTGCAGCGGGAACGACCTCGGACCCGTAGGGGCCGAGAAAATCACCGTCTCATGGGGCCGGACAGTCAGGGTCAGGGAAAAATCCTATATATATCTGGTGATATCTTGAGTGCTATTAGAGATAGCGCAATAAATCAAAGTGCATTGTCTGTAGGAGGCCCTGGCGCATGAATCTGTGCAACGGGGACGACCTCGGACCACCAGGAGCCGAGAAAACCACAGTCTCATGGTGCCGGACACTCAGGGTCAGTGAAAAATCCAATATATATCTGGTGATATCTCGGCTGCTATTACAGATAGCGCAATAAATCAAAGTGCATTGTCTGTAGAAGGCACTGGCGCATGAATCTGTGCAGCGGGAACGACCTCGGACCACCAGGGGCGAGACAACCACCGTCTCATGGGGCCGGACACTCAGGGTCAGGGAAAAATCCAATATATATCTGGTGATATCTCGGGTGCTATTACAGATAGCGCAATAAATCAAAGTGCATTACTTGTAGGAGGCCCTGGCGCATGAATCTGTGCAGCGGGAACGACCTCGGACCAGCAGGGGCCGAGAAAACCAGTCTCATGGGGCCGGACACTCAGGGTCAGGGGAAAATCCAATATATATCTGGTGATATCTCGGGTGCTATTAGAGATAGCGCAATAAACCAAAGTGAATTATCTGCAGGAGGCCCTGGCGCATGAATCTGTGCAACGGGGACGACCTCGGACCACCAGGAGCCGAGAAAACCACAGTCTCATGGGGCAGGACACTCAGGGTCAGGGCAAAATCCAATATATATCTGGTGATATCTCGGGTGCTATTAGAGATAGCGCAATAAACCAACGTGAATTATCTGCAGGAGGCCCTGGCGCATGAATGTGTGCAGCGGGAACGACCTCGGACCACCAGGGGCCAAGAAAACCGCAGTCTCATGGGGCCGGACACTCAGGGTCAGGGAAAAATCCAATACATATCTGGTGATATCTCGGGCGCTATTAGAGATAGCGCAATAAACCAAAGTGAATTATCGGGCAGGAGGCCCTGGCGCATGAATCTGTGCAGCGGGAACGACCTCGGACCACCAGGGGCCGAGAAAACTACCGACTCATGGGGCCGGACACTCAGGGCCAGGGAAAAATCCAATATATATCTGGTGATATCTCGGGAGCTATTAGAGATAGCGCAATAAGCCAAAGGGAATTATCTGCAGGAGGCCCTGGCGCATGAATCTGTGCAACGGGGACGACCTCGGACCACCAGGAGCCGAGAAAACCACAGTCCAATGGGGCCGGACACTCAGGGTCAGTGAAAAATCCAATATATATCTGGTGATATCTCGGCTGCTATTACAGATAGCGCAATAAATCAAAGTGCATTGTCTGTAGAAGGCACTGGCGCATGAATCTGTGCAGCGGGAACGACCTCGGACCACCAGGGACGAGACAACCACCGTCTCATGGGGCCGGACACTCAGGGTCAGGGAAAAATCCAATATATATCTGGTGATATCTCGGGTGCTATTACAGATAGCGCAATAAATCAAAGTGCATTACTTGTAGGAGGCCCTGGCGCATGAATCTGTGCAGCGGGAACGACCTGGGACCACCAGCGACGAGACAACCACCATCTCATGGGGCCGGACACTCAGGGTCAGGGAAAAATCCAATATATATCTGGTGATATCTCGGGTGCTATTACAGATAGCGCAATAAATCAAAGTGCATTACTTGTAGGAGGCCCTGGCGCATGAATCTGTGCAGCGGGAACGACCTCGGACGACCAGGGGCCGAGAAAACCACAGTCTCATGGGGCCGGACACTCAGGGTCAGGGGACAATCCAATATATACCTGGTGATATCTCGGGCGCTATTAGAGATAGCGCAATAAACCAAAGTGAATTATCTGCAGGAGGCCCTGGCGCATGTATCTGTGCAACGGGGACGACCTCGGACCACCAGGAGCCGAGAAAACCACAGTCTCATGGGGCCGGACACTCAGGGTCAGGGCAAAATCCAATATATATCTGGTGATATCTCGGGTGCTATTAGAGATAGCGCAATAAACCAAAGTGAATTATCTGCAGGAGGCCCTGGCGCATGAATCTGTGCAACGGGGACGACCTCGGACCACCAGGAGCCGAGAAAACCAGAGTCTCATGGGGCCGGACACTCAGGGTCAGGGCAAAATCCAATATATATCTGGTGATATCTCGGGTGCTATTAGAGATAGCGCAATAAACCAAAGTGAATTATCTGCAGGAGTCCCTGGCGCATGAATGTGTGCAGCGGGAACGACCTCGGACCACCAGGGGCCGAGAAAACCGCAGTCTCATGGGGCCGGACACTGAGGTTCAGGGAAAAATCCAATACATATCTGGTGATATCTCGGGTGCTATTACAGATAGCGCAATAAATCAAAGTGCATTTTTAGTAGGAGGCCCTGGCGCATGAATCTGTGCAACGGGAACGACCTCGGACCACCAGGGGCCGAGGAGACCACCGTCTCATGGGGCCGGACACTCAGGGTCAGGGCAAAATCCAATACATATCTGGTGATATCTCGGGTGCTATTAGAGATAGCGCAATAAACCAAAGTGAATTATCTGCAGGAGTCCCTGGCGCATGAATGTGTGCAGCGGGAACGACCTCGGACCACCAGGGGCCGAGAAAACCGCAGTCTCATGGGGCCGGACACTGAGGTTCAGGGAAAAATCCAATACATATCTGGTGATATCTCGGGTGCTATTACAGATAGCGCAATAAATCAAAGTGCATTTTTAGTAGGAGGCCCTGGCGCATGAATCTGTGCAACGGGAACGACCTCGGACCACCAGGGGCCGAGGAGACCACCGTCTCATGGGGCCGGACACTCAGGGTCAGGGAAAAATCCAATATATATCTGGTGATATCTTGGGTGCTGTTAGAGATAGCGCAATAAACCAAAGTGAATTATCTGCAGGAGGCCCGGGCGCATGAATCTGTGCAGCGGGAACGACCTCGGAACCGTAGGGGCCGAGAAAATCACCGTCTCATGGGGCCGGACAGTCAGGGTCAGGGAAAAATCCTATATATATCTGGTGATATCTTGAGTGCTATTAGAGGTAGCGCAATAAATCAAAGTGCATTGTCTGTAGGAGGCCCTGGCGCATGAATCTGTGCAACGGGGACGACCTCGGACCACCAGGAGCCGAGAAAACCACAGTCTCATGGTGCCGGACACTCAGGGTCAGTGAAAAATCCAATATATATCTGGTGATATCTCGGCTGCTATTACAGATAGCGCAATAAATCAAAGTGCATTGTCTGTAGAAGGCACTGGCGCATGAATCTGTGCAGCGGGAACGACCTCGGACCACCAGGGGCGAGACAACCACCGTCTCATGGGGCCGGACACTCAGGGTCAGGGAAAAATCCAATATATATCTGGTGATATCTCGGGTGCTATTACAGATAGCGCAATAAATCAAAGTGCATTACTTGTAGGAGGCCCTGGCGCATGAATCTGTGCAGCGGGAACGACCTCGGACCAGCAGGGGCCGAGAAAACCAGTCTCATGGGGCCGGACACTCAGGGTCAGGGGAAAATCCAATATATATCTGGTGATATCTCGGGTGCTATTAGAGATAGCGCAATAAACCAAAGTGAATTATCTGCAGGAGGCCCTGGCGCATGAATCTGTGCAACGGGGACGACCTCGGACCACCAGGAGCCGAGAAAACCACAGTCTCATGGGGCAGGACACTCAGGGTCAGGGCAAAATCCAATATATATCTGGTGATATCTCGGGTGCTATTAGAGATAGCGCAATAAACCAACGTGAATTATCTGCAGGAGGCCCTGGCGCATGAATGTGTGCAGCGGGAACGACCTCGGACCACCAGGGGCCGAGAAAACCGCAGTCTCATGGGGCCGGACACTCAGGGTCAGGGAAAAATCCAATACATATCTGGTGATATCTCGGGCGCTATTAGAGATAGCGCAATAAACCAAAGTGAATTATCGGGCAGGAGGCCCTGGCGCATGAATCTGTGCAGCGGGAACGACCTCGGACCACCAGGGGCCGAGAAAACTACCGACTCATGGGGCCGGACACTGAGGGTCAGGGAAAAATCCAATATATATCTGGTGATATCTCGGGAGCTATTAGAGATAGCGCAATTAGCCAAAGGGAATTATCTGCAGGAGGCCCTGGCGCATGAATCTGTGCAACGGGGACGACCTCGGACCACCAGGAGCCGAGAAAACCACAGTCCAATGGGGCCGGACACTCAGGGTCAGTGAAAAATCCAATATATATCTGGTGATATCTCGGCTGCTATTACAGATAGCGCAATAAATCAAAGTGCATTGTCTGTAGAAGGCACTGGCGCATGAATCTGTGCAGCGGGAACGACCTCGGACCACCAGGGACGAGACAACCACCGTCTCATGGGGCCGGACACTCAGGGTCAGGGAAAAATCCAATATATATCTGGTGATATCTCGGGTGCTATTACAGATAGCGCAATAAATCAAAGTGCATTACTTGTAGGAGGCCCTGGCGCATGAATCTGTGCAGCGGGAACGACCTCGGACCACCAGCGACGAGACAACCACCATCTCATGGGGCCGGACACTCAGGGTCAGGGAAAAATCCAATATATATCTGGTGATATCTCGGCTGCTATTACAGATAGCGCAATAAATCAAAGTGCATTGTCTGTAGAAGGCACTGGCGCATGAATCTGTGCAGCGGGAACGACCTCGGACCACCAGGGGCGAGACAACCACCCTCTCATGGGGCCGGACACTCAGGGTCAGGGAAAAATCCAATATATATCTGGTGATATCTCGGGTGCTATTACAGATAGCGCAATAAATCAAAGTGCATTACTTGTAGGAGGCCCTGGCGCATGAATCTGTGCAGCGGGAACGACCTCGGACCAGCAGGGGCCGAGAAAACCAGTCTCATGGGGCCGGACACTCAGGGTCAGGGGAAAATCCAATATATATCTGGTGATATCTCGGGTGCTATTAGAGATAGCGCAATAAACCAAAGTGAATTATCTGCAGGAGGCCCTGGCGCATGAATCTGTGCAACGGGGACGACCTCGGACCACCAGGAGCAGAGAAAACCACAGTCTCATGGGGCAGGACACTCAGGGTCAGGGCAAAATCCAATATATATCTGGTGATATCTCGGGTGCTATTAGAGATAGCGCAATAAACCAACGTGAATTATCTGCAGGAGGCCCTGGCGCATGAATGTGTGCAGCGGGAACGACCTCGGACCACCAGGGGCCGAGAAAACCGCAGTCTCATGGGGCCGGACACTCAGGGTCAGGGAAAAATCCAATACATATCTGGTGATATCTCGGGCGCTATTAGAGATAGCGCAATAAATCAAAGTGCATTGTCTGTAGGAGGCCCTGGCGCATGAATCTGTGCAGCGGGAACGACCTCGGACCACCAGGGGCCGAGAAAACAACCGTCTCATGGGGCCGGACACTCAGGGTCAGTGAAAAATCCAATATATATCTGGTGATATCTCGGCTGCTATTACAGATAGCGCAATAAATCAAAGTGCATTGTCTGTAGAAGGCACTGGCGCATGAATCTGTGCAGCGGGAACGACCTCGGACCACCAGGGACGAGACAACCACCGTCTCATGGGGCCGGACACTCAGGGTCAGGGAAAAATCCAATATATATCTGGTGATATCTCGGGTGCTATTACAGATAGCGCAATAAATCAAAGTGCATTACTTGTAGGAGGCCCTGGCGCATGAATCTGTGCAGCGGGAACGACCTCGGACCACCAGGGTCCGAGAAAACCGCAGTCTCATGGGGCCGGACACTCAAGGTCAGGGAAAAATCCAATACATATCTGGTGATATCTCGGGCGCTATTAGAGATAGCGCAATAAACCAAATTGAATTATCTGCAGGAGGCCCTGGCGCATGAATCTGTGCAGCGGGAACGACCTCGGTCCACCAGGCGCCGAGAAAACCACCGTCTCATGGGGCTGGACACTCGGGGTGACGGAAATATCCAATATATATCTGGTGATATCTCGGGTGCTATTACAGATAGCGCAATAAATCACAGTGCATTGTCAGTAGGAGGCCGTGGCGCATGAATCTGGGCAGCGGGAACGACCTCGGACCACCAGGGATCGAGAAGACCACCGTCTCATGGGGCCGGCCACTAAGTGTCAGGGGAAAATCCAATATATATCTGGTGATATCTCGGGTGCTATTAGAGATAGCGCAATAAGCCAAAGGGAATTATCTGCAGGAGGCCCTGGCGCATGAATGTGTGCAGCGGGAACGACCTCGGACCACCAGGGGCCGAGAAAACCACCGTCTCATGGGGCCGGACACTCTGGGACATTGAAAAATCCAATATATATGTGGTGATATCTCGGGTGCTATTACAGATAGCGCAATAAATCAAAGTGCATTGTCTGTAGGAGGCCCTGGCGCATGAATCTGTGCAGCGGGAACGACCTCGGACCACCAGGGGCCGAGAAAACTACCGTCTCATGGGGCCGGACACTCAGGGTCAGGGAAAAATGCAATATATATCTGGTGATATCTCGGGAGCTATTAGAGATAGCGCAATAAGCCAAAGGGAATTATCTGCAGGAGGCCCTGTCGCATGCATCTGTGCAGCGGGAACGACCTAGGACCACCAGGGGCCGTGAAAACCACCGTCTCATGGGGCCGGACACTCTGGGTAAGGGAAAAATCCAATATATATCTGGTGATATCTCGGGTGCTATTACAGATAGCGCAATAAATCAAAGTGCATTGTCTGTAGGAGGCCCTGGCGCATGAATCTGTGCAGCGGGAACGACCTCGGACCACCAGGGGCCGAGAAAACCACCGTCCCGAGGGGCCGGACACTTAGCGTCAGTGAAAAATCCAATATATACCTGGTGATATCTTGGGTGCTATTACAGATAGCGCAATAAATCAAAGTGAATTATCTGTAGGAGGCCCTGGCGCATGAATCTGTGCAACGGGAACGACCTCGGACCACCAGGGGCCGAAAAAACCACAGTCTCATGGGGCCGGACACTCAGGGCCAGGGAAAAATCCAATATATATCTGGTGATATCTTGGGTGCTGTTAGAGATAGCGCAATAAACCAAAGTGAATTATCTGCAGGAGGCCCTGGCGCATGAATCTGTGCAGCGGGAACGACCTCGGACCCGTAGGGGCCGAGAAAATCACCGTCTCATGGGGCCGGACAGTCAGGGTCAGGGAAAAATCCTATATATATCTGGTGATTTCTTGGGTGCTATTAGCGATAGCGCAATAAATCAAAGTGCATTGTCTGTAGGAGGCCCTGGCGCATGAATCTGTGCAGCGGGAACGACCTCGGACCATCAGGGGCCGAGAAAACCACAGTCTCATGGGGCAGGACACTCAGGGTCAGGGCAAAATCCAATATATATCTGGTGATATCTCGGGTGCTATTAGAGATAGCGCAATAAACCAAAGTGAATTATCTGCAGGAGGCCCTGGCGCATGAATCTGTGCAGCGGGAACGACCTCGGACCACCAGGGGCCGAGAAAACTACCGTCTCATGGGGCCGGACACTCAGGGTCAGGGAAAAATCCAATATATATCTGGTGATATCTCGGGAGCTATTAGAGATAGCGCAATAAGCCAAAGGGAATTATCTGTAGGAGGCCCTGGCGCATGCATCTGTGCAGCGGGAACGACCTAGGACCACCAGGGGCCGTGAAAACCACCGTCTCATGGGGCCGGACACTCCGGGTAAGGGAAAAATCCAATATATATCTGGTGATATCTCGGGTGCTATTACAGATAGCGCAATAAATCAAAGTGCATTGTCTGTAGGAGGCCCTGGCGCATGAATCTGTGCAGCGGGAACGACCTCGGACCACCAGGGGCCGAGAAAACCACCGTCCCGAGGGGCCGGACACTTAGCGTCAGTGAAAAATCCAATATATACTTGGTGTTATCTTGGGTGCTATCACAGATAGCGCAATAAATCAAAGTGAATTATCTGCAGGAGGCCCTGTCGCATGAATCTGTGCAACGGGAACGACCTCGGACCACCAGGGGCCGAAAAAACCACAGTCTCATGGGGCCGGACACTCAGGGCCAGGGAAAAATCCAATATATATCTGGTGATATCTTGGGTGCTGTTAGAGATAGCGCAATAAACCAAAGTGAATTATCTGCAGGAGGCCCTGGCGCATGAATCTGTGCAGCGGGAACGACCTCGGACCACCAGGGACGAGACAACCACCGTCTCATGGGGCCGGACACTCAGGGTCAGGGAAAAATCCAATATATATCTGGTGATATCTCGGGTGCTATTACAGATAGCGCAATAAATCAAAGTGCATTACTTGTAGGAGGCCCTGGCGCATGTATCTGTGCAGCGGGAACGACCTCGGACCACCAGCGACGAGACAACCACCATCTCATGGGGCCGGACACTCAGGGTCAGGGAAAAATCCAATATATATCTGGTGATATCTCGGGTGCTATTACAGATAGCGCAATAAATCAAAGTGCATTACTTGTAGGAGGCCCTGGCGCATGAATCTGTGCAGCGGGAACGACCTCGGACGACCAGGGGCCGAGAAAACCACAGTCTCATGGGGCCGGACACTCAGGGTCAGGGGACAATCCAATATATATCTGGTGATATATCGGGCGCTATTAGAGATAGCGCAATAAACCAAAGTGAATTATCTGCAGGAGGCCCTGCCGCATGAATCGGTGCAACGGGAACGACCTCGGACCAGCAGGGGCCGAGAAAACCAGTCTCATGGGGCCGGACACTCAGGGTCAGGGGAAAATCCAATATATATCTGGTGATATCTCGGGTGCTATTAGAGATAGCGCAATAAACCAAAGTGAATTATCTGCAGGAGGCCCTGGCGCATGAATCTGTGCAACGGGGACGACCTCGGACCACCAGGAGCAGAGAAAACCACAGTCTCATGGGGCAGGACACTCAGGGTCAGGGCAAAATCCAATATATATCTGGTGATATCTCGGGTGCTATTAGAGATAGCGCAATAAACCAACGTGAATTATCTGCAGGAGGCCCTGGCGCATGAATGTGTGCAGCGGGAACGACCTCGGACCACCAGGGGCCGAGAAAACCGCAGTCTCATGGGGCCGGACACTCAGGGTCAGGGAAAAATCCAATACATATCTGGTGATATCTCGGGCGCTATTAGAGATAGCGCAATAAATCAAAGTGCATTGTCTGTAGGAGGCCCTGGCGCATGAATCTGTGCAGCGGGAACGACCTCGGACCACCAGGGGCCGAGAAAACAACCGTCTCATGGGGCCGGACACTCAGGGTCAGTGAAAAATCCAATATATATCTGGTGATATCTCGGCTGCTATTACAGATAGCGCAATAAATCAAAGTGCATTGTCTGTAGAAGGCACTGGCGCATGAATCTGTGCAGCGGGAACGACCTCGGACCACCAGGGACGAGACAACCACCGTCTCATGGGGCCGGACACTCAGGGTCAGGGAAAAATCCAATATATATCTGGTGATATCTCGGGTGCTATTACAGATAGCGCAATAAATCAAAGTGCATTACTTGTAGGAGGCCCTGGCGCATGAATCTGTGCAGCGGGAACGACCTCGGACCACCAGGGTCCGAGAAAACCGCAGTCTCATGGGGCCGGACACTCAAGGTCAGGGAAAAATCCAATACATATCTGGTGATATCTCGGGCAATATTAGAGATAGCGCAATAAACCAAATTGAATTATCTGCAGGAGGCCCTGGCGCATGAATCTGTGCAGCGGGAACGACCTCGGTCCACCAGGCGCCGAGAAAACCACCGTCTCATGGGGCTGGACACTCGGGGTGACGGAAATATCCAATATATATCTGGTGATATCTCGGGTGCTATTACAGATAGCGCAATAAATCACAGTGCATTGTCAGTAGGAGGCCGTGGCGCATGAATCTGGGCAGCGGGAACGACCTCGGACCACCAGGGATCGAGAAGACCACCGTCTCATGGGGCCGGCCACTAAGTGTCAGGGGAAAATCCAATATATATCTGGTGATATCTCGGGTGCTATTAGAGATAGCGCAATAAGCCAAAGGGAATTATCTGCAGGAGGCCCTGGCGCATGAATGTGTGCAGCGGGAACGACCTCGGACCACCAGGGGCCGAGAAAACCACCGTCTCATGGGGCCGGACACTCTGGGACATTGAAAAATCCAATATATATGTGGTGATATCTCGGGTGCTATTACAGATAGCGCAATAAATCAAAGTGCATTGTCTGTAGGAGGCCCTGGCGCATGAATCTGTGCAGCGGGAACGACCTCGGACCACCAGGGGCCGAGAAAACTACCGTCTCATGGGGCCGGACACTCAGGGTCAGGGAAAAATGCAATATATATCTGGTGATATCTCGGGAGCTATTAGAGATAGCGCAATAAGCCAAAGGGAATTATCTGCAGGAGGCCCTGTCGCATGCATCTGTGCAGCGGGAACGACCTAGGACCACCAGGGGCCGTGAAAACCACCGTCTCATGGGGCCGGACACTCTGGGTAAGGGAAAAATCCAATATATATCTGGTGATATCTCGGGTGCTATTACAGATAGCGCAATAAATCAAAGTGCATTGTCTGTAGGAGGCCCTGGCGCATGAATCTGTGCAGCGGGAACGACCTCGGACCACCAGGGGCCGAGAAAACCACCGTCCCGAGGGGCCGGACACTTAGCGTCAGTGAAAAATCCAATATATACCTGGTGATATCTTGGGTGCTATTACAGATAGCGCAATAAATCAAAGTGAATTATCTGTAGGAGGCCCTGGCGCATGAATCTGTGCAACGGGAACGACCTCGGACCACCAGGGGCCGAAAAAACCACAGTCTCATGGGGCCGGACACTCAGGGCCAGGGAAAAATCCAATATATATCTGGTGATATCTTGGGTGCTGTTAGAGATAGCGCAATAAACCAAAGTGAATTATCTGCAGGAGGCCCTGGCGCATGAATCTGTGCAGCGGGAACGACCTCGGACCCGTAGGGGCCGAGAAAATCACCGTCTCATGGGGCCGGACAGTCAGGGTCAGGGAAAAATCCTATATATATCTGGTGATTTCTTGGGTGCTATTAGCGATAGCGCAATAAATCAAAGTGCATTGTCTGTAGGAGGCCCTGGCGCATGAATCTGTGCAGCGGGAACGACCTCGGACCATCAGGGGCCGAGAAAACCACAGTCTCATGGGGCAGGACACTCAGGGTCAGGGCAAAATCCAATATATATCTGGTGATATCTCGGGTGCTATTAGAGATAGCGCAATAAACCAAAGTGAATTATCTGCAGGAGGCCCTGGCGCATGAATCTGTGCAGCGGGAACGACCTCGGACCACCAGGGGCCGAGAAAACTACCGTCTCATGGGGCCGGACACTCAGGGTCAGGGAAAAATCCAATATATATCTGGTGATATCTCGGGAGCTATTAGAGATAGCGCAATAAGCCAAAGGGAATTATCTGTAGGAGGCCCTGGCGCATGCATCTGTGCAGCGGGAACGACCTAGGACCACCAGGGGCCGTGAAAACCACCGTCTCATGGGGCCGGACACTCCGCGTAAGGGAAAAATCCAATATATATCTGGTGATATCTCGGGTGCTATTACAGATAGCGCAATAAATCAAAGTGCATTGTCTGTAGGAGGCCCTGGCGCATGAATCTGTGCAGCGGGAACGACCTCGGACCACCAGGGGCCGAGAAAACCACCGTCCCGAGGGGCCGGACACTTAGCGTCAGTGAAAAATCCAATATATACCTGGTGTTATCTTGGGTGCTATCACAGATAGCGCAATAAATCAAAGTGAATTATCTGCAGGAGGCCCTGTCGCATGAATCTGTGCAACGGGAACGACCTCGGACCACCAGGGGCCGAAAAAACCACAGTCTCATGGGGCCGGACACTCAGGGCCAGGGAAAAATCCAATATATATCTGGTGATATCTTGGGTGCTGTTAGAGATAGCGCAATAAACCAAAGTGAATTATCTGCAGGAGGCCCTGGCGCATGAATCTGTGCAGCGGGAACGACCTCGGACCACCAGGGACGAGACAACCACCGTCTCATGGGGCCGGACACTCAGGGTCAGGGAAAAATCCAATATATATCTGGTGATATCTCGGGTGCTATTACAGATAGCGCAATAAATCAAAGTGCATTACTTGTAGGAGGCCCTGGCGCATGTATCTGTGCAGCGGGAACGACCTCGGACCACCAGCGACGAGACAACCACCATCTCATGGGGCCGGACACTCAGGGTCAGGGAAAAATCCAATATATATCTGGTGATATCTCGGGTGCTATTACAGATAGCGCAATAAATCAAAGTGCATTACTTGTAGGAGGCCCTGGCGCATGAATCTGTGCAGCGGGAACGACCTCGGACGACCAGGGGCCGAGAAAACCACAGTCTCATGGGGCCGGACACTCAGGGTCAGGGGACAATCCAATATATATCTGGTGATATATCGGGCGCTATTAGAGATAGCGCAATAAACCAAAGTGAATTATCTGCAGGAGGCCCTGCCGCATGAATCGGTGCAACGGGAACGACCTCGGACCACCAGGGGCCGAGAAAACCACAGTCTCATGGGGCCGGACACTCAGGGTCAGTGAAAAATCCAATATATATCTGGTGATATCTCGGGTGCTATTAGTGATAGCGCAATAAACCAAAGTGAATTATCTGCAGGAGGCCCTGGCGCATGAATCTGTGCAACGGGGACGACCTCGGACCACCAGGAGCCGAGAAAACCACAGTCTCATGGGGCCGGACACTCAGGGTCAGGGCAAAATCCAATATATATCTGGTGATATCTCGTTTGCTATTAGAGATAGCGCAATAAACCAAAGTGAATTATCTGCAGGAGGCCCTGGCGCATGAATCTGTGCAACGGGGACGACCTCGGACCACCAGGAGCCGAGAAAACTAGAGTCTCATGGGGCCGGCCACTCAGGGTCAGGGCAAAATCCAATATATATCTGGTGATATCTCGGGTGCTATTAGAGATAGCGCAATAAACCAAAGTGAATTATCTGCAGGAGTCCCTGGCGCATGAATGTGTGCAGCGGGAACGACCTCGGACCACCAGGGGCCGAGAAAACCGCAGTCTCATGGGGCCGGACACTCAGGGTCAGGGAAAAATCCAATACATATCTGGTGATATCTCGGGCGCTATTAGAGATAGCGCAATAAACCAAAGTGAATTATCTGCAGGAGGCCCTGGCGCATGAATCTGTGCAGCGGGAACGACCTCGGTCCACCAGGGGCCGAGAAAACCACCGTCTCATGGGGCTGGACACTCAGGTTGAGGGAAATATCCAATATATATCTGGTGATATCTCGGGTGCTATTACAGATAGCGCAATAAATCAAAGTGCATTTTTAGTAGGAGGCCCTGGCGCATGAATCTGTGCAACGGGAACGACCTCGGACCACCAGGGGCCGAGGAGACCACCGTCTCATGGGGCCGGACACTCAGGGTCAGGGAAAAATCCAATATATATCTGGTGATATCTTGGGTGCTGTTAGAGATAGCGCAATAAACCAAAGTGAATTATCTGCAGGAGGCCCTGGCGCATGAATCTGTGCAGCGGGAACGACCTCGGACCCGTAGGGGCCGAGAAAATCA
This sequence comes from Nomia melanderi, assembly GCF_051020985.1. Lineage (NCBI taxonomy): Eukaryota > Metazoa > Arthropoda > Insecta > Hymenoptera > Halictidae > Nomia > Nomia melanderi. The sequence continues at coordinate 674,987 of NW_027475149.1, read as the reverse complement.
CCGTCTCATGGGGCCGGACAGTCAGGGTCAGGGAAAAATCCTATATATATCTGGTGATATCTTGAGTGCTATTAGAGATAGCGCAATAAATCAAAGTGCATTGTCTGTAGGAGGCCCTGGCGCATGAATCTGTGCAACGGGGACGACCTCGGACCACCAGGAGCCGAGAAAACCACAGTCTCATGGGGCCGGACACTCAGGGTCAGTGAAAAATTCAATATATATCTGGTGATATCTCGGCTGCTATTACAGATAGCGCAATAAATCAAAGTGCATTACTTGTAGGAGGCCCTGGCGCATGAATCTGTGCAGCGGGAACGACCTCGGACCAGCAGGGGCCGAGAAAACCAGTCTCATGGGGCCGGACACTCAGGGTCAGGGGAAAATCCAATATATATCTGGTGATATCTCGGGTGCTATTAGAGATAGCGCAATAAACCAAAGTGAATTATCTGCAGGAGGCCCTGGCGCATGAATCTGTGCAACGGGGACGACCTCGGACCACCAGGAGCCGAGAAAACCACAGTCTCATGGGGCAGGACACTCAGGGTCAGGGCAAAATCCAATATATATCTGGTGATATCTCGGGTGCTATTAGAGATAGCGCAATAAACCAACGTGAATTATCTGCAGGAGGCCCTGGCGCATGAATGTGTGCAGCGGGAACGACCTCGGACCACCAGGGGCCGAGAAAACCGCAGTCTCATGGGGCCGGACACTCAGGGTCAGGGAAAAATCCAATACATATCTGGTGATATCTCGGGCGCTATTAGAGATAGCGCAATAAACCAAAGTGAATTATCGGGCAGGAGGCCCTGGCGCATGAATCTGTGCAGCGGGAACGACCTCGGACCACCAGGGGCCGAGAAAACTACCGACTCATGGGGCCGGACACTCAGGGTCAGGGAAAAATCCAATATATATCTGGTGATATCTCGGGAGCTGTTAGAGATAGCGCAATAAGCCAAAGGGAATTATCTGCAGGAGGGCCCTGGCGCATGAATCTGTGCAACGGGGACGACCTCGGACCACCAGGAGCCGAGAAAACCACAGTCCAATGGGGCCGGACACTCAGGGTCAGTGAAAAATCCAATATATATCTGGTGATATCTCGGCAGCTATTACAGATAGCGCAATAAATCAAAGTGCATTGTCTGTAGAAGGCACTGGCGCATGAATCTGTGCAGCGGGAACGACCTCGGACCACCAGGGACGAGACAACCACCGTCTCATGGGGCCGGACACTCAGGGTCAGGGAAAAATCCAATATATATCTGGTGATATCTCGGGTGCTATTACAGATAGCGCAATAAATCAAAGTGCATTACTTGTAGGAGGCCCTGGCTCATGAATCTGTGCAGCGGGAACGACCTGGGACCACCAGCGACGAGACAACCACCATCTCATGGGGCCGGACACTCAGGGTCAGGGGACAATCCAATATATACCTGGTGATATCTCGGGCGCTATTAGAGATAGCGCAATAAACCAAAGTGAATTATCTGCAGGAGGCCCTGGCGCATGTATCTGTGCAACGGGGACGACCTCGGACCACCAGGAGCCGAGAAAACCACAGTCTCATGGGGCCGGACACTCAGGGTCAGGGCAAAATCCAATATATATCTGGTGATATCTCGGGTGCTATTAGAGATAGCGCAATAAACCAAAGTGAATTATCTGCAGGAGGCCCTGGCGCATGAATCTGTGCAACGGGGACGACCTCGGACCACCAGGAGCCGAGAAAACCAGAGTCTCATTGGGCCGGACACTCAGGGTCAGGGCAAAATCCAATATATATCTGGTGATATCTCGGGTGCTATTAGAGATAGCGCAATAAACCAAAGTGAATTATCTGCAGGAGTCCCTGGCGCATGAATGTGTGCAGCGGGAACGACCTCGGACCACCAGGGGCCGAGAAAACCGCAGTCTCATGGGGCCGGACACTGAGGTTCAGGGAAAAATCCAATACATATCTGGTGATATCTCGGGTGCTATTACAGATAGCGCAATAAATCAAAGTGCATTTTTAGTAGGAGGCCCTGGCGCATGAATCTGTGCAACGGGAACGACCTCGGACCACCAGGGGCCGAGGAGACCACCGTCTCATGGGGCCGGACACTCAGGGTCAGGGCAAAATCCAATATATATCTGGTGATATCTCGGGTGCTATTAGAGATAGCGCAATAAACCAAAGTGAATTATCTGCAGGAGTCCCTGGCGCATGAATGTGTGCAGCGGGAACGACCTCGGACCACCAGGGGCCGAGAAAACCGCAGTCTCATGGGGCCGGACACTGAGGTTCAGGGAAAAATCCAATACATATCTGGTGATATCTCGGGTGCTATTACAGATAGCGCAATAAATCAAAGTGCATTTTTAGTAGGAGGCCCTGGCGCATGAATCTGTGCAACGGGAACGACCTCGGACCACCAGGGGCCGAGGAGACCACCGTCTCATGGGGCCGGACACTCAGGGTCAGGGAAAAATCCAATATATATCTGGTGATATCTTGGGTGCTGTTAGAGATAGCGCAATAAACCAAAGTGAATTATCTGCAGGAGGCCCTGGCGCATGAATCTGTGCAGCGGGAACGACCTCGGACCCGTAGGGGCCAAGAAAATCACCGTCTCATGGGGCCGGACAGTCAGGGTCAGGGAAAAATCCTATATATATCTGGTGATATCTTGAGTGCTATTAGAGATAGCGCAATAAATCAAAGTGCCTTGTCTGTAGGAGGCCCTGGCGCATGAATCTGTGCAACGGGGACGACCTCGGACCACCAGGAGCCGAGAAAACCACAGTCTCATGGGGCCGGACACTCAGGGTCAGTGAAAAATCCAATATATATCTGGTGATATCTCGGCTGCTATTACAGATAGCGCAATAAATCAAAGTGCATTGTCTGTAGAAGGCACTGGCGCATGAATCTGTGCAGCGGGAACGACCTCGGACCACCAGGGGCCGAGAAAACCACAGTCTCATGGCGCCGACCACTCAGGGTCTGGGGAAAATCCAATATATATCTGGTGATATCTCGGGTCCTATTACAGATGGCGAAATAAATCAAAGTGAATTATCTGCAGGAGGACCAGGCGCATGAATCTGTGCAGCGGGAACGACCTCGGTCCACCAGGGGCCGAGAAAACCACCGTCTGATGGGGCTGGACACTCAGGGTGAGGGAAATATCCAATATATATCTGGTGATATCTCGGGTGCTATTACAGATAGCGCAATAAATCAAAGCGCATTGTCTGTAGGAGGCCCTGCCGCATGAATCTGTGCAGCGGGAATGACCTCGGACCACCAGGGCCCGAGAAAACCACCGTCTCATGGGGCCGGACACTCAGGGTCAGGGAAAAATCCAATATATATCTGGTGATATCTCGGGTGCTATTAGAGATAGCGCAATAAACCAAGTGATTTATCTGAAGGAGGCCCTGGCGCCTGAATCTGTGCAGCGGGAACGACCTCGGACCACCAGGGTCCGAAAAAACCACAGTCTCATGGGGCCGGACACTCAGGGTCAGGGGAAAATCCAATATATATCTGGTGATATCTCGGGTGCTATTAGATACAGCGCAATAAGCCAAAGTGAATTATCTGCAGGAGGCCCTGGCGCATGAATCTGTGCAACGGGAACGACCTCGGACCACCAGGGGCCGAGAAAACCGCTGTCTCATGGGGCTGGACACTCAGGGTGAGGGAAATATCCAATATATATCTGGTGATATCTCGGGTGCTATTACAGATAGCGCAATAAATCAAAGTGCATTGTCTGCAGGAGGACCAGGCGCATGAATCTGTGCAGCGGGAACGACCTCGGTCCACCAGGGGCCGAGAAAACCACCGTCTGATGGGGCTGGACACTCAGGGTGAGGGAAATATCCAATATATATCTGGTGATATCTCGGGTGCTATTACAGATAGCGCAATAAATCAAAGCGCATTGTCTGTAGGAGGCCCTGGTGCATGAATCTGTGCAGCGGGAACGACCTCGGACCACCAGGGGCCGAGAAAACCACCGTCTCATGGGGCCGGACACTCAGGGTCAGGGTAAAATCCAATATATATCTGGTGATATTTCGGGTGCTATTAGAGATAGCGCAATAAATCAAAGTGAATTATCTGCAGGAGGACCAGGCGCATGAATCTGTGCAGCGGGAACGACCTCGGTCCACCAGGGGCCGAGAAAACCACCGTCTGATGGGGCTGGACACTCAGGGTGAGGGAAATATCCAATATATATCTGGTGATATCTCGGGTGCTATTACAGATAGCGCAATAAATCAAAGTGCATTGTCTGTAGGAGGCCCTGGCGCATGATTCTGTGAAGCGGGAACGACCTCGGACCACCAGGGGCCGAGAAAACCACCGTCTCATGGGGCCGGACACTCAGGGTCAGGGAAAAATCCAATATATATGTGGTGATATCTCGGGTGCTATTACAGATAGCGCAATAAATCAAAGTGCATTGTCTGTAGGAGGCCCTGTCGCATGAATCTGTGCAGCGGGAACCACCTCGGACCACCAGGGGCCGAGAAAACTACAGTCTCATGCGCCCGGACACTCAGGGTCTGGGGAAAATCCAATATATATATGGTGATATCTCGGGTCCTATTACAGATAGGGAAATAAATCAAAGTGAATTATCTGCAGGAGGCCCTGGCGCATGAATCTGTGCAGCGGGAACGACCTCGGTCCACCAGGGGCCGAGAAAACCACCGTCTCATGGGGCTGGACACTCAGGGTGAGGGATATATCCAATATATATCTGGTGATATCTCGGGTGCTATTACAGATAGCGCAATAAATCAAAGTGCATTGTCTGTAGGAGGCCCTGGCGCATGAATCTGTGCAGCGGGAACGACCTCGGACCACCAGGGTCCGAAAAAACCACAGTCGCATGGGGCCGGACACTCAGGGTCAGGGGAAAATCCAATATATATCTGGTGATATCTCGGGTGCTATTAGATACAGCGCAATAAACCAAAGTGAATTATCTGCAGGAGGCCCTGGCGCATGAATATGGGAAGCGGGAACGACCTCGGTCCACCAGGGGCCGAGAAAACCACAGTCTCATGTGGCTGGACACTCAGGGTGAGGGAAATATCGAATATATATCTGGTGATATCTCGGGTGCTATTACAGATAGCGCAATAAATCAAAGTGCATTGTCTGTAGGAGGCCCTGGCGCATGAATCTGTGCAACGGGAACGACCTCGGACCACCAGGGGCCGAAAAAACCACAGTCTCATGGGGCCGGACACTGAGGGTCAGGGATAAATCCAATATATATCTGGTGATATCTTGGGTGCTATTAGAGATAGCGCAATAAATCAAAGTGCATTGTCTGTAGGAGGCCCTGGCGCATGAATCTGTGCAGCGGGAACTACCTCGGACCACCAGGTGCCGAGAAAACCACAGTCTCATGGGGCCGAACACTCAGGGTCAGGGAAAAATCCAATACATATATGGTGATATCTCGGGTGCTATTACAGATAGCGCAATAAATCAAAGTGCATTGTCTGTAGGAGGCCCTGGCGCACGAATCTGTGCAGCGGGAACGACCTCGGACCACCAGGGGCCGAGAAAACCACCGTCTCATGGGGCTGGACACTCAGGGTGAGGGAAATATCCAATATATATCTGGTGATATTTCGGGTGCTATTACAGATAGCGCAATAAATCAAAGTGCATTGTCAGTAGGAGGCCGTGGCGCATGAATCTGGGCAGCGGGAACGACCTCGGACCACCAGGGGCCGAGAAAACCACCGTCTCATGGGGCCGGACACTCAGGGTCAGGGGAAAACCCAATATATATCTGGTGATATCTCGGGTGCTATTACAGATAGCGCAATAAATCAAAGTGCATTGTCTGTAGGAGGCCCTGGCGCATGTATCTGTGCAGCGGGAACGACCTCGGACCACCAGGGGCCGAGAAAACCACAGTCTCATGGCGCCGACCACTCAGGGTCTGGGGAAAATCCAATATATATCTGGTGATATCTCGGGTCCTATTACAGATGGCGAAATAAATCAAAGTGAATTATCTGCAGGAGGACCAGGCGCATGAATCTGTGCAGCGGGAACGACCTCGGTCCACCAGGGGCCGAGAAAACCACCGTCTGATGGGGCTGGACACTCAGGGTGAGGGAAATATCCAATATATATCTGGTGATATCTCGGGTGCTATTACAGATAGCGCAATAAATCAAAGTGCATTGTCTGTAGGAGGCCCTGGCGCACGAATCTGTACAGCGGGAACGACCTCGGACCACCAGGGGCCGAGAAAACCACCGTCTCATGGGGCCGGACACTCAGGGTCAGTGAAAAATTCAATATATATCTGGTGATATCTCGGGTGCTATTACAGATAGCGCAATAAATCAAAGTGCATTGTCTGTAGGAGGCCCTGGCGCATGAATCTGTGCAGCGGGTACGACCTCGGACCACCAGGGGCCGAGAAAACCACAGTCTCATGGGGCCGGACACTCAGGGTCAGGGGAAAATCCAATATATATCTGGTGATATCTCGGGTGCTATTAGATACAGCGCAATAAGCCAAAGTGAATTATCTGCAGGAGGCCCTGGCGCATGAATCTGTGCAACGGGAACGACCTCGGACCACCAGGGGCCGAGAAAACCGCAGTCTCATGGGGCTGGACACTCAGGGTGAGGGAAATATCCAATATATATCTGGTGATATCTCGGGTGCTATTACAGATAGCGCAATAAATCAAAGTGCATTGTCTGCAGGAGGCCCTGGCGCATGAATATGGGAAGCGGGAACGACCTCGGTCCACCAGGGGCCGAGAAAACTACAGTCTCATGGGGACGGACACTCAGGGTCTGGGGAAAATCCAATATATATCTGGTGATATCTCGGTTCCTATTACAGATAGCGAAATAAACCAAAGCGAATTATCTGCAGGAGGCCCTGGCGCATGAACCTGTGCAGCGGGAACGACCTCGGTCCACCAGGGGCCGAGAAAACCACCGTCTCATGGGGCTGGACACTCAGGGTGAGGGAAATATCCTATATATATCTGGTGATATCTCGGGTGCTATTACAGATAGCGCGATAAATCAAAGTGAATTATCTGCAGGAGGCCCTGGCGCATGAATCTGTGCAGCGGGAACGACCTCGGTCCACCAGGGCCGAGAAAACCACCGTCTCATGTGGCTGGACACTCAGGGTGAGGGAAATATCCAATATATATCTGGTGATATCTCGGGTGCTATTACAGATAGCGCAATAAATCAAAGTGCATTGTCTGTAGGAGGCCCTGGCGCATGAATCTGTGCAACGGGAACGACCTCGGACCACCAGGGGCCGAAAAAACCACAGTCTCATGGGGCCGGACACTGAGGGTCAGGGATAAATCCAATATATATCTGGTGATATCTTGGGTGCTGTTAGAGATAGCGCAATAAACCGAAGTGAATTATCTGCAGGAGGTCCTGGCGCATGAATCTGTGCAACGGGAACGACCTCGGACCACCAGGAGCCGAGAAAATCACCGTCTCATGGGGCCAGACAGTCAGGGTCAGGGAAAAATCCTATATATATCTGGTGATATCTTGGGTGCTATTAGAGATAGCGCAATAAATCAAAGTGCATTGTCTGTAGGAGGCCCTGGCGCATGAATCTGTGCAGCGGGAACTACCTCGGACCACCAGGGGCCGAGAAAACCACAGTCTCATGGGGCCGAACACTCAGGGTCAGGGAAAAATCCAATACATATCTGGTGATATCTCGGGTGCTATTACAGATAGCGCAATAAATCAAAGTGCATTGTCTGTAGGAGGCCCTGGCGCACGAATCTGTGCAGCGGGAACGACCTCGGACCACCAGGGGCCGAGAAAACCACCGTCTCATGGGGCTGGACACTCAGGGTGAGGGAAATATCCAATATATATCTGGTGATATTTCGGGTGCTATTACAGATAGCGCAATAAATCAAAGTGCATTGTCAGTAGGAGGCCGTGGCGCATGAATCTGGGCAGCGGGAACGACCTCGGACCACCAGGGGCCGAGAAAACCACCGTCTCATGGGGCCGGACACTCAGGGTCAGGGGAAAACCCAATATATATCTGGTGATATCTCGGGTGCTATTACAGATAGCGCAATAAATCAAAGTGCATTGTCTGTAGGAGGCCCTGGCGCATGTATCTGTGCAGCGGGAACGACCTCGGACCACCAGGGGCCGAGAAAACCACAGTCTCATGGCGCCGACCACTCAGGGTCTGGGGAAAATCCAATATATATCTGGTGATATCTCGGGTCCTATTACAGATGGCGAAATAAATCAAAGTGAATTATCTGCAGGAGGACCAGGCGCATGAATCTGTGCAGCGGGAACGACCTCGGTCCACCAGGGGCCGAGAAAACCACCGTCTGATGGGGCTGGACACTCAGGGTGAGGGAAATATCCAATATATATCTGGTGATATCTCGGGTGCTATTACAGATAGCGCAATAAATCAAAGTGCATTGTCTGTAGGAGGCCCTGGCGCACGAATCTGTACAGCGGGAACGACCTCGGACCACCAGGGGCCGAGAAAACCACCGTCTCATGGGGCCGGACACTCAGGGTCAGTGAAAAATTCAATATATATCTGGTGATATCTCGGGTGCTATTACAGATAGCGCAATAAATCAAAGTGCATTGTCTGTAGGAGGCCCTGGCGCATGAATCTGTGCAGCGGGTACGACCTCGGACCACCAGGGGCCGAGAAAACCACAGTCTCATGGGGCCGGACACTCAGGGTCAGGGGAAAATCCAATATATATCTGGTGATATCTCGGGTCCTATTACAGATGGCGAAATAAATCAAAGTGAATTATCTGCAGGAGGACCAGGCGCATGAATCTGTGCAGCGGGAACGACCTCGGTCCACCAGGGGCCGAGAAAACCACCGTCTGATGGGGCTGGACACTCAGGGTGAGGGAAATATCCAATATATATCTGGTGATATCTCGGGTGCTATTACAGATAGCGCAATAAATCAAAGTGCATTGTCTGTAGGAGGCCCTGGCGCATGAATCTGTGCAGCGGGAATGACCTCGGACCACCAGGGGCCGAGAAAACCACCGTCTCATGGGGCCGGACACACAGGGTCAGGGAAAAATCCAATATATATCTGGTGATATCTCGGGTGCTATTAGAGATAGCGCAATAAACCAAGTGATTTATCTGCAGGAGGCCCTGGCGCCTGAATCTGTGCAGCGGGAACGACCTCGGACCACCAGGGTCCGAGAAAACCACAGTCTCATGGGGCCGGACACTCAGGGTCAGGGGAAAATCCAATATATATCTGGTGATATCTCGGGTGCTATTAGATACAGCGCAATAAGCCAAAGTGAATTATCTGCAGGAGGCCCTGGCGCATGAATCTGTGCAACGGGAACGACCTCGGACCACCAGGGGCCGAGAAAACCGCAGTCTCATGGGGCTGGACACTCAGGGTGAGGGAAATATCCAATATATATCTGGTGATATCTCGGGTGCTATTACAGATAGCGCAATAAATCAAAGTGCATTGTCTGTAGGAGTCCCTGGCGCATGAATCTGTGCAGCGGGAACGACCTCGGACCACCAGGGGCCGAGAAAACTACAGTCTCATGCGGCCGGACACTCAGGGTCTGGGGAAAATCCAATATATATCTGGTGATATCTCGGGTCCTATTACAGATAGCGCAATAAATCCAAGTGCATTGTCTGTGGGAGGCCCTGGTGCATGAATCTGTGCAGCGGGAACGACCTCGGACCACCAGGGGCCGAGAAAACCACCGTCTCATGGGGCCGGACACTCAGGGTCAAGGTAAAATCCAATATATATCTGGTGATATTTCGGGTGCTATTAGAGATAGCGCAATAAACGAAAGTGAATTATCTGCAGGAGGCCCTGGCGCATGAATCAGTGCAGCGGGAACGACCTCGGACCACCAGGGGCCGAGAAAACCACCGTCTCATGGGGCTGGACACTCAGGGTGAGGGAAATATCCAATATATATCTGGTGATATCTCGGGTGCTATTAGAGATAGCGCAATAAACCAAGTGAGTTATCTGCAGGAGGCCCTGGCGCCTGAATCTGTGCAGCGGGAACGACCTCGGACCACCAGGGTCCGAAAAAACCACAGTCGCATGGGGCCGGACACTCAGGGTCAGGGGAAAATCCAATATATATCTGGTGATATCTCGGGTGCTATTAGATACAGCGCAATAAACCAAAGTGAATTATCTGCAGGAGGCCCTGGCGCATGAATCTGTGCAGCGGGAACGACCTCGGACCACCAGGGGCCGAGAAGACCACCGTCTCATGGTTCCGGCCACTCAGGGTCAGGGGAAAATCCAATATATATCTGGTGATATCTCGGGTGCTATTAGAGATAGCGCAATAAGCCAAAGGGAATTATCTGCAGGAGGCCCTGGCGCATGCATCTGTGCAGCGGGAACGACCTAGGACCACCAGGGGCCGAGAAAACCACCGTCTCATGGGGCCGGACACTCAGGGTAAGGGAAAAATCCAATATATATCTGGTGATATCTCGGGTGCTATTATAGATAGCGCAATAAACCAAAGTGAGTTATCTGTAGGAGGCCCTGGCGCATGAATCTGTGCAGCGGGAACTACCTCGGACCACCAGGGGCTGAGAAAACCACCGTCCCGAGGGGCCGGACACTTAGGGTCAGGGAAAAATCCCGTATATATCTGGTGATATCTTGGGTGCTGTTAGAGATAGCGCAATAAACCAAAGTGGATTGTCTGCAGGAAGCCCTGGCGCATGATTCTGTGCAGCGGGAGCGACCTCGGACCAGCAGGGGCCGAGAAAATCACCGTCTCATGGGGCCGGACTGTAAGGGTCCGGGAAAAACCCAATATATATCTGGTGATATCTCGGGTGCTATTACAGATAGCGCAATAAATCAAAGTGCATTGTCTGTAGGAGTCCCTGGCGCATGAATCTGTGCAGCGGGAACGACCTCGGACCACCAGGGGCCGAGAAAACTACAGTCTCATGCGGCCGGACACTCAGGGTCTGGGGAAAATCCAATATATATCTGGTGATATCTCGGGTCCTATTACAGATAGCGAAATAAATCTAAGTGCATTGTCTGTGGGAGGCCCTGGTGCATGAATCTGTGCAGCGGGAACGACCTCGGACCACCAGGGGCCGAGAAAACCACCGTCTCATGGGGCCGGACACTCAGGGTCAGGGTAAAATCCAATATATATCTGGTGATATTTCGGGTGCTATTAGAGATAGCGCAATAAACCAAAGTGAGTTATCTGTAGGAGGCCCTGGCGCATGAATCTGTGCAGCGGGAACTACCTCGGACCACCAGGGGCTGAGAAAACCACCGTCTCATGGGGCCGGACACTCAGGGTCGGGGAAAAATCCAACATATATCTGGTGATATCTCGGGTGCTATTACAGATAGCGCAATAAATCAAAGTGCATTGTCTGTAGGAGGCCCTGGCGCATGAATCTGTGCAGCCGTATCGACCTCGGACCACCAGGGGCCGAGAAAACCACCGTCTCATGGGGCCGGACACTCAGGGTCAGTGGAAAATCCAATATATATCTGGTGATATCTCGGGTGCTATTAGAGATAGCGCAATAAACGAAAGTGAATTATCTGCAGGAGGCCCTGGCGCATGAATCTGTGCAGCGGGAACGACCTCGGACCACCAGGGGCCGAGAAAACCACCGTCTCATGGGGCCGGACACTCAGGGTCAGGGAAAAATACAATATATATCTGGTGATATCTCGGGTGCTATTAGAGATAGCGCAATAAACCAAGTGAGTTATCTGCAGGAGGTCCTGGCGCCTGAATCTGGGAAGCGGGAAGGTCCTCGGACCACCAGGTGCCGAGAAAACCACCGTCTCATGGGGCCGGACACCCAGAGTCAGTGGAAAATCCAATATATATCTGTAGATATCTCGGGTGCTATTAGAGATAGCGCAATAAACCAATGTGAATTATCTGCAGGAGGCCCTAACGCATGAATATGTGCAGCGGGAACGACCTCGGTCCACCAGGGGCCGAGAAAACCACCGTCTCATGGGGCTGGACACTCAGGGTGAGGGAAATATCCAATATATATCTGGTGATATCTCGGGTGCTATTACAGATAGCGCAATAAATCAAAGTGCATTGTCTGTAGGAGGCCGTGGCGCATGAATCTGGGCAGCGGGAACGACCTCGGACCACCAGGGGCCGAGAAGACCACCGTCTCATGGGGCCGGCCACTCAGGGTCAGGGGAAAATCCAATATATATCTGGTGATATCTCGGGTGCTATTAGAGATAGCGCAATAAGCCAAAGGGAATTATCTGCAGGAGGCCCTGGCGCATGCATCTGTGCAGCGGGAACGACCTAGGACCACCAGGGGCCGAGAAAACCAACGTCTCATGGGGCCGGACACTCAGGGTCAGGGGTAAATCCAATATATATCTGGTGATATCTCGGGTGCTATTACAGATAGCGCAATAAATCAAAGTGCGTTGTCTGTAGGAGGCCCTGGCGCATGAATCTGTGCAGCGGGAACGACCTCGGACCACCAGGGGCCGAGAAAACCACCGTCTCATGGGGCCGGACACTCAGGGTCAGGGAAAAATCCAATATATATGTGGTGATATCTCGGGTGCTATTACACATAGCGCAATAAATCAAAGTGCATTGTCTGTAGGAGGCCCTGTCGCATGAATCTGTGCAGCGGGAACCACCTCGGACCACCAGGGGCCGAGAAAACTACAGTCTCATGCGGCCGGACACTCAGGGTCTGGGGAAAATCCAATATATATATGGTGATATCTCGGGTCCTATTACAGATAGGGAAATAAATCAAAGTGAATTATCTGCAGGAGGCCCTGGCGCATGAATCTGTGCAGCGGGAACGACCTCGGTCCACCAGGGGCCGAGAAAACCACCGTCTCATGGGGCTGAACACTCAGGGTGAGGGATATATCCAATATATATCTGGTGATATCTCGGGTGCTATTACAGATAGCGCAATAAATCAAAGTGCATTGTCTGTAGGAGGCCCTGGCGCATGAATCTGTGCAGCCGGATCGACCTCGGACCACCAGGGGTCGAGAAAACTACCGTCTCATGGGGCCGGACACTCACAGCCAGGGACAAATCCAATATATATCTGGCGATATCTCGGGTGCTATTGGAGATAGCGCAATAAACCAAAGTGCATTGTCTGTAGGAGGCACTGGCGCATGAATCTGTGAGGCGGGAACGATCTCTGACCGCCAGGTGCAGAGAAAACCACAGTCTTATGGGCCAGGACACTCAGGGTCATGGGAAAATACAATATATATCTGGTGATATCTCGGGTGCTATTAGAGATAGCGCAATAAGCCAAAGTGAATAATCTGCAGGAGGCCCTGGCGCATGCATTTGCGCAGCGGGAACGACCTCGGACCACCAGCGGCCGAGAAAACCACCGTCTCATGGGGCCGGACACTCAGGGTCGGGGAAAAATCCAACATATATCTGGTGATATCTCGGGTGCTATTACAGATAGCGCAATAAATCAAAGTGCATTGTCTGTAGGAGGCCCTGGCGCATGAATCTGTGCAGCGGGACGACCTCGGACCACCAGGGGCCGAGAAAACTACAGTCTCGTGCGGCCGGACACTCAGGGTCTGGGGAAAATCCAATATATATCTGGTGATATCTCGGTTCCTATTACAGATAGCGAAATAAATCAAAGTGCATTGTCTGTAGGAGGCCCTGGCGCATGAATCTGTGCAGCGGGAACGACCTCGGACCACCAGGGGCCGAGAAAACCACCGTCTCATGGGGCCGGACACTCAGGGTCAGGGGAAAATCCAATATATATCTGGTGATATCTCGGATGCTATTAGAGATAGCGCAAGAAACCAAGTGAGTTATCTGCAGGAGGCCCTGGCGCCTGAGTGTGTGCAGCGGGAACGACCTCGGACCACCAGGGGCCGAAAAAACCACAGTCACATGGGGCCGGATACTCAGGGTCAGGGGAAAAGCCAATATATATCTGGTGATATCTCGGGTGCTATTAGTGATAGCGCAATAAACCAAAGTGATTTGTCTGCAAGAGGCCCTGGTGCATGAATCTGTGCAGCGGGAACGACCTCGGATCACCAGGGGCCGAGAAAACCACCATCTCATGGGGCCGGACACTCAGGGTCAGGGGAAAATCCAATATATATCTGGTGATATCTCGGGTGCTATTAGTGATAGCGCAATAAACCAAAGGGAATTATCTGCAGGAGGCCCTGACGCATGAATCTGTGGAACGGGAACGACCTCGGACCACCAGGGGCCGAGAAAACCACAGTCTCATGGGGCCGGACACTCAGGGTCAGGGGAAAATCCAATATATATCTGGTGATATCTCGGGTGCTATTACAGATAGCGCAATACATCAATCGCATTGTCTGTAGGAGGCACTGGCGCATGAATCTGTGCAGCGGGAACGACCTCGGACCACCAGGGGCCGAGAAAACCACAGTCTCATGGGGCCGGACACTCAGGGTCAGGGGAAAATCCAATATATATCTGGTGATATCTCGGGTGCTATTAGAGATAGCGCAATAAACGAAAGTGAATTATCTGCAGGAGGCCCTGGCGCATGAATCTGTGCAGCGGGAACGACCTCGGACCACCGGGAGCCGAGAAAACCACCGTCTCATGGGGCCGGACTCTCAGGGTGAGGGAAATATCCAATATATATCTGGTGATATCTCGGGTGCTATTACAGATAGCGCAATGAATCAAAGTGCATTGTCTGTAGGAGGCTCTGGTGCATGAATGTGTGCAGCGGGAACGACCTCGGACCACCAGGGGCCGAGAAAACCACCGCCTCATGGGGCCGGACACTCTGGGTCAGGGAAAAATCCAATATATATGTGGTGATATCTCGGGTGCTATTACAGATAGCGCAATAAATCAAAGTGCATTGTCTGTAGGAGGCCCTGGCGCATGAATCTGTGCAGCGGGATCGACCTCGGACCACCAGGGGCCGAGAAAACCACCGTCTCATGGGGCCGGACACTCAGGGTCAGTGGAAAATCCAATATATATCTGGTGATATCTCGGGTGCTATTAGAGATAGCGCAATAAACGAAAGTGAATTATCTGCAGGAGGCCCTGGCGCATGAATCTGTGCAGCGGGAACGACCTCGGACCACCAGGGGCCGAGAAAACCACCGTCTCATGGGGCCGGACACCCAGAAGTCAGTGGAAAATCCAATATATATCTGGTGATATCTCGGGTGCTATTAGAGATAGCGCAATAAACCAATGTGAATTATCTGCAGGAGGCCCTAACGCATGAATATGTGCAGCGGGAACGACCTCGGTCCACCAGGGGCCGAGAAAACCACCGTCTCATGGGGCTGGACACTCAGGGTGAGGGAAATATCCAATATATATCTGGTGATATCTCGGGTGCTATTACAGATAGCGCAATAAATCAAAGTGCGTTGTCTGTAGGTGGCCCTGGCGCATGAATCTGTGCAGCGGGAACGACCTCGGACCACCAGGGGCCGAGAAAACCACCGTCTCATGGGGCCGGACACTCAGGGTCAGGGAAAAATCCAATATATATGTGGTGATATCTCGGGTGCTATTACAGATAGCGCAATAAATCAAAGTGCATTGTCTGTAGGAGGCCCTGTCGCATGAATCTGTGCAGCGGGAACCACCTCGGACCACCAGGGGCCGAGAAAACTACAGTCTCATGCGGCCGGACACTCAGGGTCTGGGGAAAATCCAATATATATCTGGTGATATCTCGGGTCCTATTACAGATAGGGAAATAAATCAAAGTGAATTATCTGCAGGAGGCCCTGGCGCATGAATCTGTGCAGCGGGAACGACCTCGGTCCACCAGGGGCCGAGAAAACCACCGTCTCATGGGGCCGGACACTCAGGGTGAGGGAAATATCCAATATATATCTGGTGATATCTCGGGTGCTATTACAGATAGCGCAATGAATCAAAGTGCATTGTCTGTAGGAGGCTCTGGCGCATGAATCTGTGCAGCGGGAACGACCTCGGACCACCAGGGGCCGAGAAAACCACCGTCTCATGGGGCCGGACACTCTGGGTCAGGGAAAAATCCAATATATATGTGGTGATATCTCTGGTGCTATTACAGATAGCGCAATAAACCAAAGTGCATTGTCTGTAGGAGGCCCTGGCGCATGAATCTGTGCAGCGGGATCGACCTCGGACCACCAGGGGCCGAGAAAACCACCGTCTCATGGGGCCGGACACTCAGGGTCAGTGGAAAATCCAATATATATCTGGTGATATCTCGGGTGCTATTAGAGATAGCGCAATAAACGAAAGTGAATTATCTGCAGGAGGCCCTGGCGCATGAATCTGTGCAGCGGGAACGACCTCGGACCACCGGGAGCCGAGAAAACCACCGTCTCATGGGGCCGGACACTCAGGGTGAGGGAAATATCCAATATATATCTGGTGATATCTCGGGTGCTATTACAGATAGCGCAATGAATCAAAGTGCATTGTCTGTAGGAGGCTCTGGCGCATGAATCTGTGCAGCAGGAACGACCTCGGACCACCAGGGGCCGAGAAAACCACCGTCTCATGGGGACGGACACTCAGGGTCTGGGGAAAATCCAATATATATCTGGTGATATCTCGGTTCCTATTACAGATAGCGAAATAAACCAAAGCGAATTATCTGCAGGAGGCCCTGGCGCATGAATCTGTGCAGCGGGAACGACCTCGGTCCACCAGGGGCCGAGAAAACCACCGTCTCATGGGGCTGGACACTCAGGGTGAGGGAAATATCCTATATATATCTGGTGATATCTCGGGTGCTATTACAGATAGCGCGATAAATCAAAGTGAATTATCTGCAGGAGGCCCTGGCGCATGAATCTGTGCAGCGGGAACGACCTCGGTCCACCAGGGCCGAGAAAACCACCGTCTCATGGGGCTGGACACTCAGGGTGAGGGAAATATCCAATATATATCTGGTGATATCTCGGGTGCTATTACAGATAGCGCAATAAATCAAAGTGCATTGTCTGCAGGAGGCCCTGGCGCATGAATCTGTGCAACGGGAACGACCTCGGACCACCAGGGGCCGAAAAAACCACACTCTCATGGGGCCGGACACTGAGGGTCAGGGATAAATCCAATATATATCTGGTGATATCTTGGGTGCTGTTAGAGATAGCGCAATAAACCGAAGTGAATTATCTGCAGGAGGCCCTGGCGCATGAATCTGTGCAACGGGAACGACCTCGGACCACCAGGAGCCGAGAAAATCACCGTCTCATGGGGCCAGACAGTCAGGGTCAGGGAAAAATCCTATATATATCTGGTGATATCTTGGGTGCTATTAGAGATAGCGCAATAAATCAAAGTGCATTGTCTGTAGGAGGCCCTGGCGCATGAATCTGTGCAGCGGGAACGACCTCGGACCACTAGGGGCCGAGAAAACCAGAGTCTCATGGGGCCGGACACTCAGGGTCAGGGAAAAATCCAATACATATCTGGTGATATCTCGGGTGCTATTACAGATAGCGCAATAAATCAAAGTGCATTGTCTGTAGGAGGCCCTGGCGCACGAATCTGTGCAGCGGGAACGACCTCGGACCACCAGGGGCCGAGAAAACCACCGTCTCATGGGGCTGGACACTCAGGGTGAGGGAAATATCCAATATATATCTGGTGATATTTCGGGTGCTATTACAGATAGCGCAATAAATCAAAGTGCATTGTCAGTAGGAGGCCGTGGCGCATGAATCTGGGCAGCGGGAACGACCTCGGACAACCAGGGGCCGAGAAGACCACCGTCTCATGGGGCCGGCCACTCAGGGTCAGGGGAAAATCCAATATATATCTGGTGATATCTCGGGTGCTATTAGAGATAGCGCAATAAGCCAAAGGGAATTATCTGCAGGAGGCCCTGGCGCATGCATCTGTGCAGCGGGAACGACCTAGGACCACCAGGGGCCGAGAAAACCACCGTCTCATGGGGCCGGACACTCAGGGTAAGGGAAAAATCCAATATATATCTGGTGATATCTCGGGTGCTATTATAGATAGCGCAATAAACCAAAGTGAGTTATCTGTAGGAGGCCCTGGCGCATGAATCTGTGCAGCGGGAACTACCTCGGACCACCAGGGGCTGAGAAAACCACCGTCCCGAGGGGCCGGACACTTAGGGTCAGGGAAAAATCCCATATATATCTGGTGATATCTTGCGTGCTGTTAGAGATAGCGCAATAAACCAAAGTGGATTGTCTGCAGGAAGCCCTGGCGCATGATTCTGTGCAGCGGGAACGACCTCGGACCAGCAGGGGCCGAGAAAATCACCGTCTCATGGGGCCGAACTGTAAGGGTCCGGGAAAAACCCAATATATATTTGGTGATATCTAGGGTGCTATTAGAGATACCGCAATAAATCAAAGTGCATTGTCTGTAGGAGGCACTGGCGAATGAATCTGTGCAGCAGGAACGACCTCGGACCACCAGGGGCCGAGAAAATTAGTGATATTCGGAATCCGTCACCCAAGGTGATGTAAAAATGCAGCATATATCTGGTGATATCTCGAGTGCTATTACAGATAGCGCAATAAATCAAAGTGCATTGTCTGTAGGAGGCCCGAGCGCACGAATCTGTACAGCGGGAACGACCTCGGACCACCAGGGGCCGAGAAAACCACCGTCTCATGGGGCCGGACACTCAGGGTCAGTGAAAAATTCAATATATATATGGTGATATCTCGGGTGCTATTACAGATAGCGCTATAAATCAAAGTGCATTGTCTGTAGGAGGCCCTGGCGCATGAATCTGTGCAGCGGGAAGGACCTCGGACCACCAGGGGCCGAGAAAACCACAGTCTCATGGGGCCGGACACTCAGGGTCAGGGGAAAATCCAATATATATCTGATGATATCTCGGGTGCTATTACAGATAGCGCAATAAATCAAAGTGCATTGTCTGTAGGAGGCCCTGGCTCATGTATCTGTGCAGCGGGAACGACCTCGGACCACCAGGGGCCGAGAAAACCACAGTCTCATGGCGCCGACCACTCAGGGTCTGGGGAAAATCCAATATATATCTGGTGATATCTCGGGTCCTATTACAGATGGCGAAATAAATCAAAGTGAATTATCTGCTGGAGGACCAGGCGCATGAATCTTTGCAGCGGGAACGACCTCGGTCCACCAGGGGCCGAGAAAACCACCGTCTGATGGGGCTGGACACTCAGGGTGAGGGAAATATCCAATATATATCTGGTGATATCTCGGGTGCTATTACAGATAGCGCAATAAATCAAAGTGCATTGTCTGTAGGAGGCCCTGGCGCATGAATCTGTGAAGCGGGAACGACCTCGGACCACCAGGGGCCGATAAAACCACCGTCTCATGGAGCCGGACACTCAGGGTCAGGGAAAAATCCAATATATATGTGGTGATATCTCGGGTGCTATTACAGATAGCGCAATAAATCAAAGTGCATTGTCTGTAGGAGGCCCTGTCGCATGAATCTGTGCAGCGGGAACCACCTCGGAACACCAGGGGCCGAGAAAACTACAGTCTCATGCGGCCGGACACTCAGGGTCTGGGGAAAATCCAATATATATATGGTGATATCTCGGGTCCTATTACAGATAGGGAAATAAATCAAAGTGAATTATCTGCAGGAGGCCCTGGCGCATGAATCTGTGCAGCGGGAACGACCTCGGTCCACCAGGGGCCGAGAAAACCACCGTCTCATGGGGCTGGACACTCAGGGTGAGGGATATATCCAATATATATCTGGTGATATCTCGGGTGCTATTACAGATAGCGCAATAAATCAAAGTGCATTGTCTGTAGGAGGCCCTGGCGCATGAATCTGTGCAGCCGGATCGACCTCGGACCACCAGGGGCCGAGAAAACTACCTTCTCATGGGGCCGGACACTCACGGCCAGGGACAAATCCAATATATATCTGGCGATATCTCGGGTGCTATTGGAGATAGCGCAATAAACCAAAGTGCATTGTCTGTAGGAGGCACTGGCGCATGAATCTGTGAGGCGGGAACGATCTCTGACCGCCAGGTGCAGAGAAAACCACAGTCTTATGGGCCAGGACACTCAGGGTCATGGGAAAATACAATATATATCTGGTGATATCTCGGGTGCTATTAGAGATAGCGCAATAAACCAAAGTGAATTATCTGCAGGAGGCCCTGGCGCATGCATTTGCGCAGCGGGAACGACCTCGGACCACCAGTGGCCGAGAAAATCACCGTCTAACGGGGCCGGACACTCAGGCTAAGGGGAAAATCCAATATATATCTGGTGATATCTCGGGTGCTATTACAGATAGCGAAATAAATCAAAGTGCATTGTCTGTAGGAGGCCCTGGCGCATGAGTCTGTCCAGCAGGAACGACCTCGGACCACCAGCGGCCGAGAAAACAACCGTCTCATGGGGCCGGACACTCAGGGTCGGGGAAAAATCCAATATATATCTGGTGATATCTCGGGTGCTATTACAGATAGCGCAATAAATCAAAGTGCGTTGTCTGTAGGAGGCACTGGCGCATGAATCTGGGCAGCGGGAACGACCTCGGACCACCAGTGGCCGAGAAAATTACAGATATTCGGAATCCGTCACCCAAGGTCATGTAAAAATCCAGCATATATCTGGTGATATCTCGGGTGCTATTACAGAGAGCGCAATAAATCAAAGTGCATTGTCTGTAGGAGGCCGTGGCGCATGAATCTGGGCAGCGGGAACGACCTCGGACCACCAGGGGCCGAGAAGACCACCGTCTCATGGGGCCGGCCACTCAGGGTCAGGGGAAAATCCAATATATATCTGGTGATATCTCGGGTGCTATTAGAAATAGCGCAATAAATCAAAGTGAATTATCTGCAGGAGGCCCTGGCGCATGCATCTGTGCAGCGGGAACGACCTAGGACCACCAGGGGCCGAGAAAACCACCGTCTCATGGGGCCGGACACTCAGGGTCAGGGGAAAATCCAATATATATCTGGTGATATCTCGGGTGCTATTACAGATAGCGCAATAAATCAAAGTGCGTTGTCTGTAGGAGGCTCTGGCGCATGATTCTGTGCAGCGGGAACGACCTCGGACCACTAGGGGCCGAGAAAACCACAGTCTCATGGGGCCGGACACTCAGGGTCAGTGGAAAATCCAATATATATCTGGTGATATCTCGGGTGCTATTACAGATAGCGCAATAAATCAAAGTGAATTATCTGCAGGAGGCCCTGGCGCATGAATGTGTGCAGCGGGAACCACCTCGGACCACCAGGGGCCGAGAAAACCGCAGTCTCATGGGGCCGGACACTCAGGGTCAGGGAAAAATCCAATATATATCTGGTGATATCTCCGGCGCTATTAGAGATAGCGCAATAAACCAAAGTGAATTATCTGCAGGAGGCCCTGGCGCATGAATCTGTGCAGCGGGAACGACATCGGTCCACCAGGGGCCGAGAAAACCACCGTCTCATGGGGCTGGACACTCAGGGTGAGGGAAATATCCAATATATATCTGTTGATATCTCGGGTGCTATTACAGATAGCGCAATAAATCAAAGTGCATTGTCTGTAGGAGGCCGTGGCGCATGAATCTGGGCAGCGGGAACGACCTCGGACCACCAGGGGCCGAGAAGACCACCGTCTCATGGGGCCGGCCACTCAGGGTCAGGGGAAAATCCAATATATATCTGGTGATATCTCGGGTGCTATTAGAGATAGCGCAATAAGCCAAAGGGAATTATCTGCAGGAGGCCCTGGCGCATGCATCTGTGCAGCGGGAACGACCTAGGACCACCAGGGGCCGAGAAAACCACCGTCTCATGGGGCCGGACACTCAGGGTCAGGGGAAAATCCAATATATATCTGGTGATATCTCGGGTGCTATTACAGATAGCGCAATAAATCAAAGTGCGTTGTCTGTAGGAGGCTCTGGCGCATGATTCTGTGCAGCGGGAACGACCTCGGACCACTAGGGGCTGAGAAAACCACAGTCTCATGGGGCCGGACACTCAGGGTCAGAGGAAAATCCAATATATATCTGGTGATATCTCGGGTGCTATTAGAGATAGCGCAATAAGCCAAAGGGAATTATCTGCAGGAGGCCCTGGCGCATGCATCTGTGCAGCGGGAACGACCTAGGACCACCAGGGGCCGAGAAAACCACCGTCTCATGGGGCCGGACACTCAGGGTCAAGGGAAAATCCAATATATATCTGGTGATATCTCGGGTGCTATTACAGATAGCGCAATAAATCAAAGTGCGTTGTCTGTAGGAGGCTCTGGCGCATGATTCTGTGCAGCGGGAACGACCTCGGACCACTAGGGGCCGAGAAAACCACAGTCTCATGGGGCCGGACACTCAGGGTCAGTGGAAAATCCAATATATATCTGGTGATATCTCGGGTGCTATTACAGATAGCGCAATAAATCAAAGTGAATTATCTGCAGGAGGCCCTGGCGCATGAATGTGTGCAGCGGGAACCACCTCGGACCACCAGGGGCCGAGAAAACCGGAGTCTCATGGGGCCGGACACTCAGGGTCAGGGAAAAATCCAATATATATCTGGTGATATCTCCGGCGCTATTAGAGATAGCGCAATAAACCAAAGTGAATTATCTGCAGGAGGCCCTGGCGCATGAATCTGTGCAGCGGGAACGACATCGGTCCACCAGGGGCCGAGAAAACCACCGTCTCATGGGGCTGGACACTCAGGGTGAGGGAAATATCCAATATGTATCTGTTGATATCTCGGGTGCTATTAGAGATAGCGCAATAAACCAAAGTGAATTATCTGCAGGAGGCCCTCGCGCATGAATCTGTGCAGCGGGAATGACCTCGGTCCACCAGGGGCCGAGAAAACCACCGTCTCATGGGGCTGGACACTCAGGGTGAGGGAAATATCCAATATATATCGGGTGATATCTCGGGTGCTATTACAGATAGCGCAATAAATCACAGTGCATTGTCTGTAGGAGGCCGTGACGCATGAATCTGGGCAGCGGGAACGACCTCGGACCACCAGGGGCCGAGAAGACCACCGTCTCATTGGGCCGGCCACTCAGGGTCAGGGGAAAATCCAATATATATCTGGTGATATCTCGGGTGCTATTAGAGATAGCGCAATAAGCCAAAGGGAATTATCTGCAGGAGGCCCTGGCGCATGCATCTGTGCAGCGGGAACGACCTAGGACCACCAGGGGCCGAGAAAACCACCGTCTCATGGGGCCGGACACTCAGGGTCAGGGGAAAATCCAATATATATCTGGTGATATCTCGGGTGCTATTACAGATAGCGCAATAAATCAAAGTGCGTTGTCTGTAGGAGGCTCTGGCGCATGATTCTGTGCAGCGGGAACGACCTCGGACCACTAGGGGCCGAGAAAACCACAGTCTCATGGGGCCGGACACTCAGGGTCAGTGGAAAATCCAATATATATCTGGTGATATCTCGGGTGCTATTACAGATAGCGCAATAAATCAAAGTGCGTTGTCTGTAGGAGGCCCTGGCGCATAAATCTGTGCAGCGGGAACGACCTCGGACCACCAGGGTCCGAGAAAACCACCGTCTCATGGGGCCGGACACTCAGGGTCAGGGGTAAATCCAATATATATCTGGTGATATCTCGGGTGCTATTACAGATAGCGCAATAAATCAAGGTGCGTTGTCTGTAGGAGGCCCTGGCACATGAATCTGTGCAGCGGGAACGACCTCGGACCACTAGGGTCCGAGAATACCACAGTCTCATGGGGCTGGACACTCAGGGTGAGGGAAATATCCAATATATATCTGGTGATATCTCGGGTGCTATTACAGATAGCGCAATAAATCAAAGTGCATTGTCTGTAGGAGGGCGTGGCGCATGAATCTGGGCAGCGGGAACGACCTCGGACCACCAGGGGCCGAGAAGACCACCGTCTCATTGGGCCGGCCACTCAGGGTCAGGGGAAAATCCAATATATATCTGGTGATATCTCGGGTGCTATTAGAGATAGCGCAATAAGCCAAAGGGAATTATCTGCAGGAGGCCTTGGCGCATGCATCTGTGCAGCAGGAACGACCTCGGACCACCAGTGGCAGAGAAAATTACAGATATTCGGAATCCGTCATCCAAGGTCATGTAAAAATCCAGCATATATCTGGTGATATCTCGGGTGCTATTAGAGATAGCGCGATAAATCAAAGTGAATTATCTGCAGGAGGCTCTGGCGCATGAATGTGTGCAGCGGGAACGACCTCGGACCACCAGGGGCCGAGAAAACCGCAGTATCATGGGGCCGGACACTCAGGGTCAGGGAAAAATCCAATATATATCTGGTGATATCTCGGGCGCTATTAGAGATAGCGCAATAAACCAAAGTGAATTATCTGCAGGAGGCCCTGGCGCATGAATCTGTGCAGCGGGAACGACATCGGTCCACCAGGGGCCGAGAAAACCACCGTCTCATGGGGCTGGACACTCAGGGTGAGGGAAATATCCAATATATATCTGGTGATATCTCGGGTGCTATTACAGATAGCGCAATAAATCAAAGTGCATTGTCAGTAGGAGGCCGTGGCGCATGAATCAGGGCAGCGGGAACGACCTCGGACCACCAGGGGCCGAGAAGACCACCGTCTCATGGGGCCGGCCACTCAGGGTCTGGGGAAAATCCAATATATATCTGGTGATATCTCGGGTGCTATTAGAGATAGAGCAATAAACGAAAGTGAATTATCTGCAGGAGGCCATGGCGCATGAATCTGTGCAGCGGGAACGACCACGGACCACCAGGGGCCGAGAAAACCACCGTCTCATGGGGCTGGACACTCAGGGTGAGGGAAATATCCAATATATATCTGGTGATATCTCGGGTGCAATCACAGATAGCGCAATAAATCAAAGTGCATTGTCTGTAGGAGGCACTGGCGAATGAATCTGTGCAGCAGGAACGACCTCGGACCAACAGGGGCCGAGAAAATTACTGATATTCGGAATCCGTCACCCAAGGTCATGTAAAAATCCAGCATAAATCTGGTGATATCTCGGGTGCTATTAGAGATAGCGCAATAAGCCAAAGTGAATTATCTGCAGGAGGCCCTGGCGCATGCATCTGTGCAGCGGGAACGACCTAGGATCACCAGGGGCCGAGAAAACCACCGTCTCATGTGGCCGGACACTCAGGGTCAGGCGAAAATCCAATATATATCTGGTGATATCTCGGGTGCTATTACAGAGAGCGCTATAAATCAAAGTGCGTTGTCTGTAGAAGGCCCTGGCGCATGAATCTGTGCAGCGGGAACGACCTCGGACCACTAGGGGCCGAGAAAACCACAGTCTCATGGGGCCGGACACTCAGGGTCAGGGGAAAATCCAATATATATCTGGTGATATCTCGGGTGCTATTAGAGATAGCGCAATAAACCAAGTGAGTTATCTGCAGGAGGCCCTGGCGCCTGAATCTGGGAAGCGGGAGCGTCCTGGGACCACCTGGGGCCGAGAAAACCACGTCTCATGGGGCCGGACACCCAGAGTCAGGGGAAAATCCAATATATATCTGGTGATATCTCAGGTGCTATTAGAGATAGCGCAATAAACCAAAGTGAATTATCTGCAGGAGGCCCTCGCGCATGAATCTGTGCAGCGGGAATGACCTCGGTCCACCAGGGGCCGAGAAAACCACAGTCTCATGGGGCTGGACACTCAGGGTGAGGGAAATATCCAATATATATCTGGTGATATCTCGGGTGCTATTACAGATAGCGCAATAAATCACAGTGCATTGTCTGTAGGAGGCCGTGACGCATGAATCTGGGCAGCGGGAACGACCTCGGACCACCAGGGGCCGAGAAGACCACCGTCTCATTGGGCCGGCCACTCAGGGTCAGGGGAAAATCCAATATATATCTGGTGATATCTCGGGTGCTATTAGAGATAGCGCAATAAGCCAAAGGGAATTATCTGCAGGAGGCCCTGGCGCATGCATCTGTGCAGCGGGAACGACCTAGGACCACCAGGGGCCGAGAAAACCACCGTCTCATGGGGCCGGACACTCAGGGTCAGGGGAAAATCCAATATATATCTGGTGATATCTCGGGTGCTATTACAGATAGCGCAATAAATCAAAGTGCGTTGTCTGTAGGAGGCTCTGGCGCATGAATGTGTGCAGCGGGAACGACCTCGGACTACTAGGGGCCGAGAAAACCACAGTCTCATGGGGCCGGACACTCAGGGTCAGGGGAAAATCCAATATATATCTGGTGATATCTCGGGTGCTATTACAGATAGCGCAATAAATCAAAGTGCGTTGTCTGTAGGAGGCCCTGGCGCATGAATCTGTGCAGCGGGAACGACCTCGGACCACCAGGGTCCGAGAAAACCACCGTCTCATGGGGCCGGACACTCAGGGTCAGGGAAAATCCAATATATATCTTGTGATATCTCGGGTGCTATTACAGATAGCGCAATAAGCCAAAGGGAATTATCTGCAGGAGGCCATGGCGCATGCATCTGTGCAGCGGGAACGACCTAGGACCACCAGGGGCCGAGAAAACCACCGTCTCATGGGGCCGGACACTCAGGGTCAGGGGAAAATCCAATATATATCTGGTGATATCTCGGGTGCTATTACAGATAGCGCAATAAATCAAAGTGCGTTGTCTGTAGGAGGCTCTGGCGCATGAATGTGTGCAGCGGGAACGACCTCGGACTACTAGGGGCCGAGAAAACCACAGTCTCATGGGGCCGGACACTCAGGGTCAGGGGAAAATCCAATATATATCTGGTGATATCTCGGGTGCTATTACAGATAGCGCAATAAATCAAAGTGCGTTGTCTGTAGGAGGCCCTGGCGCATGAATCTGTGCAGCGGGAACGACCTCGGACCACTAGGGTCCGAGAAAACCACAGTCTCATGGGGCCGGACACTCAGGTTCAGGGGAAAATCCAATATATATCTGGTGATATCTCGGGTGCTATTACGGATAGCGCAATAAATCAAAGTGCATTGTCTGTAGGAGGCACTGGCGAATGAATCTGTGCAGCAGGAACGACCTCGGACCACCAGTGGCCGAGAAAATTACAGATATTCGGAATCCGTCACTCAAGGTCATGTAAAAATCCAGCATATATCTGGTGATATCTCGGGTGCTATTAGAGATAGCGCAATAAACCAAAGTGAATTATCTGCAGGAGGCCCTCGCGCATGAATCTGTGCAGCGGGAATGACCTCGGTCCACCAGGGGCCGAGAAAACCACCGTCTCATGGGGCTGGACACTCAGGGTGAGGGAAATATCCAATATATATCTGGTGATATCTCGGGTGCTATTACAGATAGCGCAATAAATCAAAGTGCATTGTCTGTAGGAGGCCGTGGCGCATGAATCTGGGCAGCGGGAACGACCTCGGACCACCAGGGGCCGAGAAGACCACCGTCTCATTGGGCCGGCCACTCAGGGTCAGGGGAAAATCCAATATATATCTGGTGATATCTCGGGTGCTATTAGAGATAGCGCAATAAGCCAAAGGGAATTATCTGCAGGAGGCCCTGGCGCATGCATCTGTGCAGCGGGAACGACCTAGGACCACCAGGGGCCGAGAAAACCACCGTCTCATGGGGCCGGACACTCAGGGTCAGGGAAAAACCAATATATATCTGGCGACATATCGGGTGCTATTAGGGATAGCGCAATAAACCAAAGTGAATTATGTGCCGGAGGCCCTGGCGCATCAATCTGTGCAGCAGGAACGACCTCGGATCACCAGGGTCCGATAAAACCACCGTCTCATGGGGCTGGACACTCATGGTCGGGGAAAAATCCAATATATATCCAGTGATATCTCGGGTGCTATTAGAGATAGAGCAATAAATCAAAGTGCATTGTCTGTAGGAGGCACTGGCGAATGAATCTGTGCAGCAGGAACGACCTCGGACCACCAGTGGCCGAGAAAATTACAGATATTCGGAATCCGTCACCCAAGGTCATGTATAAATCCAGCATGTATCTGGTGATATCTCGGGTGTTATTAGAGATAGCGCAATAAATCAAAGTGCATTTTCTGCAGGAGGCCCTGGCGCATGAATCTGTGCAGCGGGAACGACCTCGGACCACCAGGGGCCGAGAAAATCACCGTCTCATGGGGCCGGACACTCAGGGTCATGGAAGAATCCAATATATACCTGGTGATATCTCGGGTGCTATTAGAGATAGCGCAATAAACCAAAGTGAATTATCTGCAGGAGGCCCTGGCGCATGCATTTGCGCAGCGGGAACGACCTCGGACCACCAGCGGCCGAGAAAACCACCGTCTCATGGGGCCGGACACTCAGGGTCGGGGAAAAATCCAACATATAGCTGGTGATATCTCGGGTGCTATTACAGATAGCGCAATAAATCAAAGTGCATTATCTGTAGGAGGCCCTGGCGCATGAATCTGTGCAGCGGGAACGACCTCTGACCACCGGGGGCCGAGAAAACCACAGTCTCATGGGGCCGGACACTCAGGGTCGGGGAAAAATCCAACATATATCTGGTGATATCTCGGGTGCTATTACAGATAGCGCAATAAATCAAAGTGCATTATCTGTAGGAGGCCCTGGCGCATGAATCTGTGCAGCGGGAACGACCTCTGACCACCAGGGGCCGAGAAAACCACCGTCTCATGGGGCCGGACACTCTGGGTCGGGGAAAAATCCAATATATATCTGGTGATATCTCGGGTGCTATTAGAGATAGCGCGATAAATCAAAGTGACTTATCTGCAGGAGGCCCTGGCGCATGCATCTGCGCAGCGGGAACGACCTCGGACCACCAGGGGCCGAGAAAACCACAGTCTCATGGGGCCGGACACTCAGGGTCAGGGTAAAATCCAATATATATCTGGTGATATCTCGGGTGCTATTAGAGATAGCGCAATACACCAAAGTGAATTATCTGCAGGAGGCCCTGGCGCATGAATCTGTGCAGCGGGAACGACCTCGGACAACCAGGGGCCGAGAAAACCACCGCCTCATTGGGCCGGAAACTCAGGGTCAGGGAAAAATCCAATATATATCTCATGATATCTCGGGTGCTATTACATATAGCGGGATATATCAAAGTGCATTGTCTGCAGGAGGCTCTAGCGCATGAACCTGTGCAGCGAGATCGATCTCGGACCCCCAGGGGCCGAGAAAACCACAGTCTCATGGGGCCGGACACTCAGGGTCAGGGTAAAATCCAATATATATCTGGTGATATCTCGGGTGCTATTAGAGATAGCGCAATAAACCAAAGTGAAATATCTGCAGGAGGCCCTGGCGCATGAATCTGTGCAGCGGGAACGACCTCGGACCACCAGGGGCCGAGATAACAACCGTCTCATGGGGCCGGACACTCAGGGTCAGGGAAAAATCCAATATATATCTGGTGATATCTCGGGTGCTATTAGAGATAGCGCAATAAACCAAAGTGAATTATCTGCAGGGGCTCCGGGCGCATGAATCTGTGCTGCGGGAACAACCTCGGACCACCAGGGGCCGAGACAACCACCGTCTCATGGGGCCGGACTCTCAGGGTCATGGAAGAATCCAATATATACCTGGTGATATCTCGGGTGCTATTAGAGATAGCGCAATAAACCAAAGTGAATTATCTGCAGGAGGCCCTGGCGCATGAATCTGTGCAGCGGGAACGACCTAGGACCACCAGGGGCCGAGAAAACCACCGTCTCATGGGGCCGGACACTCAGGGTCAGGGGAAAATCCAATATATATCTGGTGATATCTCGGGTGCTATTACAGATAGCGCAATAAATCAAAGTGCGTTGTCTGTAGGAGGCTCTGGCGCATGATTCTGTGCAGCGGGAACGACCTCGGACCACTAGGGGCCGAGAAAACCACAGTCTCATGGGGCCGGACACTCAGGGTCAGTGGAAAATCCAATATATATCTGGTGATATCTCGGGTGCTATTACAGATAGCGCAATAAATCAAGGTGCGTTGTCTGTAGGAGGCCCTGGCACATGAATCTGTGCAGCGGGAACGACCTCGGACCACTAGGGTCCGAGAATACCACAGTCTCATAGGGCTGGACACTCAGGGTGAGGGAAATATCCAATATATATCTGGTGATATCTCGGGTGCTATTACAGATAGCGCAATAAATCAAAGTGCATTGTCTGTAGGAGGCCGTGGCGCATGAATCTGGGCAGCGGGAACGACCTCGGACCACCAGGGGCCGAGAAGACCACCGTCTCATTGGGCCGGCCACTCAGGGTCAGGGGAAAATCCAATATATATCTGGTGATATCTCGGGTGCTATTAGAGATAGCGCAATAAGCCAAAGGGAATTATCTGCAGGAGGCCTTGGCGCATGCATCTGTGCAGCAGGAACGACCTCGGACCACCAGTGGCAGAGAAAATTACAGATATTCGGAATCCGTCACCCAAGGTCATGTAAAAATCCAGCATATATCTGGTGATATCTCGGGTGCTATTAGAGATAGCGCGATAAATCAAAGTGAATTATCTGCAGGAGGCTCTGGCGCATGAACGTGTGCAGCGGGAACGACCTCGGACCACCAGGGGCCGAGAAAACCGCAGTATCATGGGGCCGGACACTCAGGGTCAGGGAAAAATCCAATATATATCTGGTGATATCTCGGGCGCTATTAGAGATAGCGCAATAAACCAAAGTGAATTATCTGCAGGAGGCCCTGGCGCATGAATCTGTGCAGCGGGAACGACATCGGTCCACCAGGGGCCGAGAAAACCACCGTCTCATGGGGCTCGACACTCAGGGTGAGGGAAATATCCAATATATATCTGGTGATATCTCGGGTGCTATTACAGATAGCGCAATAAATCAAAGTGAATTGTCAGTAGGAGGCCGTGGCGCATGAATCAGGGCAGCGGGAACGACCTCGGACCACCAGGGGCCGAGAAGACCACCGTCTCATGGGGCCGGCCACTCAGGGTCTGGGGAAAATCCAATATATATCTGGTGATATCTCGGGTGCTATTAGAGATAGAGCAATAAACGAAAGTGAATTATCTGCAGGAGGCCCTGGCGCATGAATCTGTGCAGCGGGAACGACCACGGACCACCAGGGGCCGAGAAAACCACCGTCTCATGGGGCTGGACACTCAGGGTGAGGGAAATATCCAATATGTATCTGGTGATATCTCGGGTGCAATCACAGATAGCGCAATAAATCAAAGTGCATTGTCTGTAGGAGGCCGTGGCGCATGAATCTGGGCAGCGGGAACGATCTCGGACCACCAGCGGCCGAGAAAACAACCGTCTCATGGGGCCGGACACTCGGGGTCGGGGAAAAATCCAATATATATCTGGTGATATCTCGGGTGCTATTAGAGATAGCGCAAAAAATCAAAATGCATTGTCTGTAGGAGGCACTGTCGCATGAATCTGGCCAGCGGGAACTACCTCGGACCACCAGGGTCCGAGAAAACCACCGTCTCATGGGGCCGGACACTCAGGGTCAGGGGAAAATCCAATATATATCTGGTGATATCTCGGGTGCTATTACAGATAGCGCAATAAATCAAAGTGCATTGTCTGTAGGAGGCACTGGCGAATGAATCTGTGCAGCAGGAACGACCTCGGACCAACAGGGGCCGAGAAAATTACTGATATTCGGAATCCGTCACCCAAGGTCATGTAAAAATCCAGCATATATCTGGTGATATCTCGGGTGCTATTAGAGATAGCGCAATAAGCCAAAGGAAATTATCTGCAGGAGGCCCTGGCGCATGCATCTGTGCAGCGGGAACGACCTAGGATCACCAGGGGCCGAGAAAACCACCGTCTCATGTGGCCGGACACTCAGGGTCAGGCGAAAATCCAATATATATCTGGTGATATCTCGGGTGCTATTACATAGAGCGCTATAAATCAAAGTGCGTTGTCTGTAGAAGGCCCTGGCGCATGAATCTGTGCAGCGGGAACGACCTCGGACCACTAGGGGCCGAGAAAACCACAGTCTCATGGGGCCGGACACTCAGGGTCAGGGGAAAATCCAATATATATCTGGTGATATCTCGGGTGCTATTAGAGATAGCGCAATAAACCAAGTGAGTTATCTGCAGGAGGCCCTGGCGCCTGAATCTGGGAAGCGGGAGCGTCCTGGGACCACCTGGGGCCGAGAAAACAACGTCTCATGGGGCCGGACACCCAGAGTCAGGGGAAAATCCAATATATATCTGGTGATATCTCAGGTGCTATTAGAGATAGCGCAATAAACCAAAGTGAATTATCTGCAGGAGGCCCTCGCGCATGAATCTGTGCAGCGGGAATGACCTCGGTCCACCAGGGGCCGAGAAAACCACCGTCTCATGGGGCTGG
Source organism: Nomia melanderi (assembly GCF_051020985.1). Classification (NCBI taxonomy): domain Eukaryota; kingdom Metazoa; phylum Arthropoda; class Insecta; order Hymenoptera; family Halictidae; genus Nomia; species Nomia melanderi. The sequence goes on along the minus strand of NW_027475149.1, from coordinate 642,611 downwards.
ACACTCAGGGTGAGGGAAATATCCAATATATATCTGGTGATATCTCGGGTGCTATTACAGATAGCGCAATAAATCACAGTGCATTGTCTGTAGGAGGCCGTGACGCATGAATCTGGGCAGCGGGAACGACCTCGGACCACCAGGGGCCGAGAAGACCACCGTCTCATTGGGCCGGCCACTCAGGGTCAGGGGAAAATCCAATATATATCTGGTGATATCTCGGGTGCTATTAGAGATAGCGCAATAAGCCAAAGGGAATTATCTGCAGGAGGCCCTGGCGCATGCATCTGTGCAGCGGGAACGACCTAGGACCACCAGGGGCCGAGAAAACCACCGTCTCATGGGGCCGGACACTCAGGGTCAGGGGAAAATCCAATATATATCTGGTGATATCTCGGGTGCTATTACAGATAGCGCAATAAATCAAAGTGCGTTGTCTGTAGGAGGCCCTGGCGCATGAATCTGTGCAGCGGGAACGACCTCGGACCACCAGGGTCCGAGAAAACCACCGTCTCATGGGGCCGGACACTCAGGGTCAGGGAAAATCCAATATATATCTGGTGATATCTCGGGTGCTATTACAGATAGCGCAATAAGCCAAAGGGAATTATCTGCAGGAGGCCATGGCGCATGCATCTGTGCAGCGGGAACGACCTAGGACCACCAGGGGCCGAGAAAACCACCGTCTCATGGGGCCGGACACTCAGGGTCAGGGGAAAATCCAATATATATCTGGTGATATCTCGGGTGCTATTACAGATAGCGCAATAAATCAAAGTGCGTTGTCTGTAGGAGGCTCTGGCGCATGAATGTGTGCAGCGGGAACGACCTCGGACTACTAGGGGCCGAGAAAACCACAGTCTCATGGGGCCGGACACTCAGGGTCAGGGGAAAATCCAATATATATCTGGTGATATCTCGGGTGCTATTACAGATAGCGCAATAAATCAAAGTGCGTTGTCTGTAGGAGGCCCTGGCGCATGAATCTGTGCAGCGGGAACGACCTCGGACCACTAGGGTCCGAGAAAACCACAGTCTCATGGGGCCGGACACTCAGGGTCAGGGGAAAATCCAATATATATCTGGTGATATCTCGGGTGCTATTACAGATAGCGCAATAAATCAAAGTGCATTGTCTGTAGGAGGCACTGGCGAATGAATCTGTGCAGCAGGAACGACCTCGGACCAACAGGGGCCGAGAAAATTACTGATATTCGGAATCCGTCACCCAAGGTCATGTAAAAATCCAGCATATATCTGGTGATATCTCGGGTGCTATTAGAGATAGCGCAATAAACCAAAGTGAATTATCTGCAGGAGGCCCTCGCGCATGAATCTGTGCAGCGGGAATGACCTCGGTCCACCAGGGGCCGAGAAAACCACCGTCTCATGGGGCTGGACACTCAGGGTGAGGGAAATATCCAATATATATCTGGTGATATCTCGGGTGCTATTACAGATAGCGCAATAAATCAAAGTGCATTGTCTGTAGGAGGCCCTGGCGCATGCATCTGTGCAGCGGGAACGACCTAGGACCACCAGGGGCCGAGAAAACCACCGTCTCATGGGGCCGGACACTCAGGGTCAGGGAAAATCCAATATATATCTGGCGACATATCGGGTGCTATTAGGGATAGCGCAATAAACCAAAGTGAATTATGTGCCGGAGGCCCTGGCGCATCAATCTGTGCAGCAGGAACGACCTCGGATCACCAGGGTCCGATAAAACCACCGTCTCATGGGGCTGGACACTCATGGTCGGGGAAAAATCCAATATATATCCAGTGATATCTCGGGTGCTATTAGAGATAGAGCAATAAATCAAAGTGCATTGTCTGTAGGAGGCACTGGCGAATGAATCTGTGCAGCAGGAACGACCTCGGACCACCAGGGGCCGAGAAAATTACAGATATTCGGAATCCGTCACCCAAGGTCATGTATAAATCCAGCATGTATCTGGTGATATCTCGGGTGTTATTAGAGATAGCGCAATAAATCAAAGTGCATTTTCTGCAGGAGGCCCTGGCGCATGAATCTGTGCAGCGGGAACGACCTCGGACCACCAGGGGCCGAGAAAACCACCGCCTCATGGGGCCGGACACTCAGTGTCAGGGAAAAATCCAATATATATCTGGTGATATCTCGGGTGCTATTACAGATAGCCCAAGAAATCAAAGTGCATTGTCTGTATTAGGCCCCGGCGCATGAATCTGTGCAGCGGGAACGACCTCGGACCACCAGGGGCCGAGAAAATCACCGTCTCATGGGGCCGGACACTCAGGGTCATGGAAGAATCCAATATATACCTGGTGATATCTCGGGTGCTATTAGAGATAGCGCAATAAACCAAAGTGAATTATCTGCAGGAGGCCCTGGCGCATGAATCTGTGCAGCGGGAACGACCTCGGACACCAGGAGCCGAGAAAACCACCGTCTCATGGGGTCGGACACTCAGGGTCAGGGAAAAATCCAATATATATCTGGTGATATCTCGGGTGCTATTACAGGTAGCGCAATAAATCAAAGTGCATTGTCTGTAGGAGGCCCTGGCGCATGAATCTGTGCAGCCGGATCGACCTCGGACCACCAGGGGCCGAGAAAACTACCGTCTCATGGGGCCGGACACTCACGGCCAGGGACAAATCCAATATATATCTGGCGATATCTCGGGTGCTATTGGAGATAGCGCAATAAACCAAAGTGCATTGTCTGTAGGAGGCACTGGCGCATGAATCTGTGAGGCGGGAACGATCTCTGACCGCCAGGTGCAGAGAAAACCACAGTCTTATGGGCCAGGACACTCAGGGTCATGGGAAAATACAATATATATCTGGTGATATCTCGGGTGCTATTAGAGATAGCGCAATAAACCAAAGTGAATTATCTGCAGGAGGCCCTGGCGCATGCATTTGCGCAGCGGGAACAACCTCGGACCACCAGCGGCCGAGAAAACCACCGTCTCATGGGGCCGGACACTCAGGGTCGGGGAAAAATCCAACATATATCTGGTGATATCTCGGGTGCTATTACAGATAGCGCAATAAATCAAAGTGCATTATCTGTAGGAGGCCCTGGCGCATGAATCTGTGCAGCGGGAACGACCTCTGACCACCGGGGGCCGAGAAAACCACAGTCTCATGGGGCCGGACACTCAGGGTCGGGGAAAAATCCAACATATATCTGGTGATATCTCGGGTGCTATTACAGATAGCGCAATAAATCAAAGTGCATTATCTGTAGGAGGCCCTGGCGCATGAATCTGTGCAGCGGGAACGACCTCTGACCACCAGGGGCCGAGAAAACCACAGTCTCATGGGGCCGGACACTCTGGGTCGGGGAAAAATCCAATATCTATCTGGTGATATCTCGGGTGCTATTAGAGATAGCGCGATAAATCAAAGTGACTTATCTGCAGGAGGCCCTGGCTCATGCATCTGTGCAGCGGGAACGACCTCGGACCACCAGGGGCCGAGAAAACCACAGTCTCATGGGGCCGGACACTCAGGGTCAGGGTAAAATCCAATATATATCTGGTGATATCTCGGGTGCTATTAGAGATAGCGCAATAAACCAAAGTGTATTATTTGCAGGAGGCCCTGGCGCATGAATCTGTTCAACGGGAACGACCTCGGACCACCAGGGGCCGAGAAAACCACCGTCTCATGGGGCCGGACACTCCGGGTCAGTGAAAAATCCAATATATATCTGGTTATATCTCGAGTGCTATTACAGATAGCGCAATAAATCAAAGTGCATTGTCTGTAGGAGGACCTTGCGCATGAATCTGTGCAGCGGGAAGTACCTCGGACCACCAGGGGCCGAGAAAACCACAGTCTCACGGGGCCGGACACTCAGGGTCAGGGTAAAATCCAATATATATCTGGTGATATCTCGGGTGCTATTAGAGATAGCGCAATACACCAAAGTGAATTATCTGCAGGAGGCCCTGGCGCATGAATCTGTGCAGCGGGAACGTGCTCGGACAACCAGGGGCCGAGAAAACCACCGCCTCATTGGGCCGGACACTCAGGGTCAGGGAAAAATCCAATATATATCTCATGATATCTCGGGTGCTATTACATATAGCGGGATATATCAAAGTGCATTGTCTGCAGGAGGCTCTAGCGCATGAACCTGTTCAACGGGAACGACCTCGGACCACCAGGGGCCGAGAAAACCACCGTCTCATGGGGCCGGACACTCCGGGTCAGTGAAAAATCCAATATATATCTGGTTATATCTCGAGTGCTATTACAGATAGCGCAATAAATCAAAGTGCATTGTCTGTAGGAGGACCTTGCGCATGAATCTGTGCAGCGGGAAGTACCTCGGACCACCAGGGGCCGAGAAAACCACAGTCTCACGGGGCCGGACACTCAGGGTCAGGGTAAAATCCAATATATATCTGGTGATATCTCGGGTGCTATTAGAGATAGCGCAATACACCAAAGTGAATTATCTGCAGGAGGCCCTGGCGCATGAATCTGTTCAGCGGGAACGACCTCGGACAACCAGGGGCCGAGAAAACCACCGCCTCATTGGGCCGGACACTCAGGGTCAGGGAAAAATCCAATATATATCTCATGATATCTCGGGTGCTATTACATATAGCGGGATATATCAAAGTGCATTGTCTGCAGGAGGCTCTAGCGCATGAACCTGTGCAGCGAGATCGATCTCGGACCACCAGGGGCCGAGAAAACCACCGACACATGGGGCCGGGCACTCAGGGTCAGGGAAAAATCCAATATATATCTGGTGATATCTCGGGTGCTATTACAGATAGCCCAATAAATCAAAGTGCATTGTCTGTAGGAGGCCCAGGCGAATGAATCTGGGCAGCGGGAACGACCTCGGACCACCAGGGGCCGAGAAAACCACCGTCTCATGGGGCCGGACACTCAGGGTCGGGGAAAAATCCAATATATATCTGGTGATATCTCGGGTGCTATTACAGATAGCGCAATAAACCAAAGTGCATTGTCTGTAGGAGGCCCAGGCGCATGAATCTGTGCAGCGGGAACGACCACAGACCACCAGGGGCCGAGAAAACCACCGTCTCATGGGTCCGGACAATCAGGGTCAGGGGAAAATCCAATATATATCTGGTGATATCTCGGGTGCTATTACAGATAGCGCAATAAACCAAAGTGCATTGTCTGTAGGAGGCCCTGGCGCATGCATCTGTGCAGCGGGAACGACCTCGGACCACCAGGGGCCAAGAAAACCACCGTCTCATGGCGCCTGACACTCAGGGTCAGGGGAAAATCCAACATATATCTGGTGATATCTCGGGTGCTAATACAGATAGCGCAATAAATCAAAGTGAATTGTCTGTAGGAGGCCCTGGCGCATGAATCTGTGCAGCGGGAACGACCTCGGACCACCAGGGGCCGCGAAAACCACCGTCTCATGGGGCCGGACACTCAGGGTCAGTGAAAGATCCAATATATATCTGGTGGTATCTCGGGTGCTATTACAGATAGCGCAATAAATCAAAGTGCATTGTCTGTAGGAGGCCCTGGCGCATGAATCTGTGCAGCGGGATCGACCTCGGACCACCAGGGGCCGAGACAACAACCGTCTCATGGGGCCGGACACTCAGGGTCAGGGAAAAATCCAATATATTTCTGGTGATATCTCGGGTTATATTACACATAGAACAATAAATCAAAGTGCATAGTCTGTAGGAGGCCCTGGCGCATGAATCTGTGCAGCGGGAACGACCTGGGACCACCAGGGCCCGAGAAAACCACCGACACATGGGGCCGGACACTCAGGGTCAGGGAAATATCCAATATATATCGGGTGATATCTCGGGTGCTAGTAGAGATGGCGCAATAAACCAAAGTGAATTATCTGCAGGAGGCCCTGGCGCATGAATCTGTGCAGCGGGAACGACCTCGAACCACCAGGGGCCGAGAAAACCACCGTCTCATGGGGCCGGACACTCAGGGCCAGGGAAAAATCCAGTATATATCTGGTGATATCTCGGGTGCTATTACAGATAGCGCAATAAATCAAAGTGCATTGTCTGTATTAGGCCCCGGCGCATGAATCTGTGCAGCGGGAACGACCTCGGACCACCAGGGGCCGAGAAAACCACCGTCTCATGGGGCCGGACACTCAGGGTCAGGGAAGAATCCAATATATACCTGGTGATATCTCGGGTGCTATTAGAGATAGCGCAATAAACCAAAGTGAATTATCTGCAGGAGGCCCTGGCGCATGAATCTGTGCAGCGGGAACGACCTCGGACCACCAGGGGCCGAGAAAACCACCGTCTCATGGGGCCGGACTGTCAGGGTCAGGTTAAAATCCAATATATATCTGGTGATATCTCGGGTGCTATTACAGACAGCGCAATAAATCAAAGTGCATTGTCTGTAGGAGTCCCTGGCGCATGAATCTGTGCAGCGGGATCGAACTCGGACCACCAGGGGCCGAGAAAATCACCGTCTCATGGGGCCGGACTGTCAGGGTCAGGGAAAAATCCAATATATATCTGGTGATATCTCGGGTGCTATTAGAAATAGCGCAATAAATCAAAGTGAATTATCTGCAGGGGGCCCTGGCGCATGAATCTGTGCAGCGGGAACGACCTCGGACACCAGGAGCCGAGAAAACCACCGTCTCATGGCGCCTGACACTCAGGGTCAGGGAAAAATCCAATATATATCTGGTGATATCTCGGGTGCTACTACAGATAGCGCAATAAACCAAAGTGCATTGTCTGTAGGAGGCCCTTGTGAATGAATCTGTGCCGCAGGTACGACCTCGGACCACCAGTGGCCGAGAAAATTACAGATATTCGGAATCCGTCACCCAAGGTCATGTAAAAATCCAGCAAATATCTGGTGATATCTCGGGTGCTATTAGAGATAGCGCAATAAACCAAAGTGCATTGTCTGTAGGAGGCCCTGGCGCATGAATCTGGGCAGCGGGAACGACCTAGGACCACCAGGGGCCAAGAAAACCACCGTCTCATGGGGCCGGACACTCAGGGTCTGGGGAAAATCCAATATATATCTGGTGATATCTCGGGTGCTATTACAGATAGAGCAATAAATCAAAGTGCATTGTCTGTAGGAGGCCCTGGCTCATGAATCTGTGCTGCGGGAACGACCTCGGACCACCAGGGGCCAAGAAAACCACCGTCTCATGGCGCCTGACACTCAGGGTCAGGGGAAAATCCAACATATATCTGGTGATATCTCGGGTGCTAATACAGATAGCGCAATAAATCAAAGTGAATTGTCTGTAGGAGGCCCTGGCGCATGAATCTGTGCAGCGGGAACGACCTCGGACCACCAGGGGCCGCGAAAACCACCGTCTCATGGGGCCGGACACTCAGGGTCAGTGAAAGATCCAATATATATCTGGTGGTATCTCGGGTGCTATTACAGATAGCGCAATAAATCAAAGTGCATTGTCTGTAGGAGGCCCTGGCGCATGAATCTGTGCAGCGGGATCGACCTCGGACCACCAGGGGCCGAGACAACAACCGTCTCATGGGGCCGGACACTCAGGGTCAGGGAAAAATCCAATATATTTCTGGTGATATCTCGGGTTATATTACACATAGAACAATAAATCAAAGTGCATAGTCTGTAGGAGGCCCTGGCGCATGAATCTGTGCAGCGGGAACGACCTGGGACCACCAGGGCCCGAGAAAACCACCGACACATGGGGCCGGACACTCAGGGTCAGGGAAATATCCAATATATATCGGGTGATATCTCGGGTGCTAGTAGAGATGGCGCAATAAACCAAAGTGAATTATCTGCAGGAGGCCCTGGCGCATGAATCTGTGCAGCGGGAACGACCTCGAACCACCAGGGGCCGAGAAAACCACCGTCTCATGGGGCCGGACTGTCAGGGTCAGGGAAAAATCCAATATATATCTGGTGATATCTCGGGTGCTATTAGAAATAGCGCAATAAATCAAAGTGAATTATCTGCAGGGGGCCCTGGCGCATGAATCTGTGCAGCGGGAACGACCTCGGACACCAGGAGCCGAGAAAACCACCGTCTCATGGCGCCTGACACTCAGGGTCAGGGAAAAATCCAATATATATCTGGTGATATCTCGGGTGCTACTACAGATAGCGCAATAAACCAAAGTGCATTGTCTGTAGGAGGCCCTTGTGAATGAATCTGTGCCGCAGGTACGACCTCGGACCACCAGTGGCCGAGAAAATTACAGATATTCGGAATCCGTCACCCAAGGTCATGTAAAAATCCAGCAAATATCTGGTGATATCTCGGGTGCTATTAGAGATAGCGCAATAAACCAAAGTGCATTGTCTGTAGGAGGCCCTGGCGCATGAATCTGGGCAGCGGGAACGACCTAGGACCACCAGGGGCCAAGAAAACCACCGTCTCATGGGGCCGGACACTCAGGGTCTGGGGAAAATCCAATATATATCTGGTGATATCTCGGGTGCTATTACAGATAGAGCAATAAATCAAAGTGCATTGTCTGTAGGAGGCCCTGGCTCATGAATCTGTGCTGCGGGAACGACCTCGGACCACCAGGGGCCAAGAAAACCACCGTCTCATGGCGCCTGACACTCAGGGTCAGGGGAAAATCCAACATATATCTGGTGATATCTCGGGTGCTAATACAGATAGCGCAATAAATCAAAGTGAATTGTCTGTAGGAGGCCCTGGCGCATGAATCTGTGCAGCGGGAACGACCTCGGACCACCAGGGGCCGCGAAAACCACCGTCTCATGGGGCCGGACACTCAGGGTCAGTGAAAGATCCAATATATATCTGGTGGTATCTCGGGTGCTATTACAGATAGCGCAATAAATCAAAGTGCATTGTCTGTAGGAGGCCCTGGCGCATGAATCTGTGCAGCGGGATCGACCTCGGACCACCAGGGGCCGAGACAACAACCGTCTCATGGGGCCGGACACTCAGGGTCAGGGAAAAATCCAATATATTTCTGGTGATATCTCGGGTTATATTACACATAGAACAATAAATCAAAGTGCATAGTCTGTAGGAGGCCCTGGCGCATGAATCTGTGCAGCGGGAACGACCTGGGACCACCAGGGCCCGAGAAAACCACCGACACATGGGGCCGGACACTCAGGGTCAGGGAAATATCCAATATATATCGGGTGATATCTCGGGTGCTAGTAGAGATGGCGCAATAAACCAAAGTGAATTATCTGCAGGAGGCCCTGGCGCATGAATCTGTGCAGCGGGAACGACCTCGAACCACCAGGGGCCGAGAAAACCACCGTCTCATGGGGCCGGACACTCAGGGCCAGGGAAAAATCCAGTATATATCTGGTGATATCTCGGGTGCTATTACAGATAGCGCAATAAATCAAAGTGCATTGTCTGTATTAGGCCCCGGCGCATGAATCTGTGCAGCGGGAACGACCTCGGACCACCAGGGGCCGAGAAAACCACCGTCTCATGGGGCCGGACACTCAGGGTCAGGGAAGAATCCAATATATACCTGGTGATATCTCGGGTGCTATTAGAGATAGCGCAATAAACCAAAGTGAATTATCTGCAGGAGGCCCTGGCGCATGAATCTGTGCAGCGGGAACGACCTCGGACCACCAGGGGCCGAGAAAACCACCGTCTCATGGGGCCGGACACTCAGGGTCAGGGAAAAATCCAATATATATCTGGTGATATCTCGGGTGCTATTACAGATAGCGCAATTAATCAAAGTGCATTGTCTGTAGGAGGCCGTGGCGCATGAATCTGTGCAGCGGGATCGACCTCGGACCACGAGGGACCGAGGAAACCATCGACGCATGGGGCCGGACTGTCAGGGTCAGGTTAAAATCCAATATATATCTGGTGATATCTCGGGTGCTATTACAGACAGCGCAATAAATCAAAGTGCATTGTCTGTAGGAGTCCCTGGCGCATGAATCTGTGCAGCGGGATCGAACTCGGACCACCAGGGGCCGAGAAAATCACCGTCTCATGGGGCCGGACTGTCAGGGTCAGGGAAAAATCCAATATATATCTGGTGATATCTCGGGTGCTATTAGAAATAGCGCAATAAATCAAAGTGAATTATCTGCAGGGGGCCCTGGCGCATGAATCTGTGCAGCGGGAACGACCTCGGACACCAGGAGCCGAGAAAACCACCGTCTCATGGCGCCTGACACTCAGGGTCAGGGAAAAATCCAATATATATCTGGTGATATCTCGGGTGCTACTACAGATAGCGCAATAAACCAAAGTGCATTGTCTGTAGGAGGCCCTTGTGAATGAATCTGTGCCGCAGGTACGACCTCGGACCACCAGTGGCCGAGAAAATTACAGATATTCGGAATCCGTCACCCAAGGTCATGTAAAAATCCAGCAAATATCTGGTGATATCTCGGGTGCTATTAGAGATAGCGCAATAAACCAAAGTGCATTGTCTGTAGGAGGCCCTGGCGCATGAATCTGGGCAGCGGGAACGACCTAGGACCACCAGGGGCCAAGAAAACCACCGTCTCATGGGGCCGGACACTCAGGGTCTGGGGAAAATCCAATATATATCTGGTGATATCTCGGGTGCTATTACAGATAGAGCAATAAATCAAAGTGCATTGTCTGTAGGAGGCCCTGGCTCATGAATCTGTGCTGCGGGAACGACCTCGGACCACCAGGGGCCGAGAAAACCACCGACACATGGGGCCGGACACTCAGGGTCAGGGAAATATCCAATATATATCTGGTGTTATCTCGGGTGCTAGTAGAGATAGCGCAATAAACCAAAGTGAATTATCTGCAGGAGGCCCTGGCGCATGAATCTGTGCAGCGGGAACGACCTCGGACCACCAGGGGCCGAGAAAACCACCGTCTCATGGGGCCGGACACTCAGGGTCAGGGAAAAATCCAATATATATCTGGTGATATCTCGGGTGCTATTACAGATAGCCCAAGAAATCAAAGTGCATTGTCTGTATTAGGCCCCGGCGCATGAATCTGTGCAGCGGGAACGACCTCGGACCACCAGGAGCCGAGAAAACCACCGCCTCATGGGGTCGGACACTCAGGGTCAGGGAAAAATCCAATATATATCTGGTGATATCTCGGGTGCTATTACAGATAGCGCAATAAATCAAAGTGCATTGTCTGTAGGAGGCCCTGGCGCATGAATCTGTGCAGCGGGATCGACCTCGGACCACGAGGGACCGAGAAAACCATCGACGCATGGGGCCGGACTGTCAGGGTCAGGGAAAAATACAATATATATCTGGTGATATCTCGGGTGCTATTGGAGATAGCGCAATAAACCAAAGTGAATTATCTGCAGGAGGCCCTGGCGCATGAATCTGTGCAGCGGGAACGACCTCGGACCACCAGGGGCCGAGAAAACCACAGTCTCATGGGGCCGGACACTCAGGGTCAGGGTAAAATCCAATATATATCTGGTGATATCTCGGGTGCTATTAGAGATAGCGCAATAAACCAAAGTGAATTATCTGCAGGAGGCCCTGGCGCATGGATCTGTGCAGCGGGAACGACCTCGGACCACGAGGGGCCGAGACAACAACCGTCTCATGGGGCCGGACACTCAGGGTCAGGGAAAAATACAATATATTTCTGGTGATTTCTCGGGTGCTATTACAGATAGCGCAATAAACCAAAGTGAATTATCTGCAGGAGGCCCTGGCGCATGAATCTGTGCAACGGGAACGACCTCGGACCACCAGGGGCCGAGAAAACCACCGTCTCATGGGGCCGGACACTCAGGCTCAGGGAAAAATCCAATATATATCTGGTGATATCTCGGGTGCTATTACAGCTAGCCCAAGAAATCAAAGTGCATTGTCTGTATTAGGCCCCGGCGCATGAATCTGTGCAGCGGGAACGACCTCGGACCACCAGGGGCCGAGAAAACCACCGTCTCATGGGGCCGGACACTCAGGGTCAGGGAAGAATCCAATATATACCTGGTGATATCTCGGGTGCTATTAGAGATAGCGCAATAAACCAAAGTGAATTATCTGCAGGAGGCCCTGGCGCATGAATCTGTGCAGCGGGAACGACCTCGGACCACCAGGGGCCGAGAAAACCACCGTCTCATGGGGCCGGACACTCAGGGTCAGGGAAAAATCCAATATATATCTGGTGATATCTCGGGTGCTATTACAGATAGCGCAATAAATCAAAGTGCATTGTCTGCAGGAGGCCCTAGCGCATGAATCTGTGCAGCGAGATCGATCTCTGACCACCAGGGGCCGAGAAAACCACCGACGCATGGGGCCGGGCACTCAGGGTCAGGGAAAAATCCAAAATATATCTGGTGATATCTCGGGTGCTATTAGAAATAGCGCAATAAATCAAAGTGCATTGTCCGTATTAGGCCCCGGCGCATGAATCTGTGCAGCGGGAACGACCTCGGACCACCAGGGGCCGAGAAAACCACCGTCTCATGGGGCCGGACAGTCAGCGTCAGGGAAAAATCCAATATATTTCTGGTGATATCTCGGGTGCTATTACAGATAGCCCAAGAAATCAAAGTGCATTGTCTGCATTAGGCCCCGGTGCATGAATCTGTGCAGAGCGATCGACCTCGGACCACCAGGGGCCGAGAAAACCACCGTCTCATGGGGCCGGACACTCAGGGTCAGGGAAAAATCCAAAATATTTCTGGTGATATCTCGGGTTCTATTACAGATAGCGCGATAAATCAAAGTGCATTGTCTGCAGGAGGCCCTAGCGCATGAATCTGTGCAGCGAGATCGATCTCTGACCACCAGGGGCCGAGAAAACCACCGTCTCATGGGGCCGGACACTCAGGGTCAGTGAAAAATCCAATATATATCTGGTTATATCTCGAGTGCTATTACAGATAGCGCAATAAATCAAAGTGCATTGTCTGTAGGAGGCCCAGGCGAATAAATCTGGCCAGCTGGAACGACCTCGGACTACCAGGGGCCGAGAAAACCTCAGTCTCATGGGGCCGCACACTCAGGTTCAGGGTAAAATCCAATATTTATCTGGTGATATCTCGGGTGCTATTACAGATAGCCCAATAAATCAAAGTGCATTGTCGGTAGGAGGCCCTGGCGCATGAATCTGTGCAGCGGGAACGACCTCGGACCACCAGGGGCCGGGAAAACCACAGTCTCATGGGGCCGGACACTCAGGGTCAGGGGAAAATCCAATATATATCTGGTGATATCTCGGGTGCTATTAGAGATAGCGCAATAAACCAAAGTGAATTATCTGCAGGAGGCCCTGGCGCATGCATCTGTGCAGCGGGAACGACCTCGGACCACCAGGGGCCTAGAAAACCACCGTCTCATGGCGCCGGACACTCAGGGTCAGGGAAAAATCCAATATATATCTGGTGATATCTCGGGTGCTATTAGAGATAGCGCAATAAATCAAAGTGCATTGTCTGTAGGAGGCCCAGGCGCATGAATCTGGCCAGCGGGAACGACCTCGGACCTCCAGGGGCCGAGACAACAACCGTCTCATGGGGCCGGACACTCAGGGTCAGGGGAAAATCCAATATATATCTGGTGATATCTCGGGTGCTATTACAGATAGCGCAATAAATCAGAGTGCATTGTCTGTAGGAGGCCCTGGCGCATGAATCTGTGTAGCGGGAACGACCTCGGACCACCAGGGGCCGAGAAAACCACAGTCTCATGGGGCCGGACGCTCAGGGTCAGGGGAAAATCCAATATATATCTGGTGATATCTCGGGTGCTATTAGAGATAGCGCAATAAACCAAAGTGAATTATCTGCAGGAGGCCCTGGCGCATGAATCTGTGCAACGGGAACGACCTCGGACCACCAGGGGCCGAGAAAACCACCGTCTCATGGGGCCGGACACTCAGGCTCAGGGAAAAATCCAATATATATCTGGTGATATCTCGGGTGCTATTACAGCTAGCCCAAGAAATCAAAGTGCATTGTCTGTATTAGGCCCCGGCGCATGAATCTGTGCAGCGGGAACGACCTCGGACCACCAGGGGCCGAGAAAACCACCGTCTCATGGGGCCGGACACTCAGGGTCAGGGAAGAATCCAATATATACCTGGTGATATCTCGGGTGCTATTAGAGATAGCGCAATAAACCAAAGTGAATTATCTGCAGGAGGCCCTGGCGCATGAATCTGTGCAGCGGGAACGACCTCGGACCACCAGGGGCCGAGAAAACCACCGTCTCATGGGGCCGGACACTCAGGGTCAGGGAAAAATCCAATATATATCTGGTGATATCTCGGGTGCTATTACAGATAGCGCAATAAATCAAAGTGCATTGTCTGCAGGAGGCCCTAGCGCATGAATCTGTGCAGCGAGATCGATCTCTGACCACCAGGGGCCGAGAAAACCACCGACGCATGGGGCCGGGCACTCAGGGTCAGGGAAAAATCCAAAATATATCTGGTGATATCTCGGGTGCTATTAGAAATAGCGCAATAAATCAAAGTGCATTGTCCGTATTAGGCCCCGGCGCATGAATCTGTGCAGCGGGAACGACCTCGGACCACCAGGGGCCGAGAAAACCACCGTCTCATGGGGCCGGACAGTCAGCGTCAGGGAAAAATCCAATATATTTCTGGTGATATCTCTGGTGCTATTACAGATAGCCCAAGAAATCAAAGTGCATTGTCTGCATTAGGCCCCGGTGCATGAATCTGTGCAGAGCGATCGACCTCGGACCACCAGGGGCCGAGAAAACCACCGTCTCATGGGGCCGGACACTCAGGGTCAGGGAAAAATCCAAAATATTTCTGGTGATATCTCGGGTTCTATTACAGATAGCGCGATAAATCAAAGTGCATTGTCTGCAGGAGGCCCTAGCGCATGAATCTGTGCAGCGAGATCGATCTCTGACCACCAGGGGCCGAGAAAACCACCGTCTCATGGGGCCGGACACTCAGGGTCAGTGAAAAATCCAATATATATCTGGTTATATCTCGAGTGCTATTACAGATAGCGCAATAAATCAAAGTGCATTGTCTGTAGGAGGCCCAGGCGAATAAATCTGGCCAGCTGGAACGACCTCGGACTACCAGGGGCCGAGAAAACCTCAGTCTCATGGGGCCGCACACTCAGGTTCAGGGTAAAATCCAATATTTATCTGGTGATATCTCGGGTGCTATTACAGATAGCCCAATAAATCAAAGTGCATTGTCGGTAGGAGGCCCTGGCGCATGAATCTGTGCAGCGGGAACGACCTCGGACCACCAGGGGCCGGGAAAACCACAGTCTCATGGGGCCGGACACTCAGGGTCAGGGGAAAATCCAATATATATCTGGTGATATCTCGGGTGCTATTAGAGATAGCGCAATAAACCAAAGTGAATTATCTGCAGGAGGCCCTGGCGCATGCATCTGTGCAGCGGGAACGAGCTCGGACCACCAGGGGCCAAGAAAACCACCGTCTCATGGCGCCGGACACTCAGGGTCAGGGAAAAATCCAATATATATCTGGTGATATCTCGGGTGCTATTAGAGATAGCGCAATAAATCAAAGTGCATTGTCTGTAGGAGGCCCAGGCGCATGAATCTGGCCAGCGGGAACGACCTCGGACCACCAGGGGCCGAGAAAACCACAGTCTCATGGGGCCGGACACTCAGGGTCAGGGGAAAATCCAATATATATCTGGTGATATCTCGGGTGCTATTACAGATAGCTTAATAAATCAAAGTGCATTGTCTGTAGGAGGCCCAGGCGAATGAATCTGTGCAGCGGTAACGACCTCGGAACACCAGGGACCGAGAAAACCACCGCCTCATGGGGCCGGACACACAGGGTCAGTGAAAAATCCAATATATATGTGGTGATATCTCGGGTGCTATTACAGATAGCGCAATAAATCAAAGTGCATTATCTGTAGGAGACCCTGGCGCATGAATCTGTGCAGCGGGAACGACCTCGGAACACCAGGGACCGAGAAAACCACCGTCTCATGGGGCCGGACACTCAGGGTCAGTGAAAAATCCAATATATATGTGGTGATATCTCGGGTGCTATTACAGATAGCGCAATAAATCAAAGTGAATTATCTGCAGTAGGCCCTGGCGCATGAATCTGTGCAGCGGGAACGACCTCGGACCACCAGGGGCCGAGAAAACTACCGTCTCATGGGGCCGGTCACTCAGGGTCAGTGAAAAATGCAATATATATCTGGTGATATCTCGGGTGCTATTTGAGATAGCGCAATAAATCAAAGTGCATTGTCTGTAGGAGGCCCAGGCGCATGAATCTGGCCAGCGGGAACGACCTCGGACCACCAGGGGCCGAGAAAACCACAGTCTCATGGGGCCGGACACTCAGGGTCAGGGGAAAATCCAATATATATCTGGTGATATCTCGGGTGCTATTACAGATAGCGCCATAAACCAAAGTGCATTGTCTGTAGGAGGCCCTTGCGAATGATTCTGTGCCGCAGGAACGACCTCGGACCACCAGAGGCCGAGAAAACCACAGTCTCATGGGGCCGGACGCTCAGGGTCAGGGGAAAATCCAACATATATTTGGTGATATCTCGGGTGCTATTACAGATAGCGCAATAAATCAAAGTGAATTGTCTGTAGGAGTCCCTGGCGCATGAATCTGTGCAGCCGGAACGACCTCGAACCACCAGGGGCCGCAAAAACCACCGTCTCATGGGGCCGGACACTCAGGGTCAGTGAAAGATCCAATATATATCTGGTGGTATCTCGGGTGCTATTACAGATAGCGTAATAAATAAATGTGCATTGTCTGTAGGGGGCCCTGGCGCATGAATCTGTGCAGCGGGAACGACCTCGGACCACCAGGGGCCGAGAAAACCACCGTCTCATGGGGCCGGACACTCAGGGTTAGGGGAAAATCCAACATATATCTGGTGATATCTCGGGTTATATTACAGATAGCACAATAAATCAAAGTGCATTGTCTGTATTAGGACCCGGCGCATGAATCTGTGCAGCGGGAACGACCTCGGACCACCAGGGGCCGAGAAAACCACCGTCTCATGGGGCCTGACACTCAGGGTCAGTGAAAAATCCAATATATATCTGGTGATATCTCGGGTGCTATTACAGATAGCGCAATAAACCAAAGTGAATTATCTGCAGGAGGCCCTGGCGCATGAATCTGTGCAGCGGGAACGACCTCGGACCACCAGGGGCCGAGAAAACCACAGTCTCATGGGGCCGGACACTCAGGGTCAGGGGAAAATCCAATATATATCTGGTGATATCTCGGGTGCTATTAGAGATAGCGCAATAAATCAAAGTGCATTGTCTGTAGGAGGCCCAGGCGAATGAATCTGGCCAGCAGGAACGACCTCGAACCACCAGTGGCCGAGAAAATTACAGATATTCGGAATCCGTCACCCAAGGTCATGTAAAAATCCAGCATATATCTGGTGATATCTCGGGTGCTATTACAGATAGCGCAATAAACCAAAGCGCATTGTCTGTAGGAGGCCCTGGCGCATGAATCTGAGCAGCGAGAACGACGTCGGACCACCAGGGGACGAGAAAATCACCGTCTCATGAAGCCGGACACTCAGGGTCAGGGAAAAATCCAATATATATCTGGTGATATCTCGGGTGCTATTACAGATAGCGCAATAAACCAAAGTGCACTGTCTGTAGGAGGCCCTGGCGCATGAATCTGGGCAGCGGGAACGACCTCGGACCACCAGGGGCCGAGAAAACCACCGTCTCATGGGTCCGGACACTCAGGGTCAGGGGAAAATCCAATATATGTCTGGTGATATCTCGGGTGCTATTAGAGATAGCGCAATAAACCAAAGTGAATTATCTGAAGGAGGCCCTGGCGCATGCATCTGTGCAGCGGGAACGACCTCGGACCACCAGGGGCCAAGAAAACCACCGTCTCATGGCGCCGGACACTCAGGGTCAGGGAAAAATCCAATATATATCTGGTGATATCTCGGGTGCTATTTGAGATAGCGCAATAAATCAAAGTGCATTGTCTGTAGGAGGCCCAGGCGCATGAATCTGGCCAGCGGGAACGACCTCGGACCACCAGGGGCCGAGAAAACCACAGTCTCATGGGGCCGGACACTCAGGGTCAGGGGAAAATGCAATATATATCTGGTGATATCTCGGGTGCTATTACAGATAGCGCAATAAACCAAAGTGCATTGTCTGTAGGAGGCCCTTGCGAATGATTCTGTGCCGCAGGAACGACCTCGGACCACCAGTGGCCGAGAAAATTACAGATATTCGGAATCCGTCACCCAAGGTCATGTAAAAATCCATCAAATATCTGGTGATATCTCGGGTGCTATTAGAGATAGCGCAATAAATCAAAGTGCATTGTCTGTAGGAGGCCCAGGCGAATGAATCTGGCCAGCAGGAACGACCTCCGACCACCAGGGGCCGAGTAAACCACCGTCTCATGGGGCCGGACACTCAGGGTCAGGGAAAAATCCAATATATATCTGGTGATATCTCGGGTGCTATTACAGATAGCGCAATAAATCAAAGTGCATTGTCTGTAGGAGGCCCAGGCGAATAAATCTGGCCAGCTGGAACGACCTCGGACCACCAGGGGCCGAGAAAACCACAGTCTCATGGGGCCGCACACTCAGGTTCAGGGTAAAATCCAATATTTATCTGGTGATATCTCGGGTGCTATTACAGATAGCCCAATAAATCAAAGTGCATTGTCGGTAGGAGGCCCTGGCGCATGAATCTGTGCAGCGCGAACGACCTCGGACCACCAGGGGCCGGGAAAACCACAGTCTCATGGGGCCGGACACTCAGGGTCAGGGGAAAATCCAATATATATCTGGTGATATCTCGGGTGCTATTAGAGATAGCGCAATAAACCAAAGTGAATTATCTGCAGGAGGCCCTGGCGCATGCATCTGTGCAGCGGGAACGACCTCGGACCACCAGGGGCCAAGAAAACCACCGTCTCATGGCGCCGGACACTCAGGGTCAGGGAAAAATCCAATATATATCTGGTGATATCTCGGGTGCAATTACAGATAGCGCAAGAAACCAGAGTGCATTGTCTGTAGGAGGCCCTTGCGAATGAATCTGTGCCGCAGGAACGACCTCGGACCACCAGTGGCCGAGAAAATTACAGATATTCGGAATCCGTCACCCAAGATCATGTAAAAATCCAGCAAATATCTGGTGATATCTCGGGTGCTATTAGAGATAGCGCAATAAATCAAAGTGCATTGTCTGTAGGAGGCCCAGGCAAATGAATCTGGCCAGCAGGAACGACCTCGGACCACCAGTGGCCGAGAAAATTACAGATATTCGGAATCCGTCACCCAAGGTCATGTAAAAATCCAGCATATATCTGGTGATATCTCGGGTGCTATTACAGATAGCGCAATAAACCAAAGCGCATTGTCTGTAGGAGGCCCTGGCGCATGAATCTGGGCAGTGGGAACGACGTCGGACCACCAGGGGACGAGAAAATCACCGTCTCATGAAGCCGGACACTCAGGGTCAGGGAAAAATCCAATATATATCTGGTGATATCTCGGGTGCTATTACAGATAGCGCAATAAACCAAAGTGCACTGTCTGTAGGAGGCCCTGGCGCATGAATCTGGGCAGCGGGAACGACCTCGGACCATCAGGGGCCGAGAAAACCACCGTCTCATGGGTCCTGACACTCAGGGTCAGGGGAAAATCCAATATATATCTGGTGATATCTCGGGTGCTATTAGAGATAACGCAATAAACCAAAGTGAATTATCTGAAGGAGGCCCTGGCGCATGCATCTGTGCAGCGGGAACGACCTCGGACCACCAGGGGCCAAGAAAACCACCGTCTCATGGCGCCGGACACTCAGGGTCAGGGAAAAATCCAATATATATCTGGTGATATCTCGGGTGCTATTACAGATAGCGCAATAAATCAAAGTGCATCGTCTGTAGGAGGCCCTGGCGCATGAATCTGGCCAGCGGGAACGACCTCGGACCACCAGGGGCCGAGAAAACCACAGTCTCATGGGGCCGGACTCTCAGGGTCAGGGGAAAATCCAATATATATCTGGTGATATCTCGGGTGCTATTAGAGATAGCGCAATAAACCAAAGTGAATTATCTGCAGGAGGCCCTGGCGCATGCATCTGTGCAGCGGGAACGACCTCGGACCACCAGGGGCCGAGAAAACCACCGTCTCATGGGGCTGGACACTCAGGGTGAGGGAAATATCCAATATATATCTGGTGATATCTCGGGTGCTATTACAGATAGCGCAATAAATCAAAGTGCATTGTCTGTAGGAGGCCCTGGCGGATGAATCTGTGCAGCGGGAACGACCTCGGATCACCAGGCGCCGAGATAACCACAGTCTCATGGGGCCGGACACTCAGGGTCAGGGGAAAATCCAGTATATATCTGGTGATATCTCGGGTGCTATTAGAGATAGCGCAATAAACCAAAGTGAATTATCTGCAGGATGCCCTGGCGCATGAATCTGTGCAAGCGGGAACGTCCTCGGACCTCCAGGGGCCGAGACAACCACCGTCTCATGGGGCCGGACACTCAGGGTCAGGGTAAAATCCAATATATATCTGGTGATATCTCGGGTGCTATTACAGATAGCGCAATAAATCAAAGTGCATTGTCTGTAGGAGGCCCAGGCGCATGAATCTGGCCAGCGGGAACGACCTCGGACCACCAGGGGCCGAGAAAACCACAGTCTCATGGGGCCGGACACTCAGGGTCAGGGGAAAATGCAATATATATCTGGTGATATCTCGGGTGCTATTACAGATAGCGCAATAAACCAAAGTGCATTGTCTGTAGGAGGCCCTTGCGAATGATTCTGTGCCGCAGGAACGACCTCGGACCACCAGTGGCCGAGAAAATTACAGATATTCGGAATCCGTCACCCAAGGTCATGTAAAAATCCATCAAATATCTGGTGATATCTCGGGTGCTATTAGAGATAGCGCAATAAATCAAAGTGCATTGTCTGTAGGAGGCCCAGGCGAATGAATCTGGCCAGCAGGAACGACCTCCGACCACCAGGGGCCGAGTAAACCACCGTCTCATGGGGCCGGACACTCAGGGTCAGGGAAAAATCCAATATATATCTGGTGATATCTCGGGTGCTATTACAGATAGCGCAATAAATCAAAGTGCATTGTCTGTAGGAGGCCCAGGCGAATAAATCTGGCCAGCTGGAACGACCTCGGACCACCAGGGGCCGAGAAAACCACAGTCTCATGGGGCCGCACACTCAGGTTCAGGGTAAAATCCAATATTTATCTGGTGATATCTCGGGTGCTATTACAGATAGCCCAATAAATCAAAGTGCATTGTCGGTAGGAGGCCCTGGCGCATGAATCTGTGCAGCGGGAACGACCTCGGACCACCAGGGGCCGGGAAAACCACAGTCTCATGGGGCCGGACACTCAGGGTCAGGGGAAAATCCAATATATATCTGGTGATATCTCGGGTGCTATTAGAGATAGCGCAATAAACCAAAGTGAATTATCTGCAGGAGGCCCTGGCGCATGCATCTGTGCAGCGGGAACGACCTCGGACCACCAGGGGCCAAGAAAACCACCGTCTCATGGCGCCGGACACTCAGGGTCAGGGAAAAATCCAATATATATCTGGTGATATCTCGGGTGCTATTTGAGATAGCGCAATAAATCAAAGTGCATTGTCTGTAGGAGGCCCAGGCGCATGAATCTGGCCAGCGGGAACGACCTCGGACCACCAGGGGCCGAGAAAACCACAGTCTCATGGAGCCGCACACTCAGGGTCAGGGAAAAATCCAATATATATCTGGTGATATCTCGGGTGCTATTACAGATAGCGCAATAAATCAAAGTGCATTGTCTGTAGGAGGCCCAGGCGAATGAATCTGTGCAGCGGGAACGACCTCGGACCACCAGGGGCCGAGAAAACCACCGTCTCATGGATCCGGACACTCAGGGTCAGGGGAAAATCCAATATATATCTGGTGATATCTCGGGTGCAATTACAGATAGCGCAAGAAACCAGAGTGCATTGTCTGTAGGAGGCCCTTGCGAATGAATCTGTGCCGCAGGAACGACCTCGGACCACCAGTGGCCGAGAAAATTACAGATATTCGGAATCCGTCACCCAAGATCATGTAAAAATCCAGCAAATATCTGGTGATATCTCGGGTGCTATTAGAGATAGCGCAATAAATGAAAGTGCATTGTCTGTAGGAGGCCCAGGCGAATGAATCTGGCCGCAGGAACGACCTCGGACCACCAGTGGCCGAGAAAATTACAGATGTTCGGAATCCGTCACCCAATATCATGTAAAAATCCATCAAATATCTGGTGATATCTCGGGTGCTATTAGAGATGGCGCAATAAATCAAAGTGCATTGTCTGTAGGAGGCCCAGGCGCATGAATCTGGCCAGCGGGAACGACCTCGGACCACCAGGGGCCGAGAAAACCACAGTCTCATGGGGCCGGACACTCAGGGTCAGGGGAAAATGCAATATATATCTGGTGATATCTCGGGTGCTATTACAGATAGCGCAATAAACCAAAGTGCATTGTCTGTAGGAGGCCCTTGCGAATGATTCTGTGCCGCAGGAACGACCTCGGACCACCAGTGGCCGAGAAAATTACAGATATTCGGAATCCGTCACCCAAGGTCATGTAAAAATCCATCAAATATCTGGTGATATCTCGGGTGCTATTAGAGATAGCGCAATAAATCAAAGTGCATTGTCTGTAGGAGGCCCAGGCGAATGAATCTGGCCAGCAGGAACGACATCCGACCACCAGGGGCCGAGTAAACCACCGTCTCATGGGGCCGGACACTCAGGGTCAGGGAAAAATCCAATATATATCTGGTGATATCTCTGGTGCTATTACAGATAGCGCAATAAATCAAAGTGCATTGTCTGTAGGAGGCCCAGGCGAATAAATCTGGCCAGCTGGAACGACCTCGGACCACCAGGGGCCGAGAAAACCACAGTCTCATGGGGCCGCACACTCAGGTTCAGGGTAAAATCCAATATTTATCTGGTGATATCTCGGGTGCTATTACAGATAGCCCAATAAATCAAAGTGCATTGTCGGTAGGAGGCCCTGGCGCATGAATCTGTGCAGCGGGAACGACCTCGGACCACCAGGGGCCGGGAAAACCACAGTCTCATGGGGCCGGACACTCAGGGTCAGGGGAAAATCCAATATATATCTGGTGATATCTCGGGTGCTATTAGAGATAGCGCAATAAACCAAAGTGCATTGTCTGTAGGAGGCCCAGGCGCATGAATCTGGCCAGCGGGAACGACCTCGGACCACCAGGGGCCGAGAAAACCACAGTCTCATGGAGCCGCACACTCAGGGTCAGGGAAAAATCCAATATATATCTGGTGATATCTCGGGTGCTATTACAGATAGCGCAAGAAACCAGAGTGCATTGTCTGTAGGAGGCCCTTGCGAATGAATCTGTGCCGCAGGAACGACCTCGGACCACCAGTGGCCGAGAAAATTACAGATATTCGGAATCCGTCACCCAAGATCATGTAAAAATCCAGCAAATATCTGGTGATATCTCGGGTGCTATTAGAGATAGCGCAAGAAACCAGAGTGCATTGTCTGTAGGAGGCCCTTGCGAATGAATCTGTGCCGCAGGAACGACCTCGGACCACCAGTGGCCGAGAAAATTACAGATATTCGGAATCCGTCACCCAAGATCATGTAAAAATCCAGCAAATATCTGGTGATATCTCGGGTGCTATTAGAGATAGCGCAATAAATCAAAGTGCATTGTCTGTAGGAGGCCCAGGCGAATGAATCTGGCCAGCAGGAACGACCTCGGACCACCAGTGGCCGAGAAAATTACAGATATTCGGAATCCGTCACCCAAGGTCATGTAAAAATCCAGCATATATCTGGTGATATCTCGGGTGCTATTACAGATAGCGCAATAAACCAAAGCGCATTGTCTGTAGGAGGCCCTGGCGCATGAATCTGAGCAGCGGGAACGATGTCGGACCACCAGGGGACGAGAAAATCACCGTCTCATGAAGCCGGACACTCAGGGTCAGGGAAAAATCCAATATATATCTGGTGATATCTCGGGTGCTATTACAGATAGCGCAATAAACAAAAGTGCACTGTCTGTAGGAGGCCCTGGCGCATGAATCTGGGCAGCGGGAACGACCTCGGACCACCAGGGGCCGAGAAAACCACCGTCTCATGGGTCCGGACACTCAGGGTCAGGGGAAAATCCAATATATATCTGGTGATATCTCGGGTGCTATTAGAGATAGCGCAATAAACCAAAGTGAATTATCTGAAGGAGGCCCTGGCGCATGCATCTGTGCAGCGGGAACGACCTCGGACCACCAGGGGCCAAGAAAACCACCGTCTCATGGCGCCGGACACTCAGGGTCAGGGAAAAATCCAATATATATCTGGTGATATCTCGGGTGCTATTTGAGATAGCGCAATAAATCAAAGTGCATTGTCTGTAGGAGGCCCAGGCGCATGAATCTGGCCAGCGGGAACGACCTCGGACCACCAGGGGCCGAGAAAACCACAGTCTCATGGGGCCGGACACTCAGGGTCAGGGGAAAATGCAATATATATCTGGTGATATCTCGGGTGCTATTACAGATAGCGCAATAAACCAAAGTGCATTGTCTGTAGGAGGCCCTTGCGAATGATTCTGTGCCGCAGGAACGACCTCGGACCACCAGTGGCCGAGAAAATTACAGATATTCGGAATCCGTCACCCAAGGTCATGTAAAAATCCATCAAATATCTGGTGATATCTCGGGTGCTATTAGAGATAGCGCAATAAATCAAAGTGCATTGTCTGTAGGAGGCCCAGGCGAATGAATCTGGCCAGCAGGAACGACCTCCGACCACCAGGGGCCGAGTAAACCACCGTCTCATGGGGCCGGACACTCAGGGTCAGGGAAAAATCCAATATATATCTGGTGATATCTCGGGTGCTATTACAGATAGCGCAATAAATCAAAGTGCATTGTCTGTAGGAGGCCCAGGCGAATAAATCTGGCCAGCTGGAACGACCTCGGACCACCAGGGGCCGAGAAAACCACAGTCTCATGGGGCCGCACACTCAGGTTCAGGGTAAAATCCAATATTTATCTGGTGATATCTCGGGTGCTATTACAGATAGCCCAATAAATCAAAGTGCATTGTCGGTAGGAGGCCCTGGCGCATGAATCTGTGCAGCGGGAACGACCTCGGACCACCAGGGGCCGGGAAAACCACAGTCTCATGGGGCCGGACACTCAGGGTCAGGGGAAAATCCAATATATATCTGGTGATATCTCGGGTGCTATTAGAGATAGCGCAATAAACCAAAGTGCATTGTCTGTAGGAGGCCCAGGCGCATGAATCTGGCCAGCGGGAACGACCTCGGACCACCAGGGGCCGAGAAAACCACAGTCTCATGGAGCCGCACACTCAGGGTCAGGGAAAAATCCAATATATATCTGGTGATATCTCGGGTGCTATTACAGATAGCGCAAGAAACCAGAGTGCATTGTCTGTAGGAGGCCCTTGCGAATGAATCTGTGCCGCAGGAACGACCTCGGACCACCAGTGGCCGAGAAAATTACAGATATTCGGAATCCGTCACCCAAGATCATGTAAAAATCCAGCAAATATCTGGTGATATCTCGGGTGCTATTAGAGATAGCGCAATAAATCAAAGTGCATTGTCTGTAGGAGGCCCAGGCAAATGAATCTGGCCAGCAGGAACGACCTCGGACCACCAGTGGCCGAGAAAATTACAGATATTCGGAATCCGTCACCCAAGGTCATGAAAAAATCCAGCATATATCTGGTGATATCTCGGGTGCTATTACAGATAGCGCAATAAACCAAAGCGCATTGTCTGTAGGAGGCCCTGGCGCATGAATCTGGTCAGCGGGAACGACCTAGGACCACCAGGGGCCGAGAAAACCACCGACTCACGGGGCCGGACACTCAGGGTGAGGGGAAAATCCAATATATATCTGGTGATATCTCGCGTGCTATTAGAGATAGAGCACTAAATCAAAGTGCATTGTCTGTAGGAGGCCCAGGCGCATGAATCTGGCCAGCGGGAACGACCTCGGACCACCAGGGGCCGAGAAAACCACAGTCTCATGGAGCCGCACACTCAGGGTCAGGGAAAAATCCAATATATATCTGGTGATATCTCGGGTGCTATTACAGATAGCGCAATAAATCAAAGTGCATTGTCTGTAGGAGGCCCAGGCGAATGAATCTGGCCAGCAGGAACGACCTCGGACCACCAGTGGCCGAGAAAATTACAGATATTCGGAATCCGTCACCCAAGGTCATGTAAAAATCCAGCATATATCTGGTGATATCTCGGGTGCTATTACAGATAGCGCAATAAACCAAAGCGCATTGTCTGTAGGAGGCCCTGGCGCATGAATCTGAGCAGCGGGAACGACGTCGGACCACCAGGGGACGAGAAAATCACCGTCTCATGAAGCCGGACACTCAGGGTCAGGGAAAAATCCAATATATATCTGGTGATATCTCGGGTGCTATTACAGATAGCGCAATAAACCAAAGTGCACTGTCTGTAGGAGGCCCTGGCGCATGAATCTGGGCAGCGGGAACGACCTCGGACCACCAGGGGCCGAGAAAACCACCGTCTCATGGGTCCGGACACTCAGGGTCAGGGGAAAATCCAATATATATCTGGTGATATCTCGGGTGCTATTAGAGATAGCGCAATAAACCAAAGTGAATTATCTGAAGGAGGCCCTGGCGCATGCATCTGTGCAGCGGGAACGACCTCGGACCACCAGGGGCCAAGAAAACCACCGTCTCATGGCGCCGGACACTCAGGGTCAGGGGAAAATCCAATATATATCTGGTGATATCTCGGGTGCTATTTGAGATAGCGCAATAAATCAAAGTGCATTGTCTGTAGGAGGCCCAGGCGCATGAATCTGGCCAGCGGGAACGACCTCGGACCACCAGGGGCCGAGAAAACCACAGTCTCATGGGGCCGGACACTCAGGGTCAGGGGAAAATGCAATATATATCTGGTGATATCTCGGGTGCTATTACAGATAGCGCAATAAACCAAAGTGCATTGCCTGTAGGAGGCCCTTGCGAATGATTCTGTGCCGCAGGAACGACCTCGGACCACCAGTGGCCGAGAAAATTACAGATATTCGGAATCCGTCACCCAAGGTCATGTAAAAATCCATCAAATATCTGGTGATATCTCGGGTGCTATTAGAGATAGCGCAATAAATCAAACTGCATTGTCTGTAGGAGGCCCAGGCGAATGAATCTGGCCAGCAGGAACGACCTCCGACCACCAGGGGCCGAGTAAACCACCGTCTCATGGGGCCGGACACTCAGGGTCAGGGAAAAATCCAATATATATCTGGTGATATCTCGGGTGCTATTACAGATAGCGCAATAAATCAAAGTGCATTGTCCGTAGGAGGCCCAGGCGAATAAATCTGGCCAGCTGGAACGACCTCGGACCACCAGGGGCCGAGAAAACCACAGTCTCATGGGGCCGCACACTCAGGTTCAGGGTAAAATCCAATATTTATCTGGTGATATCTCGGGTGCTATTACAGATAGCCCAATAAATCAAAGTGCATTGTCGGTAGGAGGCCCTGGCGCATGAATCTGTGCAGCGGGAACGACCTCGGACCACCAGGGGCCGGGAAAACCACAGTCTCATGGGGCCGGACACTCAGGGTCAGGGGAAAATCCAATATATATCTGGTGATATCTCGGGTGCTATTAGAGATAGCGCAATAAACCAAAGTGAATTATCTGCAGGAGGCCCTGGCGCATGCATCTGTGCAGCGGGAACGACCTCGGACCACCAGGGGCCAAGAAAACCACCGTCTCATGGCGCCGGACACTCAGGGTAAGGGAAAAATCCAATATATATCTGGTGATATCTCGGGTGCAATTACAGATAGCGCAAGAAACCAGAGTGCATTGTCTGTAGGAGGCCCTTGCGAATGAATCTGTGCCGCAGGAACGACCTCGGACCACCAGTGGCCGAGAAAACCACAGTCTCATGGGGCCGGACTCTCAGGGTCAGGGGAAAATCCAATATATATCTGGTGATATCTCGGGTGCTATTAGAGATAGCGCAATAAACCAAAGTGAATTATCTGCAGGAGGCCCTGGCGCATGCATCTGTGCAGCGGGAACGACCTCGGACCACCAGGGGCCGAGAAAACCACCGTCTCATGGGGCTGGACACTCAGGGTGAGGGAAATATCCAATATATATCTGGTGATATCTCGGGTGCTATTACAGATAGCGCAATAAATCAAAGTGCATTGTCTGTAGGAGGCCCTGGCGGATGAATCTGTGCAGCGGGAACGACCTCGGACCACCAGGCGCCGAGATAACCACAGTCTCATGGGGCCGGACACTCAGGGTCAGGGGAAAATCCAGTATATATCTGGTGATATCTCGGGTGCTATTAGAGATAGCGCAATAAACCAAAGTGAATTATCTGCAGGATGCCCTGGCGCATGAATCTGTGCAAGCGGGAACGTCCTCGGACCTCCAGGGGCCGAGACAACCACCGTCTCATGGGGCCGGACACTCAGGGTCAGGGTAAAATCCAATATATATCTGGTGATATCTCGGGTGCTATTACAGATAGCGCAATAAATCAAAGTGCATTGTCTGTAGGAGGCCCAGGCGCATGAATCTGGCCAGCGGGAACGACCTCGGACCACCAGGGGCCGAGAAAACCACAGTCTCATGGGGCCGGACACTCAGGGTCAGGGGAAAATGCAATATATATCTGGTGATATCTCGGGTGCTATTACAGATAGCGCAATAAACCAAAGTGCATTGTCTGTAGGAGGCCCTTGCGAATGATTCTGTGCCGCAGGAACGACCTCGGACCACCAGGGGCCGAGAAAACCACAGTCTCATGGGGCCACACACTCAGGTTCAGGGTAAAATCCAATATTTATCTGGTGATATCTCGGGTGCTATTACAGATAGCCCAATAAATCAAAGTGCATTGTCGGTAGGAGGCTCTGGCGCATGAATCTGTGCAGCGGGAACGACTTCGGACCACCAGGGGCCGGGAAAACCACAGTCTCATGGGGCCGGACACTCAGGGTCAGGGGAAAATCCAATATATATCTGGTGATATCTCGGGTGCTATTAGAGATAGCGCAATAAACCAAAGTGAATTATCTGCAGGAGGCCCTGGCGCATGCATCTGTGCAGCGGGAACGACCTCGGACCACCAGGGGCCAAGAAAACCACCGTCTCATGGCGCCGGACACTCAGGGTCAGGGAAAAATCCAATATATATCTGGTGATATCTCGGGTGCTATTAGAGATAGCGCAATAAATCAAAGTGCATTGTCTGTAGGAGGCCCAGGCGCATGAATCTGGCCAGCGGGAACGACCTCGGACCACCAGGGGCCGAGAAAACCACAGTCTCATGGGGCCGGACACTCAGGGTCAGGTGAAAATCCAATATATATCTGGTGATATCTCGGGTGCTATTACAGATAAATTAATAAATCAAAGTGCATTGTCTGTAGGAGGCCCAGGCGAATGAATCTGTGGTGCGGTAACGACCTCGGAACCCCAGGGACCGAGAAAACCACCACCTCATGGGGCCGGACACTCAGGGTCAGGGAAAAATCCAATATATATCTGGTGATATCTCGGGTGCTATTACAGATAGCGCAATAAACCAAAGTGCACTGTCTATAGGAGGCCCTGGCGCATGAATCTGGGCAGCGGGAACGACCTCGGACCACCAGGGGCCGAGAAAACCACCGTCTCATGGGACCGGACACTCAGGGTCAGGGGAAAATCCAATATATATCTGGTGATATCTCGGGTGCTATTATAGATAGCGCAATAAACCAAAGTGAATTATCTGAAGGAGGCCCTGGCGCATACATCTGTGCAGCGGGAACGACCTCGGACCACCAGGGGCCAAGAAAACCACCGTCTCATGGCGCCGGACACTCAGGGTCAGGGAAAAATCCAATATATATCTGGTGATATCTCGGGTGCTATTTGAGATAGCGCAATAAATCAAAGTGCATTGTCTGTAGGAGGCCCAGGCGCATGAATCTGGCCAGCGGGAACGACCTCGGACCACCAGGGGCCGAGAAAACCACAGTCTCATGGGGCCGGACACTCAGGGTCAGGTGAAAATCCAATATATATCTGGTGATATCTCGGGTGCTATTACAGATAGCGCAATAAACCAAAGTGCATTGTCTGTAGGAGGCCCTTGCGAATGATTCTGTGCCGCAGGAACGACCTCGGACCACCAGTGGCCGAGGAAATTACAGATATTCGGAATCCCTAACCCAAGGTCATGTAAAAATCCAGCAAATATCTGGTGATATCTCGGGTGCTATTAGAGATAGCGCAATAAACCAAAGTGCATTGTCTGTAGGAGGCCCTGGCGAATGAATCTGGTCAGCGGGAACGACCTAGGACCACCAGGGGCCGAGAAAACCACCGACTCACGGGGCCGGACACTCAGGGTGAGGGGAAAATCCAATATATATCTGGTGATATCTCGCGTGCTATTAGAGATAGCGCACTAAATCAAAGTGCATTGTCTGTAGGAGGCCCAGGCGCATGAATCTGGCCAGCGGGAACGACCTCGGACCACCAGGGGCCGAGAAAACCACAGTCTCATGGAGCCGGACACTCAGGGTCAGGGAAAAATCCAATATATATCTGGTGATATCTCGGGTGCTATTACAGGTAGCGCAATAAATCAAAGTGCATTGTCTGTAGGAGGCCCAGGCGAATGAATCTGTGCAGCGGGAACGACCTCGGACCACCAGGGGCCGAGAAAACCACCGTCTCATGGATCCGGACACTCAGGGTCAGGGGAAAATCCAATATATATCTGGTGATATCTCGGGTGCAATTACAGATAGCGCAAGAAACCAGAGTGCATTGTCTGTAGGAGGCCCTTGCGAATGAATCTGTGCCGCAGGAACGACCTCGGACCACCAGTGGCCGAGAAAATTACAGATATTCGGAATCCGTCACCCAAGATCATGTAAAAATCCAGCAAATATCTGGTGATATCTCGGGTGCTATTAGAGATAGCGCAATAAATCAAAGTGCATTGTCTGTAGGAGGCCCAGGCAAATGAATCTGGCCAGCAGGAACGACCTCGGACCACCAGTGGCCGAGAAAATTACAGATATTCGGAATCCGTCACCCAAGGTCATGTAAAAATCCAGCATATATCTGGTGATATCTCGGGTGCTATTACAGATAGCGCAATAAACCAAAGCGCATTGTCTGTAGGAGGCCCTGGCGCATGAATCTGGGCAGTGGGAACGACGTCGGACCACCAGGGGACGAGAAAATCACCGTCTCATGAAGCCGGACACTCAGGGTCAGGGAAAAATCCAATATATATCTGGTGATATCTCGGGTGCTATTACAGATAGCGCAATAAACCAAAGTGCACTGTCTGTAGGAGGCCCTGGCGCATGAATCTGGGCAGCGGGAACGACCTCGGACCACCAGGGGCCGAGAAAACCACCGTCTCATGGGTCCGGACACTCAGGGTCAGGGGAAAATCCAATATATATCTGGTGATATCTCGGGTGCTATTAGAGATAGCGCAATAAACCAAAGTGAATTATCTGAAGGAGGCCCTGGCGCATGCATCTGTGCAGCGGGAACGACCTCGGACCACCAGGGGCCAAGAAAACCACCGTCTCATGGCGCCGGACACTCAGGGTCAGGGAAAAATCCAATATATATCTG
This sequence comes from Nomia melanderi, assembly GCF_051020985.1. NCBI lineage: Eukaryota > Metazoa > Arthropoda > Insecta > Hymenoptera > Halictidae > Nomia > Nomia melanderi. The sequence goes on along the minus strand of NW_027475149.1, from coordinate 610,905 downwards.
GTGATATCTCGGGTGCTATTTGAGATAGCGCAATAAATCAAAGTGCATTGTCTGTAGGAGGCCCAGGCGCATGAATCTGGCCAGCGGGAACGACCTCGGACCACCAGGGGCCGAGAAAACCACAGTCTCATGGGGCCGGACACTCAGGGTCAGGGGAAAATCCAATATATATCTGGTGATATCTCGGGTGCTATTACAGATAGCGCAATAAACCAAAGTGCATTGTCTGTAGGAGGCCCTTGCGAATGATTCTGTGCCGCAGGAACGACCTCGGACCACCAGTGGCCGAGAAAATTACAGATGTTCGGAATCCGTCACCCAATATCATGTAAAAATCCATCAAATATCTGGTGATATCTCGGGTGCTATTAGAGATAGCGCAATAAATCAAAGTGCATTGTCTGTAGGAGGCCCAGGCGCATGAATCTGGCCAGCGGGAACGACCTCGGACCACCAGGGGCCGAGTAAACCACCGTCTCATGGGGCCGGACACTCAGGGTCAGGGAAAAATCCAATATATATCTGGTGATATCTCGGGTGCTATTACAGATAGCGCAATAAATCAAAGTGCATTGTCTGTAGGAGGCCCAGGCGAATAAATCTGGCCAGCTGGAACGACCTCGGACCACCAGGGGCCGAGAAAACCACAGTCTCATGGGGCCGCACACTCAGGTTCAGGGTAAAATCCAATATTTATCTGGTGATATCTCGGGTGCTATTAGAGATAGCGCAATAAACCAAAGTGAATTATCTGCAGGAGGCCCTGGCGCATGCATCTGTGCAGCGGGAACGACCTCGGACCACCAGGGGCCAAGAAAACCACCGTCTCATGGCGCCGGACACTCAGGGTCAGGGAAAAATCCAATATATATCTGGTGATATCTCGGGTGCTATTAGAGATAGCGCAATAAATAAAAGTGCATTGTCTGTAGGAGGCCCAGGCGCATGAATCTGGCCAGCGGGAACGACCTCGGACCACCAGGGGCCGAGAAAACCACAGTCTCATGGGGCCGGACACTCAGGGTCAGGGGAAAATCCAATATATATCTGGTGATATCTCGGGTGCTATTTGAGATAGCGCAATAAATCAAAGTGCATTGTCTGTAGGAGGCCCAGGCGCATGAATCTGGCCAGCGGGAACGACCTCGGACCACCAGGGGCCGAGAAAACCACAGTCTCATGGGGCCGGACACTCAGGGTGAGGGGAAAATCCAATATATATCTGGTGATATCTCGCGTGCTATTAGAGATAGCGCACTAAATCAAAGTGCATTGTCTGTAGGAGGCCCAGGCGCATGAATCTGGCCAGCGGGAACGACCTCGGACCACCAGGGGCCGAGAAAACCACAGTCTCATGGAGCCGGACACTCAGGGTCAGGGAAAAATCCAATATATATCTGGTGATATCTCGGGTGCTATTACAGGTAGCGCAATAAATCAAAGTGCATTGTCTGTAGGAGGCCCAGGCGAATGAATCTGTGCAGCGGGAACGACCTCGGACCACCAGGGGCCGAGAAAACCACCGTCTCATGGATCCGGACACTCAGGGTCAGGGGAAAATCCAATATATATCTGGTGATATCTCGGGTGCAATTACAGATAGCGCAAGAAACCAGAGTGCATTGTCTGTAGGAGGCCCTTGCGAATGAATCTGTGCCGCAGGAACGACCTCGGACCACCAGTGGCCGAGAAAATTACAGATATTCGGAATCCGTCACCCAAGATCATGTAAAAATCCAGCAAATATCTGGTGATATCTCGGGTGCTATTAGAGATAGCGCAATAAATCAAAGTGCATTGTCTGTAGGAGGCCCAGGCGAATGAATCTGGCTAGCAGGAACGACCTCGGACCACCAGTGGCCGAGAAAATTACAGATATTCGGAATCCGTCACCCAAGGTCATGTAAAAATCCAGCATATATCTGGTGATATCTCGGGTGCTATTACAGATAGCGCAATAAACCAAAGCGCATTGTCTGTAGGAGGCCCTGGCGCATGAATCTGGGCAGTGGGAACGACGTCGGACCACCAGGGGACGAGAAAATCACCGTCTCATGAAGCCGGACACTCTGGGTCAGGGAAAAATCCAATATATATCTGGTGATATCTCGGGTGCTATTACAGATAGCGCAATCAACCAAAGTGCACTGTCTGTAGGAGGCCCTGGCGCATGAATCTGGGCAGCGGGAACGACCTCGGACCACCAGGGGCCGAGAAAACCACCGTCTCATGGGTCCGGACACTCAGGGTCAGGGGAAAATCCAATATATATCTGGTGATATCTCGGGTGCTATTAGAGATAGCGCAATAAACCAAAGTGAATTATCTGAAGGAGGCCCTGGCGCATGCATCTGTGCAGCGGGAACGACCTCGGACCACCAGGGGCCAAGAAAACCACCGTCTCATGGCGCCGGACACTCAGGGTCAGGGAAAAATCCAATATATATCTGGTGATATCTCGGGTGCTATTTGAGATAGCGCAATAAATCAAAGTGCATTGTCTGTAGGAGGCCCAGGCGCATGAATATGGCCAGCGGGAACGACCTCGGACCACCAGGGGCCGAGAAAACCACAGTCTCATGGGGCCGGACACTCAGGGTCAGGGGAAAATCCAATATATATCTGGTGATATCTCGGGTGCTATTACAGATAGCGCCATAAATCAAAGTGCATTATCTGTAGGAAACCCTGGCGCATGAATCTGTGCAGCGGGAACGACCTCGGAACACCAGGGACCGAGAAAACCGCCGTCTCATGGGGCCGGACACTCAGGGTCAGTGAAAAATCCAATATATATGTGGTGATATCTCGGGTGCTATTACAGATAGCGCAATAAATCAAAGTGAATTATCTGCAGTAGGCCCTGGCGCATGAATCTGTGCAACGGGAACGACCTCGGACCACCAGGGGCCGAAAAATCCACAGTCTCATGGGGCCGGACACTCAGGGTCAGGGAAAAATCCAATATATATCTGGCGATATCTTGGGTGCTATTAGAGATAGCGTAATAAACCAAAGTGAATTATCTGCAGGAGGCCCTGGCGCAAGAATCTGTGCAGCGGGAACGACCTCGGACCACCAGGGGCCGAGACAACAACCGTCTGATGGGGCCGGACACTCAGGGTCAGGGAAAAATCCAATATATATCTGGTGATATCTTGGGTGCTATTAGAGATAGCGCAATAAACCAAAGTGAGTTATCTGCAGGAGGCACTGGCGCCTGAAGCTGGGCAGCGGGAACGACCTCGGACCACCAGGGGCCGAGAAAACCACAGTCTCATGGGGCCGGACACTCAGGGTCAGGGGAAAATCCAATATATATCTGGTGATATCTCGGGTGCTGTTAGAGATAGCGCAATAAACCAAAGTGAATTATCTGCAGGAGGCCCTGGCGGATGAATCTGTGCAGCGGGAACGACCTCGGACCACCAGGGTCCGAGAAAAACACCGTCTCATGGGGACGCACACTCAGGGTCAGTGAAAAATCCAATATATATCTGGTGATATCTCGGGTGCTATTACAGATAGCGCAATAAGTCAAAGTGCATTGTCTGTAGGAGGACCTGGCGCATGAATCTGTGAAGCGGCAACGACCTCGGACCACCAGGGGCCGAGAAAACCACAGTCTCATGGGGCCGGACACTCAGGGTCAGGGGAAAATCCAGTTTATATCTGGTGATATCTCGGGTGCTATTAGAGATAGCGCAATAAACCAAAGTGAATTCTCTGCAGGAGGCCCTGGCGCATGAATCTGTGCAGCGGGAACGACCTCGGACCACCAGGGGCCGAAAAAACCACAGTCTCATGGGGCCGGACACTCAGGGTCAGGGGAAAATCCAGTATATATCTGTTGATATCTCGGGTGCTATTAGAGATAGCGCAATAAACCAAAGTGAATTATCTGCAGGAGGCCCTGGCGCATGAATCTGTGCAACGGTAACGACCTCGGACCACCAGGGGTCGAAAAAACGACAGTCTCATGGGGCCGGACACCCAGGGTCAGGGAAAAATCCAATATATATCTGGTGATATCTCGGGTGCTATTACAGATAGCGCAATAAATCAAAGTGCATTGTCTGTAGGAGGCCCTGGCGCATGAATCTGTGCAGCGGGAACGACCTCGGACCACCAGGGGCCGAGAAAACCACAGTCTCATGGGGCGGACACTCAGGGTCAGGGGAAAATCCAATATATATCTGGTGATATCTCGGGTGCTATTAAAGATAGCGCAATAAGCCAAAGGGAATTATCTGCTGGAGGCCCTGGCGCATGTATCTGTGCAGCGGGAACGACCTAGGACCACCAGGGGCCGAGAAAACCACCGTCTCATGGGGCCGGACACTCAGGGTAAGGGAAAAATCCAATATATATCTGGTGATATCTCGGGTGCTATTACAGATAGCGCACTAAATCAAAGGGCATTGTCTGTAGGAGGCCCTGGCGCATGAACCTGTGCAGCGGGAACGACGTCGGACCACCAGGGGCAGAAAAAACCACAGTCTCATGGGTCCGGACCCTCATGGTCAGGGTAAAATCCAATATATATCTGGTGATATCTCGTGTGCTATTACAGATAGCGCAATAAATCAAAGTGCATTGTCTGTAGGAGGCCCTGGCGTATGAATCTGTGCAGCGGGAACGACCTCGGACCACTAGGGGCCGAGAAAACCACAGTCTCATGGGGCCGGACACTCAGGGTCAGGGGAAAATCCAATATATATCTGGTGATATCTCGGGTGCTATTAGAGATAGCGCAATAAACCAAAGTGAATTATCTGCAGGAGGCCCTGGCGCATGAATCTGTGCAGCGGGAACGACCTCGGACCACCAGGGGCCGAAAAAACCACCGTCTCATTGGGCCGGACGCTCAGGGTCAGTGAAAAATCCAATATATATCTGGTGATATCTCGGGTGCTATTACAGATAGCGCACTAAATCAAAGGGCATTGTCTGTAGGAGGCCCTGGCGCATGAACCTGTGCAGCGGCAACGACCTCGGACCACCAGGGGCCGAGAAAACCACAGTCTCATGGGGCCGGACACTCAGGGTCAGGGGAAAATCCAATATATATCTGGTGATATCTCGGGTGCTATTACAGATAGCGCAATAAATCAAAGTGCATTGTCTGTAGGAGGCCCTGGTGCATGAATCTGTGCAGCGGGAAGGACCTCGGACCCCCAGGGGCCGAGTCAACCACCGTCTCATGGGGCCGGACACTCAGGGTCTGGGAAAAATCCAATATATATCCGGTGATATCTCGGGTGCTATTACAGATAGCGCAATAAATCAAAGTGCATCGTCTGTAGGAGGCCCTGGCGCATGAATCTGTGCAGCGGGAACGACCTCGGACCACCAGGGGCCGAGAAAACCACAGTCTCATGGGGCCGGACTCTCAGGGTCAGGGGAAAATCCAATATATATCTGGTGATATCTCGGGTGCTATTAGAGATAGCGCAATAAACCAAAGTGAATTATCTGCAGGAGGCCCTGGCGCATGCATCTGTGCAGCGGGAACGACCTCGGACCACCAGGGGCCGAGAAAACCACCGTCTCATGGGGCTGGACACTCAGGGTGAGGGAAATATCCAATATATATCTGGTGATATCTCGGGTGCTATTACAGATAGCGCACTAAATCAAAGGGCATTGTCTGTAGGAGGCCCTGGCGCATGAACCTGTGCAGCGGCAACGACCTCGGACCACCAGGGGCCGAGAAAACCACAGTCTCAAGGGGCCGGACACTCAGGGTCAGGGGAAAATCCAATATATATCTGGTGATATCTCGGGTGCTATTACAGATAGCGCAATAAACCAAAGTGAATTATCTGCAGGAGGCCCTGGCGCATGAATCTGTGCAGCGGGAACGACCTCGGACCACCAGGGGCCGAGAAAACCACAGTCTCAAGGGGCCGGACACTCAGGGTCAGGGGAAAATCCAATATATATCTGGTGATATCTCGGGTGCTATTACAGATAGCGCAATAAACCAAAGTGAATTATCTGCAGGAGGCCCTGGCGCATGAATCTGTGCAGCGGGAACGACCTCGGACCACCAGGGGCCGAGAAAACGACCGTCTCATGGGGCCGGACACTCAGGGTCAGTGAAAAATCCAATATATATCTGGTGATATCTCGGGTGCTATTACAGATAGCGCAATAAATGAAAGTGCATTGTCTGTAGGAGGCCCTGGCGGATGAATCTGTGCAGCGGGAACGACCTCGGAGCACCAGGGGCCGAGATAACCACAGTCTCATGGGGTCGGACACTCAGGGTCAGGGGAAAATCCAGTATATATCTGGTGATATCTCGGGTGCTATTAGAGATAGCGCAATAAACCAAAGTGAATTATCTGCAGGATGCCCTGGCGCATGAATCTGTGCAAGCGGGAACGTCCTCGGACCTCCAGGGGCCGAGACAACCACCGTCTCATGGGGCCGGACACTCAGGGTCAGGGTAAAATCCAATATATATCTGGTGATATCTCGGGTGCTATTACAGATAGCGCAATAAATCAAAGTGCATTGTCTGTAGGAGGCCCTGGCGCATGAATCTGTGCAGCGGGAACGACGTCGGACCACCAGGGGCAGAAAAAACCACAGTCTCATGGGGCCGGACCCTCATGGTCATGGTAAAATCCAATATATATCTGGTGATATCTCGTGTGCTATTACAGATAGCGCAATAAATCAAAGTGCATTGTCTGTAGGAGGCCCTGGCGCATGAATCTGTGCAGCGGGAACGACCTCGGACCACCAGGGGCCGAGAAAACCACAGTCTCATGGGGCCGGACACTCAGGGTCAGGGGAAAATCCAATATATATCTGGTGATATCTCGGGTGCTATTAGAGATAGCGCAATAAACCAAAGTGAATTATCTGCAGGAGGCCCTGGCGCATGAATCTGTGCAGCGGGAACGACCTCGGACCACCAGGGGCCGAAAAAACCACCGTCTCATGGGGCCGGACACTCAGGGTCAGGGGAAAATCCAATATATATCTGGTGATATCTCGGGTGCTATTACAGATAGCGCAATAAATCAAAGTGCATTGTCTGTAGGAGGCCCTGGCGCATGAACCTGTGCAGCGGGAACGACCTCGGACCACCAGGGGCCGAGAAAACCACAGTCTCATGGGCCCGGACACTCAGGGTCAGGGGAGAATCCAATATATATCTGGTGATATCTCGGGTGCTATTACAGATAGCGCAATAAACCATAGTGAATTATCTGCAGGAGGCCCTGGCGCATGAATCTGTGCAGCGGGAACGACCTCGGACCACCAGGGGCCGAAAAAACCACAGTCTCATGGGGCCGGATGCTCAGGGTCAGGGGAAAATCCAATATAGATCTGGTGATATCTCGGGTGCTATTACAGATAGCGCAATAAATCAAAGTACATTGTCTGTAGGAGTCCCTGGCGCATGAACCTGTGCAGCGGGAACGACCTCGGACCACCAGGGGCCGAGAAAACGACCGTCTCATGGGGCCGGACGCTCAGGGTCAGTGAAAAATCCAATATATATCTGGTGATATCTCGGGTGCTATTACAGATAGCGCAATAAATCAAAGTGCATTGTCTATAGGAGGCCCTGGCGCATGAACCTGTGCAGCGGGAACGACCTCGGACCACCAGGGGCCGAGAAAACCACAGTCTCATGGGGCCGGACTCTCAGGGTCAAGGGAAAATCCAATATATATCTGGTGATATCTCGGGTGCTAATAGAGATAGCGCCATAAACCAAAGTGAATTATCTGCAGGAGGCCCTGGCGCATGAATCTGTGCAGCGGGAACGACCTCGGACCACCAGGGGCCGAGAAAACGACCTTCTCATGGGGCCGGACACTCAGGGTCAGTGAAAAATCCAATATATATCTGGTGATATCTCGGGTGCTATTACAGATAGCGCAATAAATCAAAGTGCATTGTCTGTAGGAGGCCCTGGCGGATGAATCTGTGCAGCGGGAACGACCTCGGACCACCAGGGGCCGAGAAAACCACAGTCTCATGGGGCCGGACACACAGGGTCAGGGGAAAATCCAGTATATATCTGGTGATATCTCGGGTGCTATTAGAGATAGCGCAATAAACCAAAGTGAATTATCTGCAGGATGCCCTGGCGCATAAATCTGTGCAAGCGGGAACGTCCTCGGACCTCCAGGGGCCGAGACAACCACCGTCTCATGGGGCCGGAAACTCAGGGTCAGGGTAAAATCCAATATATATCTGGTGATATCTCGGGTGCTATTACAGATAGCGCAATAAATCAAAGTGCATTGTCTGTAGGAGGCCCTGGCGCATGAATCTGTGCAGCGGGAACGTCCTCGGACCTCCAGGGGCCGAGACAACCACCGTCTCATGGGGCCGGACACTCAGGGTCAGGGTAAAATCCAATATATATCTGGTGATATCTTGGGTGCTATTACAGATAGCGCAATAAATCAAAGTGCATTGTCTGTAGGAGGCCCTGGCGCATGAATCTGTGCAGCGGGAACGACCTCGGACCACCAGGGGCCGAGAAAACCACAGTCTCATGGGGCCGGACACTCAGGGTCAGGGGAAAATCCAATATATATCTGGTGATATCTCGGGTGCTATTAGAGATAGCGCAATAAACCAAAGTGAATTATCTGCAGGATGCCCAGGCGCATGAATCTGTGAAGCGGGAACGACCTCGGACCACCAGGGGCCGAGACAACCACCGTCTCATGGGGCCGGACACTCAGGGTCAGGGTAAAATCCAATATATATCTGGTGATATCTCGGGTGCTATTACAGATAGCGCAATAAATCAAAGTGCATTGTCTGTAGGAGGCCCTGGCGCATGAATCTGTGCAGCGGGAACGACCTAGGACCACCAGGGGCCGAGACAACCACCGTCTCATGGGGCCGGACACTCAGGGTCAGGGGAAAATCCAATATATATCTGGTGATATCTCGGGTGCTATTAGAGATAGCGCAATAAACCAAAGTGCATTGTCTGTAGGAGGTCCTGGCGCATGAATCTGTGCAGCGGGAACGACCTCGGACCACCAGGGGCCGAGAAGACCGCAGTCTCATGGGGACGGACACTCAGGGTCAGGGAAAAATCCAATATATATCTGGTGATATCTCGGGCGCTATTAGAGATAGCCCAATAAACCAAAGTGAATTATCTGCAGGAGGCCCTGGCGCATGAATCTGTGCAGCGGGAACGTCCTCGGACCTCCAGGGGCCGAGACAACCACCGTCTCAAGGGGCCCGACACTCAGGGTCAGGGTAAAATCCAATATGTATCTGGTGATATCTCGGGTGCTATTACAGATAGCGCAATAAATCAAAGTGCATTGTCTGTAGGAGGCCCTGGTGCATGAATCTGTGCAGCGGGAACGACCTCGGACCACCAGGGGCCGAGAAAACCACAGTCTCATGGGGCCGGATACTCAGGGTCAGGGTAAAATCCAATATAGATCTGGTGATATCTCGGGTGCTATTACAGATAGCGCAATACATCAAAGTGCATTGTCTGCAGGAGGCCCTGGCGCATGAATCTGTGCAGCGGGAACGACCTCGGACCACCAGGGGCCGAGAGAACCACAGTCTCATGGGGCCGGACACTCAGGGTCAGGGGAAAATCCAATATATATCTGGTGATATCTCGGGTGCTATTACAGATAGAGCAATAAATCAAAGTGCATTGTCTGTAGGAGGCCCTGGCGCATGAATCTGTGCAGCGGGATCGACCTAGGACCACCAGGGGCCGAGACATCCACCGTCTCATGGGGCCGGACACTCAGGGTCAGGGGAAAATCCAATATAGATCTGGTGATATCTCGGGTGCTATTACAGATAGCGCACTAAATCAAAGTACATTGTCTGTAGGAGGTCCTGGCGCATGAATCTGTGAAGCGGGAACGACCTCGGACCACCAGGGGCCGAGAAGACCGCAGTCTCATGGGGACGGACTCTCAGGGTCAGGGAAAAATCCAATATATATCTGGTGATATCTCGGGCGCTATTAGAGATAGCGCAATAAACCAAAGTGAATTATCTGCAGGAGGCCCTGGCGCATGAATCTGTGCAGCGGGAACGACCTCGGACCACCAGGGACCGAGAAAACCACAGTCTCATGGGGCCGGACACTCAGGGTCAGGGGAAAATCCAGTATGTATCTGGTGATATCTCGGGTGCTATTAGAGATAGCGCAATAAACCAAAGTGAATTATCTGCAGGGGGCCCTGGCGCATGAATGTGTGCAGCGGGAACGACCTCGGACCACCAGGGTCCGAGAAAAACACCGTGTCATGGGGCCGCACACTCAGGGTCAGTGAAAAATCCAATATATATCTGGTGATATCTCGGGTGCTATTACAGATAGCGCCATAAATCAAATTGCATTGTCTGTAGGAGGCCCTGGCGCATGAATCTGTGCAGCGGGAACGACCTCGGACCACCAGGGGCCGAGACAACCACCGTCTCATGGGGCCGGACACTCAGGGTCAGGGGAATATCCAATATATATCTGGTGATATCTCGGGTGCTATTACAGATAGCGCAATAAATCAAAGTGCATTGTCTGTAGGAGGCCCTGGCGCATGAATCTGTGCAGCGGGAACGACCTCGGACCACCAGGGGCCGAGAAAACCACAGTCTCATGGGGCCGGACACTCAGTGTCAGGGAAAAATCCATTATATATCTAGAGATATATCGGGTGCCATTAGAGATAGCTCGATAAATCAAAGTGCATTGTCTGCAGGAGGCCCTGACGCATGAATCTGTGCAGCGGGAACGACCTCGGACAACCAGGGGCCGAGAAAACCACAGTCTCATGGGGCCGAGAACTCAGGGTCAGGCAAAAATCCAATATATATCTGGTGATATCTCGGGTGCTATTACAGATAGAGCAATAAATCAAAGTGCATTGTCTGTAGGAGGCCCTGGCGCATGAATCTGTGCAGCGGGATCGACCTAGGACCACCAGGGGCCGAGACAACCACCGTCTCATGGGGCCGGACACTCAGGGTCAGGGGAAAATCCAATATAGATCTGGTGATATCTCGGGTGCTATTACAGATAGCGCACTAAATCAAAGTGCATTGTCTGTAGGAGGTCCTGGCGCATGAATCTGTGCAGCGGAAACGACCTCGGACCACCAGGGGCCGAGAAGACCGCGGTCTCATGGGGACGGACACTCAGGGTCAGGGAAAAATCCAATATATATCTGGTGATATCTCGGGCGCTATTAGAGATAGCGCAATAAACCAAAGTGAATTATCTGCAGGAGGCCCTGGCGCATGAATCTGTGCAGCGGGAACGACCTCGGACCACCAGGGGCCGAGAAAACCACAGTCTCATGGGGCCGGACACTCAGGGTCAGGGGAAAATCCAGTATATATCTGGTGATATCTCGGGTGCTATTAGAGATAGCGCAATAAACCAAAGTGCATTGTCTGTAGGAGGTCCTGGCGCATGAATCTGTGCAGCGGGAACGACCTCGGACCACCAGGGGCCGAGAAGACCGCAGTCTCATGGGGACGGACACTCAGGGTCAGGGAAAAATCCAATATATATCTGGTGATATCTCGGGCGCTATTAGAGATAGCCCAATAAACCAAAGTGAATTATCTGCAGGAGGCCCTGGCGCATGAATCTGTGCAGCGGGAACGTCCTCGGACCTCCAGGGGCCGAGACAACCACCGTCTCAAGGGGCCCGACACTCAGGGTCAGGGTAAAATCCAATATGTATCTGGTGATATCTCGGGTGCTATTACAGATAGCGCAATAAATCAAAGTGCATTGTCTGTAGGAGGCCCTGGTGCATGAATCTGTGCAGCGGGAACGACCTCGGACCACCAGGGGCCGAGAAAACCACAGTCTCATGGGGCCGGATACTCAGGGTCAGGGTAAAATCCAATATAGATCTGGTGATATCTCGGGTGCTATTACAGATAGCGCAATACATCAAAGTGCATTGTCTGCAGGAGGCCCTGGCGCATGAATCTGTGCAGCGGGAACGACCTCGGACCACCAGGGGCCGAGAGAACCACAGTCTCATGGGGCCGGACACTCAGGGTCAGGGGAAAATCCAATATATATCTGGTGATATCTCGGGTGCTATTACAGATAGAGCAATAAATCAAAGTGCATTGTCTGTAGGAGGCCCTGGCGCATGAATCTGTGCAGCGGGATCGACCTAGGACCACCAGGGGCCGAGACATCCACCGTCTCATGGGGCCGGACACTCAGGGTCAGGGGAAAATCCAATATAGATCTGGTGATATCTCGGGTGCTATTACAGATAGCGCACTAAATCAAAGTACATTGTCTGTAGGAGGTCCTGGCGCATGAATCTGTGAAGCGGGAACGACCTCGGACCACCAGGGGCCGAGAAGACCGCAGTCTCATGGGGACGGACTCTCAGGGTCAGGGAAAAATCCAATATATATCTGGTGATATCTCGGGCGCTATTAGAGATAGCGCAATAAACCAAAGTGAATTATCTGCAGGAGGCCCTGGCGCATGAATCTGTGCAGCGGGAACGACCTCGGACCACCAGGGACCGAGAAAACCACAGTCTCATGGGGCCGGACACTCAGGGTCAGGGGAAAATCCAGTATGTATCTGGTGATATCTCGGGTGCTATTAGAGATAGCGCAATAAACCAAAGTGAATTATCTGCAGGGGGCCCTGGCGCATGAATGTGTGCAGCGGGAACGACCTCGGACCACCAGGGTCCGAGAAAAACACCGTGTCATGGGGCCGCACACTCAGGGTCAGTGAAAAATCCAATATATATCTGGTGATATCTCGGGTGCTATTACAGATAGCGCCATAAAACAAATTGCATTGTCTGTAGGAGGCCCTGGCGCATGAATCTGTGCAGCGGGAACGACCTCGGACCACCAGGGGCCGAGACAACCACCGTCTCATGGGGCCGGACACTCAGGGTCAGGGGAATATCCAATATATATCTGGTGATATCTCGGGTGCTATTACAGATAGCGCAATAAATCAAAGTGCATTGTCTGTAGGAGGCCCTGGCGCATGAATCTGTGCAGCGGGAACGACCTCGGACCACCAGGGGCCGAGAAAACCACAGTCTCATGGGGCCGGACACTCAGTGTCAGGGAAAAATCCATTATATATCTAGAGATATATCGGGTGCCATTAGAGATAGCTCGATAAATCAAAGTGCATTGTCTGCAGGAGGCCCTGACGCATGAATCTGTGCAGCGGGAACGACCTCGGACAACCAGGGGCCGAGAAAACCACAGTCTCATGGGGCCGAGAACTCAGGGTCAGGCAAAAATCCAATATATATCTGGTGATATCTCGGGTGCTATTACACATAGCGCATTAAACCAACGCGCATTGTCTGTAGGAGGCCATGGCGCATGAATCTGTGCAGCGGGAACGACCTCGGACCACCAGGGGCCGATAAAACCACCGTCTCATGGGGCCGGACACTCAGGGTCATGGGAAATTCCAATATATATCTGGTGATATCTCGGGTGCTATTACAGATAGCGCAATAAATCAAAGTGCATTGTCTGTAGGAGGTCCTGGCGCATGAATCTGTGCAGCGGGAACGACCTCGGACCACCAGGGGCCGAGAAGACCGCAGTCTCATGGGGACGGACACTCAGGGTCAGGGAAAAATCCAATATATATCTGGTGATATCTCGGGCGCTATTAGAGATAGCGCAATAAACCAAAGTGAATTATCTGCAGGAGGCCCTGGCGCATGAATCTGTGCAGCGGGAACGTCCTCGGACCTCCAGGGGCCGAGACAACCACCGTCTCAAGGGGCCGGACACTCAGGGTCAGGGTAAAATCCAATATGTATCTGGTGATATCTCGGGTGCTATTACAGATAGAGCAATAAATCAAAGTGCATTGTCTGCAGGAGGCCCTGGCGCATGAATCTGTGCAGCGGGAACGATCTCGGACCATCAGGGGCCGAGACATCCACCGTCTCATGGGGCCGGACACTCAGGGTCAGGGAAAAATCCAATATATATCTGGTGATATCTCGGGTGCTATTACAGATAGCGCAATAAATCAAAGTGCATTGTCTGCAGGAGGCCCTGGCGCATGAATCTGTGCAGCGGGAACGACCTCGGACCACCAGGGGCCGAGAGAACCACCGTCTCATGGGGCCGGACACTCAGGGTAAGGGAAAAATCCAATATATATCTGGTGATATCTCGGGTGCTATTAGAGATAGCGCAATAAACGAAAGTGAATTATCTGCAGGAGGCCCTGGCGCATGAATCTGTGCAGCGGGAACTACCGCGGACCACCAGGGGCCGAGAATACCACCGTCTCATGGGGCCGGACACTCAGGGTCAGGGAAAAATCCAATATATATCTGGTGATATCTCGGGTGCTATTAGAGATAGCGCAATAAACCAAAGTGAGTTATCTGCAGGAGGCCCTGGCGCATGAATCTGTCCAACGGGAACGACCTCGGACCACCAGGGGCCGAGAAAACCACAGTCTCATGGGGCCCGACACTCAGGGTCAGGGGAAAATCCAATATATATCTGGTGATATCTCGGGTGCTATTAGAGATAGCGCAATAAATCACAGTGCATTGTCTGTAGGAGGCCCTGGCGCATGAATCTGTGCAGCGGGAACGACCTCGGAACACCAGGGACCGAGAAAACCACCGTCTCATGGGGCCGGACACTCAGGGTCAGTGAAAAATCCAATATATATGTGGTGATACCTCGGGTGCTATTACAGATAGCGCAATAAATCAAAGTGCATTGTCTGTAGGAGGCCCTGGCGCCTGAATCTGTGCAGCGGGAACGACCTCGGACCACCAGGGGCCGAGAAAACCACAGTCTCATGGGGCCGGACACTCAGGGTCAGGGGAAAATCCAATATATATCTGGTGATATCTCGGGTGCTATTACAGATAGAGCAATAAATCAAAGTGCATTGTCTGTAGGAGGCCCTGATGCATGAATGTGTGCAGCGGGAACGACCTCGGACCACCAGGGGCCGAGAAAACCGCAGTCTCATGGGGCCGGACACTCAGGGTCAGGGAAAAATCCAATATATATCTGGTGATATCTCGGGCGCTATTAGAGATAGCGCAATAAGCCAAAGGGAATTATCTGCAGGAGGCCCTGGCGCATGCATCTGTGCAGCGGGAACGACCTAGGACCACCAGGGGCCGAGAAAACCACCGTCTCATGGGGCCGGACACTCAGGGTCAGGGAAAAATCCAATATATATCTGGTGATATCTCGGGTGCTATTACAGATAGCGCAATAAATCAAAGTGCATTGTCTGTAGGAGGCCCTGGCGCATGAATCTGTGCAGCGGGAACGACCTCGGACCACCAGGGGCCGAGAAAACGACCGTCTCATGGGGCCGGACGCTCAGGGTCAGGGAAAAATCCAATATATATCTGGTGATATCTCGGGTGCTATTACAGATAGCGCAATAAATCAAAGTGCAATGTCTGTGGGAGGCCCTGGCGCATGAATCTGTGCAGCGGGAACGACCTCGGACCACCAGGGGCAGAGAAAACGACCGCCTCATGGGGCCGGACACTCAGGGCCAGTGAAAAATCCAATATATATCTGGTGATATCTCGGGTGCTATTACAGATAGCGCAATAAATCAAAGTGCATTACCTGTAGGAGGCCCTGGCGCATGAATCTGTGCAGCGGGAAGGCCCTCGGACCTCCAGGGGCCGAGAAAACCACCGTCTCATGTGGCCGGACACTCAGGGTCAGGGGAAAATCCAATATATATCTGGTGATATCTCGGGTGCTATTAGAGATAGCGCAATAAACCAAAGTGGATTATCTGCAGGAGGCCCTGGCGCATGAATCTGTACAGCGGGAACGACCTCGGACCACCAGGGGCCGAGAAAACCACCGTCTCATGGGGCCGGACATTCAGGTTCAGGGAAAAATCCAATATATATCTGGTGATATCTCGGGTGCTATTACAGATAGCGCAATAAATCAAAGTGCATTGTCTGTAGGAGGCCCTGGGGCATGAATTTGGCCAGCGGGATCGACCTCGGACCACCAGGGGCCGAGAAAACCACCGTCCCTGGGGGCCGGACACTCAGGGTCAGGGGAAAAGCCAATATATATCTGGTGATATCTCGGGTGCTATTAGAGATAGCGCAATAAACCAAAGTGAATTATCTGCAGGAGGCCCTGGCGCATGCATCTGTGCAGCGGGAACGACGTCGGACCACCAGGGGCCGAGAAAACAACCGTCTCATGGGGCCGGACACTGAGGGTCAGGGGAAAATCCAATATATATCTGGTGATATCTCGGGTGCTATTAGAGATAGCGCAGTAAACGAAAGTGAATTATCTGCAGGAGGCCCTGGCGCATGAATCTGTACAGCAGGAACGACCTCGGACCACCAGGGGCCGAGAAAACCACCGTCTCAGGGGGCCGGACACTCAGGGTCAGGGGAAAAGCCAATATATATCTGGTGATATCTCGGGTGCTATTAGAGATAGCGCAATAAATCAAAGTGCATTGTCTGTAGGAGGCCCCGGCGCATGAATCTTTGCAGCGGGATCGACCTCGGACCACCAGGCGCCGAGAAAACCACCGACACATGGGGCCGGACACTCAGGGTGAGGGAAAAATCCAATATATATCTGGTGATGGCTCGGGTGCTCTTACAGATACCGCACTAAACCAAACTGAATTATCTGCAGTGGGCCCTGGCGTATGAATCTGTGCAGCGGCAACGACCTCGGACCACCAGGGTCCGAGAAAACCACCGTCTCATGGGGCCGGACACTCAGGGTCGGGGAAAAATCCAATATATATCTGGTGATA
Organism: Nomia melanderi; assembly: GCF_051020985.1. Taxonomy (NCBI): domain Eukaryota; kingdom Metazoa; phylum Arthropoda; class Insecta; order Hymenoptera; family Halictidae; genus Nomia; species Nomia melanderi. Next base: position 594,098 of record NW_027475149.1, on the reverse strand, counting down.
TCTCGGGTGTTATTACAGATAGCGCAATAACTCAAAGTAGATTGTCTGTAGGAGGCACTGGCGAATGAATCTGTGCAGCGGCAACGACCTCGGATCACCAGGGGCCGAGAAAACCACCGACACATGGGGCCGCACTCCCAAGGTCATGTAAAAACCCAGGATGTATCTGATGATATCTCGGGTGCTATTAGTGATAGCGCAATAAATCAATGTGCATTTTCTGTAGGTGGCACTGACGAATGAATCTGTGGAGCAGGAACTACCTCGGACCACCAGGGGCCGAGAAAATCACAGTTATTCGGAATCCGTCACACATGGTCATGTAAAAATCCAGCATATATCTGGTGATATCTCGGGTGTTATTACAGATAGCGCAATAAACCAAAGTGAATTGTCTGCAGGAAACCCTGGCGCATGAATCTGTTCAGCGGGATCGTTCTCGGACCACGAGGGAACGAGAAAACCATCGACACATGGGGCCGGACTGTCAGGGTCAGGGAAAAATCCAATATATATCTGGTGATATCTCGGGTGCTATTAGAGGTAGCGCAATAAATCAAAGTGCATTATCTGTAGGAGGCCCTGGCGCAAGAATCTGTGCAGCAGGAACGACCTCGGACCACCAGGGGCCGAGAAAACCACCGTCTCATGGGGCCGGGCGCTCAGGGTCGGGGAAAAATCCAATATATATCTGATGATATCTCGGGTGCTATTAGAGATAGCGCAATAAACCAAAGTGAATTGTCTGCAAGAGGCCCTGGCGCATGCATCTGTGCAGCGGGAACGACCTCGGACCACCAGGGGCCGAGAAAACCACCGTCCCATGGGGCCGGACACTCAGGGTCGGGGAAAAATCCAGTATATATCTGATGATATCTCGGGTGCTATTAGAGATAGCGCAATAAAGCAAAGTGAATTGTCTGTAGGAGGCCCTGGCGCATGAATCTGTGCAGCAGGAACGACCTCGGACCACCAGGGGCCGAGAAAACCACCGTCTCATGGGGCCGGACACTCAGGGTCGGGGAAAAATCCGATATATATCTGGTGATATCTCGGGTGCTATTACAGATAGCCCAATAAATCAAAGTGCATTGTCTGTAAGCTGCCCTGGCGCATGAATATGGGCAGCGGGAACGACCTCGGATCACCAGGGGCCGAGAAAACCACCGTCGCATGGGGCCGGACACTCAGGGTCAGGGAAAAATCCAATATATATCTGGTGATATCTTGGGTGCTATTACAGATAGCGCAATAAACCAAAGTGAATTATCTGCAGGAGGCCCTGGCGCATGCATCTGTGCAGCGGGAACGACCTCAGACCACCAGGGGCCGAGAAAACCACCGTCTCATGGGGCCGGAAACTCAGGGTCAGGGAAAAATCCGATATATATCTGGTGATATCTCGGGTGCTATTACAGATAGCCCAATAAATCAAAGTGCATTGTCTGTAAGCTGCCCTGGCGCATGAATATGGGCAGCGGGAACGACCTCGGACCACCAGGGGCCGAGAAAATCACCGTCTCATGGAGCCGGACACTCAGGGTCAGGGAGAAATCCAATATATATCTGGTGATATCTCGGGTGCTATTACAGATAGCGCAATAAATCAAAGTGCATTGTCTGTAGGAGGCCCAGGCGAATGAATCTGTGCAACGGGAATGACCGCGGACCACCAGGGGCCGAGAAAACCACAGTCTCATGGGGCCGGACACTCAGGGTCAGGGGAAAATCCAATATAGATCTGGTGATATCTCGGGTGCTATTACAGATAGCGCAATAAATCAAAGTGCATTGCCTGTAGGAGGCCCTGGCGCATGTATCTGTGCAGCGGGAACGTCCTCGGACCTCCAGGGGCCGAGACAACGACCGTCTCATGGGGCCGGACTCTCAGGGTCAGGGTAAAATGCAATATATATCTGGTGATATCTCGGGTGCTATTACAGATAGCGCAATAAATCAAAGTGCATTGTCTGTAGAAGGCCCTGGCGCATGAATCTGTGCAGCGGGAACGACCTCGGACGACCAGGGGCCGAGAAAACCACAGTCTCATGGGGCCGGACACTCAGGGTCAGGGGAAAATCCAATATATATCTGGTGATATCTCGGGTGCTATTAGAGATAGCGCAATAAATCAAAGTGCACTGTCTGTAGGAGACCCTGGCGCATGAACCTGTGCAGCGGGAACGACCTCGGACCACCAGGGGCCGAGAAAACGACCGTCTCATGGGGCCGGACGCTCAGGGTCAGTGAAAAATCCAATATATATCTGGTGATATCTCGGGTGCTATTAGAGATAGCGCAATAAACCAAAGTGAATTATCTGCAGGAGGCCCTGGCGCATGAATCTGTGCAACGGGAACGACCCCGGACCACCAGGGGCCGAGAAAACCACAGTCTCATGGGGCCGGACACTCAGGGTCAGGGGAAAATCCAATATAGATCTGGTGATATCTCGGGTGCTATTACAGATAGCGCAATAAACGAAAGTGAATTATCTGCAGGAGGCCCTTGCGCATGAATCTGTGCAACGGGAACGTCCTCGGACCACCAGGGGCCGAGAAAACCACAGTCTCATGGGGCCGGACACTCAGGGTCAGGGGAAAATCCAATATAGATCTGGTGATATCTCGGGTGCTATTACAGATAGCGCAATAAATCAAAGTGAAATATCTGTAGGAGGCCCTGGCGCATGAATCTGTGCAGCGGGAACGACCTCGGACCACCAGGGGCCGAGAAAACGACCGTCTCATGGGGCCGGACGCTCAGGGTCAGTGAAAAATCCAATATATATCTGGTGATATCTCGGGTGCTATTAGAGATAGCGCAATAAACCAAAGTGAATTATCTGCAGGAGGCCCTGGCGCATGAATCTGTGCAGCGGGAACGACCTCGGACCACCAGGGCCCGAGAAAACCACCGTCTCATGGGGCCGGACACTCAGGGTCAGGGAAAAATCCAATATATATCTGGTGATATCTCGGGTGCTATTAGAGATAGCGCAATAAACCAAAGTGAGTTATCTGCAGGAGGCCCTGGCGGCTGAAGCTGTGCAGCGGGAACGACCTCGGACCACCAGGGGCCGAGAAAACCACCGTCTCGAGGGGGCCGGACACTCTGGGTCAGGGAAAAATCCAATATATATGTGGTGATATCTCGGGTGCTATTACAGATAGCGCAATAAATGAAAGTGCATTGTCTGTAGGAGGCCCTGGCGCATGAATCTGTGCAGCGGGGACGTCCTCGGACCGCCAGGGGCCGACACAACGACCGTCTCATGGGGCCGGACACTCAGGGTCAGGGTAAAATCCAATATATATCTGGTGATATCTCGGGTGCTATTAGAGATAGCGCAAAAAACCAAGGTGAATTATCTGCAGGAGGCCCTGGCGCATGAATCTGTGCAACGGAAACGATCTCGGACCACCAGGGGCCGAGAAAACTACCGTCTCATGGGGCCGGTCACTCAGGGTCAGTGAAAAATCCAATATATATCTGCTGATATCTCGGGTGCTATTAGAGATAGCGCAATAAACCAAAGTGAATTATCTGCAGGAGGCCCTGGCGCATGAATCTGTGCAGCGGGAACGACCTCGGACCACCAGGGGCCGAAAAAACCACAGTCTCATGGGGCCGGACACTCAGGGTCAGGGTAAAATCCAATATATATCTGGTGATATCTCGGGTGCTATTCCAGATAGCGCAATAAATCAAAGTGCATTGTCTGTAGGAGGCCCTGGCGCATGAATCTGTGCAGCGGGAACGACCTCGGACCACCAGGGGCCGAGAAAACGACCGCCTCATGGGGCCGGACACTCAGGGTCAGTGAAAAATCCAATATATATGTGGTGATATCTCGGGTGCTATTACAGATAGCGCAATAAATCAAAGTGCATTGTCTGTAGGAGACCCTGGCGCATGAACCTGTGCAGCGGGAACGACCTCGGACCACCAGGGGCCGAGAAAACGACCGTCTCATGGGTCCGGACGCTCAGGGTCAGTGAAAAATCCAATATATATCTGGTGATATCTCGGGTGCTATTAGAGATAGCGCAATAAACCAAGGTGAATTATCTGCAGGAGGCCCTGGCGCATGAATCTGTGCAACGGGAACGACCTCGGACCACCAGGGGCCGAGAAAACCACAGTCTCATGGGGCCGGGCACTCAGAGTCAGGGGAAAATCCAATATAGATCTGGTGATATCTCGGGTGCTATCACAGATAGCGCAATAAACCAAAGTGAGTTATCTGCAGGAGGCCCTGGCGCATGAATCTGTGCAGCGGCAACGACCTCGGACCACCAGGGGCCGAGAAAACGACCGTCTTATGGGGCCGTACACTCAGGGTCAGTGAAAAATCCAACATATATCTGCTGATATCTCGGGTGCTATTACAGATAGCGCAATAAATCAAAGTGCATTGTCTGTAGGAGGCCCTGGCGCATGAATCTGTGCAGCGGGGACGTCCTCGGACCGCCAGGGGCCGACACAGCGACCGTCTCATGGGGCCGGACACTCAGGGTCAGGGTAAAATCCAATATATATCTGGTGATATGTCGGGTGCTATTACAGATAGCGCAATAAATCAAAGTGCATTGTCTGTAGGATGTCCTGGCGCATGAATCTGTGCAGCGGGAACGACCTCGGACCACCAGGGGCCGAGAAAAGCACAGTCTCATGGGGCCGGACACTCAGGGTCAGGGTAAAATCCAATATATATCTGGTGATATCTCGGGTGCTATTAGAGATAGCGCAATAAGCCAAAGTGAATTATCTGCAGGAGGCCCTGGCGCATGAATCTGTGCAGCGGGAACGACCTCGGACCACCAGGGGCCGAGAAAACCACAGTCTCATGGGGCCGGACACTCAGGGTCAGGGGAAAATCCAATATATATCTGGTGATATCTCGGGTGCTATCAGAGATAGCGCAATAAACCAAAGTGAATTATCTGCAGGAGACCCTGGCGCATGAATGTGTGCAGCGGGAACGACCTCGGACCACCAGGGGCCGAGAAAACGATCGTCTCATGGGGCCGGACACTCAGGGTCAGTGAAAAATCCAATATATATCTGGTGATATCTCGGGTGCTATTACAGATAGCGCAATAAATCAAAGTGCATTGTCTGTAGGAGGCCCTGGCGCATGAATCTGTGCAGCGGGAACGACCTCGGAACACCAGGGGCCGAGAGAACCACAGTCTCATTGAGCCGGACACTCAGGGTCAGGGGAAAATCCAATATAGATCTGGTGATATCTCGGGTGCTATCACAGATAGCGCAATAAACCAAAGTGAGTTATCTGCAGGAGGCCCTGGCGCATGAATCTGTGCAGCGGCAACGACCTCGGACCACCAGGGGCCGAGAAAACGACCGTCTTATGGGGCCGTACACTCAGGGTCAGTGAAAAATCCAACATATATCTGCTGATATCTCGGGTGCTATTACAGATAGCGCAATAAATCAAAGTGCATTGTCTGTAGGAGGCCCTGGCGCATGAATCTGTGCAGCGGGGACGTCCTCGGACCGCCAGGGGCCGACACAGCGACCGTCTCATGGGGCCGGACACTCAGGGTCAGGGTAAAATCCAATATATATCTGGTGATATGTCGGGTGCTATTACAGATAGCGCAATAAATCAAAGTGCATTGTCTGTAGGAGGTCCTGGCGCATTAATCTGTGCAGCGGGAACGACCTCGGACCACCAGGGGCCGAGAAAAGCACAGTCTCATGGGGCCGGACACTCAGGGTCAGGGTAAAATCCAATATATATCTGGTGATATCTCGGGTGCTATTAGAGATAGCGCAATAAGCCAAAGTGAATTATCTGCAGGAGGCCCTGGCGCATGAATCTGTGCAGCGGGAACGACCTCGGACCACCAGGGGCCGAGAAAACCACAGTCTCATGGGGCCGGACACTCAGGGTCAGGGGAAAATCCAATATATATCTGGTGATATCTCGGGTGCTATCAGAGATAGCGCAATAAACCAAAGTGAATTATCTGCAGGAGACCCTGGCGCATGAATGTGTGCAGCGGGAACGACCTCGGACCACCAGGGGCCGAGAAAACGATCGTCTCATGGGGCCGGACACTCAGGGTCAGTGAAAAATCCAATATATATCTGGTGATATCTCGGGTGCTATTACAGATAGCGCAATAAATCAAAGTGCATTGTCTGTAGGAGGCCCTGGCGCATGAATCTGTGCAGCGGGAACGACCTCGGAACACCAGGGGCCGAGAGAACCACAGTCTCATTGGGCCGGACACTCAGGGTCAGGGGAAAATCCAGTATATATCTCTTGATATCCCGGGTGCTATTACAGATAGCGCAATAAATCAAAGTGCATTGTCTGTAGGAGGCCCTGGCGCATGAATCTGTACAGCGGGAACGACCTCGGACCACCAGGGGCCGAGAAAACCACAGTCTCATTGGGCCGGACACTCAGGGTCAGGGAAAATCCAATATATATCTGGTGATATCTCGGGTGCTATTAGAGATAGCGCAATAAATCAAAGTGCATTGTCTGTAGGAGGCCCTGGCGTATGAATCTGTGCAACGGGAATGACCGCGGACCACCAGGGGCCGAGAAAACCACAGTCTCATGGGGCCGGACACTCAGGGTCAGGGGAAAATCCAATATAGATCTGGTGATATCTCGGGTGCTATTACAGATAGCGCAATAAATCAAAGTGCATTGCCTGTAGGAGGCCCTGGCGCATGTATCTGTGCAGCGGGAACGTCCTCGGACCTCCAGGGGCCGAGACAACGACCGTCTCATGGGGCCGGACCCTCAGGGTCAGGGTAAAATGCAATATATATCTGGTGACATCTCGGGTGCTATTACAGATAGCGTAATAAATCAGAGTGCATTGTCTGTAGGAGGCCCTGGCGCATGAATCTGTGCAGCGGGAACGACCTCGGACCACTAGGGGCCGAGAAAACGACCGCCTCATGGGGCCGGACACTCAGGGTCAGTGAAAAATCCAATATATATGTGGTGATATCTCGGGTGCTATTACAGATAGCGCAATAAATCAAAGTGCATTGTCTGTAGGAGACCCTGGCGCATGAACCTGTGCAGCGGGAACGACCTCGGACCACCAGGGGCCGAGAAAACGACCGTCTCATGGGTCCGGACGCTCAGGGTCAGTGAAAAATCCATTATATATCTGGTGATATCTCGGGTGCTATTAGAGATAGCGCAATAAACCAAGGTGAATTATCTACAGGAGGCCCTGGCGCATGAATCTGTGCAACGGGAACGACCTCGGCCCACCAGGGGCCGAGAAAACCACAGTCTCATGGGGCCGGGCACGCAGAGTCAGGGGAAAATCCAATATAGATCTGGTGATATCTCGGGTGCTATCACAGATAGCGCAATAAACCAAAGTGAATTATCTGCAGGAGGCCCTGGCGCATGAATCTGTGCAACGGGAACGTCCTCGGACCACCAGGGGCCGAGAAAACCACAGTCTCATGGGGCCGGACACTCAGGGTCAGGGGAAAATCCAATATAGATCTGGTGATATCTCGGGTGCTATTACAGATAGCGCAATAAATCAAAGTGCATTACCTGTAGGAGGCCCTGGCGCATGAAACTGTGCAGCGGGAACGACCATGGACCACCAGGGGCCGAGAAAACCACCGTCTCATGGGGCCGGACACTCAGGGTCAGGGAAAAATCCAATATATATCTGGTGATATCTCGGGTGCTATTAGAGATAGCGCAATAAACCAAAGTGAGTTATCTGCAGGAGGCCCTGGCGCCTGAAGCTGTGCAGCGGGAACGACCTCGGACCACCAGGGGCCGAGAAAACCACCGTCTCGAGGGGGCCGGACACTCTGGGTCAGGGAAAAATCCAATATATATGTGGTGATATCTCGGGTGCTATTACAGATAACGCAATAAATCAAAGTGCATTGTCTGTAGGAGGCCCTGGCGCATGAATCTGTGCAGCGGGAACGACCTAGGACCACCAGGGGCCGAGAAAACTACAGTCTCATGGGGCCGGACACTCAGGGTCAGGGGAAAATCCAATATATATCTGGTGATATCTCGGGTGCTATTAGAGATAGCGCAAAAAACCAAGGTGAATTATCTGCAGGAGGCCCTGGCGCATGAATCTGTGCAACGGAAACGATCTCGGACCACCAGGGGCCGAGAAAACTACCGTCTCATGGGGCCGGTCACTGAGGGTCAGTGAAAAATCCAATATATATCTGCTGATATCTCGGGTGCTATTAGAGATAGCGCAATAAACCAAAGTGAATTATCTGCAGGAGGCCCTGGCGCATGAATCTGTGCAGCGGGAACGACCTCGGACCACCAGGGGCCGAAAAAACCACAGTCTCATGGGGCCGGACACTCAGGGTCAGGGTAAAATCCAATATATATCTGGTGATATCTCGGGTGCTATTCCAGATAGCGCAATAAATCAAAGTGCATTGTCTGTAGGAGGCCCTGGCGCATGAATCTGTGCAGCGGGAACGACCTCGGACCACCAGGGGCCGAGAAAACGACCGCCTCATGGGGCCGGACACTCAGGGTCAGTGAAAAATCCAATATATATGTGGTGATATCTCGGGTGCTATTACAGATAGCGCAATAAATCAAAGTGCATTGTCTGTAGGAGACCCTGGCGCATGAACCTGTGCAGCGGGAACGACCTCGGACCACCAGGGGCCGAGAAAACGACCGTCTCATGGGTCCGGACGCTCAGGGTCAGTGAAAAATCCAATATATATCTGGTGATATCTCGGGTGCTATTAGAGATAGCGCAATAAACCAAGGTGAATTATCTGCAGGAGGCCCTGGCGCATGAATCTGTGCAACGGGAACGACCTCGGACCACCAGGGGCCGAGAAAACCACAGTCTCATGGGGCCGGGCACTAAGAGTCAGGGGAAAATCCAATATAGATCTGGTGATATCTCGGGTGCTATCACAGATAGCGCAATAAACCAAAGTGAATTATCTGCAGGAGGCCCTGGCGCATGAATCTGTGCAACGGGAACGTCCTCGGACCACCAGGGGCCGAGAAAACCACAGTCTCATGGGGCCGGACACTCAGGGTCAGGGGAAAATCCAATATATATCTGGTGATATCTCGGGTGCTATTAGAGATAGCGCAATAAACCAAAGTGAGTTATCTGCAGGAGGCCCTGGCGCATGAATCTGTGCAGCGGCAACGACCTCGGACAACCAGGGGCCGAGAAAACGACCGTCTCATGGGGCCGTACACTCAGGGTCAGTGAAAAATCCAACATATATCTGCTGATATCTCGGGTGCTATTACAGATAGCGCAATAAATCAAAGTGCATTGTCTGTAGGAGGCCTTGGCGCATGAATCTGTGCAGCGGGAACGACCTCGGACCACCAGGGGCCGAGAAAACCACAGTCTCATGTGGCCGGACACTCAGGGTCAGGGGAAAATCCAATATATATCTGGTGATAACTCGGGTGCTATTAGAGATAGCGCAATAAACCAAAGTGAATTATCTGCAGGAGGCCCTGGCGCATGATTCTGTGCAGCGGGAACGACCTCGGACCACCAGGGGCCGAGAAAACTACCGTCTCATGGGGCCGGTCACTGAGGGTCAGTGAAAAATCCAATATATATCTGCTGATATCTCGGGTGCTATTAGAGATAGCGCAATAAACCAAAGTGAATTATCTGCAGGAGGCCCTGGCGCATGAATCTGTGCAGCGGGAACGACCTCGGACAACCAGGGGCCGAAAAAACCACAGTCTCATGGGGCCGGACACTCAGGGTCAGGGTAAAATCCAATATATATCTGGTGATATCTCGTGTGCTATTACAGATAGCGCAATAAATCAAAGTGCATTGTCTGTAGGAGGCCCTGGCGCATGAATCTGTGCAGCGGGAACGACCTCGGACCACTAGGGGCCGAGAAAACGACCGCCTCATTGGGCCGGACACTCAGGGTTAGGGAAAATCCAATATATATCTGGTGATATCTCGGGTGCTATTAGAGATAGCGCAATAAATCAAAGTGCATTGTCTGTAGGAGGCCCTGGCGCATGAATCTGTGCAGCGGGAACGACCTCGGACCACCAGGGGCCGAGAAAACCACAGTCTCATGGGGCCGGACACTCAGGGTCAGGGGAAAATCCAATATATATCTGGTGATAACTCGGGTGCTATTAGAGATAGCGCACTAAACCAAAGTGAATTATCTGCAGGAGGCCCTGGCGCATGATTCTGTGCAGCGGGAACGACCTCGGACCACCAGGGGCCGAGAAAACTACCATCTCATGGGGCCGGTCACTGAGGGTCAGTGAAAAATCCAATATATATCTGCTGATATCTCGGGTGCTATTAGAGATAGCGCAATAAACCAAAGTGAATTATCTGCAGGAGGCCCTGGCGCATGAATCTGTGCAGCGGGAACGACCTCGGACGACCAGGGGCCGAAAAAACCACAGTCTCATGGGGCCGGACACTCAGGGTCAGGGAAAAATCCAATATATATCTGGTGATATCTCGGGTGCTATTACAGATAGCGCAATAAATCAAAGTGCATTGTCTGTAGGAGGCCCTGGCGCATGAATCTGTGCAGCGGGAACGACCTCGGACCACTAGGAGCCGAGAAAACGACCGCCTCATGGGGCCGGACACTCAGGGTCAGTGAAAAATCCAATATATATGTGGTGATATCTCGGGTGCTATTACAGATAGCGCAATAAATCAAAGTGCATTGTCTGTAGGAGACCGTGGCGCATGAACCTGTGCAGCGGGAACGACCTCGGACCACCAGGGGCCGAGAAAACGACCGTCTCATGGGTCCGGACGCTCAGGGTCAGTGAAAAATCCATTATATATCTGGTGATATCTCGGGTGCTATTAGAGATAGCGCAATAAACCAAGGTGAATTATCTACAGGAGGCCCTGGCGCATGAATCTGTGCAACGGGAACGACCTCGGACCACCAGGGGCCGAGAAAACCACAGTCTCATGGGGCCGGGCACGCAGAGTCAGGGGAAAATCCAATATAGATCTGGTGATATCTCGGGTGCTATCACAGATAGCGCAATAAACCAAAGTGAATTATCTGCAGGAGGCCCTGGCGCATGAATCTGTGCAACGGGAACGTCCTCGGACCACCAGGGGCCGAGAAAACCACAGTCTCATGGGGCCGGACACTCAGGGTCAGGGGAAAATCCAATATAGATCTGGTGATATCTCGGGTGCTATTACAGATAGCGCAATAAATCAAAGTGCATTACCTGTAGGAGGCCCTGGCGCATGAAACTGTGCAGCGGGAACGTCGTCGGACCTCCAGGGGCCGAGACAACGACCGTCTCATGGGGCCGGACACTCAGGGTCAGGGTAAAATCCAATATATATCTGGTGATATCTCGGGTGCTATAACAGATAGCGCAATAAATCAAAGTGCATTGTCTGTAGGAGGCCCTGGCGCATGAATCTGTGCAGCGGGAACGACCTCGGACCACCAGGGGCCGAGAAAACGACCGCCTCATGGGGCCGGACACTCAGGGTCAGGGAAAAATCCAATATATATCTGGTGATATCTCGGGTGCTATTAGAGATAGCGCAATAAACCAAAGTGAGTTATCTGCAGGAGGCCCTGGCGCCTGAAGCTGTGCAGCGGGAACGACCTCGGACCACCAGGGGCCGAGAAAACCACCGTCTCGAGGGGGCCGGACACTCTGGGTCAGGGAAAAATCCAATATATATGTGGTGATATCTCGGGTGCTATTACAGATAGCGCAATAAATCAAAGTGCATTGTCTGTAGGAGACCCTGGCGCATGAACCTGTGCAGCGGGAACGACCTCGGACCACCAGGGGCCGAGAAAACGACCGTCTCATGGGTCCGGACGCTCAGGGTCAGTGAAAAATCCAATATATATCTGGTGATATCTCGGGTGCTATTAGAGATAGCGCAATAAACCAAGGTGAATTATCTGCAGGAGGCCCTGGCGCATGAATCTGTGCAACGGGAACGACCTCGGACCACCAGGGGCCGAGAAAACCACAGTCTCATGGGGCCGGGCACTCAGAGTCAGGGGAAAATCCAATATAGATCTGGTGATATCTCGGGTGCTATCACAGATAGCGCAATAAACCAAAGTGAATTATCTGCAGGAGGCCCTGGCGCATGAATCTGTGCAACGGGAACGTCCTCGGACCACCAGGGGCCGAGAAAACCACAGTCTCATGGGGCCGGACACTCAGGGTCAGGGGAAAATCCAATATATATCTGGTGATATCTCGGGTGCTATTAGAGATAGCGCAATAAACCAAAGTGAGTTATCTGCAGGAGGCCCTGGCGCATGAATCTGTGCAGCGGCAACGACCTCGGACCACCAGGGGCCGAGAAAACCACAGTCTCATGGGGCCGGGCACGCAGAGTCAGGGGAAAATCCAATATAGATCTGGTGATATCTCGGGTGCTATCACAGATAGCGCAATAAACCAAAGTGAATTATCTGCAGGAGGCCCTGGCGCATGAATCTGTGCAACGGGAACGTCCTCGGACCACCAGGGGCCGAGAAAACCACAGTCTCATGGGGCCGGACACTCAGGGTCAGGGGAAAATCCAATATAGATCTGGTGATATCTCGGGTGCTATTACAGATAGCGCAATAAATCAAAGTGCATTACCTGTAGGAGGCCCTGGCGCATGAAACTGTGCAGCGGGAACGACCATGGACCACCAGGGGCCGAGAAAACCACCGTCTCATGGGGCCGGACACTCAGGGTCAGGGAAAAATCCAATATATATCTGGTGATATCTCGGGTGCTATTAGAGATAGCGCAATAAACCAAAGTGAGTTATCTGCAGGAGGCCCTGGCGCCTGAAGCTGTGCAGCGGGAACGACCTCGGACCACCAGGGGCCGAGAAAACCACCGTCTCGAGGGGGCCGGACACTCTGGGTCAGGGAAAAATCCAATATATATGTGGTGATATCTCGGGTGCTATTACAGATAACGCAATAAATCAAAGTGCATTGTCTGTAGGAGGCCCTGGCGCATGAATCTGTGCAGCGGGAACGACCTAGGACCACCAGGGGCCGAGAAAACTACAGTCTCATGGGGCCGGACACTCAGGGTCAGGGGAAAATCCAATATATATCTGGTGATATCTCGGGTGCTATTAGAGATAGCGCAAAAAACCAAGGTGAATTATCTGCAGGAGGCCCTGGCGCATGAATCTGTGCAACGGAAACGATCTCGGACCACCAGGGGCCGAGAAAACTACCGTCTCATGGGGCCGGTCACTGAGGGTCAGTGAAAAATCCAATATATATCTGCTGATATCTCGGGTGCTATTAGAGATAGCGCAATAAACCAAAGTGAATTATCTGCAGGAGGCCCTGGCGCATGAATCTGTGCAGCGGGAACGACCTCGGACCACCAGGGGCCGAAAAAACCACAGTCTCATGGGGCCGGACACTCAGGGTCAGGGTAAAATCCAATATATATCTGGTGATATCTCGGGTGCTATTCCAGATAGCGCAATAAATCAAAGTGCATTGTCTGTAGGAGGCCCTGGCGCATGAATCTGTGCAGCGGGAACGACCTCGGACCACCAGGGGCCGAGAAAACGACCGCCTCATGGGGCCGGACACTCAGGGTCAGTGAAAAATCCAATATATATGTGGTGATATCTCGGGTGCTATTACAGATAGCGCAATAAATCAAAGTGCATTGTCTGTAGGAGACCCTGGCGCATGAACCTGTGCAGCGGGAACGACCTCGGACCACCAGGGGCCGAGAAAACGACCGTCTCATGGGTCCGGACGCTCAGGGTCAGTGAAAAATCCAATATATATCTGGTGATATCTCGGGTGCTATTAGAGATAGCGCAATAAACCAAGGTGAATTATCTGCAGGAGGCCCTGGCGCATGAATCTGTGCAACGGGAACGACCTCGGACCACCAGGGGCCGAGAAAACCACAGTCTCATGGGGCCGGGCACTAAGAGTCAGGGGAAAATCCAATATAGATCTGGTGATATCTCGGGTGCTATCACAGATAGCGCAATAAACCAAAGTGAATTATCTGCAGGAGGCCCTGGCGCATGAATCTGTGCAACGGGAACGTCCTCGGACCACCAGGGGCCGAGAAAACCACAGTCTCATGGGGCCGGACACTCAGGGTCAGGGGAAAATCCAATATATATCTGGTGATATCTCGGGTGCTATTAGAGATAGCGCAATAAACCAAAGTGAGTTATCTGCAGGAGGCCCTGGCGCATGAATCTGTGCAGCGGCAACGACCTCGGACAACCAGGGGCCGAGAAAACGACCGTCTCATGGGGCCGTACACTCAGGGTCAGTGAAAAATCCAACATATATCTGCTGATATCTCGGGTGCTATTACAGATAGCGCAATAAATCAAAGTGCATTGTCTGTAGGAGGCCTTGGCGCATGAATCTGTGCAGCGGGAACGACCTCGGACCACCAGGGGCCGAGAAAACCACAGTCTCATGTGGCCGGACACTCAGGGTCAGGGGAAAATCCAATATATATCTGGTGATAACTCGGGTGCTATTAGAGATAGCGCAATAAACCAAAGTGAATTATCTGCAGGAGGCCCTGGCGCATGATTCTGTGCAGCGGGAACGACCTCGGACCACCAGGGGCCGAGAAAACTACCGTCTCATGGGGCCGGTCACTGAGGGTCAGTGAAAAATCCAATATATATCTGCTGATATCTCGGGTGCTATTAGAGATAGCGCAATAAACCAAAGTGAATTATCTGCAGGAGGCCCTGGCGCATGAATCTGTGCAGCGGGAACGACCTCGGACAACCAGGGGCCGAAAAAACCACAGTCTCATGGGGCCGGACACTCAGGGTCAGGGTAAAATCCAATATATATCTGGTGATATCTCGTGTGCTATTACAGATAGCGCAATAAATCAAAGTGCATTGTCTGTAGGAGGCCCTGGCGCATGAATCTGTGCAGCGGGAACGACCTCGGACCACTAGGGGCCGAGAAAACGACCGCCTCATTGGGCCGGACACTCAGGGTTAGGGAAAATCCAATATATATCTGGTGATATCTCGGGTGCTATTAGAGATAGCGCAATAAATCAAAGTGCATTGTCTGTAGGAGGCCCTGGCGCATGAATCTGTGCAGCGGGAACGACCTCGGACCACCAGGGGCCGAGAAAACCACAGTCTCATGGGGCCGGACACTCAGGGTCAGGGGAAAATCCAATATATATCTGGTGATAACTCGGGTGCTATTAGAGATAGCGCACTAAACCAAAGTGAATTATCTGCAGGAGGCCCTGGCGCATGATTCTGTGCAGCGGGAACGACCTCGGACCACCAGGGGCCGAGAAAACTACCATCTCATGGGGCCGGTCACTGAGGGTCAGTGAAAAATCCAATATATATCTGCTGATATCTCGGGTGCTATTAGAGATAGCGCAATAAACCAAAGTGAATTATCTGCAGGAGGCCCTGGCGCATGAATCTGTGCAGCGGGAACGACCTCGGACGACCAGGGGCCGAAAAAACCACAGTCTCATGGGGCCGGACACTCAGGGTCAGGGAAAAATCCAATATATATCTGGTGATATCTCGGGTGCTATTACAGATAGCGCAATAAATCAAAGTGCATTGTCTGTAGGAGGCCCTGGCGCATGAATCTGTGCAGCGGGAACGACCTCGGACCACTAGGAGCCGAGAAAACGACCGCCTCATGGGGCCGGACACTCAGGGTCAGTGAAAAATCCAATATATATGTGGTGATATCTCGGGTGCTATTACAGATAGCGCAATAAATCAAAGTGCATTGTCTGTAGGAGACCGTGGCGCATGAACCTGTGCAGCGGGAACGACCTCGGACCACCAGGGGCCGAGAAAACGACCGTCTCATGGGTCCGGACGCTCAGGGTCAGTGAAAAATCCATTATATATCTGGTGATATCTCGGGTGCTATTAGAGATAGCGCAATAAACCAAGGTGAATTATCTACAGGAGGCCCTGGCGCATGAATCTGTGCAACGGGAACGACCTCGGACCACCAGGGGCCGAGAAAACCACAGTCTCATGGGGCCGGGCACGCAGAGTCAGGGGAAAATCCAATATAGATCTGGTGATATCTCGGGTGCTATCACAGATAGCGCAATAAACCAAAGTGAATTATCTGCAGGAGGCCCTGGCGCATGAATCTGTGCAACGGGAACGTCCTCGGACCACCAGGGGCCGAGAAAACCACAGTCTCATGGGGCCGGACACTCAGGGTCAGGGGAAAATCCAATATAGATCTGGTGATATCTCGGGTGCTATTACAGATAGCGCAATAAATCAAAGTGCATTACCTGTAGGAGGCCCTGGCGCATGAAACTGTGCAGCGGGAACGTCGTCGGACCTCCAGGGGCCGAGACAACGACCGTCTCATGGGGCCGGACACTCAGGGTCAGGGTAAAATCCAATATATATCTGGTGATATCTCGGGTGCTATAACAGATAGCGCAATAAATCAAAGTGCATTGTCTGTAGGAGGCCCTGGCGCATGAATCTGTGCAGCGGGAACGACCTCGGACCACCAGGGGCCGAGAAAACGACCGCCTCATGGGGCCGGACACTCAGGGTCAGGGAAAAATCCAATATATATCTGGTGATATCTCGGGTGCTATTAGAGATAGCGCAATAAACCAAAGTGAGTTATCTGCAGGAGGCCCTGGCGCCTGAAGCTGTGCAGCGGGAACGACCTCGGACCACCAGGGGCCGAGAAAACCACCGTCTCGAGGGGGCCGGACACTCTGGGTCAGGGAAAAATCCAATATATATGTGGTGATATCTCGGGTGCTATTACAGATAGCGCAATAAATCAAAGTGCATTGTCTGTAGGAGACCCTGGCGCATGAACCTGTGCAGCGGGAACGACCTCGGACCACCAGGGGCCGAGAAAACGACCGTCTCATGGGTCCGGACGCTCAGGGTCAGTGAAAAATCCAATATATATCTGGTGATATCTCGGGTGCTATTAGAGATAGCGCAATAAACCAAGGTGAATTATCTGCAGGAGGCCCTGGCGCATGAATCTGTGCAACGGGAACGACCTCGGACCACCAGGGGCCGAGAAAACCACAGTCTCATGGGGCCGGGCACTCAGAGTCAGGGGAAAATCCAATATAGATCTGGTGATATCTCGGGTGCTATCACAGATAGCGCAATAAACCAAAGTGAATTATCTGCAGGAGGCCCTGGCGCATGAATCTGTGCAACGGGAACGTCCTCGGACCACCAGGGGCCGAGAAAACCACAGTCTCATGGGGCCGGACACTCAGGGTCAGGGGAAAATCCAATATATATCTGGTGATATCTCGGGTGCTATTAGAGATAGCGCAATAAACCAAAGTGAGTTATCTGCAGGAGGCCCTGGCGCATGAATCTGTGCAGCGGCAACGACCTCGGACCACCAGGGGCCGAGAAAACCACCGTCTCATGGGGCCGTACACTCAGGGTCAGTGAAAAATCCAACATATATCTGCTGATATCTCGGGTGCTATTACAGATAGCGCAATAAATCAAAGTGCATTGTCTGTAGGAGGCCCTGGCGCATGAATCTGTGCAGCGGGAACGACCTCGGACCACCAGGGGCTGAGAAAACGACCGTCTCATGGGGCCGGACGCTCAGGGTCAGTGAAAAATCCAATATATATCTGGTCATATCTCGGGTGCTATTAGAGATAGCGCAATAAACCAAAGTGAATTATCTGCAGGAGGCCCTGGCGCATGAATCTGTGCAGCGGGAACGACCTCGGACCACCAGGGGCCGAGAAAACCACCGTCTCATGGGGCCGGACACTCAGGGTCAGGGAAAAATCCAATATATATCTGGTGATATCTCGGGTGCTATTAGAGATAGCGCAATAAACCAAAGTGAGTTATCTGCAGGAGGCCCTGGCGCCTGAAGCTGTGCAGCGGGAACGACCTCGGACCACCAGGGGCCGAGAAAACCACCGTCTCGAGGGGGCCGGACACTCTGGGTCAGGGAAAAATCCAATATATATGTGGTGATATCTCGGGTGCTATTACAGATAACGCAATAAATCAAAGTGCATTGTCTGTAGGAGGCCCTGGCGCATGAATCAGTGCAGCGGGAACGACCTAGGACCACTAGGGGCCGAGAAAACTACAGTCTCATGGGGCCGGACACTCAGGGTCAGGGGAAAATCCAATATATATCTGGTGATATCTCGGGTGCTATTAGAGATAGCGCAATAAACCAAAGTGAATTATCTGCAGGAGGCCCTGGCGCATGATTCTGTGCTGCGGGAACGACCTCGGACCACCAGGGGCCGAGAAAACTACCGTCACATGGGGCCGGTCACTGAGGGTCAGTGAAAAATCCAATATATATCTGCTGATATCTCGGGTGCTATTAGAGATAGCGCAATAAACCAAAGTGAATTATCTGCAGGAGTCCCTGGCGCATGAATCTGTGCAGCGGGAACGACCTCGGACAACCAGGGGCCGAAAAAACCACAGTCTCATGGGGCCGGACACTCAGGGTCAGGGTAAAATCCAATATATATCTGGTGATATCTCGTGTGCTATTACAGATAGCGCAATAAATCAAAGTGCATTGTCTGTAGGAGGCCCTGGCGCATGAATCTGTGCAGCGGGAACGACCTCGGACCACTAGGGGCCGAGAAAACGACCGCCTCATTGGGCCGGACACTCAGGGTTAGGGAAAATCCAATATATATCTGGTGATATCTCGGGTGCTATTAGAGATAGCGCAATAAATCAAAGTGCATTGTCTGTAGGAGGCCCTGGCGCATGAAACTGTGCAGCGGGAACGTCGTCGGACCTCCAGGGGCCGAGAAAACCACAGTCTCATGGGGCCGGACACTCAGGGTCAGGGTAAAATCCAATATATATCTGGTGATATCTCGGGTGCTATAACAGATAGCGCAATAAATCAAAGTGCATTGTCTGTAGGAGGCCCTGGCGCATGAATCTGCGCAGCGGGAACGACCTCGGACCACCAGGGGCCGAGAAAACGACCGTCTCATGGGGCCGGACGCTCAGGGTCAGTGAAAAATCCAATATATATCTGGTCATATCTCGGGTGCTATTAGAGATAGCGCAATAAACCAAAGTGAATTATCTGCAGGAGGCCCTGGCGCATGAATCTGTGCAGCGGGAACGACCTCGGACCACCAGGGGCCGAGAAAACCACCGTCTCATGGGGCCGGACACTCAGGGTCAGGGAAAAATCCAATATATATCTGGTGATAACTCGGGTGCTATTAGAGATAGCGCAATAAACCAAAGTGAATTATCTGCAGGAGGCCCTGGCGCATGATTCTGTGCAGCGGGAACGACCTCGGACCACCAGGGGCCGAGAAAACTACCGTCTCATGGGGCCGGTCACTGAGGGTCAGTGAAAAATCCAATATATATCTGGTCATACCTCGGGTGCTATTAGAGATAGCGCAATAAACCAAAGTGAATTATCTGCAGGAGGCCCTGGCGCATGAATCTGTGCAGCGGGAACGACCTCGGACCACCAGGGGCCGAGAAAACCACAGTCTCATGGGGCCGGACACTCAGGGTCAGGGTAAAATCCAATATATATCTGGTGATATCTCGTGTGCTATTACAGATAGCGCAATAAATCAAAGTGCATTGTCTGTAGGAGGCCCTGGCGCATGAATCTGTGCAGCGGGAACGACCTCGGACCACTAGGGGCCGAGAAAACGACCGCCTCATTGGGCCGGACACTCAGGGTTAGGGATAATCCAATATATATCTGGTGATATCTCGGGTGCTATTAGAGATAGCGCAATAAATCAAAGTGCATTGTCTGTAGGAGGCCCTGGCGCATGAATCTGTGCAGCCGGAACGACCTCGGACCACCAGGGGCCGAGAAAACCACAGTCTCATGGGGCCGGACACTCAGGGTCAGGGGAAAATCCAATATAGATCTGGTGATATCTCGGGTGCTATTACAGATAGCGCAATAAATCAAAGTGCATTACCTGTAGGAGGCCCTGGCGCATGAAACTGTGCAGCGGGAACGTCGTCGGACCTCCAGGGGCCGAGACAACGACCGTCTCATGGGGCCGGACACTCAGGGTCAGGGTAAAATCCAATATATATCTGGTGATATCTCGGGTGCTATAACAGATAGCGCAATAAATCAAAGTGCATTGTCTGTAGGAGGCCCTGGCGCATGAATCTGTGCAGCGGGAACGACCTCGGACCACCAGGGGCCGAGAAAACGACCGTCTCATGGGGCCGGACGCTCAGGGTCAGTGAAAAATCCAATATATATCTGGTCATATCTCGGGTGCTATTAGAGATAGCGCAATAAACCAAAGTGAATTATCTGCAGGAGGCCCTGGCGCATGAATCTGTGCAGCGGGAACGACCTCGGACCACCAGGGGCCGAGAAAACCACCGTCTCATGGGGCCGGACACTCAGGGTCAGGGAAAAATCCAATATATATCTGGTGATATCTCGGGTGCTATTAGAGATAGCGCAATAAACCAAAGTGAGTTATCTGCAGGAGGCCCTGGCGCCTGAAGCTGTGCAGCGGGAACGACCTCGGACCACCAGGGGCCGAGAAAACCACCGTCTCGAGGGGGCCGGACACTCTGGGTCAGGGAAAAATCCAATATATATGTGGTGATATCTCGGGTGCTATTACAGATAACGCAATAAATCAAAGTGCATTGTCTGTAGGAGGCCCTGGCGCATGAATCTGTGCAGCGGGAACGACCTAGGACCACCAGGGGCCGAGAAAACTACAGTCTCATGGGGCCGGACACTCAGGGTCAGGGGAAAATCCAATATATATCTGGTGATATCTCGGGTGCTATTAGAGATAGCGCAAAAAACCAAGGTGAATTATCTGCAGGAGGCCCTGGCGCATGAATCTGTGCAACGGAAACGATCTCGGACCACCAGGGGCCGAGAAAACTACCGTCTCATGGGGCCGGTCACTGAGGGTCAGTGAAAAATCCAATATATATCTGCTGATATCTCGGGTGCTATTAGAGATAGCGCAATGAACCAAAGTGAATTATCTGCAGGAGGCCCTGGCGCATGAATCTGTGCAGCGGGAACGACCTCGGACCACCAGGGAGCGAAAAAACCACAGTCTCATGGGGCCGGACACTCAGGGTCAGGGTAAAATCCAATATATATCTGGTGATATCTCGGGTGCTATTCCAGATAGCGCAATAAATCAAAGTGCATTGTCTGTAGGAGGCCCTGGCGCATGAATCTGTGCAGCGGGAACGACCTCGGACCACCAGGGGCCGAGAAAACGACCGCCTCATGGGGCCGGACACTCAGGGTCAGTGAAAAATCCAATATATATGTGGTGATATCTCGGGTGCTATTACAGATAGCGCAATAAATCAAAGTGCATTGTCTGTAGGAGACCCTGGCGCATGAACCTGTGCAGCGGGAACGACCTCGGACCACCAGGGGCCGAGAAAACGACCGTCTCATGGGTCCGGACGCTCAGGGTCAGTGAAAAATCCAATATATATCTGGTGATATCTCGGGTGCTATTAGAGATAGCGCAATAAACCAAGGTGAATTATCTGCAGGAGGCCCTGGCGCATGAATCTGTGCAACGGGAACGACCTCGGACCACCAGGGGCCGAGAAAACCACAGTCTCATGGGGCCGGGCACTCAGAGTCAGGGGAAAATCCAATATAGATCTGGTGATATCTCGGGTGCTATCACAGATAGCGCAATAAACCAAAGTGAATTATCTGCAGGAGGCCCTGGCGCATGAATCTGTGCAACGGGAACGTCCTCGGACCACCAGGGGCCGAGAAAACCACAGTCTCATGGGGCCGGACACTCAGGGTCAGGGGAAAATCCAATATATATCTGGTGATATCTCGGGTGCTATTAGAGATAGCGCAATAAACCAAAGTGAGTTATCTGCAGGAGGCCCTGGCGCATGAATCTGTGCAGCGGCAACGACCTCGGACCACCAGGGGCCGAGAAAACGACCGTCTCATGGGGCCGTACACTCAGGGTCAGTGAAAAATCCAACATATATCTGCTGATATCTCGGGTGCTATTACAGATAGCGCAATAAATCAAAGTGCATTGACTGTAGGAGGCCCTGGCGCATGAATCTGTGCAGCGGGAACGACCTCGGACCACCAGGGGCTGAGAAAACGACCGTCTCATGGGGCCGGACGCTCAGGGTCAGTGAAAAATCCAATATATATCTGGTCATATCTCGGGTGCTATTAGAGATAGCGCAATAAACCAAAGTGAATTATCTGCAGGAGGCCCTGGCGCATGAATCTGTGCAGCGGGAACGACCTCGGACCACCAGGGGCCGAGAAAACCACCGTCTCATGGGGCCGGACACTCAGGGTCAGGGAAAAATCCAATATATATCTGGTGATATCTCGGGTGCTATTAGAGATAGCGCTATAAACCAAAGTGAGTTATCTGCAGGAGGCCCTGGCGCCTGAAGCTGTGCAGCGGGAACGACCTCGGACCACCAGGGGCCGAGAAAACCACCGTCTCGAGGGGGCCGGACACTCTGGGTCAGGGAAAAATCCAATATATATGTGGTGATATCTCGGGTGCTATTACAGATAACGCAATAAATCAAAGTGCATTGTCTGTAGGAGGCCCTGGCGCATGAATCAGTGCAGCGGGAACGACCTAGGACCACCAGGGGCCGAGAAAACTACAGTCTCATGGGGCCGGACACTCAGGGTCAGGGGAAAATCCAATATATATCTGGTGATATCTCGGGTGCTATTAGAGATAGCGCAAAAAACCAAGGTGAATTATCTGCAGGAGGCCCTGGCGCATGAATCTGTGCAACGGAAACGATCTCGGACCACCAGGGGCCGAGAAAACTACCGTCTCATGGGGCCGGTCACTGAGGGTCAGTGAAAAATCCAATATATATCTGCTGATATCTCGGGTGCTATTAGAGATAGCGCAATAAACCAAAGTGAATTATCTGCAGGAGGCCCTGGCGCATGAATCTGTGCAGCGGGAACGACCTCGGACCACCAGGGGCCGAAAAAACCACAGTCTCATGGGGCCGGACACTCAGGGTCAGTGAAAAATCCAATATATATGTGGTGATATCTCGGGTGCTATTACAGATAGCGCAATAAATCAAAGTGCATTGTCTGTAGGAGACCCTGGCGCATGAACCTGTGCAGCGGGAACGACCTCGGACCACCAGGGGCCGAGAAAACGACCGTCTCATGGGTCCGGACGCTCAGGGTCAGTGAAAAATCCAATATATATCTGGTGATATCTCGGGTGCTATTAGAGATAGCGCAATAAACCAAGGTGAATTATCTGCAGGAGGCCCTGGCGCATGAATCTGTGCAACGGGAACGACATCGGACCACCAGGGGCCGAGAAAACCACAGTCTCATGGGGCCGGGCACTCAGAGTCAGGGGAAAATCCAATATAGATCTGGTGATATCTCGGGTGCTATCACAGATAGCGCAATAAACCAAAGTGAGTTATCTGCAGGAGGCCCTGGCGCATGAATCTGTGCAGCGGCAACGACCTCGGACCACCAGGGGCCGAGAAAACGACCGTCTCATGGGGCCGTACACTCAGGGTCGGTGAAAAATCCAACATATATCTGCTGATATCTCGGGTGCTATTACAGATAGCGCAATAAATCAAAGTGCATTGTCTGTAGGAGGCCCTGGCGCATGAATCTGTGCAGCGGGAACGACCTCGGACCACCAGGGGCCGAGAAAACCACAGTCTCATGGGGCCCGACACTCAGGGTCAGGGGAAAATCCAATATATATCTGGTGATAACTCGGGTGCTATTAGAGATAGCGCAATAAACCGAAGTGAATTATCTGCAGGAGGCCCTGGCGCATGATTCTGTGCAGCGGGAACGACCTCGGACCACCAGGGGCCGAGAAAACTACCGTCACATGGGGCCGGTCACTGAGGGTCAGTGAAAAATCCAATATATATCTGCTGATATCTCGGGTGCTATTAGAGATAGCGCAATAAACCAAAGTGAATTATCTGCAGGAGTCCCTGGCGCATGAATCTGTGCAGCGGGAACGACCTCGGACAACCAGGGGCCGAAAAAACCACAGTCTCATGGGGCCGGACACTCAGGGTCAGGGTAAAATCCAATATATATCTGGTGATATCTCGTGTGCTATTACAGATAGCGCAATAAATCAAAGTGCATTGTCTGTAGGAGGCCCTGGCGCATGAATCTGTGCAGCGGGAACGACCTCGGACCACTAGGGGCCGAGAAAACGACCGCCTCATTGGGCCGGACACTCAGGGTTAGGGAAAATCCAATATATATCTGGTGATATCTCGGGTGCTATTAGAGATAGCGCAATAAATCAAAGTGCATTGTCTGTAGGAGGCCCTGGCGCATGAAACTGTGCAGCGGGAACGTCGTCGGACCTCCAGGGGCCGAGAAAACCACAGTCTCATGGGGCCGGACACTCAGGGTCAGGGTAAAATCCAATATATATCTGGTGATATCTCGGGTGCTATAACAGATAGCGCAATAAATCAAAGTGCATTGTCTGTAGGAGGCCCTGGCGCATGAATCTGCGCAGCGGGAACGACCTCGGACCACCAGGGGCCGAGAAAACGACCGTCTCATGGGGCCGGACGCTCAGGGTCAGTGAAAAATCCAATATATATCTGGTCATATCTCGGGTGCTATTAGAGATAGCGCAATAAACCAAAGTGAATTATCTGCAGGAGGCCCTGGCGCATGAATCTGTGCAGCGGGAACGACCTCGGACCACCAGGGGCCGAGAAAACCACCGTCTCATGGGGCCGGACACTCAGGGTCAGGGAAAAATCCAATATATATCTGGTGATAACTCGGGTGCTATTAGAGATAGCGCAATAAACCAAAGTGAATTATCTGCAGGAGGCCCTGGCGCATGATTCTGTGCAGCGGGAACGACCTCGGACCACCAGGGGCCGAGAAAACTACCGTCTCATGGGGCCGGTCACTGAGGGTCAGTGAAAAATCCAATATATATCTGGTCATACCTCGGGTGCTATTAGAGATAGCGCAATAAACCAAAGTGAATTATCTGCAGGAGGCCCTGGCGCATGAATCTGTGCAGCGGGAACGACCTCGGACCACCAGGGGCCGAGAAAACCACAGTCTCATGGGGCCGGACACTCAGGGTCAGGGTAAAATCCAATATATATCTGGTGATATCTCGTGTGCTATTACAGATAGCGCAATAAATCAAAGTGCATTGTCTGTAGGAGGCCCTGGCGCATGAATCTGTGCAGCGGGAACGACCTCGGACCACTAGGGGCCGAGAAAACGACCGCCTCATTGGGCCGGACACTCAGGGTTAGGGATAATCCAATATATATCTGGTGATATCTCGGGTGCTATTAGAGATAGCGCAATAAATCAAAGTGCATTGTCTGTAGGAGGCCCTGGCGCATGAATCTGTGCAGCCGGAACGACCTCGGACCACCAGGGGCCGAGAAAACCACAGTCTCATGGGGCCGGACACTCAGGGTCAGGGGAAAATCCAATATAGATCTGGTGATATCTCGGGTGCTATTACAGATAGCGCAATAAATCAAAGTGCATTACCTGTAGGAGGCCCTGGCGCATGAAACTGTGCAGCGGGAACGTCGTCGGACCTCCAGGGGCCGAGACAACGACCGTCTCATGGGGCCGGACACTCAGGGTCAGGGTAAAATCCAATATATATCTGGTGATATCTCGGGTGCTATAACAGATAGCGCAATAAATCAAAGTGCATTGTCTGTAGGAGGCCCTGGCGCATGAATCTGTGCAGCGGGAACGACCTCGGACCACCAGGGGCCGAGAAAACGACCGTCTCATGGGGCCGGACGCTCAGGGTCAGTGAAAAATCCAATATATATCTGGTCATATCTCGGGTGCTATTAGAGATAGCGCAATAAACCAAAGTGAATTATCTGCAGGAGGCCCTGGCGCATGAATCTGTGCAGCGGGAACGACCTCGGACCACCAGGGGCCGAGAAAACCACCGTCTCATGGGGCCGGACACTCAGGGTCAGGGAAAAATCCAATATATATCTGGTGATATCTCGGGTGCTATTAGAGATAGCGCAATTTACCAAAGTGAGTTATCTGCAGGAGGCCCTGGCGCCTGAAGCTGTGCAGCGGGAACGACCTCGGACCACCAGGGGCCGAGAAAACCACCGTCTCGAGGGGGCCGGACACTCTGGGTCAGGGAAAAATCCAATATATATGTGGTGATATCTCGGGTGCTATTACAGATAACGCAATAAATCAAAGTGCATTGTCTGTAGGAGGCCCTGGCGCATGAATCTGTGCAGCGGGAACGACCTAGGACCACCAGGGGCCGAGAAAACTACAGTCTCATGGGGCCGGACACTCAGGGTCAGGGGAAAATCCAATATATATCTGGTGATATCTCGGGTGCTATTAGAGATAGCGCAATAAATCAAAGTGCATTGTCTGTAGGAGGCCCTGGCGCATGAATCTGTGCAGCGGGAACGACCTCGGACCACCAGGGGCCGAGAAAACGACCGCCTCATGGGGCCGGACACTCAGGGTCAGTGAAAAATCCAATATATATGTGGTGATATCTCGGGTGCTATTACAGATAGCGCAATAAATCAAAGTGCATTGTCTGTAGGAGACCCTGGCGCATGAACCTGTGCAGCGGGAACGACCTCGGACCACCAGGGGCCGAGAAAACGACCGTCTCATGGGTCCGGACGCTCAGGGTCAGTGAAAAATCCAATATATATCTGGTGATATCTCGGGTGCTATTAGAGATAGCGCAATAAACCAAGGTGAATTATCTGCAGGAGGCCCTGGCGCATGAATCTGTGCAACGGGAACGACCTCGGACCACCAGGGGCCGAGAAAACCACAGTCTCATGGGGCCGGGCACTCAGAGTCAGGGGAAAATCCAATATAGATCTGGTGATATCTCGGGTGCTATCACAGATAGCGCAATAAACCAAAGTGAATTATCTGCAGGAGGCCCTGGCGCATGAATCTGTGCAACGGGAACGTCCTCGGACCACCAGGGGCCGAGAAAACCACAGTCTCATGGGGCCGGACACTCAGGGTCAGGGGAAAATCCAATATATATCTGGTGATATCTCGGGTGCTATTAGAGATAGCGCAATAAACCAAAGTGAGTTATCTGCAGGAGGCCCTGGCGCATGAATCTGTGCAGCGGCAACGACCTCGGACCACCAGGGGCCGAGAAAACGACCGTCTCATGGGGCCGTACACTCAGGGTCAGTGAAAAATCCAACATATATCTGCTGATATCTCGGGTGCTATTACAGATAGCGCAATAAATCAAAGTGCATTGTCTGTAGGAGGCCCTGGCGCATGAATCTGTGCAGCGGGAACGACCTCGGACCACCAGGGGCCGAGAAAACCACAGTCTCATCGGGCCGGACACTCAGGGTCAGGGGAAAATCCAATATATATCTGGTGATAACTCGGGTGCTATTAGAGATAGCGCAATAAACCAAAGTGAATTATCTGCAGGAGGCCCTGGCGCATGATTCTGTGCAGCGGGAACGACCTCGGACCACCAGGGGCCGAGAAAACTACCGTCTCATGGGGCCGGTCACTGAGGGTCAGTGAAAAATCCAATATATATCTGGTGATATCTCGGGTGCTATTAGAGATAGCGCAATAAACCAAAGTGAGTTATCTGCAGGAGGCCCTGGCGCCTGAAGCTGTGCAGCGGGAACGACCTCGGACCACCAGGGGCCGAGAAAACCACCGTCTCGAGGGGGCCGGACACTCTGGGTCAGGGAAAAATCCAATATATATGTGGTGATATCTCGGGTGCTATTACAGATAGCGCAATAAATGAAAGTGCATTGTCTGTAGGAGGCCCTGGCGCATGAATCTGTGCAGCGGGGACGTCCTCGGACCGCCAGGGGCCGAGACAACGACCGTCTCATGGGGCCGGACACTCAGGGTCAGGGTAAAATCCAATATATATCTGGTGATATGTCGGGTGCTATTACAGATAGCGCAATAAATCAAAGTTCATTGTCTGTAGGAGGTCCTGGCGCATGAATCTGTGCAGCGGGAACGACCTCGGACCACCAGGGGCCGAGAAAAGCACAGTCTCATGGGGCCGGACACTCAGGGTCAGGGTAAAATCCAATATATATCTGGTGATATCTCGGGTGCTATTAGAGATAGCGCAATAAGCCAAAGTGAATTATCTGCAGGAGGCCCTGGCGCATGAATCTGTGCAGCGGGGACCACCTCGGACCACCAGGGGCCGAGAAAACTACAGTCTCATGGGGCCGGACTCTCAGGGTCAGGGGAAAATCCAATATATATCTGGTGATATCTCGGGTGCTATCAGAGATAGCGCAATAAACCAAAGTGAATTATCTGCAGGAGGCCCTGGCGCATGAATGTGTGCAGCGGGAACGTCCTCGGACCACCAGGGGCCGAGAAATCGATCGTCTCATGGGGCCGGACACTCAGGGTCAGTGAAAAATCCAATATATATCTGGTGATATCTCGGGTGCTATTACAGATAGCGCAATAAATCAAAGTGCATTGTCTGTAGGAGGCCCTGGCGCATGAATCTGTGCAGCGGGAACGACCTCGGACCACCAGGGGCCGAGAGAACCACAGTCTCATTGGGCCGGACACTCAAGGTCAGGGGAAAATCCAGTATATATCTCTTGATATCCCGGGTGCTATTACAGATAGCGCAATAAATCAAAGTGCATTGTCTGTAGGAGGCCCTGGCGCATGAATCTGTACAGCGGGAACGACCTCGGACCACCAGGGGCCGAGAAAACCACAGTCTCATTGGGCCGGACACTCAGGGTCAGGGAAAATCCAATATATATCTGGTGATATCTCGGGTGCTATTAGAGATAGCGCAATAAATCAAAGTGCATTGTCTGTAGGAGGCCCTGGCGTATGAATCTGTGCAGCGGGAATGACCGCGGACCACCAGGGGCCGAGAAAACCACAGTCTCATGGGGCCGGACACTCAGGGTCAGGGGAAAATCCAATATAGATCTGGTGATATCTCGGGTGCTATTACAGATAGCGCAATAAATCAAAGTGCATTGCCTGTAGGAGGCCCTGGCGCATGTATCTGTGCAGCGGGAACGTCCTCGGACCACCAGGGGCCGAGACAACGACCGTCTCATGGGGCCGGACCCTCAGGGTCAGGGTAAAATCCAATATATATCTGGTGATATCTCGGGTGCTATTACAGATAGCGCAATAAATCAAAGTGCATTGTCTGTAGAAGGCCCTGGCGCATGAATCTGTGCAGCGGGAACGACCTCGGACGACCAGGGGCCGAGAAAACCACAGTCTCATGGGGCCGGACACTCAGGGTCAGGGGAAAATCCAATATATATCTGGTGATATCTCGGGTGCTATTCCAGATAGCGCAATAAATCAAAGTGCATTGTCTGTAGGAGGCCCTGGCGCATGAATCTGTGCAGCGGGAACGACCTCGGACCACCAGGGGCCGAGAAAACGACCGCCTCATGGGGCCGGACACTCAGGGTCAGTGAAAAATCCAATATATATGTGGTGATATCTCGGGTGCTATTACAGATAGCGCAATAAATCAAAGTGCATTGTCTGTAGGAGACCCTGGCGCATGAACCTGTGCAGCGGGAACGACCTCGGACCACCAGGGGCCGAGAAAACGACCGTCTCATGGGTCCGGACGCTCAGGGTCAGTGAAAAATCCAATATATATCTGGTGATATCTCGGGTGCTATTAGAGATAGCGCAATAAACCAAGGTGAATTATCTGCAGGAGGCCCTGGCGCATGAATCTGTGCAACGGGAACGACCTCGGACCACCAGGGGCCGAGAAAACCACAGTCTCATGGGGCCGGGCACTCAGAGTCAGGGGAAAATCCAATATAGATCTGGTGATATCTCGGGTGCTATCACAGATAGCGCAATAAACCAAAGTGAATTATCTGCAGGAGGCCCTGGCGCATGAATCTGTGCAATGGGAACGTCCTCGGACCACCAGGGGCCGAGAAAACCACAGTCTCATGGGGCCGGACACTCAGGGTCAGGGGAAAATCCAATATATATCTGGTGATATCTCGGGTGCTATTAGAGATAGCGCAATAAACCAAAGTGAGTTATCTGCAGGAGGCCCTGGCGCATGAATCTGTGCAGCGGCAACGACCTCGGACCACCAGGGGCCGAGAAAACGACCGTCTCATGGGGCCGTACACTCAGGGTCAGTGAAAAATCCAACATATATCTGCTGATATCTCGGGTGCTATTACAGATAGCGCAATAAATCAAAGTGCATTGTCTGTAGGAGGCCCTGGCGCATGAATCTGTGCAGCGGGAACGACCTCGGACCACCAGGGGCCGAGAAAACCACAGTCTCATCGGGCCGGACACTCAGGGTCAGGGGAAAATCCAATATATATCTGGTGATAACTCGGGAGCTATTAGAGATAGCGCAATAAACCAAAGTGAATTATCTGCAGGAGGCCCTGGCGCATGATTCTGTGCAGCGGGAACGACCTCGGACCACCAGGGGCCGAGAAAACTACCGTCTCATGGGGCCGGTCACTGAGGGTCAGTGAAAAATCCAATATATATCTGCTGATATCTCGGGTGCTATTAGAGATAGCGCAATAAACCAAAGTGAATTATCTGCAGGAGGCCCTGGCGCATGAATCTGTGCAGCGGGAACGACCTCGGACAACCAGGGGCCGAAAAAACCACAGTCTCATGGGGCCGGACACTCAGGGTCAGGGTAAAATCCAATATATATCTGGTGATATCTCGGGTGCTATTACAGATAGCGCAATAAACCAAAGTGAATTATCTGCAGGAGGCCCTGGCGCATGAATCTGTGCAGCGGGAACGACCTCGGACAACCAGGGGCCGAAAAAACCACAGTCTCATGGGGCCGGACACTCAGGGTCAGGGTAAAATCCAATATATATCTGGTGATATCTCGGGTGCTATTACAGATAGCGCAATAAATCAAAGTGCATTGTCTGTAGGAGGCCCTGGCGCATGAATCTGTGCAGCGGGAACGACCTCGGACCACTAGGGGCCGAGAAAACGACCGCCTCATGGGGCCGGACACTCAGGGTCAGTGAAAAATCCAATATATATGTGGTGATATCTCGGGTGCTATTACAGATAGCGCAATAAATCAAAGTGCATTGTCTGTAGGAGACCCTAGCGCATGAACCTGTGCAGCGGGAACGACCTCGGACCACCAGGGGCCGAGAAAACGACCGTCTCATGGGTCCGGACGCTCAGGGTCAGTGAAAAATCCATTATATATCTGGTGATATCTCGGGTGCTATTAGAGATAGCGCAATAAACCAAGGTGAATTATCTACAGGAGGCCCTGGCGCATGAATCTGTGCAACGGGAACGACCTCGGACCACCAGGGGCCGAGAAAACCACAGTCTCATGGGGCCGGGCACGCAGAGTCAGGGGAAAATCCAATATAGATCTGGTAATATCTCGGGTGCTATCACAGATAGCGCAATAAACCAAAGTGAATTATCTGCAGGAGGCCCTGGCGCATGAATCTGTGCAACGGGAACGTCCTCGGACCACCAGGGGCCGAGAAAACCACAGTCTCATGGGGCCGGACACTCAGGGTCAGGGGAAAATCCAATATAGATCTGGTGATATCTCGGGTGCTATTACAGATAGCGCAATAAATCAAAGTGCATTACCTGTAGGAGGCCCTGGCGCATGAAACTGTGCAGCGGGAACGTCGTCGGACCTCCAGGGGCCGAGACAACGACCGTCTCATGGGGCCGGACACTCAGGGTCAGGGTAAAATCCAATATATATCTGGTGATATCTCGGGTGCTATAACAGATAGCGCAATAAATCAAAGTGCATTGTCTGTAGGAGGCCCTGGCGCATGAATCTGTGCAGCGGGAACGACCTCGGACCACCAGGGGCCGAGAAAACGACCGTCTCATGGGGCCGGACGCTCAGGGTCAGTGAAAAATCCAATATATATCTGGTCATATCTCGGGTGCTATTAGAGATAGCGCAATAAACCAAAGTGAATTATCTGCAGGAGGCCCTGGCGCATGAATCTGTGCAGCGGGAACGACCTCGGACCACCAGGGGCCGAGAAAACCACCGTCTCATGGGGCCGGACACTCAGGGTCAGGGAAAAATCCAATATATATCTGGTGATATCTCGGGTGCTATTAGAGATAGCGCAATAAATCAAAGTGCATTGTCTGTAGGAGGCCCTGGCGCATGAATCTGTGCAGCGGGAACGACCTCGGACCACCAGGGGCCGAGAAAACCACAGTCTCATTGGGCCGGACACTCAGGGTTAGGGAAAATCCAATATATATCTGGTGATATCTCGGGTGCTATTAGAGATAGCGCAATAAATCAAAGTGCATTGTCTGTAGGAGGCCCTGGCGCATGAATCTGTGCAGCGGGAACGACCTCGGAACACCAGGGACCGAGAAAACCACCGTCTCATGGGGCCGGACACTCAGGGTCTGTGAAAAATCCAATATATATGTGGTGATATCTCGGGTGCTATTACAGATAGCGCAATAAATCAAAGTGCATTGTCTGTAGGAGACCCTGGCGCATGAACCTGTGCAGCGGGAACGACCTCGGACCACCAGGGGCCGAGAAAACGACCGTCTCATGGGGCCAGACGCTCAGGGTCAGTGAAAAATCCAATATATATCTGGTGATATCTCGGGTGCTATTAGAGATAACGCAATAAACCAAAGTGAATTATCTGCAGGAGGCCCTGGCGCATGAATCTGTGCAACCGGAACGACCGCGGACCACCAGGGGCCGAGAAAACCACAGTCTCATGGGGCCGGACACTCAGGGTCAGGGGAAAATCCAATATAGATCTGGTGATATCTCGGGGGCTATTACAGATAGCGCAATAAATCAAAGTGCATTGCCTGTAGGAGGCCCTGGCGCATGTATCTGTGCAGCGGGAACGTCCTCGGACCTCCAGGGGCCGAGACAACGACCGTCTCATGGGGCCGGACCCTCAGGGTCAGGGTAAAATCCAATATATATCTGGTGATATCTCGGGTGCTATAACAGATAGCGCAATAAATCAAAGTGCATTGTCTGCAGGAGGCCCTGGCGCATGAATCTGTGCAGCGGGAACGACCTCGGACCACCAGGGGCCGAGAAAACCACCGTCTCATGGGGCCGGACACTCAGGGTCAGGGAAAAATCCAATATATATCTGGTGATATCTCGGGTGCTATTAGAGATAGCGCAATAAACCAAAGTGAGTTATCTGCAGGCGGCCCTGGCGCCTGAAGCTGTGCAGCGGGAACGACCTCGGAACACCAGGGGCCGAGAAAACCACCGTCTCGAGGGGGCCGGACACTCTGGGTCAGGGAAAAATCCAATATATATGTGGTGATATCTCGGGTGCTATTACAGATAACGCAATAAATCAAAGTGCATTGTCTGTAGGAGGCCCTGGCGCATGAATCTGTGCAGCGGGAACGACCTAGGACCACCAGGGGCCGAGAAAACTACAGTCTCATGGGGCCGGACACTCAGGGTCAGGGGAAAATCCAATATATATCTGGTGATATCTCGGGTGCTATTAGAGATAGCGCAAAAAACCAAGGTGAATTATCTGCAGGAGGCCCTGGCGCATGAATCTGTGCAACGGAAACGATCTCGGACCACCAGGGGCCGAGAAAACGACAGTCTCAAGGGGCCGGACACTCAGGGTCAGGGGAAAATCCAATATATATCTGGTGATATCTCGGGTGCTATTACAGATAGCGCAATAAATGAAAGTGCATTACCTGTAGGAGGCCCTGGCGCATGAATCTGTGCAGCGGGGACGTCCTCGGACCGCCAGGGGCCGAGACAACGACCGCCTCATGGGGCCGGACACTCAGGGTCAGGGTAAAATCCAATATATATCTGGTGATATGTCGGGTGCTATTACAGATAGCGCAATAAATCAAAGTGCATTGTCTGTAGGAGGTCCTGGCGCATGAATCTGTGCAGCGGGAACGACCTCGGACCACCAGGGGCCGAGAAAAGCACAGTCTCATCGGGCCGGACACTCAGGGTCAGGGTAAAATCCAATATATATCTGGTGATATCTCGGGTGCTATTAGAGATAGCGCAATAAGCCAAAGTGAATTATCTGCAGGAGGCCCTGGCGCATGAATCTGTGCAGCGGGAACGACCTCGGACCACCAGGGGCCGAGAAAACCACAGTCTCATGGGGCCGGACACTCAGGGTCAGTGAAAAATCCAATATATATCTGGTGATATCTCGGGTGCTATTACAGATAGCGCAATAAATCAAAGTGCATTATCTGCAGGAGGCCCTGGCGCATGAATCTGTGCAGCGGGAACGACCTCGGACCACCAGGGGCCGAGAAAACCACAGTCTCATGGGGCCGGGCACGCAGAGTCAGGGGAAAATCCAATATAGATCTGGTAATATCTCGGGTGCTATCACAGATAGCGCAATAAACCAAAGTGAATTATCTGCAGGAGGCCCTGGCGCATGAATCTGTGCAACGGGAACGTCCTCGGACCACCAGGGGCCGAGAAAACCACAGTCTAATGGGGCCGGACTCTCAGGGTCAGGGGAAAATTCAATATATATCTGGTGATATCTCGGGTGCTATTAGAGATAGCGCAATAAATCAAAGTGCATTGTCTGTAGGAGGCACTGGCGAATGAATCTGTGCCGCAGGAACGACCTCGGACCACCAGTGGCCGAGAAAATTACAGATATTCGGAATCCGTCACCCAAGGTCATGTAAAAATCCAGCATATATCTGGTGATATCTCGGGTGCTATTACAGATAGCGCAATAAACCAAAGTGCATTGTCTGTAGGAGGCCCTGGCGCATGAATCTGTGCAGCGGGAACGACCTCGCACCACCAGGGGCGGAGGAAACAACCGTCTCATGGGGCCGGACACTCAGGGTCATGGAAAAATCCAATATTTATATCTGGTGATATCTCGGGTGCTATTACAGATAGCGCAATAAATCAAAGTCCATTGTCTGTAGGAGGCCCTGGCGCATGAATCTGTGCAGCGGGAACGACCTCGGACAACCAGGGGCCGAGAAAACCACCGTCTCATAGGTCCGGACACTCAGGGTCAGGGGAAAACCCAATATATATCTGGTGATATCTCGGGTGCTATTACAGATAGCGCAATAAATCAAAGTGCATTGTCTGTAGGAGGCCCTTGCGAATGAGTCCGTGCCGCAGGAACGACCTCGGACCACCAGTGGCCGAGAAAATTACAGATATTCGGAATCCGTCACCCAAGGTCATGTAAAAATCCAGCAAATATCTGGTGATATCTCGGGTGCTATTAGAGATAGCGCAATAAACCAAAGTGCATTGTCTGTAGGAGGCCCTGGCGCATGAATCTGGGCAGCGGGAACTACCTCGGACCACCAGGGGCCGAGAAAACCACCGACTCACGGGGCCGGACACTCAGGGTCAGGGGAAAATCCAATATATATCTGGTGATATCTCGGGTGCTATTAGAGATAGCGCAATAAACCAAAGTGCATTGTCTGTAGGAGGCCCAGGCAAATGAATCTGGCCAGCAGGAACGACCTCCGACCACCAGGGGCCGAGAAAACCACCGTCTCATGGGGCCGGACACTCAGGGTCAGGGGAAAATCCAATATATATCTGGTGATATCTCGGGTGCTATTACAGATAGCCCAACAAATCAAAGTGCATTGTCTGTAGGAGGCCCTGCCGCATGAATCTGTGCAGCGGGAACGACCGCGGACCACCAGGGGCCGGGAAAACCACAGTCTAATGGGGCCGGACACTCAGGGTCAGGGGAAAATTCAATATATATCTGGTGATATCTCGGGTGCTATTAGAGATAGCGCAATAAATCAAAGTGCATTGTCTGTAGGAGGCACTGGCGAATGAATCTGTGCCGCAGGAACGACCTCGGACCACCAGTGGCCGAGAAAATTACAGATATTCGGAATCCGTCACCCAAGGTCATGTAAAAATCCAGCATATATCTGGTGATATCTCGGGTGCTATTACAGATAGCGCAATAAACCAAAGTGCATTGTCTGTAGGAGGCCCTGGCGCATGAATCTGTGCAGCGGGAACGACCTCGGACAACCAGGGGCCGAGAAAACCGCAGTCTCACAGCTCCGGACACTCAGGGTCAGGGGAAAATCCAATATATATCTGGTGATATCTCGGGTGCTATTAGAGATAACGCAATAAACCAAAGTGAATTATCTGCAGGAGGCCCTGGCGCATGAATCTGTACAGCGGGAACGACCTCGGACAACCAGGGGCCGAGAAAACCGCAGTCTCACGGCTCCGGACACTCAGGGTCAGGGGAAAATCCAATATATATCTGGTGATATCTCGGGTGCTATTAGAGATAGCGCAATAAACCAAAGTGAATTATCTGCAGGAGGCCCTGGCGCATGCATCTGTGCAGCGGGAACGACGTCGGACCACCAGGGGCCGAGAAAACCACCGTCTCAGGGGGCCGGACACTCAGGGTCAGGGGAAAAGCCAATATATATCTGGTGATATCTCGGGTGCTATTAGAGATAGCGCAATAAACCAAAGTGAGTTATCTGCAGGAGGCCCTGGCGCATGCATCTGTGCAGCGGGAACGACGTCGGACCACCAGGGGCCGAGAAAACAACCGTCTCATGGGGCCGGACACTGAGGGTCAGGGGAAAATCCAATATATATCTGGTGATATCTCGGGTGCTATTAGAGATAGCGCAATAAACGAAAGTGAATTATCTGCAGGAGGCCCTGGCGCATGAATCTGTACAGCAGGAACGACCTCGGACCACCAGGGGCCGAGAAAACCACCGTCTCATGGGGCCGGACATTCAGGTTCAGGGAAAAATACAATATATATCTGGTGATATCTCGGGTGCTATTACAGATAGCCCAATAAATCAAAGTGCATTGTCTGTAAGCTGCCCTGGCGCATGAATATGGGCAGCGGGAACGACCTCGGACCACCAGGGGCCGAGAAAACCACCGTCACATGGGGCCGGAAACTCAGGGTCAGGGAAAAATCCGATATATATCTGGTGATATCTCGGGTGCTATTACAGATAGCCCAATAAATCAAAGTGCATTGTCTGTAAGCTGCCCTGGCGCATGAATATGGGCAGCGGGAACGACCTCGGACCACCAGGGGCCGAGAAAACCACCGTCACATGGGGCCGGACACTCAGGGTCAGGGGAAAATCCAATATATATCTGGTGATATCTCGGGCACTATTACAGATAGCGCAATAAATCAGAGTCCATTGTCTGTAGGAGGCCCTGGCGCATGAATCTGTGCAGCGGGAACGACCTCGGACAACCAGGGGCCGAGAAAACCGCAGTCTCACGGCTCCGGACACTCAGGGTCAGGGGAAAACCCAATATATATCTGGTGATATCTCTGGTGCTATTACAGATAGCGCAATAAACCAAAGTGAATTATCTGCAGGAGGCCCTGTCGCATGCATCTGTGCAGCGGGAACGACGTCGGACCACCAGGGGACGAGAAAATCACCGTCTCATGGAGCCGGGCACTCAGGGTCTGGGGAAAATCCAGTATGTATCTGGTGATATCTCGGGTGCTATTAGAGATAGCGTAATAAACCAAAGTGCATTGTCTGTAGGAGGCCCTGGCGCATGAATCTGTGCAGCGGGAACGACCTCTGACCACAAGAGGCCGAGAAAACCACCGTCTCATGGGGCCGGACACTCAGGGTCGAGGATAAATCCAATATATATCTGGTGATATCTCGGGTGCTATTAGAGATAGCGCGATAAATCAAAGTGAATTATCTGCAGGAGGCCCTGGCGCATGCATCTGTGCAGCGGGAACGACCTCGGACCACCAGGGGCCGAGAAAACCACCGTCTCATGGGGCCGGGCACTCAGGGTCTGGGGAAAATCCAATATATATCTGGTGATATCTCTGCTGTTATTAGAGATAGCGCAATAAATCAAAGTGAATTATCTGCAGGCGGCCCTGGGGCATGAATCCGTGCAGCGGGATCGACCTCGGACCACCAGGAGCCGAGAAAATCACCGCCTCATGGGGCCGGACTGTCAGGGTCAGGGTAAAGTCCAATATATATCCGGTGATATCTCGGGTGCTATTAGAGATAGCGCAATAAATCAAAGTGAATTATCTGCAGGGGGCCCTGTCGCATGAATCTGTGCACAGGGAACCGCCTTGGACCACCAGGGGCCGAGAAAACCACCGTCTCATGGGGCTGGACTGTCAGGGCCAGGGAAAAATCCATTATATATCTGTTGACATCTCGGGTGCTATTAGAGGTAGAACAATAAATCAAAGTGAATTATCTGCAGGCGGCCCTGGGGCATGAATCTGTGCAGCAGGAACGACCTCAGACAACCAGGGGCCGAGAAAACCACCGTCTCATAGGGCCGGGCACTCAATGTCAGGGGAAAATCCAATATATATATGGTGATATCACGGGTGCTATTAGAGGTAGCGCAATAAATCATAGTGCATTATCTGTAGGAGGCCCTGGCGCATGAATCTGTGCAGCAGGAACGACCTCGGACCACCAGGGGCCGAGAAAACCACCGTCTCATGGGGCCGGACGCTCAGGGTCGGGGAAAAATCCAATATATATCTGGTGATGTCTCGGGTGCTCTTACAGATACCGCACTAAACCAAACTGAATTATCTGCAGTGGGCCCTGGCGTATGAATCTGTGCAGCGGCAACGACCTCGGACCACCAGGGTCCGAGAAAACCACCGTCTCATGGGGCCGGACACTTAGGGTCGGGGAAAAACCCAATATATATCTGGTGATATCTCGGGTGCTATTTGAGATAGCGCAATAAATCAAAGTGCATTGTCTGTAGGAGGCCCAGGCGCATGAATCTGGCCAGCGGGAACGACCTCGGACCACCAGGGGCCGAGAAAACCACAGTCTCATGGGGCCGGACACTCATGGTCAGGGGAAAATCCAATATATATCTGGTGATATCTCGGGTGCTATTACAGATAGCGCAATAAACCAAAGTGCATTGTCTGTAGGAGGCCCTTGCGAATGAATCTGTGCCGCAGGAACGACCTCGGACCACCAGTGGCCGAGAAAATTACAGATATTCGGAATCCGTCACCCAAGGTCATGTAAAAATCCTGCAAATATCTGGTGATATCTCGGGTGCTATTACAGATAGCGCAATAAACCAAAGTGCATTGTCTGTAGGAGGCCCTGGCACATGAATCTGTGCATCGCGAACGACCTCGGACCACCAGGGGCCGTGAAAACCACCGTCTCATGGGGCCGGACACTCAGGGTCATTGAAAAATCCAATATATATCTGGTGATATCTCGGGTGCTATTACAGATAGCGCAATGAATCAAACTGCATTGTCTGTAAGAGAGCCTGCCGCATGAATCTGTGCAGCCGGAACAACCTCGGACCACCAGGGGCCGAGAAAACCGCAGTCTCATGGGGCCGGACAGTCTGGGCCAGGGGAAAATCCAATATATATCTGGTGATATCTCGGGTGCTATTAGAGATAGCGCAATAATCCAAAGTGCATTGTCTGTAGGAGGCCCAGGCGCATGAATCTGTCCAGCAGGAACGACCTCCGACCACCAGGGGCCGAGAAAACCACCGTCTCATGGGGCCGGACACTCAGGGTCAGGGGAAAATCCAATATATATCTGCTGATATCTCGGGTGCTATTACAGATAGCCCAACAAATCAAAGTGCATTGTCTGTAGGAGGCCCTGCCGCATGAATCTGTGCAGCGGGAACGACCGCGGACCACCAGGGGCCGGGAAAACCACAGTCTAATGGGGCCGGACACTCAGGGTCAGGGGAAAATTCAATATATATCTGGTGATATCTCGGGTGCTATTAGAGATAGCGCAATAAATCAAAGTGCATTGTCTGTAGGAGGCACTGGCGAATGAATCTGTGCCGCAGGAACGACCTCGGACCACCAGTGGCCGAGAAAATTACAGATATTCGGAATCCGTCACCCAAGGTCATGTAAAAATCCAGCATATATCTGGTGATATCTCGGGTGCTATTACAGATAGCGCAATAAACCAAAGTGCATTGTCTGTAGGAGGCCCTGGCGCATGAATCTGTGCAGCGGGAACGACCTCGCACCACCAGGGGCCGAGGAAACAACCGTCTCATGGGGCCGGACACTCAGGGTCATGGAAAAATCCAATATTTATATCTGGTGATATCTCGGGTGCTATTACAGATAGCGCAATAAACCATAGTGAATTATCTGCAGGAGGCCCTGGCGCATGAATCTGTGCATCGCGAACGACCTCGGACCACCAGGGGCCGTGAAAACCACCGTCTCATGGGGCCGGACACTCAGGGTCATTGAAAAATCCAATATATATCTGGTGATATCTCGGGTGCTATTACAGATAGCGCAATGAATCAAACTGCATTGTCTGTAAGAGAGCCTGCCGCATGAATCTGTGCAGCCGGAACAACCTCGGACCACCAGGGGCCGAGAAAACCGCAGTCTCATGGGGCCGGACAGTCTGGGCCAGGGGAAAATCCAATATATATCGGGTGATATCTCGGGTGCTATTAGAGATAGCGCAATAAACCAAAGTGCATTGTCTGTAGGAGGCCCAGGCGCATGAATCTGGCCAGCAGGAACGACCTCCGACCACCAGTGGCCGAGAAAACCACCGTCTCATGGGGCCGGACACTCAGGGTCAGGGGAAAATCCAATATATATCTGCTGATATCTCGGGTGCTATTACAGATAGCCCAACAAATCAAAGTGCATTGTCTGTAGGAGGCCCTGCCGCATGAATCTGTGCAGCGGGAACGACCGCGGACCACCAGGGCCCGGGAAAACCACAGTCTAATGGGGCCGGACACTCAGGGTCAGGGGAAAATTCAATATATATCTGGTGATATCTCGGGTGCTATTAGAGATAGCGCAATAAATCAAAGTGCATTGTCTGCAGGAGGCACTGGCGAATGAATCTGTGCCGCAGGAACGACCTCGGACCACCAGTGGCCGAGAAAATTACAGATATTCGGAATCCGTCACCCAAGGTCATGTAAAAATCCAGCATATATCTGGTGATATCTCGGGTGCTATTACAGATAGCGCAATAAACCAAAGTGCATTGTCTGTAGGAGGCCCTGGCGCATGAATCTGTGCAGCGGGAACGACCTCGCACCACCAGGGGCGGAGGAAACAACCGTCTCATGGGGCCGGACACTCAGGGTCATGGAAAAATCCAATATTTATATCTGGTGATATCTCGGGTGCTATTACAGATAGCGCAATAAATCAAAGTCCATTGTCTGTAGGAGGCCCTGGCGCATGAATCTGTGCAGCGGGAACGACCTCGGACAACCAGGGGCCGAGAAAACCACCGTCTCATAGGTCCGGACACTCAGGGTCAGGGGAAAACCCAATATATATCTGGTGATATCTCGGGTGCTATTACAGATAGCGCAATAAATCAAAGTGCATTGTCTGTAGGAGGCCCTTGCGAATGAGTCTGTGCCGCAGGAACGACCTCGGACCACCAGTGGCCGAGAAAATTACAGATATTCGGAATCCGTCACCCAAGGTCATGTAAAAATCCAGCAAATATCTGGTGATATCTCGGGTGCTATTAGAGATAGCGCAATAAACCAAAGTGCATTGTCTGTAGGAGGCCCTGGCGCATGAATCTGGGCAGCGGGAACTACCTCGGACCACCAGGGGCCGAGAAAACCACCGACTCACGGGGCCGGACACTCAGGGTCAGGGGAAAATCCAATATATATCTGGTGATATCTCGGGTGCTATTAGAGATAGCGCAATAAACCAAAGTGCATTGTCTGTAGGAGGCCCAGGCAAATGAATCTGGCCAGCAGGAACGACCTCCGACCACCAGGGGCCGAGAAAACCACCGTCTCATGGGGCCGGACACTCAGGGTCAGGGGAAAATCCAATATATATCTGGTGATATCTCGGGTGCTATTACAGATAGCCCAACAAATCAAAGTGCATTGTCTGTAGGAGGCCCTGCCGCATGAATCTGTGCAGCGGGAACGACCGCGGACCACCAGGGGCCGGGAAAACCACAGTCTAATGGGGCCGGACACTCAGGGTCAGGGGAAAATTCAATATATATCTGGTGATATCTCGGGTGCTATTAGAGATAGCGCAATAAATCAAAGTGCATTGTCTGTAGGAGGCACTGGCGAATGAATCTGTGCCGCAGGAACGACCTCGGACCACCAGTGGCCGAGAAAATTACAGATATTCGGAATCCGTCACCCAAGGTCATGTAAAAATCCAGCATATATCTGGTGATATCTCGGGTGCTATTACAGATAGCGCAATAAACCAAAGTGCATTGTCTGTAGGAGGCACTGGCGAATGAATCTGTGCCGCAGGAACGACCTCGGACCACCAGTGGCCGAGAAAATTACAGATATTCGGAATCCGTCACCCAAGGTCATGTAAAAATCCAGCATATATCTGGTGATATCTCGGGTGCTATTACAGATAGCGCAATAAACCAAAGTGAATTATCTGCAGGAGGCCCTGGCGCATGCATCTGTGCAGCGGGAACGACGTCGGACCACCAGGGGCCGAGAAAACAACCGTCTCATGGGGCCGGACACTGAGGGTCAGGGGAAAATCCAATATATATCTGGTGATATCTCGGGTGCTATTAGAGATAGCGCAATAAACGAAAGTGAATTATCTGCAGGAGGCCCTGGCGCATGAATCTGTACAGCAGGAACGACCTCGGACCACCAGGGGCCGAGAAAACCACCGTCTCATGGGGCCGGACATTCAGGTTCAGGGAAAAATACAATATATATCTGGTGATATCTCGGGTGCTATTACAGATAGCCCAATAAATCAAAGTGCATTGTCTGTAAGCTGCCCTGGCGCATGAATATGGGCAGCGGGAACGACCTCGGATCACCAGGGGCCGAGAAAACCACCGTCTCATGGGGCCGGACACTCAGGGTCAGGGAAAAATCCAATATATATCTGGTGATATCTCGGGTGCTATTACAGATAGCGCAATAAATCAAAGTGCATTGTCTGTAAGCTGCCCTGGCGCATGAATATGGGCAGCGGGAACGACCTCGGACCACCAGGGGCCGAGAAAACCACCGTCACATGGGGCCGGAAACTCAGGGTCAGGGAAAAATCCGATATATATCTGGTGATATCTCGGGTGCTATTACAGATAGCCCAATAAATCAAAGTGCATTGTCTGTAAGCTGCCCTGGCGCATGAATATGGGCAGCGGGAACGACCTCGGAACACCAGGGGCCGAGAAAACCACCGTCACATGGGGCCGGACACTCAGGGTCAGGGGAAAATCCAATATATATCTGGTGATATCTCGGGCACTATTACAGATAGCGCAATAAATCAGAGTCCATTGTCTGTAGGAGGCCCTGGCGCATGAATCTGTGCAGCGGGAACGACCTCGGACAACCAGGGGCCGAGAAAACCGCAGTCTCACGGCTCCGGACACTCAGGGTCAGGGGAAAACCCAATATATATCTGGTGATATCTCGGGTGCTATTAGAGATAGCGCAATAAACCAAAGTGAATTATCTGCAGGAGGCCCTGTCGCATGCATCTGTGCAGCGGGAACGACGTCGGACCACCAGGGGCCGAGAAAACAACCGTCTCATGGGGCCGGACACTCAGGGTCAGGTAAAAATCCAGCATATATCTGTTGATATCTCGGGTGCTATTACAGATAGCGCAATAAACCAAAGTGCATTGTCTGTAGGAGGCCCTGGCGCATGAATCTGGGCAGCGGGAACGACGTCGGACCACCAGGGGCCGAGAAAATCACCGTCTCATGGAGCCGGACACTCTGGGTCAGGGAGAAATCCAATATATATCTGGTGATATCTCGGGTGCTATTACAGATAGCGCAATAAATCAAAGTGCATTGTCTGTAGGAGGCCCAGGCGAATGAATCTGTGCAGCGGGAACGACCTCGGACCACCAGGGGCCGAGAAAACCACCGTCTCATGGCGCCGGACACTCAGGGTGAGGGAAAAATCCAATATATATCTGGTGATATCTCGGGTGCTATTAGAGATAGCGCAATAAATCAAAGTGCATTGTCTGTAGGAGGCCCAGGCGCATGAATCTGGCCAGCGGGAACGACCTCGAACCACCAGGGGCCGAGAAAACCACAGTCTCATGGGGCCGGACACTCAGGGTCAGGGGAAAATCCAATATATATCTGGTGATATCTCGGGTGCTATTACAGATAGCGCAATAAATCAAAGTGCATTGTCTGTAGGAGGCCCTGGCGCATGAATCTGGGCAGCGGGAACGACCTCGGACCACTAGGGGCCGAGAAAATCACCGTCTCATGGAGCCGGACACTCAGGGTCAGGGAAAAATCCAATATATATCTGGTGATATCTCGGGTGCTATTACAGATAGCGCAATAAATCAAAGTCCATTGTCTGTAGGAGGCCCTGGCGCATGAATCTGTGCAGCGGGAACGACCTCGGACCACCAGGGGCCGAGAAAACCACCGTCTCATGGCGCCGGACACTCAGGGTGAGGGAAAAATCCAATATATATCTGGTGATATCTCGGGTGCTATTAGAGATAGCGCAATAAATCAAAGTGCATTGTCTGTAGGAGGCCCTGGCGCATGAATCTGTGCAGCTCGAACGACCTCGGACCACCAGGGGCCAAGAAAACCACCGTCTCATGCGTCCTGACACTCAGGGTCAGGGGAAAAACCAATATATATCTGGTTATATCTCTGGTGCTATTACAGATAGCGCAATAAACCAAAGTGCATTGTCTGTAGGAGGCCCTTGCGAATGAATCTGTGCCGCAGGAACGACGTCGGACCACCAGGGGACGAGAAAATCACCGTCTCATGGAGCCGGACACTCAG
Organism: Nomia melanderi; assembly: GCF_051020985.1. NCBI lineage: Eukaryota > Metazoa > Arthropoda > Insecta > Hymenoptera > Halictidae > Nomia > Nomia melanderi. The sequence goes on along the minus strand of NW_027475149.1, from coordinate 549,149 downwards.
GGTCAGGGAAAAATCCAGCATATATCTGGTGATATCTCGGGTGCTATTACAGATAGCGCAATAAACCAAAGTGCATTGTCTGTAGGAGGCCCTGGCGCATGAATCTGGGCAGCGGGAACGACGTCGGACCACCAGGGGCCGAGAAAATCACCGTCTCATGGAGCCGGACACTCAGGGTCAGGGAGAAATCCAATATATATCTGGTGATATCTCGGGTGCTATTACAGATAGCGCAATAAATCAAAGTGCATTGTCTGTAGGAGGCCCTTGCGAATGAGTCTGTGCCGCAGGAACGACCTCGGACCACCAGTGGCCGAGAAAATTACAGATATTCGGAATCCGTCACCCAAGGTCATGTAAAAATCCAGCAAATATCTGGTGATATCTCGGGTGCTATTAGAGATAGCGCAATAAACCAAAGTGCATTGTCTGTAGGAGGCCCTGGCGCATGAATCTGGGCAGCGGGAACTACCTCGGACCACCAGGGGCCGAGAAAATCACCGTCTCATGGAGCCGGACACTCAGGGTCAGGGAGAAATCCAATATATATCTGGTGATATCTCGGGTGCTATTACAGATAGCGCAATAAATCAAAGTGCATTGTCTGTAGGAGGCCCAGGCGAATGAATCTGTGCAGCGGGAACGACCTCGGACCACCAGGGGCCGAGAAAACCACCGTCTCATGGCGCCGGACACTCAGGGTGAGGGAAAAATCCAATATATATCTGGTGATATCTCGGGTGCTATTAGAGATAGCGCAATAAATCAAAGTGCATTGTCTGTAGGAGGCCATGGCGCATGAATCTGGCCAGCGGGAACGACCTCGAACCACCAGGGGCCGAGAAAACCACAGTCTCATGGGGCCGGACACTCAGGGTCAGGGGAAAATCCAATATATATCTGGTGATATCTCGGGTGCTATTACAGATTGAGCAATAAATCAAAGTGCGTTGTCTGTAGGAGGCCCTGGCGCATGAATCTGGGCAGCGGGAACGACCTCGGACCACTAGGGGCCGAGAAAATCACCGTCTCATGGAGCCGGACACTCAGGGTCAGGGAAAAATCCAATATATATCTGGTGATATCTCGGGTGCTATTACAGATAGCGCAATAAATCAAAGTGCATTGTCTGTAGGAGGCCCAGGCGAATGAATCTGTGCAGCGGGAACGACCTCGGACCACCAGGGGCCGAGAAAACCACCGTCTCATGGGTCCGGACACTCAGGGTCAGGGGAAAATCCAATATATATCTGGTTATATCTCGGGTGCTATTACAGATAGCGCAATCAACCAAAGTGCATTGTCTGTAGGAGGCCCTGGCGCATGAATCTGGGCAGCGGGAACGACCTCGGACAACCAGGGGCCGAAAAAACCACCGTCTCATGTGTCCGGACACTCAGGGTCAGGGGAAAACCCAATATATATCTGGTGATATCTCTGGTGCTATTACAGATAGCGCAATAAATCAAAGTGCATTGTCTGTAGGAGGCCCTTGCGAATGAATCTGTGCCGCAGGAACGACCTCGGACCACCAGTGGCCGAGAAAATTACAGATATTCGGAATCCGTCACCCAAGGTCATGTAAAAATCCAGCAAGTATCTGGTGATATCTTGGGTGCAATTAGAGATAGCGCAAAAAACCAAAGTGCATTGTCTGTAGGAGGCCCTAGCGCATGAATCTAGGCAGCGGGAACGACTTCGGACCACCAGGGGCCGAGAAAACCACCGACTCACGGGGCCGGACACTCAGGGTCAGGGAAAAATCCAATATATATCGGGTGATATCTCGGGTGCTATTACAGATAGCGCAATAAATCAAAGTGCATTGTCTGTAGGAGGCCCTGGCGCATGAATCTGTGCAGCTCGAACGACCTCGGTCCACCAGGGGCCGAGAAAACCACCGTCTCATGGGTCCTGACACTCAGGGTCAGGGGAAAAACCAATATATATCTGGTGATATCTCGGGTGCAGTTAGAGATAGCGCAATAAACCAAAGTGAATTATCTGCAGGAGGCCCTGGCGCATTCATCTGTGCAGCGGGAACGACCTCGGACCACCAGGGTCCGAGTAAACCAACGTCTCATGGGGCCGGACACTCAGGGTCAGGGAAAAATCCAATATATATCTGGTGATATCTCGGGTGCTATTACAGATAGCGCAATAAATCAAAGTGCATTGTCTGTAGGAGGCCCTGGCGCATGAATCTGGACAGCGGGAACGACCTCGGACCACCGGGGGCCGAGAAAACCACAGTCTCATGGGGCCGGACACTCAGGGTCAGGGGAAAATCCAATATATATCTGGTGATATCTCGGGTGCTATTAGAGATAGCGCAATAAACCAAAGTGAATTATCTGAAGGAGGCCCTGGCGCATGCATCTGTGCAGCGGGAACGACGTCGGACCACCAGGGGACGAGAAAATCACCGTCTCATGGAGCCGGACACTCAGGGTCAGGGAAAAATCCAATATATATCTGGTGATATCTCGGGTGCTATTACAGATAGCGCAATAAACCAAAGTGCACTGTCTGTAGGAGGCCCTTGCGAATGAATCTGTGCCGCAGGAACGACCTCGGACCACCAGTGGTCGAGAAAACCACCGTCTCATGGGTCCGGACACTCAGGGTCAGGGGAAAACCCAATATATATCTGGTGATATCTCGGGTGCTATTACAGATAGCGCAATAAATCAAAGTGCATTGTCTGTAGGAGGCCCTGGCGCATGAATCTGGCCAGCGGGAACGACCACGGACCACCAGGGGCCGAGAAAACCACCGTCTCATGGGTCCGGACACTCAGGGTCAGGGGAAAATCCAATATATATCTGGTTATATCTCTGGTGCTATTACAGATAGCGCAATAAACCAAAGTGCATTGTCTGTAGGAGGCCCTTGCGAATGAATCTGTGCCGCAGGAACGACCTCGGACCACCAGTGGCCGAGAAAACCACCGTCTCATGGGTCCGGACACTCAGGGTCACGGGAAAACCCAATATATATCTGGTGATATCTCGGGTGCTATTACAGATAGCGCAATAAATCAAAGTGCATTGTCTGTAGGAGGCCCTTGCGAATGAATCTGTGCCGCAGGAACGACCTCGGACCACCAGTGGCCGAGAAAATTACAGATATTCGGAATCCGTCACCTAAGGTCATGTAAAAATACAGCAAATATCTGGTGATATCTTGGGTGCTATTAGAGATAGCGCAAAAAACCAATGTGCATTGTCTGTAGGAGGCCCTGGCGCATGAATCTTTGCAGCGGGAACGTCCTCGGACCTCCAGGGGCCGAGACAACCACCGTCTCAAGGGGCCGGACACTCAGGGTCAGGGTAAAATCCAATATATATCTGGTGATATCTCGGGTGCTATTACAGATAGCGCAATAAATCAAAGTGCATTGTCTGTAGGAGGCCCTGGTGCATGCATCTGTGCAGCGGGAACGACCTCGGGCCACCAGGGGCCAAGAAAACCACCGTCTCATGGGGCCGGACACACAGGGTCAGGGAAAAATCCAATATATATCTGGTGATATCTCGGGTGCTATTAGAGATAGCGCAATAAACCAAAGAGAATTATCTGCAGGAGGCCCTGGCGCATGCATCTGTGCAGCGGGAACGACCTCGGGCCACCAGGGGCCAAGAAAACCACCGTCTCATGGGGCCGGACACTCAGGGTCAGGGAAAAATCCAATATATATCTGGTGATATCTCGGGTGCTATTAGAGAGAGCGCAATAAATCAAAGTGCATTGTCTGTAGGAGGCCCTGGCGCATGAATCTGGCCAGCGGGAACGACCACGGACCACCAGGGGCCGAGAAAACCACAGTCTCATGGGCCCGGACACTCAGGGTCAGGGGAAAATCCAATATATATCTGGTGATATCTCGGGTGCTATTACAGATAGCGCAATAAATCAAAGTGCATTGTCTGTAGGAGGCCCTGGCGCATGAATCTGGACAGCGGGAACGACCTCGGACCACCAGGGGCCGAGAAAACCACAGTCTCATGGGGCCGGACACTCAGGGTCATGGGAAAATCCAATATATATCTGGTGATATCTCGGGTGCTATTACAGATAGCGCAATAAACCAAAGTGAATTATCTGAAGGAGGCCCTGGCGCATGCATCTGTGCAGCGGGAACGACCTCGGACCACCAGGGGCCGAGAAAATCACCGTCTCATGGAGCCGGACACTCAGGGTCAGGGAGAAATCCAATATATATCTGGTGATATCTCGGGTGCTATTACAGATAGCGCAATAAATCAAAGTGCATTGTCTGTAGGAGGCCCAGGCGAATGAATCTGTGCAGCGGGAACGACCTCGGACCACCAGGGGCCGAGAAAACCACCGTCTCATGGCGCCGGACACTCAGGGTGAGGGAAAAATCCAATATATATCTGGTGATATCTCGGGTGCTATTAGAGATAGCGCAATAAATCAAAGTGCATTGTCTGTAGGAGGCCCAGGCGCATGAATCTGGCCAGCGGGAACGACCTCGAACCACCAGGGGCCGAGAAAACCACAGTCTCATGGGGCCGGACACTCAGGGTCAGGGAAAAATCCAATATATATCTGGTGATATCTCGGGTGCTATTACAGATAGCGCAATAAATCAAAGTGCATTGTCCGTAGGAGGCCCTGGCGCATGAATCTGGACAGCGGGAACGACCTCGGACCACCAGGGGCCGAGAAAACCACAGTCTCATGGGGCCGGACACTCAGGGTCAGGGGAAAATCCAATATATATCTGGTGATATCTCGGGTGCTATTAGAGATAGCGCAATAAACCAAAGTGAATTATCTGAAGGAGGCCCTGGCGCATGCATCTGTGCAGCGGGAACGAACTCGGACCACAAGGGGCCGAGAAAACCACCGTCTCATGGGGCAGAACACTCAGGGACAGGGAAAAATCCAATATATATCTGGTGATATCTTGGGTGCTATTACAGGTAGCGCAATAAATCAAAGTGCATTGTCTGTAGGAGGCCCTGGCGCAGGAATCTGAGCAGCGGGAACGACCTAGCACCACCAGGGGCCGAGGAAACCACCGTCTCATGGGGCCGGACACTCAGGGTCATGGAAAAATCCAATATATATCTGGTGATATCTCTGGTGCTATTACAGATAGCGCAATAAACCAAAGTGCATTGTCTGTAGGAGGCCCTTGCGAATGAATCTGTGCCGCAGGAACGACCTCGGACCACCAGTGGTCGAGAAAACCACCGTCTCATGGGTCCGGACACTCAGGGTCAGGGGAAAACCCAATATATATCTGGTGATATCTCGGTTGCTATTACAGATAGCGCAATAAATCAAAGTGCATTGTCTGTAGGAGGCCCTTGCGAATGAATCTGTGCCGCAGGAACGACCTCGGACCACCAGTGGCCGAGAAAATTACAGATATTCGGAATCCGTCACCTAAGGTCATGTAAAAATCCAGCAAATATCTGGTGATATCTTGGGTGCTATTAGAGATAGCGCAAAAAACCAAAGTGCATTGTCTGTAGGAGGCCCTAGCGCATGAATCTGGGCAGCGGGAACGACTTCGGACCACCAGGGGCCGAGAAAACCACCGACTCACGGGGCCGGACACTCAGGGTCAGGGAAAAATCCAATATATATCTGGTGATATCTCGGGTGCTATTACAGATAGCGCAATAAACCAAAGAGAATTATCTGCAGGAGGCCCTGGCACATGCATCTGTGCAGCGGGAACGACCTCGGGCCACCAGGGGCCAAGAAAACCACCGTCTCATGGGGCCGGACACTCAGGGTCAGGGAAAAATCCAATATATATCTGGTGATATCTCGGGTGCTATTAGAGATAGCGCAATAAATCAAAGTGCATTGTCTGTAGGAGGCCCTAGCGCATGAATCTAGGCAGCGGGAACGACTTCGGACCACCAGGGGCCGAGAAAACCACCGACTCACGGGGCCGGACACTCAGGGTCAGGGAAAAATCCAATATATATCTGGTGATATCTCGGGTGCTATTACAGATAGCGCAATAAATCAAAGTGCATTGTCTGTAGGGGGCCCTGGCGCATGAATCTGTGCAGCTCGAACGACCTCGGACCACCAGGGGCCGAGAAAACCACCGTCTCATGGGTCCGGACACTCAGGGTCAGGGGAAAACCCAATATATATCTGGTGATATCTCGGGTGCTATTACAGATAGCGCAATAAATCAAAGTGCATTGTCTGTAGGAGGCCCTGGCGCATGAATCTGGCCAGCGGGAACGACCACGGACCACCAGGGGCCGAGAAAACCACAGTCTCATGGGCCCGGACACTCAGGGTCAGGGAAAAATCCAATATATATCTGGTGATATCTCGGGTGCTATTAGAGATAGCGCAATAAACCAAAGTGAATTATCTGCGGGAGGCCCTGGTGCATGCATCTGTGCAGCGGGAACGACCTCGGACCACCAGGGGCCGAGAAAACCACCGTCTCATGGGTCCGGACACTCAGGGTCAGGGAAAAATCCAATATATATCTGGTTATATCTCTGGTGCTATTACAGATAGCGCAATAAACCAAAGTGCATTGTCTGTAGGAGGCCCTTGCGAATGAATCTGTGCCGCAGGAACGACCTCGGACCACCAGTGGTCGAGAAAACCACCGTCTCATGGGTCCGGACACTCAGGGTCAGGGGAAAACCCAATATATATCTGGTGATATCTCGGGTGCTATTACAGATAGCGCAATAAATCAAAGTGCATTGTCTGTAGGAGGCCCTTGCGAATGAATCTGTGCCGCAGGAACGACCTCGGACCACCAGTGGCCGAGAAAATTACAGATATTCGGAATCCGTCACCTAAGGTCATGTAAAAATCCAGCAAATATCTGGTGATATCTTGGGTGCTATTAGAGATAGCGCAAAAAACCAAAGTGCATTGTCTGTAGGAGGCCCTAGCGCATGAATCTGGGCAGCGGGAACGACCTCGGACCACCAGGGGCCGAGAAAATCACCGTCTCATGGAGCCGGACACTCAGGGTCAGGGAGAAATCCAATATATATCTGGTGATATCTCGGGTGCTATTACAGATAGCGCAATAAATCAAAGTGCATTGTCTGTAGGAGGCCCAGGCGAATGAATCTGTGCAGCGGGAACGACCTCGGACCACCAGGGGCCGAGAAAACCACCGTCTCATGGCGCCGGACACTCAGGGTCAGGGAAAAATCCAATATATATCTGGTGATATCTCGGGTGCTATTAGAGATAGCGCAATAAATCAAAGTGCATTGTCTGTAGGAGGCCCAGGTGCATGAATCTGGCCAGCGGGAACGACCTCGAACCACCAGGGGCCGAGAAAACCACAGTCTCATGGGGCCGGACACTCAGGGTCAGGGGAAAATCCAATATATATCTGGTGATATCTCGGGTGCTATTACAGATAGCGCAATAAATCAAAGTGCATTGTCTGTAGGAGGCCCTGGCGCATGAATCTGGGCAGCGGGAACGACCTCGGACCACCAGGGGCCGAGAAAACCACCGTCTCATGGGTCCGGACACTCAGGGTCAGGGGAAAATCCAATATATATCTGGTTATATCTCGGGTGCTATTACAGATAGCGCAATCAACCAAAGTGCACTGTCTGTAGGAGGCCCTGGCGCATGAATCTGGGCAGCGGGAACGTCCTCGGACAACCAGGGGCCGAAAAAACCACCGTCTCATGGGTCCGGACACTCAGGGTCAGGGGAAAACCCAATATATATCTGGTGATATCTCTGGTGCTATTACAGATAGCGCAATAAATCAAAGTGCATTGTCTGTAGGAGGCCCTTGCGAATGAATCTGTGCCGCAGGAACGACCTCGGACCACCAGTGGCCGAGAAAATTACAGATATTCGGAATCCGTCACCCAAGGTCATGTAAAAATCCAGCAAATATCTGGTGATATCTTGGGTGCAATTAGAGATAGCGCAAAAAACCAAAGTGCATTGTCTGTAGGAGGCCCTAGCGCATGAATCTGGGCAGCGGGAACGACTTCGGACCACCAGGGGCCGAGAAAACCACCGACTCACGGGGCCGGACACTCAGGGTCAGGGAAAAATCCAATATATATCTGGTGATATCTCGGGTGCTATTACAGATAGCGCAATAAACCAAAGAGAATTATCTGCAGGAGGCCCTGGCACATGCATCTGTGCAGCGGGAACGACCTCGGGCCACCAGGGGCCAAGAAAACCACCGTCTCATGGGGCCGGACACTCAGGGTCAGGGAAAAATCCAATATATATCTGGTGATATCTCGGGTGCTATTAGAGATAGCGCAATAAATCAAAGTGCATTGTCTGTAGGAGGCCCTAGCGCATGAATCTAGGCAGCGGGAACGACTTCGGACCACCAGGGGCCGAGAAAACCACCGACTCACGGGGCCGGACACTCAGGGTCAGGGAAAAATCCAATATATATCTGGTGATATCTCGGGTGCTATTACAGATAGCGCAATAAATCAAAGTGCATTGTCTGTAGGAGGCCCTGGCGCATGAATCTGTGCAGCTCGAACGACCTCGGACCACCAGGGGCCGAGAAAACCACCGTCTCATGGGTCCTGACACTTAGGGTCAGGGGAAAAACCAATATATATCTGGTGATATCTCGGGTGCAATTAGAGATAGCGCAATAAACCAAAGTGAATTACCTGCAGGAGGCCCTGGCGCATTCATCTGTGCAGCGGGAACGACCTCGGACCACCAGGGGCCGAGTAAACCAACGTCTCATGGGGCCGGACACTCAGGGTCAGGGAAAAATCCAATATATATCTGGTGATATCTCGGGTGCTATTACAGATAGCGCAATAAATCAAAGTGCATTGTCTGTAGGAGGCACTGGCGAATGAATCTGTGCCGCAGGAACGATCTCGGACCACCAGTGGCCGAGAAAATTACAGATACTCGGAATCCGTCACCCAAGGTCATGTAAAAATCCAGCAAATATCTGGTGATATCTTGGGTGCAATTAGAGATAGCGCAAAAAACCAAAGTGCATTGTCTGTAGGAGGCCCTAGCGCATGAATCTGGGCAGCGGGAACGACTTCGGACCACCAGGGGCCGAGAAAACCACCGACTCACGGGGCCGGACACTCAGGGTCAGGGAAAAATGCAATATATATCTGGTGATATCTCGGGTGCTATTACAGATAGCGCAATAAACCAAAGAGACTTATCTGCAGGAGGCCCTGGCGCATGCATCTGTGCAGCGGGAACGACCTCGGGCCACCAGGGGCCAAGAAAACCACCGTCTCATGGGGCCGGACACACAGGGTCAGGGAAAAATCCAATATATATCTGGTGATATCTCGGGTGCTATTAGAGATAGCGCAATAAACCAAAGAGAATTATCTGCAGGAGGCCCTGGCGCATGCATCTGTGCAGCGGGAACGACCTCGGGCCACCAGGGGCCAAGAAAACCACCGTCTCATGGGGCCGGACACTCAGGGTCAGGGAAAAATCCAATATATATCTGGTGATATCTCGGGTGCTATTAGAGAGAGCGCAATAAATCAAAGTGCATTGTCTGTAGGAGGCCCTGGCGCATGAATCTGGCCAGCGGGAACGACCACGGACCACCAGGGGCCGAGAAAACCACAGTCTCATGGGCCCGGACACTCAGGGTCAGGGGAAAATCCAATATATATCTGGTGATATCTCGGGTGCTATTACAGATAGCGCAATAAATCAAAGTGCATTGTCTGTAGGAGGCCCTGGCGCATGAATCTGGACAGCGGGAACGACCTCGGACCACCAGGGGCCGAGAAAACCACAGTCTCATGGGGCCGGACACTCAGGGTCATGGGAAAATCCAATATATATCTGGTGATATCTCGGGTGCTATTACAGATAGCGCAATAAACCAATGTGAATTATCTGAAGGAGGCCCTGGCGCATGCATCTGTGCAGCGGGAACGACCTCGGACCACCAGGGGCCGAGAAAATCACCGTCTCATGGAGCCGGACACTCAGGGTCAGGGAGAAATCCAATATATATCTGGTGATATCTCGGGTGCTATTACAGATAGCGCAATAAATCAAAGTGCATTGTCTGTAGGAGGCCCAGGCGAATGAATCTGTGCAGCGGGAACGACCTCGGACCACCAGGGGCCGAGAAAACCACCGTCTCATGGCGCCGGACACTCAGGGTGAGGGAAAAATCCAATATATATCTGGTGATATCTCGGGTGCTATTAGAGATAGCGCAATAAATCAAAGTGCATTGTCTGTAGGAGGCCCAGGCGCATGAATCTGGCCAGCGGGAACGACCTCGAACCACCAGGGGCCGAGAAAACCACAGTCTCATGGGGCCGGACACTCAGGGTCAGGGAAAAATCCAATATATATCTGGTGATATCTCGGGTGCTATTACAGATAGCGCAATAAATCAAAGTGCATTGTCCGTAGGAGGCCCTGGCGCATGAATCTGGACAGCGGGAACGACCTCGGACCACCAGGGGCCGAGAAAACCACAGTCTCATGGGGCCGGACACTCAGGGTCAGGGGAAAATCCAATATATATCTGGTGATATCTCGGGTGCTATTAGAGATAGCGCAATAAACCAAAGTGAATTATCTGAAGGAGGCCCTGGCGCATGCATCTGTGCAGCGGGAACGAACTCGGACCACAAGGGGCCGAGAAAACCACCGTCTCATGGGGCAGAACACTCAGGGACAGGGAAAAATCCAATATATATCTGGTGATATCTTGGGTGCTATTACAGGTAGCGCAATAAATCAAAGTGCATTGTCTGTAGGAGGCCCTGGCGCAGGAATCTGAGCAGCGGGAACGACCTAGCACCACCAGGGGCCGAGGAAACCACCGTCTCATGGGGCCGGACACTCAGGGTCATGGAAAAATCCAATATATATCTGGTGATATCTCGGGTGCTATTACAGATAGCGCAATAAATCAAAGTGCATTGTCTGTAGGAGGCCCTGGCGCAGGAATCTGAGCAGCGGGAACGACCTCGCACCACCAGGGGCCGAGGAAACCACCGTCTCATGGGGCCGGACACTCAGGGTCAGGGAAAAATCCGATATATATCTGGTGATATCTTGGGTGCTCTTACAGATAGCCCAATACTTCAATGTGCATTTTCTGTAGGAGGCCCTGGCTCATGAATTTGTGCAGCGGGAACGACCTCGGACCACCAGGGGCCGAGACAACCACAGTCTCATGGGGCCGGACACTCAGGGTCAGGGGAAAATTCAATATATATCTGGTGATATCTCGGGTGCTATTAGAGATAGCGCAATAAACCAAAGTGAATTATCTGAAGGAGGCCCTGGCGCATGCATCTGTGCAGCGGGAACGACCTCGGACCACAAGGGGCCGAGAAAACCACCGTCTCATGGGGACGGACACTCAGGGACAGGGAAAAATCCAATATATATCTGGTGATATCTTGGGTGCTATTACAGGTAGCGCAATAAATCAAAGTGCATTGTCTGTAGGAGGCCCTGGCGCAGGAACGTGTGCAGCGGGAACGACCTCGCACCACCAGGGGCCGAGGAAACCACCGTCTCATGGGGCCGGACACTCAGGGTCATGGAAAAATCCAATATATATCTGGTGATATCTCGGGTGCTATTACAGATAGCGCCAACAATCACAGTCCATCGTCTGTAGGAGGCCCTGGGGCATGAATCTGGCCAGCGGGAACGACCTCGCACCACCAGGGGCCGAGAAAACCACCGTCTCAGTTGGCCGGACACTCAGGGTCAGGGGAAAAGCCAATATATATCTGGTGATATCTCGGGTGCTATTAGAGATAGCGCAATAAACCAAAGTGAATTATCTGAAGGAGGCCCTGGCGCATGCATCTGTGCAGCGGGAACGACCTCGGACCACCAGGGGCCGAGAAAACCACCGTCTCATGGGTCCGGACACTCAGGGTCAGGGAAAAATCCAATATATATCTGGTTATATCTCTGGTGCTATTACAGATAGCGCAATAAACCAAAGTGCATTGTCTGTAGGAGGCCCTTGCGAATGAATCTGTGCCGCAGGAACGACCTCGGACCACCAGTGGTCGAGAAAACCACCGTCTCATGGGTCCGGACACTCAGGGTCAGGGGAAAACCCAATATATATCTGGTGATATCTCGGGTGCTATTACAGATAGCGCAATAAATCAAAGTGCATTGTCTGTAGGAGGCCCTTGCGAATGAATCTGTGCCGCAGGAACGACCTCGGACCACCAGTGGCCGAGAAAATTACAGATATTCGGAATCCGTCACCTAAGGTCATGTAAAAATCCAGCAAATATCTGGTGATATCTTGGGTGCTATTGGAGATAGCGCAAAAAACCAAAGTGCATTGTCTGTAGGAGGCCCTAGCGCATGAATCTGGGCAGCGGGAACGACCTCGGACCACCAGGGGCCGAGAAAATCACCGTCTCATGGAGCCGGACACTCAGGGTCAGGGAGAAATCCAATATATATCTGGTGATATCTCGGGTGCTATTACAGATAGCGCAATAAATCAAAGTGCATTGTCTGTAGGAGGCCCAGGCGAATGAATCTGTGCAGCGGGAACGACCTCGGACCACCAGGGGCCGAGAAAACCACCGTCTCATGGCGCCGGACACTCAGGGTCAGGGAAAAATCCAATATATATCTGGTGATATCTCGGGTGCTATTAGAGATAGCGCAATAAATCAAAGTGCATTGTCTGTAGGAGGCCCAGGTGCATGAATCTGGCCAGCGGGAACGACCTCGAACCACCAGGGGCCGAGAAAACCACAGTCTCATGGGGCCGGACACTCAGGGTCAGGGGAAAATCCAATATATATCTGGTGATATCTCGGGTGCTATTACAGATAGCGCAATAAATCAAAGTGCATTGTCTGTAGGAGGCCCTGGCGCATGAATCTGGGCAGCGGGAACGACCTCGGACCAGCAGGGGCCGAGAAAACCACCGTCTCATGGGTCCGGACACTCAGGGTCAGGGGAAAATCCAATATATATCTGGTTATATCTCGGGTGCTATTACAGATAGCGCAATCAACCAAAGTGCACTGTCTGTAGGAGGCCCTGGCGCATGAATCTGGGCAGCGGGAACGTCCTCGGACAACCAGGGGCCGAAAAAACCACCGTCTCATGGGTCCGGACACTCAGGGTCAGGGGAAAACCCAATATATATCTGGTGATATCTCTGGTGCTATTACAGATAGCGCAATAAATCAAAGTGCATTGTCTGTAGGAGGCCCTTGCGAATGAATCTGTGCCATAGGAACGACCTCGGACCACCAGTGGCCGAGAAAATTACAGATATTCGGAATCCGTCACCCAAGGTCATGTAAAAATCCAGCAAATATCTGGTGATATCTTGGGTGCAATTAGAGATAGCGCAAAAAACCAAAGTGCATTGTCTGTAGGAGGCCCTAGCGCATGAATCTGGGCAGCGGGAACGACTTCGGACCACCAGGGGCCGAGAAAACCACCGACTCACGGGGCCGGACACTCAGGGTCAGGGAAAAATCCAATATATATCTGGTGATATCTCGGGTGCTATTACAGATAGCGCAATAAACCAAAGAGAATTATCTGCAGGAGGCCCTGGCACATGCATCTGTGCAGCGGGAACGACCTCGGGCCACCAGGGGCCAAGAAAACGACCGTCTCATGGGGCCGGACACTCAGGGTCAGGGAAAAATCCAATATATATCTGGTGATATCTCGGGTGCTATTAGAGATAGCGCAATAAATCAAAGTGCATTGTCTGTAGCAGGCCCTAGCGCATGAATCTAGGCAGCGGGAACGACTTCGGAGCACCAGGGGCCGAGAAAACCACCGACTCACGGGGCCGGACACTCAGGGTCAGGGAAAAATCCAATATATATCTGGTGATATCTCGGGTGCTATTACAGATAGCGCAATAAACCAAAGAGAATTATCTGCAGGAGGCCCTGGCGCATTCATCTGTGCAGCGGGAACGACCTCGGACCACCAGGGGCCGAGTAAACCAACGTCTCATGGGGCCGGACACTCAGGGTCAGGGAAAAATCCAATATATATCTGGTGATATCTCGGGTGCTATTACAGATAGCGCAATAAATCAAAGTGCATTGTCTGTAGGAGGCACTGGCGAATGAATCTGTGCCGCAGGAACGATCTCGGACCACCAGTGGCCGAGAAAATTACAGATACTCGGAATCCGTCACCCAAGGTCATGTAAAAATCCAGCAAATATCTGGTGATATCTTGGGTGCAATTAGAGATAGCGCAAAAAACCAAAGTGCATTGTCTGTAGGAGGCCCTAGCGCATGAATCTGGGCAGCGGGAACGACTTCGGACCACCAGGGGCCGAGAAAACCACCGACTCACGGGGCCGGACACTCAGGGTCAGGGAAAAATGCAATATATATCTGGTGATATCTCGGGTGCTATTACAGATAGCGCAATAAACCAAAGAGACTTATCTGCAGGAGGCCCTGGCGCATGCATCTGTGCAGCGGGAACGACCTCGGGCCACCAGGGGCCAAGAAAGCCACCGTCTCATGGGGCCGGACACACAGGGTCAGGGAAAAATCCAATATATATCTGGTGATATCTCGGGTGCTATTAGAGATAGCGCAATAAACCAAACAGAATTATCTGCAGGAGGCCCTGGCGCATGCATCTGTGCAGCGGGAACGACCTCGGGCCACCAGGGGCCAAGAAAACCACCGTCTCATGGGGCCGGACACTCAGGGTCAGGGAAAAATCCAATATATATCTGGTGATATCTCGGGTGCTATTAGAGAGAGCGCAATAAATCAAAGTGCATTGTCTGTAGGAGGCCCTGGCGCATGAATCTGGCCAGCGGGAACGACCACGGACCACCAGGGGCCGAGAAAACCACAGTCTCATGGGCCCGGACACTCAGGGTCAGGGGAAAAGCCAATATATATCTGGTGATATCTCGGGTGCTATTAGAGATAGCGCAATAAACCAAAGTGCACTGTCTGTAGGAGGCCCTGGCGCATGAATCTGGGCAGCGGGAACGACCTCGGACCACCAGGGGCCGAGAAAATCACCGTCTCATGGAGCCGGACACTCAGGGTCAGGGAAAAATCCAATATATATCTGGTGATATCTCGGGTGCTATTACAGATAGCGCAATAAATCAAAGTGCATTGTCTGTAGGAGGCCCAGGCGAATGAATCTGTGCAGCGGGAACGACCTCGGACCACCAGAGGCCGAGAAAACCACCGTCTCATGGGTCCGGACACTCAGGGTCAGGGGAAAATCCAATATATATCTGGTGATATCTCGGGTGCTATTAGAGATAGCGCAATAAATCAAAGTGCATTGTCTGTAGGAGGCCCAGGCGAATGAATCTGTGCAGCGGGAACGACCTCGGACCACCAGTGGCCGAGAAAACCACCGTCTCATGGGTCCGGACACTCAGGGTCAGGGGAAAACCCAATATATATCTGGTTATATCTCGGGTGCTATTACAGATCGCGCAATAAATCAAAGTGCATTGTCTGTAGGAGGCCCTTGCGAATGAATCTGTGCCGCAGGAACGACCTCGGACCACCAGTGGCCGAGAAAATTACAGATATTCGGAATCCGTCACCCAAGGTCATGTAAAAATCCAGCAAATATCTGGTTATATCTTGGGTGCTATTAGAGATAGCGCAAAAAACCAAAGTGCATTGTCTGTAGGAGGCCCTAGCGCATGAATCTGGGCAGCGGGAACGACCTCGGACCACCAGGGGCCGAGAAAATCACCGTCTCATGGAGCCGGACACTCAGGGTCAGGGAGAAATCCAATATATATCTGGTGATATCTTGGGTGCTATTACAGATAGCGCAATAAACCAAAGTGAATTATCTGCAGGAGGCCCTGGCGCATGCATCTGTGCAGCGGGAACGACCTCCGACCACCAGGGGCCGAGACAATCACCGTCTCATGGGGCCGGACACTCAGGGTCAGGGAAAAATTCAATATATATCTGGTGATATCTCGGGTGCTATTACAGATAGCGCAATAAATCACAGTCCATTGTCTGTAGGAGGCCATGGGGCATGAATCTGGCCAGCGGGAACGACCTCGGACCACCAGGGGCCGAGAAAACCACCGTCTCAGGGGGCCGGACACTCAGGGTCAGGGGAAAAGCCAATATATATCTGGTGATATCTCGGGTGCTATTACAGATAGCGCAATAAATCAAAGTGCATTGTCTGTAGGAGGCCCTGGCGCATGAATCTGGGCAGCGGTAAGGACCTCGGACCACCAGGGGCCGAGAAAACCACAGTCACATTGGGCCGGACACTCAGGGTCAGGGAAAATTCAATATATATCTGGTGATATCTCGGGTGCTATTAGAGATAGCGCAATAAACCAATGTGAATTATCTGCAGGAGGCCCTGGCGCATGAATCTGTGCAGCGGAAACGTCCTCGCACCACCAGGGGCCGAGAAAACCACCGTCTCATGGGGCCGGACACTCAGGGTCAGGAAAAAATACAATATATATCTGGTGATATCTCGGGTGCTATTACAGATAGCGTAATAAATCAAATTGTATTGTCTGTAGGAGGCCCTGACGCATGAATCTGGGCAGCGGGAACGACCTCGGACCACCAGGGGCCGAGAAAACCACAGTCACATGGGGCCGGACACTCAGGGTCAGGGAAAAATCCAATATATATGTGGTGGTATCTCGGGCGCTATTACAGATAGCGCAATAAATCAAAGTGCATTCTCTGTAGGAGGCCCTGGCGCATGAATCTGGCCCGCGGGAACGACCTCGGACCACCAGGGGCCGAGAAAACCACCGTCTCATGGGGCCGGACACTCAGGGTCAGGGGAAAATCCAATATATATCTGGTGATATCTCGGGTGCTATTAGAGATAGCGCAATAAACCAAAGTGAATTATCTGAAGGAGGCCCTGGCGCATGCATCTGTGCAGCGGGAACGACCTCGGACCACAAGGGGCCGAGAAAACCACCGTCTCATGGGGCCGGACACTCAGGGTCAGGGAAAAATCCAATATATATCTGGTGATATCTTGGGTGCTATTACAGATAGCGCAATAAACCAAAGTGAATTATCTGCAGGAGGCCCTGGCGCATGCATCTGTGCAGCGGGAACGACCTCCGACCACCAGGGGCCGAGACAACCACCGTCTCATGGGGCCGGACACTCAGGGTCAGGGAAAAATTCAATATATATCTGGTGATATCTCGGGTGCTATTACAGATAGCCCAATACTTCAATGTGCATTTTCTGTAGGAGGCCCTGGCGCATGAATTTGTGCAGCGGGAACGACCTCGGACCACCAGGGGCCGAGACAACCACAGTCTCATGGGGCCGGACACTCAGGGTCAGGGGAAAATTCAATATATATCTGGTGATATCTCGGGTGCTATTAGAGATAGCGCATTAAACCAATGTGAATTATCTGCAGGAGGACCTGGCGAATGAATCTGTGCAGCGGGAACGACCTCGTACCACCAGGGGCCGAGAAAACCACCGTCTCATGGGGCCGGACACTCAGGGTCAGGGGAAAATCCTATATATATCTGGCGCTATCTCGGGTGCTATTAGAGATAGCGCAATAAATCAAAGTGCATTGTCTGTAGGAGGCCCTGGCGCATCAATCTGGTCATCGGGAACGACCTCGGACCACCAGGGGCCGAGAAAACCACGGTCTCATGGGGCCGGACACTCAGGGTCAGGCGAAAATCCAATATATATCTGGTGATATCTCGGGTGCTATTAGAGATAGCGCAATAAACCAAAGTGAATTATCTGCAGGAGGCCCTGGCGCATGCATCTGTGCAGCGGGAACGACCTCGGACCACCAGGGGCCGAGAAAACAACCGTCTCATGGGGCCGGACACTCAGGGTCTGGGAAAAATCCAATATATATCTGGTGATATCTCGGGTGCTATTACAGATAGCCCAATAAATCAAAGTGCATTATCTGTAGCACGCCCTGGCGCATGAATCTGTGCAGCGGGAACGACCTCGGACTGCCAGGGGCCGAGATAACCACCGTCTCATGGGGCCGGACACTCAGGGTCAGGGAGAAATCCAATATATATCTGGTGATATCTCGGGTGCTATTACAGATAGCGCAATAAATCAAAGTGCATTGTCTGTAGGAGGCCCAGGCGAATGAATCTGTGCAGCGGGAACGACCTCAGACCACCAGGGGCCGAGAAAACCACCGTCCCATGGGGCCGGACACTCAGGGTCGGGGAAAAATCCAGTATATATCTGATGATATCTCGGGTGCTATTAGAGATAGCGCAATAAACCAAAGTGAATTGTCTGCAAGAGGCCCTGGCGCATGCATCTGTGCAGCGGGAACGACCTCGGACCACGAGGGGCAGAGAAAACCACCGTCTCATGGGGCCGGACGCTCAGGGTCGGGGAAAAATCCAATATATATCTGGTGATATCTCGGGTGCTATTAGAGATAGCGCAATAAATCAAAGTGCATTGTCTGTAGGAGGCACTGGCGAATGAATCTGTGCAGCAGGAACGACCTCGGACCACCAGGGGCCGAGAAAATTACAGATATTCGGAATCCGTCACCCAAGGTCATGTGATAATCCAGCATATATCTGGTGATATCTCGGGTGCTATTAGAGATAGCGCAATAACTCAAAGTGCATTGTCTGTAGGAGGCACTGGCGAATGAATCTGTGCAGCGGCAACGACCTCGGACCACCAGGGGCCGAGAAAACCACCGTCTCATGGGGCCGGACACTCAGGGTCGGGGAAAAATCCAATATATATCTGGTGATATCTCGGGTGCTATTAGAGATAGCGCAATAAACCAAAGTGAATTGTCTGCAAGACGCCCTGGCGCATGCATCTGTGCAGCGGGAACGACCTCGGACCACCAGGGGCCGAGAAAACCACCACCCCATGGGGCCGGACACTCAGGGTCGGGGAAAAATCCGGTATATATCTGATGATATCTCGGGTGCTATTAGAGATAGCGCAATAAACCAAAGTGAATTGTCTGCAAGAGGCCCTGGCGCATGCATCTGTGCAGCGGTAACGACCTCGGACCACGAGGGGCAGAGAAAACCACCGTCTCATGGGGCCGGACGCTCAGGGTCGGGGAAAAATGCAATATATATCTGGTGATATCTCGGGTGCTATTAGAGATAGCGCAATAAACCAAAGTGAATTGTCTGCAAAAGGCCCTGGCGCATGCATCTGTGCAGCGGGAACGACGTCGGACCACCAGGAGCCGAGAAAACCACCGACACATGAGGCCGGACACCCAAGGTCATGTAAAAATCCAGAATATATCTGGTGATATCTCGGGTGCTATTATAGATAGCGCAATAAATCAAAGTGCATTGTCTGCAGGAGGCCCTGTCGCATGAATCTGCGCAGCGGGATCTACCTCGGACCACCAGGGACCCAGAAAATCACCGACACATGGGGCCGGACTGTCAAGGTCAGGGTAAAATCCAATATATATCTGGTGATATCTCGGGTGCTATTAGAGATAGCGCAATAAATCAAAGTGCATTGTCCGTATGAGACCCTTGCGCATGAATCTGTGCAGCGGGTACGACCTCGGACCACCAGGGACCGAGAAAACCACCGACTCATGGGGCCGGATACTAAGGGGCAGGGAAAAATCCAATATATATCTGGTGATATCTCGGGTGCTATTAGAGATAGCGCAATAAACCAAAGTGCATTGTCTGTAGGAGGCCCTGGCGCATGAATCTGGGCAGCAGGAACGACCTCGGACCACCAGGGGCCGAGAAGACCACCGTCTCATGGGGCCGGACACTCTGGGTCAGGGGAAAATCCAATATATATCTGGTGATATCTCGGGTGCAATTAGAGATAGCGCAATAAACCATAGTGAATTATCTGCAGGAGGCCCTGGCGCATGCATCTGTACAGCGGGAACGACCTCGGACCACCAGGGGACGAGAAAACCACCGTCTCATGGGGCCGGACACTCAGGGTCAGGGAAAAATCCAATATATATCAGGTGATATCTCGGGTGCCATTAGAGATAGCGCAATAAACCAAAGTGAGTTATCTGCAGGAGGCCCTGGCGCATGAATCTGTGCAGCGGGAACGACCTCGGACCACCAGGGGCCGAGAAAACCACCGTCAAATGGAGCCGGACACTCAGGGTCATGGAAAAATCCAATATATATCTGGCGCTATCTCGGGTGCTATTACAGATAGCGCAATAAATCAAAGTGCATTGTCTGTAGGAGGCCCTGGCGCATGAATCTGTGCAGCGGGAACGACCTCGCACCACCAGGGGCCGAGAAAACCACCGTCTCATGGGACCGGACATTCAGGTTCTGGGAAAAATCCAATATATATCTGGTGATATCTCGGGTGCTATTACAGATAGCGCAATAAATCAAAGTGCATTGTCTGTAGGAGGCCCTGGGGCATGAATCTGGCCAGCGGGAACGACCTCGGACCACCAGGGGCCGAGAAAACCACCGTCTCAGGGGGCCGGACACTCAGGGTCAGGGGAAAAGCCAATATATATCTGGTGATATCTCGGGTGCTATTAGAGATAGCGCAATAAACCAAAGTGAATTGTCTGCAGGAGGCCCTGGCGCATGAATCTGTGCAGCGGGAGGGACCTCGGATCACCAGGGGCCGAGAAAACCACCGTCTCATGGGGCCGGACACTCAGGGTCAGGGAAAAATCCAATATATATCTGGTGATATCTTGGGTGCTATTACAGATAGCGCAATAAACCAAAGTGAATTATCTGCAGGAGGCCCTGGCGCATGCATCTGTGCTGCGGGAACAACCTCGGACCACCAGGGGCCGAGAAACCCACCGTCTCATTGGGCCGGACACTCAGGGTCAGGGGAAAAGCCAATATATATCTGGTGATATCTCGGGTGCTATTAGAGATAGCGCAATAAACCAAAGTGAATTATCTGCAGGAGGCTCTGGCGCATGCATCTGTGCAGCGGGAACGACGTCGGACCACCAGGGGCCGAGAAAACAACCGTCAAATGGAGCCGGACACTCAGGGTCATGTAAAAATCCAATATATATCTGGTGATATCTCGGGTGCTATTACCGATAGCGCAATGAATCAAAGTGCATTGTCTGTAGGAGGCCCTGGCGCATGAATCTGTGCAGCGGGAACGACCTCGGACCACCAGGGGCCGAGAAAACCACCGTCAAATGGAGCCGGACACTCAGGGTCATGTAAAAATCCAATATATATCTGGTGATATCTCGGGTGCTATTACAGATAGCGCAATGAATCCAAGTGCATTGTCTGTAAGAGGCCCTGGCGCATGAATCTGTGCAGCGGGAACGACCTCGGACCACCATGGGCCGAGAAAACCGCAGTCTCATGGGGCCGGACACTCAGGGTCATGGAAAAATCCAATATATATCTGGTGATATCTCGGGTGCTATTACAGATAGCGCAATAAATCAAAGTGCATTGTCTGTAGGAGGCCCTGGCGCATGAATCTGTGCAGCGGGAACGACCTCGCACCACCAGGGGCCGAGAAAACCACCGTCTCATGGGGCCGGACATTCAGGTTCTGGGAAAAATCCAATATATATCTGGTGATATCTCGGGTGCTATTACAGATAGCGCAATAAATCAAAGTGCATTGTCTGTAGGAGGCCCTGGGGCATGAATCTGGCCAGCGGGAACGACCTCGGACCACCAGGGGCCGAGAAAACCACCGTCTCAGGGGGCGGGAAACTCAGGGTCAGGGGAAAAGCCAATATATATCTGGTGATATCTCGGGTGCTATTAGAGATAGCGCAATAAACCAAAGTGAATTATCTGCAGGAGGCCCTGGCGCATGAATCTGTGCAGCGGGAAGGACCTCGGATCACCAGGGGCCGAGAAAACCACCGTCTCATGGGGCCGGACACTCAGGGTCCGGGAAAAATCCAATATATATCTGGTGATATCTTGGGTGCTATTACAGATAGCGCAATAAACCAAAGTGAATTATCTGCAGGAGGCCCTGGCGCATGCATCTCTACAGCGGGAACGACCTCGGACCACCAGGGGCCGAGAAAACCACCGTCTCATGGGGCCGGACACTCAGGGTCAGGGGAAAATCCAATATATATCAGGTGATATCTCGGGTGCCATTAGAGATAGCGCAATAAACCAAAGTGAGTTATCTGCAGGAGGCCCTGGCGCATGCATCTGTGCTGCGGGAACAACCTCGGACCACCAGGGGCCGAGAAACCCACCGTCTCATTGGGCCGGACACTCAGGGTCAGGGGAAAAGCCAATATATATCTGGTGATATCTCGGGTGCTATTAGAGATAGCGCAATAAACCAAAGTGAATTATCTGCAGGAGGCCCTGGCGCATGCATCTGTGCAGCGGGAACGCCGTCGGACCACCAGGGGCCGAGAAAACAACCGTCTTATGGGGCCGGACACTCAGGGTCAGGGGAAAATTCAATATATATCTGGTGATATCTCAGGTGCTATTACAGATAGCGCAATAAATCAAAGTCCATTGTCTGTAGGAGGCCCAGGCGAATGAATCTGGCCAGCAGGAACGACCTCCGACCACCAGGGGCCGAGAAAACCACCGTCTCATGGGGCCGGACACTCAGGGTCAGGGGAAAATCCAATATATATCTGGTGATATCTCGGGTGCTATTACAGATAGCCCAATAAATCAAAGTGCATTGTCTGTAGGAGGCCCTGCCGCATGAATCTGTGCAGCGGGAACGACCTCGGACCACCAGAGGCCGGGAAAACCACAGTCTCATGGGGCCGGACACTCAGGGTCAGGGGAAAATTCAATATATATCTGGTGATATCTCGGGTGCTATTAGAGATAGCGCAATAAACCAAAGTGCATTGTCTGTAGGAGGCCCTTGCGAATGAATCTGTGCCGCAGGAACGACCTCGGACAACCAGTGGCCGAGAAAATTACAGATATTCGGAATCCGTCACACAAGGTCATGTAAAAATCCAGCATATATCTGGTGATATCTCGGGTGCTATTACAGATAGCGCAATAAACCAAAGTGCATTGTCTGTAGGAGGCCCTGGCGCATGAATCTGGGCAGCGGGAACGACGTCGGAACACCAGGGGACGAGAAAATCACCGTCTCATGGAGCCGGACACTCAGGGTCAGGGAAAAATCCAATATATATCTGGTGATATCTCGGGTGCTATTACAGATAGCGCAATAAACCAAAGTGCACTGTCTGTAGGAGGCCCTGGCGCATGAATCTGGGCAGCGGGAACGACCTCGGACCACCAGGGGCCGAGAAAACCACCGTCTCATGGGTCCGGACACTCAGGGTCAGGGGAAAATCCAATATATATCTGGTGATATCTCGGGTGCTATTACAGATAGCGCAATAAATCAAAGTGCATTGTCTATAGGAGGCCCAGGCGAATGAATCTGTGCAGCGGGAACGACCTCGGACCACCAGAGGCCGAGAAAACCACCGTCTCATGGGTCCGGACACTCAAGGTCAGGGGAAAATCCAATATATATCTGGTGATATCTCGGGTGCTATTAGAGATAGCGCAATAAACCAAAGTGCATTGTCTGTAGGAGGCCCTTGCGAATGAATCTGTGCCGCAGGAACGACCTCGGACCACCAGGGGCCCAGAAAACCACCGACTCACGGGGCCGGACACTCAGGGTCAGGGGAAAATCCAATATATATCTGGTGATATCTCGGGTGCTATTAGAGATAGCGCAATAAACCAAAGTGCATTGTCTGTAGGAGGCCCAGGCGCATGAATCTGGCCAGCGGGAACGACCTCGGACCACCAGGGGCCGAGAAAACCACCGTCTCATGGGTCCGGTCACTCAGGGTCAGGGGAAAATCCAATATATATCTGGTGATATCTCGGGTGCTATTACAGATAGCGCAATAAATCAAAGTGCATTGTCTGTAGGAGGCCCAGGCGAATGAATCTGTGCAGCGGGAACGACCTCGGACCACCAGGGGCCGAGAAAACCACCGTCTCATGGCGCCGGACACTCAGGGTCAGGGAAAAATCCAATATATATCTGGTGATATCTCGGGTGCTATTAGAGATAGCGCAATAAATCAAAGTGCATTGTCTGTAGGAGGCTCAGGCGCATGAATCTGGCCAGCGGGAACGACCTCGAACCACCAGGGGCCGAGAAAACCACAGTCTCATGGGCCCGGACACTCAGGGTCAGGGGAAAATCCAATATATATCTGGTGATATCTCGGGTGCTATTACAGATAGCGCAATAAATCAAAGTGCATTGTCTGTAGGAGGCCCTGGCGCATGAATCTGGACAGCGGGAACGACCTCGGACCACCAGGGG
This sequence comes from Nomia melanderi, assembly GCF_051020985.1. Lineage (NCBI taxonomy): Eukaryota > Metazoa > Arthropoda > Insecta > Hymenoptera > Halictidae > Nomia > Nomia melanderi. The sequence continues at coordinate 524,862 of NW_027475149.1, read as the reverse complement.
CCGAGAAAACCACAGTCTCATGGGGACGGACACTCAGGGTCAGGGGAAAATCCAATATATATCTGGTGATATCTCGGGTGCTATTAGAGATAGCGCAATAAACCAAAGTGAATTATCTGAAGGAGGCCCTGGCGCATGCATCTGTGCAGCGGGAACGAACTCGGACCACAAGGGGCCGAGAAAACCACCGTCTCATGGGGCAGGACACTCAGGGACAGGGAAAAATCCAATATATATCTGGTGATATCTTGGGTGCTATTACAGGTAGCGCAATAAATCAAAGTGCATTGTCTGTAGGAGGCCCTGGCGCAGGAATCTGAGCAGCGGGAACGACCTCGCACCACCAGGGGCCGAGGAAACCACCGTCTCATGGGGCCGGACACTCAGGGTCCGGGAAAAATCCGATATATATCTGGTGATATCTTGGGTGCTATTACAGATAACCCAATACTTCAATGTGCATTTTCTGTAGGAGGCCCTGGCTCATGAATTTGTGCAGCGGGAACGACCTCGGACCACCAGGGGCCTAGTAAACCTCAGTCTCATGGAGCCGGACACTCAGGGTCAGGGAAAAATCCAATATATATCTGGTGATATCTCGGGTGCTATTACAGATAGCGCAATAAACCAAAGTGCACTGTCTGTCGGAGGCCCTGGCGCATGAATCTGGGCAGCGGGAACGACCTCGGACCACCAGGGGCCGAGAAAACCACCGTCTCATGGGTCCGGACACTCAGGGTCAGGGGAAAATCCAATATATATCTGGTGATATCTCGGGTGCTATTACAGATAGCGCAATAAATCAAAGTGCATTGTCTATAGGAGGCCCAGGCGAATGAATCTGTGCAGCGGGAACGACCTCGGACCACCAGAGGCCGAGAAAACCACCGTCTCATGGGTCCGGACACTCAAGGTCAGGGGAAAATCCAATATATATCTGGTGATATCTCGGGTGCTATTAGAGATAGCGCAATAAACCAAAGTGCATTGTCTGTAGGAGGCCCTTGCGAATGAATCTGTGCCGCAGGAACGACCTCGGACCACCAGGGGCCCAGAAAACCACCGACTCACGGGGCCGGACACTCAGGGTCAGGGGAAAATCCAATATATATCTGGTGATATCTCGGGTGCTATTAGAGATAGCGCAATAAACCAAAGTGCATTGTCTGTAGGAGGCCCAGGCGCATGAATCTGGCCAGCGGGAACGACCTCGGACCACCAGGGGCCGAGAAAACCACCGTCTCATGGGTCCGGACACTCAGGGTCAGGGGAAAATCCAATATATATCTGGTGATATCTCGGGTGCTATTACAGATAGCGCAATAAATCAAAGTGCATTGTCTGTAGGAGGCCCAGGCGAATGAATCTGTGCAGCGGGAACGACCTCGGACCACCAGGGGCCGAGAAAACCACCGTCTCATGGCGCCGGACACTCAGGGTCAGGGAAAAATCCAATATATATCTGGTGATATCTCGGGTGCTATTAGAGATAGCGCAATAAATCAAAGTGCATTGTCTGTAGGAGGCTCAGGCGCATGAATCTGGCCAGCGGGAACGACCTCGAACCACCAGGGGCCGAGAAAACCACAGTCTCATGGGCCCGGACACTCAGGGTCAGGGGAAAATCCAATATATATCTGGTGATATCTCGGGTGCTATTACAGATAGCGCAATAAATCAAAGTGCATTGTCTGTAGGAGGCCCTGGCGCATGAATCTGGACAGCGGGAACGACCTCGGACCACCAGGGGCCGAGAAAACCACAGTCTCATGGGGCCGGACACTCAGGGTCAGGGGAAAATCCAATATATATATGGTGATATCTCGGGTGCTATTAGAGATAGCGCAATAAACCAAAGTGAATTATCTGAAGGAGGCCCTGGCGCATGCATCTGTGCAGCGGGAACGAACTCGGACCACAAGGGGCCGAGAAAACCACCGTCTCATGGGGCAGGACACTCAGGGACAGGGAAAAATCCAATATATATCTGGTGATATCTTGGGTGCTATTACAGGTAGCGCAATAAATCAAAGTGCATTGTCTGTAGGAGGCCCTGGCGCAGGAATCTGAGCAGCGGGAACGACCTCGCACCACCAGGGGCCGAGGAAACCACCGTCTCATGGGGCCGGACACTCAGGGTCATGGAAAAATCCAATATATATCTGGTGATATCTCGGGTGCTATTAGAGATAGCGCAATAAACCAAAGTGCACTGTCTGTAGGAGGCCCTGGCGCATGAATCTGGGCAGCGGGAACGACCTCGGACCACCAGGGGCCGAGAAAATCACCGTCTCATGGAGCCGGACACTCAGGGTCAGGGAAAAATCCAATATATATCTGGTGATATCTCGGGTGCTATTACAGATAGCGCAATAAATCAAAGTGCATTGTCTGTAGGAGGCCCAGGCGAATGAATCTGTGCAGCGGGAACGACCTCGGACCACCAGAGGCCGAGAAAACCACCGTCTCATGGGTCCGGACACTCAGGGTCAGGGGAAAATCCAATATATATCTGGTGATATCTCGGGTGCTATTAGAGATAGCGCAATAAACCAAAGTGAATTATCTGCAGGAGGCCCTGGTGCATGCATCTGTGCAGCGGGAACGACCTCGGACCACCAGGGGCCCAGAAAACCACCGTCTCATGGGTCCGGACACTCAGGGTCAGGGGAAAATCCAATATATATCTGGTTATATCTCTGGTGCTATTACAGATAGCGCAATAAACCAAAGTGCATTGTCTGTAGGAGGCCCTTGCGAATGAATCTGTGCCGCAGGAACGACCTCGGACCACCAGTGGCCGAGAAAACCACCGTCTCATGGGTCCGGACACTCAGGGTCAGGGGAAAACCCAATATATATCTGGTTATATCTCGGGTGCTATTACAGATCGCGCAATAAATCAAAGTGCATTGTCTGTAGGAGGCCCTTGCGAATGAATCTGTGCCGCAGGAACGACCTCGGACCACCAGTGGCCGAGAAAATTACAGATATTCGGAATCCGTCACCCAAGGTCATGTAAAAATCCAGCAAATATCTGGTGATATCTTGGGTGCTATTAGAGATAGCGCAAAAAACCAAAGTGCATTGTCTGTAGGAGGCCCTAGCGCATGAATCTGGGCAGCGGGAACGACCTCGGACCACCAGGGGCCGAGAAAATCACCGTCTCATGGAGCCGGACACTCAGGGTCAGGGAGAAATCCAATATATATCTGGTGATATCTTGGGTGCTATTACAGATAGCGCAATAAACCAAAGTGAATTATCTGCAGGAGGCCCTGGCGCATGCATCTGTGCAGCGGGAACGACCTCCGACCACCAGGGGCCGAGACAATCACCGTCTCATGGGGCCGGACACTCAGGGTCAGGGAAAAATTCAATATATATCTGGTGATAGCTCGGGGGCTATTACAGATGGCGCAATAAATCAAAGTGCATTGTCTGTAGGAGGCACTGGCGAATGAATCTGTGCCGCAGGAACGACCTCGGACCACCAGTGGCCGAGAAAATTACAGATATTCGGAATCCGTCACCCAAGGTCATGTAAAAATCCAGCATATATCTGGTGATATCTCGGGTGCTATTACAGATAGCGCAATAAACCAAAGTGCACTGTCTGTAGGAGGCCCTGGCGCATGAATCTGGGCAGCGGGAACGACCTCGGACCACCAGGGGCCGAGAAAATCACCGTCTCATGGAGCCGGACACTCAGGGTCAGGGAAAAATCCAATATATATCTGGTGATATCTCGTGTGCTATTAGAGATAGCGCAATAAACCAAAGTGAATTATCTGAAGGAGGCCCTGGCGCATGCATCTGTGCAGCGGGAACGAACTCGGACCACAAGGGGCCGAGAAAACCACCGTCTCATGGGGCAGGACACTCAGGGACAGGGAAAAATCCAATATATATCTGGTGATATCTTGGGTGCTATTACAGGTAGCGCAATAAATCAAAGTGCATTGTCTGTAGGAGGCCCTGGCGCAGGAATCTGAGCAGCGGGAACGACCTCGCACCACCAGGGGCCGAGGAATCCACCGTCTCATGGGGCCGGACACTCAGGGTCATGGAAAAATCCAATATATATCTGGTGATATCTCGGGTGCTATTACAGATAGCGCAATAAATCACAGTCCATTGTCTGTAGGAGGCCCTGGGGCATGAATCTGGCCAGCGGGAACGACCTCGGACCACCAGGGGCCGAGAAAACCACCGTCTCAGTGGGCCGGACACTCAGGGTCAGGGGAAAAGCCAATATATATCTGGTTATATCTCGGGTGCTATTACAGATAGCGCAATAAATCAAAGTGCATTGTCTGTAGGAGACCCAGGCGAATGAATCTGTGCAGCGGGAAAGACCTCGGCCCACCAGAGGCCGAGAAAACCACAGTCACATTGGGCCGGACACTCAGGGTCAGGGAAAAATCCAATATATATCTGGTGATATCTCGGGTGCTATTACAGATAGCGCAATAAATCACAGTCCATTGTCTGTAGGAGGCCCTGGGGCATGAATCTGGCCAGCGGGAACGACCTCGGACCACCAGGGGCCGAGAAAACCACCGTCTCAGTGGGCCGGACACTCAGGGTCAGGGGAAAAGCCAATATATATCTGGTGATATCTCGGGTGCTATTACAGATAGCGCAATAAATCAAAGTGCATTGTCTGTAGGAGGCCCAGGCGAATGAATCTGTGCAGCGGGAACGACCTCGGACCACCAGAGGCCGAGAAAACCACAGTCACATTGGGCCGGACACTCAGGGTCAGGGAAAAATCCAATATATATCTGGTGATATCTCGGGTGCTATTACAGATAGCGCAATAAATCACAGTCCATTGTCTGTAGGAGGCCCTGGGGCATGAATCTGGCCAGCGGGAACGACCTCGCACCACCAGGGGCCGAGGAAACCACCGTCTCATGGGGCCGGACACTCAGGGTCATGGAAAAATCCAATATATATCTGGTGATATCTCGGGTGCTATTACAGATAGCGCAATAAATCACAGTCCATTGTCTGTAGGAGGCCCTGGGGCATGAATCTGGCCAGCGGGAACGACCTCGGACCACCAGGGGCCGAGAAAACCACCGTCTCAGGGGGCCGGACACTCAGGGTCAGGGGAAAAGCCAATATATATCTGGTGATATCTCGGGTGCTATTACAGATAGCGCAATAAATCAAAGTGCATTGTCTGTAGGAGGCCCTGGCGCATGAATCTGGGCAGCGGTAAGGACTTCGGACCACCAGGGGCCGAGACAACGACCGTCTCATGGGGCCGGACACTCAGGGTCAGGGTAAAATCCAATATATATCTGGTGATATCTCGGGTGCTATTACAGATAGCGCAATAAATCAAAGTGCATTGTCTGTAGGAGGCCCTGGCGCATGAATCTGTGCAGCGGGAACGACCTCGGACGACCAAGGGCCGAGAAAACCACAGTCTCATGGGGCCGGACACTCAGGGTCAGGGGAAAATCCAATATATATCTGGTGATATCTCGGGTGCTATTAGAGATAGCGCAATAAACCAAAGTGAATTATCTGCAGGAGGCCCTGGCGCATGAATCTGTGCAACGGGAACGACCTCGGACCACGAGGGGCCGAGAAAACCACAGTCTCATGGGGCCGGACACTCAGGGTCAGGGGAAAATCCAATATATATCTTGTGATATCTCGGGTGCTATTAGAGATAGCGCAATAAACCAAAGTGAATTATCTGCAGGAGGCCCTGGCGCATGAATCTGTGCAACGGGAACGACCTCGGACCACCAGGGGCCGAGAAAACGACCGTCTCATGGGGCCGGACTCTCAGGGTCAGTGAAAAATCCAATATATATCTGCTGATATCTCGGGTGCTATTACAGATAGCGCAATACATCAAAGTGCGTTGTCTGTAGGAGGCCCTGGCGCATGAATCTGTGCAGCGGGAACGACCTCGGACCACCAGGGGCCGAAAAAACCACAGTCTCATGGGGCCGGACACTCAGGGTCAGGGGAAAATCCAATATATATCTGGTGATATCTCGGGTGCTATTAGAGATAGCGCAATAAACGAAAGTGCATTGTCTGTAGGAGGCCCTGGCGCATGAATCTGTGCAGCGCGAACGACCTCGGAACACCAGGGACCGAGAAAACCACCGTCTCATGGGGCCGGATACTCAGGGTCAGTGAAAAATCCAATATATATGTGGTGATATCTCGGCTGCTATTACAGATAGCGCAATAAATAAAAGTGAATTATCTGCAGTAGGCCCTGGCGCATGAATCTGTGCAGCGGGAACGACCACGGACCACCAGGGGACGAGAAAACTACCGTCTCATGGGGCCGGTCACTCAGGGTCAGTGAAAAATCCAATATATATCTGGTGATATCTCGGGTGCTATTACAGATAGCGCAATAAATCAAAGTGCATTGCCTGTAGGCGGCCCTGCCGGATGAATCTGTGCAGCAGGATCGCCCTCGGACCACCATGGGCCTAGAAAACTACAGTCTCATTCGGCCGGACACTCAGGGTCAGGGGAAAATCCAATATATATCTGGTGATATCTCGGGTGCTATTAGAGATAGCGCAATAAACCAAAGTGAATTATCTGCAGGAGGCCCTGGCGCATGAAACTGTGTAACGGGAACGACCTCGGACCACCAGGGGCCGAGAAAACCACAGTCTCATGGGGCAGGACACTCAGGGTCAGGGGAAAAATCCAATATATATCTGGTGATATCTCGGGTGCTATTACAGATAGCGCAATAAATCAAAGTGCATTGCCTGTAGGCGGCCCTGCCGGATGAATCTGTGCAGCAGGATCGCCCTCGGACAACCATGGGCCGAGAAAACTACAGTCTCATTCGGCCGGACACTCAGGGTCAGGGAAAAATCCAATATATATCTGGTGATATCCCGGGTGCTATTACAGATAGCGCAATAAATCAAAGTGCATTGTCCGTAGGAGGCCCTGGCGCATGAATCTGTGCAACGGGAACGACCTCGGACCACCAGGGGCCGAGAAAACCACAGTCTCATGGGTCGGACACTCAGGGTCAGGGAAAAATCCAATGTATATCTGGTGATATCTTGGGTGCTATTAGAGATAGCGCAATAAACCAAAGTGAATTATCTGCAGGAGGCCCTGGCGCATGAATCTGTGCAGCGGGAACGACCTCGGACCACCAGGGGCCTAGAAAACCACAGTCTCATGGGGCAGGACACTCAGGGTCAGGGGAAAAATCCAATATATATCTGGTGATATCTCGGGTGCTATTACAGATAGCGCAATAAATCAAAGTGCATTGCCTGTAGGCGGCCCTGCCGGATGAATCTGTGCAGCAGGATCGCCCTCGGACAACCATGGGCCGAGAAAACTACAGTCTCATTCGGCCGGACACTCAGGGTCAGGGAAAAATCCAATATATATCTGGTGATATCCCGGGTGCTATTACAGATAGCGCAATAAATCAAAGTGCATTGTCCGTAGGAGGCCCTGACGCATGAATCTATGCAACGGGAACGACCTCGGACCACCGGGGGCCGAGAAAACGACAGTCTCATGGAGCCGGACACTCAGGGTCAGGGGAAAATCCAATATAAATCTGGTGATATCTCGGGTGCTATTACAGATAGCGCAATAAACCAAAGTGAATTATCTGCAGGAGGCCCTGGCGCATGAATCAGTGCAACGGGAACGACCACGGACCACCAGGGGCCGAGAAAACCACAGTCTCATGGGGCAAGACACTCAGGGTCAGGGGAAAATCCAATATATATCTGGTGATATCTCGGGTGCTATTACAGATGGCGCAATAAATCAAAGTGCATGACCTGTAGGAGGCCCTGGCGCATGAATCTGTGCAGCGGGAACGTCCTCGGTCCTCCAGGGGCCGAGAAAACTACAGTCTCATGGGGCCGGACACTCAGGGTCTGGGGAAAATCCAATATATATCTGGTGATATCTCGGGCCCTATTACAGATAGCGAAATAAATCAAAGTGCATTGTCTGCAGGAGGCCCTGGCGCATGAATCTGTGCAGCGGGAACGACCTCGTATCACCAGGGGCCGAGAGAACCACCATCTCATGGGGCCGGACACTCAGGGTCAGGGGAAAATCCAATATATTTCTGGTGATATCTCGGGTGCTATTAGAGATAGCGCAATAAATCAAAGTGCATTGTCTGTAGGAGGCACTGGCGAATGAATCTGTGCAGCAGGAACGACCTCCGACCACCAGGGGCCGAGACAACCACCGTCTCATGGGGCCGGACACTCAGGGCCAGGGGAAAATCCAATATATATCTGGTGATATCTCGGGTGCTATTGCAGATAGCGCAATAAACCAAAGTGCATTTTCTGTAGGAGGCCCTGGCGCATGAATCTGGCCATCGGGAACGACATCGGACCACCAGGGGCCGAGAAAATTACAGATTTTCGGTATCCACCACCCAAAGTCATGTAAAAATCCAGCATATATATGGAGCTTTCTCCGGTGCTATTACAGATAGCACAATAAATCAAAGAGCATGACCTGTAGGAGGCCCTGGCGCATGAATCTGTGCAGCGGGAACGTCCTCGGTCCTCCAGGGGCCGAGAAAACCACCGTCTCATGGGGCCGGACAGTCAGGGTCAGGGGAAAATCCAATATATATCTGGTGATATCTCGGGTGCTATTAGAGATAGCGCAATAAACCAAAGTGCATTGTCTACAGGAAGTCCTGGCGCATGATTCTGTGCAGCGGGAACGACCTCGGACCACCAGGGGCCGAGAAAATGGCCGTCTCATGGGGCCGGACTGTAAGGGATAGGGAAAAACACAATATATATCTGGTGATATCTAGGGTGCTCTTAGATATAGCGCAATAAATCAAAGTGCATTGTCTGTAGGAGGCACTGGCGAATGAATCTGTGCAGCAGGAACGACCTCGGACCACCAGGGGCCGAGAAAATTACAGATATTCGGAATCCGTCACCCAAGGTCATGTAAAAATCCAGTATATATCTGGTGATATCTCGGGGGCTATTACAGATAGCGCAATAAACCAAAGTACTTTGTCTGCGGGAGGCCCTGTCGCATGAATTTGGGCAGCGGCAACGACCTCGGACCACCAGGGGCCGAGAAAACCACAGTCTCATGGGGCCGGACACTCAGGGTCAGTGGAAAATCCAATATATATCTGGTGATATCTCGGGTGCTATTAGAGATAGCGCAATAAACCAAAGTGAATTATCTGCAGGAGGCCCTGGCGGATGAATCTGTGCAGCAGGAACGCCCTCGGACCACCAGGGGCCGAGAAAACCACCGTCCCGAAGGGCCGGACACTTAGGGTCAGTGAAAAATCCAATATATATCTGGTGATATCTCGGGTGCTATTACAGATAGCGCAATAAACCAAAGTGAATTATCTGCAAGAGTCCCTGGCGCATGAATCTGTGCAGCGGGAACAGCCTCGGATCACCATGGGCCGAGAAAACCACCATCTCATGGGGCCGGACTGTCATGGTCAGGGAAAAGTCAAATATATATCTGGTGATATCTCGGGTGCTATTAGTGATAGCGCAATAAACCAAAGTGAATTGTCTGCAAGAGGCCCTGGTGCATGAATCTGTGCAGCGGCAACGACCTCGGACCACCAGGGGCCGAGAAAACCACCATCTCATGGGGCCGGACACTCAGGGTCAGCGGAAAATCCCATATATATCTGGTGATATCTCGGGTGCTATTAGAGATAGCGCAATAAGCCAAAGTGCATTGTCTGCAGGAAGCCCTGGGGCATGATTCTGTGCAGCGGCAACGACCTCGGACCGCCAGGGGCCGATAAAACCACCGTCTCATGGGGCCGGACTGTCATGGTCAGGGAAAAATCAAATATATATCTGGTGATATCTCGGGTGCTATTAGTGATCGCGCAATAAACCAAAGTGAATTGTCTGCAAGAGGCCCTGGTGCATGAATCTGTGCAGCGGGAACGACCTCGGATCACCAGGGGCCGAGAAAACCACCATCTCATGGGGCCGGACACTCATGGTCAGGGAAAAATCCAATATATATCTGGTGATATCTCGGGTGCTATTACAGATAGCGCAATAAATCAAAGTGCATTGTCAGTAGGAGGCCCTGGCGCCTGAATCTGGCCAGCGGGAACGACCTCGGACCACCAGGGGCCGAGAAAACCACAGTCTCATGGGGCCGGACCCTCAGGGTCAGGGAAAAATCCAATATATATCTGGTGAATTCTCGGGAGCTATTACAGATAGCGCAATAAATCAAAGAGCATGACCTGTAGGAGGCCCTGGCGCATGAATCTGTGCAGCGGGAACGTCCTCGGTCCTCCAGGGGCCGAGAAAACCACCGTCTCATGGGGCCGGACAGTCAGGGTCAGGGGAAAATCCAATATATATCTGGTGATATCTCAGGTGCTATTAGAGATAGCGCAATAAACCAAAGTGCATTGTCTGTAGGAGGCCCTGGCGCATGAATCTGGCCAGCGGGAACGACATCGGACCACCAGGGGCCGAGAAAATTACAGATTTTCGGTATCCGCCACCCAAAGTCATGTAAAAATCCAGCATATATATGGAGCTTTCTCGGGTGCTATTACAGATAGCGCAATAAATCAAAGTGCATTGTCTGTAGGAGGCAGTGGCGCATGAATCTGGGCAGCGCGAACGACCTCGGACCACCAGGGGCCGAGAAAACCACCGTCTCATGGGGCCGGACACTCTGGGTCAGGGAAAAATCCAATACATATGTGGTGATATCTCGGGTGCTATTACAGATAGCGCAAGAAATCAAAGTGCATTGTCTGTAGGAGGCCGTGGCGCATGAATCTGGGCAGCGGGAACGACGTCGGACAACCAGCGGCCGAGAAAACGACAGTCTGAAGGGGCAGGACACTCAGGGTCAGGGGAAAATCCAATATATATCTGTTGATATCTCGGGTGCTATTACAGATAGCGCAATAAATCAAAGTGCATTGTCTGTAGGAGGCCCTGGCGCATAAATGTAGCCAGCGGGAACGACCTCGGACCACCAGGGGCCGAGAAAACCACCGTCTCAGGGGGCGGACACTCAGGGTCAGGGGAAAATCCAATATTTATCTGGTGATATCTCGGGTGCTATTAGAGATAGCGCAATAAACCAAAGTGCCTTGTCTGTAGGAGGCCCTGGCGCATGAATCTGTGCAGCGGGAACGACCTCGGACCACCTGGGGCCTAGAAAACCACAGTCTCATGTGGCCGGACACTCAGGGTCAGGGGAAAATCCAATATATATCTGGTGATATCTCGGGTGCTATTACAGATAGCGCAATAAATCAAAGTGCATTGTCTGTAGGAGGCCGTGGCGCATGAATCTGGGCAGCGGGAACGACCTCGGACCACCAGGGGCCGAGAAAACCACGGTCTCATGGGGCCGGACACTCTGGGTCAGGTAAAAATCCAATACATATGTGGTGATATCTCGGGTGCTATTACAGATAGCGCAATAAATCAAAGTGCATTGTCTGTAGGAGGCCCTGGCGCATGAATCTGTGCAGCGGGAACGACCTCGGACCACCAGGGGCCGAGAAAACCATCGTCTCATGGGGCCGGACAGTCAGGGTCAGGGAAAAATCCAATATATATCTGGCGATATCTCGGGTGCTATTACAGATAGCGCACAACAAATCAAAGTGCATTGTCTGTAGGAGGCCCTGGCGCATGGATCTGGGCAGCGGGAACGACCTCGGACCACCAGGGGCCGAGGCAACCACCGTCCCATCGGGCCGGACACTCAGGGTTAGGGAAAAATCCAGTATATATCTGGTGATATCTCGGGTGCTATTGGAGATAGCACAATAAACCAAAGTGAATTATCTGCAGGAGGGCCTGGCGCATGAATCTGTGCAGTGGGAACGGCCTCGGACCACCACGGGCCGAGAAAACCACCGTCTCATGGGGCCGGACACTCAGGGTCAGGGAAAAATCCAATATATATCTGGTGATATCTCGGGTGCTATTACAGATAGCGCACAACAAATCAAAGTGCATTGTCTGTAGGAGGCCCTGGCGCATGGATCTGGGCAGCGGGAACGACCTCGGACCACCAGGGGCCGAGACAACCACGGTCTCATGGGGCCCGACACTCAGGGTCAGGGTAAAATCCAATATATATCAGGTGATATCTCGGGTGCTATTACATATAGCGCAATAAATCAAAGTGCATTGTCTGTAGCAGGCACTGGCGCATGAATCTGTGCAGCGGCAACGACCTCGGACCACCAGGGGCCGAAAAAACCACCGTCTCATGGGGCCGGACACTCAGGGTCAGGGAAAAATCCAATATATATCTGGTGATATCTTGGGTGCTATTAGAGATAGCGCAATAAACCAAAGTGAATTATCTGTAGGAGGCCCTGGCGCATGCATCTGTGCAGCGGGAACGACCTCCGACCACCAGGGGCCGAGACAACCACCGTCTCATGGTGCCGGACACTCAGGGCCAGGGGAAAATCCAATATATATCTGGTGATATCTCGGGTGCTATTAGAGATAGCGCAATAAACCAAAGTGAATTATCTGCAGGAGGCCCTGGCGCATGAATCTGTGCAGCGGGAAAGACCTCCGACCACCAGGGGCTGAGACAACCACCGTCCCATCGGGCCGGACACTCAGGATTAGGGAAAAATCCAATATATATCTGGTGATATCCCGCGTGCTATTGGAGATAGCGCAATAAACCAAAGTGAATTATCTGTAGGAGGCCCTGGCGCATGCATCTGTGCAGCGGGAACGACCTCCGAACACCAGGGGCCGAGACAACCACAGTCTCATGGGGCCGGACACTCAGGGTCAGGGAAAAATCCAATATATATCTGGTGATATCTCGGGTGCTATTACAGATAGCGCAACAAATCAAAGTGCATTGTCTGTAGGACGCCCTGGCGCATGGATCTGGGCAGCGGGAACGACCTCGGACCACCAGGTGCCGAGACAACCACGGTCTCATGGGGCCCGACACTCAGGGTCAGGGTAAAATCCAATATATATCTGGTGATATCTCGGGTGCTATCACATATAGCGCAATAAATCAAAGTGCATTGTCTGTAGGAGGCACTGGCGCATGAATCTGTGCAGCGGGAACGACCTCGGACCACCAGGGGCCTAGAAAACCACCGTCTCAAGGGCCGGACACTCTGGGTCAGGGAAAAATCCAATATATATCTGGTGATATCTCGGGTGCTATTACAGATAGCGCAAGAAATCAAAGTGCATTGTCTGTAGGAGGCCGTGGCGCATGAATCTGGGCTGCGGGAACGACCTCGGACCACCAGGGGCCGAGAAGACCACCGTCTCATGGGGCCGGCCACTCAGGGTCAGGGGAAAATCCAATATATATCTGGTGATATCTCGGGTGCTATTACAGATAGCGCAATAAATCAAAGTGCATTGTCTGTAGGAGGCACGGGCGCATGAATCTGTGCAGCGGGAACGACCTCGGACCACCAGGGGCCTAGAAAACCACCGTCTAACGGGGCCGGACACTCAGGCTCAGGGGAAAATCCAATATATGTCTGGCGAGATCTCGGGTGCTATTAGAGATAGCGCAATAAATCAACGTGCATTGTCTGTAGGAGGCCGTGGCGCATGAATCTGTGCAGCGGGAACGACCTCGGACCACCAGGGGCCGAGAAAACCACCGACTCATGGGGCCGGACACACAGGGTAAGGGAAAAATCCAATATATATCTGGTGATATCTCGGGTGCTATTACAGATAGCGCAATAAATCAAAGTGCATTGTCTGTAGGAGGCCGTGGCGCATGAATCTGGGTAGCGGGAACGACCTCGGACCACCAGGGGCCGAGAAAACCACCGTCTCATGGGGCCGGACACTCTGGGTCAGGGAAAAATCAAATACATATGTGGTGATATCTCGGGTGCTATTATAGATAGCGCAATAAATCAAAGTGCATTGTCTGTAGGAGGCCCTGGCGCATGAATCTGTGTAGCGGGAACGACCTCGGACCACCAGGGGCCGAGATGACCACCGTCTCACGGGGCCGGCCACTCAGGGCCAGGGGAAAATCCAATATATAACTGGTGATATCTCGAGTGCTATTAGAGATAGCGCAATAAGCCAAAGTGAATTATCTGCAGGAGGCCCTGGCGCATGCATCTGTGCAGCGGGAACGACCTAGGACCACCAGGGGCCGAGAAAACCACCGACTCATGGGGCCGGACACACAGGGTAAGGGAAAAATCCAATATATATCTGGTGATATCTCGGGTGCTATTAGAGATAGCGCAACAAATCAAAGTGCATTGTCTGTAGGAGGCCCTGTCGCATGGATCTGGGCAGCGGGAACGACCTCGGACCACCAGGGGCCGAGACAACCACGGTCTAACGGGGCCGGACACTCAGGCTCAGGGGAAAATCCAATATATATCTGGCGATATCTCGGGTGCTATTGGAGATAGCGCAATAAACCAAAGTGAATTATCTGTAGGAGGCCCTGTCGCATGCATCTGTGCAGCGGCAACGACCTCCGACCACCAGGGGCCGAGACAACCACAGTCTCATGGGCCCGGACACTCAGGGTGAGGGAAATATCCAATATATATCTGGTGATATCTCGGGTGCTATTACAGATAGCGCAATAAATCAAAGTGCATTGTCTGTAGGAGGCCGTGGCGCATGAATCTGTGCAGCGGGAACGACCTCGGACCACCAGGGGCCGAGACAACCACCGTCTCATGGGGCCGGACACTCAGGGTCAGGGTAAAATCCAATATATATCTGGTGATATCTCGGGTGCTATTACATATAGCGCAATAAATCAAAGTGCATTGTCTGTAGGAGGCACTGGCGCATGAATCTGTGCAGCGGGAACGACCTCGGACCACCAGGGGCCTAGTAAACCTCAGTCTCATGGGGCCGGACACTCAGGGTCGGGGGAAAATCCAATATATATCTGGTGATATCTCAGGTGCTATTAGAGATAGCGCAATAAACCAAAGTGCATTGTCTGTAGGAGGCCCTGGCGCATGAATCTGGCCAGCGGGAACGACATCGGACCACCAGGGGCCGAGAAAATTACAGATTTTCGGTATCCGCCACCCAAAGTCATATAAAAATCCAGCATATATTTGGAGCTTTCTCGGGTGCCATTACAGATAGCGCAATAAATCAAAGTGCACTGTCTGTAGGAGGCCCCGGCGCATGAATCTGGGCAGCGGGAACGACCTCGGACTACCAGGGGCCGAGAAATCCACCGTCTAACGGGGCCGCACTCTCAGGCTCAGGGGAAAATCCAATATATATCTGGCGATATCTCGGGTGCTATTAGGGATAGCGCAATAAATAAAAGTGAATTATCTGCAGGAGGCCGTGGCGCATGAATCTGTGCAGCGGGAACGACCTCGGACCACCAGGGGCCGAGACAACCACAGTCTCATGGGGCCGGACACTTAGGGTCAGGGGAAAATCCAATATATATCTGGTGATATCTCGGGTGCTATTAGAGATAGCGCAATAAACCAAAGTGAATTATCTGTAGGAGGCCCTGGCGCCTGCATCTGTGCAGCGGGAACGACCTCCGACCACCAGGGGCCGAGACAACCACCGTCTCATGGGGCCGGACACTCAGGGTCCGGGAAAAATCCAATATATATCTGGTGATATCTTGGGTGCTATTAGAGATAGCGCAATAAACCATAGTGAATTATCTGCAGGAGGCCCTGGCGCATGAATCTGTTCAGCGGGAACGACCTCGGACGACCAGGGGCCGAGAAAAGCACAGTCTGTTGGGGCCGGACACTCAGGGTCAGGGGAAAATCCGATATATATCTGGTGATATCTCGGGTGCTATTAGAGATAGCGCAATAAACCAAAGTGAATTATCTGCAGGATGCCCTGGCGCATGAATCTGTGCAACGGGAACGTCCTCGGACCTCCAGGGGCCGAGACAACGACCGTCTCATGGGGCCGGACACTCAGGGTCAGGGTAAAATCCAATACATATCTGGTGATATCTCGGGTGCTATTACAGATAGCGCAATAAATCAAAGTGCATTGTCTGTAGGAGGCCCTGGCGCATGAATCTGTTCAGCGGGAACGACCTCGGACGACCAGGGGCCGAGAAAAGCACAGTCTGTTGGGGCCGGACACTCAGGGTCAGGGGAAAATCCGATATATATCTGGTGATATCTCGGGTGCTATTAGAGATAGCGCCATAAACCAAAGTGAATTATCTGCAGGAGGCCCTGGCGCATGAATCTGGGCAGCGGGAACGACCTCGGACCACCAGGGGCCGAAACAACCACCGTCTCATGGGGCCGGACACTCAGGGTCAGGGTAAAATCCAATATATATCTGGTGATATCTCGGGTGCTATTACATATAGCGCAATAAATCAAAGTGCATTGTCTGTAGGAGGCACTGGCGCATGAATCTGTGAGGCGGGAACGACCTCGGACCACCAGGGGCCTAGAAAACCACAGTCTCTTGGGGCCGGACACTCAGGGTCAGGGGAAAATCCAATATATATCTGGTGATATCTCAGGTGCTATTAGAGATAGCGCAATAAACCAAAGTGCATTGTCTGTAGGAGGCCCTGGCGCATGAATCTGGCTAGCGGGAACGACGTCGGACCACCAGGGGCCGAGAAAATTACAGATTTTCGGTATCCGCCAGCCAAAGTCATGTAAAAATCCAGCATATATTTGGAGCTTTCTCGGGTACTATTACAGATAGCGCAATAAATCAAAGTGCACTGTCTGTAGGAGGCCCCGGCGCATGAATCTGGGCAGCGGGAACGACCTCGGACCACCAGGGGCCGAGAAAACCACCGTCTAACGGGGCCGGACACTCAGGCTCAGGGGAAAATCCAATATATATATCTGGCGATATCTCGGGTGCTATTAGAGATAGCGCAATAAACCATAGTGAATTATCTGCAGGAGGCCCTGGCGCATGAATCTGTGCAGCAGGAACGACCTCGGACCACCAGGGGCCGTGAAGACCACCGTCTCATGGGGCCGGACACTCAGGGACAGTGAAAAATCCAATATATATCTGGTGATATCTCGGGTGCTATTAGAGATAGCGCCATAAACCAAAGTGAATTATCTGCAGGAGGCCCTGGCGCATGAAACAGTTTAACGGGAACGACCTCGGACCACCAGGGGCCGAGACAACCACAGTCTCATGGGGCCGGACACTTAGGGTCAGGGGAAAATCCAATATATATCTGGTGATATCTCGGGTGCTATTAGAGATAGCGCAATAAATCAAAGTGCATTGTCTGCAGGAGGCCCTGGCGCATGAATCTGTGCAGCGGGAACGACCTCGGATCACCAGGGGTCGAGAGAACCACCATCTCATGGGGCCGGACACTCAGGGTCAGGGGAAAATCCAATATAATTCTGGTGATATCTCGGGTGCAATTAGAGATAGCGCAATAAATCAAAGTACTTTGTCTGCGGGAGGCCCTGGCGCATGAATCTGTGCAGCGGGAACGACCTCGGACCACCAGGGGCCGAGAAAACCACAGTCTCATGGGGCCGGACACTTAGGGTCAGGGGAAAATCCAATATATATCTGGTGATATCTCGGGTGCTATTAGAGATAGCGCAATAAACTATAGTGAATTATCTGCAGGAGGCCCTGGCGCATGAATCTGTGCAGCAGGAACGACCTCGGACCACCAGGGGGCGAGAAAACCACCGTCTCATGGGGCCGGACAGTCAGGGTCAGGGAAAAATCCAATATATATCTGGTGATATCTTGGGTGTTATTAGAGATAGCGCAATAAACCGAAGTGAGTTATCTGTAGGAGGCCCTGGCGCATACATCTGTGCAGCGGGAACGACCTCCGACCACCAGGGGCCGAGACAACCACCGTCCCATCGGGCCGTACACTCAGGGTTAGGGAAAAATCCAATATATATCTGGTGATATCCCGGGTGCTATTGGAGATAGCGCAATAAACCAAAGTGAATTATCTGCAGGAGGCCCTGGCGCATGAATCTGTGCAGCGGGAACGACCTCGGACCACCACGGGCCGAGAAAACCACCGGCTCATGGGGCCGGACACTCAGGGTCAGGGAAAAATCCAATATATATCTGGTGATATCTCGGGTGCTATTACAGATAGCGCAACAAATCAAAGTGCATTGTCTGTAGGAGGCCCTGGCGCATGAATCTGGGCAGCGGGAACGACCTCGGACCACCAGGGGCCGAGACAACCACCGTCTCATGGGGCCGGGCACTCAGGGTCAGGGTAAAATCCAATATATATCTGGTGATATCTCGGGTGCTATTACATATAGCGCAATAAATCAAAGTGCATTGTCTGTAGGAGGCACTGGCGCATGAATCTGTGCAGCGGGAACGACCTCGGACCACCAGGGGCCTAGAAAACCACAGTCTCATGGGGCCGGACACTCAGGGTCGGGGGAAAATCCAATATATATCTGGTGATATCTCAGGTGCTATTAGAGATAGCGCAATAAACCAAAGTGCATTGTCTGTAGGAGGCCCTGGCGCATGAATCTGGCCAGCGGGAACGACATCGGACCACCAGGGGCCGAGAAAATTACAGATTTTCGGTATCCGCCACCCAAAGTCATATAAAAATCCAGCATATATTTGGAGCTTTCTCGGGTGCTTTTACAGATAGCGCAATAAATCAAAGTGCACTGTCTGTAGGAGGCCCCGGCGCATAAATCTGGGCAGCGGGAACGACCTCGGACCACCAGGGGCCGAGAAAACCACCGTCTAACGGGGCCGGACACTTAGGGTCAGGGGAAAATCCAATATATATCTGGTGATATCTCGGGTGCTATTAGAGATACCGCAATAAACCATAGTGAATTATCTGCAGGAGTCCCTGGCGCATACATCTGTTCAGCGGGAACGACCTCCGACCACCAGGGGCCGAGACAACCACCGTCCCATCGGGCCGTACACTCAGGGTTAGGGAAAAATCCAATATATATCTGGTGATATCCCGGGTGCTATTGGAGATAGCGCAATAAACCAAAGTGAATTATCTGCAGGAGGCCCTGGCGCATGAATCTGTGCAGCGGGAACGACCTCGGACCACCACGGGCCGAGAAAATCACCGTCCCATGGGGCCGGACACTCAGGGTCAGGGAAAAATCCAATATATATCTGGTGATATCTCGGGTGCTATTACAGATAGCGCAACAAATCAAAGTGCATTGTCTGTAGGAGGCCCTGGCGCATGAATCTGGGCAGCGGGAACGACCTCGGACCACCAGGGGCCGAGACAGCCACCGTCTCATGGGGCCGGACACTCAGGGTCAGGGGAAAATCCAATATATATCTAGTGATATCTCGGGTGCTATTAGAGATAGCGCAATAAATCAAAGTGCATTGTCTGTAGGAGGCCCTGGCGCATGAATCTGGCCAGCGGGAATGACCTTGGAACACGAGGGGCCGAGAAAACCACAGTCTCATGGGGCCGGACTCACAGGGTCAGGGAAAAATGCAATATATATCTGGTGATATCTCGGGTGCCATTAGAGATAGCGCAATAAATCAAAGTGCGTTGTCTGTAGAATGCCCTGGCGCATGAATCTGGCCAGCGGGAACGACCTCGGACCACCAGGGGCCGAGAAAACCACCGTCTCATGGGGCCGGACACTCAGGGTCAGGGAAAAATCCAATATATATCTGGTGATATCTCAGGTGCGATTACAGATAGCGCAACAAATCAAAGTGCATTGTCTGTACGAGGCCCTGGCGCATGAATCTGTGCAGCTCGGACGACCTCGGAACACCATGGGCCGAGAAATCCACAGTCACATGGGGACGGACACTCAGGGTCAGGGGAAAATCCAATATATATCTGGTGATATCTCGGGTGCTATTACAGATAGCGCAATAAATCAGAGTGCATTGTCTGTAGGAGGCCCTGGTGCATGAATCTGGCCAGCGGGAACGACCTCGGACCACCAAGGGCCGAGAAAACCACCGTCTCATGGGGCCGGACACTCAGGGTCAGGGAAAAATCCGATATATATCTGGTGATATCTCGGGTGCTATTAGAGATAGCGCAATAAACCAAAGTACATTATCTGCAGGAGGCCCCGGTGTATGAATCTCTGCAGCGGGAACGACCTCGGTCCACCAGGGGCCGAGAAAACCACCGTCTCATGGGGCCGGACACTCAGGGTGAGGGAAATATCCAATATATATCTGGTGATATCTCGGGTGCTATTACCGATAGCGCAACAAATCAAAGTGCATTGTCTGTAGGAGGCCCTGGCGCATGAATCTGGGCAGCGGGAACGACCTCGGACCACCAGGGGCCGAGACAACCACCGTCTCATCGGGCCGTACACTCAGGGTTAGGGAAAAATCCAATATATATCTGGTGATATCCCGGGTGCTATTGGAGATAGCGCAATAAACCAAAGTGAATTATCTGCAGGAGGCCCTGGCGCATGAATCTGTGCAGCGGGAACGACCTCGGACCACCACGGGCCGAGAAAATCACCGTCCCATGGGGCCGGACACTCAGGGTCAGGGAAAAATCCAATATATATCTGGTGATATCTCGGGTGCTATTACAGATAGCGCAACAAATCAAAGTGCATTGTCTGTAGGAGGCCCTGGCGCATGAATCTGGGCAGCGGGAACGACCTCGGACCACCAGGGGCCGAGACAGCCACCGTCTCATGGGGCCGGACACTCAGGGTCAGGGGAAAATCCAATATATATCTAGTGATATCTCGGGTGCTATTAGAGATAGCGCAATAAATCAAAGTGCATTGTCTGTAGGAGGCCCTGGCGCATGAATCTGGCCAGCGGGAATGACCTTGGAACACGAGGGGCCGAGAAAACCACAGTCTCATGGGGCCGGACTCACAGGGTCAGGGAAAAATGCAATATATATCTGGTGATATCTCGGGTGCCATTAGAGATAGCGCAATAAATCAAAGTGCGTTGTCTGTAGAATGCCCTGGCGCATGAATCTGGCCAGCGGGAACGACCTCGGACCACCAGGGGCCGAGAAAACCACCGTCTCATGGGGCCGGACACTCAGGGTCAGGGAAAAATCCAATATATATCTGGTGATATCTCAGGTGCGATTACAGATAGCGCAACAAATCAAAGTGCATTGTCTGTACGAGGCCCTGGCGCATGAATCTGTGCAGCTCGGACGACCTCGGAACACCATGGGCCGAGAAATCCACAGTCACATGGGGACGGACACTCAGGGTCAGGGGAAAATCCAATATATATCTGGTGATATCTCGGGTGCTATTACAGATAGCGCAATAAATCAGAGTGCATTGTCTGTAGGAGGCCCTGGTGCATGAATCTGGCCAGCGGGAACGACCTCGGACCACCAAGGGCCGAGAAAACCACCGTCTCATGGGGCCGGACACTCAGGGTCAGGGAAAAATCCGATATATATCTGGTGATATCTCGGGTGCTATTAGAGATAGCGCAATAAACCAAAGTACATTATCTGCAGGAGGCCCCGGTGTATGAATATCTGCAGCGGGAACGACCTCGGTCCACCAGGGGCCGAGAAAACCACCGTCTCATGGGGCTGGACACTCAGGGTGAGGGAAATATCCAATATATATCTGGTGATATCTCGGGTGCTATTACCGATAGCGCAATAAATCAAAGTGCATTGTCTGTAGGAGGCCGTGGCGCATGAATCTGGGCAGCGGGAACGACCTCGGACCACCAGGGGCCGAGAAGACCACCGTCTCATGGGGCCGGCCACTCAGGGTCAGGGGAAAATCCAATATATATCTGGTGATATCTCGAGAGCTATTAGAGATAGCGCAATAAAGCAAAGTGAATTATCTGCAGGAGGCCCTGGCGCATGAATGTGTGCAGCGGCAACGACCTCGGACCTCCAGGGGCCGAGACAACCGCAGTCTCATGGGGCCGGACACTGAGGGTCAGGGTAAAATCCAATATATATCTGGTGATATCTCGGGTGCTATTAGTGATAGCGCAATAAATCTAAAGTGCATTGTCTGCCGGAGGCCCTAGCACATGAATCTGTGCAGCGGGAACGACCTCGGACCACCAGGGGCCGAGAAAACTACCGTCTCATGGGGCCGGACTGTCAGGGTTAGGGAAAAATCCGATATATATCTGGTGATATCTCGGGTGCTATTACAGATAGCTCAATAAATCAAAGTGCATTGTCTGTAGGAGGCCCTGGCGCATGAATCTGTGCAGCGGGAACGACCTCGGACCACCAGGGTCCGAGAAAATCACAGTCTCATGGGGCCGGACACTCAGGGTCAGGGGAAAATCCAATATATATCTGGTGATATCTCGGGTGCTATTAGAGATAGCGCAATAAACCAAAGTGAATTATCTGCAGGGGGCCCTGGCGCATGAATCTGTGCAACGGGAACGACCTCGGACCACCAGGGGCCGAGAAAACCACAGTCTCATGGGGCTGGACACTCAGGGTCAGGGAAAAATGCAATATATATCTGGTGATATGTCGGGTGCTATTACAGATAGCGCAATAAATCAAAGTGCATTGTCTGGAGGAGGCCCTGGCGCATGAATCTGGGCAGCGGGAACGACCTCGGACCACCAGGGGCCGAGAAAACCACAGTCTCATGGGGCCGGACACTCAGGGTCAGGGGAAAATCCAATACATATCTGGTGATATCTCGGGTGCTATTACATACAGCGCAATAAACCAAAGTGAATTATCTGCAGGAGGCCCTGGCGCATGAAGCTGGGCAGCGGGAACGACCTAGGACCACCAGGGGCCGAGAAAACCACAGTCTAATGGGGCCGGACACTCAGGGTCAGGGAAAATCCAATATATATCTGGTGATATCTCGGGTGCTATTACAGATAGCGCAATAAATCAAAGTGCATTGTCTGTAGGAGGCCCTGGCGCATAAATGTGGCCAGCGGGAACGACCTCGGACCACCAGGAGCCGAGAAAACCTCCGTCTCATGGGGCCGGAAACTCAGGGTCAGGGGAAAATCCAATATTTATCTGGTGATATCTCGGGTGCTATTAGAGATAGCGCAATAAACAAAAGTGAATTATCTGCAGGAGGCCCTGGCGCATGAATCTGTGCAGCGGGAACGACCTCGGACCACCAGGGGCCGAGAAAACCACCGTCCCGAGGGGCCGGACACACAGGGTCAGGGGAAAATCCAATATATATCTGGTGATATCTCGGGTGCTATTAGAGATAGCGCAATAAACCAAAGTGAGTTATCTGCAGGAGGCCCTGGCGCATGAATGTGTGCAGCGGGAACGACCTCGGACCACCAGGGGCCGAGAAAACCGCAGTCTCATGGGGCCGGACACTCAGGGTCAGGGAAAAATCCAATATATATCTGGTGATATCTCGGGTGCTATTAGAGATAGCGCAATAAACCAAAGTGAGTTATCTGCAGGAGGCCCTGGCGCATGAATGTGTGCAGCGGGAACGACCTCGGACCACCAGGGGCCGAGAAAACCGCAGTCTCATGGGGCCGGACACTCAGGGTCAGGGGAAAATCCAATATATATCTGGTGATATCTCGGGTGCTATTAGAGATAGCGCAATAAACCAAAGTGAATTATCAGCAGGGGGCCATGGCGCATGAATCTGTGCAACGGGAACGACCTCGGACCACCAGGGGCCGAGAAAACCACAGTCTCATGGGGCCGGACACTCAGGGTCAGGGAAAAATGCAATATATATCTGGTGATATGTCGGGTGCTATTACAGATAGCGCAATAAATCAAAGTGCATTGTCTGGAGGAGGCCCTGGCGCATGAATCTGGGCAGCGGGAACGACCTCGGACCACCAGGGGCCGAGAAAACCACAGTCTCATGGGGCCGGACACTCAGGGTCAGGGGAAAATCCAATACATATCTGGTGATATCTCGGGTGCTATTAGATACAGCGCAATAAACCAAAGTGAATTATCTGCAGGAGGCCCTGGCGCATGAAGCTGGGCAGCGGGAACGACCTAGGACCACCAGGGGCCGAGAAAACCACAGTCTAATGGGGCCGGACACTCAGGGTCAGGGAAAATCCAATATATATCTGGTGATATCTCGGGTGCTATTACAGATAGCGCAATAAATCAAAGTGCATTGTCTGTAGGAGGCCCTGGCGCATAAATGTGGCCAGCGGGAACGACCTCGGACCACCAGGAGCCGAGAAAACCTCCGTCTCATGGGGCCGGAAACTCAGGGTCAGGGGAAAATCCAATATTTATCTGGTGATATCTCGGGTGCTATTAGAGATAGCGCAATAAACCAAAGTGAATTATCTGCAGGAGGCCCTGGCGCATGAATCTGTGCAGCGGGAACGACCTCGGACCACCAGGGGCCGAGAAAACCACCGTCCCGAGGGGCCGGACACTCAGGGTCAGGGGAAAATCTAATATATATCTGTTGATATCTCGGGTGCTATTACAGATAGCGCAATAAATCAAAGTGCATTGTCTGTAGGAGGCCCTGCCGCATGAATCTGTGCAACGGGAACGACCTCGGACCACCAGGGGCCGAGAAAACCACAGTCTCATGGGGCCGGACACTCAGGGTCAGGGGAAAATCCAATATATATCTGGTGATATCTCGGGTGCTATTACCGATAGCGCAATAAATCAAAGTGCATTGTCTGTAGGAGGCCGTGGCGCATGAATCTGGGCAGCGGGAACGACCTCGGACCACCAGGGGCCGAGAAGACCACCGTCTCATGGGGCCGGCCACTCAGGGTCAGGGGAAAATCCAATATATATCTGGTGATATCTCGGGTGCTATTAGAGATAGCGCAATAAAACAAAGTGAATTATCTGCAGGAGGCCCTGGCGCATGAATGTGTGCAGCGGCAACGACCTCGGACCTCCAGGGGCCGAGACAACCGCAGTCTCATGGGGCCGGACACTCAGGGTCAGGGTAAAATCCAATATATATCTGGTGATATCTCTGGTGCTAGTACAGATAGCGCAATAAATCAAAGTGCATTGTCTGTAGGAGGCCCTGGCGCATGAATCTGTGCAGCGGGAACGTCCTCGGACCACCAGGGGCCGAGAAAACCACCGTCCCGAGGGGCCGGACACTTAGGGTCAGTGAAAAATCCAATATATATCTGGTGATATCTCGGGTGCTATTACAGATAGCGCAATAAATCAAAGTGAATTATCTGCAGGAGGCCCTGGCGCATGAATCTGTGCAACGGGAACGACCTCGGACCACCAGGGGCCGAAAAAACCACCGTCTCATGGGGCCGGACACTCAGGGTTAGGGAAAAATCCAATATATATCTGGTGATATCTCGGGTACTATTAGAGATAGCGCAGTAAACCAAAGTGAATTATCTGCAGGAGGCGCTGGCGCATGAATCTGTGCAGCCGGAACGTCCTCGGACCTCCAGGGGCCGAGACAACCACCGTCTTATGGGGCCGGACACTCAGGGTCAGGGTAAAATCCAATATATATCTGGTGATATCTCTGGTGCTATTACAGATAGCGCAATAAATCAACGTGCATTGTCTGTAGGAGGCCCTGGCGCATGAATCTGTGCAGCGGGAACGACCTCGGACCACCAGGGGCCGAGAAAACCACAGTCTCATGGGGCCGGACACTCAGGGTCAGGGAAAAATCCAATATATATCTGGTGATATCTCGGGTACTATTAGAGATAGCGCAGTAAACCAAAGTGAATTATCTGCAGGAGGCACTGGCGCATGAATCTGTGCAGCCGGAACGTCCTCGGACCTCCAGGGGCCGAGACAACCACCGTCTTATGGGGCCGGACACTCAGGGTCAGGGTAAAATCCAATATATATCTGGTGATATCTCTGGTGCTATTACAGATAGCGCAATAAATCAAAGTGCATTGTCTGTAGGAGGCCCTGACGCATGAATCTGTGCAGCGGGAACGACCTCGGAACACCAGGGGCCGAGAAAAACACCGTCTCATGGGGCCGGACACTCAGGGTCAGGGGAAAATCCAATATATATCCGGCGATATCTCGGGTGCTATTAGAGATAGCGCAACAAATCAAAGTGCTTTGTCTGTAGGAAGCCCTGGCGCATGAATCTGTGCAGCTCGAACGACCTCGGACCACCAGGGGCCGAGAAAACCACTGTCTCATGGGGCCGGACACTCAGGGACAGGGAATAATCCAATATATATCTGGTGATATCTCGGGTGCTATTAGAGATAGCGCAATAAACCAAAGTGAATTATCTGCAGGAGGCCCTGGCGCATGCATCTGTGCAGCGGGAGCGACCTCGGACCACCAGGCGCCGAGAAAACCACCGTCTCATGGGGCCGGACACTCAGGGTCAGGGGAAAATCCAATATATATCTGGTGATATCTCGTGTGCTATTAGAGATAGCGCAATAAATCAAAGTGCATTGTCTGTAGGAGGCCCTGGCGCATGAATCTGGTCAGCGGGAACGACCTCGGACCACCAGGGGCCGAGAAAACCACCGTCTCATGGGGCCGGACACTCAGGGTCTGGGAAAAATCAAATATATATCTGGTGATATCTCGGGTGCTATTACAGATAGCGCAATAAATCAAAGTGCATTGTCTGTAGGAGGCCCTGGCGCATGAATCTGTGCAGCGGGATCGACCTCGGACCACGAGGGACCGAGAAAACCACCGTCTCATGGGGCCGGACACTCAGGGTCAGGGGAAAATCCAATATATATCTGGTGATATCTCGTGTGCTATTAGAGATAGC
Organism: Nomia melanderi; assembly: GCF_051020985.1. Taxonomy (NCBI): domain Eukaryota; kingdom Metazoa; phylum Arthropoda; class Insecta; order Hymenoptera; family Halictidae; genus Nomia; species Nomia melanderi. Next base: position 498,164 of record NW_027475149.1, on the reverse strand, counting down.
GCAATAAACCAAAGTGCATTGCCTGTAGGCGGCCCTGCCGGATGAATCTGTGCAGCAGGAACGCCCTCGGACCACCAGGGGCCGAGAAAACCACCGTCCCGAGGGGCCGGACACTTAGGGTCAGTGAAAAATCCAATATATATCTGGTGATATCTCGGGTGCTATTACAGATAGCGCAATAAATCAAAGTGAATTATCTGCAGGAGGCCCTGGCGCATGAATCTGTGCAACGGGAACGACCTCGGACCACCAGGGGCCGAAATAACCACCGTCTCATGGTGCCGGACACTCAGGGTCAGGGAAAAATCCAATATATATCTGGTGATATCTCGGGTACTATTAGAGATAGCGCAGTAAACCAAAGTGAATTATCTGCAGGAGGCACTGGCGCATGAATCTCTGCAGCCGGAACGTCCTCGGACCTCCAGGGGCCGAGACAACCACCGTCTTATGGGGCCGGACACTCAGGGTCAGGGTAAAATCCAATATATATCTGGTGATATCTCTGGTGCTATTACAGATAGCGCAATAAATCAAAGTGCATTGTCTGTAGGAGGCCCTGGCGCATGAATCTGTGCAGCGGGAACGTCCTCGGACCACCAGGGGCCGAGAAAACCACAGTCTCATGGGGCCGGACACTCAGGGTCAGGGGAAAATCCAATATATATCTGGTGATATCTCGTGTGCTATTAGAGATAGCGCAATAAACCAAAGTGCATTGCCTGTAGGCGGCCCTGCCGGATGAATCTGTGCAGCAGGAACGCCCTCGGACCACCAGGGGCCGAGAAAACCACCGTCCCGAGGGGCCGGACACTTAGGGTCAGTGAAAAATCCAATATATATCTGGTGATATCTCGGGTGCTATTACAGATAGCGCAATAAATCAAAGTGAATTATCTGCAGGAGGCCCTGGCGCATGAATCTGTGCAACGGGAACGACCTCGGACCACCAGGGGCCAAAAAACCACCGTCTCATGGGGCCGGACACTCAGGGTCAGGGAAAAATCCAATATATATCTGGTGATATCTCGGGTACTATTAGAGATAGCGCAGTAAACCAAAGTGAATTATCTGAAGGAGGCACTGGCGCATGAATCTGTGCAGCCGGAACGTCCTCGGACCTCCAGGGGCCGAGACAACCACCGTCTTATGGGGCCGGACACTCAGGGACAGGGGAAAATCCAATATATACCTGGTGATATCTCGGGTGCTATTAGAGATAGCGCAATAAACCAAAGTGAATTATCTGCAGGAGGCCCTGGCGCATGAATCTGTGCAGCGGGAACGACCTCGGACCACCACGGGCCGAGAAAACCTCCGTCTCATGGGGCCGGACACTCAGGGTCAGGGAATAATCCAATATATATCTGGTGATATCGCGGGTGCTATTACAGATAGCGCAATAAATCAAAGTGCATTGTCTGTAGGAGGCCCTGGCGCATGAATCTGGCCAGCGGGAACTACCTCGGAGCACCAGGTGCCGAGAAAACCACAGTCTCATGGGGCCGGACACTCAGGGTCAGGGAAAAATCCAATATATATGTGGTGATATCTCGGGTGTTATTACAGATAGCGCAATAAATCAAAGTGCATTGTCTGTAGGTGGCACTGGCGCATGAATCTGTGCAGCTCGAACGACCTCGGACAAACAGGGGCCGAGAAAGCCACCGTCTCATGGGGCCGGTCACTCAGGGTCAGGGGAAAATCCAATATACATCTGGTGATATCGCGGGTGCTATTAGAGATAGCGCAATAAACCCAAGTGAGTTACCTGCAGGAGGCCCTGGCGCATGCATCTGTGCAGCGGGAACGACCACGGACCACCAGGGGGCGAGAAAACCACAGTCACATGGGGCCGGACACACAGGGTCAGGGGAAAATTCAATATATATCTGGTGATATCTCGGGTGCTATTAGAGATAGCGCAATAAATCAAAGTGCATTGTCTGTAGGAGGCCCTGGCGCATGAATCTGGCAAGCGGGAAAGCCCTCGGACCACCACGGGCCGAGAAATCCACCGTCTCATGGGGCCGGACACTCAGGGTCACTGGAAAATCCAATATATATCTAGTGATATCTCGGGTGCTGTTTCAGATAGCGCAATAAATCAAAGTGCCTGGTCTGTAGGAGACCCTGGCGCATGAATCTGGCCAGCGTGAATGACCTCGGACCACCACGGGCCGAGAAAACCTCCGTCTCATGGGGCCGGACACTCAGGGTCAGGGGAAAATCCAATATATATCTGGTGATATCTCGGGTGCTATTACAGATAGCGCAATAAATCAAAGTGCATTGTCTGTAGGAGGCCCAGGCGAATGAATCTGTGCAGCGGGAACGACCTCGGACCACCAGGGGCCGAGAAAATTACAGATATTCGGAATCCGTCACCCAAGGTCATGTAAAAATCCAGCATATATCTGGTGATATCTCAGGTGCTATTACAGATAGCGCAATAAACAAAAGTGCATTGTCTGTAGGAGGCCCTTGCGAATGAATCTGTGCCGCAGGAACGACCTCGGACCACCAGTGGCCGAGAAAATTACAGATATTCGGAATCCGTCACCCAAGGTCATGTAAAAATCCAGCAAATATCTGGTGACATCTCGGGTGCTATTACAGATAGCGCAATAAATCAAAGTGCATTGTCTGCAGGAGGCCCTGGCGCATGAATCTGTGCAGCGTGATCGACTTCTGACCACCTGGGTCCGAGAAAATCACCGTCTCATGGGGTCGGACTGTCAGGGTCGGGGAAAAATCCAATATATATCTGGTGATATCTCGGGTGCTATTAGAGATAGCGCAATAAATCAAAGTGCATTGTCTGTAGGAGGCACTGGCGTATGAATCTGTGCAGCAGGAACTACCTCGGACCACCAGGGGCCGAGAAAATCACAGATATTCGGAATCCGTCACCCAAGATCATGTAAAAATCCAGCATATATCTTTTGATATCTCGGGTGCTATTACAGATCGCGCAATAAACCAAAGTGAATTGCCTGCGGGAAGCCTTGGCGCATGAATCTGTTCAGCCGGATCGACCTCGGACCACGAGGGACCGAGAAAACCATCGCCACATGGGGCCGGACTGTCAGGGTCAAGGAAAAATGCAATATATATCTGGTAATATCTCGGGTGCTATTACAGATAGCGCAACAAATCAAAGTGCATTGTCTGAAGGAGTCCCTGGCGCATGAATCTGTGCAGCGGGATCGACCTCGGACCACCAGGGGCCGAGAAAATCACCGTCTCATGGGGCCGGACTGTCAGGGTCAGGGAAAAATCCAATATATATCTGGTGATATCTCGGGTGCTATTAGAGATAGCGCAAAAAATCAAAGTGAATTATCTGCAGGGGGCCCTGGCGCATGAATCTGTGCAGCGGGATCGACCTCGGACCACCAGGGGCCGAGAAAATCACCGTCTCATGGGGCCGGAATGTCAGGGTCAGGGAAAAATCCGATATATATCTGGTGATATCTCGGGTGCTATTAGAGATAGCGCAATAAATCAAAGTGAATTATCTGCATGGGGCCCTGGCGCATGAATCTGTGCAGCGGTATCTACCTGGACCACGAGGGACCGAGAAAACCTTCGACACATGGAGCCGGACTGTCAGGGTTAAGGAAAAATCCAATATATATCTGGTGATATCTCGGGTGCTATTAGAGATAGCGAAATAAATCAAAGTGCATTGTCTGCAGGAGGCCCTGGCGCATGAATCTGTGCTGCGGGAACGACCTCGGACCAGCAGGGGCCGAGAAAACTACCGTCTCATGGGGCCGGACACTCAGGGTCAGGGAAAAATCCAATATACATCTGGTGATATCTCGGGTGCTATTAGAGATAGCGCAATAAATCAAAGTGCATTGTCTGTAGGAGGCACTGGCGAATGAATCTGTGCAGCAGGAACTACCTTGGACCACCAGGGGTGGAGAAAATTACAGATATTCGGAATACGTCACCCAAGGTCATGTAAAAATCCAGCATATATCTTTTGATATCTCGGGTGCTATTACAGATCGCGCAGTAAACCAAAGTGAATTGCCTGCAGGAAGCCTTGGCGCATGAATCTGTTCAGCCGGATCGACCTCGGACCACGAGGGACCGAGAAAACCATCGACACATGGGGCCGGACTGTCAGGGTCAAGGAAAAATCCAATATATATCTGGTGATATCTCGGGTGCTATTACAGATAGCCCAATAAATCAAAGTGCATTGTCTGTAGGAGACCCTGTCGCATGAATCTGTGCAGCGGGATCGACCTCGGACCACCAGGGGCGAGAAAACTACCGTCTCATGTGGCCGGACACTCATTGTCAGGGGAAAATCCAATATATGTATGGTGATATCTCGGGTGCTATTACAGATAGCGCAATAAATCAAAGTGCATTGTCTGTAGGAGGCACTGGCGACTGAATCTGTGCAGCAGGAACTACCTCGGACCACCGGGGGCCGAGAAAATTACAGATATTCGGAATCCGTCACCCAAGATCATGTAAAAATCCAGCATATATCTTTTGATATCTCGGGTGCTATTACAGATCGCGCAATAAACCAAAGTGAATTGCCTGCAGGAAGCCTTGGCGCATGAATCTGGTCAGCCGGATCGACCTCGGACCACGAGGGACCGAGAAAACCATCGCCACATGGGGTCGGACACTCAGGGTCAAGGAAAAATCCAATATATATCTGGTGATATCTCGGATGCTATTAAAGATAGCGCAATAAATCAAAGTGCATTGTCTGCAGGAGGCCCTGGCGCATGAATCTGTGCAGCGGGATCGACCTCGGACCACCAGGGGCCGAGAATATCACCGTCTCATGGGGCCGGACTGTTAGGGTCAGGGGAAAATCCAATATATATCTGGTGATATCTCGGGTGCTATTAGAGATAGCGCAATAAATCAAAGTGCATTGTCTGCAGGAGGCCCTAGCGCATGAATCTGTGCAGTGGGAACGACCTGGGACCACCAGGGGCCGAGAAAACTACCGTCTCATGGGGCCGGACACTCATTGTCAGGGGAAAATCCAATATATATATGGTGATATCTCTGGTGCTATTACAGATAGCACAATAAATCAAAGTGCATTGTCTGTAGCAGGCCCTGGCGCATGAATCTGTGCAGCGGGATCGACCTCGGACCACAAGGGTCCGAGAAAATCACCGTCTCATGGGGTCGGACTGGCAGGGTCAGGGAAAAATCCAATATATATCTGGTGATATCTCGGGTGCTATTAGAGATAGCGCAATAAATCAAAGCGCATTGTCTGTAGGAGGCACTGGCGAATGAATCTGTGCAGCAGGAACTACCTCGGACCACCAGGGGCCGAGAAAATTACAGATATTCGGAATCCGCCACCCAAGGTCATGTAAAAATCCAGCATATATCTGTTGATATCTCGGGTGCTATTACAGATCGCGCAATAAACCAAAGTGAATTGCCTGCAGGAAGCCTTGGCGCATGAATCTGTTCTGCCGGATCGTCCTCGGACCACGAGGGACCGCGTAAACCATCGATACATGGGGCCGGACTGTCAGGGTCAAGGAAAAATCCAATATATATCTGGTGATATCTCGGGTGCTATTGAAGATAGCGCAATAAATCAAAGTGCATTGTCTGTAGGAGGCCCTGGCGCATGAATCTGTGCAGCGGGATCGACCTCGGACCACCAGGGGCCGAGGAAATCACCGTCTCATGGGGCCGGACACTCAGGGTCAGGGAAAAATCCAATATATATCTGGTGATATCTCGGGTACTATTAGAGATAGCGCAGTAAACCAAAGTGAATTATCTGCAGGAGGCACTGGCGCATGAATCTGTGCAGCCGGAACGTCCTCGGACCTCCAGGGGCCGAGACAACCACCGTCTTATGGGGCCGGACACTCAGGGTCAGGGTAAAATCCAATATATATCTGGTGATATCTCTGGTGCTATTACAGATAGCGCAATAAATCAAAGTGCATTGTCTGTAGGAGGCCCTGGCGCATGAATCTGTGCAGCGGGAACGACCTCGGACCACCAGGGGCCGAGAAAACCACAGTCGCATGGGGCCGGACACTCAGGGTCAGGGTAAAATCCAATATATATCTGGTGATATCTCTGGTGCTATTACAGATAGCGCAATAAATCAATGTGCATTGTCTGTAGGAGGCCCTGGCGCATGAATCTGTGCAGCGGGAACGACCTCGGACCACCAGGGGCCGAGAAATCCACAGTCGCATGGGGCCGGACACTCAGGGTCAGGGGAAAATCCAATATATATCTGGTGATATCTCGGGTGCTTTTACAGATAGCGCAATAAATCAAAGTGCATTGTCTGTAGGAGGCCCTGGCGCACGAATCTGTGCAGCGGGAACGACCTCGGACCACCAGGGGCCGACAAAACCACCGTCCCGAGGGGCCGGACACTCAGGGTCTTGGAAAAATCCAATATATATCTGGCGATATCTTGAGTGCTATTAGAGATAGCGCAATAAACCAAAGTGAATTATCTGAAGGAGGCCCTGGCGCATGAATCTGTGCAGCGGGAACGACCTCGGACAACCAGGGGCCGAGAAAACCACCGTCCCGAGGCGCCGGACACTTAGGGTCAGTGAAAAATCCAATATATATCTGGTGATATCTCGGGTGCTATTTCAGATAGCGCAATAAATCAAAGTGCATTGTTTGTAGGAGGCCCTGGCGCCTGAATCTGTGCAGTGGGAACGACCTCGGACAACCAGGGGAAGAGAAAACCACAGTCTCATGGGGTCGGACACTCAGGGTCAGGGGAAAATCCAATATATATCTGGTTATATCTCGGGTGCTATTAGAGATAGCGCAATAAATCAAAGTGCATTGTCTGTAGGAGGCCCTGGCGCATGAATCTGGCCAGCGGGAACGATCTCGGACCACCAAGGGCAGAGAAAACCACCGTCTCATGGGGCCGGACACTCAGGGTCAGGGAAAAATCCAGTATATATCTGGTGATATCTCGGGTGCTATTACAGATAGCGCAATAAATCAAAGTGCATTGTCTGTAGGAGGCCCTGGCGCATGAATCTGGTCAGCGGGAACGACCTCGGACCACCAGGGGCAGAGAAAACCACCGTCTCATGGGGCCGGACACTCAGGGTCTGGGAAAAATCAAATATATATCTGGTGATATCTCGGGTGCTATTACAGATAGCGCAATAAATCAAAGTGCATTGTCTGTAGGAGGCCCTGGCGCATGAATCTGTGCAGCGGGATCGACCTCGGACCACGAGGGACCGAGAAAACCACCGTCTCATGGGGCCGGACACTCAGGGTCAGGGGAAAATCCAATATATATCTAGTGATATCTCGGGTGCTATTAGAGATAGCGCAATAAATCAAAGTGCATTGTCTGTAGGAGGCCCTGGCGCATGAATCTGGCCAGCGGGAATGACCTCGGACCACGAGGGACCGAGAAAACCATCGACACATGGGGCCGGACTGTCAGGGTCAAGGAAAAATCGAATATATATCTGTTGATATCTCGGGTGCTATTAGAGATAGCGAAATAATTCGAAGTGCATTGTCTGCAGTAGGCACCGGCGCATGAATCTGTGCAGCGGGAACGACCTCGGACCACCAGGGGCCGAGAAAACCACCGTCTCATGGGGTCGGACTGTCAGGGTCAGGGAAAAATCCAATATATATCTGGTGATATCTCGGGTGTTATTACAGATAGCGCAATAAATCAAAGTGCATTGTCTGTAGGTGGCACTGGCGCATGAATCTGTGCAGCTCGAACGACGTCGGACAAACAGGGGCCGAGAAAGCCACCGTCTCATCGGGTCGGACTGTCAGGGTCAGGGAAAAATCCAATATATATCTGGTGATATCTCGGCTGCTCTTAGAGATTGCGCAATTAATCAAAGTGCATTGTCTGCAGGAGGCCCTAGCGCATGAATATGTGCAGCGGGAACGACCTCGGACCACCAGGGGCCGAGAAAATCACCGTCTCATGGGGCCGGACTGTCAGGGTCAGGGAGAAATCCAATATATATCTGGTGATATCTCGGGTGCTATTAGAGATAGCGCAATAAATCTAAAGTGCATTGTCTGCCGGAGGCCCTAGCACATGAATCTGTGCAGCGGGAACGACCTCGGACCACCAGGGGCCGAGAAAACTACCGTCTCATGGGGCCGGACACTCAGGGTCAGGGAAAAATCCATTATAAATCAGGTGATATCTCGGGTGCTATTTGAGATAGCGCGATAAATCAAAGTGCATTGTCTGCAGGAGGCCCTAGCGCATGAATCTGTGCAGCGGGAACGACCTCGGACCACCAGGGGCCGAGAAAATCACCGTCTCATGGGGCCGGACTGTCAGGGTTAGGGAAAAATCCGGTATATATATCTGGTGATGTCTCGGGTGCTATTAGAGATAGCGCAATAAACCAAAGTGAATTATCTGCAGGAGGCCCTGGCGCATGCATCTGTGCAGCGAGAACGACCTCGGACCACCAGGGGCCAAGAACACCACCGTCTCATGGGGCCGGACACTCAGGGACAGGGGAAAATCCAATATATACCTGGTGATATCTCGGGTGCTATTAGAGATAGCGCAATAAACCAAAGTGAATTATCTGCAGGAGGCCCTGGCGCATGAATCTGTGCAGCGGGAACGACCTCGGACCACCACGGGCCGAGAAAACCTCCGTCTCATGGGGCCGGACACTCAGGGTCAGGGAATAATCCAATATATATCTGGTGATATCGCGGGTGCTATTACAGATAGCGCAATAAATCAAAGTGCATTGTCTGTGGGAGGCCCTGGCGCATGAATCTGGCCAGCGGGAACTACCTCGGAGCACCAGGTGCCGAGAAAACCACAGTCTCATGGGGCCGGACACTCAGGGTCAGGGAAAAATCCAATATATATGTGGTGATATCTCGGGTGTTATTACAGATAGCGCAATAAATCAAAGTGCATTGTCTGTAGGTGGCACTGGCGCATGAATCTGTGCAGCTCGAACGACCTCGGACAAACAGGGGCCGAGAAAGCCACCGTCTCATGGGGCCGGTCACTCAGGGTCAGGGGAAAATCCAATATACATCTGGTGATATCGCGGGTGCTATTAGAGATAGCGCAATAAACCCAAGTGAGTTACCTGCAGGAGGCCCTGGCGCATGCATCTGTGCAGCGGGAACGACCACGGACCACCAGGGGGCGAGAAAACCACAGTCACATGGGGCCGGACACACAGGGTCAGGGGAAAATTCAATATATATCTGGTGATATCTCGGGTGCTATTAGAGATAGCGCAATAAATCAAAGTGCATTGTCTGTAGGAGGCCCTGGCGCATGAATCTGGCAAGCGGGAAAGCCCTCGGACCACCACGGGCCGAGAAATCCACCGTCTCATGGGGCCGGACACTCAGGGTCACTGGAAAATCCAATATATATCTAGTGATATCTCGGGTGCTGTTTCAGATAGCGCAATAAATCAAAGTGCCTGGTCTGTAGGAGACCCTGGCGCATGAATCTGGCCAGCGTGAACGACCTCGGACCACCACGGGCCGAGAAAACCTCCGTCTCATGGGGCCGGACACTCAGGGTCAGGGGAAAATCCAATATATATCTGGTGATATCTCGGGTGCTATTACAGATAGCGCAATAAATCAAAGTGCATTGTCTGTAGGAGGCCCAGGCGAATGAATCTGTGCAGCGGGAACGACCTCGGACCACCAGGGGCCGAGAAAATTACAGATATTCGGAATCCGTCACCCAAGGTCATGTAAAAATCCAGCATATATCTGGTGATATCTCAGGTGCTATTACAGATAGCGCAATAAACAAAAGTGCATTGTCTGTAGGAGGCCCTTGCGAATGAATCTGTGCCGCAGGAACGACCTCGGACCACCAGTGGCCGAGAAAATTACAGATATTCGGAATCCGTCACCCAAGGTCATGTAAAAATCCAGCAAATATCTGGTGACATCTCGGGTGCTATTACAGATAGCGCAATAAATCAAAGTGCATTGTCTGCAGGAGGCCCTGGCGCATGAATCTGTGCAGCGTGATCGACTTCTGACCACCTGGGTCCGAGAAAATCACCGTCTCATGGGGTCGGACTGTCAGGGTCGGGGAAAAATCCAATATACATCTGGTGATATCTCGGGTGCTATTAGAGATAGCGCAATAAATCAAAGTGCATTGTCTGTAGGAGGCACTGGCGAATGAATCTGTGCAGCAGGAACTACCTTGGACCACCAGGGGTGGAGAAAATTACAGATATTCGGAATACGTCACCCAAGGTCATGTAAAAATCCAGCATATATCTTTTGATATCTCGGGTGCTATTACAGATCGCGCAGTAAACCAAAGTGAATTGCCTGCAGGAAGCCTTGGCGCATGAATCTGTTCAGCCGGATCGACCTCGGACCACGAGGGACCGAGAAAACCATCGACACATGGGGCCGGACTGTCAGGGTCAAGGAAAAATCCAATATATATCTGGTGATATCTCGGGTGCTATTACAGATAGCCCAATAAATCAAAGTGCATTGTCTGTAGGAGACCCTGTCGCATGAATCTGTGCAGCGGGATCGACCTCGGACCAGCAGTGGCCGAGAAAACTACCGTCTCATGGGGCCGGACACTCAGGGTCAGGGAAAAATCCAATATATATCTGGTGATATCTCGGGTGCTATTACAGATAGCCAAATAAATCAAAGTGCATTGTCTGTAGGAGACCCTGTCGCATGAATCTGTGCAGCGGGATCGACCTCGGACCACCAGGGGCGAGAAAACTACCGTCTCATGTGGCCGGACACTCATTGTCAGGGGAAAATCCAATATATGTATGGTGATATCTCGGGTGCTATTACAGATAGCGCAATAAATCAAAGTGCATTGTCTGTAGGAGGCACTGGCGACTGAATCTGTGCAGCAGGAACTACCTCGGACCACCGGGGGCCGAGAAAATTACAGATATTCGGAATCCGTCACCCAAGATCATGTAAAAATCCAGCATATATCTTTTGATATCTCGGGTGCTATTACAGATCGCGCAATAAACCAAAGTGAATTGCCTGCAGGAAGCCTTGGCGCATGAATCTGGTCAGCCGGATCGACCTCGGACCACGAGGGACCGAGAAAACCATCGCCACATGGGGTCGGACACTCAGGGTCAAGGAAAAATCCAATATATATCTGGTGATATCTCGGATGCTATTAAAGATAGCGCAATAAATCAAAGTGCATTGTCTGCAGGAGGCCCTGGCGCATGAATCTGTGCAGCGGGATCGACCTCGGACCACCAGGGGCCGAGAATATCACCGTCTCATGGGGCCGGACTGTTAGGGTCAGGGGAAAATCCAATATATATCTGGTGATATCTCGGGTGCTATTAGAGATAGCGCAATAAATCAAAGTGCATTGTCTGCAGGAGGCCCTAGCGCATGAATCTGTGCAGTGGGAACGACCTGGGACCACCAGGGGCCGAGAAAACTACCGTCTCATGGGGCCGGACACTCATTGTCAGGGGAAAATCCAATATATATATGGTGATATCTCTGGTGCTATTACAGATAGCACAATAAATCAAAGTGCATTGTCTGTAGGAGGCCCTGGCGCATGAATCTGTGCAGCGGGAACGACCTCGGACCACCAGGGGCCGAGAAAACCACAGTCGCATGGGGCCGGACACTCAGGGTCAGGGTAAAATCCAATATATATCTGGTGATATCTCTGGTGCTATTACAGATAGCGCAATAAATCAATGTGCATTGTCTGTAGGAGGCCCTGGCGCATGAATCTGTGCAGCGGGAACGACCTCGGACCACCAGGGGCCGAGAAATCCACAGTCGCATGGGGCCGGACACTCAGGGTCAGGGGAAAATCCAATATATATCTGGTGATATCTCGGGTGCTTTTACAGATAGCGCAATAAATCAAAGTGCATTGTCTGTAGGAGGCCCTGGCGCACGAATCTGTGCAGCGGGAACGACCTCGGACCACCAGGGGCCGACAAAACCACCGTCCCGAGGGGCCGGACACTCAGGGTCTTGGAAAAATCCAATATATATCTGGCGATATCTTGAGTGCTATTAGAGATAGCGCAATAAACCAAAGTGAATTATCTGAAGGAGGCCCTGGCGCATGAATCTGTGCAGCGGGAACGACCTCGGACAACCAGGGGCCGAGAAAACCACCGTCCCGAGGCGCCGGACACTTAGGGTCAGTGAAAAATCCAATATATATCTGGTGATATCTCGGGTGCTATTTCAGATAGCGCAATAAATCAAAGTGCATTGTTTGTAGGAGGCCCTGGCGCCTGAATCTGTGCAGTGGGAACGACCTCGGACAACCAGGGGAAGAGAAAACCACAGTCTCATGGGGTCGGACACTCAGGGTCAGGGGAAAATCCAATATATATCTGGTTATATCTCGGGTGCTATTAGAGATAGCGCAATAAATCAAAGTGCATTGTCTGTAGGAGGCCCTGGCGCATGAATCTGGCCAGCGGGAACGATCTCGGACCACCAAGGGCAGAGAAAACCACCGTCTCATGGGGCCGGACACTCAGGGTCAGGGAAAAATCCAGTATATATCTGGTGATATCTCGGGTGCTATTACAGATAGCGCAATAAATCAAAGTGCATTGTCTGTAGGAGGCCCTGGCGCATGAATCTGGTCAGCGGGAACGACCTCGGACCACCAGGGGCAGAGAAAACCACCGTCTCATGGGGCCGGACACTCAGGGTCTGGGAAAAATCAAATATATATCTGGTGATATCTCGGGTGCTATTACAGATAGCGCAATAAATCAAAGTGCATTGTCTGTAGGAGGCCCTGGCGCATGAATCTGTGCAGCGGGATCGACCTCGGACCACGAGGGACCGAGAAAACCACCGTCTCATGGGGCCGGACACTCAGGGTCAGGGGAAAATCCAATATATATCTAGTGATATCTCGGGTGCTATTAGAGATAGCGCAATAAATCAAAGTGCATTGTCTGTAGGAGGCCCTGGCGCATGAATCTGGCCAGCGGGAATGACCTCGGACCACGAGGGACCGAGAAAACCATCGACACATGGGGCCGGACTGTCAGGGTCAAGGAAAAATCGAATATATATCTGTTGATATCTCGGGTGCTATTAGAGATAGCGAAATAATTCGAAGTGCATTGTCTGCAGTAGGCACCGGCGCATGAATCTGTGCAGCGGGAACGACCTCGGACCACCAGGGGCCGAGAAAACCACCGTCTCATGGGGTCGGACTGTCAGGGTCAGGGAAAAATCCAATATATATCTGGTGATATCTCGGGTGTTATTACAGATAGCGCAATAAATCAAAGTGCATTGTCTGTAGGTGGCACTGGCGCATGAATCTGTGCAGCTCGAACGACGTCGGACAAACAGGGGCCGAGAAAGCCACCGTCTCATCGGGTCGGACTGTCAGGGTCAGGGAAAAATCCAATATATATCTGGTGATATCTCGGCTGCTCTTAGAGATTGCGCAATTAATCAAAGTGCATTGTCTGCAGGAGGCCCTAGCGCATGAATATGTGCAGCGGGAACGACCTCGGACCACCAGGGGCCGAGAAAATCACCGTCTCATGGGGCCGGACTGTCAGGGTCAGGGAGAAATCCAATATATATCTGGTGATATCTCGGGTGCTATTAGAGATAGCGCAATAAATCTAAAGTGCATTGTCTGCCGGAGGCCCTAGCACATGAATCTGTGCAGCGGGAACGACCTCGGACCACCAGGGGCCGAGAAAACTACCGTCTCATGGGGCCGGACACTCAGGGTCAGGGAAAAATCCATTATAAATCAGGTGATATCTCGGGTGCTATTTGAGATAGCGCGATAAATCAAAGTGCATTGTCTGCAGGAGGCCCTAGCGCATGAATCTGTGCAGCGGGAACGACCTCGGACCACCAGGGGCCGAGAAAATCACCGTCTCATGGGGCCGGACTGTCAGGGTTAGGGAAAAATCCGGTATATATATCTGGTGATGTCTCGGGTGCTATTAGAGATAGCGCAATAAACCAAAGTGAATTATCTGCAGGAGGCCCTGGCGCATGCATCTGTGCAGCGAGAACGACCTCGGACCACCAGGGGCCAAGAACACCACCGTCTCATGGGGCCGGACACTCAGGGACAGGGGAAAATCCAATATATACCTGGTGATATCTCGGGTGCTATTAGAGATAGCGCAATAAACCAAAGTGAATTATCTGCAGGAGGCCCTGGCGCATGAATCTGTGCAGCGGGAACGACCTCGGACCACCACGGGCCGAGAAAACCTCCGTCTCATGGGGCCGGACACTCAGGGTCAGGGAATAATCCAATATATATCTGGTGATATCGCGGGTGCTATTACAGATAGCGCAATAAATCAAAGTGCATTGTCTGTAGGAGGCCCTGGCGCATGAATCTGGCCAGCGGGAACTACCTCGGAGCACCAGGTGCCGAGAAAACCACAGTCTCATGGGGCCGGACACTCAGGGTCAGGGAAAAATCCAATATATATGTGGTGATATCTCGGGTGTTATTACAGATAGCGCAATAAATCAAAGTGCATTGTCTGTAGGTGGCACTGGCGCATGAATCTGTGCAGCTCGAACGACCTCGGACAAACAGGGGCCGAGAAAGCCACCGTCTCATGGGGCCGGTCACTCAGGGTCAGGGGAAAATCCAATATACATCTGGTGATATCGCGGGTGCTATTAGAGATAGCGCAATAAACCCAAGTGAGTTACCTGCAGGAGGCCCTGGCGCATGCATCTGTGCAGCGGGAACGACCACGGACCACCAGGGGGCGAGAAAACCACAGTCACATGGGGCCGGACACACAGGGTCAGGGGAAAATTCAATATATATCTGGTGATATCTCGGGTGCTATTAGAGATAGCGCAATAAATCAAAGTGCATTGTCTGTAGGAGGCCCTGGCGCATGAATCTGGCAAGCGGGAAAGCCCTCGGACCACCACGGGCCGAGAAATCCACCGTCTCATGGGGCCGGACACTCAGGGTCACTGGAAAATCCAATATATATCTAGTGATATCTCGGGTGCTGTTTCAGATAGCGCAATAAATCAAAGTGCCTGGTCTGTAGGAGACCCTGGCGCATGAATCTGGCCAGCGTGAACGACCTCGGACCACCACGGGCCGAGAAAACCTCCGTCTCATGGGGCCGGACACTCAGGGTCAGGGGAAAATCCAATATATATCTGGTGATATCTCGGGTGCTATTACAGATAGCGCAATAAATCAAAGTGCATTGTCTGTAGGAGGCCCAGGCGAATGAATCTGTGCAGCGGGAACGACCTCGGACCACCAGGGGCCGAGAAAATTACAGATATTCGGAATCCGTCACCCAAGGTCATGTAAAAATCCAGCATATATCTGGTGATATCTCAGGTGCTATTACAGATAGCGCAATAAACAAAAGTGCATTGTCTGTAGGAGGCCCTTGCGAATGAATCTGTGCCGCAGGAACGACCTCGGACCACCAGTGGCCGAGAAAATTACAGATATTCGGAATCCGTCACCCAAGGTCATGTAAAAATCCAGCAAATATCTGGTGACATCTCGGGTGCTATTACAGATAGCGCAATAAATCAAAGTGCATTGTCTGCAGGAGGCCCTGGCGCATGAATCTGTGCAGCGTGATCGACTTCTGACCACCTGGGTCCGAGAAAATCACCGTCTCATGGGGTCGGACTGTCAGGGTCGGGGAAAAATCCAATATACATCTGGTGATATCTCGGGTGCTATTAGAGATAGCGCAATAAATCAAAGTGCATTGTCTGTAGGAGGCACTGGCGAATGAATCTGTGCAGCAGGAACTACCTTGGACCACCAGGGGTGGAGAAAATTACAGATATTCGGAATACGTCACCCAAGGTCATGTAAAAATCCAGCATATATCTTTTGATATCTCGGGTGCTATTACAGATCGCGCAGTAAACCAAAGTGAATTGCCTGCAGGAAGCCTTGGCGCATGAATCTGTTCAGCCGGATCGACCTCGGACCACGAGGGACCGAGAAAACCATCGACACATGGGGCCGGACTGTCAGGGTCAAGGAAAAATCCAATATATATCTGGTGATATCTCGGGTGCTATTACAGATAGCCCAATAAATCAAAGTGCATTGTCTGTAGGAGACCCTGTCGCATGAATCTGTGCAGCGGGATCGACCTCGGACCAGCAGTGGCCGAGAAAACTACCGTCTCATGGGGCCGGACACTCAGGGTCAGGGAAAAATCCAATATATATCTGGTGATATCTCGGGTGCTATTACAGATAGCCAAATAAATCAAAGTGCATTGTCTGTAGGAGACCCTGTCGCATGAATCTGTGCAGCGGGATCGACCTCGGACCACCAGGGGCGAGAAAACTACCGTCTCATGTGGCCGGACACTCATTGTCAGGGGAAAATCCAATATATGTATGGTGATATCTCGGGTGCTATTACAGATAGCGCAATAAATCAAAGTGCATTGTCTGTAGGAGGCACTGGCGACTGAATCTGTGCAGCAGGAACTACCTCGGACCACCGGGGGCCGAGAAAATTACAGATATTCGGAATCCGTCACCCAAGATCATGTAAAAATCCAGCATATATCTTTTGATATCTCGGGTGCTATTACAGATCGCGCAATAAACCAAAGTGAATTGCCTGCAGGAAGCCTTGGCGCATGAATCTGGTCAGCCGGATCGACCTCGGACCACGAGGGACCGAGAAAACCATCGCCACATGGGGTCGGACACTCAGGGTCAAGGAAAAATCCAATATATATCTGGTGATATCTCGGATGCTATTAAAGATAGCGCAATAAATCAAAGTGCATTGTCTGCAGGAGGCCCTGGCGCATGAATCTGTGCAGCGGGATCGACCTCGGACCACCAGGGGCCGAGAATATCACCGTCTCATGGGGCCGGACTGTTAGGGTCAGGGGAAAATCCAATATATATCTGGTGATATCTCGGGTGCTATTAGAGATAGCGCAATAAATCAAAGTGCATTGTCTGCAGGAGGCCCTAGCGCATGAATCTGTGCAGTGGGAACGACCTGGGACCACCAGGGGCCGAGAAAACTACCGTCTCATGGGGCCGGACACTCATTGTCAGGGGAAAATCCAATATATATATGGTGATATCTCTGGTGCTATTACAGATAGCACAATAAATCAAAGTGCATTGTCTGTAGCAGGCCCTGGCGCATGAATCTGTGCAGCGGGATCGACCTCGGACCACTAGGGTCCGAGAAAATCACCGTCTCATGGGGTCGGACTGGCAGGGTCAGGGAAAAATCCAATATATATCTGGTGATATCTCGGGTGCTATTAGAGATAGCGCAATAAATCAAAGCGCATTGTCTGTAGGAGGCACTGGCGAATGAATCTGTGCAGCAGGAACTACCTCGGACCACCAGGGGCCGAGAAAATTACAGATATTCGGAATCCGCCACCCAAGGTCATGTAAAAATCCAGCATATATCTGTTGATATCTCGGGTGCTATTACAGATCGCGCAATAAACCAAAGTGAATTGCCTGCAGGAAGCCTTGGCGCATGAATCTGTTCTGCCGGATCGTCCTCGGACCACGAGGGACCGCGTAAACCATCGATACATGGGGCCGGACTGTCAGGGTCAAGGAAAAATCCAATATATATCTGGTGATATCTCGGGTGCTATTGAAGATAGCGCAATAAATCAAAGTGCATTGTCTGTAGGAGGCCCTGGCGCATGAATCTGTGCAGCGGGATCGACCTCGGACCACCAGGGGCCGAGGAAATCACCGTCTCATGGGGCCGGAAAGACAGGGTCAGGGAAAAATCCAATATATATCTGGTGATATCTCGTGTGCTATTAGAGATAGCGCAATAACTCAAAGTGCATTGTCTGCAGGTGGCCCTGGCGCATGAATCTGTGCAGCGGGATCGACCTCGGACCACCAGGGGCTGAGAAAACCACCGTCTCATGGGGCCGGACACTCAGTGTCAGGGGAAAATCCAATATATATCTGGTGATATCTCGGGTGCTATTACTGATAGCGCAATAAAGCAAAGTTCATTGTCTGCAGGAGGCCCTGGCGCATGAATCTGTGGAGCGGCATCGACCTCGGACCACCAGGGGCCGAGAAAAGCTCCGTCTCATGGGGCCGGACTGTCAGGGTCAGAGAAAGGTGCAATATATATCTGGTGATATCTCGGGTGCTATTAGAGCTAGCGCAATAAATCAAAGTGCATTGTCTGCAGGAGGCCCTAGCGCATGCATCTGTGCAGCGGGAACGACCTCGGATCTCCAGGGGCCGAGACAACCACCGTCTCATGGGGCCGGAAACTCGGGGTCAGGGGAAAATCCAATATATATCTGGTGATATCTCGGGTGCTATTAGAGATAGCGCAATAAATCAAAGTACATTGTCTGTAGGAGGCCCTGGCGCATGAATCTGTGCAGCGGGATCGACCTCGGACCAGCAGGGGCCGAGAAAATCACCGTCTCATGGGGCCGGACTGTTAGGGTCAGGGAAAAATCCAATATATATCTGGTGATATCTCGGGTGCTATTAGAGATAGGGCAATAAATCAAAGTGCATTGTCTGTAGGAGACACTGGCGAATGAATCTGTGCAGCGGGAGCGACCTCGGACCATCAGGGGCTGAGAAAACGACCGTCTCATGGGGTCGGACACTCAGGGTCAGGGAACAATCCAATATATATCTGGTGATATCTCGGGTGCTATTACAGATAGCGCAATAAATCAAAGTGCATTGTCTGTAGGAGGCCCAGGAGCGTGAATCTGTGCAGCGGGATTGACCTAGGACCACCAGGGGCCGAGAAAACCACCGTCTCATGGGGTCGGACACTCAGGGTCGGGGAAAAATCCCATATACGTCTGGTGATATCTCGGGTGCTATTAGGGATAGCGAAATAAATCAAAGTTCATTGTCTGCAGGAGGCCCTGGCGCATGAATCTGTGCAGCGGCATCGACCTCGGACCACCAGGGGCCCAGAAAAGCTCCGTCTCATGGGGCCGGACTGTCAGGGTCAGGGATAAATCCAATATATATCTGGTGATATCTCGGGTGCTATTAGAGATAGCGCAATAAATCAAAGTGCATTGTCTGCAGGAGGCCATAGCGCATGAATCTGTGCAGCGGGAACGACCTGGGACCACCAGGGGCCGAGAAAACTACCGTCTCATGGTGTTCGACACTCAGTGTCAGGGAAAAATCCAATATATATCTGGTGATATCTCGGGTGCTATTACAGATCGCGCACTAAACCAAAGTGAACTATCTGCAGGGGGCCCTGGCTCATGAATCTGTGCAGCGGGAACGACCTAGGACCACCAGTGGCCGAGAAAACCACCGACATATGGGGCCGGACTGTCAGGGTCAGGGAAGAATCCAATATATATATGGTGATATCTCGGGTGCTATTAGAGGTAGAGCAATAAATCAAAGTCCATTGTCTGTACGAGGCACTGGCGTATGAATCTGTGCAGCAGGAACTACCTCGGACCACCAGGGGCCGAGAAAATTACAGATATTCGGAATCCGTCACACAAGGTCACGTAAAATTCCAGCATCTATCTGATGATATCTCGGGTGCTGTTACAGATAGCGCAATAAACCAAAGTGAATTGCCTGCAGGATGCCTTGGCGCATGAATCTGTGCAGCGGAATCGACCTCGGACCACCAGGGGCCGAGAAAACCACCGTCTCATGGGGTCGGACACTCAGGGTCAGGGAAAATTCCAATATATATCTGGTGATATCTCGGGTGCTATTGCAGATAGCGCAATAAATCAAAGTGCATTGTCTGTAGGAGGCCCTGGCGCATGAATCTGTGCAGCGGCATCGACCTCGGACCACCAGGGGCCGAGAAAAGCTCCGTCTCATGGGGCCGGACTGTCAGGGTCAGGGATAAATCCAATATATATCTGGTGATATCTCGGGTGCTATTAGAGATAGCGAAATAAATCAAAGTGCATTGTCTGTAGGAGGCCCTGGCGCATGAATCTGTGCAGCGGCATCGACCTCGGACCACCAGGGGCCGAGAAAAGCTCCGTCTCATGGGGCCGGACTGTCAGGGTCAGGGATAAATCCAATATATATCTGGTGATATCTCGGGTGCTATTAGAGATAGCGAAATAAATCAAAGTGCATTGTCTGCAGGAGGCCCTGGCGCATGAATCTGTGCCGCGGGAACGACCTCGGACCACCAGGGGCTGAGAAAACCACCGTCTCATGGGGCCGGACACTCAGTGTCAGGGGAAAATCCAATATATATCTGGTGATATCTCGGGTGCTATTACTGATAGCGCAATAAAGCAAAGTTCATTGTCTGCAGGAGGCCCTGGCGCATGAATCTGTGGAGCGGCATCGACCTCGGACCACCAGGGGCCGAGAAAAGCTCCGTCTCATGGGGCCGGACTGTCAGGGTCAGGGATAAATCCAATATATATCTGGTGATATCTCGGGTGCTATTAGAGATAGCGAAATAAATCAAAGTGCATTGTCTGCAGGAGGCCCTGGCGCATAAATCTGTGCCGCGGGAACGACCTCGGACCACCAGGGGCCGAGAAAACCACCGTCTCATGGGGCCGGACACTCAGTGTCAGGGGAAAATCCAATATATATCTGGTGATACCTCGGGTGCTATTACTGATAGCGCAATAAAGCAAAGTGAATTATCTGCAGGAGGCCCTGGCGCATGCATCTGTGCAGCGGGAACGACCTCCGACCACCAGGGGCCGAGACAACCACCGTCCCATCGGGCCGGACACTCAGGGTTAGGGAAAAATCCAATATATATCTGGTGATATCTCGGGTGCTATTAGAGATAGCGCAATAAATCAAAGTGCATTGTCTGCAGGAGGCCATAGCGCATGAATCTGTGCAGCGGGAACGACCTGGGACCACCAGGGGCCGAGAAAACTACCGTCTCATGGTGTTCGACACTCAGTGTCAGGGAAAAATCCAATATATATCTGGTGATATCTCGGGTGCTATTACAGATCGCGCACTAAACCAAAGTGAACTATCTGCAGGGGGCCCTGGCTCATGAATCTGTGCAGCGGGAACGACCTAGGACCACCAGTGGCCGAGAAAACCACCGACACATGGGGCCGGACTGTCAGGGTCAGGGAAGAATCCAATATATATATGGTGATATCTCGGGTGCTATTAGAGGTAGAGCAATAAATCAAAGTCCATTGTCTGTACGAGGCACTGGCGTATGAATCTGTGCAGCAGGAACTACCTCGGACCACCAGGGGCCGAGAAAATTACAGATATTCGGAATCCGTCACACAAGGTCACGTAAAATTCCAGCATCTATCTCATGATATCTCGGGTGCTGTTACAGATAGCGCAATAAACCAAAGTGAATTGTCTGCAGGATGCCTTGGCGCATGAATCCGTGCAGCGGAATCGACCTCGGACCACCAGGGGCCGAGAAAACCACCGTCTCATGGGGTCGGACACTCAGGGTCAGGGAAAATTCCAATATATATCTGGTGATATCTCGGGTGCTATTGCAGATAGCGCAATAAATCAAAGTGCATTGTCTGTAGGAGGCCCTGGCGCATGAATCTGTGCAGCGGCATCGACCTCGGACCACCAGGGGCCGAGAAAAGCTCCGTCTCATGGGGCCGGACTGTCAGGGTCAGGGATAAATCCAATATATATCTGGTGATATCTCGGGTGCTATTAGAGATAGCGAAATAAATCAAAGTGCATTGTCTGCAGGAGGCCCTGGCGCATGAATCTGTGCCGCGGGAACGACCTCGGACCACCAGGGGCTGAGAAAACCACCGTCTCATGGGGCCGGACACTCAGTGTCAGGGGAAAATCCAATATATATCTGGTGATACCTCGGGTGCTATTGCTGATAGCGCAATAAAGCAAAGTGCATTGTCTGTAGGAGGCCCTGGCGCATGAATCTGTGCAGCGGGATCGAATTCGGACCACCAGGGGCCGAGAAAATCACTTTCTCATGAGGCCGGACTGTCAGCGTCAGGGAAAGGTGCAATATATATCTGGTGATATCTCGGGTGCTATTAGAGATAGCGCAATAAATCAAAGTGCATTGTCTGCAGGAGGCCATAGCGCATGAATCTGTGCAGCGGGAACGACCTGGGACCACCAGGGGCCGAGAAAACTACCGTCTCATGGTGTTCGACACTCAGTGTCAGGGAAAAATCCAATATATATCTGGTGATATCTCGGGTGCTATTACAGATAGCGCAATAAACGAAAGTGAATTATCTGCAGGAGGCCCTGGCGCATGGATCTGTGCAGCGGGAACGACCTCGGACCACCAGGGGCCGAGGAAACCACAGTCTCATTGGGCCGGACACTCAGGGTCAGGGGAAAATCCAATATATATCTGGTGATATCTCGGGTGCTATTAGAGATAGCGCAATAAATCAAGGTACATTGTCTGTACGAGGCACTGGCGTATGAATCTGTGCAGCAGGAACTACCTCGGACCACCAGGGGCCGAGAAAATTACAGATATTCGGAATCCGTCACACAAGGTCACGTAAAAATCCAGCATCTATCTGATGATATCTCGGGTGCTGTTACAGATAGCGCAATAAACCAAAGTGAATTGTCTGCAGGATGCCTTGGCGCATGAATCTGTGCAGCGGAATCGACCTCGGACCACCAGGGGCCGAGAAAACCACCGTCTCATGGGGTCGGACACTCATGGTCAGGGAAAATTCCAATATATATCTGGTTATATCTCGGGTGCTATTGCAGATAGCGCAATAAATCAAAGTGCATTGTCTGTAGGAGGCCCTGGCGCATGAATCTGTGCAGCGGCATCGACCTCGGACCACCAGGGGCCGAGAAAAGCTCCGTCTCATGGGGCCGGACTGTCAGGGTCAGGGATAAATCCAATATATATCTGGTGATATCTCGGGTGCTATTACTGATAGCGCAATAAAGCAAAGTGCATTGTCTGTAGGAGGCCCTGGCGCATGAATCTGTGCAGCGGGATCGAATTCGGACCACCAGGGGCCGAGAAAATCACTTTCTCATGAGGCCGGACTGTCAGGGTCAGGGAAAGGTGCAATATATATCTGGTGATATCTCGGGTGCTATCAGAGCTAGCGCAATAAATCAAAGTGCATTGTTTGTAGGAGGCCCTGGCGCATGAATCTGTGCAGCGGGAACGACCTCGGACCACCAGGGGCCGAGAAAACGACGTTTCATGGGGCCGGACACTCACTGTCAGTGAAAAATCCAATGTATATCTGATGATATATCGGGTGCTATTACAGATAGCGCAATAAACCAAAGTGAATTATCTGCAGGTGGCCCTGACGCATGAATCTGTGCAGCGGGAACGATCTCGGACCACCAGTGGACGAGAAAACCACCGCCTCATGGGGCCGGATACTCAGGGTCAGGGGAAAATCCAATATATATCTAGTGATATCTCGGGTGCTATTACAGATAGCGCAGTAAATCAAAGTGAATTATCTGCAGGAGGCCCTGGCGCATGCATCTGTGAAGCACGAACGACCTCGGACCACCAGGGGCCGAGAAAACCATCATCTCATGGGGCCGGACACTCAGGGTCAGGGAAAAATCAAATATATATCAGGTGATATCTCGTTTGCTATTACAGATAGCGCAATAAATTAAAGTGCATTGTCTGTAGGAGGCCCTGGCGCATGAATCTGGCCCGCGGGAACAACCTCGGACCACCAGGGGCCGAGAAAACCACTGTCTAATGGTGCCGGACACTCAGGGTCAGGGGAAAATCCAATATATATCTGGTGATATCTCTGGTGCTATTAGGGATCGCGCAATAAACCAAAGTGAATTATCTGCAGGAGGCCCTGGCGCATGCATCTGTGCAGCGGGAACGACCTCGGACCACCAGGGGCCGAGAAAACCACCGTCTCATGGGGCCGGACACTCAGGATCAGGGGAAAATCCAATATATATCTAGTGATATCTCGGGTGCTGTTAGAGATAGCGCAATATACCAAAGTGAATTATCTGCAGGAGGCCCTGGCGCATTAATCTGTGCAGCTCGGACGACCTCGGAACACCAGGGGCCGAGAAAACCACAGTCACATGGGGCCGGACACTCAGGGTCAGGGGAAAATCGAATATATATCTGGTGATATCTCGGGTGATATTGGAGATAGCGCAATAAACCAAAGTGAATTATCTGCAGGAGGCCGTGGCGCATGCATCTGTGCAGCGGTAACGACCTCGGACCACCAGGGGCCGAGGAAACCACCGTCTCATCGGGCCGGACACTCAGGGTCAGGGAAAAATTCAATATATATCTGGTGATATCTCGGGTGCTATTACAGATAGCGCAATAAATCAAAGTGCATTGTCTGTAGGAGGCCCTGGCGCATGAACCTGTGCAGCGGGAACGACCTCGGATCACCAGGGGCCGAGAAAACCAACGACACATGGGGCCGGACACACAAGGTCAGGGAAAAATCCAATATATATCTGGTGATATCTCGGGTGCTATTACAGATAGCGCAATAAAAAAAAGTGCGTTGTCTGTAGGAGGCCCTGGCGCATGAATCTGTGCAGTGGGAACGACCTCGGACCACCAGGGGCCGAGACAGCCACCGTCTCATGGGGCCGGACACTCAGGGTCAGGGAAAAATCCAATATATATCTGGTGAAATCACGGGTGTTATTAGAGATAGCGCAATATACCAAAGTGAATTATTTGCAGGAGGCCCTGGCGCATGCATCTGTGCAGCGGGAACGGCCTCGGGCCACCAGGGGACCAGAAAACCATCATCTCATGGGGCCGGACACTCAGGGTCGGGGAAAAATCAAATACATATCCGGTGATATCTCGGGTGCTATTACAGATAGCGCAATAAATCAAAGTGCATTGTCTGTAGGAGGCCCTGGCGCATGAATCCGGGCGGCGGGGACGACCTCGGACCACCAGGGGCCGAGAAAACCACCGTCTCATGGGGCCGGACAATCAGGGTCAGGGAAAAATCCAATATATATCTGGTGATATCTCGGGTGCTATTTGAGATAGCGCGATAAATCAAAGTGCATTGTCTGCAGGAGGCCCTAGCGCATGAATCTGTGCAGCGGGAACGACCTCGGACCAACAGTGGCCGAGAAAACCACCGTCTCGTGGAGTCGGACACTCAGGGTCAGGGAAAAATCCAAAATATATCTGGTGATATCTCGGGTGCTATTACAGGTAGCGCAATAAATCAAAGTGCATTGTCTGCAGGAGGCCCTGGCGCATGAATCTGTCCAACGGGAACGACCTCGGACCACCAGGGGCCGAAAAAACCACCGTCTCATGGGGCCGGACACTCAGGGTCAGGGGAAAATCCAATATTTATCTGGTGATATCTCGGGTGCTATTACAGATAGCGCAATAAATCAAAGTGCATTGTCTGTAGAAGGTCCTGGCGCACGAGTCTGTGCAGCGGGAACGACCTCGGACCACCAGGGGCCGAGACAACCACCGTCTCATGGGGCCGGACACTCTGGGTCAGGGAAAAATCCAATATATATCTGGTGATATCTCGGGTGCTATTACAGATAGCGCAATAAATCAAAGTGCATTGTCTGTAGGAGGCCCTGGCGCATGAATCTGTGCAGCGGGAACGACCTCGGACCACCAGGGGCCGAGAAAACCGCCGTCCCGAGGGGCCGGACACTTAGGGTCAGTGAAAAATCCAATATATATCTGGTGATATCTCGGGTGCTATTAGAGATAGAGCAATAAACCAAAGTGAATTATCTGCAGGAGGCCCTGGCGCATGAATCTGTGCAAGGGGAACGACCTCGGACCACCAGGGGCCGAGAAAACCACCGTCTCATGGGGCCGGACACTCAGGGTAAGGGAAAAATCCAATATATATCTGGTGATATCTCGGGTGCTATTAGAGATAGCGCAATAAACGAAAGTGAATTATCTGCAGGAGGCCCTGGCGCATGGATCTGTGCAGCGGGAACGACCTCGGACCACCAGGGGCCGAGGAAACCACAGTCTCATTGGGCCGGACACTCAGGGTCAGGGGAAAATCCAATATATATCTGGTGATATCTCGGGTGCTATTAGAGATAGCGCAATAAACCAAAGTGAATTATCTGCAGGAGGCCCTGGCGCATGAATCTGTGCAACGGGAACGACCTCGGACCACCAGGGGCCGAGAAAACGACAGTCTCAAGGGGCCGGACAGTCAGGGTCAGGGGAAAATCCAATATATATCTGGTGATATCTCGGGTGCTATTACAGATAGCGCAATAAATCAAAGTGCATTGTCTGTAGGAGGCCCTGGCGCATGAATCTGTGCAGCGGGAACGACCTCGGACCACCAGGGGCCGTGAAAACCACCGTCCCGAGGGGCCGGACACTTAGGGTCAGTGAAAATCCAATATATATCTGGTGATATCTCGGGTGCTATTACAGATAGCGCAATAAATCAAAGTGAATTATCTGCAGGAGGCCCTGGCGCATGAATCTGTGCAAGGGGAACGACCTCGGACCACCAGGGGCCGATAAAACCACAGTCTCATGGGGCCGGACACTCAGGGTCAGGGAAAAATCCAATATATATCTGGTGATATCTTGGTTGCTATTAGAGATAGCGCAAAAAACCAAAGTGAATTTTCTGCAGGAGGCCCTGGCGCATGTATCTGTGCAACGGGAACGACCTCGGACAACCAGGGGCAGAGAAAACCACAGTCTCATGGGGCCGGACACTCCGGGTCAGGGGAAAATCCAATATATATCTGGTGACTTCTCGGGTGCTATTAGAGATAGCGCAATAATCCAAAGGGAATTATCTGCAGGAGGCCCTGGCGCATGCATCTGTGCAGCGGGAACGACCTCGGACCACCAGGGGCCGAGAAAACCACCGTCCCGAGGGGCCGGACACTTAGGGTCAGTCAAAATCCAATATATATCTGGTGATATCTCGGGTGCTATTACAGATAGCGCAATAAACGAAAGTGAATTATCTGCAGCAGGCCCTGGCGCATGAATCTGTGCAGCGGGAACGACCTCGGACCACCAGGGGCCGAGGAAACCACAGTCTCATGGGGCCGGACACTCAGGGTCAGGGGAAAATCCAATATATATCTGGTGATATCTCGGGTGCTATTAGATACAGCGCAATAAACGAAAGTGAATTATCTGCAGGAGGCCCTGGCGCATGAATCTGTGCAGCGGGAACGACCTCGGACCACCAGGGGCCGAGAAAACCACCGTCCCGAGGGGCCGGACACTTAGGGTCAGTGAAAAATACAATATATATCTGGTGATATCTCGGGTGCTATTACAGATAGCGCAATAAATCAAAGTGAATTATCTGCAGGAGGCCCTGGCGCATGAATCTGTGCAACGGGAACGACCTCGGACCACCAGGGGCCGAAAAAACCACCGTCTCATGGGGCCGGACACTCAGGGTCAGGGGAAAATCCAATATTTATCTGGTGATATCTCGGGTGATATTGGAGATAGCGCAATAAACCAAAGTGAATTATCTGCAGGAGGCAGTGGCGCATGAATCTGTGCAGCGGCAACGACCTCGGACCACCAGGGGCCGAGAAAACCACCGACACATGGGGCCGGACACACAGGGACAGGGAAGAATCCAATATATATCTGGTGATATCTCGGGTGTTATTAGAGATAGCGCAATAAACCAAAGTGCATTGTCTGTACGAGGCCCTGGCGCATGAATCTGTGCAGCGGGAACAACCTCGGACCACCAGGGGCCGAGAAAACCACCGTCTCATGGGGCGGGACTGTCAGGGTCAGGGAAAAATCCAATATATATCTGGTGATATCTCGGGTGCTATTACAGATAGCGCAATAAACCAAAGTGAATTATCTGCAGGTGGCCCTGACGCATGAATCTGTGCAGCGGGAACGATCTCGGACCACCAGTGGACGAGAAAACCACCGCCTCATGGGGCCGGATACTCAGGGTCAGGGGAAAATCCAATATATATCTAGTGATATCTCGGGTGCTATTACAGATAGCGCAGTAAATCAAAGTGAATTATCTGCAGGAGGCCCTGGCGCATGCATCTGTGAAGCACGAACGACCTCGGACCACCAGGGGCCGAGAAAACCATCATCTCATGGGGCCGGACACTCAGGGTCAGGGAAAAATCAAATATATATCAGGTGATATCTCGTTTGCTATTACAGATAGCGCAATAAATTAAAGTGCATTGTCTGTAGGAGGCCCTGGCGCATGAATCTGGCCCGCGGGAACAACCTCGGACCACCAGGGGCCGAGAAAACCACTGTCTAATGGTGCCGGACACTCAGGGTCAGGGGAAAATCCAATATATATCTGGTGATATCTCTGGTGCTATTAGGGATCGCGCAATAAACCAAAGTGAATTATCTGCAGGAGGCCCTGGCGCATGCATCTGTGCAGCGGGAACGACCTCGGACCACCAGGGGCCGAGAAAACCACCGTCTCATGGGGCCGGACACTCAGGATCAGGGGAAAATCCAATATATATCTGGTGATATCTCGGGTGCTGTTAGAGATAGCGCAATAAACCAAAGTGAATTATCTGCAGGAGGCCCTGGCGCATTAATCTGTGCAGCTCGGACGACCTCGGAACACCAGGGGCCGAGAAAACCACAGTCACATGGGGCCGGACACTCAGGGTCAGGGGAAAATCGAATATATATCTGGTGATATCTCGGGTGATATTGGAGATAGCGCAATAAACCAAAGTGAATTATCTGCAGGAGGCAGTGGCGCATGCATCTGTGCAGCGGTAACGACCTCGGACCACCAGGGGCCGAGAAAACCACCGTCTCATCGGGCCGGACACTCAGGGTCAGGGAAAAATTCAATATATATCTGGTGATATCTCGGGTGCTATTACAGATAGCGCAATAAATCAAAGTGCATTGTCTGTAGGAGGCCCTGGCGCATGAACCTGTGCAGCGGGAACGACCTCGGATCACCAGGGGCCGAGAAAACCAACGACACATGGGGCCGGACACACAGGGTCAGGGAAAAATCCAATATATATCTGGTGATATCTCGGGTGCTATTACAGATAGCGCAATAAAAAAAAGTGCGTTGTCTGTAGGAGGCCCTGGCGCATGAATCTGTGCAGTGGGAACGACCTCGGACCACCAGGGGCCGAGACAGCCACCGTCTCATGGGGCCGGACACTCAGGGTCAGGGAAAAATCCAATATATATCTGGTGAAATCACGGGTGTTATTAGAGATAGCGCAATATACCAAAGTGAATTATTTGCAGGAGGCCCTGGCGCATGCATCTGTGCAGCGGGAACGGCCTCGGGCCACCAGGGGACCAGAAAACCATCATCTCATGGGGCCGGACACTCAGGGTCGGGGAAAAATCAAATACATATCCGGTGATATCTCGGGTGCTATTACAGATAGCGCAATAAATCAAAGTGCATTGTCTGTAGGAGGCCCTGGCGCATGAATCTGTGCAGCGGGAACGACCTCGGACCACCAGGGGCAGAGAAAACCGCAGTCTCATGGGGCCGGACACTCAGGGTCAGGGGAATATCCAATATATATCTGGTGATATCTCGGGTGCTATTGCAGATAGCGCAATAAATCAAAGTGCATTGTCTGTAGGAGGCACTGGCGAATGAATCTGTGCGCCAGGAACGACCTCGGACCACCAGTGGACCAGAAAATTACAGATATTCGGAATCCGTCACCCAAGGTCATGTAAAAATCCAGCATATATCTGGTGATATCTCGGGTGCTATTAATGATAGCGCAATAAACCAAAGTGCATTGTCTGTAGGAGGCCCTGGCGCATGAATCCGGGCGGCGGGGACGACCTCGGACCACCAGGGGCCGAGAAAACCACCGTCTCATGGGGCCGGACAATCAGGGTCAGGGAAAAATCCAATATATATCTGGTGATATCTCGGGTGCTATTTGAGATAGCGCGATAAATCAAAGTGCATTGTCTGCAGGAGGCCCTAGCGCATGAATCTGTGCAGCGGGAACGACCTCGGACCAACAGTGGCCGAGAAAACCACCGTCTCGTGGAGTCGGACACTCAGGGTCAGGGAAAAATCCAAAATATATCTGGTGATATCTCGGGTGCTATTACAGGTAGCGCAATAAATCAAAGTGCATTGTCTGCAGGAGGCCCTGGCGCATGAATCTGTGCAACGGGAACGACCTCGGACCACCAGGGGCCGAAAAAACCACCGTCTCATGGGGCCGGACACTCAGGGTCAGGGGAAAATCCAATATTTATCTGGTGATATCTCGGGTGCTATTACAGATAGCGCAATAAATCAAAGTGCATTGTCTGTAGAAGGTCCTGGCGCACGAGTCTGTGCAGCGGGAACGACCTCGGACCACGAGGGACCGAGAAAACCATCGCCACATGGGGCCGGACTGTCAGGGTCAAGGAAAAATGCAATATATATCTGGTAATATCTCGGGTGCTATTAGAGATAGCGCAATAAATCAAAGTGCGTTGTCTGTAGGAGGCCCTGGCGCATGAATCTGTGCAGCGGGATCGACCTCGGACCAACAGGGGCTGAGAAAACCACCGTCTCATGGGGTCGGACACTTAGGGTCAGGGAAAAATCCAATATATATCTGGTGATATCTCGGGTGCTATTAGGGATAGCGAAATAAATCAACGTGCATTGTCTGCAGGAGGCCCTGGCGCATGAATCTGAGCGGCGGGATCAACCTCGGACCACCAGGGGCCGAGAATATCACCGTCTCATGGGGCCGGACTGTTAGGGTCAGGGGAAAATCCAATATATATCTGGTGATATCTCGGGTGCTATTAGAGATAGCGCAGTAAATCAAAGTGCATTGTCTGCAGGAGGCCCTAGCGCATGAATCTGTGCAGTGGGAACGACCTGGGACCACCAGGGGCCGAGAAAACTACCGTCTCATGGGGCCGAACACTCATTGTCAGGGGAAAATCCAATATATATATGGTGATATCTCGGGTGCTATTACAGATAGCACAATAAATCAAAGTGCATTGTCTGTAGCAGGCCCTGGCGCATGAATCTGTGCAGCGGGATCGACCTCGGACCACAAGGGTCCGAGAAAATCACCGTCTCATGGGGTCGGAGTGGCAGGGTCAGGGAAAAATCCAATATATATCTGGTGATATCTCGGGTGCTATTAGAGATAGGGCAATAAATCAAAGCGCATTGTCTGTAGGAGGCACTGGCGAATGAATCTGTGCAGCAGGAACTACCTCGGACCACCAGGGGCCGAGAAAATTACAGATATTCGGAATCCGTCACCCAAGGTCATGTAAAAATCCAGCATATATCTTTTGATATCTCGGGTGCTATTACAGATCGCGCAATAAACCAAAGTGAATTGCCTGCAGGAAGCCTTGGCGCATGAATCTGTTCAGCCGGATCGACCTCGGACCACGAGGGACCGAGTAAACCATCGACACATGGGGCCGGACTGTTAGGGTCAGGGGAAAATCCAATATATATCTGGTGATATCTCGGGTGCTATTAGAGATAGCGCAATAAATCAAAGTGCATTGTCTGCCGGAGGCCCTGGCGCATGAATCTGTGCAGCGGGAACGACCTCGGAACTCCAGGGGCCGAGAAAACCACCGTCTCATGGGGTCGGACTGTCGGGGTCAGGGAAAAATTCAATATATATCTGGTGATATCTCGGGTGCTATTAGAGATAGCGCAATAAATCAAAGTGCATTGTCTGTAGGAGGCTCTGGCGAATGAATCTGTGCAGCGGGAGCGACTTCGGACCACCAGGGGCCGAGAAAACGACCGTCTCATGGGGTCGGACAGTCAGTGTCAGGGAACAATCCAATATATATCTGGTGATATTTCGGGTGCTATTACAGATAGCGCAATAAATCAAAGTGTATTGTCTGTAGGAGGCCCTGGCGCATGAATCTGTGCAGCGGGAACGACCTCGGACCACCAGGGGCCGAGAAAACCACCGTCTCATGGGGCCGGCCACTCAGGGTCAGGGGAAAATCCAATATATATCTGGTGATATCTCGGGAGCTATTACAGATAGCGCAATAAATCAAAGTGCATTGTCTGTAGGAGGCCCTGGAGCGTGAATCTGTGCAGCGGGATCGACCTAGGACCACCAGGGGCCGAGAAAACCACCGTCTCATGGGGTCGGACGCTCAGGGTCGGGGAAAAATCCCATATACATCTGGTGATATCTCGGGTGCTATTAGGGATAGCGAAATAAATCAAAGTTCATTGTCTGCAGGAGGCCCTGGCGCATGAATCTGTGCAGCGGGATCGACCTCGGACCACCAGGGGCCGAGAAAATCACCGTCTCATGGGGCCGGACACTCAGGGTCAGGGAAAAATCCAATATATATATGGTGATATCTTGGGTGCTATTACAGATAGCGCAATAAATCAAAGTGCATTGCCTGTAGGAGGCCCTGGCGCATGAATCTGTGCAGCGGGCACGACCTCGGACCACCAGGGGCCGAGAAAACCACCGTCTCATGGGGTCGGACACTCAGGGTCATGGAAAAATCCAATAGATATCTGCTGATATCTCGGGTGCTATTACAGATAGCGCAATAAATCAAAGTGCATTGTCTCTAGGAGGCCCTGGAGCGTGAATCTGTGCAGCGGGATCGACCTAGGACCACCAGGGGCCGAGAAAACCACCGTCTCATGGGGTCGGACACTCAGGGTCGGGGAAAAATCCCATATACATCTGGTGATATCTCGGGTGCTATTAGGGATAGCGAAATAAATCAAAGTGAATTATTTGCAGGGGGCCCTGGCGCATGAATCTGTGCAGCGGGAACGACCTGGGACCACCAGGGGCCGAGAAAACTACCGTCTCATGGTGTTCGACACTCAGTGTCAGGGAAAAATCCAATATATATCTGGTGATATCTCGGGTGCTATTACAGATCGCGCACTAAACCAAAGTGAATTGTCTGCAGGATGCCTTGGCGCATGAATCTGTGCAGCGGAATCGACCTCGGACCACCAGGGGCCGAGAAAAGCTCCGTCTCATGGGGCCGGACTGTCAGGCTCAGGGATAAATCCAATATATATCTGGTGATATCTCGGGTGCTATTAGAGATAGCGAAATAAATCAAAGTGCATTGTCTGCAGGAGGCCCTGGCGCATGAATCTGTGCCGCGGGGACGACCTCGGACCACCAGGGGCTGAGAAAACCACCGTCTCATGGGGCCGGACACTCAGTGTCAGGGGAAAATCCAATATATATCTGGTGATATCTCGGGTGCTATTACTGATAGCGCAATAAAGCAAAGTGCATTGTCTGTAGGAGGCCCTGGCGCATGAATCTGTGCAGCGGGATCGAATTCGGACCACCAGGGGCCGAGAAAATCACTTTCTCATGAGGCCGGACTGTCAGGGTCAGGGATAAATCCAATATATATCTGGTGATATCTCGGGTGCTATTAGAGCTAGCGCAATAAATCAAAGTGCATTGTCTGCAGGAGGCCCTAGCGCATGTATCTGTGCAGCGGGATCGACCTCGGACCACCAGGGGCCGAGAAAACCACCGACACATGAGGCCGGACACTCAGGGTCGAGGAAAAATTCAATATATATCTGGTGATATCTCGGGTGCTCTTACAGATAGCGCACTAAACCAAAGTGAATTATCTGCAGGGGGCCCTGGCGCATGAATCTGTGCAGCGGGATCGACCTCGGACCACCAGAGGCCGAGAAAATCACTTTCTCATGAGGCCGGACTGTCAGGGTCAGGGAAAGGTGCAATATATATCTGGTGATATCTCGGGTGCTATTAGAGCTAGCGCAATAAATCAAAGTGCATTGTCTGCAGGAGGCCCTAGCGCATGCATCTGTGCAGCGGGAACGACCTCGGACCTCCAGGGGCCGAGACAACCACCGTCTCATGGGGCCGGAAACTCGGGGTCAGGGGAAAATCCAATATATATCTGGTCATATCTCGGGTGCTATTAGAGATAGCGCAATAAATCAAAGCGCATTGTCTGTAGGAGGCACTGGCGAATGAATCTGTGCAGCAGGAACTACCTCGGACCACCAGGGGCCGAGAAAATTACAGATATTCGGAATCCGTCACCCAAGGTCATGTAAAAATCCAGCATATATCTTTTGATATCTCGGGTGCTATTACAGATCGCGCAATAAACCAAAGTGAATTGCCTGCAGGAAGCCTTGGCGCATGAATCTGTTCAGCCGGATCGACCTCGGACCACGAGGGACCGAGTAAACCATCGACACATGGGGCCGGACTGTTAGGGTCAGGGGAAAATCCAATAGATATCTGCTGATATCTCGGGTGCTATTACAGATAGCGCAATAAATCAAAGTGCATTGTCTCTAGGAGGCCCTGGCGCATGAATCTGTGCAGCGGGAACGACCTCGGAACTCCAGGGGCCGAGAAAACTACCGTCTCATGGTGTTCGACACTCAGTGTCAGGGAAAAATCCAATATATATCTGGTGATATCTCGGGTGCTATTACAGATCGCGCACTAAACCAAAGTGAACTATCTGCAGGGGGCCCTGGCTCATGAATCTGTGCAGCGGGAACGACCTAGGACCACCAGTGGCCGAGAAAACCACCGACACATGGGGCCGGACTGTCAGGGTCAGGGAAGAATCCAATATATATATGGTGATATCTCGGGTGCTATTAGAGGTAGAGCAATAAATCAAAGTCCATTGTCTGTAGGAGGCATTGGCGAATGAATCAGTGCAGCAGGAACTACCTCGGACCACCAGGGGTGGAGAAAATTACAGATATTCGGAATACGTCACCCAAGGTCATGTAAAAATCCAGCATATATCTTTTGATATCTCGGGTGCTATTACAGATCGCGCAATAAACCAAAGTGAATTGCCTGCAGGAAGCCTTGGCGCATGAATCTGTTCAGCCGGACCGACCTCGGACCACGAGGGACCGAGAAAACCATCGACACATGGGGCCGGACTGTCAGGGTCAAGGAAAAATCCAATATATATCTGGTGATATCTCGGGTGCTATTAGAGATAGCGAAATAAATCAAAGTGCATTGTCTGCAGGAGGCCCTGGCGCATGAATCTGTGCTGCGGGAACGACCTCGGACCAGCAGTGGCCGAGAAAACTACCGTCTCATGGGGCCGGACACTCAGGGTCAGGGAAAAATCCAATATATATCTGGTGATATCTCGGGTGCTATTACAGATAGCCCAATAAATCAAAGTTCATTGTCTGTAGGAGACCCTGTCGCATGAATCTGTGCAGCGGGATCGACCTCGGACCACCAGGGGCGAGAAAACTACCGTCTCATGTGGCCGGACACTCATTGTCAGGGGAAAATCCAATATATGTATGGTGATATCTCGGGTGCTATTACAGATAGCGCAATAAATCAAAGTGCATTGTCTGTAGGAGGCACTGGCGAATGAATCTGTGCAGCAGGAACTGCCTCGGACCACCAGGGGCCGAGAAAATTACAGATATTCGGAATCCGTCACCCAAGATCATGTAAAAATCCAGCATATATCTTTTGATATCTCGGGTGCTATTACAGATCGCGCAATAAACCAAAGTGAATTGCCTGCAGGAAGCCTTGGCGCATGAATCTGTTCAGCCGGATCGACCTCGGACCACGAGGGACCGAGAAAACCATCGCCACATGGGGCCGGACTGTCAGGGTCAAGGAAAAATGCAATATATATCTGGTAATATCTCGGGTGCTATTAGAGATAGCGCAATAAATCAAAGTGCGTTGTCTGTAGGAGGCCCTGGCGCATGAATCTGTGCAGCGGGATCGACCTCGGACCAACAGGGGCTGAGAAAACCACCGTCTCATGGGGTCGGACACTTAGGGTCAGGGAAAAATCCAATATATATCTGGTGATATCTCGGGTGCTATTAGGGATAGCGAAATAAATCAACGTGCATTGTCTGCAGGAGGCCCTGGCGCATGAATCTGAGCAGCGGGATCAACCTCGGACCACCAGGGGCCGAGAATATCACCGTCTCATGGGGCCGGACTGTTAGGGTCAGGGGAAAATCCAATATATATCTGGTGATATCTCGGGTGCTATTAGAGATAGCGCAGTAAATCAAAGTGCATTGTCTGCAGGAGGCCCTAGCGCATGAATCTGTGCAGTGGGAACGACCTGGGACCACCAGGGGCCGAGAAAACTACCGTCTCATGGGGCCGAACACTCATTGTCAGGGGAAAATCCAATATATATATGGTGATATCTCGGGTGCTATTACAGATAGCACAATAAATCAAAGTGCATTGTCTGTAGCAGGCCCTGGCGCATGAATCTGTGCAGCGGGATCGACCTCGGACCACAAGGGTCCGAGAAAATCACCGTCTCATGGGGTCGGAGTGGCAGGGTCAGGGAAAAATCCAATATATATCTGGTGATATCTCGGGTGCTATTAGAGATAGGGCAATAAATCAAAGCGCATTGTCTGTAGGAGGCACTGGCGAATGAATCTGTGCAGCAGGAACTACCTCGGACCACCAGGGGCCGAGAAAATTACAGATATTCGGAATCCGTCACCCAAGGTCATGTAAAAATCCAGCATATATCTTTTGATATCTCGGGTGCTATTACAGATCGCGCAATAAACCAAAGTGAATTGCCTGCAGGAAGCCTTGGCGCATGAATCTGTTCAGCCGGATTGACCTCGGACCACGAGGGACCGAGTAAACCATCGACACATGGGGCCGGACTGTTAGGGTCAGGGGAAAATCCAATATATATCTGGTGATATCTCGGGTGCTATTAGAGATAGCGCAATAAATCAAAGTGCATTGTCTGCCGGAGGCCCTGGCGCATGAATCTGTGCAGCGGGAACGACCTCGGAACTCCAGGGGCCGAGAAAACCACCGTCTCATGGGGTCGGACTGTCGGGGTCAGGGAAAAATTCAATATATATCTGGTGATATCTCGGGTGCTATTAGAGATAGCGCAATAAATCAAAGTGCATTGTCTGTAGGAGGCTCTGGCGAATGAATCTGTGCAGCGGGAGCGACTTCGGACCACCAGGGGCCGAGAAAACGACCGTCTCATGGGGTCGGACAGTCAGTGTCAGGGAACAATCCAATATATATCTGGTGATATTTCGGGTGCTATTACAGATAGCGCAATAAATCAAAGTGTATTGTCTGTAGGAGGCCCTGGCGCATGAATCTGTGCAGCGGGAACGACCTCGGACCACCAGGGGCCGAGAAAACCACCGTCTCATGGGGCCGGCCACTCAGGGTCAGGGGAAAATCCAATATATATCTGGTGATATCTCGGGAGCTATTACAGATAGCGCAATAAATCAAAGTGCATTGTCTGTAGGAGGCCCTGGAGCGTGAATCTGTGCAGCGGGATCGACCTAGGACCACCAGGGGCCGAGAAAACCACCGTCTCATGGGGTCGGACACTCAGGGTCGGGGAAAAATCCCATATACATCTGGTGATATCTCGGGTGCTATTAGGGATAGCGAAATAAATCAAAGTTCATTGTCTGCAGGAGGCCCTGGCGCATGAATCTGTGCAGCGGGATCGACCTCGGACCACCAGGGGCCGAGAAAATCACCGTCTCATGGGGCCGGACACTCAGGGTCAGGGAAAAATCCAATATATATATGGTGATATCTTGGGTGCTATTACAGATAGCGCAATAAATCAAAGTGCATTGCCTGTAGGAGGCCCTGGCGCATGAATCTGTGCAGCGGGCACGACCTCGGACCACCAGGGGCCGAGAAAACCACCGTCTCATGGGGTCGGACACTCAGGGTCATGGAAAAATCCAATAGATATCTGCTGATATCTCGGGTGCTATTACAGATAGCGCAATAAATCAAAGTGCATTGTCTCTAGGAGGCCCTGGAGCGTGAATCTGTGCAGCGGGATCGACCTAGGACCACCAGGGGCCGAGAAAACCACCGTCTCATGGGGTCGGACACTCAGGGTCGGGGAAAAATCCCATATACATCTGGTGATATCTCGGGTGCTATTAGGGATAGCGAAAGAAATCAAAGTGAATTATTTGCAGGGGGCCCTGGCGCATGAATCTGTGCAGCGGGAACGACCTGGGACCACCAGGGGCCGAGAAAACTACCGTCTCATGG
This sequence comes from Nomia melanderi, assembly GCF_051020985.1. NCBI lineage: Eukaryota > Metazoa > Arthropoda > Insecta > Hymenoptera > Halictidae > Nomia > Nomia melanderi. Next base: position 460,088 of record NW_027475149.1, on the reverse strand, counting down.
TGTTCGACACTCAGTGTCAGGGAAAAATCCAATATATATCTGGTGATATCTCGGGTGCTATTACAGATCGCGCACTAAACCAAAGTGAATTGTCTGCAGGATGCCTTGGCGCATGAATCTGTGCAGCGGAATCGACCTCGGACCACCAGGGGCCGAGAAAAGCTCCGTCTCATGGGGCCGGACTGTCAGGCTCAGGGATAAATCCAATATATATCTGGTGATATCTCGGGTGCTATTAGAGATAGCGAAATAAATCAAAGTGCATTGTCTGCAGGAGGCCCTGGCGCATGAATCTGTGCCGCGGGGACGACCTCGGACCACCAGGGGCTGAGAAAACCACCGTCTCATGGGGCCGGACACTCAGTGTCAGGGGAAAATCCAATATATATCTGGTGATATCTCGGGTGCTATTACTGATAGCGCAATAAAGCAAAGTGCATTGTCTGTAGGAGGCCCTGGCGCATGAATCTGTGCAGCGGGATCGAATTCGGACCACCAGGGGCCGAGAAAATCACTTTCTCATGAGGCCGGACTGTCAGGGTCAGGGATAAATCCAATATATATCTGGTGATATCTCGGGTGCTATTAGAGCTAGCGCAATAAATCAAAGTGCATTGTCTGCAGGAGGCCCTAGCGCATGTATCTGTGCAGCGGGATCGACCTCGGACCACCAGGGGCCGAGAAAACCACCGACACATGAGGCCGGACACTCAGGGTCGAGGAAAAATTCAATATATATCTGGTGATATCTCGGGTGCTCTTACAGATAGCGCACTAAACCAAAGTGAATTATCTGCAGGGGGCCCTGGCGCATGAATCTGTGCAGCGGGATCGACCTCGGACCACCAGAGGCCGAGAAAATCACTTTCTCATGAGGCCGGACTGTCAGGGTCAGGGAAAGGTGCAATATATATCTGGTGATATCTCGGGTGCTATTAGAGCTAGCGCAATAAATCAAAGTGCATTGTCTGCAGGAGGCCCTAGCGCATGCATCTGTGCAGCGGGAACGACCTCGGACCTCCAGGGGCCGAGACAACCACCGTCTCATGGGGCCGGAAACTCGGGGTCAGGGGAAAATCCAATATATATCTGGTCATATCCCGGGTGCTATTAGAGATAGCGCAATAAATCAAAGTACATTGTCTGTAGGAGGCCCTGGCGCATGAATCTGTGCAGCGGGATCGACCTCGGACCACCAAGGGCCGAGAAAATCACCGTCTCATGGGGCCGGACACTCAGGGTCAGGGAAAAATCCAATATATATATGGTGATATCTTGGGTGCTATTACAGATAGCGCAATAAATCAATGTGCACTGTCTGTAGGAGGCCCTGGCGCATGAATCTGTGCAGCGTGATCGACCTCGGACCACCAGGGGCCGAGAAAACCACCGTCTCATGGGGTCGGACACTCAGGGTCATGGAAAAATCCAATAGATATCTGCTGATATCTCGGGTGCTATTACAGATAGCGCAATAAATCAAAGTGCATTGTCTCTAGGAGGCCCTGGAGCGTGAATCTGTGCAGCGGGATCGACCTAGGACCACCAGGGGCCGAGAAAACCACCGTCTCATGGGGTCGGACACTCAGGATCGCGGAAAAATCCCATATACATCTGGTGATATCTCGGGTGCTATTAGGGACAGCGAAATAAATCAAAGTTCATTGTCTGCAGGAGGCCCTGGCGCATGAATCTGTGCAGCGGGATCGACCTCGGACCACCAAGGGCCGAGAAAATCACCGTCTCATGGGGCCGGACACTCAGGGTCAGGGAAAAATCCAATATATATATGGTGATATCTTGGGTGCTATTACAGATAGCGCAATAAATCAAAGTGCATTGCCTGTAGGAGGCCCTGGCGCATGAATCTGTGCAGCGGGCACGACCTCGGACCACCAGGGGCCGAGAAAACCACCGTCTCATGGGGTCGGACACTCAGGGTCATGGAAAAATCCAATAGATATCTGCTGATATCTCGGGTGCTATTACAGATAGCGCAATAAATCAATGTGCACTGTCTGTAGGAGGCCCTGGCGCATGAATCTGTGCAGCGTGATCGACCTCGGACCACCAGGGGCCGAGAAAATCACCGTCTCATGGGGCCGGGCACTCAATGTCAGGGGAGAATCCAATATATATATGGTGATATCTCGGGTGCTATTACAGATAGCGCAATAAATCAAAGTGCATTGTCTGTAGGACTCCCTGGCGCATGAATCTGTGCAGCGGGATCGACCTCGGACCACCAGGGGCCGAGAAAGTCACCGTCTCATGGGGCCGGACTGTCAGGGTCAGGGAAAAATCCTATATATATCTGGTGATATCTCGGGTGCTATTAGAGATAGCGCAATAAATCAAAGTGAATTATCTGCAGGGGGCCCTGGCGCATGAATCTGTGCAGCGGGAACGACCTCGGACCAGCAGGGGCCGAGAAAACCATCGTCTCATGGGGTGAGAGACTCAGGGTCAGGGAAAAATCCAATATATATCTGGTGATATCTCGGGTGTTATTAGAGATAGCGGAATAAATCAAAGTGAATTATCTGCATGGGGCCCAGGCGCATGAATCTGTGCAGCGGGATCTACCTCGGACCACGAAGGACCGAGAAAACCATCGGCACATGGGGCCGGACTGTCAGGGTCAAGGAAAAATCCAATATATATCTGGTGATATCACGGGTGCTATTAAAGATAGCCCAATAAATCAAAGTGCATTGTCTGCAGGAGGCCCTGGCGCATGAATCTGTGCAGCGGGATCGACCTCGGAAAACCAGGGGCCGAGAAAACTACCGTCTCATGGGGCCGGCCACTCAGGGTCAGGGGAAAATCCAATATATATCTGGTGATATCTCGGGTGCTATTACAGATAGCGCAATAAATCAAAGTGCATTGTCTGTAGGAGGCCCTGGAGCGTGAATCTGTGCAGCGGGATCGACCTAGGACCACCAGGGGCCGAGAAAACCACCGTCTCATGGGGTCGGACACTCAGGGTCGGGGAAAAATCCCATATACGTCTGGTGATATCTCGGGTGCTATTAGGGATAGCGAAATAAATCAAAGTTCATTGTCTGCAGGAGGCCCTGGCGCATGAATCTGTGCAGCGGCGTCGACCTCGGACCACCAGGGGCCGAGAAAAGCTCCGTCTCATGGGGCCGGACTGTCAGGGTCAGGGATAAATCCAATATATATCTGGTGATATCTCGGGTGCTATTAGAGATAGCGAAATAAATCAAAGTGCATTGTCTGCAGGAGGCCCTGGCGCATAAATCTGTGCCGCGGGAACGACCTCGGACCACCAGGGGCCGAGAAAACCACCGTCTCATGGGGCCGGACACTCAGTGTCAGGGGAAAATCCAATATATATCTGGTGATACCTCGGGTGCTATTACTGATAGCGCAATAAAGCAAAGTGCATTGTCTGTAGGAGGCCCTGGCGCATGAATCTGTGCAGCGGGATCGAATTCGGACCACCAGGGGCCGAGAAAATCACTTTCTCATGAGGCCGGTCTGTCAGCGTCAGGGAAAGGTGCAATATATATCTGGTGATATCTCGGGTGCTATTAGAGATAGCGCAATAAATCAAAGTGCATTGTCTGCAGGAGGCCCTAGCGCATGAATCTGTGCAGCGGGAACGACCTGGGACCACCAGGGGCCGAGAAAACTACCGTCTCATGGTGTTCGACACTCAGTGTCAGGGAAAAATCCAATATATATCTGGTGATATCTCGGGTGCTATTACAGATCGCGCACTAAACCAAAGTGAACTATCTGCAGGGGGCCCTGGCTCATGAATCTGTGCAGCGGGAACGACCTAGGACCACCAGTGGCCGAGAAAACCACCGACACATGGGGCCGGACTGTCAGGGTCAGGGAAGAATCTAATATATATATGGTGATATCTCGGGTGCTATTAGAGGTAGAGCAATAAATCAAAGTCCATTGTCTGTACGAGGCACTGGCGTATGAATCTGTGCAGCAGGAACGACCTCGGACCACCAGGGGCCGAGAAAATTACAGATATTCGGAATCCGTCACACAAGGTCACGTAAAAATCCAGCATCTATCTGATGATATCTCGGGTGCTGTTACAGATAGCGCAATAAACCAAAGTGAATTGTCTGCAGGATGCCTTGGCGCATGAATCTGTGCAGCGGAATCGACCTCGGACCACCAGGGGCCGAGAAAACCACCGTCTCATGGGGTCGGACACTCAGGGTCAGGGAAAATTCCAATATATATCTGGTGATATCTCGGGTGCTATTGCAGATAGCGCAATAAATCAAAGTGCGTTGTCTGTAGGAGGCCCTGGCGCATGAATCTGTGCAGCGGCATCGACCTCGGACCACCAGGGGCCGAGAAAAGCTCCGTCTCATGGGGCCGGACTGTCAGGGTCAGGGATAAATCCAATATATATCTGGTGATATCTCGGGTGCTATTAGAGATAGCGAAATAAATCAAAGTGCATTGTCTGCAGGAGGCCCTGGCGCATGAATCTGTGCCGCGGGAACGACCTCGGACCACCAGGGGCTGAGAAAACCACCGTCTCATGGGGCCGGACACTCAGTGTCAGGGGAAAATCCAATATATATCTGGTGATATCTCGGGTGCTATTACTGATAGCGCAATAAAGCAAAGTGCATTGTCTGTAGGAGGCCCTGGCGCATGAATCTGTGCAGCGGGATCGAATTCGGACCACCAGGGGCCGAGAAAATCACTTTCTCATGAGGCCGGACTGTCAGGGTCAGGGAAAGGTGCAATATATATCTGGTGATATCTCGGGTGCTATTAGAGCTAGCGCAATAAATCAAAGTGCATTGTCTGCAGGAGGCCCTAGCGCATGTATCTGTGCAGCGGGAACGACCTCGGACCTCCAGGGGCCGAGACAACCACCGTCTCTTGGGGCCGGAAACTCGGGGTCAGGGGAAAATCCTATATATATCTGGTGATATCTCGGGTGCTATTAGAGATAGCGCAATAAATCAAAGTACATTGTCTGTAGGAGGCCCTGGCGCATGAATCTGTGCAGCGGGATCGACCTCGGACCAGCAGGGGCCGAGAAAATCTCCGTCTCATGGGGCCGGACTGTCAGGGTCAGGGAAAAATCCAATATACAGTCTGTTTGACAAGAGCGTGTACGGCAAAACTCTTACGTGCGATGTCTTAGGTAAGAAATTCCACTTCAAGCAGGTAACTTGAATGTTTCCCTAAGATGCTTTGTACAAAAAACCTTCAGTTGTTGATCGAGCTTATTCGTAAAACGACGCATTTCATTATGAGTGCCGCGTACGCATCACGTTACGAAGCAGTGTTTCTGTGTTCCCATCCTAAAGGACCAAAAATGTCATACACAGCGGCTGCTAAATACATGAAGAAATCGAAGACATTTGTTAGTAAGTGGGTGAAACGATATTTGGAGGTCAAAAATGTCGATGACCTACCAAATCGTGGCACTAAGTCAAAGACGACGAAGAAAGAGGATAAATTGATTTTACGCGAATTCGAGAAGAATCCCCGTCTATCGTTACGTAGTGGACAGGCAGTTTTATGTAGAAAGGGTTTGAAATTGTTATGTGATACGATAAGAAGACGATTATTGGCAAATAATGTGAAATTGAGAAGCACAATAAAGAAAGTGCTACTATCCGAGAAACATGTCACAAAAAGACTCGCTTGGGCGAATGAAAATTTGAACCGTGATTTGGACAATGTAATTTTTTCGGACGAAACTTCTTTTTGGGCACATACTTTTATAACCCATACCTGGTGTAACCACGCTAATAAACTCCTTCAGCGAACCGTTAAACACCCGGTAAGGGTGCATGTTTGGGGTTGCTTCTCGAAGCAGAGATTCGGTACTTTGCACGTATTCACTGACAATTTAAACGCTGCCAAAATGGTCAAAATCTATCAGAGAGCCTTATTACCATCTGCCCAGAGGTGGTTTATAAGAAATAATAAACATTGGCTACTGGAAGAGGATAATGACCCAAAACATCGAAGTCGACACTGTACAGCCTGGAAAGAGGAAAATCACATCGATGTACTAGATTAGCCTTCACAGTCGACGGATGCAAATCCAATAGAAAATGTTTGGGCAATCATGAAGATCAAGCTCAGAGGAAAGAAGCACAACACGATCAAGAAGCTGATTCGTCAAATTCGATTGGTATGGAGGTCCTTATCTCGTGATTATGCGATTACATTAGTAGAAAGTATGCCTCGAAGATGTAAATTAATTATTGATAATGGCGGTGACTGGGCACCATATTAATAATAACGCATCTTAGTATACACCATAAAGAATTTGTGTATTTTTTTCGAACCCGATATCCGAAATAGTTTTCGAGTTTTGCCGGACACGCTCTTGTCAAACAGAGTGTATATCTGGTGATATCTCGGGTGCTATTAGAGATAGCGAAATAAATCAAACTGCATTGTCTGCAGGAGGCCCTGGCGCATAAATCTGTGCCGCGGGATCGACCTCGGACCACCAGGGGCCGAGAAAACCACCGACACATGAGGCCGGACACTCAGGGTCGAGGAAAAATTCAATATATATCTGGTGATATCTCGGGTGCTCTTACAGATAGCGCACTAAACCAAAGTGAATTATCTGCAGGGGGCCCTGGCGCATGAATCTGTGCAGCGGGATCGACCTCGGACCACCAGAGGCCGAGAAAATCACTTTCTCATGAGGCCGGACTGTCAGGGTCAGGGAAAGGTGCAATATATATCTGGTGATATCTCGGGTGCTATTAGAGCTAGCGCAATAAATCAAAGTGCATTGTCTGCAGGAGGCCCTAGCGCATGCATCTGTGCAGCGGGAACGACCTCGGACCTCCAGGGGCCGAGACAACCACCGTCTCATGGGGCCGGAAACTCGGGGTCAGGGGAAAATCCAATATATATCTGGTGATATCTCGGGTGCTATTAGAGCTAGCGCAATAAATCAAAGTGCATTGTCTGCAGGAGGCCCTAGCGCATGCATCTGTGCAGCGGGATCGACCTCGGACCAGCAGGGGCCGAGAAAATCACCGTCTCATGGGGCCGGACTGTTAGGGTCAGGGAAAAATCCAATATATATCTGGTGATATCTCGGGTGCTATTAGAGATAGCGCAATAAATCAAAGTGCATTGTCTGTAGGAGGCCCTGGCGCATGAATCTGTGCAGCGGGAACGACCTCGGACCACCAGGGGCTGAGAAAACGACCGCCTCATGGGGCCGGCCACTCAGGGTCAGGGGAAAATCCAATAAATATATGGTGATATCTCGGGTGCTATTACAGATAGCGCAATAAATCAAAGTGCATTGTCTGTAGGAGACCCTGGCGCATGAATCTGTGCAGCGGGAACGACCTCGGAGCACCAGGGGCCGCGAAAACCACAGTCTCATGGGGCCGGACACTCAGGGTCAGGGGAAAATCCAATATATATCTGGTGATATCTCGGGTGCTATTAGAGATAGCGCAATAAACCAAAGTGAATTATCTGCAGGAGGCCCTGGCGCATAAATCTGTGCCGCGGGATCGACCTCGGACCACCAGGGGCCGAGAAAACCACCGACACATGAGGCCGGACACTCAGGGTCGAGGAAAAATTCAATATATATCTGGTGATATCTCGGGTGCTCTTACAGATAGCGCACTAAACCAAAGTGAATTATCTGCAGGGGGCCCTGGCGCATGAATCTGTGCAGCGGGATCGACCTCGGACCACCAGAGGCCGAGAAAATCACTTTCTCATGAGGCCGGACTGTCAGGGTCAGGGAAAGGTGCAATATATATCTGGTGATATCTCGGGTGCTATTAGAGCTAGCGCAATAAATCAAAGTGCATTGTCTGCAGGAGGCCCTAGCGCATGCATCTGTGCAGCGGGAACGACCTCGGACCTCCAGGGGCCGAGACAACCACCGTCTCATGGGGCCGGAAACTCGGGGTCAGGGGAAAATCCAATATATATCTGGTGATATCTCGGGTGCTATTAGAGCTAGCGCAATAAATCAAAGTGCATTGTCTGCAGGAGGCCCTAGCGCATGCATCTGTGCAGCGGGATCGACCTCGGACCAGCAGGGGCCGAGAAAATCACCGTCTCATGGGGCCGGACTGTTAGGGTCAGGGAAAAATCCAATATATATCTGGTGATATCTCGGGTGCTATTAGAGATAGCGCAATAAATCAAAGTGCATTGTCTGTAGGAGGCCCTGGCGCATGAATCTGTGCAGCGGGAACGACCTCGGACCACCAGGGGCTGAGAAAACGACCGCCTCATGGGGCCGGCCACTCAGGGTCAGGGGAAAATCCAATAAATATATGGTGATATCTCGGGTGCTATTAGAGATAGCGCAACAAACCAAAGTGAATTATCTGCAGTAGGGCCTGGCGTATTAATCTGAGCAGCAGGAACGACCTCGGACCACCAGGCGCCGAGAAAATTACAGATATTCGGAATCCGTCACCTAACGTCATGTAAAAATCCAGCATATATCTGGTGACATCTCGGGTGCTCTTACAGATAGCGCACTAAACCAAAGTGAATTATCTGCAGGGGGCCCTGGCGCATGAATCTGTGCAGCGGGGACGACCTCGGACCACCAGGGCCGAGAAAACCACCGTCTCATGGGGCCGGACTGTCAGGGTCAGGGGAAAATCCAATATATATCTGGTGATATCTCGGGTGCTATTACAGATAGCGCAATAAATCAAAGTTCATTGTCTGCAAGAGGCCCTGGCGCATGAATCTGTGCAGCGGGAACGACCTCGGACCACCAGGGGCCGAGAAAACCACCGTCTCATGGGGTCGGACACTCAGGGTCCGGGAAAAATCGTATACAAATCTGGTGATATCTCGGGTGATATTACAGATAGCGCAATAAATCAAAAAGCATTGCCTGCAGGAGGCCCTGGCGCATGAATCTATGCAGCGGGAACGATCTCGGACCACCAGGGGCCGAGAAAACCACCGTCTCATGGGGTCGGACTGTCAGGGTCAGGGAAAAATCCGATATATATCTGGTGATATCTCGGGTCCTATTACAGATAGCGCAATAAATCAAAGTGCATTACCTGTAGGAGGCCCTGGCGCATGAATCTGTGCAGGGGGAACGACCTCGGACCTCCAGGGATGAGACAACCACCTTCTCATGGGGCCGGACTCTCAGGGTCAGGGAAAAATCCAATATATATCTGGTGATATCTCGGGTGCTATTAGAGATAGCGCAATAAACCAGAGTGAATTGTCTGCAGGAGGCCCTGGCGCATGAATCTGTGCAGCGGGAAAGACCTCGGACAACCAGGGGCCGAAAAAACCACAGTCTCATGGGTCCGGACACTCAGGGTCAGGGTAAAATCCAATATATATCTGCTGATATCTCGGGTGCTATTAGAGATAGCGCAATAAACCAAAGTGAATTATCTGCAGGGGGCCCTGGCGCATGAATCTGTGCAGCGGGAACGACCTCAGAACACCAGGGACCGAGAAAACCACCGTCTCATGGGGCCGGACACTCAGGGTCAGTGAAAAATCCAATATATATGTGGTGATATCTCGGGTGCTATTACAGATAGCGCAATAAATCAAAGTGCATTGTCTGTAGGAGGCCCTGGCGCATGAATCTGTGCAGCGGGAACGACCTCGGACCACCAGGGGCCGAGAAAACGACCGCCTCATGGGGCCGGACACTCAGAGTCAGTGAAAAATCCAATATATATCTGGTGATATCTCGGCTGCTTTTACAGATAGCGCAATAAATCAAAGTGCATTGTCTGTAGGAGACCCTGGCGCATGAATCTGTGCAGCGGGAACGACCTCGGAGCACCAGGGGCCGCGAAAACCACAGTCTCATGGGGCCGGACACTCAGGGTCAGGGGAAAATCCAATATATATCTGGTGATATCTCGGGTGCTATTAGAGATAGCGCAATAAACCAAAGTGAATTATCTGCAGGAGGCCCTGGCGCATGAATCTGTGCAACGGGAACGACCTCGGACCACAAGGGGCCGAGAAAACCACAGTCTCATGGGGCCAGACACTCAGGGTCAGGGGAAAATCCAATATAGATCTGGTGATAACTCGGGTGCTATTACAGATAGCGCAATAAATCAAAGTGCATTGTCTGTAGGAGGCCCTGGCGCATGAATCTGTGCAGCGGGAACGACCTCGGACCAACAGAGGCCGAGACAATCACCGTCTCATGGGGCCGGACACTCAGGGTCTGGGAAAAATCCAATATATATCCGGTGATATCTCGGGTGCTATTACAGATAGCGCAATAAATCAAAGTGCATTGTCTGTAGGAGGCCCTGGCGCATGAATCTGTGCAGCGGGAACGACCTCGGACCACCAGGGGCCGAGAAAACCGCAGTCTCATGGGGCCGGACACTCAGGGTCAGGGGAAAATCCAATATATATCTGGTGATATCTCGGATGCTATCAGAGATAGCGCAATAAACCAAAGTGAATTATCTGCAGGAGGCCCTGGCGCATGAATCTGTGCAGCGGGAACGACCTCGGACCTCCAGGGGCCGAGACAACCACCGTCACATAGGGCCGGACACTCAGGGTCAGGGTAAAATCCAATATATATCTGGTGATATCTCGGGTGCTATTACAGATAGCGCAATAAATCAAAGTGCATTGTTTGTAGGAGGCCCTGGCGCATGAATCTGTGCAGCGGGAACGACCTCGGACCACTAGGGGCCGAGACAACCACCGTCTCATGGGGCCGGACACTCAGGGTCAGGGCAAAATCCAATATATATCTGGTGATATCTCGGGTGCTATTACAGATAGCACAATAAGCCAAATTGAATTATCTGCAGGAGGCCCTGGCGCATGCATCTGTGCAGAGGGAACGACCTCGGACCACCAGGGGACAAGAAAACCACCGTCTCATGGGGCCGGACACTCAGGGTCAGGGGAAAATCCAATATATATCTGGTGATATCTCGGGTGCTATTACAGATAGCGCAATAAATCAAAGTGCATTGTCTGTAGGAGGCCCTGGCGCATGAATCTGGACAGCGGGAACTACCTCCGACCACCAGGGGCCGAGAAAACCACCGTCTCATGGGGCCGGACACTCAGGGTCGGGGAAAAATCAAATACATATCCGGTGATATCTCGGGTGCTATTACAGATAGCGCAATAAATCAAAGTGCATTATCTGTAGTAGGCCCTGGCGCATGAATCTGGCCAGCGGGAACGACCTCGGACCACCAGGGGCCGAGAAAACCACAGTCTCATGGGGCCGGACACTCAGGGTGAGGGGAAAATCCAATATATATCTGGTGATATCTGGGGTGCTATTAGAGATAGCGCAATAAACCAAAGTGGATTATCTGCAGGAGGCCCTGGCGCATGCATCTGTGCAGAGGGAACGACCTCGGACCACCAGGGGACAAGAAAACCACCGTCTCATGGGGCCGGACACTCAGGGTCAGGGGAAAATCCAATATATATCTGGTAATATCTCGGGTGCTATTACAGATAGCACAATAAATCAAAGTGCATTGTCTGTAGGAGGCCCTGGCGCATGAATCGGTGCAGCTCCAACGACCTCGGACCACAAGGACCCGAGAAAACCACCGTCTCATGGGGCCGGACACTCAGGGTCAGGGGAAAATCCAATATATATCTGGTGATATCTCGGGTGCTATTAGAGATAGCGCAATAAACCAAAGTCTATTATCTGCAGGAGGCCCTGGCGCATGCATCTGTGCAGAGGGAACGACCTCGGACCACCAGGGGCCAAGAAAACCACCGTTTCATGGGGCTGGACACTCAGGGTCAGGGAAAAATCCAATATATATCTGGCGATATCTCGGGTGCTATTAGAGATAGCGCAATAAATCAAAGTGCATTGTCTGTAGGAGGCCCTGGCGCATGAATCTGGCCAGCGGGAATGACCTCGGAACACCAGGGGCCGAGAAAACCACAGTCTCATGGGGCCGGACACTCAGGGTCAGGGAAAAATCCAATATATATCTGGTGATATCTCGGGTGCTATTACAGATAGCACAATAAATCAAAGTGCATTGTTTGTAGGAGGCCCTGGCGCATGAATCTGTGCAGCTCGGAGGACCTCGGAGCACCAGGTGCCGAGAAAACCACCGTCTCATGGGGCCGGACACTCAGGGTCAGGGAAAAATTCAATATATATCTGGTGATATCTCGGGTGCTATTATAGATAGCGCAATAAACCAAAATGAATTATCTGCAGGAGGCCCTGGCGCATGAATCTGTGCAGCGGGAACGACCTCGGACCACCAGGGGCCGCGAAAACCACAGTCTCATGGGGCCGAGAACTCAGGGTCAGGCAAAAATCCAATATATATCTGGTGATATCTCGGGTGCTATTACCGATAGCGCAATAAACCAAAGTGCTTTGTCTGCGGGAGGCCCTCGCGCATGAATCTGTGCAGCGGCAAAGACCTCGGACAACCAGGGGCCGAGAAAACCACCGACACATTGGGCCGGACACTCAGGGTAAGGGAAAAATCCAATATATATCCGGTGATATCTCGGGTGCTATTACAGATAGCGCAATAAATCAAAGTGCATTGTCTGTAGGAGGCACTGGCGAATGAATCTGTGCCCCAGGAACGACCTCGGACCACCAGTGGCCGAGAAAATTACAGATATTCGGAATCCGTCACCCAAGGTCATGTAAAAATCCAGCATATATCTGGTGATATCTCGGGTGCTATTACTGATAGCGCAATAAACCAAAGTGCATTGTCTGTAGGAGGCCCTGGGGCATGAATCCGGGCAGCGGGAACGACCTCGGACCACCAGAGGCCGAGAAAACCACAGTCTCATGGTGCCGGACACTCAGGGTCAGGGAAAAACCCGATATATATCTGGTGATATCTCGGGTGCTATTAGAGATAGCGCCATAAACCAAAGTGAATTATCTGCAGGAGGCCCTGGCGCATGCATCTGTGAAGCACGAACGACCTCGGACCACCAGGGGCCGAGAAAACCATCATCTCATGGGGCCGGACACTCAGGGTCAGGGAAAAATCAAATATATATCAGGTGATATCTCGTTTGCTATTACAGATAGCGCAACAAATTAAAGTGCATTGTCTGTAGGAGGCCCTGGCGCATGAATCTGGCCCGCGGGAACAACCTCGGACCACCAGGGGCCGAGAAAACCACTGTCTAATGGTGCCGGACACTCAGGGTCAGGGGAAAATCCAATATATATCTGGTGATATCTCTGGTGCTATTAGGGATAGCGCAATAAACCAAAGTGAATTATCTGCAGGAGGCCCTGGCGCATGCATCTGTGCAGCGGGAACGACCTCGGACCACCAGGGGCCGAGAAAACCACCGTCTCATGGGGCCGGACACTCAGGGTCAGGGGAAAATCCAATATATATCTGGTGATATCTAGGGTGCTGTTAGAGATAGCGCAATAAACCAAAGTGAATTATCTGCAGGAGGCCCTGGCGCATTAATCTGTGCAGCTCGGACGACCTCGGAACACCAGGGGCCGAGAAAACCACAGTCACATGGGGCCGGACACTCAGGGTCAGGGGAAAATCGAATATATATCTGGTGATATCTCGGGTGATATTGGAGATAGCGCAATAAACCAAAGTGAATTATCTGCAGGAGGCCGTGGCGCATGCATCTGTGCAGCGGTAACGACCTCGGACCACCAGGGGCCGAGAAAACCACCGTCTCATGGGGCCGGACACTCAGGGTCAGGGAAAAATTCAATATATATCTGGTGATATCTCGGGTGCTATTACAGATAGCACAATAAATCAAAGTGCATTGTTTGTAGGAGGCCCTGGCGCATGAATCTGTGCAGCTCGGAGGACCTCGGAGCACCAGGTGCCGAGAAAACCACAGTCACATGGGGCCGGACACTCAGGGTCAGGGGAAAATCCAATATATATCTAGTGATATCTCGGGTGCTATTACAGATAGCGCAGTAAATCAAAGTGAATTATCTGCAGGAGGCCCTGGCGCATGCATCTGTGAAGCACGAACGACCTCGGACCACCAGGGGCCGAGAAAACCATCATCTCATGGGGCCGGACACTCAGGGTCAGGGAAAAATCAAATATATATCAGGTGATATCTCGTTTGCTATTACAGATAGCGCAATAAATTAAAGTGCATTGTCTGTAGGAGGCCCTGGCGCATGAATCTGGCCCGCGGGAACAACCTCGGACCACCAGGGGCCGAGAAAACCACTGTCTAATGGTGCCGGACACTCAGGGTCAGGGGAAAATCCAATATATATCTGGTGATATCTCTGGTGCTATTAGGGATAGCGCAATAAACCAAAGTGAATTATCTGCAGGAGGCCCTGGCGCATGCATCTGTGCAGCGGGAACGACCTCGGACCACCAGGGGCCGAGAAAACCACCGTCTCATGGGGCCGGACACTCAGGGTCAGGGGAAAATCCAATATATATCTGGTGATATCTAGGGTGCTGTTAGAGATAGCGCAATAAACCAAAGTGAATTATCTGCAGGAGGCCCTGGCGCATTAATCTGTGCAGCTCGGACGACCTCGGAACACCAGGGGCCGAGAAAACCACAGTCACATGGGGCCGGACACTCAGGGTCAGGGGAAAATCGAATATATATCTGGTGATATCTCGGGTGATATTGGAGATAGCGCAATAAACCAAAGTGAATTATCTGCAGGAGGCCGTGGCGCATGCATCTGTGCAGCGGTAACGACCTCGGACCACCAGGGGCCGAGAAAACCACCGTCTCATGGGGCCGGACACTCAGGGTCAGGGAAAAATTCAATATATATCTGGTGATATCTCGGGTGCTATTACAGATAGCACAATAAATCAAAGTGCATTGTTTGTAGGAGGCCCTGGCGCATGAATCTGTGCAGCTCGGAGGACCTCGGAGCACCAGGTGCCGAGAAAACCACAGTCACATGGGGCCGGACACTCAGGGTCAGGGGAAAATCGAATATATATCTGGTGATATCTCGGGTGCTATTGGAGATAGCGCAATAAACCAAAGTGTATTATCTGCCGGAGGCCGTGGCGCATGCATCTGTGCAGCGGGAACGACCTCGGACCACCAGGGGCCGCGAAAACCACAGTCTCATGGTGCCGAGAACTCAGGGTCAGGCAAAAATCCAATATATATCTGGTGATATCTCGGGTGCTATTACAGATAGCGCAATAAATCAAAGTGCATTGTCTGTAGGAGGCCCTGGCGCATGAACCTGTGCAGCGGGAACGACCTCGGATCACCAGGGGCCGAGAAAACCAACGACACATGGGGCCGGACACACAGGGTCAGGGAAAAATCCAATATATATCTGGTGATATCTCGGGTGCTATTACAGATAGCGCAATAAAAAAAAGTGCGTTGTCTGTAGGAGGCCCTGGCGCATGAATCTGTGCAGTGGGAACGACCTCGGACCACCTGGGGCCGAGACAGCCACCGTCTCATGGGGCCGGACACTCGGGGTCAGGGAAAAATCCAATATATATCTGGTGAAATCACGGGTGTTATTAGAGATAGCGCAATATACCAAAGTGAATTATTTGCAGGAGGCCCTGGCGCATGCATCTGTGCAGCGGGAACGGCCTCGGGCCACCAGGGGACCAGAAAACCATCATCTCATGGGGCCGGACACTCAGGGTCGGGGAAAAATCAAATACATATCCGGTGATATCTCGGGTGCTATTACAGATAGCGCAATAAATCAAAGTGCATTGTCTGTAGGAGGCCCTGGCGCATGAATCTGTGCAGCGGGAACGACCTCGGACCACCAGGGGCAGAGAAAACCGCAGTCTCATGGGGCCGGACACTCAGGGTCAGGGGAATATCCAATATATATCTGGTGATATCTCGGGTGCTATTGCAGATAGCGCAATAAATCAAAGTGCATTGTCTGTAGGAGGCACTGGCGAATGAATCTGTGCCCCAGGAACGACCTCGGACCACCAGTGGCCGAGAAAATTACAGATATTCGGAATCCGTCACCCAAGGTCATGTAAAAATCCAGCATATATCTGGTGATATCTCGGGTGCTATTAATGATAGCGCAATAAACCAAAGTGCATTGTCTGTAGGAGGCCCTGGCGCATGAATCCGGGCGGCGGGGACAACCTCGGACCACCAGGGGCCGAGAAAACCACCGTCTCATGGGGCCGGACAATCAGGGTCAGGGAAAAATCCAATATATATCTGGTGATATCTCGGGTGCTATTTGAGATAGCGCGATAAATCAAAGTGAATTGTCTGCAGGAGGCCCTAGCGCATGAATCTGTGCAGCGGGAACGACCTCGGACCAACAGTGGCCGAGAAAACCACCGTCTCGTGGAGTCGGACACTCAGGGTCAGGGAAAAATCCAAAATATATCTGGTGATATCTCGGGTGCTATTACAGGTAGCGCAATAAATCAAAGTGCATTGTCTGTAGGAGGCCCTGGCGCATGAATCTGTGCCCCAGGAACGACCTCGGACCACCAGTGGCCGAGAAAATTACAGATATTCGGAATCCGTCACCCAAGGTCATGTAAAAATCCAGCATATATCTGGTGATATCTCGGGTGCTATTACTGATAGTGCAATAAACCAAAGTGCATTGTCTGTAGGAGGCCCTGGGGCATGAATCCGGGCAGCGGGAACGACCTCGGACCACCAGGGGCCGAGAAAACCACCGTCTCATGGGGCCGGACACTCAGGGTCTGGGAAAAATCAAATATATATCTGGTGATATCTCGGGTGCTATTAGAGATAGCGCCATAAACCAAAGTGAATTATCTGCAGGAGGCCCTGGCGCATGCATCTGTGAAGCTCGAACGACCTCGGACCACCAGGGGCCGAGAACACCACCATCTCATGGGGCCGGACACTCAGGGTCAGGGAAAAATAAAATATATATCAGGTGATATCTCGGGTGCTATTACTGATAGCGCAATAAACCAAAGTGCATTGTCTGTAGGAGGCCCTGGCGCATGAATCCGGGCGGCGGGGACGACCTCGGACCACCAGGGGCCGAGAAAACCACCGTCTCATGGGGCCGGACACTCAGGGTCTGGGTAAAATCAAATATATATCTGGTGATATCTCGGGTGCTATTTGAGATAGCGCAATAAACCAAAGTGAATTATCTGCAGGAGGCCCTGGCGCATGAATCTGGCCCGCGGGAACGACCTCGGACCACCAGGGGCCGAGAAAACCACAGTCTCATGGTGCCGGACACTCAGGGTCAGGGAAAAACCCGATATATATCTGGTGATATCTCGGGTGCTATTACAGATAGCACAATAAATCAAAGTGCATTGTTTGTAGGAGGCCCTGGCGCATGAATCTGTGCATCTCGGAGGACCTCGGAGCACCAGGTGCCGAGAAAACCACAGTCACATGGGGCCGGACACTCAGGGTCAGGGGAAAATCGAATATATATCTGGTGATATCTCGGGTGCTATTGGAGATAGCGCAATAAACCAAAGTGTATTATCTGCCGGAGGCCGTGGCGCATGCATCTGTGCAGCGGGAACGACCTCGGACCACCAGGGGCCGCGAAAACCACAGTCTCATGGTGCCGAGAACTCAGGGTCAGGCAAAAATCCAATATATATCTGGTGATATCTCGGGTGCTATTACAGATAGCGCAATAAATCAAAGTGCATTGTCTGTAGGAGGCCCTGGCGCATGAACCTGTGCAGCGGGAACGACCTCGGATCACCAGGGGCCGAGAAAACCAACGACACATGGGGCCGGACACACAGGGTCAGGGAAAAATCCAATATATATCTGGTGATATCTCGGATGCTATTACAGATAGCGCAATAAAAAAAAGTGCGTTGTCTGTAGGAGGCCCTGGCGCATGAATCTGTGCAGTGGGAACGACCTCGGACCACCTGGGGCCGAGACAGCCACCGTCTCATGGGGCCGGACACTCGGGGTCAGGGAAAAATCCAATATATATCTGGTGAAATCACGGGTGTTATTAGAGATAGCGCAATATACCAAAGTGAATTATTTGCAGGAGGCCCTGGCGCATGCATCTGTGCAGCGGGAACGGCCTCGGGCCACCAGGGGACCAGAAAACCATCATCTCATGGGGCCGGACACTCAGGGTCGGGGAAAAATCAAATACATATCCGGTGATATCTCGGGTGCTATTACAGATAGCGCAATAAATCAAAGTGCATTGTCTGTAGGAGGCCCTGGCGCATGAATCTGTGCAGCGGGAACGACCTCGGACCACCAGAGGCAGAGAAAACCGCAGTCTCATGGGGCCGGACACTCAGGGTCAGGGGAATATCCAATATATATCTGGTGATATCTCGGGTGCTATTGCAGATAGCGCAATAAATCAAAGTGCATTGTCTGTAGGAGGCACTGGCGAATGAATCTGTGCCCAGGAACGACCTCGGACCACCAGTGGCCGAGAAAATTACAGATATTCGGAATCCGTCACCCAAGGTCATGTAAAAATCCAGCATATATCTGGTGATATCTCGGGTGCTATTAATGATAGCGCAATAAACCAAAGTGCATTGTCTGTAGGAGGCCCTGGCGCATGAATCCGGGCGGCGGGGACGACCTCGGACCACCAGGGGCCGAGAAAACCACCGTCTCATGGGGCCGGACAATCAGGGTCAGGGAAAAATCCAATATATATATCTGGTGATATCTCGGGTGCTATTTGAGATAGCGCGATAAATCAAAGTGCATTGTCTGCAGGAGGCCCTAGCGCATGAATCTGTGCAGCGGGAACGACCTCGGACCAACAGTGGCCGAGAAAACCACCGTCTCGTGGAGTCGGACACTCAGGGTCAGGGAAAAATCCAAAATATATCTGGTGATATCTCGGGTGCTATTACAGGTAGCGCAATAAATCAAAGTGCATTGTCTGTAGGAGGCCCTGGCGCATGAATCTGTGCCCCAGGAACGACCTCGGACCACCAGTGGCCGAGAAAATTACAGATATTCGGAATCCGTCACCCAAGGTCATGTAAAAATCCAGCATATATCTGGTGATATCTCGGGTACTATTACTGATAGTGCAATAAACCAAAGTGCATTGTCTGTAGGAGGCCCTGGGGCATGAATCCGGGCAGCGGGAACGACCTCGGACCACCAGGGGCCGAGAAAACCACCGTCTCATGGGGCCGGACACTCAGGGTCTGGGAAAAATCAAATATATATCTGGTGATATCTCGGGTGCTATTAGAGATAGCGCCATAAACCAAAGTGAATTATCTGCAGGAGGCCCTGGCGCATGCATCTGTGAAGCTCGAACGACCTCGGACCACCAGGGGCCGAGAAAACCACCATCTCATGGGGCCGGACACTCAGGGTCAGGGAAAAATAAAATATATATCAGGTGATATCTTGTTTGCTATTACAGATAGCGCAATAAATTATAGTGCATTGTCTGTAGGAGGCCCTCGCGCATGAATCTGTGCAGCGGCAAAGACCTCGGACAACCAGGGGCCGAGAAAACCACCGACACATTGGGCCGGACACTCAGGGTCAGGGAAATATCCAATATATATCCGGTGATATCTCGGGTGCTATTACAGATAGCGCAATAAATCAAAGTGCATTGTCTGTAGGAGGCACTGGCGAATGAATCTGTGCCCCAGGAACGACCTCGGACCACCAGTGGCCGAGAAAATTACAGATATTCGGAATCCGTCACCCAAGGTCATGTAAAAATCCAGCATATATCTGGTGATATCTCGGGTGCTATTACTGATAGCGCAATAAACCAAAGTGCATTGTCTGTAGGAGGCCCTGGGGCATGAATCCGGGCAGCGGGAACGACCTCGGACCACCAGAGCCCGAGAAAACCACCGTCTCATGGGGCCGGACACTCAGGGTCTGGGAAAAATCAAATATATATCTGGTGATATCTCGTGTGCTATTACAGATAGCGCAATAAATTAAAGTGCATTGTCTGTAGGAGGCCCTGGCGCATGAATCTGGCCCGCGGGAACGACCTCGGACCACCAGGGGCCGAGAAAACCACAGTCTCATGGTGCCGGACACTCAGGGTCAGGGAAAAACCCGATATATATCTGGTGATATCTCGGGTGCTATTAGAGATAGCGCAATAAACCAAAGTGCATTGTCTGTACGAGGCCCTGGCGCATGAATCTGTGCAGCGGGAACAACCTCGGACCACCAGGGGCCGAGAAAACCACCGACACATGGGGCCGGACACACAGGGACAGGGAAGAATCCAATATATATCTGGTGATATCTCGGGTGCTATTAGAGATAGCGCAATAAACCAAAGTGCATTGTCTGTACGAGGCCCTGGCGCATGAATCTGGCCCGCGGGAACAACCTCGGACCACCAGGGGCCGAGAAAACCACAGTCTCATGGTGCGGGACACTCAGGGTCAGGGGAAAATCCAATATATATCTGGTGATATCTCTGGTGCTATTAGGGATAGCGCAATAAACCAAAGTGAATTATCTGCAGGAGGCCCTGGCGCATGCATCTGTGCAGCGGGAACGACCTCGGACCACCAGGGGCCGAGAAAACCACCGTCTCATGGGGCCGGACACTCAGGGTCAGGGGAAAATCCAATATATATCTGGTGATATCTCGGGTGCTGTTAGAGATAGCGCAATAAACCAAAGTGAATTATCTGCAGGAGGCCCTGGCGCATGCATCTGTGCAGCGGGAACGCCCTCGGACAACCAGGGGCCAAGAAAACCTCCGTCTCATGAGGCCGGACACTCATGGACAGGGGAAAATCGAATATATACCTGGTGATATCTCGGGTGCTATTAGAGATAGCGGAATAAACCAAAGTGACTTATCTGCAGGAGGCCCTGGCGCATGAATCTGTGCAGCGGGAACGACCTCGGACCACCAGGGGCCGAGAAAACCACAGTCTCATGGGGCCGGACACTCAGGGTCAGGGAAAAATCCAATATATATCTGGTGATATCTCGGGTGCTATTAGAGATAGCGCGATAAATCATAGTGCTTTCTCTGCGGGAGGCCCGGTCGCATGAATCTGTGCAGCGGCAACGACCTCGGACCACCAGGGGCCGAGAAAACCACCGACACATGGGGCCGGACACACAGGGACAGGGAAGAATCCAATATATATCTGGTGATATCTCGGGTGCTATTAGAGATAGCGCAATAAACCAAAGTGCATTGTCTGTACGAGGCCCTGGCGCATGAATCTGTGCAGCGGGAACGATCTCGGACCACCAGGGGCCGAGAAAACCACAGTCTCATGGGGCCGGACACTCAGGGTCAGGGAAAAATCCAATATATATCTGGTGATATCTCGGGTGCTATTAGAGATAGCGCGATAAATCATAGTGCTTTCTCTGCGGGAGGCCCGGTCGCATGAACCTGTGCAGCGGCAACGACCTCGGACCACCAGGGGCCGAGAAAACCACCGACACATGGGGCCGGACACACAGGGACAGGGAAGAATCCAATATATATCTGGTGATATCTCGGGTGCTATTAGAGATAGCGCAATAAACCAAAGTGCATTGTCTGTACGAGGCCCTGGCGCATGAATCTGTGCAGCGGGAACGATCTCGGACCACCAGGGGCCGAGAAAACCACAGTCTCATGGGGCCGGACACTCAGGGTCAGGGAAAAATCCAATATATATCTGGTGATATCTCGGGTGCTATTAGAGATAGCGCGATAAATCATAGTGCTTTCTCTGCGGGAGGCCCGGTCGCATGAATCTGTGCAGCGGCAACGACCTCGGACCACCAGGGGCCGAGAAAACCACCGACACATGGGGCCGGACACACAGGGACAGGGAAGAATTCAATATATATCTGGTGATATCTCGGGTGCTATTACAGATAGCACAATAAATCAAAGTGCATTGTTTGTAGGAGGCCCTGGCGCATGAATCTGTGCAGCCCGGAGGACCTCGGAGCACCAGGTGCCGAGAAAACCACAGTCACATGGGGCCGGACACTCAGGGTCAGGGGAAAATCGAATATATATCTGGTGATATCTCGGGTGCTATTGGAGATAGCGCAATAAACCAAAGTGTATTATCTGCCGGAGGCCGTGGCGCATGCATCTGTGCAGCGGGAACGACCTCGGACCACCAGGGGCCGCGAAAACCACAGTCTCATGGTGCCGAGAACTCAGGGTCAGGCAAAAATCCAATATATATCTGGTGATATCTCGGGTGGTATTACAGATAGCGCAATAAATCAAAGTGCATTGTCTGTAGGAGGCCCTGGCCCATGAACCTGTGCAGCGGGAACGACCTCGGATCACCAGGGGCCGAGAAAACCAACGACACATGGGGCCGGACACACAGGGTCAGGGAAAAATCCAATATATATCTGGTGATATCTCGGGTGCTATTACAGATAGCGCAATAAAAAAAAGTGCGTTGTCTGTAGGAGGCCCTGGCGCATGAATCTGTGCAGTGGGAACGACCTCGGACCACCTGGGGCCGAGACAGCCACCGTCTCATGGGGCCGGACACTCGGGGTCAGGGAAAAATCCAATATATATCTGGTGAAATCACGGGTGTTATTAGAGATAGCGCAATATACCAAAGTGAATTATTTGCAGGAGGCCCTGGCGCATGCATCTGTGCAGCGGGAACGGCCTCGGGCCACCAGGGGACCAGAAAACCATCATCTCATGGGGCCGGACACTCAGGGTCGGGGAAAAATCAAATACATATCCGGTGATATCTCGGGTGCTATTACAGATAGCGCAATAAATCAAAGTGCATTGTCTGTAGGAGGCCCTGGCGCATGAATCTGTGCAGCGGGAACGACCTCGGACCACCAGGGGCAGAGAAAACCGCAGTCTCATGGGGCCGGACACTCAGGGTCAGGGGAATATCCAATATATATCTGGTGATATCTCGGGTGCTATTGCAGATAGCGCAATAAATCAAAGTGCATTGTCTGTAGGAGGCACTGGCGAATGAATCTGTGCCCCAGGAACGACCTCGGACCACCAGTGGCCGAGAAAATTACAGATATTCGGAATCCGTCACCCAAGGTCATGTAAAAATCCAGCATATATCTGTTGATATCTCGGGTGCTATTAATGATAGCGCAATAAACCAAAGTGCATTGTCTGTAGGAGGCCCTGGCGCATGAATCCGGGCGGCGGGGACGACCTCGGACCACCAGGGGCCGAGAAAACCACCGTCTCATGGGGCCGGACAATCAGGGTCAGGGAAAAATCCAATATATATCTGGTGATATCTCGGGTGCTATTTGAGATAGCGCGATAAATCAAAGTGCATTGTCTGCAGGAGGCCCTAGCGCATGAATCTGTGCAGCGGGAACGACCTCGGACCAACAGTGGCCGAGAAAACCACCGTCTCGTGGAGTCGGACACTCAGGGACAGGGAAAAATCCAAAATATATCTGGTGATATCTCGGGTGCTATTACAGGTAGCGCAATAAATCAAAGTGCATTGTCTGTAGGAGGCCCTGGCGCATGAATCTGTGCCCCAGGAACGACCTCGGACCACCAGTGGCCGAGAAAATTACAGATATTCGGAATCCGTCACCCAAGGTCATGTAAAAATCCAGCATATATCTGGTGATATCTCGGGTGCTATTACTGATAGTGCAATAAATCAAAGTGCATTGTCTGCAGGAGGCCCTAGCGCATGAATCTGTGCAGCGGGAACGACCTCGGACCACCAGGGGCCGAGAAAACCACCGTCTCATGGGGCCGGACACTCAGGGTCTGGGAAAAACCCGATATATATCTGGTGATATCTCGGGTGCTATTAGAGATAGCGCCATAAACCAAAGTGAATTATCTGCAGGAGGCCCTGGCGCATGCATCTGTGAAGCACGAACGACCTCGGACCACCAGGGGCCGAGAAAACCACCATCTCATGGGGCCGGACACTCAGGGTCAGGGAAAAATCAAATATATATCAGGTGATATCTCGTTTGCTATTACAGATAGCGCAATAAATTAAAGTGCATTGTCTGTAGGAGGCCCTGGCGCATGAATCTGGCCCGCGGGAACAACCTCGGACCACCAGGGGCCGAGAAAACCACAGTCTCATGGTGCGGGACACTCAGGGTCAGGGGAAAATCCAATATATATCTGGTGATATCTCTGGTGCTATTAGGGATAGCGCAATAAACCAAAGTGAATTATCTGCAGGAGGCCCTGGCGCATGCATCTGTGCAGCGGGAACGACCTCGGACCACCAGGGGCCGAGAAAACCACCGTCTCATGGGGCCGGACACTCAGGGTCAGGGGAAAATCCAATATATATCTGGTGATATCTCGGGTGCTGTTAGAGATAGCGCAATAAACCAAAGTGAATTATCTGCAGGAGGCCCTGGCGCATGCATCTGTGCAGCGGGAACGCCCTCGGACAACCAGGGGCCAAGAAAACCTCCGTCTCATGAGGCCTGACACTCATGGACAGGGGAAAATCGAATATATACCTGGTGATATCTCGGGTGCTATTAGAGATAGCGGAATAAACCAAAGTGACTTATCTGCAGAAGGCCCTGGCGCATGAATCTGTGCAGCGGGAACGACCTCGGACCACCAGGGGCCGAGAAAACCACAGTCTCATGGGGCCGGACACTCAGGGTCAGGGAAAAATCCAATATATATCTGGTGATATCTCGGGTGCTATTAGAGATAGCGCGATAAATCATAGTGCTTTCTCTGCGGGAGGCCCGGTCGCATGAATCTGTGCAGCGGCAACGACCTCGGACCACCAGGGGCCGAGAAAACCACCGACACATGGGGCCGGACACACAGGGACAGGGAAGAATCCAATATATATCTGGTGATATCTCGGGTGCTATTAGAGATAGCGCAATAAACCAAAGTGCATTGTCTGTACGAGGCCCTGGCGCATGAATCTGTGCAGCGGGAACAACCTCGGACCACCAGGGGCCGAGAAAACCACCGTCTCATGGGGCGGGACTGTCAGGGTCAGGGAAAAATCCAATATATATCTGGTGATATCTCGGGTGCTATTACAGATAGCGCAGTAAATCAAAGTGAATTATCTGCAGGAGGCCCTGGCGCATGCATCTGTGAAGCACGAACGACCTCGGACCACCAGGGGCCGAGAAAACCATCATCTCATGGGGCCGGACACTCAGGGTCAGGGAAAAATCAAATATATATCAGGTGTTATCTCGTTTGCTATTACAGATAGCGCAATAAATTAAAGTGCATTGTCTGTAGGAGGCCCTGGCGCATGAATCTGGCCCGCGGGAACAACCTCGGGCCACCAGGGGCCGAGAAAACCACTGTCTAATGGTGCCGGACACTCAGGGTCAGGGGAAAATCCAATATATATCTGGTGATATCTCTGGTGCTATTAGGGATAGCGCAATAAACCAAAGTGAATTATCTGCAGGAGGCCCTGGCGCATGCATCTGTGCAGCGGGAACGACCTCGGACCACCAGGGGCCGAGAAAACCACCGTCTCATGGGGCCGGACACTCAGGGTCAGGCAAAAATCCAATATATATCTGGCGATATCTCGGGTGCTATTACAGATAGCGCAATAAACCAAAGTGCATTGTCTGTAGGAGGCCCTGGGGCATGAATCCGGGCAGCGGGAACGACCTCGGTCCACCAGGGGCCGAGAAAACCACCGTCTCATGGGGCCGGACACTCAGGGTCTGGGAAAAATCAAATATATATCTGGTGATATTTCGGGTGCTATTAGAGATAGCGCCATAAACCAAAGTGAATTATCTGCAGGAGGCCCTGGCGCATGCATCTGTGAAGCTCGAACGACCTCGGACCACCAGGGGCCGAGAAAACCACCATCTCATGGGGCCGGACACTCAGGGTCAGGGAAAAATAAAATATATATCAGGTGATATCTCGTTTTCTATTACAGATAGCGCAATAAATTAAAGTGCATTGTCTGCAGGAGGCCCTAGCGCATGAATCTGTGCAGTGGGAACGACCTCGGACCACCAGGGGCCGAGAAAACCACAGTTTCATGGGGCCGGACACTCAGGATCAGGGGAAAATCCAATATATAGCTGGTGATATCTCTGGTGCTATTAGAGATAGCGCAATAAACCAAAGTGAATTATCTGCAGGAGGCCCTGGCGCATGCATCTGTCCAGCGGGAACGACCTCGGACCACCAGGGGCCGAGAAAACCACCGTCCCATGGGGCCGGACACTCAGGGTCAGGGGAAAATCCAATATATATCTGGTGATATCTCGGGTGCTATTAGAGATAGCGCAATAAACCAAAGTGAATTATCTGCAGGAGGCCCTGGCGCATGAATCTGTGCAACGGGAACGACCTCGGACCACCAGGGGCCGAGAAAACCACCGTCCCGAGGGGCCGGACACTTAGGGTCAGTGAAAAATACAATATATATCTGGTGATATCTCGGGTGCTATTACAGATAGCGCAATAAATCAATGTGAATTATCTGCAGGAGGCCCTGGCGCATGAATCTGTGCAACGGGAACGACCTCGGACCACCAGGGGCCGAAAAAACCACCGTCTCATGGGGCCGGACACTCAGGGTCAGGGGAAAATCCAATATTTATCTGGTGATATCTCGGGTGCTATTACAGATAGCGCAATAAATCAAAGTGCATTGTCTGTAGAAGGTCCTGGCGCACGAGTCTGTGCAGCGGGAACGACCTCGGACCACCAGGGGCCGAGACAACCACCGTCTCATGGGGCCGGACACTCTGGGTCAGGGAAAAATCCAATATATATCTGGTGATATCTCGGGTGCTATTACAGATAGCGCAATAAATCAAAGTGCATTGTCTGTAGGAGGCCCTGGCGCATGAATCTGTGCAGCGGGAACGACCTCGGACAACCAGGGGCCGAGAAAACCACAGTCTCATGGGGCCGGACACTCAGGGTCAGGGGAAAATCCAATATATATCTGGCGACATCTCGGGTGCTACTAGAGATAGCGCAATAAACCACAGTGAATTATCTGCAGGAGGCCCTGGCGCATGAATCTGTGCAACGGGAACGACCTCGGACCACCAGGGGCCGAGAAAACCACAGTCTCATGGGGCCGGACACTCAGGGTCAGGGGAAAATCCAATATATATCTGGTGATATCTCGGGTGCCCTTACAGATAGCGCAATAAATCAAAGTGCATTGTCTGTAGAAGGCCCTGGCGCATGAATCTGTGCAGCGGGAACGACCTCGGACCACCAGGGGCCGAGAAAACCACAGTCTCATGGGGCCGGACACTCAGGGTCAGGGGAAAATCCAATATATATCTGGTGATATCTCGGGTGCTATTAGAGATAGCGCAATAAACCAAAGTGAATTATCTGCAGGAGGCCCTGGCGCATGAATCTGTGCAACGGGAACGACCTCGGACAACCAGGAGCCGAGAAAACCACAGTCTCATGGGGCCGGACACTCAGGGTCAGGGCAAAATCCAATATATATCTGGAGATATCTCGGGTGCTATTAGAGATAGCGCAATAAACCAAAGTGAATTATCTGCAGGAGGCCCTGGCGCATGAATGTGTGCAGCGGGAACGACCTCGGACCACCAGGGGCCGAGAAAACCGCAGTCTCATGGGGCCGGACCCTCAGGGTCAGGGAAAAATCCAATACATATCTGGTGATATCTCGGGCGCTATTAGAGATAGCGCAATAAACCAAATTGAATTATCTGCAGGAGGCCCTGGCGCATGAATCTGTGCAGCGGGAACGACCTCGGTCCACCAGGCGCCGAGAAAACCACCGTCTCATGGGGCTGGACACTCAGGGTGAGGGAAATATCCAATATATATCTGGTGATATCTCGGGTGCTATTACAGATAGCGCAATAAATCAAAGTGCATTGTCAGTAGGAGGCCGTGGCGCATGAATCTGGGCAGCGGGAACGACCTCGGATCACCAGGGGCCGAGAAGACCACCGTCTCATGGGGCCGGCCACTCAGGGTCAGGGGAAAATCCAATATATATCTGGTGATATCTCGGGTGCTATTAGAGATAGCGCAATAAGCCAAAGGGAATCATCTGCAGGAGGCCCTGGCGCATGAATGTGTGCAGCGGGAACGACCTCGGACCACCAGGGGCCGAGAAAACCACCGTCTCATGGGGCCGGACACTCTGGGTCATTGAAAAATCCAATATATATGTGGTGATATCTGGGGTGCTATTACAGATAGCGCAATAAATCAAAGTGCATTGTCTGTAGGAGGCCCTGGCGCATGAATCTGTGCAGCGGGAACGACCTCGGACCACCAGGGGCCGAGAAAACTACCGTCTCATGGGGCCGGACACTCAGGGTCAGGGAAAAATCCAATATATATCTGGTGATATCTCGGGTGCTATTATAGATAGCGCAATAAACGAAAGTGAATTATCTGCAGGAGGCCCTGGCGCATGAATCTGTGCAGCGGGAACGACCTCGGACCACCAGGGGCCGAGAAAACGACAGTCTCAAGGGGCCGGACAGTCAGGGTCAGGGGAAAATCCAATATATATCTGGTGATATCTCGGGTGCTATTACAGATAGCGCAATAAATCAAAGTGCATTGTCTGTAGGAGGCCCTCGCGCATAAATGTGGCCAGCGGGAACGACCTCGCACCACCAGGGGCCGAGAAAACCACCGTCTCATGGGGCCGGACACTCAGGGTCAGGGGAAAATCCAATATATATCTGGTGATATCTCGGGTGCTGTTAGAGATAGCGCAATAAACCAAAGTGAATTATCTGCAGGAGGCCCTGGCGCATGCATCTGTGCAGCGGGAACGCCCTCGGACAACCAGGGGCCAAGAAAACCTCCGTCTCATGAGGCCGGACACTCATGGACAGGGGAAAATCGAATATATACCTGGTGATATCTCGGGTGCTATTAGAGATAGCGGAATAAACCAAAGTGACTTATCTGCAGGAGGCCCTGGCGCATGAATCTGTGCAGCGGGAACGACCTCGGACCACCAGGGGCCGAGAAAACCACAGTCTCATGGGGCCGGACACTCAGGGTCAGGGAAAAATCCAATATATATCTGGTGATATCTCGGGTGCTATTAGAGATAGCGCGATAAATCATAGTGCTTTCTCTGCGGGAGGCCCGGTCGCATGAATCTGTGCAGCGGCAACGACCTCGGACCACCAGGGGCCGAGAAAACCACCGACACATGGGGCCGGACACACAGGGACAGGGAAGAATCCAATATATATCTGGTGATATCTCGGGTGCTATTAGAGATAGCGCAATAAACCAAAGTGCATTGTCTGTACGAGGCCCTGGCGCATGAATCTGTGCAGCGGGAACAACCTCGGACCACCAGGGGCCGAGAAAACCACCGTCTCATGGGGCGGGACTGTCAGGGTCAGGGAAAAATCCAATATATATCTGGTGATATCTCGGGTGCTATTACAGATAGCGCAGTAAATCAAAGTGAATTATCTGCAGGAGGCCCTGGCGCATGCATCTGTGAAGCACGAACGACCTCGGACCACCAGGGGCCGAGAAAACCATCATCTCATGGGGCCGGACACTCAGGGTCAGGGAAAAATCAAATATATATCAGGTGATATCTCGTTTGCTATTACAGATAGCGCAATAAATTAAAGTGCATTGTCTGTAGGAGGCCCTGGCGCATGAATCTGGCCCGCGGGAACAACCTCGGGCCACCAGGGGCCGAGAAAACCACTGTCTAATGGTGCCGGACACTCAGGGTCAGGGGAAAATCCAATATATATCTGGTGATATCTCTGGTGCTATTAGGGATAGCGCAATAAACCAAAGTGAATTATCTGCAGGAGGCCCTGGCGCATGCATCTGTGCAGCGGGAACGACCTCGGACCACCAGGGGCCGAGAAAACCACCGTCTCATGGGGCCGGACACTCAGGGTCAGGCAAAAATCCAATATATATCTGGTGATATCTCGGGTGCTATTACAGATAGCGCAATAAACCAAAGTGCATTGTCTGTAGGAGGCCCTGGGGCATGAATCCGGGCAGCGGGAACGACCTCGGTCCACCAGGGGCCGAGAAAACCACCGTCTCATGGGGCCGGACACTCAGGGTCTGGGAAAAATCAAATATATATCTGGTGATATCTCGGGTGCTATTAGAGATAGCGCCATAAACCAAAGTGAATTATCTGCAGGAGGCCCTGGCGCATGCATCTGTGAAGCTCGAACGACCTCGGACCACCAGGGGCCGAGAAAACCACCATCTCATGGGGCCGGACACTCAGGGTCAGGGAAAAATAAAATATATATCAGGTGATATCTCGTTTTCTATTACAGATAGCGCCATAAACCAAAGTGAATTATCTGCAGGAGGCCCTGGCGCATGCATCTGTGCAGCGGGAACGACCTCGGACCACCAGGGGCCGAGAAAACCACCGTCTCATGGGGCCGGACACTCAGGGTCAGGCAAAAATCCAATATATATCTGGTGATATCTCGGGTGCTATTACAGATAGCGCAATAAACCAAAGTGCATTGTCTGTAGGAGGCCCTGGGGCATGAATCCGGGCAGCGGGAACGACCTCGGTCCACCAGGGGCCGAGAAAACCACCGTCTCATGGGGCCGGACACTCAGGGTCTGGGAAAAATCAAATATATATCTGGTGATATCTCGGGTGCTATTAGAGATAGCGCCATAAACCAAAGTGAATTATCTGCAGGAGGCCCTGGCGCATGCATCTGTGAAGCTCGAACGACCTCGGACCACCAGGGGCCGAGAAAACCACCATCTCATGGGGCCGGACACTCAGGGTCAGGGAAAAATAAAATATATATCAGGTGATATCTCGTTTTCTATTACAGATAGCGCAATAAATTAAAGTGCATTGTCTGTAGGAGGCCCTGGCGCATGAATCTGTCCAGCAGGAACGACCTCGGACCACCAGGGGCCGAGAAAACCACCGTCCCATGGGGCCGGACACACAGGGTCAGGGGAAAATCCAATATATATCTGGTGATATCTCGGGTGCTATTACAGATAGCGCAATAAATCAATGTGAATTATCTGCAGGAGGCCCTGGCGCATGAATCTGTGCAACGGGAACGACCTCGGACCACCAGGGGCCGAAAAAACCACCGTCTCATGGGGCCGGACACTCAGGGTCAGGGGAAAATCCAATATTTATCTGGTGATATCTCGGGTGCCATTACAGATAGCGCAATAAATCAAAGTGCATTGTCTGTAGAAGGTCCTGGCGCACGAGTCTGTGCAGCGGGAACGACCTCGGACCACCAGGGGCCGAGACAACCACCGTCTCATGGGGCCGGACACTCTGGGTCAGGGAAAAATCCAATATATATCTGGTGATATCTCGGGTGCTATTACAGATAGCGCAATAAATCAAAGTGCATTGTCTGTAGGAGGCCCTGGCGCATGAATCTGTGCAGCGGGAACGACCTCGGACAACCAGGGGCCGAGAAAACCACAGTCTCATGGGGCCGGACACTCAGGGTCAGGGGAAAATCCAATATATATCTGGCGACATCTCGGGTGCTACTAGAGATAGCGCAATAAACCACAGTGAATTATCTGCAGGAGGCCCTGGCGCATG
Source organism: Nomia melanderi (assembly GCF_051020985.1). NCBI lineage: Eukaryota > Metazoa > Arthropoda > Insecta > Hymenoptera > Halictidae > Nomia > Nomia melanderi. The sequence continues at coordinate 428,604 of NW_027475149.1, read as the reverse complement.
AATCTGTGCAACGGGAACGACCTCGGACCACCAGGGGCCGAGAAAACCACAGTCTCATGGGGCCGGACACTCAGGGTCAGGGGAAAATCCAATATATATCTGGTGATATCTCGGGTGCCCTTACAGATAGCGCAATAAATCAAAGTGCATTGTCTGTAGAAGGCCCTGGCGCATGAATCTGTGCAGCGGGAACGACCTCGGACCACCAGGGGCCGAGAAAACCACAGTCTCATGGGGCCGGACACTCAGGGTCAGGGGAAAATCCAATATATATCTGGTGATATCTCGGGTGCTATTAGAGATAGCGCAATAAACCAAAGTGAATTATCTGCAGGAGGCCCTGGCGCATGAATGTGTGCAGCGTGAACGACCTCGGACCACCAGGGGCCGAGAAAACCGCAGTCTCATGGGGCCGGACACTCAGGGTCAGGGAAAAATCCAATACATATCTGGTGATATGTCGGGCGCTATTAGAGATAGCGCAATAAACCAAATTGAATTATGTGCAGGAGGCCCTGGCGCATGAATCTGTGCAGCGGGAACGACCTCGGTCCACCAGGCGCCGAGAAAACCACCGTCTCATGGGGCTGGACACTCAGGGTGAGGGAAATATCCAATATATATCTGGTGATATCTCGGGTGCTATTACAGATAGCGCAATAAATCAAAGTGCATTGTCAGTAGGAGGCCGTGGCGCATGAATCTGGGCAGCGGGAACGACCTCGGATCACCAGGAGCCGAGAAGACCACCGTCTCATGGGGCCGGCCACTCAGGGTCAGGGGAAAATCCAATATATATCTGGTGATATCTCGGGTGCTATTAGAGATAGCGCAATAAGCCAAAGGGAATTATCTGCAGGAGGCCCTGGCGCATGAATGTGTGCAGCGGGAACGACCTCGGACCACCAGGGGCCGAGAAAACCACCGTCTCATGGGGCCGGACACTCTGGGTCATTGAAAAATCCAATATATATGTGGTGATATCTGGGGTGCTATTACAGATAGCGCAATAAATCAAAGTGCATTGTCTGTAGGAGGCCCTGGCGCATGAATCTGTGCAGCGGGAACGACCTCGGACCACCAGGGCCCGAGAAAACTACCGTCTCATGGGGCCGGACACTCAGGGTCAGGGAAAAATCCAATATATATCTGGTGATATCTCGGGTGCTATTATAGATAGCGCAATAAACCAAAGTGAGTTATCTGTAGGAGGCCCTGGCGCATGAATCTGTGCAGCGGGAACGACCTCGGTCCACCAGGGGCCGAGAAAACCACCGTCCCGAGGGGCCGGACACTTAGGGTCAGTGAAAAATCCAATATATATCTGGTGATATCTCGGGTGCTAATACAGATAGCGCAATAAATCAAAGTGAATTATCTGCAGGAGGCCCTGGCGCATGAATCTGTGCAGCGGGAACGACCTCGGACCCGTAGGGGCCGAGAAAATCACCGTCTCATGGGGCAGGACAGTCAGGGTCAGTGAAAAATCCTATATATATCTGGTGATATCTTGGGTGCTATTACAGATAGCCCAATAAATCAAAGTGCATTGTCTGTAGGAGGCCCCTGTCGCATGAATCTGTGCAGCGGGAACGACTTCGGACCACCAGGGGCCGAGAAAACTACCGTCTCATGGGGCCGGACACTCAGGGTCAGCGGAAAATCCAATATATATCTGGTGATATCTCGGGTGCTATTATAGATAGCGCAATAAACCAAAGTGAGTTATCTGTAGGAGGCCCTGGCGCATGAATCTGTGCAGTGGGAACGACTTCGGACCACCAGGGGCCGAGAAAACCACCGTCCCGAGGGGCCGGACACTTAGGGTCAGTGAAAAATCCAATATATATCTGGTGATATCTCGGGTGCTATTACAGATAGCGCAATAAATCAAAGTGAATTATCTGCAGGAGGCCCTGGCGCATGAATCTGTGCAACGGGAATGACCTCGGACCACCAGGGGCCGAAAAAACCACAGTCTCATGGGGCCGGACACTCAGGGTCAGGGAAAAATCCAATATATATCTGGTGATATCTTGGGTGCTGTTAGAGATAGCGCAATAAACCAAAGTGAATTATCTGCAGGAGGCCCTGGCGCATGAATCTGTGCAGCTGGAACGACCTCGGACCCGTAGGGGCCGAGAAAACCACAGTCTCATGGGGCCGGACGCTCAGGGTCAGGGGAAAATCCAATATATATCTGGTGATATCTCGGGTGCTACTAGAGATAGCGCAATAAACCAAAGTGAATTATCTGCAGGAGGCCCTGGCGCATGAATCTGTGCCACGGGAACGACCTCGGGCCACCAGGGGCCGAGAAAACCACCGTCTCATGGGGCCGGACACTCAGCGTCAGGGGAAAATCCAATATTTATCTGGTGATATCTCGGGTGCTATTACAGATAGCGCAATAAATGAAAGTGCATTGTCTGCAGGAGGCCCTGGCGCATGAATCTGTGCAGCGGGATCGACCTCGGATCACCAGAGGCCGAGAAAACCATGGTCTCATGGGGCCGGACACTCAGGGTCAGGGAAAAATCCAATATATATCTGGTGATATCTCGGGTGCTATTACAGATAGCGCAATAAATCAAAGTGCATTGTCTGTAGGTGGCCCTGGCGCATGAATCTGGCCAGCGGGCACGACCTCGGACCACCAGCGGCCGAGGAAACCACCGTCCCATGGGGCCGGACACTCAGGGTCGGGGAAAAATCCAATATATATCTGGTGATATCTCGGGTGCTATTAGAGATAGCGCAATAAGCCAAAGGGAATTATCTGCAGGAGGCCCTGGCGCATGAATCTGTGTAGCGGGAACGACCTCGGACCACCAGGGGCCGAGAAAACCGCAGTCTCATGGGGCCGGACACTCAGGGTCAGGGAAAAATCCAATACATATCTGGTGATATCTCGGGCGCTATTAGAGATAGCGCAATAAACCAAATTGAATTATCTGCAGGAGGCCCTGGCGCATGAATCTGTGCAGCGGGAACGACCTCGGTCCACCAGGCGCCGAGAAAACCACCGTCTCATGGGGCTGGACACTCAGGGTGAGGGAAATATCCAATATATATCTGGTGATATCTCGGGTGCTATTACAGATAGCGCAATAAATCAAAGTGCATTGTCAGTAGGAGGCCGTGGCGCATGAATCTGGGCAGCGGGAACGACCTCGGATCACCAGGAGCCGAGAAGACCACCGTCTCATGGGGCCGGCCACTCAGGGTCAGGGGAAAATCCAATATATATCTGGTGATATCTCGGGTGCTATTAGAGATAGCGGAATAAGCCAAAGGGAATTATCTGCAGGAGGCCCTGGCGCATGAATGTGTGCAGCGGGAACGACCTCGGACCACCAGGGGCCGAGAAAACCACCGTCTCATGGGGCCGGACACTCTGGGTCATTGAAAAATCCAATATATATGTGGTGATATCTGGGGTGCTATTACAGATAGCGCAATAAATCAAAGTGCATTGTCTGTAGGAGGCCCTGGCGCATGAATCTGTGCAGCGGGAACGACCTCGGACCACCAGGGGCCGAGAAAACTACCGTCTCATGGGGCCGGACACTCAGGGTCAGGGAAAAATCCAATATATATCTGGTGATATCTCGGGTGCTATTATAGATAGCGCAATAAACCAAAGTGAGTTATCTGTAGGAGGCCCTGGCGCATGAATCTGTGCAGCGGGAACGACCTCGGTCCACCAGGGGCCGAGAAAACCACCGTCCCGAGGGGCCGGACACTTAGGGTCAGTGAAAAATCCAATATATATCTGGTGATATCTCGGGTGCTAATACAGATAGCGCAATAAATCAAAGTGAATTGTCTGCAGGAGGCCCTGGCGCATGAATCTGTGCAGCGGGAACGACCTCGGACCCGTAGGGGCCGAGAAAATCACCGTCTCATGGGGCAGGACAGTCAGGGTCAGTGAAAAATCCTATATATATCTGGTGATATCTTGGGTGCTATTACAGATAGCCCAATAAATCAAAGTGCATTGTCTGTAGGAGGCCCCTGTCGCATGAATCTGTGCAGCGGGAACGACTTCGGACCACCAGGGGCCGAGAAAACTACCGTCTCATGGGGCCGGACACTCAGGGTCAGCGGAAAATCCAATATATATCTGGTGATATCTCGGGTGCTATTATAGATAGCGCAATAAACCAAAGTGAGTTATCTGTAGGAGGCCCTGGCGCATGAATCTGTGCAGTGGGAACGACTTCGGACCACCAGGGGCCGAGAAAACCACCGTCCCGAGGGGCCGGACACTTAGGGTCAGTGAAAAATCCAATATATATCTGGTGATATCTCGGGTGCTATTACAGATAGCGCAATAAATCAAAGTGAATTATCTGCAGGAGGCCCTGGCGCATGAATCTGTGCAACGGGAATGACCTCGGACCACCAGGGGCCGAAAAAACCACAGTCTCATGGGGCCGGACACTCAGGGTCAGGGAAAAATCCAATATATATCTGGTGATATCTTGGGTGCTGTTAGAGATAGCGCAATAAACCAAAGTGAATTATCTGCAGGAGGCCCTGGCGCATGAATCTGTGCAGCTGGAACGACCTCGGACCCGTAGGGGCCGAGAAAACCACAGTCTCATGGGGCCGGACGCTCAGGGTCAGGGGAAAATCCAATATATATCTGGTGATATCTCGGGTGCTACTAGAGATAGCGCAATAAACCAAAGTGAATTATCTGCAGGAGGCCCTGGCGCATGAATCTGTGCCACGGGAACGACCTCGGGCCACCAGGGGCCGAGAAAACCACCGTCTCATGGGGCCGGACACTCAGCGTCAGGGGAAAATCCAATATTTATCTGGTGATATCTCGGGTGCTATTACAGATAGCGCAATAAATGAAAGTGCATTGTCTGCAGGAGGCCCTGGCGCATGAATCTGTGCAGCGGGATCGACCTCGGATCACCAGAGGCCGAGAAAACCATGGTCTCATGGGGCCGGACACTCAGGGTCAGGGAAAAATCCAATATATATCTGGTGATATCTCGGGTGCTATTACAGATAGCGCAATAAATCAAAGTGCATTGTCTGTAGGTGGCCCTGGCGCATGAATCTGGCCAGCGGGCACGACCTCGGACCACCAGCGGCCGAGGAAACCACCGTCCCATGGGGCCGGACACTCAGGGTCGGGGAAAAATCCAATATATATCTGGTGATATCTCGGGTGCTATTAGAGATAGCGCAATAAGCCAAAGGGAATTATCTGCAGGAGGCCCTGGCGCATGAATCTGTGTAGCGGGAACGACCTCGGACCACCAGGGGCCGAGAAAACCGCAGTCTCATGGGGCCGGACACTCAGGGTCAGGGAAAAATCCAATACATATCTGGTGATATCTCGGGCGCTATTAGAGATAGCGCAATAAACCAAATTGAATTATCTGCAGGAGGCCCTGGCGCATGAATCTGTGCAGCGGGAACGACCTCGGTCCACCAGGCGCCGAGAAAACCACCGTCTCATGGGGCTGGACACTCAGGGTGAGGGAAATATCCAATATATATCTGGTGATATCTCGGGTGCTATTACAGATAGCGCAATAAATCAAAGTGCATTGTCAGTAGGAGGCCGTGGCGCATGAATCTGGGCAGCGGGAACGACCTCGGACCACCAGGGGCCGAGAAGACCACCATCTCATGGGGCCGGCCACTCAGTGTCAGGGGAAAATCCATTATATATCTGGTGATATCTCGGGTGCTATTAGAGATAGCGCAATAAGCCAAAGGGAATTATCTGCAGGAGGCCCTGGCGCATGAATCTGTGCCACGGGAACGACCTCGGGCCACCAGGGGCCGAGAAAACCACCGTCTCATGGGGCCGGACACTCAGCGTCAGGGGAAAATCCAATATTTATCTGGTGATATCTCGGGTGCTATTACAGATAGCGCAATAAATGAAAGTGCATTGTCTGCAGGAGGCCCTGGCGCATGAATCTGTGCAGCGGGATCGACCTCGGATCACCAGAGGCCGAGAAAACCATGGTCTCATGGGGCCGGACACTCAGGGTCAGGGAAAAATCCAATATATATCTGGTGATATCTCGGGTGCTATTACAGATAGCGCAATAAATCAAAGTGCATTGTCTGTAGGTGGCCCTGGCGCATGAATCTGGCCAGCGGGCACGACCTCGGACCACCAGCGGCCGAGGAAACCACCGTCCCATGGGGCCGGACACTCAGGGTCGGGGAAAAATCCAATATATATCTGGTGATATCTCGGGTGCTATTAGAGATAGCGCAATAAGCCAAAGGGAATTATCTGCAGGAGGCCCTGGCGCATGAATCTGTGTAGCGGGAACGACCTCGGACCACCAGGGGCCGAGAAAACCGCAGTCTCATGGGGCCGGACACTCAGGGTCAGGGAAAAATCCAATACATATCTGGTGATATCTCGGGCGCTATTAGAGATAGCGCAATAAACCAAATTGAATTATCTGCAGGAGGCCCTGGCGCATGAATCTGTGCAGCGGGAACGACCTCGGTCCACCAGGCGCCGAGAAAACCACCGTCTCATGGGGCTGGACACTCAGGGTGAGGGAAATATCCAATATATATCTGGTGATATCTCGGGTGCTATTACAGATAGCGCAATAAATCAAAGTGCATTGTCAGTAGGAGGCCGTGGCGCATGAATCTGGGCAGCGGGAACGACCTCGGACCACCAGGGGCCGAGAAGACCACCATCTCATGGGGCCGGCCACTCAGTGTCAGGGGAAAATCCATTATATATCTGGTGATATCTCGGGTGCTATTAGAGATAGCGCAATAAGCCAAAGGGAATTATCTGCAGGAGGCCCTGGCGCATGAATGTGTGCAGCGGGAACGACCTCGGACCACCAGGGGCCGAGAAAACCACCGTCTCATGGGGCCGGACACTCTGGGACATTGAAAAATCCAATATATATGTGGTGATATCTCGGGTGCTATTACAGATAGCGCAATAAATCAAAGTGCATTACTTGTAGGAGGCCCTGGCGCATGAATCTGTGCAGCGGGAACGACCTCGGACAACCAGGGACGAGACAACCACCATCTCATGGGGCCGGACACTCAGGGTCAGGGAAAAATCCAATATATATCTGGTGATATCTCGGGTGCTATTACAGATAGCGCAATAAATCAAAGTGCATTACTTGTAGGAGGCCCTGGCGCATGAATCTGTGCAGCTGGAACGACCTCGGACCCGTAGGGGCCGAGAAAACCACAGTCTCATGGGGCCGGACGCTCAGGGTCAGGGGAAAATCCAATATATATCTGGTGATATCTCGGGTGCTACTAGAGATAGCGCAATAAACCAAAGTGAATTATCTGCAGGAGGCCCTGGCGCATGAATCTGTGCCACGGGAACGACCTCGGGCCACCAGGGGCCGAGAAAACCACCGTCTCATGGGGCCGGACACTCAGCGTCAGGGGAAAATCCAATATTTATCTGGTGATATCTCGGGTGCTATTACAGATAGCGCAATAAATGAAAGTGCATTGTCTGCAGGAGGCCCTGGCGCATGAATCTGTGCAGCGGGATCGACCTCGGATCACCAGAGGCCGAGAAAACCATGGTCTCATGGGGCCGGACACTCAGGGTCAGGGAAAAATCCAATATATATCTGGTGATATCTCGGGTGCTATTACAGATAGCGCAATAAATCAAAGTGCATTGTCTGTAGGTGGCCCTGGCGCATGAATCTGGCCAGCGGGCACGACCTCGGACCACCAGCGGCCGAGGAAACCACCGTCCCATGGGGCCGGACACTCAGGGTCGGGGAAAAATCCAATATATATCTGGTGATATCTCGGGTGCTATTAGAGATAGCGCAATAAGCCAAAGGGAATTATCTGCAGGAGGCCCTGGCGCATGAATCTGTGTAGCGGGAACGACCTCGGACCACCAGGGGCCGAGAAAACCGCAGTCTCATGGGGCCGGACACTCAGGGTCAGGGAAAAATCCAATACATATCTGGTGATATCTCGGGCGCTATTAGAGATAGCGCAATAAACCAAATTGAATTATCTGCAGGAGGCCCTGGCGCATGAATCTGTGCAGCGGGAACGACCTCGGTCCACCAGGCGCCGAGAAAACCACCGTCTCATGGGGCTGGACACTCAGGGTGAGGGAAATATCCAATATATATCTGGTGATATCTCGGGTGCTATTACAGATAGCGCAATAAATCAAAGTGCATTGTCAGTAGGAGGCCGTGGCGCATGAATCTGGGCAGCGGGAACGACCTCGGACCACCAGGGGCCGAGAAGACCACCATCTCATGGGGCCGGCCACTCAGTGTCAGGGGAAAATCCATTATATATCTGGTGATATCTCGGGTGCTATTAGAGATAGCGCAATAAGCCAAAGGGAATTATCTGCAGGAGGCCCTGGCGCATGAATCTGTGCCACGGGAACGACCTCGGGCCACCAGGGGCCGAGAAAACCACCGTCTCATGGGGCCGGACACTCAGCGTCAGGGGAAAATCCAATATTTATCTGGTGATATCTCGGGTGCTATTACAGATAGCGCAATAAATGAAAGTGCATTGTCTGCAGGAGGCCCTGGCGCATGAATCTGTGCAGCGGGATCGACCTCGGATCACCAGAGGCCGAGAAAACCATGGTCTCATGGGGCCGGACACTCAGGGTCAGGGAAAAATCCAATATATATCTGGTGATATCTCGGGTGCTATTACAGATAGCGCAATAAATCAAAGTGCATTGTCTGTAGGTGGCCCTGGCGCATGAATCTGGCCAGCGGGCACGACCTCGGACCACCAGCGGCCGAGGAAACCACCGTCCCATGGGGCCGGACACTCAGGGCCGGGGAAAAATCCAATATATATCTGGTGATATCTCGGGTGCTATTAGAGATAGCGCAATAAGCCAAAGGGAATTATCTGCAGGAGGCCCTGGCGCATGAATCTGTGTAGCGGGAACGACCTCGGACCACCAGGGGCCGAGAAAACCGCAGTCTCATGGGGCCGGACACTCAGGGTCAGGGAAAAATCCAATACATATCTGGTGATATCTCGGGCGCTATTAGAGATAGCGCAATAAACCAAATTGAATTATCTGCAGGAGGCCCTGGCGCATGAATCTGTGCAGCGGGAACGACCTCGGTCCACCAGGCGCCGAGAAAACCACCGTCTCATGGGGCTGGACACTCAGGGTGAGGGAAATATCCAATATATATCTGGTGATATCTCGGGTGCTATTACAGATAGCGCAATAAATCAAAGTGCATTGTCAGTAGGAGGCCGTGGCGCATGAATCTGGGCAGCGGGAACGACCTCGGACCACCAGGGGCCGAGAAGACCACCATCTCATGGGGCCGGCCACTCAGTGTCAGGGGAAAATCCATTATATATCTGGTGATATCTCGGGTGCTATTAGAGATAGCGCAATAAGCCAAAGGGAATTATCTGCAGGAGGCCCTGGCGCATGAATGTGTGCAGCGGGAACGACCTCGGACAACCAGGGACGAGACAACCACCATCTCATGGGGCCGGACACTCAGGGTCAGGGAAAAATCCAATATATATGTGGTGATATCTCGGGTGCTATTAGAGATAGCGCAATAAACCAAAGTGAATTATCTGCAGGAGGCCCTGCCGCATGAATCGGTGCAACGGGGACGACCTCGGACGACCAGGGGCCGAGAAAACCACAGTCTCATGGGGCCGGACGCTCAGGGTCAGGGGACAATCCAATATATATCTGGTGATATCTCGGGCGCTATTAGAGATAGCGCAATAAACCAAATTGAATTATCTGCAGGAGGCCCTGCCGCATGAATCGGTGCAACGGGAACGACCTCGGACCACCAGGGGCCGAGAAAACCACAGTCTCATGGGGCCGGACACTCAGGGTCAGTGAAAAATCCAATATATATCTGGTGATATCTCGGGTGCTATTAGTGATAGCGCAATAAACCAAAGTGAATTATCTGCAGGAGGCCCTGGCGCATGAATCTGTGCAACGGGGACGACCTCGGACCACCAGGAGCCGAGAAAACCACAGTCTCATGGGGCCGGACACTCAGGGTCAGTGAAAAATCCAATATATATCTGGTGATATCTCGGCTGCTATTACAGATAGCGCAATAAATCAAAGTGCATTGTCTGTAGAAGGCACTGGCGCATGAATCTGTGCAGCGGGAACGACCTCGGACCACCAGGGACGAGACAACCACCGTCTCATGGGGCCGGACACTCAGGGTCAGGGCAAAATCCAATATATATCTGGTGATATCTCGGCTGCTATTACAGATAGCGCAATAAATCAAAGTGCATTGTCTGCAGGAGTCCCTGGCGCATGAATGTGTGCAGCGGGAACGACCTCGGACCACCAGGGGCCGAGAAAACCGCAGTCTCATGGGGCCGGACACTCAGGGTCAGGGAAAAATCCAATATATATCTGGTGATATCTTGGGTGCTGTTAGAGATAGCGCAATAAACCAAAGTGAATTATCTGCAGGAGGCCCTGGCGCATGAATCTGTGCAGCGGGAACGACCTCGGACCGGTAGGGGCCGAGAAAATCACCGTCTCATGGGGCCGGACAGTCAGGGTCAGGGAAAAATCCTATATATATCTGGTGATATCTTGAGTGCTATTAGAGATAGCGCAATAAATCAAAGTGCATTGTCTGTAGGAGGCCCTGGCGCATGAATCTGTGCAACGGGGACGACCTCGGACCACCAGGAGCCGAGAAAACCACAGTCTCATGGGGCCGGACACTCAGGGTCAGTGAAAAATCCAATATATATCTGGTGATATCTCGGGTGCTATTACAGATAGCGCAATAAATCAAAGTGCTTTACTTGTAGGAGGCCCTGGCGCATGAATCTGTGCAGCGGGAACGACCTCGGACGACCAGGGGCCGAGAAAACCACAGTCTCATGGGGCCGGAGACTCAGGGTCAGGGGACAATCCAATATATATCTGGTGATATCTCGGGCGCTATTAGAGATAGCGCAATAAACCAAAGTGAATTATCTGCAGGAGGCCCTGCCGCATGAATCGGTGCAACGGGAACGACCTCGGACCACCAGGGGCCGAGAAAACCACAGTCTCATGGGGCCGGACACTCAGGGTCAGTGAAAAATCCAATATATATCTGGTGATATCTCGGGTGCTATTAGTGATAGCGCAATAATCCAAAGTGAATTATCTGCAGGAGGCCCTGGCGCATGAATCTGTGCAACGGGGACGACCTCGGACCACCAGGAGCCGAGAAAACCACCGTCTCATGGGGCTGGACACTCAGGTTGAGGGAAATATCCAATATATATCTGGTGATATCTCGGGTGCTATTACAGATAGCGCAATAAATCAAAGTGCATTTTTAGTAGGAGGCCCTGGCGCATGAATCTGTGCAACGGGAACGACCTCGGACCACCAGGGGCCGAGGAGACCACCGTCTCATGGTGCCGGACACTCAGGGTCAGGGAAAAATCCAATATATATCTGGTGATATCTTGGGTGCTGTTAGAGATAGCGCAATAAACCAAAGTGAATTATCTGCAGGAGGCCCTGGCGCATGAATCTGTGCAGCGGGAACGACCTCGGACCCGTAGGGGCCGAGAAAATCACCGTCTCATGGGGCCGGACAGTCAGGGTCAGGGAAAAATCCTATATATATCTGGTGATATCTTGAGTGCTATTAGAGATAGCGCAATAAATCAAAGTGCATTGTCTGTAGGAGGCCCTGGCGCATGAATCTATGCTGCGGGAACGACCTCGGACCACCAGGGGCCGAGAAAACAACCGTCTCATGGGGCCGGACACTCAGGGTCAGTGAAAAATCCAATATATATCTGGTGATATCTCGGCTGCTATTACAGATAGCGCAATAAATCAAAGTGCATTGTCTGTAGAAGGCACTGGCGCATGAATCTGTGCAGCGGGAACGACCTCGGACCACCAGGGACGAGACAACCACCGTCTCATGGGGCCGGACACTCAGGGTCAGGGAAAAATCCAATATATATCTGGTGATATCTCGGGTGCTATTACAGATAGCGCAATAAATCAAAGTGCATTACTTGTAGGAGGCCCTGGCGCATGAATCTGTGCAGCGGGAACGACCTCGGACCACCAGCGACGAGACAACCACCATCTCATGGGGCCGGACACTCAGGGTCAGGGAAAAATCCAATATATATCTGGTGATATCTCGGGTGCTATTAGAGATAGCGCAATAAACCAAAGTGAATTATCTGCAGGAGTCCCTGGCGCATGAATGTGTGCAGCGGGAACGACCTCGGACCACCAGGGGCCGAGAAAACCGCAGTCTCATGTGGCCGGACACTGAGGTTCAGGGAAAAATCCAATACATATCTGGTGATATCTCGGGTGCTATTACAGATAGCGCAGTAAATCAAAGTGCATTTTTAGTAGGAGGCCCTGGCGCATGAATCTGTGCAACGGGAACGACCTCGGACCACCAGGGGCCGAGGAGACCACCGTCACATGGTGCCGGACACTCAGGGTCAGGGAAAAATCCAATATATATCTGGTGATATCTTGGGTGCTGTTAGAGATAGCGCAATAAACCAAAGTGAATTATCTGCAGGAGGCCCTGGCGCATGAATCTGTGCAGCGGGAACGACCTCGGACCCGTAGTGGCCGAGAAAATCACCGTCTCATGGGGCCGGACAGTCAGGGTCAGGGAAAAATCCCATATATATCTGGTGATATCTAGAGTGCTATTAGAGATACCGCAATAAATCAAAGTGCATTGTCTGCAGGAGGCCCTGGCGCATGAATCTGTGCAGCGGGAACGACCTCGGTCCACCAGGGGCCGAGAAAACCACCGTCTCATGGGGCTGGACACTCAGGGTGAGGGAAATATCCAATATATATCTGGTGATATCTCGGGTGCTATTACAGATAGCGCAATAAATTAAAGTGCATTGTCTGTAGGAGGCCCTGGCGCATGAATCTGGCCCGCGGGAACAACCTCGGACCACCAGGGGCCGAGAAAACCACCGTCTCATGGGGCTGGACACTCAGGGTGAGGGAAATATCCAATATATATCTGGTGATATCTCGGGTGCTATTACAGATAGCGCAATAAATCAAAGTGCATTGTCTGTAGGAGGCCGGGGCGCATGAATCTGTGCAGCGGGAACGACCTCGGACCACCAGGGTCCGAAAAAACCACAGTCTCATGGGGCCGGACACTCAGGGTCAGGGGAAAATCCAATATATATCTGGTGATATCTCGGGTGCTATTAGAGATAGCGCAATAAATCAAAGTGAATTGTCTGTAGGAGGCCCTGGCGCATGAACCTGTGCAGCGGGAACGACCTCGGACCACCAGGGGCCGAGAAAACTACAGTCTCATGGGGGCGGACACTCAGGGTCTGGGGAAAATCCAATATATATCTGGTGATATCTCGGTTCCTATTACAGATAGCGAAATAAACCAAAGCGAATTATCTTCAGGAGGCCCTGGCGCATGAATCTGTGCAGCGGGAACGACCTCGGACCACCAGGGGCCGAGGAGACCACCGTCTCATGGTGCCGGACACTCAGGGTCAGGGAAAAATCCAATATATATCTGGTGATATCTTGGGTGCTGTTAGAGATAGCGCAATAAACCAATGTGAATTATCTGCAGGAGGCCCTGGCGCATGAATCTGTGCAGCGGGAACGACCTCGGAGCACCAGCGACGAGACAACCACCATCTCATGGGGCCGGACACTCAGGGTCAGGGAAAAATCCAATATATATCTGGTGATATCTCGGGTGCTATTAGAGATAGCGCAATAAACCAAAGTGAATTATCTGCAGGAGTCCCTGGCGCATGAATGTGTGCAGCGGGAACGACCTCGGACCACCAGGGGCCGAGAAAACCGCAGTCTCATGTGGCCGGACACTGAGGTTCAGGGAAAAATCCAATACATATCTGGTGATATCTCGGCTGCTATTACAGATAGCGCATTAAATCAAAGTGCATTGTCTGTAGAAGGCACTGGCGCATGAATCTGTGCAGCGGGAACGACCTCGGACCACCAGGGAAGAGACAACCACCGTCTCATGGGGCCGGACACTCAGGGTCAGGGAAAAATCCAATATATATCTGGTGATATCTCGGGTGCTATTACAGATAGCGCAATAAATCAAAGTGCATTACTTGTAGGAGGCCCTGGCGCATGAATCTGTGCAGCGGGAACGACCTCGGACCACCAGCGACGAGACAACCACCATCTCATGGGGCCGGACACTCAGGGTCAGGGAAAAATCCAATATATATCTGGTGATATCTCGGGTGCTATTACAGATAGCGCAATAAATCAAAGTGCATTACTTGTAGGAGGCCCTGGCGCATGAATCTGTGCAGCGGGAACGACCTCGGACGACCAGGGGCCGAGAAAACCACAGTCTCATGGGGCCGGACACTCAGGGTCAGGGGACAATCCAATATATATCTGGTGATATCTCGGGCGCTATTAGAGATAGCGCAATAAACCAAAGTGAATTATCTGCAGGAGGCCCTGCCGCATGAATCGGTGCAACGGGAACGACCTCGGACCACCAGGGGCCGAGAAAACCACAGTCTCATGGTGCCGGACACTCAGGGTCAGGGAAAAATCCAATATATATCTGGTGATATCTTGGGTGCTGTTAGAGATAGCGCAATAAACCAATGTGAATTATCTGCAGGAGGCCCTGGCGCATGAATCTGTGCAGCGGGAACGACCTCGGACCCGTGGGGGCCGAGAAAATCACCGTCTCATGGGGCCGGACAGTCAGGGTCAGGGAAAAATCCTATATATATCTGGTGATATCTTGAGTGCTATTAGAGATAGCGCAATAAATCAAAGTGCATTGTCTGTAGGAGGCCCTGGCGCATGAATCTGTGCAGCGGGAACGACCTCGGACCACCAGGGGCCGAGAAAACAACCGTCTCATGGGGCCGGACACTCAGGGTCAGTGAAAAATCCAATATATATCTGGTGATATCTCGGCTGCTATTACAGATAGCGCAATAAATCAAAGTGCATTGTCTGTAGAAGGCACTGGCGCATGAATCTGTGCAGCGGGAACGACCTCGGACCACCAGGGACGAGACAACCACCGTCTCATGGGGCCGGACACTCAGGGTCAGGGAAAAATCCAATATATATCTGGTGATATCTCGGGTGCTATTACAGATAGCGCAATAAATCAAAGTGCATTACTTGTAGGAGGCCCTGGCGCATGAATCTGTGCAGCGGGAACGACCTCGGACCACCAGCGACGAGACAACCACCATCTCATGGGGCCGGACACTCAGGGTCAGGGAAAAATCCAATATATATCTGGTGATATCTCGGGTGCTATTAGAGATAGCGCAATAAACCAAAGTGAATTATCTGCAGGAGTCCCTGGCGCATGAATGTGTGCAGCGGGAACGACCTCGGACCACCAGGGGCCGAGAAAACCGCAGTCTCATGTGGCCGGACACTGAGGTTCAGGGAAAAATCCAATACATATCTGGTGATATCTCGGGTGCTATTACAGATAGCGCAGTAAATCAAAGTGCATTTTTAGTAGGAGGCCCTGGCGCATGAATCTGTGCAACGGGAACGACCTCGGACCACCAGGGGCCGAGGAGACCACCGTCTCATGGGGCCGGACACTCAGGGTCAGGGAAAAATCCAATATATATCTGGTGATATCTTGGGTGTTGTTAGAGATAGCGCAATAAACCAAAGTGAATTATCTGCAGGAGGCCCTGGCGCATGAATCTGTGCAGCGGGAACGACCTCGGACCCGTAGGGGCCGAGAAAATCACCGTCTCATGGGGCCGGACAGTCAGGGTCAGGGAAAAATCCAATATATATCTGGTGATATCTAGGGTGCTATTAGAGATACCGCAATAAATCAAAGTGCATTGTCTGCAGGAGGCCCTGGCGCATGAATCTGTGCAGCGGGAACGACCTCGGTCCACCAGGGGCCGAGAAAACCACCGTCTCATGGGGCTGGACACTCAGGGTGAGGGAAATATCCAATATATATCTGGTGATATCTCGGGTGCTATTACAGATAGCGAAATAAATCAAAGTGCATTGTCTGTAGGAGGCCCTGGCGCATGAATCTGTGCAGCGGGAACGACCTCGGACCACCAGGGGCCGAGAAAACTACAGTCTCATGCGGCCGGACACTCAGGGTCTGGGGAAAATCCAATATATATCTGGTGATATCTCGGGTCCTATTACAGATAGGGAAATAAATCAAAGTGAATTGTCTGCAGGAGGCCCTGGCACATGAATCTGTGCAGCGGGAACGACCTCGGTCCACCAGGGGCCGAGAAAACCACCGTCTCATGGGGCTGGACACTCAGGGTGAGGGAAATATCCAATATATATCTGGTGATATCTCGGGTGCTATTACAGATAGCGCAATAAATCAAAGTGCATTGTCTGTAGGAGGCCCTGGCGCATGAACCTGTGCAGCGGGAACGACCTCGGACCACCAGGGGCCGAGAAAACTACAGTCTCATGGGGGCGGACACTCAGGGTCTGGGGAAAATCCAATATATATCTGGTGATATCTCGGTTCCTATTTCAGATAGCGAAATAAACCAAAGCGAATTATCTTCAGGAGGCCCTGGCGCATGAATCTGTGCAGCGGGAACGACCTCGGACCACCAGGGGCCGAGGAGACCACCGTCTCATGGTGCCGGACACTCAGGGTCAGGGAAAAATCCAATATATATCTGTTGATATCTTGGGTGCTGTTAGAGATAGCGCAATAAACCAATGTGAATTATCTGCAGGAGGCCCTGGCGCATGAATCTGTGCAGCGGGAACGACCTCGGACCCGTAGGGGCCGAGAAAATCACCGTTTCATGGGGCCGGACAGTCAGGGTCAGGGAAAAATCCTATATATATCTGGTGATATCTTGAGTGCTATTAGAGATAGCGCAATAAATCAAAGTGCATTGTCTGTAGGAGGCCCTGGCGCATGAATCTGTGCAGCGGGAACGACCTCGGACCACCAGGGGCCGAGAAAACAACCGTCTCATGGGGCCGGACACTCAGGGTCAGTGAAAAATCCAATATATATCTGGTGATATCTCGGCTGCTATTACAGATAGCGCAATAAATCAAAGTGCATTGTCTGTAGAAGGCACTGGCGCATGAATCTGTGCAGCTGGAACGACCTCGGACCACCAGGGACGAGACAACCACCGTCTCATGGGGCCGGACACTCAGGGTCAGGGAAAAATCCAATATATATCTGGTGATATCTCGGGTGCTATTACAGATAGCGCAATAAATCAAAGTGCATTACTTGTAGGAGGCCCTGGCGCATGAATCTGTGCAGCGGGAACGACCTCGGACCACCAGCGACGAGACAACCACCATCTCATGGGGCCGGACACTCAGGGTCAGGGAAAAATCCAATATATATCTGGTGATATCTCGGGTGCTATTAGAGATAGCGCAATAAACCAAAGTGAATTATCTGCAGGAGTCCCTGGCGCATGAATGTGTGCAGCGGGAACGACCTCGGACCACCAGGGGCCGAGAAAACCGCAGTCTCATGGGGCCGGACACTGAGGTTCAGGGAAAAATCCAATACATATCTGGTGATATCTCGGGTGCTATTACAGATAGCGCAATAAATCAAAGTGCATTTTTAGTAGGAGGCCCTGGCGCATGAATCTGTGCAACGGGAACGACCTCGGACCACCAG
Source organism: Nomia melanderi (assembly GCF_051020985.1). Lineage (NCBI taxonomy): Eukaryota > Metazoa > Arthropoda > Insecta > Hymenoptera > Halictidae > Nomia > Nomia melanderi. The sequence goes on along the minus strand of NW_027475149.1, from coordinate 410,905 downwards.
GGGCCGAGGAGACCACCGTCTCATGGGGCCGGACACTCAGGGTCAGGGAAAAATCCAATATATATCTGGTGATATCTTGGGTGCTGTTAGAGATAGCGCAATAAACCAAAGTGAATTATCTGCAGGAGGCCCTGGCGCATGAATCTGTGCAACGGGGACGACCTCGGACCACCAGGAGCCGAGAAAACCACAGTCTCATGGGGCAGGACACTCAGGGTCAGGGCAAAATCCAATATATATCTGGTGATATCTCGGGTGCTATTAGAGATAGCGCAATAAACCAACGTGAATTATCTGCAGGAGGCCCTGGCGCATGAATCTGTGCAGCGGGAACGACCTCGGACCACCAGGGGCCGAGAAAACTACCGACTCATGGGGCCGGACACTCAGGGTCAGGGAAAAATCCAATATATATCTGGTGATATCTCGGGAGCTATTAGAGATAGCGCAATAAGCCAAAGGGAATTATCTGCAGGAGGCCCTGGCGCATGAATCTGTGCAACGGGGACGACCTCGGACCACCAGGAGCCGAGAAAACCACAGTCTAATGGGGCCGGACACTCAGGGTCAGTGAAAAATCCAATATATATCTGGTGATATCTCGGCTGCTATTACAGATAGCGCAATAAATCAAAGTGCATTGTCTGTAGAAGGCACTGGCGCATGAATCTGTGCAGCGGGAACGACCTCGGACCACCAGGGACGAGACAACCACCGTCTCATGGGGCCGGACACTCAGGGTCAGGGAAAAATCCAATATATATCTGGTGATATCTCGGGTGCTATTACAGATAGCGCAATAAATCAAAGTGCATTACTTGTAGGATGCCCTGGCGCATGAATCTGTGCAGCGGGAACGACCTCGGACCACCAGCGACGAGACAACCACCATCTCATTGGGCCGGACACTCAGGGTCAGGGAAAAATCCAATATATATCTGGTGATATCTCGGGTGCTATTACAGATAGCGCAATAAATCAAAGTGCATTACTTGTAGGAGGCCCTGGCGCATGAATCTGTGCAGCGGGAACGACCTCGGACGACCAGGGGCCGAGAAAACCACAGTCTCATGGGGCCGGACACTCAGGGTCAGGGGACAATCCAATATATATCTGGTGATATCTCGGGCGCTATTAGAGATAGCGCAATAAACCAAAGTGAATTATCTGCAGGAGGCCCTGCCGCATGAATCGGTGCAACGGGAACGACCTCGGACCACCAGGGGCCGAGAAAACCACAGTCTCATGGGGCCGGACACTCAGGGTCAGTGAAAAATCCAATATATATCTGGTGATATCTCGGGTGCTATTAGTGATAGTGCAATAAACCAAAGTGAATTATCTGCAGGAGGCCCTGGCGCATGTATCTGTGCAACGGGGACGACCTCGGACCACCAGGAGCCGAGAAAACCACAGTCTCATGGGGCCGGACACTCAGGGTCAGGGCAAAATCCAATATATATCTGGTGATATCTCGGGTGCTATTAGAGATAGCGCAATAAACCAAAGTGAACTATCTGCAGGAGGCCCTGGCGCATGAATCTGTGCAACGGGGACGACCTCGGACCACCAGGAGCCGAGAAAACCAGAGTCTCATGAGGCCGGACACTCAGGGTCAGGGCAAAATCCAATATATATCTGGTGATATCTCGGGTGCTATTAGAGATAGCGCAATAAACCAAAGTGAATTATCTGCAGGAGTTCCTGGCGCATGAATGTGTGCAGCGGGATCGACCTCGGACCACCAGGGGCCGAGAAAACCGCAGTCTCATGGGGCCGGACACTGAGGTTCAGGGAAAAATCCAATACATATCTGGTGATATCTCGGGTGCTATTACAGATAGCGCAATAAATCAAAGTGCATTTTTAGTAGGAGGCCCTGGCGCATGAATCTGTGCAACGGGAACGACCTCGGACCACCAGGGGCCGAGGAGACCACCGTCTCATGGGGCCGGAAACTCAGGGTCAGGGAAAAATCCAATATATATCTGGTGATATCTTGGGTGCTGTTAGAGATAGCGCAATAAACCAAAGTGAATTATCTGCAGGAGGCCCTGGCGCATGAATCTGTGCAGCGGGAACGACCTCGGACCCGTAGGGGCCGAGAAAATCACCGTCTCATGGGGCCGGACAGTCAGGGTCAGGGAAAAATCCTATATATATCTGGTGATATCTTGAGTGCTATTAGAGATAGCGCAATAAATCAAAGTGCATTGTCTGTAGGAGGCCCTGGCGCATGAATCTGTGCAACGGGGACGACCTCGGACCACCAGGGACGAGACAACCACCGTCTCATGGGGCCGGACACTCAGGGTCAGGGAAAAATCCAATATATATCTGGTGATATCTCGGGAGCTATTAGAGATAGCGCAATAAGCCAAAGGGAATTATCTGCAGGAGGCCCTGGCGCATGCATCTGTGCAGCGGGAACGACCTCGGAGCACCAGGGGCCGAGAAAACCGCAGTCTCATGGGGCCGGACACTCAGGGTCAGGGGAAAATCCTATATATATCTGGTGATATCTCGGGTGCTATTACAGATAGAGCAATAAATCAAAGTGCATTGTCTGTAGGAGGACCTGGCCCATGATTCTGCGCAGCGGGAACAACCTCGGACCACCAGGGGCCGAGAAAACCACAGTCTCATGGGGCCGGACACTCATGGTCAGGGCAAACTCCAATATATATCTGGTGATATCTCGGGAGCTATTAGAGATAGCGCAATAAACCAAAGTGAATTATCTGCAGGAGGCCCTGGCGCATGCATCTGTGCAGCGGGAACGACCTCGGACGGCCAGGGGCCGAGAAAACCACCGTCTCATGGGGCCGGTCACTCTGGGTCAATGAAAAATCCAATATATATGTGGTGATATCTCGGGTGCTATTACATATAGCGCAATAAATCAAAGTGCATTGTCTGTAGGAGGCTCTGGCGCATGAATCTGTGCAGCGGGAACGACCTCGGACCACCAGGGGCCGAGAAAACTACAGTCACATGGCGCCGAACACTCAGGGTCTGGGGAAAATCCAATATATATCTGGTGATATCTCGGGTCCTATTACAGATAGCGCAATAAACCAAAGTGCATTGTCTGCAGGAAGCCCTGGCGCATGATTCTGTGCAGCGGGAACGACCTCGGACCACCAGGGGCCGAGAAAACCACCGTCTCATGGGGCCGGACTGTAAGGGTCAGGGAAAAACCCAATATATATCTGGTGATATCTAGGGTGCTATTAGAGATACCGCAATAAATCAAAGTGCATTGTCTGCAGGAGGCCCTGGCGCATGAATCTGTGCAGCGGGAACGACCTCGGTCCACCAGGGGCCGAGAAAACCACCGTCTCATGGGGCTGGACACTCAGGGTGAGGGAAATATCCAATATATATCTGGTGATATCTCGGGTGCTATTACAGATAGCGCAATAAATCAAAGTGCATTGTCTGTAGGAGGCCCTGGCGCATGAATCTGTGCAGCGGGAACGACCACGGACCACCAGGGGCCGAGAAAACTACAGTCTCATGCGGCCGGACACTCAGGGTCTGGGGAAAATCCAATATATATCTGGTGATATCTCGGGTCCTATTACAGATAGGGAAATAAATCAAAGTGAATTGTCTGCAGGAGGCCCTGGCACATGAATCTGTGCAGCGGGAACGACCTCGGTCCACCAGGGGCCGAGAAAACCACAGTCTCATGGGGCTGGACACTCAGGATGAGGGAAATATCCAATATATATCTGGTGATATCCCGGGTGCTATTACAGATAGCGCAATAAATCAAAGTGCATTGTCTGTAGGAGGCCCGGGCGCATGAATCTGTGCAGCGGGAACGACCTCGGACCACCAGGGTCCGAAAAAACCACAGTCTCATGGGGCCGGACACTCAGGGTCAGGGGAAAATCCAATATATATCTGGTGATATCTCGGGTGCTATTAGAGATAGCGCAATAAATCAAAGTGAATTGTCTGTAGGAGGCCCTGGCGCATGAACCTGTGCAGCGGGAACGACCTCGGACCACCAGGGGCCGAGAAAACTACAGTCTCATGGGGGCGGACACTCAGGGTCTGGGGAAAATCCAATATATATCTGGTGATATCTCGGTTCCTATTACAGATAGCGAAATAAACCAAAGCGAATTATCTTCAGGAGGCCCTGGCGCATGAATCTGTGCAGCGGGAACGACCTCGGACCACCAGGAGCAGAGAAAACCACCGTCTCATGGGGCCGGACACTCAGGGTCAGGGAAAAATCCAATATATATCTGGTGATATCTCGGGTGCTATTACAGATAGCACAATAAATCAAAGTGCATTGTCTGTAGGAGGCCCTGGCGCATGAATCGGTGCAGCTCCAACGACCTCGGACCACCAGGACCAGAGAAAACCACCGTCCCATGGGGCCGGACACTCAGGGTCAGGGGAAAATCCAATATATATCTGGTGATATCTCGGGTGCTATTAGAGATAGCGCAATAAACCAAAGTCTATTATCTGCAGGAGGCCCTGGCGCATGCATCTGTGCAGAGGGAACGACCTCGGACCACCAGGGGCCAAGAAAACCACCGTTTCATGGGGCTGGACACTCAGGGTCAGGGAAAAACCCGATATATATCTGGTGATATCTCGGGTGCTATTAGAGATAGCGCCATAAACCAAAGTGAATTATCTGCAGGAGGCCCTGGCGCATGCATCTGTGAAGCACGAACGACCTCGGACCACCAGGGGCCGAGAAAACCACCATCTCATGGGGCCGGACACTCAGGGTCAGGGAAAAATCAAATATATATCAGGTGATATCTCGTTTGCTATTACAGATAGCGCAATAAATTAAAGTGCATTGTCTGTAGGAGGCCCTGGCGCATGAATCTGGCCCGCGGGAACAACCTCGGACCACCAGGGGCCGAGAAAACCACAGTCTCATGGTGCGGGACACTCAGGGTCAGGGGAAAATCCAATATATATCTGGTGATATCTCTGGTGCTATTAGGGATAGCGCAATAAACCAAAGTGAATTATCTGCAGGAGGCCCTGGCGCATGCATCTGTGCAGCGGGAACGACCTCGGACCACCAGGGGCCGAGAAAACCACCGTCTCATGGGGCCGGACACTCAGGGTCAGGGGAAAATCCAATATATATCTGGTGATATCTCGGGTGCTGTTAGAGATAGCGCAATAAACCAGAGTGAATTATCTGCAGGAGGCCCTGGCGCATGCATCTGTGCAGCGGGAACGCCCTCGGACAACCAGGGGCCAAGAAAACCTCCGTCTCATGAGGCCGGACACTCATGGACAGGGGAAAATCGAATATATACCTGGTGATATCTCGGGTGCTATTAGAGATAGCGGAATAAACCAAAGTGACTTATCTGCAGGAGGCCCTGGCGCATGAATCTGTGCAGCGGGAACGACCTCGGACCACCAGGGGCCGAGAAAACCACAGTCTCATGGGGCCGGACACTCAGGGTCAGGGAAAAATCCAATATATATCTGGTGATATCTCGGGTGCTATTAGAGATAGCGCGATAAATCATAGTGCTTTCTCTGCGGGAGGCCCGGTCGCATGAATCTGTGCAGCGGCAACGACCTCGGACCACCAGGGGCCGAGAAAACCACCGACACATGGGGCCGGACACACAGGGACAGGGAAGAATCCAATATATATCTGGTGATATCTCGGGTGCTATTAGAGATAGCGCAATAAACCAAAGTGCATTGTCTGTACGAGGCCCTGGCGCATGAATCTGTGCAGCGGGAACAACCTCGGACCACCAGGGGCCGAGAAAACCACCGTCTCATGGGGCGGGACTGTCAGGGTCAGGGAAAAATCCAATATATATCTGGTGATATCTCGGGTGCTATTACAGATAGCGCAGTAAATCAAAGTGAATTATCTGCAGGAGGCCCTGGCGCATGCATCTGTGAAGCACGAACGACCTCGGACCACCAGGGGCCGAGAAAACCATCATCTCATGGGGCCGGACACTCAGGGTCAGGGAAAAATCAAATATATATCAGGTCATATCTCGTTTGCTATTACAGATAGCGCAATAAATTAAAGTGCATTGTCTGTAGGAGGCCCTGGCGCATGAATCTGGCCCGCGGGAACAACCTCGGGCCACCAGGGGCCGAGAAAACCACTGTCTAATGGTGCCGGACACTCAGGGTCAGGGGAAAATCCAATATATATCTGGTGATATCTCTGGTGCTATTAGGGATAGCGCAATAAACCAAAGTGAATTATCTGCAGGAGGCCCTGGCGCATGCATCTGTGCAGCGGGAACGACCTCGGACCACCAGGGGCCGAGAAAACCACCGTCTCATGGGGCCGGACACTCAGGGTCAGGCAAAAATCCAATATATATCTGGTGATATCTCGGGTGCTATTACAGATAGCGCAATAAACCAAAGTGCATTGTCTGTAGGAGGCCCTGGCGCATGAATCTGTCCAGCGGGAACGACCTCGGTCCACCAGGGGCCGAGAAAACCACCGTCTCATGGGGCCGGACACTCAGGGTAAGGGAAAAATCCAATATATATCTGGTGATATCTCGGGTGCTATTAGAGATAGCGCAATAAACGAAAGTGAATTATCTGCAGGAGGCCCTGGCGCATGAATCTGTGCAGCGGGAACGACCTCGGACCACCAGGGGCCGAGGAAACCACAGTCTCATGGGGCCGGACACTCAGGGTCAGGGGAAAATCCAATATATATCTGGTGATATCTCGGGTGCTATTAGAGATAGCGCAATAAACCAAAGTGAATTATCTGCAGGAGGCCCTGCCGCATGAATCGGTGCAACGGGAACGACCTCGGACCACCAGGGGCCGAGAAAACCACCGTCTCATGGGGCCGGACACTCAGGGTCAGGGGAAAATCCAATATTTATCTGGTGATATCTCGGGTGCTATTACAGATAGCGCAATAAATCAAAGTGCATTGTCTGTAGAAGGTCCTGGCGCACGAGTCTGTGCAGCGGAACGACCTCGGACAACCAGGGGCCGAGAAAACCACAGTCTCATGGGGCCGGACACTCAGGGTCAGGGGAAAATCCAATATATATCTGGCGACATCTCGGGTGCTACTAGAGATAGCGCAATAAACCACAGTGAATTATCTGCAGGAGGCCCTGGCGCATGAATCTGTGCAACGGGAACGACCTCGGACCACCAGGGGCCGAGAAAACCACAGTCTCATGGGGCCGGACACTCAGGGTCAGGGGAAAATCCAATATATATCTGGTGATATCTCGGGTGCCCTTACAGATAGCGCAATAAATCAAAGTGCATTGTCTGTAGGAGGCCCTGGCGCATGAATCTGTGCAACGGGAACGACCTCGGACCACCAGGGGCCGAGAAAACGACAGTCTCAAGGGGCCGGACAGTCAGGGTCAGGGGAAAATCCAATATTTATCTGGTGATATCTCGGGTGCTATTACAGATAGCGCAATAAATCAAAGGGAATTATCTGCAGGAGGCCCTGGCGCATGCATCTGTGCAGCGGGAACGACCTAGGACCACCAGGGTCCGAGAAAACCACCGTCTCATGGGGCCGGACACTCAGGGTAAGGGAAAAATCCAATATATATCTGGTGATATCTCGGGCGCTATTAGAGATAGCGCAATAAACCAAAATGAATTATCTGCAGGAGGCCCTGGCGCATGAATCTGTGCAGCGGGAACGACCTCGGTCCACCAGGGGCCGAGAAAACCACCGTCTCATGGGGCCGGACACTCAGGGTAAGGGAAAAATCCAATATATATCTGGTGATATCTCGGGTGCTATTAGAGATAGCGCAATAAACGAAAGTGAATTATCTGCAGGAGGCCCTGGCGCATGAATCTGTGCAGCGGGAACGACCTCGGACCACCAGGGGCCGAGAAAACGACAGTCTCAAGGGGCCGGACAGTCAGGGTCAGGGGAAAATCCAATATATATCTGGTGATATCTCGGGTGCTATTACAGATAGCGCAATAAATCAAAGTGCATTGTCTGTAGGAGGCCCTCGCGCATAAATGTGGCCAGCGGGAACGACCTCGCACCACCAGGGGCCGAGAAAACCACCGTCTCATGGGGCCGGACACTCAGGGTCAGGGGAAAATCCAATATTTATCTGGTGATATCTCGGGTGCTATTACAGATAGCGCAATAAATCAAAGGGAATTATCTGCAGGAGGCCCTGGCGCATGCATCTGTGCAGCGGGAACGACCTAGGACCACCAGGGTCCGAGAAAACCACCGTCTCATGGGGCCGGACACTCAGGGTAAGGGAAAAATCCAATATATATCTGGTGATATCTCGGGCGCTATTAGAGATAGCGCAATAAACCAAAATGAATTATCTGCAGGAGGCCCTGGCGCATGAATCTGTGCAGCGGGAACGACCTCGGTCCACCAGGGGCCGAGAAAACCACCGTCTCATGGGGCCGGACACTCAGGGTAAGGGAAAAATCCAATATATATCTGGTGATATCTCGGGTGCTATTAGAGATAGCGCAATAAACGAAAGTGAATTATCTGCAGGAGGCCCTGGCGCATGAATCTGTGCAGCGGGAACGACCTCGGACCACCAGGGGCCGAGGAAACCACAGTCTCATGGGGCCGGACACTCAGGGTCAGGGGAAAATCCAATATATATCTGGTGATATCTCGGGTGCTATTAGAGATAGCGCAATAAACCAAAGTGAATTATCTGCAGGAGGCCCTGCCGCATGAATCGGTGCAACGGGAACGACCTCGGACCACCAGGGGCCGAGAAAACCACCGTCTCATGGGGCCGGACACTCAGGGTCAGGGGAAAATCCAATATTTATCTGGTGATATCTCGGGTGCTATTACAGATAGCGCAATAAATCAAAGTGCATTGTCTGTAGAAGGTCCTGGCGCACGAGTCTGTGCAGCGGAACGACCTCGGACAACCAGGGGCCGAGAAAACCACAGTCTCATGGGGCCGGACACTCAGGGTCAGGGGAAAATCCAATATATATCTGGCGACATCTCGGGTGCTACTAGAGATAGCGCAATAAACCACAGTGAATTATCTGCAGGAGGCCCTGGCGCATGAATCTGTGCAACGGGAACGACCTCGGACCACCAGGGGCCGAGAAAACCACAGTCTCATGGGGCCGGACACTCAGGGTCAGGGGAAAATCCAATATATATCTGGTGATATCTCGGGTGCCCTTACAGATAGCGCAATAAATCAAAGTGCATTGTCTGTAGAAGGCCCTGGCGCATGAATCTGTGCAGCGGGAACGACCTCGGACCACCAGGGGCCGAGTAAACCACAGTCTCATGGGGCCGGACACTCAGGGTCAGGGGAAAATCCAATATATATCTGGTGATATCTCGGGTGCTATTAGAGATAGCGCAATAAACCAAAGTGAATTATCTGCAGGAGGCCCTGGCGCATGAATCTGTGCAACGGGAACGACCTCGGACCACCAGGAGCCGAGAAAACCACAGTCTCATGGGGCCGGACACTCAGGGTCAGGGCAAAATCCAATATATATCTGGAGATATCTCGGGTGCTATTAGAGATAGCGCAATAAACCAAAGTGAATTATCTGCAGGAGGCCCTGGCGCATGAATGTGTGCAGCGGGAACGACCTCGGACCACCAGGGGCCGAGAAAACCGCAGTCTCATGGGGCCGGACACTCAGGGTCAGGGAAAAATCCAATACATATCTGGTGATATCTCGGGCGCTATTAGAGATAGCGCAATAAACCAAATTGAATTATCTGCAGGAGGCCCTGGCGCATGAACCTGTGCAGCGGGAACGACCTCGGTCCACCAGGCGCCGAGAAAACCACCGTCTCATGGGGCTGGACACTCAGGGTGAGGGAAATATCCAATATATATCTGGTGATATCTCGGGTGCTATTACAGATAGCGCAATAAATCAAAGTGCATTGTCAGTAGGAGGCCGTGGCGCATGAATCTGGGCAGCGGGAACGACCTCGGATCACCAGGGGCCGAGAAGACCACCGTCTCATGGGGCCGGCCACTCAGGGTCAGGGGAAAATCCAATATATATCTGGTGATATCTCGGGTGCTCTTAGAGATAGCGCAATAAGCCAAAGGGAATTATCTGCAGGAGGCCCTGGCGCATGAATGTGTGCAGCGGGAACGACCTCGGACCACCAGGGGGCGAGAAAACCACCGTCTCATGGGGCCGGACACTCTGGGTCATTGAAAAATCCAATATATATGTGGTGATATCTGGGGTGCTATTACAGATAGCGCAATAAATCAAAGTGCATTGTCTGTAGGAGGCCCTGGCGCATGAATCTGTGCAGCGGGAACGACCTCGGACCACCAGGGGCCGAGAAAACTACCGTCTCATGGGGCCGGACACTCAGGGTCAGGGAAAAATCCAATATATATCTGGTGATATCTCGGGTGCTATTATAGATAGCGCAATAAACCAAAGTGAGTTATCTGTAGGAGGCCCTGGCGCATGAATCTGTGCAGCGGGAACGACCTCGGTCCACCAGGGGCCGAGAAAACCACCGTCCCGAGGGGCCGGACACTTAGGGTCAGTGAAAAATCCAATATATATCTGGTGATATCTCGGGTGCTAATACAGATAGCGCAATAAATCAAAGTGAATTATCTGCAGGAGGCCCTGGCGCATGAATCTGTGCAGCGGGAACGACCTCGGACCCGTAGGGGCCGAGAAAATCACCGTCTCATGGGGCAGGACAGTCAGGGTCAGGGAAAAATCCTATATATATCTGGTGATATCTTGGGTGCTATTAGAGATAGCGCAATAAATCTAAGTGCATTGTCTGTAGGAGGCCCCTGTCGCATGAATCTGTGCAGCGGGAACGACTTCGGACCACCAGGGGCCGAGGAAACCACCGTCTCATGGGGCCGGACACTCAGGGTCACGGAAAAATCCAATATATGTCTGGTGATATCTCGGGTGCTATTACAGATAGCGCAATAAATCAAAGTGCATTGTTTGTAGGTGGCCCTGGCGCATGAATCTGGCCAGCGGGAACGACCTCGGACCACCAGCGGCCGAGAAAACCACCGTCTCATGGGGCCGGACACTCAGGGTCAGGGGAAAATCCAATATATATCTGGCGATATCTCGGGTGCTAATAGAGATAGCGCAATAAACCAAAGTGAATTATCTTCAGGATGCCCTGGCGCATGAATCTGTGCAACGGGAACGACCTCGGACCACCAGGGGCCGAGAAAACCACAGTCTCATGGGGCCGGACACTCAGGGTGAGGGAAATATCCAATATATATCTGGTGATATCTCGGGTGCTATTACAGATAGCCCAATAAATCAAAGTGCATTGTCTGTAGGAGGCCCTGGCGCATGAATCTGTGCAGCGGGAACGACCTCGGACCACCAGGGGCCGAGAAAACTACCGTCTCATGGGGCCGGACACTCAGGGTCAGCGGAAAATCCAATATATATCTGGTGATATCTCGGGTGCTATTATAGATAGCGCAATAAACCAAAGTGAGTTATCTGTAGGAGGCCCTGGCGCATGAATCTGTGCAGTGGGAACGACCTCGGACCACCAGGGGCCGAGAAAACCACCGTCCCGAGGGGCCGGACACTTAGGGTCAGTGAAAAATCCAATATATATCTGGTGATATCTCGGGTGCTATTACAGATAGCGCAATAAATCAAAGTGAATTATCTGCAGGAGGCCCTGGTGCATGAATCTGTGCAACGGGAATGACCTCGGACCACCAGGGGCCGAAAAAACCACAGTCTCATGGGGCCGGACACTCAGGGTCAGGGAAAAATCCAATATATATCTGGTGATATCTTGGGTGCTGTTAGAGATAGCGCAATAAACCAAAGTGAATTATCTGCAGGAGGCCCTGGCGCATGAATCTGTGCAGCTGGAACGACCTCGGACCCGTAGGGGCCGAGAAAACCACAGTCTCATGGGGCCGGACGCTCAGGGTCAGGGGAAAATCCAATATATATCTGGTGATATCTCGGGTGCTACTAGAGATAGCGCAATAAACCAAAGTGAATTATCTGCAGGAGGCCCTGGCGCATGAATCTGTGCAACGGGAACGACCTCGGGCCACCAGGGGCCGAGAAAACCACCGTCTCATGGGGCCGGACACTCAGCGTCAGGGGAAAATCCAATATTTATCTGGTGATATCTCGGGTGCTATTACAGATAGCGCAATAAATGAAAGTGCATTGTCTGCAGGAGGCCCTGGCGCATGAATCTGTGCAGCGGGATCGACCTCGGATCACCAGAGGCCGAGAAAACCACCGTCTCATGGGGCCGGACACTCAGGGTCAGGGAAAAATCCAATATATATCTGGTGATATCTCGGGTGCTATTACAGATAGCGCAATAAATCAAAGTGCATTGTCTGTAGGTGGCCCTGGCGCATGAATCTGGCCAGCGGGAACGACCTCGGACCACCAGCGGCCGAGGAAACCACCGTCCCATGGGGCCGGACACTCAGGGTCGGGGAAAAATCCAATATATATCTGGTGATATCTCGGGTGCTATTAGAGATAGCGCAATAAGCCAAAGGGAATTATCTGCAGGAGGCCCTGGCGCATGAATCTGTGTAGCGGGAACGACCTCGGACCACCAGGGGCCGAGAAAACCGCAGTCTCATGGGGCCGGACACTCAGGGTCAGGGAAAAATCCAATACATATCTGGTGATATCTCGGGCGCTATTAGAGATAGCGCAATAAACCAAATTGAATTATCTGCAGGAGGCCCTGGCGCATGAATCTGTGCAGCGGGAACGACCTCGGTCCACCAGGCGCCGAGAAAACCACCGTCTCATGGGGCTGGACACTCAGGGTGAGGGAAATATCCAATATATATCTGGTGATATCTCGGGTGCTATTACAGATAGCGCAATAAATCAAAGTGCATTGTCAGTAGGAGGCCGTGGCGCATGAATCTGGGCAGCGGGAACGACCTCGGACCACCAGGGGCCGAGAAGACCACCATCTCATGGGGCCGGCCACTCAGTGTCAGGGGAAAATCCAATATATATCTGGTGATATCTCGGGTGCTATTAGAGATAGCGCAATAAGCCAAAGGGAATTATCTGCAGGAGGCCCTGGCGCATGAATGTGTGCAGCGGGAACGACCTCGGACCACCAGGGGCCGAGAAAACCACCGTCTCATGGGGCCGGACACTCAGGGTCAGGGAAAAATCCAATATATATCTGGTGATATCTCGGGTGCTATTACAGATAGCGCAATAAATCAAAGTGCATTGTCTGTAGGAGGCCCTGGCGCATGAATCTGTGCAGCGGGAACGACCTCGGACCAGCAGGGGCCGAGAAAACCAGTCTCATGTGGCCGGACACTCAGGGTCAGGGGAAAATCCAATATATATCTGGTGATATCTCGGGTGCTATTTGAGATAGCGCAATAAACCAAAGTGAATTATCTGCAGGAGGCCCTGGCGCATGAATCTGTGCAACGGGGACGACCTCGGACCACCAGGAGCCGAGAAAACCACAGTCTCATGGGGCAGGACACTCAGGGTCAGGGCAAAATCCAATATATACCTGGTGATATCTTGGGTGCTATTACAGATAGCGCAATAAATCAAAGTGAATTATCTGCAGGAGGCCCTGGCGCATGAATCTGTGCAACGGGAACGACCTCGGACCACCAGGGGCCGAAAAAACCACAGTCTCATGGGGCCGGACACTCAGGGCCAGGGAAAAATCCAATATATATCTGGTGATATCTTGGGTGCTGTTAGAGATAGCGCAATAAACCAAAGTGAATTATCTGCAGGAGGCCCTGGCGCATGAATCTGTGCAGCGGGAACGACCTCGGACGCGTAGGGGCCGAGAAAATCACCGTCTCATGGGGCCGGACAGTCAGGGTCAGGGAAAAATCCTATATATATCTGGTGATTTCTTGGGTGCTATTAGCGATAGCGCAATAAATCAAAGTGCATTGTCTGTAGGAGGCCCTGGCGCATGAATCTGTGCAGCGGGAAGGACCTCGGACCACCAGGGGCCGAGAAAACAACCGTCTCATGGGGCCGGACACTCAGGGTCAGTGAAAAATCCAATATATATCTGGTGATATCTCGGCTGCTATTACAGATAGCGCAATAAATCAAAGTGCATTGTCTGTAGAAGGCACTGGCGCATGTATCTGTGCAGCGGGAACGACCTCGGACCACCAGGGACGAGACAACCACCGTCTCATGGGGCCGGACACTCAGGGTCAGGGAAAAATCCAATATATATCTGGTGATATCTCGGGTGCTATTACAGATAGCGCAATAAATCAAAGTGCATTACTTGTAGGAGGCCCTGGCGCATGAATCTGTGCAGCGGGAACGACATCGGACAACCAGGGACGAGACAACCACCATCTCATGGGGCCGGACACTCAGGGTCAGGGAAAAATCCAATATATATCTGGTGATATCTTGGGTGCTATTACAGATAGCGCAATAAATCAAAGTGAATTATCTGCAGGAGGCCCTGGCGCATGAATCTGTGCAGCGGGAACGACCTCGGACCCGTAGGGGCCGAGAAAATCACCGTCTCATGGGGCCGGACAGTCAGGGTCAGGGAAAAATCCTATATATATCTGGTGATTTCTTGGGTGCTATTAGCGATAGCGCAATAAATCAAAGTGCATTGTCTGTAGGAGGCCCTGGCGCATGAATCTGTGCAGCGGGAACGACCTCGGACCACCAGGGGCCGAGAAAACAACCGTCTCATGGGGCCGGACACTCAGGGTCAGTGAAAAATCCAATATATATCTGGTGATATCTCGGGTGCTATTACAGATAGCGCAATAAATCAAAGTGCATTACTTGTAGGAGGCCCTGGCGCATGAATCTGTGCAGCGGGAACGACCTCGGACAACCAGGGACGAGACAACCACCATCTCATGGGGCCGGACACTCAGAGTCAGGGAAAAATCCAATATATATCTGGTGATATCTCGGGTGCTATTACAGATAGCGCAATAAATCAAAGTGCATTACTTGTAGGAGGCCCTGGCGCATGAATCTGTGCAGCGGGAACGACCTCGGACGACCAGGGGCCGAGAAAACCACAGTCTCATGGGGCCGGACACTCAGGGTCAGGGGACAATCCAATATATATCTGGTGATATCTCGGGCGCTATTAGAGATAGCGCAATAAACCAAATTGAATTATCTGCAGGAGGCCCTGCCGCATGAATCGGTGCAACGGGAACGACCTCGGACCACCAGGGGCCGAGAAAACCACAGTCTCATGGGGCCGGACACTCAGGGTCAGTGAAAAATCCAATATATATCTGGTGATATCTCGGGTGCTATTAGTGATAGCGCAATAAACCAAAGTGAATTATCTGCAGGAGGCCCTGGCGCATGAATCTGTGCAACGGGGACGACCTCGGACCACCAGGAGCCGAGAAAACCACAGTCTCATGGGGCCGGACACTCAGGGTCAGTGAAAAATCCAATATATATCTGGTGATATCTCGGCTGCTATTACAGATAGCGCAATAAATCAAAGTGCATTGTCTGTAGAAGGCACTGGCGCATGAACCTGTGCAGCGGGAACGACCTCGGACCACCAGGGACGAGACAATCACCGTCTCATGGGGCCGGACACTCAGGGTCAGGGCAAAATCCAATATATATCTGGTGATATCTCGGGTGCTATTAGAGATAGCGCAATAAACCAAAGTGAATTATCTGCAGGAGTCCCTGGCGCATGAATGTGTGCAGCGGGAACGACCTCGGACCACCAGGGGCCGAGAAAACCGCAGTCTCATGGGGCCGGACACTCAGGGTCAGGGAAAAATCCAATATATATCTGGTGATATCTTGGGTGCTGTTAGAGATAGCGCAATAAACCAAAGTGAATTATCTGCAGGAGGCCCTGGCGCATGAATCTGTGCAGCGGGAACGACCTCGGACCCGTAGGGGCCGAGAAAATCACCGTCTCATGGGGCCGGACAGTCAGGGTCAGGGAAAAATCCTATATATATCTGGTGATATCTTGAGTGCTATTAGAGATAGCGCAATAAATCAAAGTGCATTGTCTGTAGGAGGCCCTGGCGCATGAATCTGTGCAACGGGGACGACCTCGGACCACCAGGAGCCGAGAAAACCACAGTCTCATGGGGCCGGACACTCAGGGTCAGTGAAAAATCCAATATATATCTGGTGATATCTCGGGTGCTATTACAGATAGCGCAATAAATCAAAGTGCTTTACTTGTAGGAGGCCCTGGCGCATGAATCTGTGCAGCGGGAACGACCTCGGACCACCAGGGGCCGAGAAAACCGCAGTCTCATGTGGCCGGACACTGAGGTTCAGGGAAAAATCCAATACATATCTGGTGATATCTCGGGTCCTATTACAGATAGCGCAGTAAATCAAAGTGCATTTTTAGTAGGAGGCCCTGGCGCATGAATCTGTGCAACGGGAACGACCTCGGACCACCAGGGGCCGAGGAGACCACCGTCTCATGGGGCCGGACACTCAGGGTCAGGGAAAAATCCAATATATATCTGGTGATATCTTGGGTGCTGTTAGAGATAGCGCAATAAACCAAAGTGAATTATCTGCAGGAGGCCCTGGCGCATGAATCTGTGCAGCGGGACGACCTCGGACCCGTAGGGGCCGAGAAAATCACCGTCTCATGGGGCCGGACAGTCAGGGTCAGGGAAAAATCCAATATATATCTGGTGATATCTAGGGTGCTATTAGAGATACCGCAATAAATCAAAGTGCATTGTCTGCAGGAGGCCCTGGCGCATGAATCTGTGCAGCGGGAACGACCACGGTCCACCAGGGGCCGAGAAAACCACCGTCTCATGGGGCCGGACACTCAGGGTGAGGGAAATATCCAATATATATCTGGTGATATCTCGGGTGCTATTACAGATAGCGCAATAAATCAAAGTGCATTGTCTGTAGGAGGCCCTGGCGCATGAATCTGTGCAGCTGGAACGACCTCGGACCACCAGGGACGAGACAACCACCGTCTCATGGGGCCGGACAGTCAGGGTCAGGGAAAAATCCTATATATATCTGGTGATATCTTGACTGCTATTAGAGATAGCGCAATAAATCAAAGTGCATTGTCTGTAGGAGGCCCTGGCGCATGAATCTGTGCAGCTGGAACGACCTCGGACCACCAGGGACGAGACAACCACCGTCTCATGGGGCCGGACACTCAGGGTCAGGGAAAAATCCAATATATATCTGGTGATATCTCGGGTGCTATTACAGATAGCGCAATAAATCAAAGTGCATTACTTGTAGGAGGCCCTGGCGCATGAATCTGTGCAGCGGGAACGACCTCGGACCACCAGCGACGAGACAACCACCATCTCATGGGGCCGGACCCTCAGGGTCAGGGAAAAATCCAATATATATCTGGTGATATCTCGGGTGCTATTAGAGATAGCGCAATAAACCAAAGTGAATTATCTGCAGGAGTCCCTGGCGCATGAATGTGTGCAGCGGGAACGACCTCGGACCACCAGGGGCCGAGAAAACCGCAGTCTCATGGGGCCAGACACTGAGGTTCAGGGAAAAATCCAATACATATCTGGTGATATCTCGGGTGCTATTACAGATAGCGCAATAAATCAAAGTGCATTTTTAGTAGGAGGCCCTGGCGCATGAATCTGTGCAGCGGGAACGACCTCGGACCACCAGCGACGAGACAACCACCATCTCATGGGGCCGGACACTCAGGGTCAGGGAAAAATCCAATATATATCTGGTGATATCTCGGGTGCTATTAGAGATAGCGCAATAAACCAAAGTGAATTATCTGCAGGAGTCCCTGGCGCATGAATGTGTGCAGCGGGAACGACCTCGGACCACCAGGGGCCGAGAAAACCGCAGTCTCATGTGGCCGGACACTGAGGTTCAGGGAAAAATCCAATACATATCTGGTGATATCTCGGGTGCTATTACAGATAGCGCAATAAATCAAAGTGCATTGTCTGTAGGAGGCCCTGGCGCATGAATCTGTGCAGCGGGAACGACCTCGGACCACCAGGGGCCGAGAAAACTACAGTCTCATGCGGCCGGACACTCAGGGTCTGGGGAAAATCCAATATAAATCTGGTGATATCTCGGGTCCTATTACAGATAGGGAAATAAATCAAAGTGAATTGTCTGCAGGTGGCCCTGGCACATGAATCTGTGCAGCGGGAACGACCTCGGTCCACCAGGGGCCGAGAAAACCACCGTCTCATGGGGCTGGACACTCAGGGTGAGGGAAATATCCAATATATATCTGGTGATATCTCGGGTGCTATTACAGATAGCGCAATAAATCAAAGTGCATTGTCTGTAGGAGGCCCTGGCGCATGAACCTGTGCAGCGGGAACGACCTCGGACCACCAGGGGCCGAGAAAACTACAGTCTCATGGGGGCGGACACTCAGGGTCTGGGGAAAATCCAATATATATCTGGTGATATCTCGGTTCCTATTACAGATAGCGAAATAAACCAAAGCGAATTATCTTCAGGAGGCCCTGGCGCATGAATCTGTGCAGCGGGAACGACCTCGGACCACCAGGGGCCGAGAAAACTACCGACTCATGGGGCCGGACACTCAGGGTCAGGGAAAAATCCAATATATATCTGGTGATATCTTGGGTGCTGTTAGAGATAGCGCAATAAACCAATGTGAATTATCTGCAGGAGGCCCTGGCGCATGAATCTGTGCAGCGGGAACGACCTCGGACCCGTAGGGGCCGAGAAAATCACCGTCTCATGGGGCCGGACAGTCAGGGTCAGGGAAAAATCCTATATATATCTGGTGATATCTTGAGTGCTATTAGAGATAGCGCAATAAATCAAAGTGCATTGTCTGTAGGAGGCCCTGGCGCATGAATCTGTGCAGCTGTAACGACCTCGGACCACCAGGGACGAGACAACCACCGTCTCATGGGGCCGGACACTCAGGGTCAGGGAAAAATCCAATATATATCTGGTGATATCTCGGGTGCTATTACAGATAGCGCAATAAATCAAAGTGCATTACTTGTAGGAGGCCCTGGCGCATGAATCTGTGCAGCGGGAACGACCTCGGACCACCAGCGACGAGACAACCACCATCTCATGGGGCCGGACACTCAGGGTCAGGGAAAAATCCAATATATATCTGGTGATATCTCGGGTGCTATTAGAGATAGCGCAATAAACCAAAGTGAATTATCTGCAGGAGGCCCTGGCGCATGAATCTGTGCAACGGGGACGACCTCGGACCACCAGGAGCCGAGAAAACCACAGTCTCATGGGGCAGGACACTCAGGGTCAGGGCAAAATCCAATATATATCTGGTGATATCTCGGGTGCTATTAGAGATAGCGCAATAAACCAACGTGAATTATCTGCAGGAGGCCCTGGCGCATGAATGTGTACAGCGGGAACGACCTCGGACCACCAGGGGCCGAGAAAACCGCAGTCTCATGGGGCCGGACACTCAGGGTCAGGGAAAAATCCAATACATATCTGGTGATATCTCGGGCGCTATTAGAGATAGCGCAATAAACCAAAGTGAATTATCGGGCAGGAGGCCCTGGCGCATGAATCTGTGCAGCGGGAACGACCTCGGACCACCAGGGGCCGAGAAAACTACCGACTCATGGGGCCGGACACTCAGGGTCAGGGAAAAATCCAATATATATCTGGTGATATCTCGGGAGCTATTAGAGATAGCGCAATAAGCCAAAGGGAATTATCTGCAGGAGGCCCTGGCGCATGAATCTGTACAACGGGGACGACCTCGGACCACCAGGAGCCGAGAAAACCACAGTCTAATGGGGCCGGACACTCAGGGTCAGTGAAAAATCCAATATATATCTGGTGATATCTCGGCTGCTATTACAGATAGCGCAATAAATCAAAGTGCATTGTCTGTAGAAGGCCCTGGCGCATGAATCTGTGCAGCGGGAACGACCTCGGACAACCAGGGACGAGACAACCACCGTCTCATGGGGCCGGACACTCAGGGTCAGGGAAAAATCCAATATATATCTGGTGATATCTCGGGTGCTATTACAGATAGCGCAATAAATCAAAGTGCATTACTTGTAGGAGGCCCTGGCGCATGAATCTGTGCAGCGGGAACGACCTCGGACCACCAGCGACGAGACAACCACCATCTCATGGGGCCGGACACTCAGGGTCAGGGAAAAATCCAATATATATCTGGTGATATCTCGGGTGCTATTACAGATAGCGCAATAAATCAAAGTGCATTACTTGTAGGAGGCCCTGGCGCATGAATCTGTGCTGCGGGAACGACCTCGGACGACCAGGGGCCGAGAAAACCACAGTCTCATGGGGCCGGACACTCAGGGTCAGGGGACAATCCAATATATATCTGGTGATATCTCGGGCGCTATTAGAGATAGCGCAATAAACCAAAGTGAATTATCTGCAGGAGGCCCTGCCGCATGAATCGGTGCAACGGGAACGACCTCGGACCACCAGGGGCCGAGAAAACCACAGTCTCATGGGGCCGGACACTCAGGGTCAGTGAAAAATCCAATATATATCTGGTGATATCTCGGGTGCTATTAGTGATAGTGCAATAAACCAAAGTGAATTATCTGCAGGAGGCCCTGGCGCATGTATCTGTGCAACGGGGACGACCTCGGACCACCAGGAGCCGAGAAAACCACAGTCTCATGGGGCCGGACACTCAGGGTCAGGGCAAAATCCAATATATATCTGGTGATATCTCGGGTGCTATTAGAGATAGCGCAATAAACCAAAGTGAATTATCTGCAGGAGGCCCTGGCGCATGAATCTGTGCAACGGGGACGACCTCGGACCACCAGGAGCCGAGAAAACCAGAGTCTCATGAGGCCGGACACTCAGGGTCAGGGCAAAATCCAATATATATCTGGTGATATCTCGGGTGCTATTAGAGATAGCGCAATAAACCAAAGTGAATTATCTGCAGGAGTTCCTGGCTCATGAATGTGTGCAGCGGGAACGACCTCGGACCACCAGGGGCCGAGAAAACCGCAGTCTCATGGGGCCGGACACTAAGGTTCAGGGAAAAATCCAATACATATCTGGTGATATCTCGGGTGCTATTACAGATAGCGCAATAAATCAAAGTGCATTTTTAGTAGGAGGCCCTGGCGCATGAATCTGTGCAACGGGAACGACCTCGGACCACCAGGGGCCGAGGAGACCACCGTCTCATGGGGCCGGACACTCAGGGTCAGGGAAAAATCCAATATATATCTGGTGATATCTTGGGTGCTGTTAGAGATAGCGCAATAAACCAAAGTGAATTATCTGCAGGAGGCCCTGGCGCATGAATCTGTGCAGCGGGAACGACCTCGGACCCGTAGGGGCCGAGAAAATCACCGTCTCATGGGGCCGGACAGTCAAGGTCAGGGAAAAATCCTATATATATCTGGTGATATCTTGAGTGCTATTAGAGATAGCGCAATAAATCAAAGTGCATTGTCTGTAGGAGGCCCTGGCGCATGAATCTGTGCAACGGGGACGACCTCGAACCACCAGGAGCCGAGAAAACCACAGTCTCATGGGGCCGGACACTCAGGGTCAGTGAACAATCCAATATATATCTGGTGATATCTCGGCTGCTATTACAGATAGCGCAATAAATCAAAGTGCATTGTCTGTAGAAGGCACTGGCGCATGAATCTGTGCAGCGGGAACGACCTCGGACCACCAGGGACGAGACAACCACCGTCTCATGGGGCCGGACACTCAGGGTCAGGGAAAAATCCAATATATATCTGGTGATATCTCGGGTGCTATTACAGATAGCGCAATAAATCAAAGTGCATTACTTGTAGGAGGCCCTGGCGCATGAATCTGTGCAGCGGGAACGACCTCGGACCACCAGCGACGAGACAACCACCATCTCATGGGGCCGGACACTCAGGGTCAGGGAAAAATCCAATATATATCTGGTGATATCTCGGCTGCTATTACAGATAGCGCAATAAATCAAAGTGCATTGTCTGTAGAAGGCACTGGCGCATGAATCTGTGCCGCGGGAACGACCTCGGACCACCAGGGGCGAGATAACAACCCTCTCATGGGGCCGGACACTCAGGGTCCGGGAAAAATCCAATATATATCTGGTGATATCTCGGGTGCTATTACAGATAGCGCAATAAATCAAAGTGCATTACTTGTAGGAGGCCCTGGCGCATGAATCTGTGCAGCGGGAACGACCTCGGACCACCAGCGACGAGACAACCACCATCTCATGGGGCCGGACACTCAGGGTCAGGGAAAAATCCAATATATATCTGGTGATATCTCGGGTGCTATTAGAGATAGCGCAATAAACCAAAGTGAATTATCTGCAGGAGGCCCTGGCGCATGAATCTGTGCAACGGGGACGACCTCGGACCACCAGGAGCCGAGAAAACCACAGTCTCATGGGGCAGGACACTCAGGGTCAGGGCAAAATCCAATATATATCTGGTGATATCTCGGGTGCTATTAGAGATAGCGCAATAAACCAACGTGAATTATCTGCAGGAGGCCCTGGCGCATGAATGTGTACAGCGGGAACGACCTCGGACCACCAGGGGCCGAGAAAACCGCAGTCTCATGGGGCCGGACACTCAGGGTCAGGGAAAAATCCAATACATATCTGGTGATATCTCGGGCGCTATTAGAGATAGCGCAATAAACCAAAGTGAATTATCGGGCAGGAGGCCCTGGCGCATGAATCTGTGCAGCGGGAACGACCTCGGACCACCAGGGGCCGAGAAAACTACCGACTCATGGGGCCGGACACTCAGGGTCAGGGAAAAATCCAATATATATCTGGTGATATCTCGGGAGCTATTAGAGATAGCGCAATAAGCCAAAGGGAATTATCTGCAGGAGGCCCTGGCGCATGAATCTGTACAACGGGGACGACCTCGGACCACCAGGAGCCGAGAAAACCACAGTCTAATGGGGCCGGACACTCAGGGTCAGTGAAAAATCCAATATATATCTGGTGATATCTCGGCTGCTATTACAGATAGCGCAATAAATCAAAGTGCATTGTCTGTAGAAGGCACTGGCGCATGAATCTGTGCAGCGGGAACGACCTCGGACAACCAGGGACGAGACAACCACCGTCTCATGGGGCCGGACACTCAGGGTCAGGGAAAAATCCAATATATATCTGGTGATATCTCGGGTGCTATTACAGATAGCGCAATAAATCAAAGTGCATTACTTGTAGGAGGCCCTGGCGCATGAATCTGTGCAGCGGGAACGACCTCGGACCACCAGCGACGAGACAACCACCATCTCATGGGGCCGGACACTCAGGGTCAGGGAAAAATCCAATATATATCTGGTGATATCTCGGGTGCTATTACAGATAGCGCAATAAATCAAAGTGCATTACTTGTAGGAGGCCCTGGCGCATGAATCTGTGCAGCGGGAACGACCTCGGACGACCAGGGGCCGAGAAAACCACAGTCTCATGGGGCCGGACACTCAGGGTCAGGGGACAATCCAATATATATCTGGTGATATCTCGGGCGCTATTAGAGATAGCGCAATAAACCAAAGTGAATTATCTGCAGGAGGCCCTGCCGCATGAATCGGTGCAACGGGAACGACCTCGGACCACCAGGGGCCGAGAAAACCACAGTCTCATGGGGCCGGACACTCAGGGTCAGTGAAAAATCCAATATATATCTGGTGATATCTCGGGTGCTATTAGTGATAGTGCAATAAACCAAAGTGAATTATCTGCAGGAGGCCCTGGCGCATGTATCTGTGCAACGGGGACGACCTCGGACCACCAGGAGCCGAGAAAACCACAGTCTCATGGGGCCGGACACTCAGGGTCAGGGCAAAATCCAATATATATCTGGTGATATCTCGGGTGCTATTAGAGATAGCGCAATAAACCAAAGTGAATTATCTGCAGGAGGCCCTGGCGCATGAATCTGTGCAACGGGGACGACGTCGGACCACCAGGAGCCGAGAAAACCACAGTCTCATGGGGCCGGACACTCAGGGTCAGGGCAAAATCCAATATATATCTGGTGATATCTCGGGTGCTATTAGAGATAGCGCAATAAACCAAAGTGAATTATCTGCAGGAGGCCCTGGCGCATGAATCTGTGCAACGGGGACGACCTCGGACCACCAGGAGCCGAGAAAACCAGAGTCTCATGAGGCCGGACACTCAGGGTCAGGGCAAAATCCAATATATATCTGGTGATATCTCGGGTGCTATTAGAGATAGCGCAATAAACCAAAGTGAATTATCTGCAGGAGTTCCTG
Organism: Nomia melanderi; assembly: GCF_051020985.1. Taxonomy (NCBI): domain Eukaryota; kingdom Metazoa; phylum Arthropoda; class Insecta; order Hymenoptera; family Halictidae; genus Nomia; species Nomia melanderi. The sequence continues at coordinate 386,644 of NW_027475149.1, read as the reverse complement.
GCTCATGAATGTGTGCAGCGGGAACGACCTCGGACCACCAGGGGCCGAGAAAACCGCAGTCTCATGGGGCCGGACACTGAGGTTCAGGGAAAAATCCAATACATATCTGGTGATATCTCGGGTGCTATTACAGATAGCGCAATAAATCAAAGTGCATTTTTAGTAGGAGGCCCTGGCGCATGAATCTGTGCAACGGGAACGACCTCGGACCACCAGGGGCCGAGGAGACCACCGTCTCATGGGGCCGGACACTCAGGGTCAGGGAAAAATCCAATATATATCTGGTGATATCTTGGGTGCTGTTAGAGATAGCGCAATAAACCAAAGTGAATTATCTGCAGGAGGCCCTGGCGCATGAATCTGTGCAGCGGGAACGACCTCGGACCCGTAGGGGCCGAGAAAATCACCGTCTCATGGGGCCGGACAGTCAAGGTCAGGGAAAAATCCTATATATATCTGGTGATATCTTGAGTGCTATTAGAGATAGCGCAATAAATCAAAGTGCATTGTCTGTAGGAGGCCCTGGCGCATGAATCTGTGCAACGGGGACGACCTCGAACCACCAGGAGCCGAGAAAACCACAGTCTCATGGGGCCGGACACTCAGGGTCAGTGAAAAATCCAATATATATCTGGTGATATCTCGGCTGCTATTACAGATAGCGCAATAAATCAAAGTGCATTGTCTGTAGAAGGCACTGGCGCATGAATCTGTGCAGCGGGAACGACCTCGGACCACCAGGGACGAGACAACCACCGTCTCATGGGGCCGGACACTCAGGGTCAGGGAAAAATCCAATATATATCTGGTGATATCTCGGGTGCTATTACAGATAGCGCAATAAATCAAAGTGCATTACTTGTAGGAGGCCCTGGCGCATGAATCTGTGCAGCGGGAACGACCTCGGACCACCAGCGACGAGACAACCACCATCTCATGGGGCCGGACACTCAGGGTCAGGGAAAAATCCAATATATATCTGGTGATATCTCGGCTGCTATTACAGATAGCGCAATAAATCAAAGTGCATTGTCTGTAGAAGGCACTGGCGCATGAATCTGTGCCGCGGGAACGACCTCGGACCACCAGGGGCGAGATAACAACCCTCTCATGGGGCCGGACACTCAGGGTCAGGGAAAAATCCAATATATATCTGGTGATATCTCGGGTGCTATTACAGATAGCGCAATAAATCAAAGTGCATTACTTGTCGGAGGCCCTGGCGCATGAATCTGTGCAGCGGGAACGACCTCGGACCAGCAGGGGCCGAGAAAACCAGTCTCATGGGGCCGGACACTCAGGGTCAGGGGAAAATCCAATACATATCTGGTGATATCTCGGGTGCTATTAGAGATAGCGCAATAAACCAACGTGAATTATCTGCAGGAGGCCCTGGCGCATGAATGTGTGCAGCGGGAACGACCTCGGACCACCAGGGGCCGAGAAAACCGCAGTCTCATGGGGCCGGACACTCAGGGTCAGGGAAAAATCCAATATATATCTGGTGATATCTCGGGAGCTATTAGAGATAGCGCAATAAGCCAAAGGGAATTATCTGCAGGAGGCCCTGGCGCATGCATCTGTGCAGCGGGAACGACCTAGGACCACCAGGGGCCGTGAAAACCACCCTCTCATGGGGCCGGACACTCTGGGTAAGGGAAAAATCCAATATATATCTGGTGATATCTCGGGTGCTATTACAGATAGCGCAATAAATCAAAGTGCATTATCTGCAGGAGTCCCTGGCGCATGAATGTGTGCAGCGGGAACGACCTCGGACCACCAGGGGCCGAGAAAACCACAGTCACATGTGGCCGGACACTGAGGTTCAGGGAAAAATCCAATACATATCTGGTGATATCTCGGGTGCTATTACAGATAGCGCAGTAAATCAAAGTGCATTTTTAGTAGGAGGCCCTGGCGCATGAATCTGTGCAACGGGAACGACCTCGGACCACCAGGGGCCGAGGAGACCACCGTCTCATGGGGCCGGACACTCAGGGTCAGGGAAAAATCCAATATATATCTGGTGATATCTTGGGTGCTGTTAGAGATAGCGCAATAAACCAAAGTGAATTATCTGCAGGAGGCCCTGGCGCATGAATCTGTGCAGCGGGAACGACCTCGGACCCGTAGGGGCCGAGAAAATCACCGTCTCATGGGGCCGGACAGTCAGGGTCAGGGAAAAATCCAATATATATCTGGTGATATCTAGGGTGCTATTAGAGATACCGCAATAAATCAAAGTGCATTGTCTGCAGGAGGCCCTGGCGCATGAATCTGTGCAGCGGGAACGACCTCGGTCCACCAGGGGCCGAGAAAACCACCGTCTCATGGGGCTGGACACTCAGGGTGAGGGAAATATCCAATATATATCTGGTGATATCTCGGGTGCTATTACAGATAGCGCAATAAATCAAAGTGCATTGTCTGTAGGAGGCCCTGGCGCATGAATCTGTGCAGCGGGAACGACCTCGGACCACCAGGGGCCGAGAAAACTACAGTCTCATGCGGCCGGACACTCAGGGTCTGGGGAAAATCCAATATATATCTGGTGATATCTCGGGTCCTATTACAGATAGGGAAATAAATCAAAGTGAATTGTCTGCAGGAGGCCCTGGCACATGAATCTGTGCAGCGGGAACGACCTCGGTCCACCAGGGGCCGAGAAAACCACCGTCTCATGGGGCTGGACACTCAGGGTGAGGGAAATATCCAATATATATCTGGTGATATCTCGGGTGCTATTACAGATAGCGCAATAAATCAAAGTGCATTGTCTGTAGGAGGCCCGGGCGCATGAATCTGTGCAGCGGGAACGACCTCGGACCACCAGGGTCCGAAAAAACCACAGTCTCATGGGGCCGGACACTCAGGGTCAGGGGAAAATCCAATATATATCTGGTGATATCTCGGGTGCTATTAGAGATAGCGCAATAAATCAAAGTGAATTGTCTGTAGGAGGCCCTGGCGCATGAACCTGTGCAGCGGGAACGACCTCGGACCACCAGGGGCCGAGAAAACTACAGTCTCATGGGGGCGGACACTCAGGGTCTGGGGAAAATCCAATATATATCTGGTGATATCTCGGTTCCTATTACAGATAGCGAAATAAACCAAAGCGAATTATCTTCAGGAGGCCCTGGCGCATGAATCTGTGCAGCGGGAACGACCTCGGACCACCAGGGGCCGAGGAGACCACCGTCTCATGGTGCCGGACACTCAGGGTCAGGGAAAAATCCAATATATATCTGGTGATATCTTGGGTGCTGTTAGAGATAGCGCAATAAACCAATGTGAATTATCTGCAGGAGGCCCTGGCGCATGAATCTGTGCAGCGGGAACGACCTCGGACCCGTAGGGGCCGAGAAAATCACCGTCTCATGGGGCCGGACAGTCAGGGTCAGGGAAAAATCCTATATATATCTGGTGATATCTTGAGTGCTATTAGAGATAGCGCAATAAATCAAAGTCCATTACTTGTAGGAGGCCCTGGCGCATGAATCTGTGCAGCGGGAACGACCTCGGACCACCAGCGACGAGACAACCACCATCTCATGGGGCCGGACACTCAGGGTCAGGGAAAAATCCAATATATATCTGGTGATATCTCGGGTGCTATTAGAGATAGCGCAATAAACCAAAGTGAATTATCTGCAGGAGTCCCTGGCGCATGAATGTGTGCAGCGGGAACGACCTCGGACCACCAGGGGCCGAGAAAACCGCAGTCTCATGTGGCCGGACACTGAGGTTCAGGGAAAAATCCAATACATATCTGGTGATATCTCGGGTGCTATTACAGATAGCGCAGTAAATCAAAGTGCATTTTTAGTAGGAGGCCCTGGCGCATGAATCTGTGCAACGGGAACGACCTCGGACCACCAGGGGCCGAGGAGACCACCGCCTCATGGGGCCGGACACTCAGGGTCAGGGAAAAATCCAATATATATCTGGTGATATCTTGGGTGCTGTTAGAGATAGCGCAATAAACCAAAGTGAATTATCTGCAGGAGGCCCTGGCGCATGAATCTGTGCAGCGGGAACGACCTCGGACCCGTAGGGGCCGAGAAAATCACCGTCTCATGGGGCCGGACAGTCAGGGTCAGGGAAAAATCCAATATATATCTGGTGATATCTAGGGTGCTATTAGAGATACCGCAATAAATCAAAGTGCATTGTCTGCAGGAGGCCCTGGCGCATGAATCTGTGCAGCGGGAACGACCTCGGTCCACCAGGGGCCGAGAAAACCACCGTCTCATGGGGCTGGACACTCAGGGTGAGGGAAATATCCAATATATATCTGGTGATATCTCGGGTGCTATTACAGATAGCGCAATAAATCAAAGTGCATTGTCTGTAGGAGGCCCTGGCGCATGAATCTGAGCAGCGGGAACGACCTCGGTCCACCAGGGGCCGAGAAAACCACCGTCTCATGGGGCTGGACACTCAGGGTGAGGGAAATATCCAATATATATCTGGTGATATCTCGGGTGCTATTACAGATAGCGCAATAAATCAAAGTGCATTGTCTGTAGGAGGCCCTGGCGCATGATCCTGTGCACCGGGAACGACCTAGGACCACCAGGGGCCGAGAAAACTACAGTCTCATGGGGGCGGACACTCAGGGTCTGGGGAAAATCCAATATATATCTGGTGATATCTCGGTTCCTATTACAGATAGCGAAATAAACCAAAGCGAATTATCTTCAGGAGGCCCTGGCGCATGAATCTGTGCAGCGGGAACGACCTCGGACCACCAGGGGCCGAGGAGACCACCGTCTCATGGTGCCGGACACTCAGGGTCAGGGAAAAATCCAATATATATCTGGTGATATCTCGGGTGCTATTACAGATAGCGCAATAAATCAAAGTGCATTACTTGTAGGAGGCCCTGGCGCATGAATCTGTGCAGCGGGAACGACCTCGGACCACCAGCGACGAGACAACCACCATCTCATGGGGCCGGACACTCAGGGTCAGGGAAAAATCCAATATATATCTGGTGATATCTCGGGTGCTATTAGAGATAGCGCAATAAACCAAAGTGAATTATCTGCAGGAGTCCCTGGCGCATGAATGTGTGCAGCGGGAACGACCTCGGACCACCAGGGGCCGAGAAAACCGCAGTCTCATGGGGACGGACACTGAGGTTCAGGGAAAAATCCAATACATATCTGGTGATATCTCGGGTGCTATTACAGATAGCGCAATAAATCAAAGTGCATTTTTAGTAGGAGGCCCTGGCGCATGAATCTGTGCAACGGGAACGACCTCGGACCACCAGGGGCCGAGGAGACCACCGTCTCATGGGGCCGGACACTCAGGGTCAGGGAAAAATCCAATATATATCTGGTGATATCTTGGGTGCTGTTAGAGATAGCGCAATAAACCAAAGTGAATTATCTGCAGGAGGCCCTGGCGCATGAATCTGTGCAACGGGGACGACCTCGGACCACCAGGAGCCGAGAAAACCACAGTCTCATGGGGCAGGACACTCAGGGTCAGGGCAAAATCCAATATATATCTGGTGATATCTCGGGTGCTATTAGAGATAGCGCAATAAACCAACGTGAATTATCTGCAGGAGGCCCTGGCGCATGAATGTGTGCAGCGGGAACGACCTCGGACCACCAGGGGCCGAGAAAACCGCAGTCTCATGGGGCCGGACACTCAGGGTCAGGGAAAAATCCAATACATATCTGGTGATATCTCGGGCGCTATTAGAGATAGCGCAATAAACCAAAGTGAATTATCGGGCAGGAGGCCCTGGCGCATGAATCTGTGCAGCGGGAACGACCTCGGACCACCAGGGGCCGAGAAAACTACCGACTCATGGGGCCGGACACTCAGGGTCAGGGAAAAATCCAATATATATCTGGTGATATCTCGGGAGCTATTAGAGATAGCGCAATAAGCCAAAGGGAATTATCTGCAGGAGGCCCTGGCGCATGAATCTGTGCAACGGGAACGACCTCGGACCACCAGGAGCCGAGAAAACCACAGTCTAATGGGGCCGGACACTCAGGGTCAGTGAAAAATCCAATATATATCTGGTGATATCTCGGCTGCTATTACAGATAGCGCAATAAACCAAAGTGAATTATCTGCAGGAGGCCCTGGCGCATGAATCTGTGCAACGGGGACGACCTCGGACCACCAGGAGCCGAGAAAACCAGAGTCCCATGAGGCCGGACACTCAGGGTCAGGGCAAAATCCAATATATATCTGGTGATATCTCGGGTGCTATTAGAGATAGCGCAATAAACCAAAGTGAATTATCTGCAGGAGTTCCTGGCGCATGAATGTGTGCAGCGGGAACGACCTCGGACCACCAGGGGCCGAGAAAACCGCAGTCTCATGGGGCCGGACACTGAGGTTCAGGGAAAAATCCAATACATATCTGGTGATATCTCGGGTGCTATTACAGATAGCGCAATAAATCAAAGTGCATTTTTAGTAGGAGGCCCTGGCGCATGAATCTGTGCAACGGGAACGACCTCGGACCACCAGGGGCCGAGGAGACCACCGTCTCATGGGGCCGGACACTCAGGGTCAGGGAAAAATCCAATATATATCTGGTGATATCTTGGGTGCTGTTAGAGATAGCGCAATAAACCAAAGTGAATTATCTGCAGGAGGCCCTGGCGCATGAATCTGTGCAGCGGGAACGACCTCGGACCCGTAGGGGCCGAGAAAATCACCGTCTCATGGGGCCGGACAGTCAGGGTCAGGGAAAAATCCTATATATATCTGGTGATATCTTGAGTGCTATTAGAGATAGCGCAATAAATCAAAGTGCATTGTCTGTAGGAGGCCCTGGCGCATGAATCTGTGCAACGGGGACGACCTCGGACCACCAGGAGCCGAGAAAACCACAGTCTCATGGGGCCGGACACTCAGGGTCAGTGAAAAATCCAATATATATCTGGTGATATCTCGGCTGCTATTACAGATAGCGCAATAAATCAAAGTGCATTGTCTGTAGAAGGCACTGGCGCATGAATCTGTGCAGCGGGAACGACCTCGGACCACCAGGGACGAGACAACCACCGTCTCATGGGGCCGGACACTCAGGGTCAGGGAAAAATCCAATATATATCTGGTGATATCTCGGGTGCTATTACAGATAGCGCAATAAATCAAAGTGCATTACTTGTAGTAGGCCCTGGCGCATGAATCTGTGCAGCGGGAACGACCTCGGACCACCAGCGACGAGACAACCACCATCTCATGGGGCCGGACACTCAGGGTCAGGGAAAAATCCAATATATATCTGGTGATATCTCGGCTGCTATTACAGATAGCGCAATAAATCAAAGTGCATTGTCTGTAGAAGGCACTGGCGCATGAATCTGTGCAGCGGGAACGACCTCGGACCACCAGGGGCGAGACAACAACCCTCTCATGGGGCCGGACACTCAGGGTCAGGGAAAAATCCAATATATATCTGGTGATATCTCGGGTGCTATTACAGATAGCGCAATAAATCAAAGTGCATTACTTGTAGGAGGCCCTGGCGCATGAATCTGTGCAGCGGGAACGACCTCGGACCAGCAGGGGCCGAGAAAACCAGTCTCATGGGGCCGGACACTCAGGGTCAGGGGAAAATCCAATACATATCTGGTGATATCTCGGGTGCTATTAGAGATAGCACAATAAACCAACGTGAATTATCTGCAGGAGGCCCTGGCGCATGAATGTGTGCAGCGGGAACGACCTCGGACCACCAGGGGCCGAGAAAACCGCAGTCTCATGGGGCCGGACACTCAGGGTCAGGGAAAAATCCAATACATATCTGGTGATATCTCGGGCGCTATTAGAGATAGCGCAATAAACCAAAGTGAATTATCTGCAGGAGGCCCTGGCGCATGAATCTGTGCAGCGGGAACGACCTCGGACCACCAGGGGCCGAGAAAACTACCGACTCATGGGGCCGGACACTCAGGGTCAGGGAAAAATCCAATATATATCTGGTGATATCTCGGGAGCTATTAGAGATAGCGCAATAAGCCAAAGGGAATTATCTGCAGGCGGCCCTGGCGCATGCATCTGTGCAGCGGGAACGACCTAGGACCACCAGGGGCCGTGAAAACCACCCTCTCATGGGGCCGGACACTCTGGGTAAGGGAAAAATCCAATATATATCTGGTGATATCTCGGGTGCTATTACAGATAGCGCAATAAATCAAAGTGCATTGTCTGTAGGAGGCCCTGGCGCATGAATCTGTGCAGCGGGAACGACCTCGGACCACCAGGGGCCGAGAAAACCACCGTCCCGAGGGGCCGGACACTTAGCGTCAGTGAAAAATCCAATATATACCTGGTGATATCTTGGGTGCTATTACAGATAGCGCAATAAATCAAAGTGAATTATCTGCAGGAGGCCCTGGCGCATGAATCTGTGCAACGGGAACGACCTCGGACCACCAGGGGCCGAAAAAACCACAGTCTCATGGGGCCGGACACTCAGGGCCAGGGAAAAATCCAATATATATCTGGTGATATCTTGGGTGCTGTTAGAGATAGCGCAATAAACCAAAGTGGATTATCTGCAGGAGGCCCTGGCGCATGAATCTGTGCAGCGGGAACGACCTCGGACCCGTAGGGGCCGAGAAAATCACCGTCTCATGGGGCCGGACAGTCAGGGTCAGGGAAAAATCCTATATATATCTGGTGATTTCTTGGGTGCTATTCGCGATAGCGCAATAAATCAAAGTGCATTGTCTGTAGGAGGCCCTGGCGCATGAATCTGTGCAGCGGGAACGACCTCGGACCACCAGGGGCCGAGAAAACTACCGTCTCATGGGGCCGGACACTCAGGGTCAGTGAAAAATCCAATATATATCTGGTGATATCTCGGATGCTATTACAGATAGCGCAATAAATCAAAGTGCATTGTCTGTAGAAGGCACTGGCGCATGAATCTGTGCAGCGGGAACGACCTCGGACCACCAGGGACGAGACAACCACCGTCTCATGGGGCCGGACACTCAGGGTCAGGGAAAAATCCAATATATATCTGGTGATATCTCGGGTGCTATTACAGATAGCGCAATAAATCAAAGTGCATTACTTGTAGGAGGCCCTGGCGCATGAATCTGTGCAGCGGGAACGACCTCGGACCACCAGGGACGAGACAACCACCGTCTCATGGGGCCGGACACTCAGGGTCAGGGGACAATCCAATATATATCTGGTGATATCTCGGGCGCTATTAGAGATAGCGCAATAAACCAAAGTGAATTATCTGCAGGAGGCCCTGCCGCATGAATCGGTGCAACGGGAACGACCTCGGTCCACCAGGGGCCGAGAAAACCACAGTCTCATGGGGCCGGACACTCAGGGTCAGTGAAAAATCCAATATATATCTGGTGATATCTCGGGTGCTATTAGTGATAGCGCAATAAACCAAAGTGAATTGTCTGCAAGAGGCCCTGGTGCATGAATCTGTGCAGCGGGAACGACCTCGGATCACCAGGGGCCGAGAAAACCACCATCTCATGGGGCCGGACACTCACGGTCAGTGAAAAATCCAATATATATCTGGTGATATCTCGGCTGCTATTACAGATAGCGCAATAAATCAAAGTGAATTGTCTGTAGGAGGCCCTGGCGCATGTATCTGTGCAGCGGGAACGACCTCGGAGCACCAGGGGCCGAGAAAACCGCAGTCTCATGGGGCCGGACACTCAGGGTCAGGGGAAAATCCTATATATATCTGGTGATATCTCGGGTGCTATTACAGATAGAGCAATAAATCAAAGTGCATTGTCTGTAGGAGGACCTGGCCCATGATTCTGCGCAGCGGGAACAACCTCGGACCACCAGGGGCCGAGAAAACCACAGTCTCATGGGGCCGGACACTCATGGTCAGGGCAAACTCCAATATATATCTGGTGATATCTCGGGAGCTATTAGAGATAGCGCAATAAACCAAAGTGAATTATCTGCAGGAGGCCCTGGCGCATGCATCTGTGCAGCGGGAACGACCTCGGACGGCCAGGGGCCGAGAAAACCACCGTCTCATGGGGCCGGTCACTCTGGGTCAATGAAAAATCCAATATATATGTGGTGATATCTCGGGTGCTATTACATATAGCGCAATAAATCAAAGTGCATTGTCTGTAGGAGGCTCTGGCGCATGAATCTGTGCAGCGGGAACGACCTCGGACCACCAGGGGCCGAGAAAATCACCGTCTCATGGGGCCGGACTGTAAGGGTCAGGGAAAAACCCAATATATATCTGGTGATATCTAGGGTGCTATTAGAGATACCGCAATAAATCAAAGTGCATTGTCTGCAGGAGGCCCTGGCGCATGAATCTGTGCAGCGGGAACGACCTCGGTCCACCAGGGGCCGAGAAAACCACCGTCTCATGGGGCTGGACACTCAGGGTGAGGGAAATATCCAATATATATCTGGTGATATCTCGGGTGCTATTACAGATAGCGCAATAAATCAAAGTGCATTGTCTGTAGGAGGCCCTGGCGCATGAATCTGTGCAGCGGGAACGACCTCGGACCACCAGGGGCCGAGAAAACTACAGTCTCATGCGGCCGGACACTCAGGGTCTGGGGAAAATCCAATATAGATCTGGTGATATCTCGGGTCCTATTACAGATAGGGAAATAAATCAAAGTGAATTGTCTGCAGGAGGCCCTGGCACATGAATCTGTGCAGCGGGAACGACCTCGGTCCACCAGGGGCCGAGAAAACCACCGTCTCATGGGGCTGGACACTCAGGGTGAGGGAAATATCCAATATATATCTGGTGATATCCCGGGTGATATTACAGATAGCGCAATAAATCAAAGTGCATTGTCTGTAGGAGGCCCGGGCGCATGAATCTGTGCAGCGGGAACGACCTCGGACCACCAGGGTCCGAAAAAACCACAGTCTCATGGGGCCGGACACTCAGGGTCAGGGGAAAATCCAATATATATCTGGTGATATCTCGGGTGCTATTAGAGATAGCGCAATAAATCAAAGTGAATTGTCTGTAGGAGGCCCTGGCGCATGAACCTGTGCAGCGGGAACGACCTCGGACCACCAGGGGCCGAGAAAACTACAGTCTCATGGGGGCGGACACTCAGGGTCTGGGGAAAATCCAATATATATCTGGTGATATCTCGGTTCCTATTACAGATAGCGAAATAAACCAAAGCGATTTATCTTCAGGAGGCCCTGGCGCATGAATCTGTGCAGCGGGAACGACCTCGGACCACCAGGAGCAGAGAAAACCACCGTCTCATGGGGCCGGACACTCAGGGTCAGGGAAAAATCCAATATATATCTGGTGATATCTCGGGTGCTATTAGAGATAGCGCAATAAACCAAAGTGAGTTATCTGCAGAAGGCCCTGGCGCATGAATCTGTGCAGCGGGAACGACCTCGGACCACCAGGGGCCGAGAAAACCACAGTCTCATGGGGCCGGACACTCAGGGTCAGGGGAAAATCCTATATATATCTGGTGATATCTCGGGTGCTATTACAGATAGAGCAATAAATCAAAGTGCATTGTCTGTAGGAGGACCTGGCCCATGATTCTGCGCAGCGGGAACAACCTCGGACCACCAGGGGCCGAGAAAACCACAGTCTCATGGGGCCGGACACTCATGGTCAGGGCAAACTCCAATATATATCTGGTGATATCTCGGGAGCTATTAGAGATAGCGCAATAAACCAAAGTGAATTATCTGCAGGAGGCCCTGGCGCATGCATCTGTGCAGCGGGAACGACCTCGGACGGCCAGGGGCCGAGAAAACCACCGTCCCGAGGGGCCGGACACTTAGGGTCAGTGAAAAATCCAATATATATCTGGTGATATCTCGGGTGCTATTACAGATAGCGCAATAAATCAAAGTGAATTATCTGCAGGAGGCCCTGGTGCATGAATCTGTGCAACGGGAATGACCTCGGACCACCAGGGGCCGAAAAAACCACAGTCTCATGGGGCCGGACACTCAGGGTCAGGGAAAAATCCAATATATATCTGGTGATATCTTGGGTGCTGTTAGAGATAGCGCAATAAACCAAAGTGAATTATCTGCAGGAGGCCCTGGCGCATGAATCTGTGCAGCTGGAACGACCTCGGACCCGTAGGGGCCGAGAAAACCACAGTCTCATGGGGCCGGACGCTCAGGGTCAGGGGAAAATCCAATATATATCTGGTGATATCTCGGGTGCTACTAGAGATAGCGCAATAAACCAAAGTGAATTATCTGCAGGAGGCCCTGGCGCATGAATCTGTGCAACGGGAACGACCTCGGGCCACCAGGGGCCGAGAAAACCCCCGTCTCATGGGGCCGGACACTCAGCGTCAGGGGAAAATCCAATATTTATCTGGTGATATCTCGGGTGCTATTACAGATAGCGCAATAAATGAAAGTGCATTGTCTGCAGGAGGCCCTGGCGCATGAATCTGTGCAGCGGGATCGACCTCGGATCACCAGAGGCCGAGAAAACCACCGTCTCATGGGGCCGGACACTCAGGGTCAGGGAAAAATCCAATATATATCTGGTGATATCTCGGGTGCTATTACAGATAGCGCAATAAATCAAAGTGCATTGTCTGTAGGTGGCCCTGGCGCATGAATCTGGCCAGCGGGAACGACCTCGGACCACCAGCGGCCGAGGAAACCACCGTCCCATGGGGCCGGACACTCAGGGTCGGGGAAAAATCCAATATATATCTGGTGATATCTCGGGTGCTATTAGAGATAGCGCAATAAGCCAAAGGGAATTATCTGCAGGAGGCCCTGGCGCATGAATCTGTGTAGCGGGAACGACCTCGGACCACCAGGGGCCGAGAAAACCGCAGTCTCATGGGGCCGGACACTCAGGGTCAGGGAAAAATCCAATACATATCTGGTGATATCTCGGGCGCTATTAGAGATAGCGCAATAAACCAAATTGAATTATCTGCAGGAGGCCCTGGCGCATGAATCTGTGCAGCGGGAACGACCTCGGTCCACCAGGCGCCGAGAAAACCACCGTCTCATGGGGCTGGACACTCAGGGTGAGGGAAATATCCAATATATATCTGGTGATATCTCGGGTGCTATTACAGATAGCGCAATAAATCAAAGTGCATTGTCAGTAGGAGGCCGTGGCGCATGAATCTGGGCAGCGGGAACGACCTCGGACCACCAGGGGCCGAGAAGACCACCATCTCATGGGGCCGGCCACTCAGTGTCAGGGGAAAATCCAATATATATCTGGTGATATCTCGGGTGCTATTAGAGATAGCGCAATAAGCCAAAGGGAATTATCTGCAGGAGGCCCTGGCGCATGAATGTGTGCAGCGGGAACGACCTCGGACCACCAGGGGCCGAGAAAACCACCGTCTCATGGGGCCGGACACTCTGGGACATTGAAAAATCCAATATATATGTGGTGATATCTCGGGTGCTATTACAGATAGCGCAATAAATCAAAGTGCATTGTCTGTAGGAGGCCCTGGCGCATGAATCTGTGCAGCGGGAACGATCTCGGACCACCAGGGGCCGAGAAAACTACCGTCTCATGGGGCCGGACACTCAGGGTCAGGGGAAAATCCAATATATATCTGGTGATATCTCGGGTGCTATTATAGATAGCGCAATAAACCAAAGTGAGTTATCTGTAGGAGGCCCTGGCGCATGAATCTGTGCAGCGGGAACGACCTCAGTCCACCAGGGGCCGAGAAAACCACCGTCCCGAGGGGCCGGACACTTAGGGGCAGTGAAAAATCCAATATATATCTGGTGATATCTCGGGTGCTATTACAGATAGCGCAATAAATCAAAGTGCATTGTCTGTAGGAGGCCCTGGCGCATGAATCGGTGCAGCGGGAACGACCTCGGATCACCAGGGGCCGAGAAAACCACCATCTCATGGGGCCGGACACTCAGGTTCAGAGGAAAATCCAATATATATGTGGTGATATCTCGGGTGCTATTACAGATAGCGCAATAAATCAAAGTGCATTGTCTGTAGGAGGCCCTGGCGCATGAATCTGTGCAGCGGGAACGACCTCGGACCACCAGGGGCCGAGAAAACTACCGTCTCATGGGGCCGGACACTCAGGGTCAGGGAAAAATCCAATATATATCTGGTGATATCTCGGGTGCTATTACAGATAGCGCAATAAATCAAAGTGCATTACTTGTAGGAGGCCCTGGCGCATGAATCTGTGCAGCGGGAACGACCTCGGACCAGCAGGGGCCGAGAAAACCAGTCTCATGTGGCCGGACACTCAGGGTCAGGGGAAAATCCAATATATATCTGGTGATATCTCGGGTGCTATTTGAGATAGCGCAATAAACCAAAGTGAATTATCTGCAGGAGGCCCTGGCGCATGAATCTGTGCAACGGGGACGACCTCGGACCACCAGGAGCCGAGAAAACCACAGTCTCATAGGGCAGGACACTCAGGGTCAGGGCAAAATCCAATATATACCTGGTGATATCTTGGGTGCTATTACAGATAGCGCAATAAATCAAAGTGAATTATCTGCAGGAGACCCTGGCGCATGAATCTGTGCAACGGGAGCGACCTCGGACCACCAGGGGCCGAAAAAACCACAGTCTCATGGGGCCGGACACTCAGGGCCAGGGAAAAATCCAATATATATCTGGTGATATCTTGGGTGCTGTTAGAGATAGCGCAATAAACCAAAGTGAATTATCTGCAGGAGGCCCTGGCGCATGAATCTGTGCAGCGGGAACGACCTCGGACCCGTAGGGGCCGAGAAAATCACCGTCTCATGGGGCCGGACAGTCAGGGTCAGGGAAAAATCCTATATATATCTGGTGATTTCTTGGGTGCTATTAGCGATAGCGCAATAAATCAAAGTGCATTGTCTGTAGGAGGCCCTGGCGCATGAATCTGTGCAGCGGGAAGGACCTCGGACCACCAGGGGCCGAGAAAACAACCGTCTCATGGGGCCGGACACTCAGGGTCAGTGAAAAATCCAATATATATCTGGTGATATCTCGGCTGCTATTACAGATAGCGCAATAAATCAAAGTGCATTGTCTGTAGAAGGCACTGGCGCATGTATCTGTGCAGCGGGAACGACCTCGGACCACCAGGGACGTGACAACCACCGTCTCATGGGGCCGGACACTCAGGGTCAGGGAAAAATCCAATATATATCTGGTGATATCTCGGGTGCTATTACAGATAGCGCAATAAATCAAAGTGCATTACTTGTAGGAGGCCCTGGCGCATGAATCTGTGCAGCGGGAACGACATCGGACAACCAGGGACGAGACAACCACCATCTCATGGGGCCGGACACTCAGGGTCAGGGAAAAATCCAATATATATCTGGTGATATCTTGGGTGCTATTACAGATAGCGCAATAAATCAAAGTGAATTATCTGCAGGAGGCCCTGGCGCATGAATCTGTGCAGCGGGAACGACCTCGGACCCGTAGGGGCCGAGAAAATCACCGTCTCATGGGGCCGGACAGTCAGGGTCAGGGAAAAATCCTATATATATCTGGTGATTTCTTGGGTGCTATTAGCGATAGCGCAATAAATCAAAGTGCATTGTCTGTAGGAGGCCCTGGCGCATGAATCTGTGCAGCGGGAACGACCTCGGACCACCAGGGGCCGAGAAAACAACCGTCTCATGGGGCCGGACACTCAGGGTCAGTGAAAAATCCAATATATATCTGGTGATATCTCGGGTGCTATTACAGATAGCGCAATAAATCAAAGTGCATTACTTGTAGGAGGCCCTGGCGCATGAATCTGTGCAGCGGGAACGACCTCGGACAACCAGGGACGAGACAACCACCATCTCATGGGGCCGGACACTCAGAGTCAGGGAAAAATCCAATATATATCTGGTGATATCTCGGGTGCTATTACAGATAGCGCAATAAATCAAAGTGCATTACTTGTAGGAGGCCCTGGCGCATGAATCTGTGCAGCGGGAACGACCTCGGACGACCAGGGGCCGAGAAAACCACAGTCTCATGGGGCCGGACACTCAGGGTCAGGGGACAATCCAATATATATCTGGTGATATCTCGGGCGCTATTAGAGATAGCGCAATAAACCGAATTGAATTATCTGCAGGAGGCCCTGCCGCATGAATCGGTGCAACGGGAACGACCTCGGACCACCAGGGGCCGAGAAAACCACAGTCTCATGGGGCCGGACACTCAGGGTCAGTGAAAAATCCAATATATATCTGGTGATATCTCGGGTGCTATTAGTGATAGCGCAATAAACCAAAGTGAATTATCTGCAGGAGGCCCTGGCGCATGAATCTGTGCAACGGGGACGACCTCGGACCACCAGGAGCCGAGAAAACCACAGTCTCATGGGGCCGGACACTCAGGGTCAGTGAAAAATCCAATATATATCTGGTGATATCTCGGGTGCTATTACAGATAGCGCAATAAATCAAAGTGCTTTACTTGTAGGAGGCCCTGGCGCATGAATCTGTGCAGCGGGAACGACCTCGGACCACCAGGGGCCGAGAAAACCGCAGTCTCATGTGGCCGGACACTGAGGTTCAGGGAAAAATCCAATACATATCTGGTGATATCTCGGGTGCTATTACAGATAGCGCAGTAAATCAAAGTGCATTTTTAGTAGGAGGCCCTGGCGCATGAATCTGTGCAACGGGAACGACCTCGGACCACCAGGGGCCGAGGAGACCACCGTCTCATGGGGCCGGACACTCAGGGTCAGGGAAAAATCCAATATATATCTGGTGATATCTTGGGTGCTGTTAGAGATAGCGCAATAAACCAAAGTGAATTATCTGCAGGAGGCCCTGGCGCATGAATCTGTGCAGCGGGACGACCTCGGACCCGTAGGGGCCGAGAAAATCACCGTCTCATGGGGCCGGACAGTCAGGGTCAGGGAAAAATCCAATATATATCTGGTGATATCTAGGGTGCTATTAGAGATACCGCAATAAATCAAAGTGCATTGTCTGCAGGAGGCCCTGGCGCATGAATCTGTGCAGCGGGAACGACCACGGTCCACCAGGGGCCGAGAAAACCACCGTCTCATGGGGCTGGACACTCAGGGTGAGGGAAATATCCAATATATATCTGGTGATATCTCGGGTGCTATTACAGATAGCGCAATAAATCAAAGTGCATTGTCTGTAGGAGGCCCTGGCGCATGAATCTGTGCAGCTGGAACGACCTCGGACCACCAGGGACGAGACAACCACCGTCTCATGGGGCCGGACAGTCAGGGTCAGGGAAAAATCCTATATATATCTGGTGATATCTTGAGTGCTATTAGAGATAGCGCAATAAATCAAAGTGCATTGTCTGTAGGAGGCCCTGGCGCATGAATCTGTGCAGCTGGAACGACCTCGGACCACCAGGGACGAGACAACCACCGTCTCATGGGGCCGGACACTCAGGGTCAGGGAAAAATCCAATATATATCTGGTGATATCTCGGGTGCTATTACAGATAGCGCCATAAATCAAAGTGCATTACTTGTAGGAGGCCCTGGCGCATGAATCTGTGCAGCGGGAACGACCTCGGACCACCAGCGACGAGACAACCACCATCTCATGGGGCCGGACACTCAGGGTCAGGGAAAAATCCAATATATATCTGGTGATATCTCGGGTGCTATTAGAGATAGCGCAATAAACCAAAGTGAATTATCTACAGGAGTCCCTGGCGCATGAATGTGTGCAGCGGGAACGACCTCGGACCACCAGGGGCCGAGAAAACCGCAGTCTCATGGGGCCAGACACTGAGGTTCAGGGAAAAATCCAATACATATCTGGTGATATCTCGGGTGCTATTACAGATAGCGCAATAAATCAAAGTGCATTTTTAGTAGGAGGCCCTGGCGCATGAATCTGTGCAGCGGGAACGACCTCGGACCACCAGCGACGAGACAACCACCATCTCATGGGGCCGGACACTCAGGGTCAGGGAAAAATCCAATATATATCTGGTGATATCTCGGGTGCTATTAGAGATAGCGCAATAAACCAAAGTGAATTATCTGCAGGAGTCCCTGGCGCATGAATGTGTGCAGCGGGAACGACCTCGGACCACCAGGGGCCGAGAAAACCGCAGTCTCATGGGGCCGGACACTGAGGTTCAGGGAAAAATCCAATACATATCTGGTGATATCTCGGGTGCTATTACAGATAGCGCAATAAATCAAAGTGCATTTTTAGTAGGAGGCCCTGGCGCATGAATCTGTGCAACGGGAACGACCTCGGACCACCAGGGGCCGAGGAGACCACCGTCTCATGGGGCCGGACACTCAGGGTCAGGGAAAAATCCAATATATATCTGGTGATATCTTGGGTGCTGTTAGAGATAGCGCAATAAACCAAAGTGAATTATCTGCAGGAGGCCCTGGCGCATGAATCTGTGCAACGGGGACGACCTCGGACCACCAGGAGCCGAGAAAACCACAGTCTCATGGGGCAGGACACTCAGGGTCAGGGCAAAATCCAATATATATCTGGTGATATCTCGGGTGCTATTAGAGATAGCGCAATAAACCAACGTGAATTATCTGCAGGAGGCCCTGGCGCATGAATGTGTACAGCGGGAACGACCTCTGACCACCAGGGGCCGAGAAAACCGCAGTCTCATGGGGCCGGACACTCAGGGTCAGGGAAAAATCCAATACATATCTGGTGATATCTCGGGCGCTATTAGAGATAGCGCAATAAACCAAAGTGAATTATCGGGCAGGAGGCCCTGGCGCATGAATCTGTGCAGCGGGAACGACCTCGGACCACCAGGGGCCGAGAAAACTACCGACTCATGGGGCCGGACACTCAGGGTCAGGGAAAAATCCAATATATATCTGGTGATATCTCGGGAGCTATTAGAGATAGCGCAATAAGCCAAAGGGAATTATCTGCAGGAGGCCCTGGCGCATGAATCTGTGCAACGGGGACGACCTCGGACCACCAGGAGCCGAGAAAACCACAGTCTAATGGGGCCGGACACTCAGGGTCAGTGAAAAATCCAATATATATCTGGTGATATCTCGGCTGCTATTACAGATAGCGCAATAAATCAAAGTGCATTGTCTGTAGAAGGCACTGGCGCATGAATCTGTGCAGCGGGAACGACCTCGGAACACCAAGGACGAGACAACCACCGTCTCATGGGGCCGGACACTCAGGGTCAGGGAAAAATCCAATATATATCTGGTGATATCTCGGGTGCTATTACAGATAGCGCAATAAATCAAAGTGCATTACTTGTAGGAGGCCCTGGCGCATGAATCTGTGCAGCGGGAACGACCTCGGACCACCAGCGACGAGACAACCACCATCTCATGGGGCCGGACACTCAGGGTCAGTGAAAAATCCAATATATATCTGGTGATATCTCGGGTGCTATTAGTGATAGTGCAATAAACCAAAGTGAATTATCTGCAGGAGGCCCTGGCGCATGTATCTGTGCAACGGGGACGACCTCGGACCACCAGGAGCCGAGAAAACCACAGTCTCATGGGGCCGGACACTCAGGGTCAGGGCAAAATCCAATATATATCTGGTGATATCTCGGGTGCTATTAGAGATAGCGCAATAAACCAAAGTGAATTATCTGCAGGAGGCCCTGGCGCATGAATCTGTGCAACGGGGACGACCTCGGACCACCAGGAGCCGAGAAAACCAGAGTCTCATGAGGCCGGACACTCAGGGTCAGGGCAAAATCCAATATATATCTGGTGATATCTCGGGTGCTATTAGAGATAGCGCAATAAATCAAAGTGCATTACTTGTAGGAGGCCCTGGCGCATGAATCTGTGCAGCGGGAACGACCTCGGACCACCAGCGACGAGACAACCACCATCTCATGGGGCCGGACACTCAGGGTCAGGGAAAAATCCAATATATATCTGGTGATATCTCGGGTGCTATTAGAGATAGCGCAATAAACCAAAGTGAATTATCTGCAGGAGTCCCTGGCGCATGAATGTGTGCAGCGGGAACGACCTCGGACCACCAGGGGCCGAGAAAACCGCAGTCTCATGTGGCCGGACACTGAGGTTCAGGGAAAAATCCAATACATATCTGGTGATATCTCGGGTGCTATTACAGATAGCGCAGTAAATCAAAGTGCATTTTTAGTAGGAGGCCCTGGCGCATGAATCTGTGCAACGGGAACGACCTCGGACCACCAGGGGCCGAGGAGACCACCGTCTCATGGGGCCGGACACTCAGGGTCAGGGAAAAATCCAATATATATCTGGTGATATCTTGGGTGCTGTTAGAGATAGCGCAATAAACCAAAGTGAATTATCTGCAGGAGGCCCTGGCGCATGAATCTGTGCAGCGGGAACGACCTCGGACCCGTAGGGGCCGAGAAAATCACCGTCTCATGGGGCCGGACAGTCAGGGTCAGGGAAAAATCCAATATATATCTGGTGATATCTAGGGTGCTATTAGAGATACCGCAATAAATCAAAGTGCATTGTCTGCAGGAGGCCCTGGCGCATGAATCTGTGCAGCGGGAACGACCTCGGTCCACCAGGGGCCGAGAAAACCACCGTCTCATGGGGCTGGACACTCAGGGTGAGGGAAATATCCAATATATATCTGGTGATATCTCGGGTGCTATTACAGATAGCGCAATAAATCAAAGTGCATTGTCTGTAGGAGGCCCTGGCGCATGAATCTGTGCAGCGGGAACGACCTCGGACCACCAGGGGCCGAGAAAACTACAGTCTCATGCGGCCGGACACTCAGGGTCTGGGGAAAATCCAATATAAATCTGGTGATATCTCGGGTCCTATTACAGATAGGGAAATAAATCAAAGTGAATTGTCTGCAGGAGGCCCTGGCACATAAATCTGTGCAGCGGGAACGACCTGGGTCCACCAGGGGCCGAGAAAACCACCGTCTCATGGGGCTGGACACTCAGGGTGAGGGAAATATCCAATATATATCTGGTGATATCTCGGGTGCTATTACAGATAGCGCAATAAATCAAAGTGCATTGTCTGTAGGAGGCCCTGGCGCATGAACCTGTGCAGCGGGAACGACCTCGGACCACCAGGGGCCGAGAAAACTACAGTCTCATGGGGGCGGACACTCAGGGTCTGGGGAAAATCCAATATATATCTGGTGATATCTCGGTTCCTATTACAGATAGCGAAATAAACCAAAGCGAATTATCTTCAGGAGGCCCTGGCGCATGAATCTGTGCAGCGGGAACGACCTCGGACCACCAGGGGCCGAGAAAACTACCGACTCATGGGGCCGGACACTCAGGGTCAGGGAAAAATCCAATATATATCTGGTGATATCTTGGGTGCTGTTAGAGATAGCGCAATAAACCAATGTGAATTATCTGCAAGAGGCCCTGGCGCATGAATCTGTGCAGCGGGAACGACCTCGGACCCGTAGGGGCCGAGAAAATCACCGTCTCATGGGGCCGGACAGTCAGGGTCAGGGAAAAATCCTATATATATCTGGTGATATCTTGAGTGCTATTAGAGATAGCGCAATAAATCAAAGTGCATTGTCTGTAGGAGGCCCTGGCGCATGAATCTGTGCAGCTGGAACGACCTCGGACCACCAGGGACGAGACAACCACCGTCTCATGGGGCCGGACACTCAGGGTCAGGGAAAAATCCAATATATATCTGGTGATATCTCGGGTGCTATTACAGATAGCGCAATAAATCAAAGTGCATTACTTGTAGGAGGCCCTGGCGCATGAATCTGTGCAGCGGGAACGACCTCGGACCACCAGCGACGAGACAACCACCATCTCATGGGGCCGGACACTCAGGGTCAGGGAAAAATCCAATATATATCTGGTGATATCTCGGGTGCTATTAGAGATAGCGCAATAAACCAAAGTGAATTATCTGCAGGAGGCCCTGGCGCATGAATCTGTGCAACGGGGACGACCTCGGACCACCAGGAGCCGAGAAAACCACAGTCTCATGGGGCAGGACACTCAGGGTCAGGGCAAAATCCAATATATATCTGGTGATATCTCGGGTGCTATTAGAGATAGCGCAATAAACCAACGTGAATTATCTGCAGGAGGCCCTGGCGCATGAATGTGTACAGCGGGAACGACCTCGGACCACCAGGGGCCGAGAAAACCGCAGTCTCATGGGGCCGGACACTCAGGGTCAGGGAAAAATCCAATACATATCTGGTGATATCTCGGGCGCTATTAGAGATAGCGCAATAAACCAAAGTGAATTATCGGGCAGGAGGCCCTGGCGCATGAATCTGTGCAGCGGGAACGACCTCGGACCACCAGGGGCCGAGAAAACTACCGACTCATGGGGCCGGACACTCAGGGTCAGGGAAAAATCCAATATATATCTGGTGATATCTCGGGAGCTATTAGAGATAGCGCAATAAGCCAAAGGGAATTATCTGCAGGAGGCCCTGGCGAATGAATCTGTGCAACGGGGACGACCTCGGACCACCAGGAGCCGAGAAAACCACAGTCTAATGGGGCCGGACACTCAGGGTCAGTGAAAAATCCAATATATATCTGGTGATATCTCGGCTGCTATTACAGATAGCGCAATAAATCAAAGTGCATTGTCTGTAGAAGGCACTGGCGCATGAATCTGTGCAGCGGGAACGACCTCGGACAACCAGGGACGAGACAACCACCGTCTCATGGGGCCGGACACTCAGGGTCAGGGAAAAATCCAATATATATCTGGTGATATCTCGGGTGCTATTACAGATAGCGCAATAAATCAAAGTGCATTACTTGTAGGAGGCCCTGGCGCATGAATCTGTGCAGCGGGAACGACCTCGGACCACCAGCGACGAGACAACCACCATCTCATGGGGCCGGACACTCAGGGTCAGGGAAAAATCCAATATATATCTGGTGATATCTCGGGTGCTATTACAGATAGCGCAATAAATCAAAGTGCATTGTCTGCAGGAGGCCCTGGCGCATGAATCTGTGCAGCGGGAACGACCTCGGTCCACCAGGGGCCGAGAAAACCACCGTCTCATGGGGCTGGACACTCAGGGTGAGGGAAATATCCAATATATATCTGGTGATATCTCGGGTGCTATTACAGATAGCGCAATAAATCAAAGTGCATTGTCTGTAGGAGGCCCTGGCGCATGAATCTGTGCAGCGGGAACGACCTCGGACCACCAGGGGCCGAGAAAACTACACTCTCATGCGGCCGGACACTCAGGGTCTGGGGAAAATCCAATATAAATCTGGTGATATCTCGGGTCCTATTACAGATAGGGAAATAAATCAAAGTGAATTGTCTGCAGGAGGCCCTGGCACATGAATCTGTGCAGCGGGAACGACCTGGGTCCACCAGGGGCCGAGAAAACCACCGTCTCATGGGGCTGGACACTCAGGGTGAGGGAAATATCCAATATATATCTGGTGATATCTCGGGTGCTATTACAGATAGCGCAATAAATCAAAGTGCATTGTCTGTAGGAGGCCCTGGCGCATGAACCTGTGCAGCGGGAACGACCTCGGACCACCAGGGGCCGAGAAAACTACAGTCTCATGGGGGCGGACACTCAGGGTCTGGGGAAAATCCAATATATATCTGGTGATATCTCGGTTCCTATTACAGATAGCGAAATAAACCAAAGCGAATTATCTTCAGGAGGCCCTGGCGCATGAATCTGTGCAGCGGGAACGACCTCGGACCACCAGGGGCCGAGAAAACTACCGACTCATGGGGCCGGACACTCAGGGTCAGGGAAAAATCCAATATATATCTGGTGATATCTTGGGTGCTGTTAGAGATAGCGCAATAAACCAATGTGAATTATCTGCAAGAGGCCCTGGCGCATGAATCTGTGCAGCGGGAACGACCTCGGACCCGTAGGGGCCGAGAAAATCACCGTCTCATGGGGCCGGACAGTCAGGGTCAGGGAAAAATCCTATATATATCTGGTGATATCTTGAGTGCTATTAGAGATAGCGCAATAAATCAAAGTGCATTGTCTGTAGGAGGCCCTGGCGCATGAATCTGTGCAGCTGGAACGACCTCGGACCACCAGGGACGAGACAACCACCGTCTCATGGGGCCGGACACTCAGGGTCAGGGAAAAATCCAATATATATCTGGTGATATCTCGGGTGCTATTACAGATAGCGCAATAAATCAAAGTGCATTACTTGTAGGAGGCCCTGGCGCATGAATCTGTGCAGCGGGAACGACCTCGGACCACCAGCGACGAGACAACCACCATCTCATGGGGCCGGACACTCAGGGTCAGGGAAAAATCCAATATATATCTGGTGATATCTCGGGTGCTATTAGAGATAGCGCAATAAACCAAAGTGAATTATCTGCAGGAGGCCCTGGCGCATGAATCTGTGCAACGGGGACGACCTCGGACCACCAGGAGCCGAGAAAACCACAGTCTCATGGGGCAGGACACTCAGGGTCAGGGCAAAATCCAATATATATCTGGTGATATCTCGGGTGCTATTAGAGATAGCGCAATAAACCAACGTGAATTATCTGCAGGAGGCCCTGGCGCATGAATGTGTACAGCGGGAACGACCTCGGACCACCAGGGGCCGAGAAAACCGCAGTCTCATGGGGCCGGACACTCAGGGTCAGGGAAAAATCCAATACATATCTGGTGATATCTCGGGCGCTATTAGAGATAGCGCAATAAACCAAAGTGAATTATCGGGCAGGAGGCCCTGGCGCATGAATCTGTGCAGCGGGAACGACCTCGGACCACCAGGGGCCGAGAAAACTACCGACTCATGGGGCCGGACACTCAGGGTCAGGGAAAAATCCAATATATATCTGGTGATATCTCGGGAGCTATTAGAGATAGCGCAATAAGCCAAAGGGAATTATCTGCAGGAGGCCCTGGCGAATGAATCTGTGCAACGGGGACGACCTCGGACCACCAGGAGCCGAGAAAACCACAGTCTAATGGGGCCGGACACTCAGGGTCAGTGAAAAATCCAATATATATCTGGTGATATCTCGGCTGCTATTACAGATAGCGCAATAAATCAAAGTGCATTGTCTGTAGAAGGCACTGGCGCATGAATCTGTGCAGCGGGAACGACCTCGGACAACCAGGGACGAGACAACCACCGTCTCATGGGGCCGGTCACTCAGGGTCAGGGAAAAATCCAATATATATCTGGTGATATCTCGGGTGCTATTACAGATAGCGCAATAAATCAAAGTGCATTACTTGTAGGAGGCCCTGGCGCATGAATCTGTGCAGCGGGAACGACCTCGGACCACCAGCGACGAGACAACCACCATCTCATGGGGCCGGACACTCAGGGTCAGGGAAAAATCCAATATATATCTGGTGATATCTCGGGTGCTATTACAGATAGCGCAATAAATCAAAGTGCATTACTTGTAGGAGGCCCTGGCGCATGAATCTGTGCAGCGGGAACGACCTCGGACGACCAGGGGCCGAGAAAACCACAGTCTCATGGGGCCGGACACTCAGGGTCAGGGGACAATCCAATATATATCTGGTGATATCTCGGGCGCTATTAGAGATAGCGCAATAAACCAAAGTGAATTATCTGCAGGAGGCCCTGCCGCATGAATCGGTGCAACGGGAACGACCTCGGACCACCAGGGGCCGAGAAAACCACAGTCTCATGGGGCCGGACACTCAGGGTCAGTGAAAAATCCAATATATATCTGGTGATATCTCGGGTGCTATTAGTGATAGTGCAATAAACCAAAGTGAATTATCTGCAGGAGGCCCTGGCGCATGTATCTGTGCAACGGGGACGACCTCGGACCACCAGGAGCCGAGAAAACCACAGTCTCATGGGGCCGGACACTCAGGGTCAGGGCAAAATCCAATATATATCTGGTGATATCTCGGGTGCTATTAGAGATAGCGCAATAAACCAAAGTGAATTATCTGCAGGAGGCCCTGGCGCATGAATCTGTGCAACGGGGACGACCTCGGACCACCAGGAGCCGAGAAAACCAGAGTCTCATGAGGCCGGACACTCAGGGTCAGGGCAAAATCCAATATATATCTGGTGATATCTCGGGTGCTATTAGAGATAGCGCAATAAACCAAAGTGAATTATCTGCAGGAGTTCCTGGCTCATGAATGTGTGCAGCGGGAACGACCTCGGACCACCAGGGGCCGAGAAAACCGCAGTCTCATGGGGCCGGACACTGAGGTTCAGGGAAAAATCCAATACATATCTGGTGATATCTCGGGTGCTATTACAGATAGCGCAATAAATCAAAGTGCATTTTTAGTAGGAGGCCCTGGCGCATGAATCTGTGCAACGGGAACGACCTCGGACCACCAGGGGCCGAGGAGACCACCGTCTCATGGGGCCGGACACTCAGGGTCAGGGAAAAATCCAATATATATCTGGTGATATCTTGGGTGCTGTTAGAGATAGCGCAATAAACCAAAGTGAATTACCTGCAGGAGGCCCTGGCGCATGAATCTGTGCAGCGGGAACGACCTCGGACCCGTAGGGGCCGAGAAAATCACCGTCTCATGGGGCCGGACAGTCAAGGTCAGGGAAAAATCCTATATATATCTGGTGATATCTTGAGTGCTATTAGAGATAGCGCAATAAATCAAAGTGCATTGTCTGTAGGAGGCCCTGGCGCATGAATCTGTGCAACGGGGACGACCTCGGACCACCAGGAGCCGAGAAAACCACAGTCTCATGGGGCCGGACACTCAGGGTCAGTGAAAAATCCAATATATATCTGGTGATATCTCGGCTGCTATTACAGATAGCGCAATAAATCAAAGTGCATTGTCTGTAGAAGGCACTGGCGCATGAATCTGTGCAGCGGGAACGACCTCGGACCACCAGGGACGAGACAACCACCGTCTCATGGGGCCGGACACTCAGGGTCAGGGAAAAATCCAATATATATCTGGTGATATCTCGGGTGCTATTACAGATAGCGCAATAAATCAAAGTGCATTACTTGTAGGAGGCCCTGGCGCATGAATCTGTGCAGCGGGAACGACCTCGGACCACCAGCGACGAGACAACCACCATCTCATGGGGCCGGACACTCAGGGTCAGGGAAAAATCCAATATATATCTGGTGATATCTCGGCTGCTATTACAGATAGCGCAATAAATCAAAGTGCATTGTCTGTAGAAGGCACTGGCGCATGAATCTGTGCCGCGGGAACGACCTCGGACCACCAGGGGCGAGATAACAACCCTCTCATGGGGCCGGACACTCAGGGTCAGGGAAAAATCCAATATATATCTGGTGATATCTCGGGTGCTATTACAGATAGCGCAATAAATCAAAGTGCATTACTTGTAGGAGGCCCTGGCGCATGAATCTGTGCAGCGGGAACGACCTCGGACCAGCAGGGGCCGAGAAAACCAGTCTCATGGGGCCGGACACTCAGGGTCAGGGGAAAATCCAATACATATCTGGTGATATCTCGGGTGCTATTAGAGATAGCGCAATAAACCAACGTGAATTATCTGCAGGAGGCCCTGGCGCATGAATGTGTGCAGCGGGAACGACCTCGGACCACCAGGGGCCGAGAAAACCGCAGTCTCATGGGGCCGGACACT
Organism: Nomia melanderi; assembly: GCF_051020985.1. Classification (NCBI taxonomy): domain Eukaryota; kingdom Metazoa; phylum Arthropoda; class Insecta; order Hymenoptera; family Halictidae; genus Nomia; species Nomia melanderi. The sequence goes on along the minus strand of NW_027475149.1, from coordinate 359,127 downwards.
CAGGGTCAGGGAAAAATCCAATATATATCTGGTGATATCTCGGGAGCTATTAGAGATAGCGCAATAAGCCAAAGGGAATTATCTGCAGGAGGCCCTGGCGCATGCATCTGTGCAGCGGGAACGACCTAGGACCACCAGGGGCCGTGAAAACCACCCTCTCATGGGGCCGGACACTCTGGGTAAGGGAAAAATCCAATATATATCTGGTGATATCTCGGGTGCTATTACAGATAGCGCAATAAATCAAAGTGCATTATCTGCAGGAGTCCCTGGCGCATGAATGTGTGCAGCGGGAACGACCTCGGACCACCAGGGGCCGAGAAAACCACAGTCTCATGTGGCCGGACACTGAGGTTCAGGGAAAAATCCAATACATATCTGGTGATATCTCGGGTGCTATTACAGATAGCGCAGTAAATCAAAGTGCATTTTTAGTAGGAGGCCCTGGCGCATGAATCTGTGCAACGGGAACGACCTCGGACCACCAGGGGCCGAGGAGACCACCGCCTCATGGGGCCGGACACTCAGGGTCAGGGAAAAATCCAATATATATCTGGTGATATCTTGGGTGCTGTTAGAGATAGCGCAATAAACCAAAGTGAATTATCTGCAGGAGGCCCTGGCGCATGAATCTGTGGAGCGGGAACGACCTCGGACCCGTAGGGGCCGAGAAAATCACCGTCTCATGGGGCCGGACAGTCAGGGTCAGGGAAAAATCCAATATATATCTGGTGATATCTAGGGTGCTATTAGAGATACCGCAATAAATCAAAGTGCATTGTCTGCAGGAGGCCCTGGCGCATGAATCTGTGCAGCGGGAACGACCTCGGTCCACCAGGGGCCGAGAAAACCACCGTCTCATGGGGCTGGACACTCAGGGTGAGGGAAATATCCAATATATATCTGGTGATATCTCGGGTGCTATTACAGATAGCGCAATAAATCAAAGTGCATTGTCTGTAGGAGGCCCTGGCGCATGAATCTGTGCAGCGGGAACGACCTCGGACCACCAGGGGCCGAGAAAACTACAGTCTCATGCGGCCGGACACTCAGGGTCTGGGGAAAATCCAATATATATCTGGTGATATCTCGGGTCCTATTACAGATAGGGAAATAAATCAAAGTGAATTGTCTGCAGGAGGCCCTGGCACATGAATCTGTGCAGCGGGAACGACCTCGGTCCACCAGGGGCCGAGAAAACCACCGTCTCATGGGGCTGGACACTCAGGGTGAGGGAAATATCCAATATATATCTGGTGATATCTCGGGTGCTATTACAGATAGCGCAATAAATCAAAGTGCATTGTCTGTAGGAGGCCCGGGCGCATGAATCTGTGCAGCGGGAACGACCTCGGACCACCAGGGTCCGAAAAAACCACAGTCTCATGGGGCCGGACACTCAGGGTCAGGGGAAAATCCAATATATATCTGGTGATATCTCGGGTGCTATTAGAGATAGCGCAATAAATCAAAGTGAATTGTCTGTAGGAGGCCCTGGCGCATGAACCTGTGCAGCGGGAACGACCTCGGACCACCAGGGGCCGAGAAAACTACAGTCTCATGGGGGCGGACACTCAGGGTCTGGGGAAAATCCAATATATATCTGGTGATATCTCGGTTCCTATTACAGATAGCGAAATAAACCAAAGCGAATTATCTTCAGGAGGCCCTGGCGCATGAATCTGTGCAGCGGGAACGACCTCGGACCACCAGGGGCCGAGGAGACCACCGTCTCATGGTGCCGGACACTCAGGGTCAGGGAAAAATCCAATATATATCTGGTGATATCTTGGGTGCTGTTAGAGATAGCGCAATAAACCAATGTGAATTATCTGCAGGAGGCCCTGGCGCATGAATCTGTGCAGCGGGAACGACCTCGGACCCGTAGGGGCCGAGAAAATCACCGTCTCATGGGGCCGGACAGTCAGGGTCAGGGAAAAATCCTATATATATCTGGTGATATCTTGAGTGCTATTAGAGATAGCGCAATAAATCAAAGTGCATTGTCTGTAGGAGGCCCTGGCGCATGAATCTGTGCAGCGGGAACGACCTCGGACCACCAGGGGCCGAGAAAACAACCGTCTCATGGGGCCGGACACTCAGGGTCAGTGAAAAATCCAATATATATCTGGTGATATCTCGGCTGCTATTACAGATAGCGCAATAAATCAAAGTGCATTGTCTGTAGAAGGCACTGGCGCATGAATCTGTGCAGCTGGAACGACCTCGGACCACCAGGGACGAGACAACCACCGTCTCATGGGGCCGGACACTCAGGGTCAGGGAAAAATCCAATATATATCTGGTGATATCTCGGGTGCTATTACAGATAGCGCAATAAATCAAAGTGCATTACTTGTAGGAGGCACTGGCGCATGAATCTGTGCAGCGGGAACGACCTCGGACCACCAGCGACGAGACAACCACCATCTCATGGGGCCGGACACTCAGGGTCAGGGAAAAATCCAATATATATCTGGTGATATCTCGGGTGCTATTAGAGATAGCGCAATAAACCAAAGTGAATTATCTGCAGGAGTCCCTGGCGCATGAATGTGTGCAGCGGGAACGACCTCGGACCACCAGGGGCCGAGAAAACCACAGTCTCATGGGGCCGGACACTGAGGTTCAGGGAAAAATCCAATACATATCTGGTGATATCTCGGGTGCTATTACAGATAGCGCAATAAATCAAAGTGCATTTTTAGTAGGAGGCCCTGGCGCATGAATCTGTGCAACGGGAACGACCTCGGACCACCAGGGGCCGGGGAGACCACCGTCTCATGGGGCCGGACACTCAGGGTCAGGGAAAAATCCAATATATATCTGGTGATATCTTGGGTGCTGTTAGAGATAGCGCAATAAACCAAAGTGAATTATCTGCAGGAGGCCCTGGCGCATGAATCTGTGCAACGGGGACGACCTCGGACCACCAGGAGCCGAGAAAACCACAGTCTCATGGGGCAGGACACTCAGGGTCAGGGCAAAATCCAATATATATCTGGTGATATCTCGGGTGCTATTAGAGATAGCGCAATAAACCAACGTGAATTATCTGCAGGAGGCCCTGGCGCATGAATGTGTGCAGCGGGAACGACCTCGGACCACCAGGGGCCGAGAAAACCGCAGTCTCATGGGGCCGGACACTCAGGGTCAGGGAAAAATCCAATACATATCTGGTGATATCTCGGGCGCTATTAGAGATAGCGCAATAAACCAAAGTGAATTATCGGGCAGGAGGCCCTGGCGCATGAATCTGTGCAGCGGGAACGACCTCGGTCCACCAGGGGCCGAGAAAACCACCGTCTCATGGGGCTGGACACTCAGGGTGAGGGAAATATCCAATATATATCTGGTGATATCCCGGGTGCTATTACAGATAGCGCAATAAATCAAAGTGCATTGTCTGTAGGAGGCCCTGGCGCATGAATCTGTGCAGCGGGAACGACCTCGGACCACCAGGGGCCGAGAAAACTACAGTCTCATGCGGCCGGACACTCAGGGTCTGGGGAAAATCCAATATAGATCTGGTGATATCTCGGGTCCTATTACAGATAGGGAAATAAATCAAAGTGAATTGTCTGCAGGAGGCCCTGGCACATGAATCTGTGCAGCGGGAACGACCTCGGTCCACCAGGGGCCGAGAAAACCACCGTCTCATGGGGCTGGACACTCAGGGTGAGGGAAATATCCAATATATATCTGGTGATATCCCGGGTGCTATTACAGATAGCGCAATAAATCAAAGTGCATTGTCTGTAGGAGGCCCGGGCGCATGAATCTGTGCAGCGGGAACGACCTCGGACCACCAGGGTCCGAAAAAACCACAGTCTCATGGGGCCGGACACTCAGGGTCAGGGGAAAATCCAATATATATCTGGTGATATCTCGGGTGCTATTAGAGATAGCGCAATAAATCAAAGTGAATTGTCTGTGGGAGGCCCTGGCGCATGAACCTGTGCAGCGGGAACGACCTCGGACCACCAGGGGCCGAGAAAACTACAGTCTCATGGGGGCGGACACTCAGGGTCTGGGGAAAATCCAATATATATCTGGTGATATCTCGGTTCCTATTACAGACAGCGAAATAAACCAAAGCGAATTATCTTCAGGAGGCCCTGGCGCATGAATCTGTGCAGCGGGAACGACCTCGGACCACCAGGAGCAGAGAAAACCACCGTCTCATGGGGCCGGACACTCAGGGTCAGGGCAAAATCCAATATATATCTGGTGATATCTCGGGAGCTATTAGAGATAGCGAAATAAACCAAAGCGAATTATCTTCAGGAGGCCCTGGCGCATGCATCTGTGCAGCGGGAACGACCTCGGACCGCCAGGGGCCGAGAAAACCACCGTCTCATGGGGCCGGTCACTCTTGGTCATTGAAAAATGCAATATATATGTGGTGATATCTCGGGTGCTATTACAGATAGCGCAATAAATCAAAGTGCATTGTCTGTAGGAGGCTCTGGCGCATGAATCTGTGCAGCTGGAACGACCTCGGACCACCAGGGGCCGAGAAAACTACAGTCACATGGCGCCGAACACTCAGGGTCTGGGGAAAATCCAATATATATCTGGTGATATCTCGGTTCCTATTACAGATAGCGAAATAAACCAAAGCGAATTATCTGCAGGAGGCCCTGGCGCATGAATCTGTGCAGCGGGAACGACCTCGGTCCACCAGGGCCGAGAAAACCACCGTCTCATGGGGCTGGACACTCAGGGTGAGGGAAATATCCAATATATATCTGGTGATATCTCTGGTGCTATTACAGATAGCGCAATAAATCAAAGTGCATTGTCTGTAGGAGGCCCTGGCGCATGAATCTGTGCAGCGGGAACCACCTCGAACCACCAGGGGCCGAGAAAACTACAGTCTCATGCGGCAGGACACTCAGGGTCTGGGGAAAATCCAATATATATCTGGTGATATTTCGGGTGCTATTAGAGATAGCGCAATAAACGAAAGTGAATTATCTGCAGGAGGCCCTGGCGCATGAATCAGTGCAGCGGGAACGACCTCGGACCACCAGGGGCCGAGAAAACCACCGTCTCATGGGGCCGGACACTCTGGGTCATGTAAAAATGCAGCATATATCTGGTGATATCTCGAGTGCTATTACAGATAGCGCAATAAATCAAAGTGCATTATCTGCAGGAGGCCCTGGCGCATGAATCTGGGAAGCGGGAACGACCTCGGACCACCAGGGGCCGAGAAAAACAACGTCTCATGGGGCTGGACACTCATGGTGAGGGAAATATCCAATATATATCTGGTGATATCTCGGGTGCTATTAGTGATAGCGCAATAAACCAAAGTGATTTGTCTGCAAGAGGCCCCGGTGCATCAATCTGTGCAGCGGGAACGACCTCGGATCACCAGGGGCCGAGAAAACCACCATCTCATGGGGCCGGACACTCAGGGTCAGGGGAAAATCCAATATATATCTAGTGATATCTCGGGTGCTATTAGTGATAGCGCAATAAACCAAAGTGAATTATCTGCAGGAGGCCCTGACGCATGAATCTGTGCAACTGGAACGACCTCGGACCACCAGCGGCTGAGAAAACCACAGTCTCATGGGGCCGGACACTCAGGGTCAGGGGAAAATCCAATATATATCTGGTGATATCTCGGGTGCTATTACAGATAGCGCAATAAATCAATCGCATTGTCTGTAGGAGGCCCTGGCGCATGAATCTGTTCAGCGGGAACGACCTCGGACCACCAGGGGCCGAGAAAACCACCGTCTCATGGGGCCGGACACTCAGGGTCATGTAAAAATGCGGCATATATCTGGTGATATCTCGAGTGCTATTACAGATAGCGCAATAAATCAAAGTGCATTGTCTGTAGGAGGCCCTGGCGCACGAATCTGTACAGCGGGAACGACCTCGGACCACCAGGGGCCGAGAAAACCACCGTCTCATGGGACCGGACACTCAGGGTCAGTGAAAAATTCAATATATATCTGGTGATATCTCGGGTGCTATTACAGATAGCGCAATAAATCAAAGTGCATTGTCTGTAGGAGGCCCTGGCGCATGAATCTGTGCAGCGGGTACGACCTCGGACCACCAGGGGCCGAGAAAACCACAGTCTCATGGGGCCGGACACTCAGGGTCAGGGGAAAATCCAATATATATCTGGTGATATCTCGGGTGCTATTACAGATAGCGCAATAAATCAAAGTGCATTGTCTGTAGGAGGCCCTGGCGCATGTATCTGTGCAGCGGGAAGGACCTCGGACCACCAGGGGCCGAGAAAACCACCGTCTCATGGGGCCGGACACTCAGGGTCAGGGGAAAATCCAATATATATCTGGTGATATCTCGGGTGCTATTACAGATAGCGCAATAAATCAAAGTGCATTGTCTGTAGGAGGCCCTGGCGCATGTATCTGTGCAGCGGGAACGACCTCGGACCACCAGGGGCCGAGAAAACCACAGTCTCATGGCGCCGACCACTCAGGGTCTGGGGAAAATCCAATATATATCTGGTGATATCTCGGGTCCTATTACAGATGGCGAAATAAATCAAAGTGAATTATCTGCAGGAGGACCAGGCGCATGAATCTGTGCAGCGGGAACGACCTCGGTCCACCAGGGGCCGAGAAAACCACCGTCTGATGGGGCTGGACACTCAGGGTGAGGGAAATATCCAATATATATCTGGTGATATCTCGGGTGCTATTAGATACAGCGCAATAAGCCAAAGTGAATTATCTGCAGGAGGCCCTGGCGCATGAATCTGTGCAACGGGAACGACCTCGGACCACCAGGGGCCGAGAAAACCGCAGTCTCATGGGGCTGGACACTCAGGGTGAGGGAAATATCCAATATATATCTGGTGATATCTCGGGTGCTATTACAGATAGCGCAATAAATCAAAGTGCATTGTCTGTAGGAGTCCCTGGCGCATGAATCTGTGCAGCGGGAACGACCTCGGACCACCAGGGGCCAAGAAAACTACAGTCTCATGCGGCCGGACACTCAGGGTCTGGGGAAAATCCAATATATATCTGGTGATATCTCGGGTCCTATTACAGATAGCGAAATAAATCAAAGTGCATTGTCTGTGGGAGGCCCTGGTGCATGAATCTGTGCAGCGGGAACGACCTCGGACCACCAGGGGCCGAGAAAACCACCGTCTCATGGGGCCGGACACTCAGGGTCAGGGGAAAATCCAATATATATCTGGTGATATTTCGGGTGCTATTAGAGATAGCGCAATAAACCAAGTGAGTTATCTGCAGGAGGCCCTGGCGCCTAAATCTGTGCAGCGGGAACGACCTCGGACCACCAGGGTCCGAAAAAACCACAGTCGCATGGGGCCGGACACTCAGGGTCAGGGGAAAATCCAATATATATCTGGTGATATCTCGGGTGCTATTAGATACAGCGCAATAAACCAAAGTGAATTATCTGCAGGAGGCCCTGGCGCATGAATATGGGAAGCGGGAACGACCTCGGTCCACCAGGGGCCGAGAAAACTACAGTCTCATGGGGACGGACACTCAGGGTCTGGGGAAAATCCAATATATATCTGGTGATATCTCGGTTCCTATTACAGATAGCGAAATAAACCAAAGCGAATTATCTGCAGGAGGCCCTGGCGCATGAATCTGTGCAGCGGGAACGACCTCGGTCCACCAGGGGCCGAGAAAACCACCGTCTCATGGGGCTGGACACTCAGGGTGAGGGAAATATCCTATATATATCTGGTGATATCTCGGGTGCTATTACAGATAGCGCGATAAATCAAAGTGAATTATCTGCAGGAGGCCCTGGCGCATGAATCTGTGCAGCGGGAACGACCTCGGTCCACCAGGGCCGTGAAAACCACCGTCTCATGTGGCTGGACACTCAGGGTGAGGGAAATATCCAATATATATCTGGTGATATCTCGGGTGCTATTACAGATAGCGCAATAAATCAAAGTGCATTGTCTGTAGGAGGCCCTGGCGCATGAATCTGTGCAACGGGAACGACCTCGGACCACCAGGGGCCGAAAAAACCACAGTCTCATGGGGCCGGACACTGTGGGTCAGGGATAAATCCAATATATATCTGGTGATATCTTGGGTGCTGTTAGAGATAGCGCAATAAACCGAAGTGAATTATCTGCAGGAGGTCCTGGCGCATGAATCTGTGCAACGGGAACGACCTCGGACCACCAGGAGCCGAGAAAATCACCGTCTCATGGGGCCAGACAGTCAGGGTCAGGGAAAAATCCTATATATATCTGGTGATATCTTGGGTGCTATTAGAGATAGCGCAATAAATCGAAGTTCATTGTCTGTAGGAGGCCCTGGCGCATGAATCTGTGCAGCGGGAACTACCTCGGACCACCAGGGGCCGAGAAAACCACAGTCTCATGGGGCCGGACACTCAGGATCAGGGAAAAATCCAATACATATCTGGTGATATCTCGGGTGCTATTACAGATAGCGCAATAAATCAAAGTGCATTGTCTGTAGGAGGCCCTGGCGCACGAATCTGTGCAGCGGGAACGACCTCGGACCACCAGGGGCCGAGAAAACCACCGTCTCATGGGGCTGGACACTCAGGGTGAGGGAAATATCCAATATATATCTGGTGATATTTCGGGTGCTATTACAGATAGCGCAATAAATCAAAGTGCATTGTCAGTAGGAGGCCGTGGCGCATGAATCTGGGCAGCGGGAACGACCTCGGACCACCAGGGGCCGAGAAAACCACCGTCTCATGGGGCCGGACACTCAGGGTCAGGGGAAAACCCAATATATATGTGGTGATATCTCGGGTGCTATTACAGATAGCGCAATAAATCAAAGTGCATTGTCTGTAGGAGGCCCTGTCGCATGAATCTGTGCAGCGGGAACCACCTCGGACCACCAGGGGCCGAGAAAACTACAGTCTCATGCGGCCGGACACTCAGGGTCTGGGGAAAATCCAATATATATCTGGTGATATCTCGGGTCCTATTACAGATAGGGAAATAAATCAAAGTGAATTATCTGCAGGAGGCCCTGGCGCATGAATCTGTGCAGCGGGAACGACCTCGGTCCACCAGGGGCCGAGAAAACCACCGTCTCATGGGGCCGGACACTCAGGGTGAGGGAAATATCCAATATATATCTGGTGATATCTCGGGTGCTATTACAGATAGCGCAATGAATCAAAGTGCATTGTCTGTAGGAGGCTCTGGCGCATGAATCTGTGCAGCGGGAACGACCTCGGACCACCAGGGGCCGAGAAAACCACCGTCTCATGGGGCCGGACACTCTGGGTCAGGGAAAAATCCAATATATATGTGGTGATATCTCGGGTGCTATTACAGATAGCGCAATAAATCAAAGTGCATTGTCTGTAGGAGGCCCTGGCGCATGAATCTGTGCAGCGGGATCGACCTCGGACCACCAGGGGCCGAGAAAACCACCGTCTCATGGGGCCGGACACTCAGGGTCAGTGGAAAATCCAATATATATCTGGTGATATCTCGGGTGCTATTAGAGATAGCGCAATAAACGAAAGTGAATTATCTGCAGGAGGCCCTGGCGCATGAATCTGTGCAGCGGGAACGACCTCGGACCACCAGGGGCCGAGAAGACCACCGTCTCATGGGGCCGGCCACTCAGGGTCAGGGGAAAATCCAATATATATCTGGTGATATCTCGGGTGCTATTAGAGATAGCGCAATAAGCCAAAGGGAATTATCTGCAGGAGGCCCTGGCGCATGCATCTGTGCAGCGGGAACGACCTAGGACCACCAGGGGCCGAGAAAACCACCGTCTCATGGGGCCGGACACTCAGGGTAAGGGAAAAATCCAATATATATCTGGTGATATCTCGGGTGCTATTATAGATAGCGCAATAAACCAAAGTGAGTTATCTGTAGGAGGCCCTGGCGCATGAATCTGTGCAGCGGGAACTACCTCGGACCACCAGGGGCTGAGAAAACCACCGTCCCGAGGGGCCGGACACTTAGGGTCAGGGAAAAATCCCATATATATCTGGTGATATCTTGGGTGCTGTTAGAGATAGCGCAATAAACCAAAGTGGATTGTCTGCAGGAAGCCCTGGCGCATGATTCTGTGCAGCGGGAACGACCTCGGACCAGCAGGGGCCGAGAAAATCACCGTCTCATGGGGCCGGACTGTAAGGGTCCGGGAAAAACCCAATATATATTTGGTGATATCTAGGGTGCTATTAGAGATACCGCAATAAATCAAAGTGCATTGTCTGTAGGAGGCACTGGCGAATGAATCTGTGCAGCAGGAACGACCTCGGATCACCAGGGGCCGAGAAAATTAGTGATATTCGGAATCCGTCACCCAAGGTGATGTAAAAATGCAGCATATATCTGGTGATATCTCGGGTGCTATTACAGATAGCGCAATAAATCAAAGTGCATTGTCTGTAGGAGGCCCTGGCTCATGTATCTGTGCAGCGGGAACGACCTCGGACCACCAGGGGCCGAGAAAACCACAGTCTCATGGCGCCGACCACTCAGGGTCTGGGGAAAATCCAATATATATCTGGTGATATCTCGGGTCCTATTACAGATGGCGAAATAAATCAAAGTGAATTATCTGCAGGAGGACCAGGCGCATGAATCTGTGCAGCGGGAACGACCTCGGTCCACCAGGGGCCGAGAAAATCACCGTCTGATGGGGCTGGACACTCAGGGTGAGGGAAATATCCAATATATATCTGGTGATATCTCGGGTGCTATTACAGATAGCGCAATAAATCAAAGTGCATTGTCTGTAGGAGGCCCTGGCGCATGAATCTGTGAAGCGGGAACGACCTCGGACCACCAGGGGCCGAGAAAACCACCGTCTCATGGGGCCGGACACTCAGGGTCAGGGAAAAATCCAATATATATGTGGTGATATCTCGGGTGCTATTACAGATAGCGCAATAAATCAAAGTGCATTGTCTGTAGGAGGCCCTGTCGCATGAATCTGTGCAGCGGGAACCACCTCGGACCACCAGGGGCCGAGAAAACTACAGTCTCATGCGGCCGGACACTCAGGGTCTGGGGAAAATCCAATATATATATGGTGATATCTCGGGTCCTATTACAGATAGGGAAATAAATCAAAGTGAATTATCTGCAGGAGGCCCTGGCGCATGAATCTGTGCAGCGGGAACGACCTCGGTCCACCAGGGGCCGAGAAAACCACCGTCTCATGGGGCTGGACACTCAGGGTGAGGGATATATCCAATATATATCTGGTGATATCTCGGGTGCTATTACAGATAGCGCAATAAATCAAAGTGCATTGTCTGTAGGAGGCCCTGGCGCATGAATCTGTGCAGCCGGATCGACCTCGGACCACCAGGGGCCGAGAAAACTACCGTCTCATGGGGCCGGACACTCACGGCCAGGGACAAATCCAATATATATCTGGCGATATCTCGGGTGCTATTGGAGATAGCGCAATAAACCAAAGTGCATTGTCTGTAGGAGGCACTGGCGCATGAATCTGTGAGGCGGGAACGATCTCTGACCGCCAGGTGCAGAGAAAACCACAGTCTTATGGGCCAGGACACTCAGGGTCATGGGAAAATACAATATATATCTGGTGATATCTCGGGTGCTATTAGAGATAGCGCAATAAACCAAAGTGAATTATCTGCAGGAGGCCCTGGCGCATGCATTTGCGCAGCGGGAACGACCTCGGACCACCAGCGGCCGAGAAAACCACCGTCCCATGGGGCCGGACACTCAGGGTCGGGGAAAAATCCAACATATATCTGGTGATATCTCGGGTGCTATTACAGATAGCGCAATAAATCAAAGTGCATTGTCTGTAGGAGGCCCTGGCGCATGAATCTGTGCAGCGGGAACGACCTCGGACCACCAGGGGCCGAGAAAACTACAGTCTCATGCGGCCGGACACTCAGGGTCTGGGGAAAATCCAATATATATCTGGTGATATCTCGGTTCCTATTACAGATAGCGAAATAAATCAAAGTGCATTGTCTGTAGGAGGCCCTGGCTCATGTATCTGTGCAGCGGGAACGACCTCGGACCACCAGGGGCCAAGAAAACCACAGTCTCATGGCGCCGACCACTCAGGGTCTGGAGAAAATCCAATATATATCTGGTGATATCTCGGGTCCTATTACAGATGGCGAAATAAATCAAAGTGAATTATCTGCAGGAGGACCAGGCGCATGAATCTGTGCAGCGGGAACGACCTCGGTCCACCAGGGGCCGAGAAAACCACCGTCTCATGGGGCTGGACACTCAGGGTGAGGGATATATCCAATATATATCTGGTGATATCTCGGGTGCTATTACAGATAGCGCAATAAATCAAAGTGCATTGTCTGTAGGAGGCCCTGGCGCATGAATCTGTGCAGCCGGATCGACCTCGGACCACCAGGGGCCGAGAAAACTACCGTCTCATGGGGCCGGACACTCACGGCCAGGGACAAATCCAATATATATCTGGCGATATCTCGGGTGCTATTGGAGATAGCGCAATAAACCAAAGTGCATTGTCTGTAGGAGGCACTGGCGCATGAATCTGTGAGGCGGGAACGATCTCTGACCGCCAGGTGCAGAGAAAACCACAGTCTTATGGGCCAGGACACTCAGGGTCATGGGAAAATACAATATATATCTGGTGATATCTCGGGTGCTATTAGAGATAGCGCAATAAACCAAAGTGAATTATCTGCAGGAGGCCCTGGCGCATGCATTTGCGCAGCGGGAACGACCTCGGTCCACCAGGGGCCGAGAAAACCACCGTCTCATGGGGCTGGACACTCAGGGTGAGGGATATATCCAATATATATCTGGTGATATCTCGGGTGCTATTACAGATAGCGCAATAAATCAAAGTGCATTGTCTGTAGGAGGCCCTGGCGCATGAATCTGTGCAGCGGGAACGACCTCGGACCACCAGGGGCCGAGAAAACTACAGTCTCATGCGGCCGGACACTCAGGGTCTGGGGAAAATCCAATATATATCTGGTGATATCTCGGTTCCTATTACAGATAGCGAAATAAATCAAAGTGCATTGTCTGCAGGAGGACCAGGCGCATGAATCTGTGCAGCGGGAACGACCTCGGTCCACCAGGGGCCGAGAAAACCACCGTCCGATGGGGCTGGACACTCAGGGTCAGTGGAAAATCCAATATATATCTGGTGATATCTCGGGTGCTATTAGAGATAGCGCAATGAATCAAAGTGAATTATCTGCAGGAGGCCCTGGCGCATGAATCTGTGCAGCGGGAACGACCTCGGACCACCGGGAGCCGAGAAAACCACCGTCTCATGGGGCCGGACACTCAGAGTCAGGGGAAAATCCAATATATATCTGGTGATATCTCGGGTGCTATTAGAGATAGCGCAATAAGCCAAAGGGTCTTATCTGCCGGAGGCCCTGGCGCATGCATCTGTGCAGCGCGAGCGACCTAGGACCACCAGGGGCCGAGAAAAGCACCGTCTCATGGGGCCGGACACTCAGGGTAAGGGAAAAATCCAATATATATCTGGTGATATCTCGGGTGCTATTAGAGATAGCGCAATAAACGAAAGTGAATTATCTGCAGGAGGCCCTGGCGCATGAATCTGTGCAGCGGGAACGACCTCGGACCACCGGGAGCCGAGAAAACCACCGTCTCATGGGGCCGGACACTCAGGGTGAGGGAAATATCCAATATATATCTGGTGATATCTCGGGTGCTATTACAGATAGCGCAATGAATCAAAGTGCATTTTCTGTAGGAGGCTCTGGCGCATGAATGTGTGCAGCGGGAACGACCTCGGACCACCAGGGGCCGAGAAAACCACCGTCTCATGGGGCCGGACACTCTGGGTCAGGGAAAAATCCAATATATATGTGGTGATATCTCGGGTGCTATTACAGATAGCGCAATAAATCAAAGTGCATTGTCTGTAGGAGGCCCTGGCGCATGAATCTGTGCAGCGGGATCGACCTCGGACCACCAGGGGCCGAGAAAACCACCGTCTCATGGGGCCGGACACTCAGGGTCAGGGAAAAATCCAATATATATCTGGTGATATCTCGGGCGCTATTAGAGATAGCGCAATAAACCAAGTGAGTTATCTGCAGGAGGTCCTGGCGCCTGAATCTGGGAAGCGGGAAGGTCCTCGGACCTCCAGGTGCCGAGAAAACCACCGTCTCATGGGGCCGGACACTCAGGGTGAGGGATATATCCAATATATATCTGGTGATATCTCGGGTGCTATTACAGATAGCGCAATAAATCAAAGTGCATTGTCTGTAGGAGGCCCTGGCGCATGAATCTGTGCAGCCGGATCGACCTCGGACAACCAGGGGCCGAGAAAACTACCGTCTCATGGGGCCGGACACTCACGGCCAGGGACAAATCCAATATATATCTGGCGATATCTCGGGTGCTATTGGAGATAGCGCAATAAACCAAAGTGCATTGTCTGTAGGAGGCACTGGCGCATGAATCTGTGAGGCGGGAACGATCTCTGACCGCCAGGTGCAGAGAAAACCACAGTCTTATGGGCCAGGACACTCAGGGTCATGGGAAAATACAATATATATCTGGTGATATCTCGGGTGCTATTAGAGATAGCGCAATAAACCAAAGTGAATTATCTGCAGGAGGCCCTGGCGCATGCATTTGCGCAGCGGGAACGACCTGGGACCACCAGCGGCCGAGAAAACCACCGTCTCATGGGGCCGGACACTCAGGGTCAGGGGAAAATCCAATATATATCTGGTGATATCTCGGGTGCTATTACAGATAGCGCAATAAATCAAAGTGCGTTGTCTGTAGGAGGCCCTGGCGCATGAATCTGTGCAGCGGGAACGACCTCGGACCACCAGGGGCCGAGAAAACCACCGTCTCATGGGGCCGGACACTCAGGGTCAGGGAAAAATCCAATATATATGTGGTGATATCTCGGGTGCTATTACAGATAGCGCAATAAATCAAAGTGCATTGTCTGTAGGAGGCCCTCTCGCATGAATCTGTGCAGCGGGAACCACCTCGGACCACCAGGGGCCGAGAAAACTACAGTCTCATGCGGCCGGACACTCAGGGTCTGGGGAAAATCCAATATATATCTGGTGATATCTCGTGTCCTATTACAGATAGGGAAATAAATCAAAGTGAATTATCTGCAGGAGGCCCTGGCGCATGAATCTGTGCAGCGGGAACGACCTCGGTCCACCAGGGGCCGAGAAAACCACCGTCTCATGGGGCCGGACACTCAGGGTGAGGGAAATATCCAATATATATCTGGTGATATCTCGGGTGCTATTACAGATAGCGCAATGAATCAAAGTGCATTGTCTGTAGGAGGCTCTGGCGCATGAATCTGTGCAGCGGGAACGACCTCGGACCACCAGGGGCCGAGAAAACCACCGTCTCATGGGGCCGGACACTCTGGGTCAGGGAAAAATCCAATATATATGTGGTGATATCTCGGGTGCTATTACAGATAGCGCAATAAATCAAAGTGCATTGTCTGTAGGAGGCCCTGGCGCATGAATCTGTGCAGCGGGATCGACCTCGGACCACCAGGGGCCGAGAAAACCACCGTCTCATGGGGCCGGACACTCAGGGTCAGTGGAAAATCCAATATATATCTGGTGATATCTCGGGTGCTATTAGAGATAGCGCAATGAATCAAAGTGAATTATCTGCAGGAGGCCCTGGCGCATGAATCTGTGCAGCGGGAACGACCTCGGACCACCGGGAGCCGAGAAAACCACCGTCTCATGGGGCCGGACACTCAGAGTCAGGGGAAAATCCAATATATATCTGGTGATATCTCGGGTGCTATTAGAGATAGCGCAATAAGCCAAAGGGTCTTATCTGCCGGAGGCCCTGGCGCATGCATCTGTGCAGCGCGAGCGACCTAGGACCACCAGGGGCCGAGAAAACCACCGTCTCATGGGGCCGGACACTCAGGGTAAGGGAAAAATCCTATATATATCTGGTGATATCTCGGGTGCTATTAGAGATAGCGCAATAAACGAAAGTGAATTATCTGCAGGAGGCCCTGGCGCAAGAATCTGTGCAGCGGGAACGACCTCGGACCACCGGGAGCCGAGAAAACCACCGTCTCATGGGGCCGGACACTCAGGGTGAGGGAAATATCCAATATATATCTGGTGATATCTCGGGTGCTATTACAGATAGCGCAATGAATCAAAGTGCATTTTCTGTAGGAGGCTCTGGCGCATGAATGTGTGCAGCGGGAACGACCTCGGACCACCAGGGGCCGAGAAAACCACCGTCGAATGGGGCCGGACACTCTGGGTCAGGGAAAAATCCAATATATATGTGGTGATATCTCGGGTGCTATTACAGATAGCGCAATAAATCAAAGTGCATTGTCTGTAGGAGGCCCTGGCGCATGAATCTGTGCAGCGGGATCGACCTCGGACCACCAGGGGCCGAGAAAACCACCGTCTCATGGGGCCGGACACTCAGGGTCAGGGAAAAATCCAATATATATCTGGTGATATCTCGGGTGCTATTAGAGATAGCGCAATAAACCAAGTGAGTTATCTGCAGGAGGTCCTGGCGCCTGAATCTGGGAAGCGGGAAGGTCCTCGGACCACCAGGTGCCGAGAAAACCACCGTCTCATGGGGCCGGACACCCAGAGTCAGGGAAAAATCCAATATATATGTGGTGATATCTCGGGTGCTATTACAGATAGCGCAATAAATCAAAGTGCATTGTCTGTAGGAGGCCCTGTCGCATGAATCTGTGCAGCGGGAACCACCTCGGACCACCAGGGGCCGAGAAAACTACAGTCTCATGCGGCCGGACACTCAGGGTCTGGGGAAAATCCAATATATATCTGGTGATATCTCGGGTCCTATTACAGATAGGGAAATAAATCAAAGTGAATTATCTACAGGAGGCCCTGGCGCATGAATCTGTGCAGCGGGAACGACCTCGGTCCACCTGGAGCCGAGAAAACCACCGTCTCATGGGGCCGGACACTCAGGGTGAGGGAAATATCCAATATATATCTGGTGATATCTCGGGTGCTATTACAGATAGCGCAATGAATCAAAGTGCATTGTCTGTAGGAGGCTCTGGCGCATGAATCTGTGCAGCGGGAACGACCTCGGACCACCAGGGGCCGAGAAAACCACCGTCTCATGGGGCCGGACACTTTGGGTCAGGGAAAAATCCAATATATATGTGGTGATATCTCGGGTGCTATTACAGATAGCGCAATAAATCAAAGTGCATTGTCTGTAGGAGGCCCTGGCGCATGAATCTGTGCAGCGGGATCGACCTCGGACCACCAGGGGCCGAGAAAACCACCGTCTCATGGGGCCGGACACCCAGGGTCAGTGGAAAATCCAATATATATCTGGTGATATCTCGGGTGCTATTAGAGATAGCGCAATAAACGAAAGTGAATTATCTGCAGGAGGCCCTGGCGCATGAATCTGTGCAGCGGGAACGACCTCGGACCACCGGGAGCCGAGAAAACCACCGTCTCATGGGGCCGGACACTCAGGGTGAGGGAAATATCCAATATATATCTGGTGATATCTCGGGTGCTATTACAGATAGCGCAATGAATCAAAGTGCATTGTCTGTAGGAGGCTCTGGCGCATGAATCTGTGCAGCGGGAACGACCTCGGACCACCAGGGGCCGAGAAAACCACCGTCTCATGGGGACGGACACTCAGGGTCTGGGGAAAATCCAATATATATCTGGTGATATCTCGGTTCCTATTACAGATAGCAAAATGAACCAAAGCGAATTATCTGCAGGAGGCCCTGGCGCATGAATCTGTGCAGCGGGAACGACCTCGGTCCACCAGGGGCCGAGAAAACCACCGTCTCATGGGGCTGGACACTCAGGGTGAGGGAAATATCCTATATATATCTGGTGATATCTCGGGTGCTATTACAGATAGCGCGATAAATCAAAGTGAATTATCTGCAGGAGGCCCTGGCGCATGAATCTGTGCAGCGGGAACGACCTCGGTCCACCAGGGCCGAGAAAACCACCGTCTCATGGGGCTGGACACTCAGGGTGAGGGAAATATCCAATATATATCTGGTGATATCTCGGGTGCTATTACAGATAGCGCAATAAATCAAAGTGCATTGTCTGTAGGAGGCCCTGGCGCATGAATCTGTGCAACGGGAACGACCTCGGACCACCAGGGGCCGAAAAAACCACAGTCTCATGGGGCCGGACACTGAGGGTCAGGGATAAATCCAATATATATCTGGTGATATCTTGGGTGCTGTTAGAGATAGCGCAATAAACCGAAGTGAATTATCTGCAGGAGGCCCTGGCGCATGAATCTGTGCAACGGGAACGACCTCGGACCACCAGGAGCCGAGAAAATCACCGTCTCATGGGGCCAGACAGTCAGGGTCAGGGAAAAATCCTATATATATCTGGTGATATCTTGGGTGCTATTAGAGATAGCGCAATAAATCAAAGTGCATTGTCTGTAGGAGGCCCTGGCGCATGAATCTGTGCAGCGGGAACGACCTCGGACCACCAGGGGCCGAGAAAACCACAGTCTCATGGGGCCGGACACTCAGGGTCAGGGAAAAATCCAATACATATCTGGTGATATCTCGGGTGCTATTACAGATAGCGCAATAAATCAAAGTGCATTGTCTGTAGGAGGCCCTGGTGCACGAATCTGTGCAGCGGGAACGACCTCGGACCACCAGGGGCCGAGAAAACCACCGTCTCATGGGGCTGGACACTCAGGGTGAGGGAAATATCCAATATATATCTGGTGATATTTCGGGTGCTATTACAGATAGCGCAATAAATCAAAGTGCATTGTCAGTAGGAGGCCGTGGCGCATGAATCTGGGCAGCGGGAACGACCTCGGACCACCAGGGGCCGAGAAGACCACCGTCTCATGGGGCCGGCCACTCAGGGTCAGGGGAAAATCCAATATATATCTGGTGATATCTCGGGTGCTATTAGAGATAGCGCAATAAGCCAAAGGGAATTATCTGCAGGAGGCCCTGGCGCATGCATCTGTGCAGCGGGAACGACCTAGGACCACCAGGGGCCGAGAAAACCACCGTCTCATGGGGCCGGACACTCAGGGTAAGGGAAAAATCCAATATATATCTGGTGATATCTCGGGTGCTATTATGGATAGCGCAATAAACCAAAGTGAGTTATCTGTAGGAGGCCCTGGCGCATGAATCTGTGCAGCGGGAACTACCTCGGACCACCAGGGGCTGAGAAAACCACCGTCCCGAGGGGCCGGACACTTAGGGTCAGGGAAAAATCCCATATATATCTGGTGATATCTTGGGTGCTGTTAGAGATAGCGCAATAAACCAAAGTGGATTGTCTGCAGGAAGCCCTGGCGCATGATTCTGTGCAGCGGGAACGACCTCGGACCAGCAGGGGCCGAGAAAATCACCGTCTCATGGCGCCGGACTGTAAGGGTCCGGGAAAAACCCAATATATATTTGGTGATATCTAGGGTGCTATTAGAGATACCGCAATAAATCAAAGTGCATTGTCTGTAGGAGGCACTGGCGAATGAATCTGTGCAGCAGGAACGACCTAGGACCACCAGGGGCCGAGAAAACCACCGTCTGATGGGGCTGGACACTCAGGGTGAGGGAAATATCCAATATATATCTGGTGATATCTCGGGTGCTATTACAGATAGCGCAATAAATCAAAGTGCATTGTCTGTAGGAGGCCCTGGCGCATGAATCTGTGAAGCGGGAACGACCTCGGACCACCAGAGGCCGAGAAAACCACCGTCTCATGGGGCCGGACACTCAGGGTCAGGGAAAAATCCAATATATATGTGGTGATATCTCGGGTGCTATCACAGATAGCGCAATAAATCAAAGTGCATTGTCTGTAGGAGGCCCTGTCGCATGAATCTGTGCAGCGGGAACCACCTCGGACCACCAGGGGCCGAGAAAACTACAGTCTCATGCGGCCGGACACTCAGGGTCTGGGGAAAATCCAATATATATATGGTGATATCTCGGGTCCTATTACAGATAGGGAAATAAATCAAAGTGAATTATCTGCAGGAGGCCCTGGCGCATGAATCTGTGCAGCGGCAACGACCTCGGTCCACCAGGGGCCGAGAAAACCACCGTCTCATGGGGCTGGACACTCAGGGTGAGGGATATATCCAATATATATCTGGTGATATCTCGGGTGCTATTACAGATAGCGCAATAAATCAAAGTGCATTGTCTGTAGGAGGCCCTGGCGCATGAATCTGTGCAGCCGGATCGACCTCGGACCACCAGGGGCCGAGAAAACTACCGTCTCATGGGGCCGGACACTCACGGCCAGGGACAAATCCAATATATATCTGGCGATATCTCGGGTGCTATTGGAGATAGCGCAATAAACCAAAGTGCATTGTCTGTAGGAGGCACTGGCGCATGAATCTGTGAGGCGGGAACGATCTCTGACCGCCAGGTGCAGAGAAAACCACAGTCTTATGGGCCAGGACACTCAGGGTCATGGGAAAATACAATATATATCTGGTGATATCTCGGGTGCCATTAGAGATAGCGCAATAAACCAAAGTGAATTATCTGCAGGAGGCCCTGGCGCATGCATTTGCGCAGCGGGAACGACCTCGGACCACCAGCGGCCGAGAAAACCACCGTCTCATGGGGCCGGACACTCAGGGTCGGGGAAAAATCCAACATATATCTGGTGATATCTCGGGTGCTATTACAGATAGCGCAATAAATCAAAGTGCATTGTCTGTAGGAGGCCCTGGCGCATGAATCTGTGCAGCGGGAACGACCTCGGACCACCAGGGGCCGAGAAAACTACAGTCTCATGCGGCCGGACACTCAGGGTCTGGGGAAAATCCAATATATATCTGGTGATATCTCGGTTCCTATTACAGATAGCGAAATAAATCAAAGTGCATTGTCTGTAGGAGGCCCTGGCGCATGAATCTGTGCAGCGGGAACGACCTCGGACCACCAGGGGCCGAGAAAACCACAGTCTCATGGGGCCGGACACTCAGGGTCAGGGGAAAATCCAATATATATCTGGTGATATCTCGGGTGCTATTACGGATAGCGCAATAAATCAAAGTGCATTGTCTGTAGGAGGCACTGGCGAATGAATCTGTGCAGCAGGAACGACCTCGGACCACCAGTGGCCGAGAAAATTACAGATATTCGGAATCCGTCACCCAAGGTCATATAAAAATCCAGCATATATCTGGTGATATCTCGGGTGCTATTAGAGATAGCGCGATAAATCAAAGTGAATCATCTGCAGGAGGCCCTGGCGCATGAATGTGTCCAGCGGGAACGACCTCGGACCACCAGGGGCCGAGAAAACCGCAGTCTTATGGGCCAGGACACTCAGGGTCATGGGAAAATACAATATATATCTGGTGATATCTCGGGTGCTATTAGAGATAGCGCAATAAACCAAAGTGAATTATCTGCAGGAGGCCCTGGCGCATGTATTTGCGCAGCGGGAACGACCTCGGACCACCAGCGGCCGAGAAAACCACCGTCTCATGGGGCCGGACACTCAGGGTCGGGGAAAAATCCAACATATATCTGGTGATATCTCGGGTGCTATTACAGATAGCGCAATAAATCAAAGTGCATTGTCTGTAGGAGGCCCTGGCGCATGAATCTGTGCAGCGGGAACGACCTCGGACCACCAGGGGCCGAGAAAACTACAGTCTCATGCGGCCGGACACTCAGGGTCTGGGGAAAATCCAATATATATCTGGTGATATCTCGGTTCCTATTACAGATAGCGAAATAAATCAAAGTGCATTGTCTGTAGGAGGCCCTGGCGCATGAATCTGTGCAGCGGGAACGACCTCGGACCACCAGGGGCCGAGAAAACCACCGTCTCATGGGGCCGGACACTCAGGGTCAGGGGAAAATCCAATATATATCTGGTGATATCTCGGATGCTATTAGAGATAGCGCAAGAAACCAAGTGAGTTATCTGCAGGAGGCCCTGGCGCCTGAGTGTGTGCAGCGGGAACGACCTCGGATCACCAGGGGCCGAGAAAACCACCATCTCATGGGGCCGGACACTCAGGGTCAGGGGAAAATCCAATATATATCTGGTGATATCTCGGGTGCTATTAGTGATAGCGCAATAAACCAAAGGGAATTATCTGCAGGAGGCCCTGACGCATGAATCTGTGGAACGGGAACGACCTCGGACCACCAGGGGCCGAGAAAACCACCGTCTCATGGGGCCGGACACTCAGGGTCAGGGAAAAATCCAATATATATCTGGTGATATCTCGGGTGCTATTACAGATAGCGCAATAAATCAAAGTGCATTGTCTGTAGGAGGCCGTGGCGCATGAATCTGGGCAGCGGGAACGACCTCGGACCACCAGGGGCCGAGAAGACCACCGTCTCATGGGGCCGGCCACTCAGGGTCAGGGGAAAATCCAATATATATCTGGTGATATCTCGGGTGCTATTAGAGATAGCGCAATAAGCCAAAGGGAATTATCTGCAGGAGGCCCTGGCGCATGCATCTGTGCAGCGGGAACGACCTCGGTCCACCAGGGGCCGAGAAAACCACCGTCTCATGGGGCTGGACACTCAGGGTGAGGGAAAAATCCAATATGTATCTGGTGATATCTCGGGTGCTATTAGAGATAGCGCAATAAACCAAAGTGAGTTATCTGTAGGAGGCCCTGGCGCATGAATCTGTGCAGCGGGAACGACCTCGGATCACCAGGGGCCGAGAAAACCACCGACACATGGGGCCGGACACCCTAGGTCATGTAAAAATCCAGCATATATCTGGTGATATCTCGGGTGCTATTACAGATAGCGCAATAAATCAAAGTGCATTGTCTGTAGGAGGCCCTGGCGCATGAATCTGGGCAGCGGGAACGACCTCGGACGACCAGGGTCCGAGAAAAGCACCGTCTCATGGGGCCGGACACTCAGGGTCAGGGAAAAATCCAATATATATCCGGTGATATCTCGGGTGCTATTACAGATAGCGCAATAAATCAAAGTGCATTGTCTGTAGGAGGCCCTGCCGCATGATTCTGTGCAGCGGGAACGACCTCGGACCACCAGCGGCCGAGAAAACAACCGTCTCATGGGGCCGGACACTCAGGGTCGGGGAAAAATCCAATATATATCTGGTGATATCTCGCGTGCTATTAGAGATAGAGCAATAAATCAAAGTGCATTGTCTGTAGGAGGCACTGGCGCATGAATCTGGGCAGCGGGAACGACCTCGGACCACCAGTGGCCGAGAAGACCACCGTCTCATGGGGCCGGCCACTCAGGGTCAGGGGAAAATCCAATATATATCTGGTGATATCTCGGCTGCTATTAGAGATAGCGCAATAAGCCAAAGGGAATTATCTGCAGGAGGCCCTGGCGCAAGCATCTGTGCAGCGGGAACGACCTAGGACCACCAGGGGCCGAGAAAACCACCCTCTCATGGGGCCGGACACTCAGGGTCAGGGGAAAATCCAATATATATCTGGTGATATCTCGGGTGCTGTTACAGATAGCGCAATAAATCAAAGTGCGTTGTCTGTAGGAGGCCCTGGCGCATGAATCTGGGCAGCGGGAACGACCTCGGACCACCAGGGGCCGAGAAGACCACCGTCTCATGGGGCCGGACACTCAGGGTCAGGGGAAAATCCAATATATATCTGGTGATATCTCGGGTGCTATTAGAGATAGCGCAATAAATCAAAGTGCGTTGTCTGTAGGAGGCCCTGGCGCATGAATCTGTGCAGCGGGAACGACCTCGGACCACCAGGGTCCGAGAAAACCACCGTCTCATGGGGCCGGACACTCAGGGACAGGGGAAAATCCAATATATATCTGGTGATATCTCGGGTGCTATTAGAGATAGCGCGATAAATCAAAGTGAATCATCTGCAGGAGGCCCTGGCGCATGAATGTGTGCAGCGGGAAAGACTTCGGACCACTAGGGGACGAGAAAACCACAGTCTCATGGGGCCGGACCCTCAGGGTCAGGGGAAAATCCAATATATATCTGGTGATATCTCGGGTGCTATTACAGATAGCGAAATAAATCAAAGTGCGTTGTCTGTAGGAGGCCCTGGCGCATGAATCTGTGCAGCGGGAATGACCTCGGACCACCAGGGTCCGAGAAAATCACCGTCTCATGGGGCCGGACACTCAGGGTCAGGGGAAAATCCAATATATATCTGGTCATATCTCGGGTGCTATTACAGATAGCGCAATAAATCAAAGTGCATGGTCCGTAGGAGACCCTGTCTCATGCATCTGGCCAGCGGGAACGACCTCGGACCACCAGGGGCCGAGAAAACCACAGTCTCATTGGTCCGGACACTCAGGGTCAGGGAAAAATCCAATATATATCTGGTGATATCTCGGGTGCTATTAGAGATAGCGCAATAAATCAAAGTGCATTGTCTGTAGGAGGCACTGGCGAATGAATCTGTGCAGCAGGAACGACCTCGGACCACCAGTGGCCGAGAAAATTACAGATATTCGGAATCCGTCACCCAAGGTCATATAAAAATCCAGCATATATCTGGTGATATCTCGGGTGCTATTAGAGATAGCGCGATAAATCAAAGTGAATCATCTGCAGGAGGCCCTGGCGCATGAATCTGGGCAGCGGGAACGACCTCGGACCACCAGGGGCCGAGAAAACCGCAGTCTCATGGGGCCGGACACTCAGGGTCAGGGAAAAATCCAATATATATCTGGTGATATCTCGGGCGCTATTAGAGATAGCGCAATAAACCAAAGTGAATTATCTGCAAGAGGCCCTGGCGCATGAATCTGTGCAGCGGGAACGACCTCGGTCCACCAGGGGCCGAGAAAACCACCGTCTCATGGGGCTGGACACTCAGGGTGAGGGAAATATCCAATATATATCTGGTGATATCTCGGGTGCTATTACAGATAGCGCAATAAATCAAAGTGCATTGTCAGTAGGAGGTCGTGGCGCATGAATCTGGGCAGCGGGAACGACCTCGGACCACCAGGGGCCGAGAAGACCACCGTCTCATGGGGCTGGCCACTCAGGGTCTGGGGAAAATCCAATATATATCTGGTGATATCTCGCGTGCTATTAGAGATAGAGCAATAAATCAAAGTGCATTGTCTGCAGGAGGCCCTGGCGCATGAATCTGGGCAGCGGGAACGACCTCGGACCACCAGGGGCCGAGAAAACCGCAGTCTCATGGGGCCGGACACTCAGGGTCAGGGAAAAATCCAATATATATCTGGTGATATCTCGGGCGCTATTAGAGATAGCGCAATAAACCAAAGTGAATTATCTGCAAGAGGCCCTGGCGCATGAATCTGTGCAGCGGGAACGACCTCGGTCCACCAGGGGCCGAGAAAACCACCGTCTCATGGGGCTGGACACTCAGGGTGAGGGAAATATCCAATATATATCTGGTGATATCTCGGGTGCTATTACAGATAGCGCAATAAATCAAAGTGCATTGTCAGTAGGAGGTCGTGGCGCATGAATCTGGGCAGCGGGAACGACCTCGGACCACCAGGGGCCGAGAAGACCACCGTCTCATGGGGCTGGCCACTCAGGGTCTGGGGAAAATCCAATATATATCTGGTGATATCTCGCGTGCTATTAGAGATAGAGCAATAAATCAAAGTGCATTGTCTGTAGGAGGCACTGGCGCATGAATCTGGGCAGCGGGAACGACCTCGGACCACCAGTGGCCGAGAAGACCACCGTCTCATGGGGCCGGCCACTCAGGGTCAGGGGAAAATCCAATATATATCTGGTGATATCTCGGCTGCTATTAGAGATAGCGCAATAAGCCAAAGGGAATTATCTGCAGGAGGCCCTGGCGCAAGCATCTGTGCAGCGGGAACGACCTAGGACCACCAGGGGCCGAGAAAACCACCCTCTCATGGGGCCGGACACTCAGGGTCAGGGGAAAATCCAATATATATCTGGTGATATCTCGGGTGCTGTTACAGATAGCGCAATAAATCAAAGTGCGTTGTCTGTAGGAGGCCCTGGCGCATGAATCTGGGCAGCGGGAACGACCTCGGACCACCAGGGGCCGAGAAGACCACCGTCTCATGGGGCCGGACACTCAGGGTCAGGGGAAAATCCAATATATATCTGGTGATATCTCGGGTGCTATTAGAGATAGCGCAATAAATCAAAGTGCGTTGTCTGTAGGAGGCCCTGGCGCATGAATCTGTGCAGCGGGAACGACCTAGGACCACCAGGGGCCGAGAAAAGCACCGTCTCATGGGGCCGGACACTCAGGGACAGGGGAAAATCCAATATATATCTGGTGATATCTCGGGTGCTATTAGAGATAGCGCGATAAATCAAAGTGAATCATCTGCAGGAGGCCCTGGCGCATGAATGTGTGCAGCGGGAAAGACTTCGGACCACTAGGGGACGAGAAAACCACAGTCTCATGGGGCCGGACACTCAGGGTCAGGGGAAAATCCAATATATATCTGGTGATATCTCGGGTGCTATTACAGATAGCGCAATAAATCAAAGTGCGTTGTCTGTAGGAGGCCCTGGCGCATGAATCTGTGCAGCGGGAATGACCTCGGACCACCAGGGTCCGAGAAAATCACCGTCTCATGGGGCCGGACACTCAGGGTCAGGGGAAAATCCAATATATATCTGGTCATATCTCGGGTGCTATTACAGATAGCGCAATAAATCAAAGTGCATGGTCCGTAGGAGACCCTGTCTCATGCATCTGGCCAGCGGGAACGACCTCGGACCACCAGGGGCCGAGAAAACCACAGTCTCATTGGTCCGGACACTCAGGGTCAGGGAAAAATCCAATATATATCTGGTGATATCTCGGGTGCTATTAGAGATAGCGCAATTAACCAAAGTGAATTATCTGCAGGAGGCCCTGGCGCATGCATCTGTGCAGCGGGAACGACCTCGGACCACCAGGGGCCGAGAAAACCACCGCCTCATGGGGCCGGACACACAGGGTCAGGGGAAAATCCAATATATATCTGGTGATATCTCGGGTGCTATTAGAGATAGCGCAATAAGCCAAAGGGAATTATCTGCAGGAGGCCCTGGCGCATGCATCTGTGCAGCGGGAACGACCTAGGACCACCAGGGGCCGAGAAAACCACCGTCTCATGGGGCCGGACACTCAGGGTCAGGGGAAAATCCAATATATATCTGGTGATATCTCGGGTGCTATTACAGATAGCGCAATAAATCAAGGTGCGTTGTCTGTAGGAGGCCCTGGCGCATGAATCTGTGCAGCGGGAATGACCTCGGACCAACAGGGTCCGAGAAAACCACCGTTTCATGGGGCCGGACACTCAGGGTCGGGGAAAAATCCAATATATATCTGGTGATATCTCGGGTGCTATTACAGATAGCGCAATAAATCAAAGTGCATTGTCTGTAGGAGGCCCTGGCGCATGAGTCTGGCCAGCGGGAACGACCTCGGACCACTAGGGGCCGAGAAAACCACAGTCTCATGGGGCCGGACACTCAGGGTCAGGGGAAAATCCAATATATATCTGGTGATATCTCGGGTGCTATTACGGATAGCGCAATAAATCAAAGTGCATTGTCTGTAGGAGGCACTGGCGAATGAATCTGTGCAGCAGGAACGACCTCGGACCACCAGTGGCCGAGAAAATTACAGATATTCGGAATCCGTCACCCAAGGTCATGTAAAAATCCAGCATATATCTGGTGATATCTCGGGTGCTATTAGAGATAGCGCGATAAATCAAAGTGAATCATCTGCAGGAGGCCCTGGCGCATGAATGTGTGCAGCGGGAACGACCTCGGACCACCAGGGGCCGAGAAAACCGCAGACTCATGGGGCCGGACACTCAGGGTCAGGGAAAAATCCAATATATATCTGGTGATATCTCGGGTGCTATTAGAGATAGCGCGATAAATCAAAGTGAATCATCTGCAGGAGGCCCTGGCGCATGAATGTGTGCAGCGGGAACGACTTCGGACCACTAGGGGACGAGAAAACCACAGTCTCATGGGGCCGGACACTCAGGGTCAGGGGAAAATCCAATATATATCTGGTGATATCTCGGGTGCTATTACAGATAGCGCAATAAATCAAAGTGCGTTGTCTGTAGGAGGCCCTGGCGCATGAATCTGTGAAGCGGGAATGACCTCGGACCACCAGGGTCCGAGAAAATCACCGTCTCATGGGGCCGGACACTCAGGGTCAGGGGAAAATCCAATATATATCTGGTCATATCTCGGGTGCTATTACAGATAGCGCAATAAATCAAAGTGCATGGTCCGTAGGAGACCCTGTCTCATGCATCTGGCCAGCGGGAACGACCTCGGACCACCAGGGGCCGAGAAAACCACAGTCTCATTGGTCCGGACACTCAGGGTCAGGGAAAAATCCAATATATATCTGGTGATATCTCGGGTGCTATTAGAGATAGCGCAATAAGCCAAAGGGAATTATCTGCAGGAGGCCCTGGCGCATGCATCTGTGCAGCGGGAACGACCTAGGACCACCAGGGGCCGAGAAAACCACCGTCTCATGGGGCCGGACACTCAGGGTCAGGGGAAAATCCAATATATATCTGGTGATATCTCGGGTGCTATTACAGATAGCGCAATAAATCAAAGTGCGTTGTCTGTAGGAGGCTCTGGCGCATGATTCTGTGCAGCGGGAACGACCTCGGACCACTAGGGGCCGAGAAAACCACAGTCTCATGGGGCCGGACACTCAGGGTCAGTGGAAAATCCAATATATATCTGGTGATATCTCGGGTGCTATTACAGATAGCGCAATAAATCAAAGTGCGTTGTCTGTAGGAGGCCCTGGCGCATGAATCTGTGCAGCGGGAACGACCTCGGACCACCAGGGTCCGAGAAAACCACCGTCTCATGGGGCCGGACACTCAGGGTCAGGGGTAAATCCAATATATATCTGGTGATATCTCGGGTGCTATTACAGATAGCGCAATAAATCAAGGTGCGTTGTCTGTAGGAGGCCCTGGCGCATGAATCTGTGCAGCGGGAACGACCTCGGACCACTAGGGTCCGAGAAAACCACAGTCTCATGGGGCTGGACACTCAGGGTGAGGGAAATATCCAATATATATCTGGTGATATCTCGGGTGCTATCACAGATAGCGCAATAAATCAAAGTGCATTGTCTGTAGGAGGCCGTGGCGCATGAATCTGGGCAGCGGGAACGATCTCGGACCACCAGCGGCCGAGAAAACAACCGTCTCATGGGGCCGGACACTCAGGGTCGGGGAAAAATCCAATATATATCTGGTGATATCTCGGGTGCTATTAGAGATAGCGCAAAAAATCAAAATGCATTGTCTGTAGGAGGCCCTGTCGCATGAATCTGGCCAGCGGGAACTACCTCGGACCACCAGGGTCCGAGAAAACCACCGTCTCATGGGGCCGGACACTCAGGGTCAGGGGAAAATCCAATATATATCTGGTGATATCTCGGGTGCTATTACAGATAGCGCAATAAATCAAAGTGCATTGTCTGTAGGAGGCACTGGCGAATGAATCTGTGCAGCAGGAACGACCTCGGACCAACAGGGGCCGAGAAAATTACTGATATTCGGAATCCGTCACCCAAGGTCATGTAAAAATCCAGCATATATCTGGTGATATCGCGGGTGCTATTAGAGATAGCGCAATAAGCCAAAGGAAATTATCTGCAGGAGGCCCTGGCGCATGCATCTGTGCAGCGGGAACGACCTCGGACACCAGGAGCCGAGAAAACCACCGTCTCATGGGGTCGGACACTCAGGGTCAGGGAAAAATCCAATATATATCTGGTGATATCTCTGGTGCTATTACAGATAGCGCAATAAATTAAAGTGCATTGTCTGTAGGAGGCCCTGGCGCATGAATCTGTGCAGCGGGAATGACCTCGGACCAACAGGGTCCGAGAAAACCACCGTTTCATGGGGCCGGACACTCAGGGTCGGGGAAAAATCCAATATATATCTGGTGATATCTCGGGTGCTATTACAGATAGCGCAATAAATCAAAGTGCATTATCTGTAGGAGGCCCTGGCGCATGAATCTGTGCAGCGGGAACGACCTCTGCCCATCGGGGGCCGAGAAAACCACAGTCTCATGGGGCCGGACACTCAGGGTCGGGGAAAAATCCAACATATATCTGGTGATATCTCGGGTGCTATTACAGATAGCGCAATAAATCAAGGTGCATTATCTGTAGGAGGCCCTGGCGCATGAATCTGTGCAGCGGGAACGACCTCTGACCACCAGGGGCCGAGAAAACCACCGTCTCATGGGGCCGGACACTCTGGGTCGGGGAAAAATCCAATATATATCTGGTGATATCTCGGGTGCTATTAGAGATAGCGCGATAAATCAAAGTGACTTATCTGCAGGAGGCCCTGGCGCATGCATCTGTGCAGCGGGAACGACCTCGGACCACCAGGGGCCGAGAAAACCACAGTCTCATGAGGCCGGACACTCAGGGTCAGGGTAAAATCCAATATATATCTGGTGATATCTCGGGTGCTATTAGAGATAGCGCAATAACCCAAAGTGTATTATTTGCAGGAGGCCCTGGCGCATGAATCTGTTCAACGGGAACGACCTCGGACCACCAGGGGCCGAGAAAACCACCGTCTCATGGGGCCGGACACTCCGGGTCAGTGAAAAATCCAATATATATCTGGTGATATCTCGGGTGCTATTAGAGATAGCGCAATAAACCAAAGTGAATTATTTGCAGGAGGCCCTGGTGCATGCATCTGTGCAGCGGGAACGGCCTCGGACCACCAGGGGACGAGAAAACCACCATCTCATGGGGCCGGACACTCAGGGTCAGGGAAAAATCCAATATATTTCTGGTGATATCTCGGGTTATATTACACATAGAACAATAAATCAAAGTGCATTGTCTGTAGGAGGCCCTGGCGCAAGAATCTGTGCAGCGGGAACGACCTGGGACCACCAGGGGCCGAGAAAACCACCGACACATGGGGCCGGACACTCAGGGTCAGGGAAATATCCAATATATATCGGGTGATATCTCGGGTGCTAGTAGAGATGGCGCAATAAACCAAAGTGAATTATCTGCAGGAGGCCGTGGCGCATGAATCTGTGCAGCGGGAACGACCTCGAACCACCAGGGGCCGAGAAAACCACCGTCTCATGGGGCCGGACACTCAGGGCCAGGGAAAAATCCAGTATATATCTGGTGATATCTCGGTTGCTATTACAGATAGCGCAATAAATCAAAGTGCATTGTCTGTATTAGGCCCCGGCGCATGAATCTGTGCAGCGGGAACGACCTCGGACCACCAGGGGCCGAGAAAACCACCGTCTCATGGGGCCGGACACTCAGGGTCAGGGAAGAATCCAATATATACCTGGTGATATCTCGGGTGCTATTAGAGATAGCGCAATAAACCA
Source organism: Nomia melanderi (assembly GCF_051020985.1). Classification (NCBI taxonomy): domain Eukaryota; kingdom Metazoa; phylum Arthropoda; class Insecta; order Hymenoptera; family Halictidae; genus Nomia; species Nomia melanderi. The sequence continues at coordinate 327,741 of NW_027475149.1, read as the reverse complement.
AAGTGAATTATCTGCAGGAGGCCCTGGCGCATGAATCTGTGCAGCGGGAACGACCTCGGACCACCAGGGGCCGAGAAAACCACCGTCTCATGGGGCCGGACACTCAGGGTCAGGGAAAAATCCAATATATATCTGGTGATATCTCGGGTGCTATTACAGATAGCGCAATAAATCAAAGTGCATTGTCTGTAGGAGGCCCTGGCGCATGAATCTGTGCAGCGGGATCGACCTCGGACCACGAGGGACCGAGGAAACCATCGACGCATGGGGCCGGACTGTCAGGGTCAGGTTAAAATCCAATATATATCTGGTGATATCTCGGGTGCTATTACAGACAGCGCAATAAATCAAAGTGCATTGTCTGTAGGAGTCCCTGGCGCATGAATCTGTGCAGCGGGATCGAACTCGGACCACCAGGGGCCGAGAAAATCACCGTCTCATGGGGCCGGACTGTCAGGGTCAGGGAAAAATCCAATATATATCTGGTGATATCTCGGGTGCTATTAGAAATAGCGCAATAAATCAAAGTGAATTATCTGCAGGGGGCCCTGGCGCATGAATCTGTGCAGCGGGAACGACCTCGGACACCAGGAGCCGAGAAAACCACCGTCTCATGGCGCCTGACACTCAGGGTCAGGGAAAAATCCAATATATATCTGGTGATATCTCGGGTGCTATTAGAGATAGCGCACTAAATCAAAGTGCATTGTCTGCAGGAGGCCCTGGCGCATGAATCTGTGCAGCGGGAACGACCTCGGACACCAGGAGCCGAGAAAACCACCGTCTCATGGCGCCTGACACTCAGGGTCAGGGAAAAATCCAATATATATCTGGTGATATCTCGGGTGCTACTACAGATAGCGCAATAAACCAAAGTGCATTGTCTGTAGGAGGCCCTTGTGAATGAATCTGTGCCGCAGGTACGACCTCGGACCACCAGTGGCCGAGAAAATTACAGATATTCGGAATCCGTCACCCAAGGTCATGTAAAAATCCAGCAAATATCTGGTGATATCTCGGGTGCTATTAGAGATAGCGCAATAAACCAAAGTGCATTGTCTGTAGGAGGCCCTGGCGCATGAATCTGGGCAGCGGGAACGACCTCGGACCACCAGGGGCCGAGAAAACCACCGACACATGGGGCCGGACACTCAGGGTCAGGGAAATATCCAATATATATCTGGTGTTATCTCGGGTGCTAGTAGAGATAGCGCAATAAACCAAAGTGAATTATCTGCAGGAGGCCCTGGCGCATGAATCTGTGCAGCGGGAACGACCTCGGACCACCAGGGGCCGAGAAAACCACCGTCTCATGGGGCCGGACACTCAGGGTCAGGGAAAAATCCAATATATATCTGGTGATATCTCGGGTGCTATTACAGATAGCCCAAGAAATCAAAGTGCATTGTCTGTATTAGGCCCCGGCGCATGAATCTGTGCAGCGGGAACGACCTCGGACCACCAGGAGCCGAGAAAACCACCGTCTCATGGGGTCGGACACTCAGGGTCAGGGAAAAATCCAATATATATCTGGTGATATCTCGGGTGCTATTACAGATAGCGCAATAAATCAAAGTGCATTGTCTGTAGGAGGCCCTGGCGCATGAATCTGTGCAGCGGGATCGACCTCGGACCACGAGGGACCGAGAAAACCATCGACGCATGGGGCCGGACTGTCAGGGTCAGGGAAAAATACAATATATATCTGGTGATATCTCGGGTGCTATTGGAGATAGCGCAATAAACCAAAGTGAATTATCTGCAGGAGGCCCTGGCGCATGAATCTGTGCAGCGGGAACGACCACGGACCACCAGGGGCCGAGAAAACCACAGTCTCATGGGGCCGGACACTCAGGGTCAGGGAAAAATCCAATATATTTCTGGTGATTTCTCGGGTGCTATTACAGATAGCGCAATAAACCAAAGTGAATTATCTGCAGGGGCTCCGGGCGCATGAATCTGTGCTGCGGGAACGTCCTCGGACCTCCAGGGTCCGAGACAACAACCGTCTCATGGGGCCGGACACTCAGGGTCAGGGGAAAATCCAATATATATCTGGTGATATCTCGGGTGCTATTAGAAATAGCGCAATAAATCAAAGTGCATTGTCTGTAGGAGGCCCTGGCGCATGAATCTGTGTAGCGGGAACGACCTCGGACCACCAGAGGCCGAGAAAACCACAGTCTCATGGGGCCGGACGCTCAGGGTCAGGGGAAAATCCAATATATATCTGGTGATATCTCGGGTGCTATTAGAGATAGCGCAATAAACCAAAGTGAATTATCTGCAGGAGGCCCTGGCGCATGAATCTGTGCAGCGGGAACGAACTCGGACAACCAGGGGCCGAGAAAACCACAGTCTCATGGGGCCGGACACTCAGGGTCAGGGAAAAATCCAAAATATATCTGGTGATATCTCGGGTGCTATTAGAAATAGCGCAATAAATCAAAGTGCATTGTCCGTATTAGGCCCCGGCGCATGAATCTGTGCAGCGGGAACCACCTCGGACCACCAGGGGCCGAGAAAACCACCGTCTCATGGGGCCGGACAGTCAGGGTCTGGGAAAAATCCAATATATATCCGGTGATATCTCGGGTGCTATTACAGATAGCGCAATAAATCAAAGGGCATTGTCTGTAGGAGGCCCTGGCGCATGAACCTGTGCAGCGGCAACGACCTCGGACCCCCAGGGGCCGAGACAACCACCGTCTCATGGGGCCGGACACTCAGGGTCTGGGAAAAATCCAATATATATCCGGTGATATCTCGGGTGCTATTACAGATAGCGCAATAAATCAAAGTGCATTGTCTGTAGGAGGCCCTGGCGCATGAATCTGTGCAGCGGGAACGACCTCGGACCACCAGGGGCCGAGAAAACCACAGTCTCATGGGGCCGGACTCTCAGGGTCAGGGGAAAATCCAATATATATCTGGTGATATCTCGGGTGCTAGTAGAGATGGCGCAATAAACCAAAGTGAATTATCTGCAGGAGGCCCTGGCGCATGAATCTGTGCAGCGGGAACGTCCTCGGACCTCCAGGGTCCGAGACAACAACCGTCTCATGGGGCCGGACACTCAGGGTCAGGGGAAAATCCAATATATATCTGGTGATATCTCGGGTGCTATTAGAAATAGCGCAATAAATCAAAGTGCATTGTCTGTAGGAGGCCCTGGCGCATGAATCTGTGTAGCGGGAACGACCTCGGACCACCAGAGGCCGAGAAAACCACAGTCTCATGGGGCCGGACGCTCAGGGTCAGGGGAAAATCCAATATATATCTGGTGATATCTCGGGTGCTATTAGAGATAGCGCAATAAACCAAAGTGAATTATCTGCAGGAGGCCCTGGCGCATGAATCTGTGCAGCGGGAACGAACTCGGACAACCAGGGGCCGAGAAAACCACAGTCTCATGGGGCCGGACACTCAGGGTCAGGGAAAAATCCAAAATATATCTGGTGATATCTCGGGTGCTATTAGAAATAGCGCAATAAATCAAAGTGCATTGTCTGTAGGAGGCCCTGGCGCATGAATCTGTGTAGCGGGAACGACCTCGGACCACCAGAGGCCGAGAAAACCACAGTCTCATGGGGCCGGACGCTCAGGGTCAGGGGAAAATCCAATATATATCTGGTGATATCTCGGGTGCTATTAGAGATAGCGCAATAAACCAAAGTGAATTATCTGCAGGAGGCCCTGGCGCATGAATCTGTGCAGCGGGAACGACCTCGGACCGCCAGGGGCCGAGTCAACCACCGTCTCATGGGGCCGGACACTCAGGGTCTGGGAAAAATCCAATATATATCCGGTGATATCTCGGGTGCTATTACAGATAGCGCAATAAATCAAAGTGCATCGTCTGTAGGAGGCCCTGGCGCATGAATCTGTGCAGCGGTAACGACCTCGGACCACCAGGGGCCGAGAAAACCACAGTCTCATGGGGCCGGACTCTCAGGGTCAGGGGAAAATCCAATATATATCTGGTGATATCTCGGGTGCTATTAGAGATAGCGCAATAAACCAAAGTGAATTATCTGCAGGAGGCCCTGGCGCATGCATCTGTGCAGCGGGAACGACCTCGGACCACCAGGGGCCGAGAAAACCACCGTCTCATGGGGCTGGACACTCAGGGTGAGGGAAATATCCAATGTATATCTGGTGATATCTCGGGTGCTATTACAGATAGCGCAATAAATCAAAGTGCATTGTCTGTAGGAGGCCCTGGCGCATAAACCTGTGCTGCGGGAACGACCTCGGACCACCAGGGGCCGAGAAAACGACCGTCTCATGGGGCCGGACGCTCAGGGTCAGTGAAAAATCCAATATATATCTGGTGATATCTCGGGTGCTATTACAGATAGCGCAATAAATCAAAGGGCATTGTCTGTAGGAGGCCCTGGCGCATGAACCTGTGCAGCGGCAACGACCTCGGACCCCCAGGGGCCGAGACAACCACCGTCTCATGGGGCCGGACTCTCAGGGTCAGGGGAAAATCCAATATATATCTGGTGATATCTCGGGTGCTAATAGAGATAGCGCAATAAACCAAAGTGAATTATCTGCAGGATGCCCTGGCGCATGAATCTGTGCAAGCGGGAACGTCCTCGGACCTCCAGGGGCCGAGACAACCACCGTCTCATGGGGCCGGGCACTCAGGGTCAGGGTAAAATCCAATATATATCTGGTGATATCTCGGGTGCTATTACAGATAGCGCAATAAATCAAAGTGCATTGTCTGTAGGAGGTCCTGGCGCATGAATCTGTGCAGCGGGAACGACGTGGGACCGCCAGGGGCAGAAAAAACCACAGTCTCATGGGGCCGGACCCTCATGGTCAGGGTAAAATCCAATATATATCTGGTGATATCTCGTGTGCTATTAGAGATAGCGCAATAAATCAAAGTGCATTGTCTGTAGGAGGCCCTGGCGCATGAATCTGTGCAGCGGGAACGACCTCGGACCACCAGGGGCCGAGAAAACCACAGTCTCATGGGGCCGGACACTCAGGGTCAGGGGAAAATCCAATATATATCTGGTGATATCTCGGGTGCTATTAGAGATAGCGCAATAAACCAAAGTGAATTATCTGCAGGAGGCCCTGGCGCATGAATCTGTGCAGCGGCAACGACCTCGGACCAACAGGGGCCGAAAAAACCACCGTCTCATGGGGCCGGACACTCAGGGTCAGGGGAAAATCCAATATATATCTGGTGATATCTCGGGTGCTATTACAGATAGCGCAATAAATCAAAGTGCATTGTCTGTAGGAGGCCCTGGCGCATGAATCTGTGCAGCGGGAACGACCTCGGACCACCAGGGGCCGAGAAAACGACCTTCTCATGGGGCCGGACACTCAGGGTCAGTGAAAAATCCAATATATATCTGGTGATATCTCGGGTGCTATTACAGATAGCGCAATAAACCAAAGTGAATTATCTGCAGGATGCCCTGGCGCATAAATCTGTGCAAGCGGGAACGTCCTCGGACCTCCAGGGGCCGAGACAACCACCGTCTCATGGGGCCGGACACTCAGGGTCAGGGTAAAATCCAATATATATCTGGTGATATCTCGGGTGCTATTACAGATAGCGCAATAAATCAAAGTGAATTATCTGCAGGAGGCCCTGGCGCATGAATCTGTGCAGCGGGAACGACCTCGGACCACCAGGGGCCGAAAAAACCACAGTCTCATGGGGCCGGATACTCAGGGTCAGGGGAAAATCCAATATAGATCTGGTGATATCTCGGGTGCTATTACAGATAGCGCAATAAATCAAAGTGTATTATCTGCAGGAGGCCCTGGCGCATGAATCTGTGCAGCGGGAACGACCTCGGACCACCAGGGTCCGAGAAAAACACCGTCTCATGGGGCCGCACACTCAGGGTCAGTGAAGAATCCAATATATATCTGGTGATATCTCGGGTGCTATTACAGATAGCGCCATAAATCAAAGTGCATTGTCTGTAGGAGGCCCTGGCGCATGAATCTGTGCAGCGGGAACGACCTCGGACCACCAGGGGCCGAGACAACCACCGTCTCATGGGGCCGGACACTCAGGGTCAGGGGAATATCCAATATATATCTGGTGATATCTCGGGTGCTATTACAGATAGCGCAATAAATCAAAGTACATTGTCTGTAGGAGGCCCTGGCGCATGAATCTGTGCAGCGGGAACGACCTCGGACCACCAGGGGCCGAGAAAACCACAGTCTCATGGGGCCGGACACTCAGGGTCAGGGGAAAATCCAATATATATCTGGTGATATCTCGGGTGCTATTACAGATAGCGCAATAAATCAAAGTGCATTGTCTGTAGGAGGCACTGGCGCATGAATCTGTGCAGCGGGAACGACCTCGGACCACCAGGGGCCGAGAAAACCACAGTCTCATGGGGCCGGACACTCAGGGTCAGGGAAAAATCCAATATATATCTGGTGATATCTCGAGTGCTATTAGAGATAGCGCAATAAACCAAAGTGAGTTATCTGCAGGAGGCCCTGGCGCATGAATCTGTGTAACGGGAACCACCTCGAACCACCAGGGGCCGAGAAAACCACAGTCTCATGGGGCCGGACACTCAGGGTCAGGGGAAAATCCAATATATATCTGGTGATATCTCGGGTGCTATTACAGATAGCGCAATAAATCAAAGTGCATTGTCTGTAGGAGGCCCTGGCGCATGAATCTGTGCAGCGGGAACGACCTCGGACCACCAGGGGCCGAGAAAAGCACAGTCTCATGGGGCCGGACACTCAGGGTCAGGGTAAAATCCAATATATATCTGGTGATATCTCGGGTGCTATTAGAGATAGCGCAATAAACCAAAGTGAATTATCTGCAGGGGGCCCTGGCGCATGAATCTGTGCAGCGGGAACGACCTCGGACCACCAGGGGCCGAGAAAACGACCGTCTCATGGGGCCGGACACTCTGGGTCAGTGAAAAATCCAATATATATCTGCTGATATCTCGGGTGCTATTACAGATAGCGCAATAAATCAAAGTGCATTGTCTGTAGGAGGCCCTGGCGCATGAACCTGTGCAGCGGGAACGACCTCGGACCACCAGGGCCCGAGAAAACGACCGTCTCATGGGGCCGGACGCTCAGGGTCAGTGAAAAATCCAATATATATCTGGTGATATCTTGGGTGCTATTACAGATAGCGCAATAAATCAAAGTGCATTGTCTGTAGGAGGCCCTGGCGCATGAACCTGTGCAGCGGCAACGACCTCGGACCCCCAGGGGCCGAGACAACCACCGTCTCATGGGGCCGGACACTCAGGGTCTGGGAAAAATCCAATATATATCCGGTGATATCTCGGGTGCTATTACAGATAGCGCAATAAATCAAAGTGCATTGTCTGTAGGAGGCCCTGGCGCATGAATCTGTGCAGCGGGAACGACCTCGGACCACCAGGGGCCGAGAAAACCACAGTCTCATGGGGCCGGACTCTCAGGGTCAGGGGAAAATCCAATATATATCTGGTGATATCTCGGGTGCTAATAGAGATAGCGCAATAAACCAAAGTGAATTATCTGCAGGAGGCCCTGGCGCATGAATCTGTGCAGCGGGAACGACCTCGGACCACCAGGGGCCGAGAAAACGACCGTCTCATGGGGCCGGACACTCAGGGTCAGTGAAAAATCCAATATATATCTGGTGATATCTCGGGTGCTATTACAGATAGCGCAATAAATCAAAGTGCATTGTCTGTAGGAGGCCCTGGCGGATGAATCTGTGCAGCGGGAACGACCTCGGACCACCAGGGGCCGAGATAACCACAGTCTCATGGGGCCGGACACTCAGGGTCAGGGGAAAATCCAGTATATATCTGGTGATATCTCGGGTGCTATTAGAGATAGCGCAATAAACCAAAGTGAATTATCTGCAGGATGCCCTGGCGCATGAATCTGTGCAAGCGGGAACGTCCTCGGACCTCCCGGGGCCGAGACAACCACCGTCTCATGGGGCCGGACACTCAGGGTCAGGGTAAAATCCAATATATATCTGGTGATATCTCGGGTGCTATTACAGATAGCGCAATAAATCAAAGTGCATTGTCTGTAGGAGGCCCTGGCGCATGAATCTGTGCAGCGGGAACGACGTCGGACCACCAGGGGCAGAAAAAACCACAGTCTCATGGGGCCGGACCCTCATGGTCAGTGAAAAATCCAATATATATCTGGTGATTTCTCGGGTGCTATTACAGATAGCGCACTAAATCAAAGGGCATTGTCTGTAGGAGGCCCTGACGCATGAACCTGTGCAGCGGCAACGACCTCGGACCACCAGGGGCCGAGAAAACCACAGTCTCATGGGGCCGGACACTCAGGGTCAGGGGAAAATCCAATATATATCTGGTGATATCTCGGGTGCTATTACAGATAGCGCAATAAATCAAAGTGCATTGTCTGTAGGAGGCCCTGGTGCATGAATCTGTGCAGCGGGAACGACCTCGGACCGCCAGGGGCCGAGTCAACCACCGTCTCATGGGGCCGGACACTCAGGGTCTGGGAAAAATCCAATATATATCCGGTGATATCTCGGGTGCTATTACAGATAGCGCAATAAATCAAAGTGCATCGTCTGTAGGAGGCCCTGGCGCATGAATCTGTGCAGCGGGAACGACCTCGGACCACCAGGGGCCGAGAAAACCACAGTCTCATGGGGCCGGACTCTCAGGGTCAGGGGAAAATCCAATATATATCTGGTGATATCTCGGGTGCTATTAGAGATAGCGCAATAAACCAAAGTGAATTATCTGCAGGAGGCCCTGGCGCATGCATCTGTGCAGCGGGAACGACCTCGGACCACCAGGGGCCGAGAAAACCACCGTCTCATGGGGCTGGACACTCAGGGTGAGGGAAATATCCAATGTATATCTGGTGATATCTCGGGTGCTATTACAGATAGCGCAATAAATCAAAGTGCATTGTCTGTAGGAGGCCCTGGCGCATAAACCTGTGCTGCGGGAACGACCTCGGACCACCAGGGGCCGAGAAAACGACCGTCTCATGGGGCCGGACGCTCAGGGTCAGTGAAAAATCCAATATATATCTGGTGATATCTCGGGTGCTATTACAGATAGCGCAATAAATCAAAGGGCATTGTCTGTAGGAGGCCCTGGCGCATGAACCTGTGCAGCGGCAACGACCTCGGACCCCCAGGGGCCGAGACAACCACCGTCTCATGGGGCCGGACTCTCAGGGTCAGGGGAAAATCCAATATATATCTGGTGATATCTCGGGTGCTAATAGAGATAGCGCAATAAACCAAAGTGAATTATCTGCAGGAGGCCCTGGCGCATGAATCTGTGCAGCGGGAACGACCTCGGACCACCAGGGGCCGAGAAAACGACCGTCTCATGTGGCCGGACACTCAGGGTCAGTGAAAAATCCAATATATATCTGGTGATATCTCGGGTGCTATTACAGATAGCGCAATAAATCAAAGTGCATTGTCTGTAGGAGGCCCTGGCGGATGAATCTGTGCAGCGGGAACGACCTCGGACCACCAGGGGCCGAGATAACCACAGTCTCATGGGGCCGGACACTCAGGGTCAGGGGAAAATCCAGTATATATCTGGTGATATCTCGGGTGCTATTAGAGATAGCGCAATAAACCAAAGTGAATTATCTGCAGGATGCCCTGGCGCATGAATCTGTGCAAGCGGGAACGTCCTCGGACCTCCAGGGGCCGAGACAACCACCGTCTCATGGGGCCGGGCACTCAGGGTCAGGGTAAAATCCAATATATATCTGGTGATATCTCGGGTGCTATTACAGATAGCGCAATAAATCAAAGTGCATTGTCTGTAGGAGGCCCTGGCGCATGAATCTGTGCAGCGGGAACGACGTGGGACCACCAGGGGCCGAGAAAACCACAGTCTCATGGGGCCGGACACTCAGGGTCAGGGGAAAATCCAATATATATCTGGTGATATCTCGGGTGCTATTAGAGATAGCGCAATAAACCAAAGTGAATTATCTGCAGGAGGCCCTGGCGCATGAATCTGTGCAGCGGCAACGACCTCGGACCACCAGGGGCCGAAAAAACCACCGTCTCATGGGGCCGGACACTCAGGGTCAGGGGAAAATCCAATATATATCTGGTGATATCTCGGGTGCTATTACAGATAGCGCAATAAATCAAAGTGCATTGTCTGTAAGAGGCCCTGGCGCATGAATCTGTGAAGCGGCAACGACCTCGGACCACCAGGTGCCGAGAAAACCACCGTCTCATGGGGCCGGGCACTCAGGGTCTGGGGAAAATCCAGTATATACCTGGTGATATCTCGGGTGCTATTACAGATAGCGCAATAAATCAAAGTGCATTGTCTGTAGGAGGCCCTGGCGCATGAACCTGTGCAGCGGGAACGACCTCGGACCACCAGGGGCCGAGAAAACCACAGTCTCATGGGCCCGGACACTCAGGGTCAGGGGAAAATCCAGTATATACCTGGTGATATCTCGGGTGCTATTACAGATAGCGCAATAAATCAAAGTGCATTGTCTGTAGGAGGCCCTGGCCCATGAATCTGTGCAGCGGGAACGACCTCGGACCACCAGGGGCCGAGAAAACGACCTTCTCATGGGGCCGGACACTCAGGGTCAGTGAAAAATCCAATATATATCTGGTGATATCTCGGGTGCTATTACAGATAGCGCAATAAATCAAAGTGCATTGTCTGTAGGAGGCCCTGGCGGATGAATCTGTGCAGCGGGAACGACCTCGGACCACCAGGGGCCGAGAAAACCACAGTCTCATGGGGCCGGACACACAGGGTCAGGGGAAAATCCAGTATATATCTGGTGATATCTCGGGTGCTATTAGAGATAGCGCAATAAACCAAAGTGAATTATCTGCAGGATGCCCTGGCGCATAAATCTGTGCAAGCGGGAACGTCCTCGGACCTCCAGTGGCCGAGACAACCACCGTCTCATGGGGCCGGACACTCAGGGTCAGGGTAAAATCCAATATATATCTGGTGATATCTCGGGTGCTATTACAGATAGCGCAATAAATCAAAGTGAATTATCTGCAGGAGGCCCTGGCGCATGAATCTGTGCAGCGGGAACGACCTCGGACCACCAGGGGCCGAAAAAACCACAGTCTCATGGGGCCGGATACTCAGGGTCAGGGGAAAATCCAATATAGATCTGGTGATATCTCGGGTGCTATTACAGATAGCGCAATAAATCAAAGTGTATTATCTGCAGGAGGCCCTGGCGCATGAATCTGTGCAGCGGGAACGACCTCGGACCACCAGGGGCCGAGACAACCACCGTCTCATGGGGCCGGACACTCAGGGTCAGGGGAATATCCAATATATATCTGGTGATATCTCGGGTGCTATTACAGATAGCGCAATAAATCAAAGTACATTGTCTGTAGGAGGCCCTGGCGCATGAATCTGTGCAGCGGGAACGACCTCGGACCACCAGGGGCCGAGAAAACCACAGTCTCATGGGGCCGGACACTCAGGGTCAGGGAAAAATCCAATATATATCTGGTGATATATCGGGTGCCATTAGAGATAGCTCGATAAATCAAAGTGCATTGTCTGCAGGAGGCCCTGACGCATGAATCTGTGCAGCGGGAACGACCTCGGACCACCAGGGGCCGAGAAAACCACAGTCTCATGGGGCCGGACACTCAGGGTCAGGGAAAAATCCAATATATATCTGGTGATATCTCGAGTGCTATTAGAGATAGCGCAATAAACCAAAGTGAGTTATCTGCAGGAGGCCCTGGCGCATGAATCTGTGCAACGGGAACCACCTCGAACCACCAGGGGCCGAGAAAACCACAGTCTCATGGGGCCGGACACTCAGGGTCAGGGGAAAATCCAATATATATCTGGTGATATCTCGGGTGCTATTACAGATAGCGCAATAAATCAAAGTGCATTGTCTGTAGGAGGCCCTGGCGCATGAATCTGTGCAGCGGGAACGACCTCGGACCACCAGGGGCCGAGAAAAGCACAGTCTCATGGGGCCGGACACTCAGGGTCAGGGTAAAATCCAATATATATCTGGTGATATCTCGGGTGCTATTAGAGATAGCGCAATAAACCAAAGTGAATTATCTGCAGGGGGCCCTGGCGCATGAATCTGTGCAGCGGGAACGACCTCGGACCACCAGGGGCCGAGAAAACGACCGTCTCATGGGGCCGGACACTCAGGGTCAGTGAAAAATCCAATATATATCTGCTGATATCTCGGGTGCTATTACAGATAGCGCAATAAATCAAAGTGCATTGTCTGTAGAAGGCCCTGGCGCATGAACCTGTGCAGCGGGAACGACCTCGGACCACCAGGGCCCGAGAAAACGACCGTCTCATGGGGCCGGACGCTCAGGGTCAGTGAAAAATCCAATATATATCTGGTGATATCTTGGGTGCTATTACAGATAGCGCAATAAATCAAAGTGCATTGTCTGTAGGAGGCCCTGGCGCATGAATCTGTGCAGCGGGAACGACCTCGGACCACCAGGGGCCGAGAAAACCACAGTCTCATGGGGCCGGACACTCAGGGTCAGGGGAAAATCCAATATAGATCTGGTGATATCTCGGGTGCTATTACAGATAGCGCACTAAATCAAAGTGCATTGTCTGTAGGAGGTCCTGGCGCATGAATCTGTGCAGCGGGAACGACCTCGGACCACCAGGGGCCGAGAAGACCGCAGTCTCATGGGGACGGACACTCAGGGTCAGGGAAAAATCCAATATATATCTGGTGATATCTCGGGCGCTATTAGAGATAGCGCAATAAACCAAAGTGAATTATCTGCAGGAGGCCCTGGCGCATGAATCTGTGCAGCGGGAACGACCTCGGACCACCAGGGGCCGAGAAAACCACAGTCTCATGGGGCCGGACACTCAGGGTCAGGGGAAAATCCAGTATATATCTGGTGATATCTCGGGTGCTATTAGAGATAGCGCAATAAACCAAAGTGAATTATCTGCAGGAGGCCCTGGCGCATGAATCTGTGCAGCGGGAACGTCCTCGGACCTCCAGGGGCCGAGACAACCACCGTCTCATGGGGCCGGACACTCAGGGTCAGGGTAAAATCCAATATATATCTGGTGATATCTTGGGTGCTATTACAGATAGCGCAATAAATCAAAGTGTATTGTCTGTAGGAGGCCCTGGCGCATGAATCTGTGCAGCGGGAACGACCTCGGACCACCAGGGGCCGAAAAAACCACAGACTCATGGGGCCGGACACTCAGGGTCTGGGGAAAATCCAATATAGATCTGGTGATATCTCGGGTGCTATTACAGATAGCGCAATAAATCAAAGTGCATTGTCTGTAGGAGGTCCTGGCGCATGAATCTGTGCAGCGGGAACGACCTCGGACCACCAGGGGCCGAGAAGACCGCAGTCTCATGGGGACGGACACTCAGGGTCAGGGAAAAATCCAATATATATCTGGTGATATCTCGGGCGCTATTAGAGATAGCGCAATAAACCAAAGTGAATTATCTGCAGGAGGCCCTGGCGCATGAATCTGTGCAGCGGGAACGACCTCGGACCACCAGGGGCCGAGAAAACCACAGTCTCATGGGGCCGGACACTCAGGGTCAGGGGAAAATCCAGTATATATCTGGTGATATCTCGGGTGCTATTAGAGATAGCGCAATAAACCAAAGTGAATTATCTGGAGGAGGCCCTGGCGCATGAATCTCTGCAGCGGGAACGTCCTCGGACCTCCAGGGGCCGAGACAACCACCGTCTCATGGGGCCGGACACTCAGGGTCAGGGTAAAATCCAATATATATCTGTTGATATCTTGGGTGCTATTACAGATAGCGCAATAAATCAAAGTGTATTGTCTGTAGGAGGCCCTGGCGCATGAATCTGTGCAGCGGGAACGACCTCGGACCACCAGGGGCCGAAAAAACCACAGACTCATGGGGCCGGACACTCAGGGTCTGGGGAAAATCCAATATAGATCTGGTGATATCTCGGGTGCTATTACAGATAGCGCAATAAATCAAAGTGCATTGTCTGTAGGAGGTCCTGGCGCATGAATCTGTGCAGCGGGAACGATCTCGGACCATCAGGGGCCGAGACATCCACCGTCTCATGGGGCCGGACACTCAGGGTCAGGGAAAAATCCAATATATATCTGGTGATATCTCGGGTGCTATTACAGATAGCGCACTAAATCAAAGTGCATTGTCTGCAGGAGGCCCTGGCGCATGAATCTGTGCAGCGGGAACGAACTCGGACCACCAGGGGCCGAGAGAACCACAGTCTCATTGGGCCGGACACTCAGGGTCAGGGGAAAATCCAATATATATCTGGTGATATCTCGGGTGCTATTACAGATAGAGCAATAAATCAAAGTGCATTGTCTGTAGGAGGCCCTGGCGCATGAATCTGTGCAGCGGGAACGATCTCGGACCATCAGGGGCCGAGACACCCACCGTCTCATGGGGCCGGACACTCAGGGTCAGGGAAAAATCCAATATATATCTGGTGATATCTCGGGTGCTATTACAGATAGCGCAATAAATCGAAGTGCATTGTCTGCAGGAGGCCCTGGCGCATGAATCTGTGCAGCGGGAACGACCTCGGACCACCAGGGGCCGAGAGAACCACAGTCTCATGGGGCCGGACACTCAGGGTCAGGGGAAAATCCAATATATATCTGGTGATATCTCGGGTGCTATTACAGATAGAGCAATAAATCAAAGTGCATTGTCTGTAGGAGGCCCTGGCGCATGAATCTGTGCAGCGGGATCGACCTAGGACCACCAGGGGCCGAGACAACCACCGTCTCATGGGGCCGGACACTCAGGGTCAGGGGAAAATCCAATATAGATCTGGTGATATCTCGGGTGCTATTACAGATAGCGCACTAAATCAAAGTGCATTGTCTGTAGGAGGTCCTGGCGCATGAATCTGTGCAGCGGGAACGACCTCGGACCACCAGGGGCCGAGAAGACCGCAGTCTCATGGGGACGGACACTCAGGGTCAGGGAAAAATCCAATATATATCTGGTGATATCTCGGGCGCTATTAGAGATAGCGCAATAAACCAAAGTGAATTATCTGCAGGAGGCCCTGGCGCATGAATCTGTGCAGCGGGAACGACCTCGGACCACCAGGGGCCGAGAAAACCACAGTCTCATGGGGCCGGACACTCAGGGTCAGGGGAAAATCCAGTATATATCTGGTGATATCTCGGGTGCTATTAGAGATAGCGCAATAAACCAAAGTGAATTATCTGCAGGAGGCCCTGGCGCATGAATCTGTGCAGCGGGAACGTCCTTGGACCTCCAGGGGCCGAGACAACCACCGTCTCATGGGGCCGGACACTCAGGGTCAGGGTAAAATCCAATATATATCTGGTGATATCTTGGGTGCTATTACAGATAGCGCAATAAATCAAAGTGTATTGTCTGTAGGAGGCCCTGGCGCATGAATCTGTGCAGCGGGAACGACCTCGGACCACCAGGGGCCGAAAAAACCACAGACTCATGGGGCCGGACACTCAGGGTCTGGGGAAAATCCAATATAGATCTGGTGATATCTCGGGTGCTATTACAGATAGCGCAATAAATCAAAGTGCATTGTCTGTAGGAGGTCCTGGCGCATGAATCTGTGCAGCGGGAACGACCTCGGACCACCAGGGGCCGAGAAGACCGCAGTCTCATGGGGACGGACACTCAGGGTCAGGGAAAAATCCAATATATATCTGGTGATATCTCGGGCGCTATTAGAGATAGCGCAATAAACCAAAGTGAATTATCTGCAGGAGGCCCTGGCGCATGAATCTGTGCAGCGGGAACGTCCTCGGACCTCCAGGGGCCGAGACAACCACCGTCTCAAGGTGCCGGACACTCAGGGTCAGGGTAAAATCCAATATGTATCTGGTGATATCTCGGGTGCTATTACAGATAGCGCAATAAATCAAAGTGCATTGTCTGTAGGAGGCCCTGGCGCATGAATCTGTGCAGCGGGAACGACCTCGGACCACCAGAGGCCGAGAAAACCACAGTCTCATGGGGCCGGATACTCAGGGTCCGGGTAAAATCCAATATAGATCTGGTGATATCTCGGGTGCTATTACAGATAGCGCAATACATCAAAGTGCATTGTCTGTAGGAGGCCCTGGCGCATGAATCTGGCCAGCGGAAACTACCTCGGACCACCAGCGGCCGAGAGAACCACCGTCTCATGGGGCCGGACACCCAGGGTCGGGGAAAAATCCAATATATATCTGGTGATATCTCGGGTGCTATTACAGATAGAGCAATAAATCAAAGTGCATTGTCTGCAGGAGGCCCTGGCGCATGAATCTGTGCAGCGGGAACGATCTCGGACCATCAGGGGCCGAGACATCCACCGTCTCATGGGGCCGGACACTCAGGGTCAGGGAAAAATCCAATATATATCTGGTGATATCTCGGGTGCTATTACAGATAGCGCAATAAATCAAAGTGCATTGTCTGCAGGAGGCCCTAGCGCATGTATCTGTGCAGCGGGAACGACCTCGGACCTCCAGGGGCCGAGACAACCACCGTCTCATGGGGCCGGAAACTCGGGGTCAGGGGAAAATCCTATATATATCTGGTGATATCTCGGGTGCTATTAGAGATAGCGCAATAAATCAAAGTACATTGTCTGTAGGAGGCCCTGGCGCATGAATCTGTGCAGCGGGATCGACCTCGGACCAGCAGGGGCCGAGAAAATCTCCGTCTCATGGGGCCGGACTGTCAGGGTCAGGGAAAAATCCAATATACAGTCTGTTTGACAAGAGCGTGTACGGCAAAACTCTTACGTGCGATGTCTTAGGTAAGAAATTCCACTTCAAGCAGGTAACTTGAATGTTTCCCTAAGATGCTTTGTACAAAAAACCTTCAGTTGTTGATCGAGCTTATTCGTAAAACGACGCATTTCATTATGAGTGCCGCGTACGCATCACGTTACGAAGCAGTGTTTCTGTGTTCCCATCCTAAAGGACCAAAAATGTCATACACAGCGGCTGCTAAATACATGAAGAAATCGAAGACATTTGTTAGTAAGTGGGTGAAACGATATTTGGAGGTCAAAAATGTCGATGACCTACCAAATCGTGGCACTAAGTCAAAGACGACGAAGAAAGAGGATAAATTGATTTTAGGCGAATTCGAGAAGAATCCCCGTCTATCGTTGCGTAGTGGACAGGCAGTTTTATGTAGAAAGGGTTTGAAATTGTTATGTGATACGATAAGAAGACGATTATTGGCAAATAATGTGAAATTGAGAAGCACAATAAAGAAAGTGCTACTATCCGAGAAACATGTCACAAAAAGACTCGCTTGGGCGAATGAAAATTTGAACCGTGATTTGGACAATGTAATTTTTTCGGACGAAACTTCTTTTTGGGCACATACTTTTATAACCCATACCTGGTGTAACCACGCTAATAAACTCCTTCAGCGAACCGTTAAACACCCGGTAAGGGTGCATGTTTGGGGTTGCTTCTCGAAGCAGAGATTCGGTACTTTGCACGTATTCACTGACAATTTAAACGCTGCCAAAATGGTCAAAATCTATCAGAGAGCCTTATTACCATCTGCCCAGAGGTGGTTTATAAGAAATAATAAACATTGGCTACTGGAAGAGGATAATGACCCAAAACATCGAAGTCGACACTGTACAGCCTGGAAAGAGGAAAATCACATCGATGTACTAGATTAGCCTTCACAGTCGACGGATGCAAATCCAATAGAAAATGTTTGGGCAATCATGAAGATCAAGCTCAGAGGAAAGAAGCACAACACGATCAAGAAGCTGATTCGTCAAATTCGATTGGTATGGAGGTCCTTATCTCGTGATTATGCGATTACATTAGTAGAAAGTATGCCTCGAAGATGTAAATTAATTATTGATAATGGCGGTGACTGGGCACCATATTAATAATAACGCATCTTAGTATACACCATAAAGAATTTGTGTATTTTTTTCGAACCCGATATCCGAAATAGTTTTCGAGTTTTGCCGGACACGCTCTTGTCAAACAGAGTGTATATCTGGTGATATCTCGGGTGCTATTAGAGATAGCGAAATAAATCAAACTGCATTGTCTGCAGGAGGCCCTGGCGCATAAATCTGTGCCGCGGGATCGACCTCGGACCACCAGGGGCCGAGAAAACCACCGACACATGAGGCCGGACACTCAGGGTCGAGGAAAAATTCAATATATATCTGGTGATATCTCGGGTGCTCTTACAGATAGCGCACTAAACCAAAGTGAATTATCTGCAGGGGGCCCTGGCGCATGAATCTGTGCAGCGGGATCGACCTCGGACCACCAGAGGCCGAGAAAATCACTTTCTCATGAGGCCGGACTGTCAGGGTCAGGGAAAGGTGCAATATATATCTGGTGATATCTCGGGTGCTATTAGAGCTAGCGCAATAAATCAAAGTGCATTGTCTGCAGGAGGCCCTAGCGCATGCATCTGTGCAGCGGGAACGACCTCGGACCTCCAGGGGCCGAGACAACCACCGTCTCATGGGGCCGGAAACTCGGGGTCAGGGGAAAATCCAATATATATCTGGTGATATCTCGGGTGCTATTAGAGATAGCGCAATAAATCAAAGTACATTGTCTGTAGGAGGCCCTGGCGCATGAATCTGTGCAGCGGGATCGACCTCGGACCAGCAGGGGCCGAGAAAATCACCGTCTCATGGGGCCGGACTGTTAGGGTCAGGGAAAAATCCAATATATATCTGGTGATATCTCGGGTGCTATTAGAGATAGCGAAATAAATCAAAGTGCATTGTCTGTAGGAGGCCCTGGCGCATGAATCTGTGCAGCGGGAACGACCTCGGACCACCAGGGGCTGAGAAAACGACCGCCTCATGGGGCCGGCCACTCAGGGTCAGGGGAAAATCCAATAAATATATGGTGATATCTCGGGTGCTATTAGAGATAGCGCAACAAACCAAAGTGAAAAATCTGCAGTAGGGCCTGGCGTATTAATCTGAGCAGCAGGAACGACCTCGGACCACCAGGCGCCGAGAAAATTACAGATATTCGGAATCCGTCACCTAACGTCATGTAAAAATCCAGCATATATCTGGTGACATCTCGGGTGCTCTTACAGATAGCGCACTAAACCAAAGTGAATTATCTGCAGGGGGCCCTGGCGCATGAATCTGTGCAGCGGGAACGACCTCGGCCCACCAGGGGCCGAGAAAACCACCGTCTCATGGGGCCGGACACTCAGGGTCAGGGGAAAATCCAATATGTATATGGTGATATCTCGGGTGCTATTAGAGATAGCGCAACAAACCAAAGTGAATTATCTGCAGGAGGCCCAGGCGCATGAATCTGTGCAGCGGGGACGACCTCGGACCACCAGGGCCGAGAAAACCACCGTCTCATGGGGCCGGACTGTCAGGGTCAGGGGAAAATCCAATATATATCTGGTGATATCTCGGGTGCTATTACAGATAGCGCAATAAATCAAAGTTCATTGTCTGCAGGAGGCCCTGGCGCATGAATCTGTGCAGCGGGAACGACCTCGGACCACCAGGGGCCGAGAAAACCACCGTCTCATGGGGTCGGACACTCAGGGTCCGGGAAAAATCGAATACAAATCTGGTGATATCTCGGGTGATATTACAGATAGCGCAATAAATCAAAAAGCATTGTCTGCAGGAGGCCCTGGCGCATGAATCTATGCAGCGGGAACGATCTCGGACCACCAGGGGCCGAGAAAACCACCGTCTCATGGGGTCGGACTGTCAGGGTCAGGGAAAAATCCGATATATATCTGGTGATATCTCGGGTCCTATTACAGATAGCGCAATAAATCAAAGTGCATTACCTGTAGGAGGCCCTGGCGCATGAATCTGTGCAGGGGGAACGACCTCGGACCTCCAGGGATGAGACAACCACCTTCTCATGGGGCCGGACTCTCAGGGTCAGGGAAAAATCCAATATATATCTGGTGATATCTCGGGTGCTATTACAGATAGCGCAATAAATCAAAGTGCATTACCTGTAGGAGGCCCTGGCGCATGAATCTGTGCAGCGGGAACGTCCTCGGACCTCCAGGGGCCGAGACAACGACCGTCTCATGGGGCCGGACACTCAGGGTCAGGGTAAAATCCAATATATATCTGGTGATATCTCGGGTGCTATTAGAGATAGCGCAATAAACCAAAGTGAATTATCTGCAGGAGGCCCTGGCGCATGAATCTGTGCAGCGGGAACGACCTCAGAACACCAGGGACCGAGAAAACCACCGTCTCATGGGGCCGGACACTCAGGGTCAGTGAAAAATCCAATATATATGTGGTGATATCTCGGGTGCTATTACAGATAGCGCAATAAAACAAAGTGCATTGTCTGTAGGAGGCCCTGGCGCATGAATCTGTGCAGCGGGAACGACCTCGGACCACCAGGGGCCGAGAAAACGACCGCCTCATGGGGCCGGACACTCAGAGTCAGTGAAAAATCCAATATATATCTGGTGATATCTCGGCTGCTTTTACAGATAGCGCAATAAATCAAAGTGCATTGTCTGTAGGAGGCCCTGGCGCATGAATCTGTGCAGCGGGAACGACCTCGGAGCACCAGGGGCCGAGAAAACCACAGTCTCATGGGGCCGGACACTCAGGGTCAGGGGAAAATCCAATATATATCTGGTGATATCTCGGGTGCTATTAGAGATAGCGCAATAAACCAAAGTGAATTATCTGCAGGAGGCCCTGGCGCATGAATCTGTGCAACGGGAACGACCTCGGACCACCAGGGGCCGAGAAAACCACAGTCTCATGGGGCCGGACCCTCAGGGTCAGGGGAAAATCCAATATATATATGGTGATATCTCGGGTGCTATTACAGATACCGCAATAAATCAAAGTGCATTGTCTGTAGGAGACCCTGGCGCATGAACCTGTGCAGCGGGAACGACCTCGGACCACCAGGGGCCGAGAAAACGACCGTCTCATGGGGCCGGACGCTCAGGGTCAGGGAAAAATCCAATATATAGGTGGTGATATCTCGGGTGCTATTACAGATAGCGCAATAAATGAAAGTGCATTGTCTGTAGGAGACCCTGGCGCATGAACCTGTGCAGCGGGAACGACCTCGGAAAACCAGGGGCCGAGAAAACCACAGTCTCATGGGGCCGTGCACTCAGGGTCAGGGAAAAATCCAATATATATCTGGTGATATCTCGGGTGCTATTAGAGATAGCGCAATAAACCAAAGTGAATTATTTGCAGGAGGCCCTGGCGCATGAATCTGTGCAGCGGGAGCGACCTCGGACCACCAGGGGCCGAGAAAACCACAGTCTCATGGGGCCGGACTCTCAGGGTCAGGGGAAAATCCAATATAGATCTGGTGATATCTCGGGTGCTATTACAGATAGCGCAATAAATCAAAGTGCATTACCTGTAGGAGGCCCTGGCGCATGAATCTGTGCAGCGGGAACGACCTCGGACGACCAGGGGCCGAGAAAACCACAGTCTCATGGGGCCGGACACTCAGGGTCAGGGGAAAATCCAATGTATATCTCATGATATATCGGGTGCTATTAGAGATAGCGCAATAAACCAAAGTGAATTATCTGCAGGAGGCCCTGGCGCATGAATCTGTGCAACGGGAACGACCTCGGACCACAAGGGGCCGAGAAAACCACAGTCTCATGGGGCCGGACACTCAGGGTCAGGGGAAAATCCAATATAGATCTGGTGATAACTCGGGTGCTATTACAGATAGCGCTATAAATCAAAGTGCATTGTCTGTAGGAGGCCCTGGCGCATGAATCTGTGCAGCGGGAACGACCTCGGACCACCAGAGGCCGAGACAACCACCGTCTCATGGGGCCGGACACTCAGGGTCTGGGAAAAATCCAATATATATCTGGTGATATCTCGGGTGCTATCAGAGATAGCGCAATAAACCAAAGTGAATTATCTGCAGGAGGCCCTGGCGCATGAATCTGTGCAGCGGGAACGACCTCGGACCTCCAGGGGCCGAGACAACCACCGTCACATAGGGCCGGACACTCAGGGTCAGGGTAAAATCCAATATATATCTGGTGATATCTCGGCTGCTATTACAGATAGCGCAATAAATCAAAGTGCATTGTTTGTAGGAGGCCCTGGCGCATGAATCTGTACAGCGGGAACAACCTCGGACCACCAGGGGCCGAGAAAACCACAGTCTCATTGGGCAGGACACTCAGGGTCAGTGAAAAATCCAATATATATCTGGTGATATCTCGGGTGCTATTAGAGATAGCGCCATAAACCAAAGTGAATTATCTGCAGGAGGCCCTGGCGCATGCATCTGTGAAGCACGAACGACCTCGGACCACCAGGGGCCGAGAAAACCACCATCTCATGGGGCCGGACACTCAGGGTCAGGGAAAAATCAAATATATATCAGGTGATATCTCGTTTGCTATTACAGATAGCGCAATAAATTAAAGTGCATTGTCTGTAGGAGGCCCTGGCGCATGAATCTGTGCAGCTCGGACGACCTCGGAACACCAGGGGCCGAGAAAACCACAGTCACATGGGGCCGGACACTCAGGGTCAGGGGAAAATCCAATATATATCTGGTGATATCTCGGGTGCTATTACA
The DNA here is from genome assembly GCF_051020985.1 of Nomia melanderi. Classification (NCBI taxonomy): domain Eukaryota; kingdom Metazoa; phylum Arthropoda; class Insecta; order Hymenoptera; family Halictidae; genus Nomia; species Nomia melanderi. Next base: position 305,137 of record NW_027475149.1, on the reverse strand, counting down.
GATAGCGCAATAAATCAAAGTGCATTGTTTGTAGGAGGCCCTGGCGCATGAATCTCGCCAGCGGGAACGACCTCGGACCACCAAGTGCCGAGAAAACCACCGTCTCATGGGGCCGGACACTCAGGGTCAGGGCAAAATCCAATATATATCTGGTGATATCTCGGGTGCTATTACAGATAGCGCAATAAATCAAAGTGCATTGTCTGTAGGAGGCCCTGGCGCATGAATCTGTGCAGCGGGAACGACCTCGGACCACCAGGGGCCGCGAAAACACAGTCTCATGGGGCCGAGAACTCAGGGTCAGGCAAAAATCCAATATATATCTGGTGATATCTCGGGTGCTATTACCGATAGCGCAATAAACCAAAGTGCTTTGTCTGCGGGAGGCCCTCGCGCATGAATCTGTGCAGCGGCAAAGACCTCGGACAACCAGGGGCCGAGAAAACCACCGACACATTGGGCCGGACACTCAGGGTCAGGGAAAAATCCAATATATATCCGGTGATATCTCGGGTGCTATTACAGATAGCGCAATAAATCAAAGTGCATTGTCTGTAGGAGGCACTGGCGAATGAATCTGTGCCCCAGGAACGACCTCGGACCACCAGTGGCCGAGAAAATTACAGATATTCGGAATCCGTCACCCAAGGTCATGTAAAAATCCAGCATATATCTGGTGATATCTCGGGTGCTATTACTGATAGCGCAATAAACCAAAGTGCATTGTCTGTAGGAGGCCCTGGGGCATGAATCCGGGCAGCGGGAACGACCTCGGACCACCAGAGGCCGAGAAAACCACCGTCTCATGGGGCCGGACACTCAGGGTCAGGGAAAAACCCGATATATATCTGGTGATATCTCGGGTGCTATTAGAGATAGCGCCATAAACCAAAGTGAATTATCTGCAGGAGGCCCTGGCGCATGCATCTGTGAAGCACGAACGACCTCGGACCACCAGGGGCCGAGAAAACCACCATCTCATGGGGCCGGACACTCAGGGTCAGGGAAAAATCAAATATATATCAGGTGATATCTCGTTTGCTATTACAGATAGCGCAATAAATTAAAGTGCATTGTCTGTAGGAGGCCCTGGCGCATGAATCTGGCCCGCGGGAACAACCTCGGACCACCAGGGGCCGAGAAAACCACAGTCTCATGGTGCGGGACACTCAGGGTCAGGGGAAAATCCAATATATATCTGGTGATATCTCTGGTGCTATTAGGGATAGCGCAATAAACCAAAGTGAATTATCTGCAGGAGGCCCTGGCGCATGCATCTGTGCAGCGGGAACGACCTCGGACCACCAGGGGCCGAGAAAACCACCGTCTCATGGGGCCGGACACTCAGGGTCAGGGGAAAATCCAATATATATCTGGTGATATCTCGGGTGCTGTTAGAGATAGCGCAATAAACCAAAGTGAATTATCTGCAGGAGGCCCTGGCGCATGCATCTGTGCAGCGGGAACGCCCGCGGACAACCAGGGGCCAAGAAAACCTCCGTCTCATGAGGCCAGACACTCATGGACAGGGGAAAATCGAATATATACCTGGTGATATCTCGGGTGCTATTAGAGATAGCGGAATAAACCAAAGTGACTTATCTGCAGGAGGCCCTGGCGCATGAATCTGTGCAGCGGGAACGACCTCGGACCACCAGGGGCCGAGAAAACCACAGTCTCATGGGGCCGGACACTCAGGGTCAGGGAAAAATCCAATATATATCTGGTGATATCTCGGGTGCTATTAGAGATAGCGCGATAAATCATAGTGCTTTCTCTGCGGGAGGCCCGGTCGCATGAATCTGTGCAGCGGCAACGACCTCGGACCACCAGGGGCCGAGAAAACCACCGACACATGGGGCCGGACACACAGGGACAGGGAAGAATCCAATATATATCTGGTGATATCTCGGGTGGTATTAGAGATAGCGCAATAAACCAAAGTGCATTGTCTGTACGAGGCCCTGGCGCATGAATCTGTGCAGCGGGAACAACCTCGGACCACCAGGGGCCGAGAAAACCACCGTCTCATGGGGCGGGACTGTCAGGGTCAGGGAAAAATCCAATATATATCTGGTGATATCTCGGGTGCTATTACAGATAGCGCAATAAACCAAAGTGAATTATCTGCAGGTGGCCCTGACGCATGAATCTGTGCAGCGGGAACGATCTCGGACCACCAGTGGCCGAGAAATCCACCGCCTCATGGGGCCGGACACTCAGGATCAGGGGAAAATCCAATATATATCTAGTGATATCTCGGGTGCTATTACAGATAGCGCAGTAAATCAAAGTGAATTATCTGCAGGAGGCCCTGGCGCATGCATCTGTGAAGCACGAACGACCTCGGACCACCAGGGGCCGAGAAAACCATCATCTCATGGGGCCGGACACTCAGGGTCAGGGAAAAATCAAATATATATCAGGTGATATCTCGTTTGCTATTACAGATAGCGCAATAAATTAAAGTGCATTGTCTGTAGGAGGCCCTGGCGCATGAATCTGGCCCGCGGGAACAACCTCGGACCACCAGGGGCCGAGAAAACCACTGTCTAATGGTGCCGGACACTCAGGGTCAGGGGAAAATCCAATATATATCTGGTGATATCTCTGGTGCTATTAGGGATAGCGCAATAAACCAAAGTGAATTATCTGCAGGAGGCCCTGGCGCATGCATCTGTGCAGCGGGAACGACCTCGGACCACCAGGGGCCGAGAAAACCACCGTCACATGGGGCCGGACACTCAGGGTCAGGCAAAAATCCAATATATATCTGGTGATATCTCGGGTGCTATTACAGATAGCGCAATAAACCAAAGTGAATTATCTGCAGGAGGCCGTGGCGCATGCATCTGTGCAGCGGTAACGACCTCGGACCACCAGGGGCCGAGAAAACCACCGTCTCATGGGGCCGGACACTCAGGGTCAGGGAAAAATTCAATATATATCTGGTGATATCTCGGGTGCTATTACAGATAGCGCACTAAATCAAAGTGCATTGTCTGTAGGAGGTCCTGGCGCATGAATCTGTGCAGCGGGAACGACCTCGGACCACCAGGGGCCGAGAAGACCGCAGTCCCATGGGGCCGGACACTCAGGGTCAGGGAAAAATCCAATATATATCTGGTGATATCTCGGGCGCTATTAGAGATAGCGCAATAAGCCAAAGGGAATTATCTGCAGGAGGCCCTGGCGCATGCATCTGTGCAGCGGGAACGACCTAGGACCACCAGGGGCCGAGAAAACCACCGTCTCATGGGGCCGGACACTCAGGGTAAGGGAAAAATCCAATATATATCTGGTGATATCTCGGGTGCTATTACAGATCGCGCACTAAACCAAAGTGAACTATCTGCAGGGGGCCCTGGCTCATGAATCTGTGCAGCGGGAACGACCTAGGACCACCAGTGGCCGAGAAAACCACCGACACATGGGGCCGGACTGTCAGGGTCAGGGAAGAATCTAATATATATATGGTGATATCTCGGGTGCTATTAGAGGTAGAGCAATAAATCAATGTCCATTGTCTGTACGAGGCACTGGCGTATGAATCTGTGCAGCAGGAACGACCTCGGACCACCAGGGGCCGAGAAAATTACAGATATTCGGAATCCGTCACACAAGGTCACGTAAAAATCCAGCATCTATCTGATGATATCTCGGGTGCTGTTACAGATAGCGCAATAAACCAAAGTGAATTGTCTGCAGGATGCCTGGGCGCATGAATCTGTGCAGCGGAATCGACCTCGGACCACCAGGGGCCGAGAAAACCACCGTCTCATGGGGTCGGACACTCAGGGTCAGGGAAAATTCCAATATATATCTGGTGATATCTCGGGTGCTATTGCAGATAGCGCAATAAATCAAAGTGCATTGTCTGTAGGAGGCCCTGGCGCATGAATCTGTGCAGCGGCATCGACCTCGGACCACCAGGGGCCGAGAAAAGCTCCGTCTCATGGGGCCGGACTGTCAGGGTCAGGGATAAATCCAATATATATCTGGTGATATCTCGGGTGCTATTAGAGATAGCGAAATAAATCAAAGTGCATTGTCTGCAGGAGGCCCTGGCGCATGAATCTGTGCCGCGGGAACGACCTCGGACCACCAGGGGCTGAGAAAACCACCGTCTCATGGGGCCGGACACTCAGTGTCAGGGGAAAATCCAATATATATCTGGTGATATCTCGGGTGCTATTACTGATAGCGCAATAAAGCAAAGTGCATTGTCTGTAGGAGGCCCTGGCGCATGAATCTGTGCAGCGGGATCGAATTCGGACCACCAGGGGCCGAGAAAATCACTTTCTCATGAGGCCGGACTGTCAGGGTCAGGGAAAGGTGCAATATATATCTGGTGATATCTCGGGTGCTATTAGAGCTAGCGCAATAAATCAAAGTGCATTGTCTGCAGGAGGCCCTAGCGCATGTATCTGTGCAGCGGGAACGACCTCGGACCTCCAGGGGCCGAGACAACCACCGTCTCATGGGGCCGGAAACTCGGGGTCAGGGGAAAATCCTATATATATCTGGTGATATCTCGGGTGCTATTAGAGATAGCGCAATAAATCAAAGTACATTGTCTGTAGGAGGCCCTGGCGCATGAATCTGTGCAGCGGGATCGACCTCGGACCAGCAGGGGCCGAGAAAATCTCCGTCTCATGGGGCCGGACTGTCAGGGTCAGGGAAAAATCCAATATACAGTCTGTTTGACAAGAGCGTGTACGGCAAAACTCTTACGTGCGATGTCTTAGGTAAGAAATTCCACTTCAAGCAGGTAACTTGAATGTTTCCCTAAGATGCTTTGTACAAAAAACCTTCAGTTGTTGATCGAGCTTATTCGTAAAACGACGCATTTCATTATGAGTGCCGCGTACGCATCACGTTACGAAGCAGTGTTTCTGTGTTCCCATCCTAAAGGACCAAAAATGTCATACACAGCGGCTGCTAAATACATGAAGAAATCGAAGACATTTGTTAGTAAGTGGGTGAAACGATATTTGGAGGTCAAAAATGTCGATGACCTACCAAATCGTGGCACTAAGTCAAAGACGACGAAGAAAGAGGATAAATTGATTTTAGGCGAATTCGAGAAGAATCCCCGTCTATCGTTGCGTAGTGGACAGGCAGTTTTATGTAGAAAGGGTTTGAAATTGTTATGTGATACGATAAGAAGACGATTATTGGCAAATAATGTGAAATTGAGAAGCACAATAAAGAAAGTGCTACTATCCGAGAAACATGTCACAAAAAGACTCGCTTGGGCGAATGAAAATTTGAACCGTGATTTGGACAATGTAATTTTTTCGGACGAAACTTCTTTTTGGGCACATACTTTTATAACCCATACCTGGTGTAACCACGCTAATAAACTCCTTCAGCGAACCGTTAAACACCCGGTAAGGGTGCATGTTTGGGGTTGCTTCTCGAAGCAGAGATTCGGTACTTTGCACGTATTCACTGACAATTTAAACGCTGCCAAAATGGTCAAAATCTATCAGAGAGCCTTATTACCATCTGCCCAGAGGTGGTTTATAAGAAATAATAAACATTGGCTCCTGGAAGAGGATAATGACCCAAAACATCGAAGTCGACACTGTACAGCCTGGAAAGAGGAAAATCACATCGATGTACTAGATTAGCCTTCACAGTCGACGGATGCAAATCCAATAGAAAATGTTTGGGCAATCATGAAGATCAAGCTCAGAGGAAAGAAGCACAACACGATCAAGAAGCTGATTCGTCAAATTCGATTGGTATGGAGGTCCTTATCTCGTGATTATGCGATTACATTAGTAGAAAGTATGCCTCGAAGATGTAAATTAATTATTGATAATGGCGGTGACTGGGCACCATATTAATAATAACGCATCTTAGTATACACCATAAAGAATTTGTGTATTTTTTTCGAACCCGATATCCGAAATAGTTTTCGAGTTTTGCCGGACACGCTCTTGTCAAACAGAGTGTATATCTGGTGATATCTCGGGTGCTATTAGAGATAGCGAAATAAATCAAACTGCATTGTCTGCAGGAGGCCCTGGCGCATAAATCTGTGCCGCGGGATCGACCTCGGACGACCAGGGGCCGAGAAAACCACCGACACATGAGGCCGGACACTCAGGGTCGAGGAAAAATTCAATATATATCTGGTGATATCTCGGGTGCTCTTACAGATAGCGCACTAAACCAAAGTGAATTATCTGCAGGGGGCCCTGGCGCATGAATCTGTGCAGCGGGATCGACCTCGGACCACCAGAGGCCGAGAAAATCACTTTCTCATGAGGCCGGACTGTCAGGGTCAGGGAAAGGTGCAATATATATCTGGTGATATCTCGGGTGCTATTAGAGCTAGCGCAATAAATCAAAGTGCATTGTCTGCAGGAGGCCCTAGCGCATGCATCTGTGCAGCGGGAACGACCTCGGACCTCCAGGGGTCGAGACAACCACCGTCTCATGGGGCCGGAAACTCGGGGTCAGGGGAAAATCCAATATATATCTGGTGATATCTCGGGTGCTATTAGAGATAGCGCAATAAATCAAAGTACATTGTCTGTAGGAGGCCCTGGCGCATGAATCTGTGCAGCGGGATCGACCTCGGACCAGCAGGGGCCGAGAAAATCACCGTCTCATGGGGCCGGACTGTTAGGGTCAGGGAAAAATCCAATATATATCTGGTGATATCTCGGGTGCTATTAGAGATAGCGAAATAAATCAAAGTGCATTGTCTGTAGGAGGCCCTGGCGCATGAATCTGTGCAGCGGGAACGACCTCGGACCACCAGGGGCTGAGAAAACGACCGCCTCATGGGGCCGGCCACTCAGGGTCAGGGGAAAATCCAATAAATATATGGTGATATCTCGGGTGCTATTAGAGATAGCGCAACAAACCAAAGTGAAAAATCTGCAGTAGGGCCTGGCGTATTAATCTGAGCAGCAGGAACGACCTCGGACCACCAGGCGCCGAGAAAATTACAGATATTCGGAATCCGTCACCTAACGTCATGTAAAAATCCAGCATATATCTGGTGACATCTCGGGTGCTCTTACAGATAGCGCACTAAACCAAAGTGAATTATCTGCAGGGGGCCCTGGCGCATGAATCTGTGCAGCGGGAACGACCTCGGCCCACCAGGGGCCGAGAAAACCACCGTCTCATGGGGCCGGACACTCAGGGTCAGGGGAAAATCCAATATGTATATGGTGATATCTCGGGTGCTATTAGAGATAGCGCAACAAACCAAAGTGAATTATCTGCAGGAGGCCCAGGCGCATGAATCTGTGCAGCGGGGACGACCTCGGACCACCAGGGCCGAGAAAACCACCGTCTCATGGGGCCGGACTGTCAGGGTCAGGGGAAAATCCAATATATATCTGGTGATATCTCGGGTGCTATTACAGATAGCGCAATAAATCAAAGTTCATTGTCTGCAGGAGGCCCTGGCGCATGAATCTGTGCAGCGGGAACGACCTCGGACCACCAGGGGCCGAGAAAACCACCGTCTCATGGGGTCGGACACTCAGGGTCCGGGAAAAATCGAATACAAATCTGGTGATATCTCGGGTGATATTACAGATAGCGCAATAAATCAAAAAGCATTGTCTGCAGGAGGCCCTGGCGCATGAATCTATGCAGCGGGAACGATCTCGGACCACCAGGGGCCGAGAAAACCACCGTCTCATGGGGTCGGACTGTCAGGGTCAGGGAAAAATCCGATATATATCTGGTGATATCTCGGGTCCTATTACAGATAGCGCAATAAATCAAAGTGCATTACCTGTAGGAGGCCCTGGCGCATGAATCTGTGCAGGGGGAACGACCTCGGACCTCCAGGGATGAGACAACCACCTTCTCATGGGGCCGGACTCTCAGGGTCAGGGAAAAATCCAATATATATCTGGTGATATCTCGGGTGCTATTACAGATAGCGCAATAAATCAAAGTGCATTACCTGTAGGAGGCCCTGGCGCATGAATCTGTGCAGCGGGAACGTCCTCGGACCTCCAGGGGCCGAGACAACGACCGTCTCATGGGGCCGGACACTCAGGGTCAGGGTAAAATCCAATATATATCTGGTGATATCTCGGGTGCTATTAGAGATAGCGCAATAAACCAAAGTGAATTATCTGCAGGAGGCCCTGGCGCATGAATCTGTGCAGCGGGAACGACCTCAGAACACCAGGGACCGAGAAAACCACCGTCTCATGGGGCCGGACACTCAGGGTCAGTGAAAAATCCAATATATATGTGGTGATATCTCGGGTGCTATTACAGATAGCGCAATAAATCAAAGTGCATTGTCTGTAGGAGGCCCTGGCGCATGAATCTGTGCAGCGGGAACGACCTCGGACCACCAGGGGCCGAGAAAACGACCGCCTCATGGGGCCGGACACTCAGAGTCAGTGAAAAATCCAATATATATCTGGTGATATCTCGGGTGCTATTAGAGATAGCGCAATAAACCAAAGTGAATTATCTGCAGGAGGCCCTGGCGCATGAATCTGTGCAACGGGAACGACCTCGGACCACCAGGGGCCGAGAAAACCACAGTCTCATGGGGCCGGACCCTCAGGGTCAGGGGAAAATCCAATATATATATGGTGATATCTCGGGTGCTATTACAGATACCGCAATAAATCAAAGTGCATTGTCTGTAGGAGACCCTGGCGCATGAACCTGTGCAGCGGGAACGACCTCGGACCACCAGGGGCCGAGAAAACGACCGTCTCATGGGGCCGGACGCTCAGGGTCAGGGAAAAATCCAATATATAGGTGGTGATATCTCGGGTGCTATTACAGATAGCGCAATAAATGAAAGTGCATTGTCTGTAGGAGACCCTGGCGCATGAACCTGTGCAGCGGGAACGACCTCGGAAAACCAGGGGCCGAGAAAACCACAGTCTCATGGGGCCGTGCACTCAGGGTCAGGGAAAAATCCAATATATATCTGGTGATATCTCGGGTGCTATTAGAGATAGCGCAATAAACCAAAGTGAATTATTTGCAGGAGGCCCTGGCGCATGAATCTGTGCAGCGGGAGCGACCTCGGACCACCAGGGGCCGAGAAAACCACAGTCTCATGGGGCCGGACTCTCAGGGTCAGGGGAAAATCCAATATAGATCTGGTGATATCTCGGGTGCTATTACAGATAGCGCAATAAATCAAAGTGCATTACCTGTAGGAGGCCCTGGCGCATGAATCTGTGCAGCGGGAACGACCTCGGACGACCAGGGGCCGAGAAAACCACAGTCTCATGGGGCCGGACACTCAGGGTCAGGGGAAAATCCAATGTATATCTCATGATATATCGGGTGCTATTAGAGATAGCGCAATAAACCAAAGTGAATTATCTGCAGGAGGCCCTGGCGCATGAATCTGTGCAACGGGAACGACCTCGGACCACAAGGGGCCGAGAAAACCACAGTCTCATGGGGCCGGACACTCAGGGTCAGGGGAAAATCCAATATAGATCTGGTGATAACTCGGGTGCTATTACAGATAGCGCTATAAATCAAAGTGCATTGTCTGTAGGAGGCCCTGGCGCATGAATCTGTGCAGCGGGAACGACCTCGGACCACCAGAGGCCGAGACAACCACCGTCTCATGGGGCCGGACACTCAGGGTCTGGGAAAAATCCAATATATATCTGGTGATATCTCGGGTGCTATCAGAGATAGCGCAATAAACCAAAGTGAATTATCTGCAGGAGGCCCTGGCGCATGAATCCATGCAGCGGGAACGACCTCGGACCTCCAGGGGCCGAGACAACCACCGTCACATAGGGCCGGACACTCAGGGTCAGGGTAAAATCCAATATATATCTGGTGATATCTCGGCTGCTATTACAGATAGCGCAATAAATCAAAGTGCATTGTTTGTAGGAGGCCCTGGCGCATGAATGTGTGCAGCGGGAACGACCTCGGACCACCAGGGTCCGAGAAAACCACCGTCTCATGGGGCCGCACACTCAGGGTCAGTGAAAAATCCAATATATATCTGGTGATATCTCGGGTGCTATTACAGATAGCGCAATAAATCAAAGTGCATTGTCTGTAGGAGGCCCTGGCGCATGAATCTGTACAGCGGGAACAACCTCGGACCACCAGGGGCCGAGAAAACCACAGTCTCATTGGGCAGGACACTCAGGGTCAGTGAAAAATCCAATATATATCTGGTGATATCTCGGGTGCTATTAGAGATAGCGCCATAAACCAAAGTGAATTATCTGCAGGAGGCCCTGGCGCATGCATCTGTGAAGCACGAACGACCTCGGACCACCAGGGGCCGAGAAAACCACCATCTCATGGGGCCGGACACTCAGGGTCAGGGAAAAATCAAATATATATCAGGTGATATCTCGTTTGCTATTACAGATAGCGCAATAAATTAAAGTGCATTGTCTGTAGGAGGCCCTGGCGCATGAATCTGTGCAGCTCGGACGACCTCGGAACACCAGGGGCCGAGAAAACCACAGTCACATGGGGCCGGACACTCAGGGTCAGGGGAAAATCCAATATATATCTGGTGATATCTCGGGTGCTATTACAGATAGCGCAATAAATCAAAGTGCATTGTTTGTAGGAGGCCCTGGCGCATGAATCTCGCCAGCGGGAACGACCTCGGACCACCAAGTGCCGAGAAAACCACCGTCTCATGGGGCCGGACACTCAGGGTCAGGGAAAAATCCGATATATATCTGGTGATATCTCGGGTGCTATTACAGATAGCGCAATAAATCAAAGTGCATTGTCTGTAGGAGGCCCTGGCGCATGAATCTGTGCAGCTGGAACGACCTCGGACCACTAGGGGCCGGGACACCCCCCGTCTCATGGGGCCGGACACTCAGGGTCAGGGGAATATAAAATATATGTCTGGTGATATCTCGGGTGCTATTACAGATAGCACAATAAATCAAAGTGCATTGTCTGTAGGAGGCCCTGGCGCATGAATCTGTGCAGCTCGGACGACCTCGGAACACCAGGGGCCGAGAAAACCACAGTCACATTGGGCCGGACACTCAGGGTCAGGGGAAAATCGAATATGTATCTGGTGATATCTCGGGTGCTATTGGAGATAGCGCAATAAACCAAAGTGAATTATCTGCAGAAGGCCGTGGCGCATGCATCTGTGCAGCGGTAACGACCTCGGACCACCAGGGGCCGAGAAAACCACCGTCTCATGGGGCCGGACACTCAGGGTGAGGGAGAAATCCAATATATATCTGGTGATATCTCGGGTGCTATTACAGATAGCACAATAAATCAAAGTGCATTGTCTGTAGGAGGCCCTGGCGCATGAATCTGTGCAGCGGGAACGACCTCGGAACACGAGGGGCCGAGAAAACCACCGTCTCATGGGGCCGGACACTCAGGGTCAGGGGAAAATCCAATATATATCTGGCGATATCTCGGGTGCTATTAGAGATAGCGCAATAAATCAAAGTGCTTTGTCTGTAGGAGGCCCTGCCGCATGAATCTGTGCAGCGGGAACGACCTCGGACCACCAGGGGCCGCGAAAACCACAGTCTCATGGGGCCGAGAACTCAGGGTCAGGCAAAAATCCAATATATATCTGGTGATATCTCGGGTGCTATTACAGATAGCGCAATAAATCAAAGTGCATTGTCTGTAGGAGGCCCTGGCGCATGAATCTGTGCAGTGGGAACGACCTCGGACCACCAGGGGCCGAGACACCCACCGTCTCATGGGTCCGGACACTCAAGGTCAGGGCAAAATCCAATATATATCTGGTGATATCTCGGGTGCTATTATAGATAGCGCAATAAACCAAAATGAATTATCTGCAGGAGGCCCTGGCGCATGAATCTGTGCGGCGGGAACGACCTCGGACCACCAGGGGCCGCGAAAACCACAGTCTCATGGGGCCGAGAACTCAGGGTCAGGCAAAAATCCAATATATATCTGGTGATATCTCGGGTGCTATTACCGATAGCGCAATAAACCAAAGTGCTTTGTCTGCGGGAGGCCCTCGCGCATGAATCTGTGCAGCGGCAAAGACCTCGGACAACCAGGGGCCGAGAAAACCACCGACACATTGGGCCGGACACTCAGGGTCAGGGAAAAATCCAATATATATCCGGTGATATCTCGGGTGCTATTACAGATAGCGCAATAAATCAAAGTGCATTGTCTGTAGGAGGCACTGGCGAATGAATCTGTGCCCCAGGAACGACCTCGGACCACCAGTGGCCGAGAAAATTACAGATATTCGGAATCCGTCACCCAAGGTCATGTAAAAATCCAGCATATATCTGGTGATATCTCGGGTGCTATTACTGATAGCGCAATAAACCAAAGTGCATTGTCTGTAGGAGGCCCTGGGGCATGAATCCGGGCAGCGGGAACGACCTCGGACCACCAGAGGCCGAGAAAACCACCGTCTCATGGGGCCGGACACTCAGGGTCAGGGAAAAACCCGATATATATCTGGTGATATCTCGGGTGCTATTAGAGATAGCGCCATAAACCAAAGTGAATTATCTGCAGGAGGCCCTGGCGCATGCATCTGTGAAGCACGAACGACCTCGGACCACCAGGGGCCGAGAAAACCACCATCTCATGGGGCCGGACACTCAGGGTCAGGGAAAAATCAAATATATATCAGGTGATATCTCGTTTGCTATTACAGATAGCGCAATAAATTAAAGTGCATTGTCTGTAGGAGGCCCTGGCGCATGAATCTGGCCCGCGGGAACAACCTCGGACCACCAGGGGCCGAGAAAACCACAGTCTCATGGTGCGGGACACTCAGGGTCAGGGGAAAATCCAATATATATCTGGTGATATCTCTGGTGCTATTAGGGATAGCGCAATAAACCAAAGTGAATTATCTGCAGGAGGCCCTGGCGCATGCATCTGTGCAGCGGGAACGACCTCGGACCACCAGGGGCCGAGAAAACCACCGTCTCATGGGGCCGGACACTCAGGGTCAGGGGAAAATCCAATATATATCTGGTGATATCTCGGGTGCTGTTAGAGATAGCGCAATAAACCAAAGTGAATTATCTGCAGGAGGCCCTGGCGCATGCATCTGTGCAGCGGGAACGCCCGCGGACAACCAGGGGCCAAGAAAACCTCCGTCTCATGAGGCCAGACACTCATGGACAGGGGAAAATCGAATATATACCTGGTGATATCTCGGGTGCTATTAGAGATAGCGGAATAAACCAAAGTGACTTATCTGCAGGAGGCCCTGGCGCATGAATCTGTGCAGCGGGAACGACCTCGGACCACCAGGGGCCGAGAAAACCACAGTCTCATGGGGCCGGACACTCAGGGTCAGGGAAAAATCCAATATATATCTGGTGATATCTCGGGTGCTATTAGAGATAGCGCGATAAATCATAGTGCTTTCTCTGCGGGAGGCCCGGTCGCATGAATCTGTGCAGCGGCAACGACCTCGGACCACCAGGGGCCGAGAAAACCACCGACACATGGGGCCGGACACACAGGGACAGGGAAGAATCCAATATATATCTGGTGATATCTCGGGTGGTATTAGAGATAGCGCAATAAACCAAAGTGCATTGTCTGTACGAGGCCCTGGCGCATGAATCTGTGCAGCGGGAACAACCTCGGACCACCAGGGGCCGAGAAAACCACCGTCTCATGGGGCGGGACTGTCAGGGTCAGGGAAAAATCCAATATATATCTGGTGATATCTCGGGTGCTATTACAGATAGCGCAATAAACCAAAGTGAATTATCTGCAGGTGGCCCTGACGCATGAATCTGTGCAGCGGGAACGATCTCGGACCACCAGTGGCCGAGAAATCCCCCGCCTCATGGGGCCGGACACTCAGGATCAGGGGAAAATCCAATATATATCTAGTGATATCTCGGGTGCTATTACAGATAGCGCAGTAAATCAAAGTGAATTATCTGCAGGAGGCCCTGGCGCATGCATCTGTGAAGCACGAACGACCTCGGACCACCAGGGGCCGAGAAAACCATCATCTCATGGGGCCGGACACTCAGGGTCAGGGAAAAATCAAATATATATCAGGTGATATCTCGTTTGCTATTACAGATAGCGCAATAAATTAAAGTGCATTGTCTGTAGGAGGCCCTGGCGCATGAATCTGGCCTGCGGGAACAACCTCGGACCACCAGGGGCCGAGAAAACCACTGTCTAATGGTGCCGGACACTCAGGGTCAGGGGAAAATCCAATATATATCTGGTGATATCTCTGGTGCTATTAGGGATAGCGCAATAAACCAAAGTGAATTATCTGCAGGAGGCCCTGGCGCATGCATCTGTGCAGCGGGAACGACCTCGGACCACCAGGGGCCGAGAAAACCACCGTCACATGGGGCCGGACACTCATGGTCAGGCAAAAATCCAATATATATCTGGTGATATCTCGGGTGCTATTACAGATAGCGCAATAAACCAAAGTGAATTATCTGCAGGAGGCCGTGGCGCATGCATCTGTGCAGCGGTAACGACCTCGGACCACCAGGGGCCGAGAAAACCACCGTCTCATGGGGCCGGACACTCAGGGTCAGGGAAAAATTCAATATATATCTGGTGATATCTCGGGTGCTATTACAGATAGCACAATAAATCAAAGTGCATTGTTTGTAGGAGGCCCTGGCGCATGAATCTGTGCAGCTCGGACGACCTCGGAGCACCAGGTGCCGAGAAAACCACAGTCACATGGGGCCGGACACTCAGGGTCAGGGGAAAATCGAATATATATCTGGTGATATCTCGGGTGCTATTGGAGATAGCGCAATAAACCAAAGTGTATTATCTGCAGGAGGGCGTGGCGCATGCATCTGTGCAGCGGGAACGACTTCGGACCACCAGGGGCCGCGAAAACCACAGTCTCATGGTGCCGAGAACTCAGGGTCAGGCAAAAATCAAATATATGTCTGGTGATATCTCGGGTGCTATTACAGATAGCGCAATAAATCAAAGTGCATTGTCTGTAGGAGGCCCTGGCGCATGAACCTGTGCAGCGGGAACGACCTCGGATCACCAGGGGCCGAGAAAACCAACGACACATGGGGCCGGACACACAGGGTCAGGGAAAAATCCAATATATATCTGGTGATATCTCGGGTGCTATTACAGATAGCGCAATAAAAAAAAGTGCGTTGTCTGTAGGAGGCCCTGGCGCATGAATCTGTGCAGTGGGAACGACCTCGGACCACCAGGGGCCGAGACAGCCACCGTCTCATGGGGCCGGACACTCAGGGTCAGGGAAAAATCCAATATATATCTGGTGAAATCACGGGTGTTATTAGAGATAGCGCAATATACCAAAGTGAATTATTTGCAGGAGGCCCTGGCGCATGCATCTGTGCAGCGGGAACGGCCTCGGGCCACCAGGGGACCAGAAAACCATCATCTCATGGGGCCGGACACTCAGGGTCGGGGAAAAATCAAATACATATCCGGTGATATCTCGGGTGCTATTACAGATAGCGCAATAAATCAAAGTGCATTGTCTGTAGGAGGCCCTGGCGCATGAATCTGTGCAGCGGGAACGACCTCGGACCACCAGGGGCAGAGAAAACCGCAGTCTCATGGGGCCGGACACTCAGGGTCAGGGGAATATCCAATATATATCTGGTGATATCTCGGGTGCTATTGCAGATAGCGCAATAAATCAAAGTGCATTGTCTGTAGGAGGCACTGGCGAATGAATCTGTGCCCCAGGAACGACCTCGGACCACCAGTGGCCGAGAAAATTACAGATATTCGGAATCCGTCACCCAAGGTCATGTAAAAATCCAGCATATATCTGGTGATATCTCGGGTGCTATTACTGATAGCGCAATAAACCAAAGTGCATTGTCTGTAGGAGGCCCTGGGGCATGAATCCGGGCAGCGGGAACGACCTCGGTCCACCAGGGGCCGAGAAAACCACCGTCTCATGGGGCCGGACACTCAGGGTCTGGGAAAAATCAAATATATATCTGGTGATATCTCGGGTGCTATTAGAGATAGCGCCATAAACCAAAGTGAATTATCTGCAGGAGGCCCTGGCGCATGCATCTGTGAAGCTCGAACGACCTCGGACCACCAGGGGCCGAGAAAACCACCATCTCATGGGGCCGGACACTCAGGGTCAGGGAAAAATCAAATATATATCAGGTGATATCTCGTTTGCTATTACAGATAGCGCAATAAATTAAAGTGCATTGTCTGTAGGAGGCCCTGGCGCATGAATCTGTCCAGCGGGAACGACCTCGGACCACCAGGGGCCGAGAAAACCACAGTTTCATGGGGCCGGACACTCAGGATCAGGGGAAAATCCAATATATAGCTGGTGATATCTCTGGTGCTATTAGAGATAGCGCAATAAACCAAAGTGAATTATCTGCAGGAGGCCCTGGCGCATGCATCTGTGCAGCGGGAACGACCTCGGACCACCAGGGGCCGAGAAAACCACCGTCCCATGGGGCCGGACACTCAGGGTCAGGGGAAAATCCAATATATATCTGGTGATATCTCGGGTGCTATTAGAGATAGCGCAATAAACCAAAGTGAATTATCTGCAGGAGGCCCTGGCGCATGCATCTGTGCAGCAGGAACGACCTCGGACCACCAGGGGCCAAGAAAACCACCGTCTCATGAGGCCGGACACTCAAGGACAGGGGAAAATCCAATATATACCTGGTGATATCTCGGGTGCTATTAGAGATAGCGCAATAAACCAAAGTGACTTATCTGCAGGAGGCCCTGGCGCATGAATCTGTGCAGCGGGAACGACCTCGGACCACCACGGGCCGAGAAAACCACCGTCTCATGGGGCCGGACACTCAGGGTCAGGGAATAATCCAATATATATCTGGTTATATCGCGGGTGCTATTACAGATCGCGCAATAAATCAAAGTGCATTGTCTGTAGGAGGCCCTGGCGCATGAATCTGTGCAACGGGAACGACCTCGGACCACCAGGGGCCGAGAAAACGACAGTCTCAAGGGGCCGGACAGTCAGGGTCAGGGGAAAATCCAATATATATCTGGTGATATCTCGGGTGCTATTACAGATAGCGCAATAAATCAAAGTGCATTGTCTGTAGGAGGCCCTCGCGCATAAATGTGGCCAGCGGGAACGACCTCGCACCACCAGGGGCCGAGAAAACCACCGTCTCATGGGGCCGGACACTCAGGGTCAGGGGAAAATCCAATATTTATCTGGTGATATCTCGGGTGCTATTAGAGATAGCGCAATAAACGAAAGTGAATTATCTGCAGGTGGCCCTGGCGCATGAATCTGTGCAGCGGGAACGACCTCGGACCACCAGGGGCCGAGGAAACCACAGTCTCATGGGGCCGGACACTCAGGGTCAGGGGAAAATCCAATATATATCTGGTGATATCTCGGGTGCTATTAGAGATAGCGCAATAAACCAAAGTGAATTATCTGCAGGAGGCCCTGGCGCATGAATCTGTGCAACGGGAACGACCTCGGACCACCAGGGGCCGAGAAAACCACCGTCCCGAGGGGCCGGACACTTAGGGTCAGTGAAAAATACAATATATATCTGGTGATATCTCGGGTGCTATTACAGATAGTGCAATAAATCAATGTGAATTATCTGCAGGAGGCCCTGGCGCATGAATCTGTGCAACGGGAACGACCTCGGACCACCAGGGGCCGAAAAAACCACCGTCTCATGGGGCCGGACACTCAGGGTCAGGGGAAAATCCAATATTTATCTGGTGATATCTCGGGTGCTATTACAGATAGCGCAATAAATCAAAGTGCATTGTCTGTAGAAGGTCCTGGCGCACGAGTCTGTGCAGCGGGAACGACCTCGGACCACCAGGGGCCGAGACAACCACCGTCTCATGGGGCCGGACACTCTGGGTCAGGGGAAAATCCAATATATATCTGGTGATATCTCGGGTGCTCTTACAGATAGCGCAATAAATCAAAGTGCATTGTCTGTAGAAGGCCCTGGCGCATGAATCTGTGCAGCGGGAACGACCTCGGACCACCAGGGGCCGAGAAAACCACAGACTCATGGGGCCGGACACTCAGGGTCAGGGGAAAATCCAATATATATCTGGTGATATCTCGGGTGCTATTAGAGATAGCGCAATAAACCAAAGTGAATTATCTGTAGAAGGCCCTGGCGCATGAATCTGTGCAGCGGGAACGACCTCGGACCACCAGGGGCCGAGAAAACCACAGTCTCATGGGGCCGGACACTCAGGGTCAGGGAAAAATCCTATATATATCTGGTGATATCTTGGGTGCTATTAGAGATAGCGCAATAAATCTATGTGCATTGTCTGTAGGAGGCCCCTGTCGCATGAATCTGTGCAGCGGGAACGACTTCGGACCACCAGGGGCCGAGGAAACCACCGTCTCATGGGGCCGGACACTCAGGGTCACGGAAAAATCCAGCATATATCTGGTGATATCTCGGGTGCTATTACTGATAGCGCAATAAACCAAAGTGCATTGTCTGTAGGAGGCCCTGGGGCATGAATCCGGGGAGCGGGAACGACCTCGGACCACCAGAGGCCGAGAAAACCACCGTCTCATGGGGCCGGACACTCAGGGTCTGGGAAAAATCAAATATATATCTGGTGATATCTCGTGTGCTATTACAGATAGCGCAATAAATTAAAGTGCATTGTCTGTAGGAGGCCCTGGCGCATGAATCTGGCCCGCGGGAACGACCTCGGACCACCAGGGGCCGAGAAAACCACAGTCTCATGGTGCCGGACACTCAGGGTCAGGGAAAAACCCGATATATATCTGGTGATATCTCGGGTGCTATTAGAGATAGCGCCATAAACCAAAGTGAATTATCTGCAGGAGGCCCTGGCGCATGCATCTGTGAAGCACGAACGACCTCGGACCACCAGGGGCCGAGAAAACCACCATCTCATGGGGCCGGACACTCAGGGTCAGGGAAAAATCAAATATATATCAGGTGATATCTCGTTTGCTATTACAGATAGCGCAATAAATTAAAGTGCATTGTCTGTAGGAGGCCCTGGCGCATGAATCTGGCCCGCGGGAACAACCTCGGACCACCAGGGGCCGAGAAAACCACAGTCTCATGGTGCCGGACACTCAGGGTCAGGGAAAAACCCGATATATATCTGGTGATATCTCGGGTGCTATTACAGATAGCGCAATAAAAAAAAGTGCGTTGTCTGTAGGAGGCCCTGGCGCATGAATCTGTGCAGTGGGAACGACCTCGGACCACCAGGGGCCGAGACAGCCACCGTCTCATGGGGCCGGACACTCAGGGTCAGGGAAAAATCCAATATATATCTGGTGAAATCACGGGTGTTATTAGAGATAGCGCAATATACCAAAGTGAATTATTTGCAGGAGGCCCTGGCGCATGCATCTGTGCAGCGGGAACGGCCTCGGGCCACCAGGGGACCAGAAAACCATCATCTCATGGGGCCGGACACTCAGGGTCGGGGAAAAATCAAATACATATCCGGTGATATCTCGGGTGCTATTACAGATAGCGCAATAAATCAAAGTGCATTGTCTGTAGGAGGCCCTGGCGCATGAATCTGTGCAGCGGGAACGACCTCGGACCACCAGGGGCAGAGAAAACCGCAGTCTCATGGGGCCGGACACTCAGGGTCAGGGGAATATCCAATATATATCTGGTGATATCTCGGGTGCTATTGCAGATAGCGCAATAAATCAAAGTGCATTGTCTGTAGGAGGCACTGGCGAATGAATCTGTGCCCCAGGAACGACCTCGGACCACCAGTGGCCGAGAAAATTACAGATATTCGGAATCCGTCACCCAAGGTCATGTAAAAATCCAGCATATATCTGGTGATATCTCGGGTGCTATTACTGATAGCGCAATAAACCAAAGTGCATTGTCTGTAGGAGGCCCTGGGGCATGAATCCGGGCAGCGGGAACGACCTCGGTCCACCAGGGGCCGAGAAAACCACCGTCTCATGGGGCCGGACACTCAGGGTCTGGGAAAAATCAAATATATATCTGGTGATATCTCGGGTGCTATTAGAGATAGCGCCATAAACCAAAGTGAATTATCTGCAGGAGGCCCTGGCGCATGCATCTGTGAAGCTCGAACGACCTCGGACCACCAGGGGCCGAGAAAACCACCATCTCAAGGGGCCGGACACTCAGGGTCAGGGAAAAATAAAATATATATCAGGTGATATCTCGTTTGCTATTACAGATAGCGCAATAAATTAAAGTGCATTGTCTGTAGGAGGCCCTGGCGCATGAATCTGTCCAGCGGGAACGACCTCGGGCCACCAGGGGCCGAGAAAACCACAGTTTCATGGGGCCGGACACTCAGGATCAGGGGAAAATCCAATATATAGCTGGTGATATCTCTGGTGCTATTAGAGATAGCGCAATAAACCAAAGTGAATTATCTGCAGGAGGCCCTGGCGCATGCATCTGTGCAGCGGGAACGACCTCGGACCACCAGGGGCCGAGAAAACCACCGTCCCATGGGGCCGGACACTCAGGGTCAGGGGAAAATCCAATATATATCTGGTGATATCTCGGGTGCTATTAGAGATAGCGCAATAAACCAAAGTGAATTATCTGCAGGAGGCCCTGGCGCATGCATCTGTGCAGCGGGAACGACCTCGGACCACCAGGGGCCAAGAAAACCACCGTCTCATGAGGCCGGACACTCAAGGACAGGGGAAAATCCAATATATACCTGGTGATATCTCGGATGCTATTAGAGATAGCGCAATAAACCAAAGTGACTTATCTGCAGGAGGCCCTGGCGCATGAATCTGTGCAACGGGAACGACCTCGGACCACCAGGGGCCGAGAAAACCACAGTCTCATGGGGCCGGACACTCAGGGTCAGGGGAAAATCCAATATATATCTGGTGATATCTCGGGTGCTCTTACAGATAGCGCAATAAATCAAAGTGCATTGTCTGTAGAAGGCCCTGGCGCATGAATCTGTGCAGCGGGAACGACCTCGGACCACCAGGGGCCGAGAAAACCACAGTCTCATGGGGCCGGACACTCAGGGTCAGGGTAAAATCCAATATATATCTGGTGATATCTCGGGTGCTATTAGAGATAGCGCAATAAACCAAAGTGTATTATCTGCAGGAGGCCCTGGCGCATGAATCTGTGCAACGGGAACGACCTCGGACCACCAGGAGCCGAGAAAACCACAGTCTCATGGGGCCGGACACTCAGGGTCAGGGCAAAATCCAATATATATCTGGAGATATCTCGGGTGCTATTAGAGATAGCGCAATAAACCAAAGTGAATTATCTGCAGGAGGCCCTGGCGCATGAATGTGTGCAGCGGGAACGACCTCGGACCACCAGGGGCCGAGAAAACCGCAGTCTCATGGGGCCGGACACTCAGGGTCAGGGAAAAATCCAATACATATCTGGTGATATCTCGGGCGCTATTAGAGATAGCGCAATAAACCAAATTGAATTATCTGCAGGAGGCCCTGGCGCATGAATCTGTGCAGCGGGAACGACCTCGGTCCACCAGGGGCCGAGAAAACCACCGTCCCGAGGGGCCGGACACTTAGGGTCAGTGAAAAATCCAATATATATCTGGTGATATCTCGGGTGCTATTACAGATAGCGCAATAAATCAAAGTGAATTATCTGCAGGAGGCCCTGGCGCATGAATCTGGCCAGCGGGAACGACCTCGGACCACCAGCGGCCGAGAAAACCACCGTCTCATGGGGCCGGACACTCAGGGTCAAGGGAAAATCCAATATATATCTGGCGATATCTCGGGTGCTATTAGAGATAGCGCAATAAACCAAAGTGAGTTATCTGTAGGAGGCCCTGGCGCATGAATCTGTGCAGTGGGAACGACCTCGGACCACCAGGGGCCGAGAAAACCACCGTCACGAGGGGCCGGACACTTGGGGTCAGTGAAAAATCCAATATATATCTGGTGATATCTCGGGTGCTATTACAGATAGCGCAATAAATCAAAGTGAATTATCTGCAGGAGGCCCTGGCGCATGAATCTGTGCAACGGGAATGACCTCGGACCACCAGGGGCCGAAAAAACCACAGTCTCATGGGGCCGGACACTCAGGGTCAGGGAAAAATCCAATATATATCTGGTGATATCTTGGGTGCTGGTAGAGATAGCGCAATAAACCAAAGTGAATTATCTGCAGGAGGCCCTGGCGCATGAATCTGTGCAGCTGGAACGACCTCGGACCCGTAGGGGCCGAGAAAACCACAGTCTCATGGGGCCGGACGCTCAGGGTCAGGGGAAAATCCAATATATATCTGGTGATATCTCGGGTGCTACTAGAGATAGCGCAATAAACCAAAGTGAATTATCTGCAGGAGGCCCTGGCGCATGAATCTGTGCAACGGGAACGACCTCGGGCCACCAGGGGCCGAGAAAACCACCGTCTCATGGGGCCGGACACTCAGCGTCAGGGGAAAATCCAATATTTATCTGGTGATATCTCGGGTGCTATTACAGATAGCGCAATCAATGAAAGTGCATTGTCTGCAGGAGGCCCTGGCGCATGAATCTGTGCAGCGGGAACGACCTCGGATCACCAGAGGCCGAGAAAACCACCGTCTCATGGGGCCGGACACTCAGGGTCAGGGAAAAATCCAATATATATCTGGTGATATCTCGGGTGCTATTACAGATAGCGCAATAAATCAAAGTGCATTGTCTGTAGGTGGCCCTGGCGCATGAATCTGGCCAGCGGGAACGACCTCGGACCACCAGCGGCCGAGGAAACCACCGTCCCATGGGGCCGGACACTCAGGGTCGGGGAAAAATCCAATATATATCTGGTGATATCTCGGGTGCTCTTAGAGATAGCGCAATAAGCCAAAGGGAATTATCTGCAGGAGGCCCTGGCGCATGAATCTGTGTAGCGGGAACGACCTCGGACCACCAGGGGCCGAGAAAACCGCAGTCTCATGGGGCCGGACACTCAGGGTCAGGGAAAAATCCAATACATATCTGGTGATATCTCGGGCGCTATTAGAGATAGCGCAATAAACCAAATTGAATTATCTGCAGGAGGCCCTGGCGCATGAATCTGTGCAGCGGGAACGACCTCGGTCCACCAGGCGCCGAGAAAACCATCGTCCCATGGGGCTGGACACTCAGGGTGAGGGAAATATCCAATATATATCTGGTGATATCTCGGGTGCTATTACAGATAGCGCAATAAATCAAAGTGCATTGTCAGTAGGAGGCCGTGGCGCATGAATCTGGGCAGCGGGAACGACCTCGGACCACCAGGGGCCGAGAAGACCACCGTCTCATGGGGCCGGCCACTCAGTGTCAGGGGAAAATCCAATATATATCTGGTGATATCTCGGGTGCTCTTAGAGATAGCGCAATAAGCCAAAGGGAATTATCTGCAGGAGGCCCTGGCGCATGAATCTGTGTAGCGGGAACGACCTCGGACGACCAGGGGCCGAGAAAACCACAGTCTCATGGGGCCGGACACTCAGGGTCAGGGGAAAATCCAATATATACCTGGCGATATCTCGGGTGCTACTAGAGATAGCGCATTAAACCAAAGTGAATTATCTGCAGGAGGCCCTGGCGCATGAATCTGTGCAACGGGAACGACCTCGGACCACCAGGGGCCGAGAAAACCACAGTCTCATGGGGCCGGACACTCAGGGTCAGGGGAAAATCCAATATATATCTGGTGATATCTCGGGTGCTATTACAAATAGCGCAATAAATCAAAGTGCATTGTCTGTAGGAGGCCCTGGCGCATGAATCTGTGCAGCGGGAACGACCTCGGTCCACCAGGGGTCGAGAAGACCACCATCTCATGGGGCCGGCCACTCTGGGACATTGAAAAATCCAATATATATGTGGTGATATCTCGGGTGCTATTACAGATAGCGCAATAAATCAAAGTGCATTGTCTGGACGAGGCCCTGGCGCATGAATCTGGGCAGCGGGAACGACCTCGGACCACCAGGGGCCGAGAAAACCACAGTCTCATGGGGCCGGACACTCAGGGTCAGGGAAAAATCCAATATATATCTGGTGATATCTCGGGTGCTATTACAGATAGAGCAATAAATCAAAGTGCATTGTCTGTAGGAGGCCCTGGCGCATGAATCTCTGCAGCGGGAACAACCTCGGACCACCAGGGGCCGAGAAAACCACAGTCTCATGGGGCCGGACACTCAGGGTCAGGGGAAAATCCAATATATATCTGGTGATATCTCGGGTGCTATTAGATACAGCGCAATAAACCAAAGTGAATTATCTGCAGGAGTCCCTGGCGCATGAATCTGCGCAGCGGGAACGACCTCGGACCACCAGGGGCCGAGAAAACCACAGTCTAATGGGGCCGGACACTCAGGGTCAGGGGAAAATCCAATATATATCTGGTGATATCGCGGGTGCTATTAGAGATAGCGCAATAAATCAAAGTGAATTATCTGCAGGAGGCCCTGCCGCATGCATCTGTGCAGCGGGAACGACCTCGGAACACCAGGGGCCGAGAAAACCACCGTCTCATGGGGCAGGACACTCAGGGTCAGTGAAAAATCCAATATATATCTGCTGATATCTCGGGTGCTGTTACAGATAGCGCAATAAATCAAAGTGCATTGTCTGTAGGAGGCCCTGGCGCATGAATCTGTGCAGCGGGAACGACCTCGGACCACCAGGGTCCGAGAAAAACACCGTCTCATGGGGCCGCACACTCAGGGTCAGTGAAAAATCCAATATATATCTGGTGATATCTCGGGTGCTATTAGAGATAGCGCAATAAATCAAAGTGAATTATCTGCAGGAGGCCCTGGCGCATGAATCTGTGCAGCGGGAACGACCTCGGACCCGTAGGGGCCGAGAAAATCACCGTCTCATGGGGCAGGACAGTCAGGGTCAGGGAAAAATCCTATATATATCTGGTGATATCTTGGGTGCTATTAGAGATAGCGCAATAAATCTAAGTGCATTGTCTGTAGGAGGCCCCTGTCGCATGAATCTGTGCAGCGGGAACGACTTCGGACCACCAGGGGCCGAGGAAACCACCGTCTCATGGGGCCGGACACTCAGGGTCACGGAAAAATCCAATATATGTCTGGTGATATCTCGGGTGCTATTACAGATAGCGCAATAAATCAAAGTGCATTGTTTGTAGGTGGCCCTGAGGCATGAATCTGGCCAGCGGGAACGACCTCGGACCACCAGCGGCCGAGAAAACTACCGTCTCATGGGGCCGGACACTCAGGGTCAGGGGAAAATCCAATATATATCTGGCGATATCTCGGGTGCTATTAGAGATAGCGCAATATACCAAAGTGAATTATCTTCAGGATGCCCTGGCGCATGAATCTGTGCAACGGGAACGACCTCGGACCACCAGGGGCCGAGAAAACCACAGTCTCATGGGGCCGGACACTCAGGGTGAGGGAAATATCCAATATATATCTGGTGATATCTCGGGTGCTATTACAGATAGCGCAATAAATCAAAGTGCATTGTCTGTAGGAGGCCCTGGCGCATGAATCTGTGCAGCGGGAACGACCTCGGACCACCAGGGGCCGAGAAAACTACCGT
This sequence comes from Nomia melanderi, assembly GCF_051020985.1. Taxonomy (NCBI): domain Eukaryota; kingdom Metazoa; phylum Arthropoda; class Insecta; order Hymenoptera; family Halictidae; genus Nomia; species Nomia melanderi. Next base: position 279,615 of record NW_027475149.1, on the reverse strand, counting down.
CTCATGGGGCCGGACACTCAGGGTCAGCGAAAAATCCAATATATATCTGGTGATATCTCGGGTGCTATTATAGATAGCGCAATAAACCAAAGTGAGTTATCTGTAGGAGGCCCTGGCGCATGAATCTGTGCAGTGGGAACGACCTCGGACCACCAGGGGCCGAGAAAACCACCGTCCCGAGGGGCCGGACACTTGGGGTCAGTGAAAAATCCAATATATATCTGGTGATATCTCGGGTGCTATTACAGATAGCGCAATAAATCAAAGTGAATTATCTGCAGGAGGCCCTGGCGCATGAATCTGTGCAACGGGAATGACCTCGGACCACCAGGGGCCGAAAAAACCACAGTCTCATGGGGCCGGACACTCAGGGTCAGGGAAAAATCCAATATATATCTGGTGATATCTTGGGTGCTGTTAGAGATAGCGCAATAAACCAAAGTGAATTATCTGCAGGAGGCCCTGGCGCATGAATCTGTGCAGCTGGAACGACCTCGGACCCGTAGGGGCCGAGAAAACCACAGTCTCATGGGGCCGGACGCTCAGGGTCAGGGGAAAATCCAATATATATCTGGTGATATCTCGGGTGCTACTAGAGATAGCGCAATAAACCAAAGTGAATTATCTGCAGGAGGCCCTGGCGCATGAATCTGTGCAACGGGAACGACCTCGGGCCACCAGGGGCCGAGAAAACCACCGTCTCATGGGGCCGGACACTCAGCGTCAGGGGAAAATCCAATATTTATCTGGTGATATCTCGGGTGCTATTACAGATAGCGCAATCAATGAAAGTGCATTGTCTGCAGGAGGCCCTGGCGCATGAATCTGTGCAGCGGGAACGACCTCGGATCACCAGAGGCCGAGAAAACCACCGTCTCATGGGGCCGGACACTCAGGGTCAGGGAAAAATCCAATATATATCTGGTGATATCTCGGGTGCTATTACAGATAGCGCAATAAATCAAAGTGCATTGTCTGTAGGTGGCCCTGGCGCATGAATCTGGCCAGCGGGAACGACCTCGGACCACCAGCGGCCGAGGAAACCACCGTCCCATGGGGCCGGACACTCAGGGTCGGGGAAAAATCCAATATATATCTGGTGATATCTCGGGTGCTCTTAGAGATAGCGCAATAAGCCAAAGGGAATTATCTGCAGGAGGCCCTGGCGCATGAATCTGTGTAGCGGGAACGACCTCGGACCACCAGGGGCCGAGAAAACCGCAGTCTCATGGGGCCGGACACTCAGGGTCAGGGAAAAATCCAATACATATCTGGTGATATCTCGGGCGCTATTAGAGATAGCGCAATAAACCAAATTGAATTATCTGCAGGAGGCCCTGGCGCATGAATCTGTGCAGCGGGAACGACCTCGGTCCACCAGGCGCCGAGAAAACCAACGTCCCATGGGGCTGGACACTCAGGGTGAGGGAAATATCCAATATATATCTGGTGATATCTCGGGTGCTATTACAGATAGCGCAATAAATCAAAGTGCATTGTCAGTAGGAGGCCGTGGCGCATGAATCTGGGCAGCGGGAACGACCTCGGACCACCAGGGGCCGAGAAGACCACCGTCTCATGGGGCCGGCCACTCAGTGTCAGGGGAAAATCCAATATATATCTGGTGATATCTCGGGTGCTATTAGAGATAGCGCAATAAGCCAAAGGGAATTATCTTTAGGAGGCCCTGGCGCATGAATGTGTGCAGCGGGAACGACCTCGGACCACCAGGGGCCGAGAAAACCACCGTCTCATGGGGCCGGACACTCTGGGACATTGAAAAATCCAATATATATGTGGTGATATCTCGGGTGCTATTACAGATAGCGCAATAAATCAAAGTGCATTGTCTGTAGGAGGCCCTGGCGCATGAATCTGTGCAGCGGGAACGACCTCGGACCACCAGGTGCCGAAAAAACCACCGTCTCATGGGGCCGGACACTCAGGGTCAGGGAAAAATCCAATATATGTCTGGTGATATCTCGGGTGCTATTATAGATAGCGCAATAAACCAAAGTGAGTTATCTGTAGGAGGCCCTGGCGCATGAATCTGTGCAGCGGGAACGACCTCAGTCCACCAGGGGCCGAGAAAACCACCGTCCCGAGGGGCCGGACACTTAGGGTCAGTGAAAAATCCAATATATATCTGGCGATATCTCGGGTGCTATTACAGATAGCGCAATAAATCAAAGTGAATTATCTGCAGGAGGCCCTGGCGCATGAATCTGTGCAGCGGGAACGACCTCGGACGACCAGGGGCCGAGAAAACCACAGTCTCATGGGGCCGGACACTCAGGGTCAGGGGAAAATCCAATATATACCTGGCGATATCTCGGGTGCTACTAGAGATAGCGCATTAAACCAAAGTGAATTATCTGCAGGAGGCCCTGGCGCATGAATCTGTGCAACGGGAACGACCTCGGACCACCAGGGGCCGAGAAAACCACAGTCTCATGGGGCCGGACACTCAGGGTCAGGGGAAAATCCAATATATATCTGGTGATATCTCGGGTGCTATTACAAATAGCGCAATAAATCAAAGTGCATTGTCTGTAGGAGGCCCTGGCGCATGAATCTGTGCAGCGGGAACGACCTCGGACCACCAGGGGCCGAGAAAACCACAGTCTCATGGGGCCGGACACTCAGGGTCAGGGAAAAATCCAATACATATCTGGTGATATCTCGGGCGCTATTAGAGATAGCGCAATAAACCAAATTGAATTATCTGCAGGAGGCCCTGGCGCATGAATCTGTGCAGCGGGAACGACCTCGGTCCACCAGGCGCCGAGAAAACCACCGTCTCATGGGGCTGGACACTCAGGGTGAGGGAAATATCCAATATATATCTGGTGATATCTCGGGTGCTATTACAAATAGCGCAATAAATCAAAGTGCATTGTCTGTAGGAGGCCCTGGCGCATGAATCTGTGCAGCGGGAACGACCTCGGACCACCAGGGGCCGAGAAGACCACCATCTCATGGGGCCGGCCACTCAGTGTCAGGGGAAAATCCAATATATATCTGGTGATATCTCGGGTGCTATTACAGATAGCGCAATAAATCAAAGTGAATTATCTGCAGGAGGCCCTGGCGCATGAATCTGTGCAACGGGAACGACCTCGGACCACCAGGGGCCGAGAAAACCACAGTCTCATGTGGCCGGACACTCAGGGTCAGGGGAAAATCCAATATATATCTGGTGATATCTCGGGTGCTATTACAAATAGCGCAATAAATCAAAGTGCATTGTCTGTAGGAGGCCCTGGCGCATGAATCTGTGCAGCGGGAACGACCTCAGTCCACCAGGGGCCGAGAAAACCACCGTCCCGAGGGGCCGGACACTTAGGGTCAGTGAAAAATCCAATATATATCTGGTGATATCTCGGGTGCTATTACAGATAGCGCAATAAATCAAAGTGAATTATCTGCAGGAGGCCCTGGCGCATGAATCTGTGCAGCGGGAACGACCTCGGACGACCAGGGGCCGAGAAAACCACAGTCTCATGGGGCCGGACACTCAGGGTCAGAGGAAAATCCAATATATATCTGGTGATATCTCGGGTGCTATCAGAGATAGCGCAATAAACAAAAGTGAATTATCTGCAGGAGGCCCTGCCGCATGAATCGGTGCAGCGGGAACGACCTCGGATCACCAGGGGCCGAGAAAACCACCATCTCATGGGGCCGGACACTCAGGTTCAGAGGAAAATCCAATATATATGTGGTGATATCTCGGGTGCTATTACAGATAGCGCAATAAATCAAAGTGCATTGTCTGTAGGAGGCCCTGGCGCATGAATCTGTGCAGCGGGAACGACCTCGGACCACCAGGGGCCGAGAAAACTACCGTCTCATGGGGCCGGACACTCAGGGTCAGGGAAAAATCCAATATATATCTGGTGATATCTCGGGTGCTATTACAGATAGCGCAATAAATCAAAGTGCATTACTTGTAGGAGGCCCTGGCGCATGAATCTGTGCAGCGGGAACGACCTCGGACCAGCAGGGGCCGAGAAAACCAGTCTCATGGGGCCGGACACTCAGGGTCAGGGGAAAATCCAATATATATCTGGTGATATCTCGGGTGCTATTTGAGATAGCGCAATAAACCAAAGTGAATTATCTGCAGGAGGCCCTGGCGCATGAATCTGTGCAACGGGGACGACCTCGGACCACCAGGGGCCGAGAAAACAACCGTCTCATGGGGCCGGACACTCAGGGTCAGTGAAAAATCCAATATATATCTGGTGATATCTCGGCTGCTATTACAGATAGCGCAATAAATCAAAGTGCATTGTCTGTAGAAGGCACTGGCGCATGTATCTGTGCAGCGGGAACGACCTCGGACCACCAGGGACGAGACAACCACCGTCTCATGGGGCCGGACACTCAGGGTCAGGGAAAAATCCAATATATATCTGGTGATATCTCGGGTGCTATTACAGATAGCGCAATAAATCAATGTGCATTACCTGTAGGAGGCCCTGGCGCATGAAACTGTGCAGCGGGAACGACCTCGGACAACCAGGGACGAGACAACCACCATCTCATGGGGCCGGACACTCAGGGTCAGGGAAAAATCCAATATATATCTGGTGATATCTCGGGTGCTATTACAGATAGCGCAATAAATCAAAGTGCATTACTTGTAGGAGGCCCTGGCGCATGAATCTGTGCAGCGGGAACGACCTCGGACGACCAGGGGCCGAGAAAACCACAGTCTCATGGGGCCGGACACTCAGGGTCAGGGGACAATCCAATATATATCTGGTGATATCTCGGGCGCTATTAGAGATAGCGCAATAAACCAAATTGAATTATCTGCAGGAGGCCCTGCCGCATGAATCGGTGCAACGGGAACGACCTCGGACCACCAGGGGCCGAGAAAACCACAGTCTCATGGGGCCGGACACTCAGGGTCAGTGAAAAATCCAATATATATCTGGTGATATCTCGGGTGCTATTAGTGATAGCGCAATAAACCAAAGTGAATTATCTGCAGGAGGCCCTGGCGCATGAATCTGTGCAACGGGGACGACCTCGGACCACCAGGAGCCGAGAAAACCACAGTCTCATGGGGCCGGACACTCAGGGTCAGTGAAAAATCCAATATATATCTGGTGATATCTCGGCTGCTATTACAGATAGCGCAATAAATCAAAGTGCATTGTCTGTAGAAGGCACTGGCGCATGAATCTGTGCAGCGGGAACGACCTCGGACCACCAGGGACGAGACAACCACCGTCTCATGGGGCCGGGCACTCAGGGTCAGGGAAAAATCCAATATATATCTGGTGATATCTCGGGTGCTATTACAGATAGCGCAATAAATCAAAGTGCATTACTTGTAGGAGGCCCTGGCGCATGAATCTGTGCAGCGGGAACGACCTCGGACGACCAGGGGCCGAGAAAACCACAGTCTCATGGGGCCGGACACTCAGGGTCAGGGGACAATCCAATATATATCTGGTGATATATCGGGCGCTATTATAGATAGCGCAATAAACCAAAGTGAATTATCTGCAGGAGGCCCTGCCGCATGAATCGGTGCAACGGGAACGACCTCGGACCACCAGGGGCCGAGAAAACCACAGTCTCATGGGGCCGGACACTCAGGGTCAGGGCAAAATCCAATATATATCTGGTGATATCTCGTTTGCTATTAGAGATAGCGCAATAATCCAAAGTGAATTATCTGCAGGAGGCCCTGGCGCATGAATCTGTGCAACGGGGACGACCTCGGACCACCAGGAGCCGAGAAAACCAGAGTCTCATGGGGCCGGACACTCAGGGTCAGGGCAAAATCCAATATATATCTGGTGATATCTCGGGTGCTATTAGAGATAGCGCAATAAACCAAAGTGAATTATCTGCAGGAGTCCCTGGCGCATGAATGTGTGCAGCGGGAACGACCTCGGACCACCAGGGGCCGAGAAAACCGCAGTCTCATGGGGCCGGACACTCAGGGTCAGGGAAAAATCCAATACATTTCTGGTGATATCTCGGGCGCTATTAGAGATAGCGCAATAAACCAAAGTGAATTATCTGCAGGAGGCCCTGGCGCATGAATCTGTGCAGCGGGAACGACCTCGGTCCACCAGGGGCCGAGAAAACCACCGTCTCATGGGGCTGGACACTCAGGTTGAGGGAAATATCCAATATATATCTGGTGATATCTCGGGTGCTATTACAGATAGCGCAATAAATCAAAGTGCATTTTTAGTAGGAGGCCCTGGCGCATGAATCTGTGCAACGGGAACGACCTCGGACCACCAGGGGCCGAGGAGACCACCGTCTCATGGGGCAGGACACTCAGGGTCAGGGAAAAATCCAATATATATCTGGTGATATCTTGGGTGCTGTTAGAGATAGCGCAATAAACCAAAGTGAATTATCTGCAGGAGGCCCTGGCGCATGAATCTGTGCAGCGGGAACGACCTCGGACCCGTAGGGGCCGAGAAAATCACCGTCTCATGGGGCCGGACAGTCAGGGTCAGGGAAAAATCCTATATATATCTGGTGATATCTTGAGTGCTATTAGAGATAGCGCAATAAATCAAAGTGCATTGTCTGTAGGAGGCCCTGGCGCATGAATCTGTGCAACGGGGACGACCTCGGACCACCAGGAGCCGAGAAAACCACAGTCTCATGGGGCCGGACACTCAGGGTCAGTGAAAAATCCAATATATATCTGGTGATATCTCGGCTGCTATTACAGATAGCGCAATAAATCAAAGTGCATTGTCTGTAGAAGGCACTGGCGCATGAATCTGTGCAGCGGGAACGACCTCGGACTACCAGGGACGAGACAACCACCGTCTCATGGGGCCGGTCACTCAGGGTCAGGGCAAAATCCAATATATATCTGGTGATATCTCGTTTGCTATTAGAGATAGCGCAATATACCAAAGTGAATTATCTGCAGGAGGCCCTGGCGCATGAATCTGTGCAACGGGGACGACCTCGGACCACCAGGAGCCGAGAAAACCAGAGTCTCATGGGGCCGGACACTCAGGGTCAGGGCAAAATCCAATATATATCTTGTGATATCTCGGGTGCTATTAGAGATAGCGCAATAAACCAAAGTGAATTATCTGCAGGAGGCCCTGGCGCATGAATCTGTGCAGCGGGAACGACCTCGGACCCGTAGGGGCCGAGAAAATCACCGTCTCATGGGGCCGGACAGTCAGGGTCAGGGAAAAATCCTATATATATCTGGTGATATCTTGAGTGCTATTAGAGATAGCGCAATAAATCAAAGTGCATTGTCTGTAGGAGGCCCTGGCGCATGAATCTGTGCAACGGGGACGACCTCGGACCACCAGGAGCCGAGAAAACCACAGTCTCATGGGGCCGGACACTCAGGGTCAGTGAAAAATCCAATATATATCTGGTGATATCTCGGCTGCTATTACAGATAGCGCAATAAATCAAAGTGCATTGTCTGTAGAAGGCACTGGCGCATGAATCTGTGCAGCGGGAACGACCTCGGACTACCAGGGACGAGACAACCACCGTCTCATGGGGCCGGTCACTCAGGGTCAGGGAAAAATCCAATATATATCTGGTGATATCTCGGGTGCTATTAGAGATAGCGCAATAAACCAAAGTGAATTATCTGCAGGAGGCCCTGGCGCATGAATCTGTGCAACGGGGACGACCTCGGACCACCAGGAGCCGAGAAAACCAGAGTCTCATGGGGCCGGACACTCAGGGTCAGGGCAAAATCCAATATATATCTGGTGATATCTCGGGTGCTATTAGAGATAGCGCAATAAACCAAAGTGAATTATCTGCAGGAGTCCCTGGCGCATGAATGTGTGCAGCGGGAACGACCTCGGACCACCAGGGGCCGAGAAAACCGCAGTCTCATGGGGCCGGACACTCAGGGTCAGGGAAAAATCCAATACATATCTGGTGATATCTCGGGCGCTATTAGAGATAGCGCAATAAACCAAAGTGAATTATCTGCAGGAGGCCCTGGCGCATGAATCTGTGCAGCGGGAACGACCTCGGTCCACCAGGGGCCGAGAAAACCACCGTCTCATGGGGCTGGACACTCAGGTTGAGGGAAATATCCAATATATATCTGGTGATATCTCGGGTGCTATTACAGATAGCGCAATAAATCAAAGTGCATTTTTAGTAGGAGGCCCTGGCGCATGAATCTGTGCAACGGGAACGACCTCGGACCACCAGGGGCCGAGGAGACCACCGTCTCATGGGGCCGGACACTCAGGGTCAGGGAAAAATCCAATATATATCTGGTGATATCTTGGGTGCTGTTAGAGATAGCGCAATAAACCAAAGTGAATTATCTGCAGGAGGCCCTGGCGCATGAATCTGTGCAACGGGGACGACCTCGGACCACCAGGAGCCGAGAAAACCACAGTCTCATGGGGCCGGACACTCAGGGTCAGTGAAAAATCCAATATATATCTGGTGATATCTCGGCTGCTATTACAGATAGCGCAATAAATCAAAGTGCATTGTCTGTAGAAGGCACTGGCGCATGAATCTGTGCAGCGGGAACGACCTCGGACTACCAGGGACGAGACAACCACCGTCTCATGGGGCCGGTCACTCAGGGTCAGGGAAAAATCCAATATATATCTGGTGATATCTCGGGTGCTATTAGAGATAGCGCAATAAACCAAAGTGAATTATCTGCAGGAGGCCCTGGCGCATGAATCTGTGCAACGGGGACGACCTCGGACCACCAGGAGCCGAGAAAACCAGAGTCTCATGGGGCCGGACACTCAGGGTCAGGGCAAAATCCAATATATATCTGGTGATATCTCGGGTGCTATTAGAGATAGCGCAATAAACCAAAGTGAATTATCTGCAGGAGTCCCTGGCGCATGAATGTGTGCAGCGGGAACGACCTCGGACCACCAGGGGCCGAGAAAACCGCAGTCTCATGGGGCCGGACACTCAGGGTCAGGGAAAAATCCAATACATATCTGGTGATATCTCGGGCGCTATTAGAGATAGCGCAATAAACCAAAGTGAATTATCTGCAGGAGGCCCTGGCGCATGAATCTGTGCAGCGGGAACGACCTCGGTCCACCAGGGGCCGAGAAAACCACCGTCTCATGGGGCTGGACACTCAGGTTGAGGGAAATATCCAATATATATCTGGTGATATCTCGGGTGCTATTACAGATAGCGCAATAAATCAAAGTGCATTTTTAGTAGGAGGCCCTGGCGCATGAATCTGTGCAACGGGAACGACCTCGGACCACCAGGGGCCGAGGAGACCACCGTCTCATGGGGCCGGACACTCAGGGTCAGGGAAAAATCCAATATATATCTGGTGATATCTTGGGTGCTGTTAGAGATAGCGCAATAAACCAAAGTGAATTATCTGCAGGAGGCCCTGGCGCATGAATCTGTGCAACGGGGACGACCTCGGACCACCAGGAGCCGAGAAAACCACAGTCTCATGGGGCCGGACACTCAGGGTCAGTGAAAAATCCAATATATATCTGGTGATATCTCGGCTGCTATTACAGATAGCGCAATAAATCAAAGTGCATTGTCTGTAGAAGGCACTGGCGCATGAATCTGTGCAGCGGGAACGACCTCGGACTACCAGGGACGAGACAACCACCGTCTCATGGGGCCGGTCACTCAGGGTCAGGGAAAAATCCAATATATATCTGGTGATATCTCGGGTGCTATTAGAGATAGCGCAATAAACCAAAGTGAATTATCTGCAGGAGGCCCTGGCGCATGAATCTGTGCAACGGGGACGACCTGGGACCACCAGGAGCCGAGAAAACCAGAGTCTCATGGGGCCGGACACTCAGGGTCAGGGCAAAATCCAATATATATCTGGTGATATCTCGGGTGCTATTAGAGATAGCGCAATAAACCAAAGTGAATTATCTGCAGGAGTCCCTGGCGCATGAATGTGTGCAGCGGGAACGACCTCGGACCACCAGGGGCCGAGAAAACCGCAGTCTCATGGGGCCGGACACTCAGGGTCAGGGAAAAATCCAATACATATCTGGTGATATCTCGGGCGCTATTAGAGATAGCGCAATAAACCAAAGTGAATTATCTGCAGGAGGCCCTGGCGCATGAATCTGTGCAGCGGGAACGACCTCGGTCCACCAGGGGCCGAGAAAACCACCGTCTCATGGGGCTGGACACTCAGGTTGAGGGAAATATCCAATATATATCTGGTGATATCTCGGGTGCTATTACAGATAGCGCAATAAATCAAAGTGCATTTTTAGTAGGAGGCCCTGGCGCATGAATCTGTGCAACGGGAACGACCTCGGACCACCAGGGGCCGAGGAGACCACCGTCTCATGGGGCCGGACACTCAGGGTCAGGGAAAAATCCAATATATATCTGGTGATATCTTGGGTGCTGTTAGAGATAGCGCAATAAACCAAAGTGAATTATCTGCAGGAGGCCCTGGCGCATGAATCTGTGCAGCGTGAACGACCTCGGACCCGTAGGGGCCGAGAAAATCACCGTCTCATGGGGCCGGACAGTCAGGGTCAGGGAAAAATCCTATATATATCTGGTGATATCTTGAGTGCTATTAGAGATAGCGCAATAAATCAAAGTGCATTGTCTGTAGGAGGCCCTGGCGCATGAATCTGTGCAACGGGGACGACCTCGGACCACCAGGAGCCGGGAAAACCACAGTCTCATGGGGCCGGACACTCAGGGTCAGTGAAAAATCCAATATATATCTGGTGATATCTCGGCTGCTATTACAGATAGCGCAATAAATCAAAGTGCATTGTCTGTAGAAGGCACTGGCGCATGAATCTGTGCAGCGGGAACGACCTCGGACTACCAGGGACGAGACAACCACCGTCTCATGGGGCCGGTCACTCAGGGTCAGGGAAAAATCCAATATATATCTGGTGATATCTCGGGTGCTATTACAGATAGCGCAATAAATCAAAGTGCATTACTTGTAGGAGGCCCTGGCGCATGAATCTGTGCAGCGGGAATGACCTCGGACCACCAGCGACGAGACAACCACCATCTCATGGGGCCGGACACTCAGGGTCAGGGAAAAATCCAATATATATCTGGTGATATCTCGGGTGCGATTACAGATAGCGCAATAAATCAAAGTGCATTACTTGTAGGAGGCCCTGGCGCATGAATCTGTGCAGCGGGAACGACCTCGGACGACCAGGGGCCGAGAAAACCACAGTCTCATGGGGCCGGACACTCAGGGTCAGGGGACAATCCAATATATATCTGGTGATACCTCGGGCGCTATTAGAGATAGCGCAATAAACCAAAGTGAATTATCTGCAGGAGGCCCTGCCGCATGAATCGGTGCAACGGGAACGACCTCGGACCACCAGGGGCCGAGAAAACCACAGTCTCATGGGGCCGGACACTCAGGGTCAGTGAAAAATCCAATATATATCTGGTGATATCTCGGGTGCTATTAGTGATAGCGCAATAAACCAAAGTGAATTATCTGCAGGAGGCCCTGGCGCATGAATCTGTGCAACGGGGACGACCTCGGACCACCAGGAGCCGAGAAAACCACAGTCTCATGGGGCCGGACACTCAGGGTCAGGGCAAAATCCAATATATATCTGGTGATATCTCGGGTGCTATTAGAGATAGCGCAATAAACCAAAGCGAATTATCTGCAGGAGGCCCTGGCGCATGAATCTGTGCAGCGGGAACGACCTCGGTCCACCAGGGGCCGAGAAAACCACCGTCTCATGGGGCTGGACACTCAGGTTGAGGGAAATATCCAATATATATCTGGTGATATCTCGGGTGCTATTACAGATAGCGCAATAAATCAAAGTGCATTTTTAGTAGGAGGCCCTGGCGCATGAATCTGTGCAACGGGAACGACCTCGGACCACCAGGGGCCGAGGAGACCACCGTCTCATGGTGCCGGACACTCAGGGTCAGGGAAAAATCCAATATATATCTGGTGATATCTCGGGTCCTATTACAGATAGGGAAATAAATCAAAGTGAATTGTCTGCAGGAGGCCCTGGCACATGAATCTGTGCAGCGGGAACGACCTCGGTCCACCAGGGGCCGAGAAAACCACCGTCTCATGGGGCTGGACACTCAGGGTGAGGGAAATATCCAATATATATCTGGTGATATCTCGGGTGCTATTACAGATAGCGCAATAAATCAAAGTGCATTGTCTGTAGGAGGCCCGGGCGCATGAATCTGTGCAGCGGGAACGACCTCGGACCACCAGGGTCCGAAAAAACCACAGTCTCATGGGGCCGGACACTCAGGGTCAGGGGAAAATCCAATATATATCTGGTGATATCTCGGGTGCTATTAGAGATAGCGCAATAAATTAAAGTGAATTGTCTGTAGGAGGCCCTGGCGCATGAATCTGTGCAACGGGGACGACCTCGGACCACCAGGAGCCGAGAAAACCAGAGTCTCATGGGGCCGGACACTCAGGGTCAGGGCAAAATCCAATATATATCTGGTGATATCTCGGGTGCTGTTAGAGATAGCGCAATAAACCAAAGTGAATTATCTGCCGGAGGCCCTGGCGCATGAATCTGTGCAGCGGGAACGACCTCGGACCCGTAGGGGCCGAGAAAATCACCGTCTCATGGGGCCGGACAGTCAGGGTCAGGGAAAAATCCTATATATATCTGGTGATATCTTGAGTGCTATTAGAGATAGCGCAATAAATCAAAGTGCATTGTCTGTAGGAGGCCCTGGCGCATGAATCTGTGCAACGGGGACGACCTCGGACCACCAGGAGCCGAGAAAACCACAGTCTCAAGGGGCCGGACACTCAGGGTCAGTGAAAAATCCAATATATATCTGGTGATATCTCGGCTGCTATTACAGATAGCGCAATAAATCAAAGTGCATTGTCTGTAGAAGGCACTGGCGCATGAATCTGTGCAGCGGGAACGACCTCGGACTACCAGGGACGAGACAACCACCGTCTCATGGGGCCGGTCACTCAGGGTCAGGGAAAAATCCAATATATATCTGGTGATATCTCGGGTGCCATTAGAGATAGCGCAATAAACCAAAGTGAATTATCTGCAGGAGGCCCTGGCGCATGAATCTGTGCAACGGGGACGACCTCGGACCACCAGGAGCCGAGAAAACCAGAGTCTCATGGGGCCGGACACTCAGGGTCAGGGAAAAATCCAATACATATCTGGTGATATCTCGGGCGCTATTAGAGATAGCGCAATAAACCAAAGTGAATTATCTGCAGGAGGCCCTGGCGCATGAATCTGTGCAGCGGGAACGACCTCGGTCCACCAGGGGCCGAGAAAACCACCGTCTCATGGGGCTGGACACTCAGGTTGAGGGAAATATCCAATATATATCTGGTGATATCTCGGGTGCTATTACAGATAGCGCAATAAATCAAAGTGCATTTTTAGTAGGAGGCCCTGGCGCATGAATCTGAGCAACGGGAACGACCTCGGACCACCAGGGGCCGAGGAGACCACCGTCTCATGGGGCCGGACACTCAGGGTCAGGGAAAAATCCAATATATATCTGGTGATATCTTGGGTGCTGTTAGAGATAGCGCAATAAACCAAAGTGAATTATCTGCAGGAGGCCCTGGCGCATGAATCTGTGCAGCGGGAACGACCTCGGACCCGTAGGGGCCGAGAAAATCACCGTCTCATGGGGCCGGACAGTCAGGGTCAGGGAAAAATCCTATATATATCTGGTGATATCTTGAGTGCTATTAGAGATAGCGCAATAAATCAAAGTGCATTGTCTGTAGGAGGCCCTGGCGCATGAATCTGTGCAACGGGGACGACCTCGGACCACCAGGAGCCGGGAAAACCACAGTCTCATGGGGCCGGACACTCAGGGTCATTGAAAAATCCAATATATATCTGGTGATATCTCGGCTGCTATTACAGATAGCGCAATAAATCAAAGTGCATTGTCTGTAGAAGGCACTGGCGCATGAATCTGTGCAGCGGGAACGACCTCGGACTACCAGGGACGAGACAACCACCGTCTCATGGGGCCGGTCACTCAGGGTCAGGGAAAAATCCAATATATATCTGGTGATATCTCGGGTGCTATTACAGATAGCGCAATAAATCAAAGTGCATTACTTGTAGGAGGCCCTGGCGCATGAATCTGTGCAGCGGGAACGACCTCGGACCACCAGCGACGAGACAACCACCATCTCATGGGGCCGGACACTCAGGGTCAGGGAAAAATCCAATATATATCTGGTGATATCTCGGGTGCTATTACAGATAGCGCAATAAATCAAAGTGCATTACTTGTAGGAGGCCCTGGCGCATGAATCTGTGCAGCGGGAACGACCTCGGACGACCAGGGGCCGAGAAAACCACAGTCTCATGGGGCCGGACACTCAGGGTCAGGGGACAATCCAATATATATCTGGTGATATCTCGGGCGCTATTAGAGATAGCGCAATAAACCAAAGTGAATTATCTGCAGGAGGCCCTGGCGCATGAATCTGTGCAGCGGGAACGACCTCGGACCACCAGGGGCCGAGAAAACTACAGTCTCATGCGGCCGGACACTCAGGGTCTGGGGAAAATCCAATATATATCTGGTGATATCTCGGGTCCTATTACAGATAGGGAAATAAATCAAAGTGAATTGTCTGCAGGAGGCCCTGGCACATGAATCTGTGCAGCGGGAACGACCTCGGTCCACCAGGGGCCGAGAAAACCACCGTCTCATGGGGCTGGACACTCAGGGTGAGGGAAATATCCAATATATATCTGGTGATATCTCGGGTGCTATTACATATAGCGCAATAAATCAAAGTGCATTGTCTGTAGGAGGCCGGGCGCATGAATCTGTGCAGCGGGAACGACCTCGGACCACCAGGGTCCGAAAAAACCACAGTCTCATGGGGCCGGACACTCAGGGTCAGGGGAAAATCCAATATATATCTGGTGATATCTCGGGTGCTATTAGAGATAGCGCAATAAATCAAAGTGAATTGTCTGTAGGAGGCCCTGGCGCATGAACCTGTGCAGCGGGAACGACCTCGGACCACCAGGGGCCGAGAAAACTACAGTCTCATGGGGGCGGACACTCAGGGTCTGGTGAAAATCCAATATATATCTGGTGATATCTCGGTTCCTATTACAGATAGCGAAATAAACCAAAGCGAATTATCTGCAGGAGGCCCTGGCGCATGAATCTGTGCAGCGGGAACGACCTCGGTCCACCAGGGGCCGAGAAAACCACCGTCTCATGGGGCTGGACACTCAGGTTGAGGGAAATATCCAATATATATCTGGTGATATCTCGGGTGCTATTACAGATAGCGCAATAAATCAAAGTGCATTTTTAGTAGGAGGCCCTGGCGCATGAATCTGTGCAACGGGAACGACCTCGGACCACCAGGGGCCGAGGAGACCACCGTCTCATGGTGCCGGACACTCAGGGTCAGGGAAAAATCCAATATATATCTGGTGATATCTCGGGTCCTATTACAGATAGGGAAATAAATCAAAGTGAATTGTCTGCAGGAGGCCCTGGCACATGAATCTGTGCAGCGGGAACGACCTCGGTCCACCAGGGGCCGAGAAAACCACCGTCTCATGGGGCTGGACACTCAGGGTGAGGGAAATATCCAATATATATCTGGTGATATCTCGGGTGCTATTACAGATAGCGCAATAAATCAAAGTGCATTGTCTGTAGGAGGCCCGGGCGCATGAATCTGTGCAGCGGGAACGACCTCGGACCACCAGGGTCCGAAAAAACCACAGTCTCATGGGGCCGGACACTCAGGGTCAGGGGAAAATCCAATATATATCTGGTGATATCTCGGGTGCTATTAGAGATAGCGCAATAAATTAAAGTGAATTGTCTGTAGGAGGCCCTGGCGCATGAATCTGTGCAACGGGGACGACCTCGGACCACCAGGAGCCGAGAAAACCAGAGTCTCATGGGGCCGGACACTCAGGGTCAGGGCAAAATCCAATATATATCTGGTGATATCTCGGGTGCTGTTAGAGATAGCGCAATAAACCAAAGTGAATTATCTGCCGGAGGCCCTGGCGCATGAATCTGTGCAGCGGGAACGACCTCGGACCCGTAGGGGCCGAGAAAATCACCGTCTCATGGGGCCGGACAGTCAGGGTCAGGGAAAAATCCTATATATATCTGGTGATATCTTGAGTGCTATTAGAGATAGCGCAATAAATCAAAGTGCATTGTCTGTAGGAGGCCCTGGCGCATGAATCTGTGCAACGGGGACGACCTCGGACCACCAGGAGCCGAGAAAACCACAGTCTCAAGGGGCCGGACACTCAGGGTCAGTGAAAAATCCAATATATATCTGGTGATATCTCGGCTGCTATTACAGATAGCGCAATAAATCAAAGTGCATTGTCTGTAGAAGGCACTGGCGCATGAATCTGTGCAGCGGGAACGACCTCGGACTACCAGGGACGAGACAACCACCGTCTCATGGGGCCGGTCACTCAGGGTCAGGGAAAAATCCAATATATATCTGGTGATATCTCGGGTGCCATTAGAGATAGCGCAATAAACCAAAGTGAATTATCTGCAGGAGGCCCTGGCGCATGAATCTGTGCAACGGGGACGACCTCGGACCACCAGGAGCCGAGAAAACCAGAGTCTCATGGGGCCGGACACTCAGGGTCAGGGAAAAATCCAATACATATCTGGTGATATCTCGGGCGCTATTAGAGATAGCGCAATAAACCAAAGTGAATTATCTGCAGGAGGCCCTGGCGCATGAATCTGTGCAGCGGGAACGACCTCGGTCCACCAGGGGCCGAGAAAACCACCGTCTCATGGGGCTGGACACTCAGGTTGAGGGAAATATCCAATATATATCTGGTGATATCTCGGGTGCTATTACAGATAGCGCAATAAATCAAAGTGCATTTTTAGTAGGAGGCCCTGGCGCATGAATCTGAGCAACGGGAACGACCTCGGACCACCAGGGGCCGAGGAGACCACCGTCTCATGGGGCCGGACACTCAGGGTCAGGGAAAAATCCAATATATATCTGGTGATATCTTGGGTGCTGTTAGAGATAGCGCAATAAACCAAAGTGAATTATCTGCAGGAGGCCCTGGCGCATGAATCTGTGCAGCGGGAACGACCTCGGACCCGTAGGGGCCGAGAAAATCACCGTCTCATGGGGCCGGACAGTCAGGGTCAGGGAAAAATCCTATATATATCTGGTGATATCTTGAGTGCTATTAGAGATAGCGCAATAAATCAAAGTGCATTGTCTGTAGGAGGCCCTGGCGCATGAATCTGTGCAACGGGGACGACCTCGGACCACCAGGAGCCGGGAAAACCACAGTCTCATGGGGCCGGACACTCAGGGTCATTGAAAAATCCAATATATATCTGGTGATATCTCGGCTGCTATTACAGATAGCGCAATAAATCAAAGTGCATTGTCTGTAGAAGGCACTGGCGCATGAATCTGTGCAGCGGGAACGACCTCG
The DNA here is from genome assembly GCF_051020985.1 of Nomia melanderi. Lineage (NCBI taxonomy): Eukaryota > Metazoa > Arthropoda > Insecta > Hymenoptera > Halictidae > Nomia > Nomia melanderi. The sequence continues at coordinate 262,159 of NW_027475149.1, read as the reverse complement.
GACTACCAGGGACGAGACAACCACCGTCTCATGGGGCCGGTCACTCAGGGTCAGGGAAAAATCCAATATATATCTGGTGATATCTCGGGTGCTATTACAGATAGCGCAATAAATCAAAGTGCATTACTTGTAGGAGGCCCTGGCGCATGAATCTGTGCAGCGGGAACGACCTCGGACCACCAGCGACGAGACAACCACCATCTCATGGGGCCGGACACTCAGGGTCAGGGAAAAATCCAATATATATCTGGTGATATCTCGGGTGCTATTACAGATAGCGCAATAAATCAAAGTGCATTACTTGTAGGAGGCCCTGGCGCATGAATCTGTGCAGCGGGAACGACCTCGGACGACCAGGGGCCGAGAAAACCACAGTCTCATGGGGCCGGACACTCAGGGTCAGGGGACAATCCAATATATATCTGGTGATATCTCGGGCGCTATTAGAGATAGCGCAATAAACCAAAGTGAATTATCTGCAGGAGGCCCTGGCGCATGAATCTGTGCAGCGGGAACGACCTCGGACCACCAGGGGCCGAGAAAACTACAGTCTCATGCGGCCGGACACTCAGGGTCTGGGGAAAATCCAATATATATCTGGTGATATCTCGGGTCCTATTACAGATAGGGAAATAAATCAAAGTGAATTGTCTGCAGGAGGCCCTGGCACATGAATCTGTGCAGCGGGAACGACCTCGGTCCACCAGGGGCCGAGAAAACCACCGTCTCATGGGGCTGGACACTCAGGGTGAGGGAAATATCCAATATATATCTGGTGATATCTCGGGTGCTATTACATATAGCGCAATAAATCAAAGTGCATTGTCTGTAGGAGGCCGGGCGCATGAATCTGTGCAGCGGGAACGACCTCGGACCACCAGGGTCCGAAAAAACCACAGTCTCATGGGGCCGGACACTCAGGGTCAGGGGAAAATCCAATATATATCTGGTGATATCTCGGGTGCTATTAGAGATAGCGCAATAAATCAAAGTGAATTGTCTGTAGGAGGCCCTGGCGCATGAACCTGTGCAGCGGGAACGACCTCGGACCACCAGGGGCCGAGAAAACTACAGTCTCATGGGGGCGGACACTCAGGGTCTGGTGAAAATCCAATATATATCTGGTGATATCTCGGTTCCTATTACAGATAGCGAAATAAACCAAAGCGAATTATCTTTAGGAGGCCCTGGCGCATGAATCTGTGCAGCGGGAACGACCTCGGACCACCAGGGGCCGAGGAGACCACCGTCTCATGGTGCCGGACACTCAGGGTCAGGGAAAAATCCAATATATATCTGGTGATATCTTGGGTGCTGTTAGAGATAGCGCAATAAACCAATGTGAATTATCTGCAGGAGGCCCTGGCGCATGAATCTGTGCAGCGGGAACGACCTCGGACCCGTAGGGGCCGAGAAAATCACCGTCTCATGGGGCCGGACAGTCAGGGTCAGGGAAAAATCCTATATATATCTGGTGATATCTTGAGTGCTATTAGAGATAGCGCAATAAATCAAAGTGCATTGTCTGTAGGAGGCCCTGGCGCATGAATCTGTGCAGCGGGAACGACCTCGGACCACCAGGGGCCGAGAAAACAACCGTCTCATGGGGCCGGACACTCAGGGTCAGTGAAAAATCCAATATATATCTGGTGATATCTCGGCTGCTATTACAGATAGCGCAATAAATCAAAGTGCATTGTCTGTAGAAGGCACTGGCGCATGAATCTGTGCAGCGGGAACGACCTCGGACCACCAGGGACGAGACAACCACCGTCTCATGGGGCCGGACACTCAGGGTCAGGGAAAAATCCAATATATATCTGGTGATATCTCGGGTGCTATTACAGATAGCGCAATAAATCAAAGTGCATTACTTGTAGGAGGCCCTGGCGCATGAATCTGTGCAGCGGGAACGACCTCGGACCACCAGCGACGAGACAACCACCATCTCATGGGGCCGGACACTCAGGGTCAGGGAAAAATCCAATATATATCTGGTGATATCTCGGGTGCTATTAGAGATAGCGCAATAAACCAAAGTGAATTATCTGCAGGAGTCCCTGGCGCATGAATGTGTGCAGCGGGAACGACCTCGGACCACCAGGGGCCGAGGAGACCACCGTCTCATGGGGCCGGACACTCAGGGTCAGGGAAAAATCCAATATATATCTGGTGATATCTTGGGTGCTGTTAGAGATAGCGCAATAAACCAAAGTGAATTATCTGCAGGAGGCCCTGGCGCATGAATCTGTGCAGCGGGAACGACCTCGGACCCGTAGGGGCCGAGAAAATCACCGTCTCATGGGGCCGGACAGTCAGGGTCAGGGAAAAATCCTATATATATCTGGTGATATCTTGAGTGCTATTAGAGATAGCGCAATAAATCAAAGTGCATTGTCTGTAGGAGGCCCTGGCGCATGAATCTGTGCAGCGGGAACGACCTCGGACCAGCAGGGGCCGAGAAAACCAGTCTCATGGGGCCGGACACTCAGGGTCAGGGGAAAATCCAATATATATCTGGTGATATCTCGGGAGCTATTAGAGATAGCGCAATAAGCCAAAGGGAATTATCTGCAGGAGGCCCTGGCGCATGAATCTGTGCAACGGGGACGACCTCGGACCACCAGGAGCCGAGAAAACCACAGTCTAATGGGGCCGGACACTCAGGGTCAGTGAAAAATCCAATATATATCTGGTGATATCTCGGCTGCTATTACAGATAGCGCAATAAATCAAAGTGCATTGTCTGTAGAAGGCACTGGCGCATGAATCTGTGCAGCGGGAACGACCTCGGACCACCAGGGACGAGACAACCACCGTCTCATGGGGCCGGACACTCAGGGTCAGGGAAAAATCCAATATATATCTGGTGATATCTCGGGTCCTATTACAGATAGCGCAATAAATCAAAGTGCATTACTTGTAGGAGGCCCTGGCGCATGAATCTGTGCAGCGGGAACGACCTCGGACCACCAGCGTCGAGACAACCACCATCTCATGGGGCCGGACACTCAGGGTCAGGGAAAAATCCAATATATATCTGGTGATATCTCGGGTGCTATTACAGATAGCGCAATAAATCAAAGTGCATTACTTGTAGGAGGCCCTGGCGCATGAATCTGTGCAGCGGGAACGACCTCGGACGACCAGGGGCCGAGAAAACCACAGTCTCATGGGGCCGGACACTCAGGGTCAGGGGACAATCCAATATATATCTGGTGATATCTCGGGCGCTATTAGAGATAGCGCAATAAACCAAAGTGAATTATCTGCAGGAGGCCCTGCCGCATGAATCGGTGCAACGGGAACGACCTCGGACCACCAGGGGCCGAGAAAACCACAGTCTCATGGGGCCGGACACTCAGGGTCAGTGAAAAATCCAATATATATCTGGTGATATCTCGGGTGCTATTAGTGATAGTGCAATAAACCAAAGTGAATTATCTGCAGGAGGCCCTGGCGCATGTATCTGTGCAACGGGGACGACCTCGGACCACCAGGAGCCGAGAAAACCACAGTCTCATGGGGCCGGACACTCAGGGTCAGGGCAAAATCCAATATATATCTGGTGATATCTCGGGTGCTATTAGAGATAGCGCAATAAACCAAAGTGAATTATCTGCAGGAGGCCCTGGCGCATGAATCTGTGCAACGGGGACGACCTCGGACCACCAGGAGCCGAGAAAACCAGAGTCTCATGGGGCCGGACACTCAGGGTCAGGGCAAAATCCAATATATATCTGGTGATATCTCGGGTGCTATTAGAGATAGCGCAATAAACCAAAGTGAATTATCTGCAGGAGTCCCTGGCGCATGAATGTGTGCAGCGGGAACGACCTCGGACCACCAGGGGCCGAGAAAACCGCAGTCCCATGGGGCCGGACACTGAGGTTCAGGGAAAAATCCAATACATATCTGGTGATATCTCGGGTGCTATTACAGATAGCGCAATAAATCAAAGTGCATTTTTAGTAGGAGGCCCTGGCGCATGAATCTGTGCAACGGGAACGACCTCGGACCACCAGGGGCCGAGGAGACCACCGTCTCATGGGGCCGGACACTCAGGGTCAGGGAAAAATCCAATATATATCTGGTGATATCTTGGGTGCTGTTAGAGATAGCGCAATAAACCAAAGTGAATTATCTGCAGGAGGCCCTGGCGCATGAATCTGTGCAGCGGGAACGACCTCGGACCCGTAGGGGCCGAGAAAATCACCGTCTCATGGGGCCGGACAGTCAGGGTCAGGGAAAAATCCTATATATATCTGGTGATATCTTGAGTGCTATTAGAGATAGCGCAATAAATCAAAGTGCATTGTCTGTAGGAGGCCCTGGCGCATGAATCTGTGCAACGGCGACGACCTCGGACCACCAGGAGCCGAGAAAACCACAGTCTCATGGGGCCGGACACTCAGGGTCAGTGAAAAATCCAATATATATCTGGTGATATCTCGGCTGCTATTACAGATAGCGCAATAAATCAAAGTGCATTGTCTGTAGAAGGCACTGGCGCATGAATCTGTGCAGCGGGAACGACCTCGGACCACCAGGGACGAGACAACCACCGTCTCATGGGGCCGGACACTCAGGGTCAGGGAAAAATCCAATATATATCTGGTGATATCTCGGGTGCTATTACAGATAGCGCAATAAATCAAAGTGCATTACTTGTAGGAGGCCCTGGCGCATGAATCTGTGCAGCGGGAACGACCTCGGACCACCAGGGACGAGACAACCAAAGTCTCATGGGGCCGGACACTCAGGGTCAGGGGACAATCCAATATATATCTGGTGATATCTCGGGCGCTATTAGAGATAGCGCAATAAACCAAAGTGAATTATCTGCAGGAGGCCCTGCCGCATGAATCGGTGCAACGGGAACGACCTCGGTCCACCAGGGGCCGAGAAAACCACAGTCTCATGGGGCCGGACACTCAGGGTCAGTGAAAAATCCAATATATATCTGGTGATATCTCGGGTGCTATTAGTGATAGCGCAATAAACCAAAGTGAATTGTCTGCAAGAGGCCCTGGCGCATGTATCTGTGCAGCGGGAACGACCTCGGAGCACCAGGGGCCGAGAAAACCGCAGTCTCATGGGGCCGGACACTCAGGGTCAGGGGAAAATCCTATATATATCTGGTGATATCTCGGGTGCTATTACAGATAGAGCAATAAATCAAAGTGCATTGTCTGTAGGAGGACCTGGCCCATGATTCTACGCAGCGGGAACAACCTCGGACCACCAGGGGCCGAGAAAACCACAGTCTCATGGGGTCGGACACTCATGGTCAGGGCAAAATCCAATATATATCTGGTGATATCTCGGGAGCTATTAGAGATAGCGCAATAAACCAAAGTGAATTATCTGCAGGAGGCCCTGGCGCATGAATATGGGAAGCGGGAACGACCTCGGTCCACCAGGGGCCGAGAAAACTACAGTCTCATGGGGACGGACACTCAGGGTCTGGGGAAAATCCAATATATATCTGGTGATATCTCGGTTCCTATTACAGATAGCGAAATAAACCAAAGCGAATTATCTGCAGGAGGCCCTGGCGCATGAATCTGCGCAGCGGGAACGACCTCGGTCTACCAGGGGCCGAGAAAACCACCGTCTCATGGGGCTGGACACTCAGGGTGAGGGAAATATCCTATATATATCTGGTGATATCTTGGGTGCTATTAGAGATAGCGCAATAAATCAAAGTGCATTGTCTGTAGGAGGCCCTGGCGCATGAATCTGTGCAGCGGGAACTACCTCGGACCACCAGGGGCCGAGAAAACCACAGTCTCATGGGGCCGGACACTCAGGGTCAGGGAAAAATCCAATACATATCTGGTGATATCTCGGGTGCTATTACAGATAGCGCAATAAATCAAAGTGCATTGTCTGTAGGAGGCCCTGGCGCACGAATCTGTGCAGCGGGAACGACCTCGGACCACCAGGGGCCGAGAAAACCACAGTCTCATGGCGCCGACAACTCAGGGTCTGGGGAAAATCCAATATATATCTGGTGATATCTCGGGTCCTATTACAGATGGCGAAATAAATCAAAGTGAATTATCTGCAGGAGGACCAGGCGCATGAATCTGTGCAGCGGGAACGACCTCGGTCCACCAGGGGCCGAGAAAACCACCGTCTGATGGGGCTGGACACTCAGGGTGAGGGATATATCCAATATATATCTGGTGATATCTCGGGTGCTATTACAGATAGCGCAATAAATCAAAGTGCATTGTCTGTAGGAGGCCCTGGCGCATGAATCTGTGAAGCGGGAACGACCTCGGACCACCAGGGGCCGAGAAAACCACCGTCTCATGGGGCCGGACACTCAGGGTCAGGGAAAAATCCAATATATATGTGGTGATATCTCGGGTGCTATTACAGATAGCGCAATAAATCAAAGTGTATTGTCTGTAGGAGGCCCTGTCGCATGAATCTGTGCAGCGGGAACCACCTCGGACCACCAGGGGCCGAGAAAACTACAGTCTCATGCGGCCGGACACTCATGGTCAGTGGAAAATCCAATATATATCTGGTGATATCTCGGGTGCTATTAGAGATAGCGCAATAAACGAAAGTGAATTATCTGCAGGAGGCCCTGGCGCATGAATCTGTGCAGCGGGAACGACCTCGGACCACCAGGGGCCGAGAAGACCACCGTCTCATGGGGCCGGCCACTCAGGGTCAGGGGAAAATCCAATATATATCTGGTGATATCTCGGGTGCTATTAGAGATAGCGCAATAAGCCAAAGGGAATTATCTGCAGGAGGCCCTGGCGCATGCATCTGTGCAGCGGGAACGACCTAGGACCACCAGGGGCCGAGAAAACCACCGTCTCATGGGGCCGGACACTCAGGGTAAGGGAAAAATCCAATATATATCTGGTGATATCTCGGGTGCTATTATAGATAGCGCAATAAACCAAAGTGAGTTATCTGTAGGAGGCCCTGGCGCATGAATCTGTGCAGCGGGAACTACCTCGGACCACCAGGGGCTGAGAAAACCACCGTCCCGAGGGGCCGGACACTTAGGGTCAGGGAAAAATCCCATATATATCTGGTGATATCTTGGGTGCTGTTAGAGATAGCGCAATAAACCAAAGTGGATTGTCTGCAGGAAGCCCTGGCGCATGATTCTGTGCAGCGGGAACGACCTCGGACCAGCAGGGGCCGAGAAAATCACCGTCTCATGGGGCCGGACTGTAAGGGTCCGGGAAAAACCCAATATATATTTGGTGATATCTAGGGTGCTATTAGAGATACCGCAATAAATCAAAGTGCATTGTCTGTAGGAGGCACTGGCGAATGAATCTGTGCAGCAGGAACGACCTCGGACCACCAGGGGCCGAGAAAATTAGTGATATTCGGAATCCGTCACCCAAGGTGATGTAAAAATGCAGCATATATCTGGTGATATCTCGAGTGCTATTACAGATAGCGCAATAAATCAAAGTGCATTGTCTGTAGGAGGCCCTGGCGCACGAATCTGTACAGCGGGAACGACCTCGGACCACCAGGGGCCGAGAAAACCACCGTCTCATGGGGCCGGACACTCAGGGTAAGGGAAAAATCCAATATATATCTGGTGATATCTCGGGTGCTATTATAGATAGCGCAATAAACCAAAGTGAGTTATCTGTAGGAGGCCCTGGCGCATGAATCTGTGCAGCGGGAACGACCTCGGACCACCAGGGGCCGAGAAGACCACCGTCTCATGGGGCCGGACACTTAGGGTCAGGGAAAAATCCCATATATATCTGGTGATATCTTGGGTGCTGTTAGAGATAGCGCAATAAACCAAAGTGGATTGTCTGCAGGAAGCCCTGGCGCATGATTCTGTGCAGCGGGAACGACCTCGGACCAGCAGGGGCCGAGAAAATCACCGTCTCATGGGGCCGGACTGTAAGGGTCCGGGAAAAACCCAATATATATTTGGTGATATCTAGGGTGCTATTAGAGATACCGCAATAAATCAAAGTGCATTGTCTGTAGGAGGCACTGGCGAATGAATCTGTGCAGCAGGAACGACCTCGGACCACCAGGGGCCGAGAAAATTAGTGATATTCGGAATCCGTCACCCAAGGTGATGTAAAAATGCAGCATATATCTGGTGATATCTCGAGTGCTATTACAGATAGCGCAATAAATCAAAGTGCATTGTCTGTAGGAGGCCCTGGCGCACGAATCTGTACAGCGGGAACGACCTCGGACCACCAGGGGCCGAGAAAACCACCGTCTCATGGGGCCGGACACTCAGGGTCAGTGAAAAATTCAATATATATATGGTGATATCTCGGGTGCTATTACAGATAGCGCAATAAATCAAAGTGCATTGTCTGTAGGAGGCCCTGGCGCATGAATCTGTGCAGCGGGTACGACCTCGGACCACCAGGGGCCGAGAAAACCACAGTCTCATGGGGCCGGACACTCAGGGTCAGGGGAAAATCCAATATATATCTGGTGATATCTCGGGTGCTATTACAGATAGCGCAATAAATCAAAGTGAATTATCTGCAGGAGGCCCTGGCGCATGTATCTGTGCAGCGGGAACGACCTCGGACCACCAGGGGCCGAGAAAACCACCGTCTCATGGGGCTGGACACTCAGGGTGAGGGAAATATCCAATATATATCTGGTGATATCTCGGGTGCTATTAGAGATAGCGCAATAAACCAAGTGAGTTATCTGCAGGAGGCCCTGCTGCCTGAATCTGTGCAGCGGGAACGACCTCGGACCACCTGGGTCCGAAAAAACCACAGTCGCATGGGGCCGGACACTCAGGGTCAGGGGAAAATCCAATATATATCTGGTGATATCTCGGGTGCTATTAGATACAGCGCAATAAACCAAAGTGAATTATCTGCAGGAGGCCCTGGCGCATGAATATGGGAAGCGGGAACGACCTCGGTCCACCAGGGGCCGAGAAAACTACAGTCTCATGGGGACGGACACTCAGGGTCTGGGGAAAATCCAATATATATCTGGTGATATCTCGGTTCCTATTACAGATAGCGAAATAAACCAAAGCGAATTATATGCAGGAGGCCCTGGCGCATGAATCTGTGCAGCGGGAACGACCTCGGTCCACCAGGGGCCGAGAAATCCACCGTCTCATGGGGCTGGACACTCAGGGTGAGGGAAATATCCTATATATATCTGGTGATATCTCGGGTGCTATTACAGATAGCGCGATAAATCAAAGTGAATTATCTGCAGGAGGCCCTGGCGCATGAATCTGTGCAGCGGGAACGACCTCGGTCAACCAGGGCCGAGAAAACCACCGTCTCATGTGGCTGGACACTCAGGGTGAGGGAAATATCCAATATATATCTGGTGATATCTCGGGTGCTATTACAGATAGCGCAATAAATCAAAGTGCATTGTCTGTAGGAGGCCCTGGCGCACGAATCTGTACAGCGGGAACGACCTCGGACCACCAGGGGCCGAGAAAACCACCGTCTCATGGGGCCGGACACTCAGGGTCAGTGAAAAATTCAATATATATCTGGTGATATCTCGGGTGCTATTACAGATAGCGCAATAAATCAAAGTGCATTGTCTGTAGGAGGCCCTGGCGCATGAATCTGTGCAGCGGGTACGACCTCGGACCACCAGGGGCCGAGAAAACCACAGTCTCATGGGGCCGGACACTCAGGGTCAGGGGAAAATCCAATATATATCTGGTGATATCTCGGGTGCTATTACAGATAGCGCAATAAATCAAAGTGCATTGTCTGTAGGAGGCCCTGGCGCATGTATCTGTGCAGCGGGAACGACCTCGGACCACCAGGGGCCGAGAAAACCACAGTCTCATGGCGCCGGACACTCAGGGTCAGGGGAAAATCCAATATATTTCTGGTGATATCTCGGGTCCTATTACAGATGGCGAAATAAATCAAAGTGAATTATCTGCAGGAGGACCAGGCGCATGAATCTGTGCAGCGGGAACGACCTCGGTCCACCAGGGGCCGAGAAAACCGCCGTCTGATGGGGCTGGACACTCAGGGTCTGGGGAAAATCCAATATATATCTGGGGATATCTCGGGTCCTATTACAGATAGCGAAATAAATCAAAGTGCATTGTCTGTGGGAGGCCCTGGTGCATGAATCTGTGCAGCGGGAACGACCTCGGACCACCAGGGGCCGAGAAAACCACCGTCCCATGGGGCCGGACACTCAGGGTCAGGGGAAAATCCAATATATATCTGGTGATATTTCGGGTGCTATTAGAGATAGCGCAATAAACGAAAGTGAATTATCTGCAGGAGGCCCTGGCGCATGAATCAGTGCAGCGGGAACGACCTCGGACCACCAGGGGCCGAGAAAACCACCGTCTCATGGGGCTGGACACTCAGGGTGAGGGAAATATCCAATATATATCTGGTGATATCTCGGGTGCTATTAGAGATAGCGCAATAAACCAAGTGAGTTATCTGCAGGAGGCCCTGGCGCCTGAATCTGTGCAGCGGGAACGACCTCGGACCACCAGGGTCCGAAAAAACCACAGTCGCATGGGGCCGGACACTCAGGGTCAGGGGAAAATCCAATATATATCTGGTGATATCTCGGGTGCTATTAGATACAGCGCAATAAACCAAAGTGAATTATCTGCAGGAGGCCCTGGCGCATGAATATGGGAAGCGGGAACGACCTCGGTCCACCAGGGGCCGAGAAAACTACAGTCTCATGGGGACGGACACTCAGGGTCTGGGGAAAATCCAATATATATCTGGTGATATCTCGGTTCCTATTACAGATAGCGAAATAAACCAAAGCGAATTATCTGCAGGAGGCCCTGGCGCATGAATCTGCGCAGCGGGAACGACCTCGGTCCACCAGGGGCCGAGAAAACCACCGTCTCATGGGGCTGGACACTCAGGGTGAGGGAAATATCCTATATATATCTGGTGATATCTCGGGTGCTATTACAGATAGCGCGATAAATCAAAGTGAATTATCTGCAGGAGGCCCTGGCGCATGAATCTGTGCAGCGGGAACGACCTCGGTCAACCAGGGCCGAGAAAACCACCGTCTCATGTGGCTGGACGCTCAGGGTGAGGGAAATATCCAATATATATCTGGTGATATCTCGGGTGCTATTACAGATAGCGCAATAAATCAAAGTGCATTGTCTGTAGGAGGCCCTGGCGCATGAATCTGTGCAACGGGAACGACCTCGGACCACCAGGGGCCGAAAAAACCACAGTCTCATGGGGCCGGACACTGAGGGTCAGGGATAAATCCAATATATATCTGGTGATATCTTGGGTGCTGTTAGAGATAGCGCAATAAACCGAAGTGAATTATCTGCAGGAGGTCCTGGCGCATGAATCTGTGCAACGGGAACGACCTCGGACCACCAGGAGCCGAGAAAAGCACCGTCTCATGGGGCCAGACAGTCAGGGTCAGGGAAAAATCCTATATATATCTGGTGATATCTTGGGTGCTATTAGAGATAGCGCAATAAATCAAAGTGCATTGTCTGTAGGAGGCCCTGGCGCATGAATCTGTGCAGCGGGAACTACCTCGGACCACCAGGGGCCGAGAAAACCACAGTCTCATGGGGCCGGACACTCAGGGTCAGGGAAAAATCCAATACATATCTGGTGATATCTCGGGTGCTATTACAGATAGCGCAATAAATCAAAGTGCATTGTCTGTAGGAGGCCCTGGCGCACGAATCTGTGCAGCGGGAACGACCTCGGACCACCAGGGGCCGAGAAAACCACAGTCTCATGGCGCCGACAACTCAGGGTCTGGGGAAAATCCAATATATATCTGGTGATATCTCGGGTCCTATTACAGATGGCGAAATAAATCAAAGTGAATTATCTGCAGGAGGACCAGGCGCATGAATCTGTGCAGCGGGAACGACCTCGGTCCACCAGGGGCCGAGAAAACCACCGTCTGATGGGGCTGGACACTCAGGGTGAGGGATATATCCAATATATATCTGGTGATATCTCGGGTGCTATTACAGATAGCGCAATAAATCAAAGTGCATTGTCTGTAGGAGGCCCTGGCGCATGAATCTGTGAAGCGGGAACGACCTCGGACCACCAGGGGCCGAGAAAACCACCGTCTCATGGGGCCGGACACTCAGGGTCAGGGAAAAATCCAATATATATGTGGTGATATCTCGGGTGCTATTACAGATAGCGCAATAAATCAAAGTGCATTGTCTGTAGGAGGCCCTGTCGCATGAATCTGTGCAGCGGGAACCACCTCGGACCACCAGGGGCCGAGAAAACTACAGTCTCATGCGGCCGGACACTCAGGGTCAGTGGAAAATCCAATATATATCTGGTGATATCTCGGGTGCTATTAGAGATAGCGCAATAAACGAAAGTGAATTATCTGCAGGAGGCCCTGGCGCATGAATCTGTGCAGCGGGAACGACCTCGGACCACCAGGGGCCGAGAAGACCACCGTCTCATGGGGCCGGCCACTCAGGGTCAGGGGAAAATCCAATATATATCTGGTGATATCTCGGGTGCTATTATAGATAGCGCAATAAACCAAAGTGAGTTATCTGTAGGAGGCCCTGGCGCATGAATCTGTGCAGCGGGAACTACCTCGGACCACCAGGGGCTGAGAAAACCACCGTCCCGAGGGGCCGGACACTTAGGGTCAGGGAAAAATCCCATATATATCTGGTGATATCTTGGGTGCTGTTAGAGATAGCGCAATAAACCAAAGTGGATTGTCTGCAGGAAGCCCTGGCGCATGATTCTGTGCAGCGGGAACGACCTCGGACCAGCAGGGGCCGAGAAAATCACCGTCTCATGGGGCCGGACTGTAAGGGTCCGGGAAAAACCCAATATATATTTGGTGATATCTAGGGTCCTATTACAGATGGCGAAATAAATCAAAGTGAATTATCTGCAGGAGGACCAGGCGCATGAATCTGTGCAGCGGGAACGACCTCGGTCCACCAGGGGCCGAGAAAACCACCGTCTGATGGGGCTGGACACTCAGGGTGAGGGATATATCCAATATATATCTGGTGATATCTCGGGTGCTATTACAGATAGCGCAATAAATCAAAGTGCATTGTCTGTAGGAGGCCCTGGCGCATGAATCTGTGAAGCGGGAACGACCACGGACCACCAGGGGCCGAGAAAACCACCGTCTCATGGGGCCGGACACTCAGGGTCAGGGAAAAATCCAATATATATGTGGTGATATCTCGGGTGCTATTACAGATAGCGCAATAAATCAAAGTGCATTGTCTGTAGGAGGCCCTGTCGCATGAATCTGTGCAGCGGGAACCACCTCGGACCACCAGGGGCCGAGAAAACTACAGTCTCATGCGGCCGGACACTCAGGGTCAGTGGAAAATCCAATATATATCTGGTGATATCTCGGGTGCTATTAGAGATAGCGCAATAAACGAAAGTGAATTATCTGCAGGAGGCCCTGGCGCATGAATCTGTGCAGCGGGAACGACCTCGGACCACCAGGGGCCGAGAAGACCACCGTCTCATGGGGCCGGCCACTCAGGGTCAGGGGAAAATCCAATATATATCTGGTGATATCTCGGGTGCTATTAGAGATAGCGCAATAAGCCAAAGGGAATTATCTGCAGGAGGCCCTGGCGCATGCATCTGTGCAGCGGGAACGACCTAGGACCACCAGGGGCCGAGAAAACCACCGTCTCATGGGGCCGGACACTCAGGGTAAGGGAAAAATCCAATATATATCTGGTGATATCTCGCGTGCTATTATAGATAGCGCAATAAACCAAAGTGAGTTATCTGTAGGAGGCCCTGGCGAATGAATCTGTGCAGCGGGAACTACCTCGGACCACCAGGGGCTGAGAAAACCACCGTCCCGAGGGGCCGGACACTTAGGGTCAGGGAAAAATCCCATATATATCTGGTGATATCTTGGGTGCTGTTAGAGATAGCGCAATAAACCAAAGTGGATTGTCTGCAGGAAGCCCTGGCGCATGATTCTGTGCAGCGGGAACGACCTCGGACCAGCAGGGGCCGAGAAAATCACCGTCTCATGGGGCCGGACTGTAAGGGTCCGGGAAAAACCCAATATATATTTGGTGATATCTAGGGTGCTATTAGAGATACCGCAATAAATCAAAGTGCATTGTCTGTAGGAGGCACTGGCGAATGAATCTGTGCAGCAGGAACGACCTCGGACCACCAGGGGCCGAGAAAATTAGTGATATTCGGAATCCGTCACCCAAGGTGATGTAAAAATGCAGCATATATCTGGTGATATCTCGAGTGCTATTACAGATAGCGCAATAAATCAAAGTGCATTGTCTGTAGGAGGCCCTGGCGCACGAATCTGTACAGCGGGAACGACCTCGGACCACCAGGGGCCGAGAAAACCACCGTCTCATGGGGCCGGACACTCAGGGTCAGTGAAAAATTCAATATATATATGGTGATATCTCGGGTGCTATTACAGATAGCGCAATAAATCAAAGTGCATTGTCTGTAGGAGGCCCTGGCGCATGAATCTGTGCAGCGGGTACGACCTCGGACCACCAGGGGCCGAGAAAACCACAGTCTCATGGGGCCGGACACTCAGGGTCAGGGGAAAATCCAATATATATCTGGTGATATCTCGGGTGCTATTACAGATAGCGCAATAAATCAAAGTGAATTATCTGCAGGAGGCCCTGGCGCATGTATCTGTGCAGCGGGAACGACCTCGGACCACCAGGGGCCGAGAAAACCACCGTCTCATGGGGCTGGACACTCAGGGTGAGGGAAATATCCAATATATATCTGGTGATATCTCGGGTGCTATTAGAGATAGCGCAATAAACCAAGTGAGTTATCTGCAGGAGGCCCTGCTGCCTGAATCTGTGCAGCGGGAACGACCTCGGACCACCAGGGTCCGAAAAAACCACAGTCGCATGGGGCCGGACACTCAGGGTCAGGGGAAAATCCAATATATATCTGGTGATATCTCGGGTGCTATTAGATACAGCGCAATAAACCAAAGTGAATTATCTGCAGGAGGCCCTGGCGCATGAATATGGGAAGCGGGAACGACCTCGGTCCACCAGGGGCCGAGAAAACCACCGTCTGATGGGGCTGGACACTCAGGGTGAGGGAAATATCCAATATATATCTGGTGATATCTCGGGTGCTATTACAGATAGCGCAATAAATCAAAGTGCATTGTCTGTAGGAGGCCCTGGCGCATGAATCTGTGAAGCGGGAACGACCTCGGACCACCAGGGGCCGAGAAAACCACCGTCTCATGGGGCCGGACACTCAGGGTCAGGGAAAAATCCAATATATATGTGGTGATATCTCGGGTGCTATTACAGATAGCGCAATAAATCAAAGTGCATTGTCTGTAGGAGGCCCTGTCGCATGAATCTGTGCAGCGGGAACCACCACGGACCACCAGGGGCCGAGAAAACTACAGTCTCATGCGGCCGGACACTCAGGGTCAGTGGAAAATCCAATATATATCTGGTGATATCTCGGGTGCTATTAGAGATAGCGCAATAAACGAAAGTGAATTATCTGCAGGAGGCCCTGGCGCATGAATCTGTGCAGCGGGAACGACCTCGGACCACCAGGGGCCGAGAAGACCACCGTCTCATGGGGCCGGCCACTCAGGGTCAGGGGAAAATCCAATATATATCTGGTGATATCTCGGGTGCTATTAGAGATAGCGCAATAAGCCAAAGGGAATTATCTGCAGGAGGCCCTGGCGCATGCATCTGTGCAGCGGGAACGACCTAGGACCACCAGGGGCCGAGAAAACCACCGTCTCATGGGGCCGGACACTCAGGGTAAGGGAAAAATCCAATATATATCTGGTGATATCTCGGGTGCTATTATAGATAGCGCAATAAACCAAAGTGAGTTATCTGTAGGAGGCCCTGGCGCATGAATCTGTGCAGCGGGAACTACCTCGGACCACCAGGGGCTGAGAAAACCACCGTCCCGAGGGGCCGGACACTTAGGGTCAGGGAAAAATCCCATATATATCTGGTGATATCTTGGGTGCTGTTAGAGGTAGCGCAATAAACCAAAGTGGATTGTCTGCAGGAAGCCCTGGCGCATGATTCTGTGCAGCGGGAACGACCTCGGACCAGCAGGGGCCGAGAAAATCACCGTCTCATGGGGCCGGACTGTAAGGGTCCGGGAAAAACCCAATATATATTTGGTGATATCTAGGGTGCTATTAGAGATACCGCAATAAATCAAAGTGCATTGTCTGTAGGAGGCACTGGCGAATGAATCTGTGCAGCAGGAACGACCTCGGACCACCAGGGGCCGAGAAAATTAGTGATATTCGGAATCCGTCACCCAAGGTGATGTAAAAATGCAGCATATATCTGGTGATATCTCGAGTGCTATTACAGATAGCGCAATAAATCAAAGTGCATTGTCTGTAGGAGGCCCTGGCGCACGAATCTGTGCAGCGGGAACGACCTCGGACCACCAGGGGCCGAGAAAACCACAGTCTCATGGCGCCGACAACTCAGGGTCTGGGGAAAATCCAATATATATCTGGTGATATCTCGGGTCCTATTACAGATGGCGAAATAAATCAAAGTGAATTATCTGCAGGAGGACCAGGCGCATGAATCTGTGCAGCGGGAACGACCTCGGTCCACCAGGGGCCGAGAAAACCACCGTCTGATGGGGCTGGACACTCAGGGTGAGGGATATATCCAATATATATCTGGTGATATCTCGGGTGCTATTACAGATAGCGCAATAAATCAAAGTGCATTGTCTGTAGGAGGCCCTGGCGCATGAATCTGTGAAGCGGGAACGACCTCGGACCACCAGGGGCCGAGAAAACCACCGTCTCATGGGGCCGGACACTCAGGGTCAGGGAAAAATCCAATATATATGTGGTGATATCTCGGGTGCTATTACAGATAGCGCAATAAATCAAAGTGCATTGTCTGTAGGAGGCCCTGTCGCATGAATCTGTGCAGCGGGAACCACCTCGGACCACCAGGGGCCGAGAAAACCACAGTCTCATGCGGCCGGACACTCAGGGTCAGTGGAAAATCCAATATATATCTGGTGATATCTCGGGTGCTATTAGAGATAGCGCAATAAACGAAAGTGAATTATCTGCAGGAGGCCCTGGCGCATGAATCTGTGCAGCGGGAACGACCTCGGACCACCAGGGGCCGAGAAGACCACCGTCTCATGGGGCCGGCCACTCAGGGTCAGGGGAAAATCCAATATATATCTGGTGATATCTCGGGTGCTATTATAGATAGCGCAATAAACCAAAGTGAGTTATCTGTAGGAGGCCCTGGCGCATGAATCTGTGCAGCGGGAACTACCTCGGACCACCAGGGGCTGAGAAAACCACCGTCCCGAGGGGCCGGACACTTAGGGTCAGGGAAAAATCCCATATATATCTGGTGATATCTTGGGTGCTGTTAGAGATAGCGCAATAAACCAAAGTGGATTGTCTGCAGGAAGCCCTGGCGCATGATTCTGTGCAGCGGGAACGACCTCGGACCAGCAGGGGCCGAGAAAATCACCGTCTCATGGGGCCGGACTGTAAGGGTCCGGGAAAAACCCAATATATATTTGGTGATATCTAGGGTGCTATTAGAGATACCGCAATAAATCAAAGTGCATTGTCTGTAGGAGGCACTGGCGAATGAATCTGTGCAGCAGGAACGACCTGGGACCACCAGGGGCCGAGAAAATTAGTGATATTCGGAATCCGTCACCCAAGGTGATGTAAAAATGCAGCATATATCTGGTGGTATCTCGAGTGCTATTACAGATAGCGCAATAAATCAAAGTGCATTGTCTGTAGGAGGCCCTGGCGCACGAATCTGTACAGCGGGAACGACCTCGGACCACCAGGGGCCGAGAAAACCACCGTCTCATGGGGCCGGACACTCAGGGTCAGTGAAAAATTCAATATATATATGGTGATATCTCGGGTGCTATTACAGATAGCGCAATAAATCAAAGTGCATTGTCTGTAGGAGGCCCTGGCGCATGAATCTGTGCAGCGGGTACGACCTCGGACCACCAGGGGCCGAGAAAACCACAGTCTCATGGGGCCGGACACTCAGGGTCAGGGGAAAATCCAATATATATCTGGTGATATCTCGGGTGCTATTACAGATAGCGCAATAAATCAAAGTGAATTATCTGCAGGAGGCCCTGGCGCATGTATCTGTGCAGCGGGAACGACCTCGGACCACCAGGGGCCGAGAAAACCACCGTCTCATGGGGCTGGACACTCAGGGTGAGGGAAATATCCAATATATATCTGGTGATATCTCGGGTGCTATTAGAGATAGCGCAATAAACCAAGTGAGTTATCTGCAGGAGGCCCTGCTGCCTGAATCTGTGCAGCGGGAACGACCTCGGACCACCAGGGTCCGAAAAAACCACAGTCGCATGGGGCCGGACACTCAGGGTCAGGGGAAAATCCAATATATATCTGGTGATATCTCGGGTGCTATTAGATACAGCGCAATAAACCAAAGTGAATTATCTGCAGGAGGCCCTGGCGCATGAATATGGGAAGCGGGAACGACCTCGGTCCACCAGGGGCCGAGAAAACCACCGTCTGATGGGGCTGGACACTCAGGGTGAGGGAAATATCCAATATATATCTGGTGATATCTCGGGTGCTATTACAGATAGCGCAATAAATCAAAGTGCATTGTCTGTAGGAGGCCCTGGCGCATGAATCTGTGAAGCGGGAACGACCTCGGACCACCAGGGGCCGAGAAAACCACCGTCTCATGGGGCCGGACACTCAGGGTCAGGGAAAAATCCAATATATATGTGGTGATATCTCGGGTGCTATTACAGATAGCGCAATAAATCAAAGTGCATTGTCTGTAGGAGGCCCTGTCGCATGAATCTGTGCAGCGGGAACCACCACGGACCACCAGGGGCCGAGAAAACTACAGTCTCATGCGGCCGGACACTCAGGGTCAGTGGAAAATCCAATATATATCTGGTGATATCTCGGGTGCTATTAGAGATAGCGCAATAAACGAAAGTGAATTATCTGCAGGAGGCCCTGGCGCATGAATCTGTGCAGCGGGAACGACCTCGGACCACCAGGGGCCGAGAAGACCACCGTCTCATGGGGCCGGCCACTCAGGGTCAGGGGAAAATCCAATATATATCTGGTGATATCTCGGGTGCTATTAGAGATAGCGCAATAAGCCAAAGGGAATTATCTGCAGGAGGCCCTGGCGCATGCATCTGTGCAGCGGGAACGACCTAGGACCACCAGGGGCCGAGAAAACCACCGTCTCATGGGGCCGGACACTCAGGGTAAGGGAAAAATCCAATATATATCTGGTGATATCTCGGGTGCTATTATAGATAGCGCAATAAACCAAAGTGAGTTATCTGTAGGAGGCCCTGGCGCATGAATCTGTGCAGCGGGAACTACCTCGGACCACCAGGGGCTGAGAAAACCACCGTCCCGAGGGGCCGGACACTTAGGGTCAGGGAAAAATCCCATATATATCTGGTGATATCTTGGGTGCTGTTAGAGATAGCGCAATAAACCAAAGTGGATTGTCTGCAGGAAGCCCTGGCGCATGATTCTGTGCAGCGGGAACGACCTCGGACCAGCAGGGGCCGAGAAAATCACCGTCTCATGGGGCCGGACTGTAAGGGTCCGGGAAAAACCCAATATATATTTGGTGATATCTAGGGTGCTATTAGAGATACCGGAATAAATCAAAGTGCATTGTCTGTAGGAGGCACTGGCGAATGAATCTGTGCAGCAGGAACGACCTCGGACCACCAGGGGCCGAGAAAATTAGTGATATTCGGAATCCGTCACCCAAGGTGATGTAAAAATGCAGCATATATCTGGTGATATCTCGAGTGCTATTACAGATAGCGCAATAAATCAAAGTGCATTGTCTGTAGGAGGCCCTGGCGCACGAATCTGTGCAGCGGGAACGACCTCGGACCACCAGGGGCCGAGAAAACCACAGTCTCATGGCGCCGACAACTCAGGGTCTGGGGAAAATCCAATATATATCTGGTGATATCTCGGGTCCTATTACAGATGGCGAAATAAATCAAAGTGAATTATCTGCAGGAGGACCAGGCGCATGAATCTGTGCAGCGGGAACGACCTCGGTCCACCAGGGGCCGAGAAAACCACCGTCTGATGGGGCTGGACACTCAGGGTGAGGGATATATCCAATATATATCTGGTGATATCTCGGGTGCTATTACAGATAGCGCAATAAACGAAAGTGAATTATCTGCAGGAGGCCCTGGCGCATGAATCTGTGCAGCGGGAACGACCTCGGACCACCAGGGGCCGAGAAGACCACCATCTCATGGGGCCGGCCACTCAGGGTCAGGGGAAAATCCAATATATATCTGGTGATATCTCGGGTGCTATTAGAGATAGCGCAATAAGCCAAAGGGAATTATCTGCAGGAGGCCCTGGCGCATGCATCTGTGCAGCGGGAACGACCTAGGACCACCAGGGGCCGAGAAAACCACCGTCTCATGGGGCCGGACACTCAGGGTAAGGGAAAAATCCAATATATATCTGGTGATATCTCGGGTGCTATTATAGATAGCGCAATAAACCAAAGTGAGTTATCTGTAGGAGGCCCTGGCGCATGAATCTGTGCAGCGGGAACTACCTCGGACCACCAGGGGCTGAGAAAACCACCGTCCCGAGGGGCCGGACACTTAGGGTCAGGGAAAAATCCCATATATATCTGGTGATATCTTGGGTGCTGTTAGAGATAGCGCAATAAACCAAAGTGGATTGTCTGCAGGAAGCCCTGGCGCATGATTCTGTGCAGCGGGAACGACCTCGGACCAGCAGGGGCCGAGAAAATCACCGTCTCATGGGGCCGGACTGTAAGGGTCCGGGAAAAACCCAATATATATTTGGTGATATCTAGGGTGCTATTAGAGATACCGCAATAAATCAAAGTGCATTGTCTGTAGGAGGCACTGGCGAATGAATCTGTGCAGCAGGAACGACCTCGGACCACCAGGGGCCGAGAAAATTAGTGATATTCGGAATCCGTCACCCAAGGTGATGTAAAAATGCAGCATATATCTGGTGATATCTCGAGTGCTATTACAGATAGCGCAATAAATCAAAGTGCATTGTCTGTAGGAGGCCCTGGCGCACGAATCTGTACAGCGGGAACGACCTCGGACCACCAGGGGCCGAGAAAACCACCGTCTCATGGGGCCGGACACTCAGGGTCAGTGAAAAATTCAATATATATATGGTGATATCTCGGGTGCTATTACAGATAGCGCAATAAATCAAAGTGCATTGTCTGTAGGAGGCCCTGGCGCATGAATCTGTGCAGCGGGTACGACCTCGGACCACCAGGGGCCGAGAAAACCACAGTCTCATGGGGCCGGACACTCAGGGTCAGGGGAAAATCCAATATATATCTGGTGATATCTCGGGTGCTATTACAGATAGCGCAATAAATCAAAGTGAATTATCTGCAGGAGGCCCTGGCGCATGTATCTGTGCAGCGGGAACGACCTCGGACCACCAGGGGCCGAGAAAACCACCGTCTCATGGGGCTGGACACTCAGGGTGAGGGAAATATCCAATATATATCTGGTGATATCTCGGGTGCTATTAGAGATAGCGCAATAAACCAAGTGAGTTATCTGCAGGAGGCCCTGCTGCCTGAATCTGTGCAGCGGGAACGACCTCGGACCACCTGGGTCCGAAAAAACCACAGTCGCATGGGGCCGGACACTCAGGGTCAGGGGAAAATCCAATATATATCTGGTGATATCTCGGGTGCTATTAGATACAGCGCAATAAACCAAAGTGAATTATCTGCAGGAGGCCCTGGCGCATGAATATGGGAAGCGGGAACGACCTCGGTCCACCAGGGGCCGAGAAAACTACAGTCTCATGGGGACGGACACTCAGGGTCTGGGGAAAATCCAATATATATCTGGTGATATCTCGGTTCCTATTACAGATAGCGAAATAAACCAAAGCGAATTATATGCAGGAGGCCCTGGCGCATGAATCTGTGCAGCGGGAACGACCTCGGTCCACCAGGGGCCGAGAAATCCACCGTCTCATGGGGCTGGACACTCAGGGTGAGGGAAATATCCTATATATATCTGGTGATATCTCGGGTGCTATTACAGATAGCGCGATAAATCAAAGTGAATTATCTGCAGGAGGCCCTGGCGCATGAATCTGTGCAGCGGGAACGACCTCGGTCAACCAGGGCCGAGAAAACCACCGTCTCATGTGGCTGGACACTCAGGGTGAGGGAAATATCCAATATATATCTGGTGATATCTCGGGTGCTATTACAGATAGCGCAATAAATCAAAGTGCATTGTCTGTAGGAGGCCCTGGCGCATGAATCTGTGCAACGGGAACGACCTCGGACCACCAGGGGCCGAAAAAACCACAGTCTCATGGGGCCGGACACTGAGGGTCAGGGATAAATCCAATATATATCTGGTGATATCTTGGGTGCTGTTAGAGATAGCGCAATAAACCGAAGTGAATTATCTGCAGGAGGTCCTGGCGCATGAATCTGTGCAACGGGAACGACCTCGGACCACCAGGAGCCGAGAAAATCACCGTCTCATGGGGCCAGACAGTCAGGGTCAGGGAAAAATCCTATATATATCTGGTGATATCTTGGGTGCTATTAGAGATAGCGCAATAAATCAAAGTGCATTGTCTGTAGGAGGCCCTGGCGCATGAATCTGTGCAGCGGGAACTACCTCGGACCACCAGGGGCCGAGAAAACCACAGTCTCATGGGGCCGGACACTCAGGGTCAGGGAAAAATCCAATACATATCTGGTGATATCTCGGGTGCTATTACAGATAGCGCAATAAATCAAAGTGCATTGTCTGTAGGAGGCCCTGGCGCATGAATCTGTGCAGCGGGAACCACCTCGGTCCACCAGGGGCCGAGAAAACCACCGTCTGATGGGGCTGGACACTCAGGGTGAGGGAAATATCCAATATATATCTGGTGATATCTCGGGTGCTATTACAGATAGCGCAATAAATCAAAGTGCATTGTCTGTAGGAGGCCCTGGCGCATGAATCTGTGAAGCGGGAACGACCTCGGACCACCAGGGGCCGAGAAAACCACCGTCTCATGGGGCCGGACACTCAGGGTCAGGGAAAAATCCAATATATATGTGGTGATATCTCGGGTGCTATTACAGATAGCGCAATAAATCAAAGTGCATTGTCTGTAGGAGGCCCTGTCGCATGAATCTGTGCAGCGGGAACCACCACGGACCACCAGGGGCCGAGAAAACTACAGTCACATGCGGCCGGACACTCAGGGTCAGTGGAAAATCCAATATATATCTGGTGATATCTCGGGTGCTATTAGAGATAGCGCAATAAACGAAAGTGAATTATCTGCAGGAGGCCGTGGCGCATGAATCTGTGCAGCAGGAACGACCTCGGACCACCAGGGGCCGAGAAGACCACCGTCTCATGGGGCCGGCCACTCAGGGTCAGGGGAAAATCCAATATATATCTGGTGATATCTCGGGTGCTATTAGAGATAGCGCAATAAGCCAAAGGGAATTATCTGCAGGAGGCCCTGGCGCATGCATCTGTGCAGCGGGAACGACCTAGGACCACCAGGGGCCGAGAAAACCACCGTCTCATGGGGCCGGACACTCAGGGTAAGGGAAAAATCCAATATATATCTGGTGATATCTCGGGTGCTATTATAGATAGCGCAATAAACCAAAGTGAGTTATCTGTAGGAGGCCCTGGCGCATGAATCTGTGCAGCGGGAACTACCTCGGACCACCAGGGGCTGAGAAAACCACCGTCCCGAGGGGCCGGACACTTAGGGTCAGGGAAAAATCCCATATATATCTGGTGATATCTTGGGTGCTGTTAGAGATAGCGCAATAAACCAAAGTGGATTGTCTGCAGGAAGCCCTGGCGCATGATTCTGTGCAGCGGGAACGACCTCGGACCAGCAGGGGCCGAGAAAATCACCGTCTCATGGGGCCGGACTGTAAGGGTCCGGGAAAAACCCAATATATATTTGGTGATATCTAGGGTGCTATTAGAGATACCGCAATAAATCAAAGTGCATTGTCTGTAGGAGGCACTGGCGAATGAATCTGTGCAGCAGGAACGACCTCGGACCACCAGGGGCCGAGAAAATTAGTGATATTCGGAATCCGTCACCCAAGGTGATGTAAAAATGCAGCATATATCTGGTGATATCTCGAGTGCTATTACAGATAGCGCAATAAATCAAAGTGCATTGTCTGTAGGAGGCCCTGGCGCACGAATCTGTACAGCGGGAACGACCTCGGACCACCAGGGTCCGAGAAAACCACCGTCTCATGGGGCCGGACACTCAGGGTCTGTGAAAAATTCAATATATATATGGTGATATCTCGGGTGCTATTACAGATAGCGCAATAAATCAAAGTGCATTGTCTGTAGGAGGCCCTGGCGCATGAATCTGTGCAGCGGGTACGACCTCGGACCACCAGGGGCCGAGAAAACCACAGTCTCATGGGGCCGGACACTCAGGGTCAGGGGAAAATCCAATATATATCTGGTGATATCTCGGGTGCTATTACAGATAGCGCAATAAATCAAAGTGAATTATCTGCAGGAGGCCCTGGCGCATGTATCTGTGCAGCGGGAACGACCTCGGACCACCAGGGGCCGAGAAAACCACCGTCTCATGGGGCTGGACACTCAGGGTGAGGGAAATATCCAATATATATCTGGTGATATCTCGGGTGCTATTAGAGATAGCGCAATAAACCAAGTGAGTTATCTGCAGGAGGCCCTGCTGCCTGAATCTGTGCAGCGGGAACGACCTCGGACCAGCAGGGGCCGAGAAAATCACCGTCTCATGGGGCCGGACTGTAAGGGTCCGGGAAAAACCCAATATATATTTGGTGATATCTAGGGTGCTATTAGAGATACCGCAATAAATCAAAGTGCATTGTCTGTAGGAGGCACTGGCGAATGAATCTGTGCAGCAGGAACGACCTCGGACCACCAGGGGCCGAGAAAATTAGTGATATTCGGAATCCGTCACCCAAGGTGATGTAAAAATGCAGCATATATCTGGTGATATCTCGAGTGCTATTACAGATAGCGCAATAAATCAAAGTGCATTGTCTGTAGGAGGCCCTGGCGCACGAATCTGTACAGCGGGAACGACCTCGGACCACCAGGGTCCGAGAAAACCACCGTCTCATGGGGCCGGACACTCAGGGTCTGTGAAAAATTCAATATATATATGGTGATATCTCGGGTGCTATTACAGATAGCGCAATAAATCAAAGTGCATTGTCTGTAGGAGGCCCTGGCGCATGAATCTGTGCAGCGGGTACGACCTCGGACCACCAGGGGCCGAGAAAACCACAGTCTCATGGGGCCGGACACTCAGGGTCAGGGGAAAATCCAATATATATCTGGTGATATCTCGGGTGCTATTACAGATAGCGCAATAAATCAAAGTGAATTATCTGCAGGAGGCCCTGGCGCATGTATCTGTGCAGCGGGAACGACCTCGGACCACCAGGGGCCGAGAAAACCACCGTCTCATGGGGCTGGACACTCAGGGTGAGGGAAATATCCAATATATATCTGGTGATATCTCGGGTGCTATTAGAGATAGCGCAATAAACCAAGTGAGTTATCTGCAGGAGGCCCTGCTGCCTGAATCTGTGCAGCGGGAACGACCTCGGACCACCAGGGTCCGAAAAAACCACAGTCGCATGGGGCCGGACACTCAGGGTCAGGGGAAAATCCAATATATATCTGGTGATATCTCGGGTGCTATTAGATACAGCGCAATAAACCAAAGTGAATTATCTGCAGGAGGCCCTGGCGCATGAATATGGGAAGCGGGAACGACCTCGGTCCACCAGGGGCCGAGAAAACTACAGTCTCATGGGGACGGACACTCAGGGTCTGGGGAAAATCCAATATATATCTGGTGATATCTCGGTTCCTATTACAGATAGCGAAATAAACCAAAGCGAATTATATGCAGGAGGCCCTGGCGCATGAATCTGTGCAGCGGGAACGACCTCGGTCCACCAGGGGCCGAGAAAACCACCGTCTCATGGGGCTGGACACTCAGGGTGAGGGAAATATCCTATATATATCTGGTGATATCTCGGGTGCTATTACAGATAGCGCGATAAATCAAAGTGAATTATCTGCAGGAGGCCCTGGCGCATGAATCTGTGCAGCGGGAACGACCTCGGTCAACCAGGGCCGAGAAAACCACCGTCTCATGTGGCTGGACACTCAGGGTGAGGGAAATATCCAATATATATCTGGTGATATCTCGGGTGCTATTACAGATAGCGCAATAAATCAAAGTGCATTGTCTGTAGGAGGCCCTGGCGCATGAATCTGTGCAACGGGAACGACCTCGGACCACCAGGGGCCGAAAAAACCACAGTCTCATGGGGCCGGACACTGAGGGTCAGGGATAAATCCAATATATATCTGGTGATATCTTGGGTGCTGTTAGAGATAGCGCAATAAACCGAAGTGAATTATCTGCAGGAGGTCCTGGCGCATGAATCTGTGCAACGGGAACGACCTAGGACCACCAGGAGCCGAGAAAATCACCGTCTCATGGGGCCAGACAGTCAGGGTCAGGGAAAAATCCTATATATATCTGGTGATATCTTGGGTGCTATTAGAGATAGCGCAATAAATCAAAGTGCATTGTCTGTAGGAGGCCCTGGCGCATGAATCTGTGCAGCGGGAACTACCTCGGACCACCAGGGGCCGAGAAAACCACAGTCTCATGGGGCCGGACACTCAGGGTCAGGGAAAAATCCAATACATATCTGGTGATATCTCGGGTGCTATTACAGATAGCGCAATAAATCAAAGTGCATTGTCTGTAGGAGGCCCTGGCGCATGAATCTGTGCAGCGGGAACCACCTCGGACCACCAGGGGCCGAGAAAACTACAGTCTCATGCGGCCGGACACTCAGGGTCAGTGGAAAATCCAATATATATCTGGTGATATCTCGGGTGCTATTAGAGATAGCGCAATAAACGAAAGTGAATTATCTGCAGGAGGCCCTGGCGCATGAATCTGTGCAGCGGGAACGACCTCGGACCACCAGGGGCCGAGAAGACCACCGTCTCATGGGGCCGGCCACTCAGGGTCAGGGGAAAATCCAATATATATCTGGTGATATCTCGGGTGCTATTAGAGATAGCGCAATAAGCCAAAGGGAATTATCTGCAGGAGGCCCTGGCGCATGCATCTGTGCAGCGGGAACGACCTAGGACCACCAGGGGCCGAGAAAACCACCGTCTCATGGGGCCGGACACTCAGGGTAAGGGAAAAATCCAATATATATCTGGTGATATCTCGGGTGCTATTATAGATAGCGCAATAAACCAAAGTGAGTTATCTGTAGGAGGCCCTGGCGCATGAATCTGTGCAGCGGGAACTACCTCGGACCACCAGGGGCTGAGAAAACCACCGTCCCGAGGGGCCGGACACTTAGGGTCAGGGAAAAATCCCATATATATCTGGTGATATCTTGGGTGCTGTTAGAGATAGCGCAATAAACCAAAGTGGATTGTCTGCAGGAAGCCCTGGCGCATGATTCTGTGCAGCGGGAACGACCTCGGACCAGCAGGGGCCGAGAAAACCACAGTCTCATGGGGCCGGACACTCAGGGTCAGGGGAAAATCCAATATATATCTGGTGATATCTCGGGTGCTATTACAGATAGCGCAATAAATCAAAGTGAATTATCTGCAGGAGGCCCTGGCGCATGAATCTGTGCAGCGGGAACGACCTCGGTCAACCAGGGCCGAGAAAACCACCGTCTCATGTGGCTGGACACTCAGGGTGAGGGAAATATCCAATATATATCTGGTGATATCTCGGGTGCTATTACAGATAGCGCAATCAATCAAAGTGCATTGTCTGTAGGAGGCCCTGGCGCATGAATCTGTGCAACGGGAACGACCTCGGACCACCAGGGGCCGAAAAAACCACAGTCTTATGGGGCCGGACACTGAGGGTCAGGGATAAATCCAATATATATCTGGTGATATCTTGGGTGCTGTTAGAGATAGCGCAATAAACCGAAGTGAATTATCTGCAGGAGGTCCTGGCGCATGAATCTGTGCAACGGGAACGACCTCGAACCACCAGGAGCCGAGAAAATCACCGTCTCATGGGGCCAGACAGTCAGGGTCAGGGAAAAATCCTATATATATCTGGTGATATCTTGGGTGCTATTAGAGATAGCGCAATAAATCAAAGTGCATTGTCTGTAGGAGGCCCTGGCGCATGAATCTGTGCAGCGGGAACTACCTCGGACCACCAGGGGCCGAGAAAACCACAGTCTCATGGGGCCGGACACTCAGGGTCAGGGAAAAATCCAATACATATCTGGTGATATCTCGGGTGCTATTACAGATAGCGCAATAAATCAAAGTGCATTGTCTGTAGGAGGCCCTTGCGCACGAATCTGTGCAGCGGGAACGACCTCGGACCACCAGGGGCCGAGAAAACCACAGTCTCATGGCGCCGACCACTCAGGGTCTGGGGAAAATCCAATATATATCTGGTGATATCTCGGTCCTATTACAGATGGCGAAATAAATCAAAGTGAATTATCTGCAGGAGGACCAGGCGCATGAATCTGTGCAGCGGGAACGACCTCGGTCCACCAGGGGCCGAGAAAACCACCGTCTGATGGGGCTGGACACTCAGGGTGAGGGAAATATCCAATATATATCTGGTGATATCTCGGGTGCTATTACAGATAGCGCAATAAATCAAAGTGCATTGTCTGTAGGAGGCCCTGGCGCATGAATCTGTGAAGCGGGAACGACCTCGGACCACCAGGGGCCGAGAAAACCACCGTCTCATGGGGCCGGACACTCAGGGTCAGGGAAAAATCCAATATATATGTGGTGATATCTCGGGTGCTATTACAGATAGCGCAATAAATCAAAGTGCATTGTCTGTAGGAGGCCCTGTCGCATGAATCTGTGCAGCGGGAACCACCTCGGACCACCAGGGGCCGAGAAAACTACAGTCTCATGCGGCCGGACACTCAGGGTCAGTGGAAAATCCAATATATATCTGGTGATATCTCGGGTGCTATTAGAGATAGCGCAATAAACGAAAGTGAATTATCTGCAGGAGGCCCTGGCGCATGAATCTGTGCAGCGGGAACGACCTCGGACCACCAGGGGCCGAGAAGACCACCGTCTCATGGGGACGGCCACTCAGGGTCAGGGGAAAATCCAATATATATCTGGTGATATCTCGGGTGCTATTAGAGATAGCGCAATAAGCCAAAGGGAATTATCTGCAGGAGGCCCTGGCGCATGCATCTGTGCAGCGGGAACGACCTAGGACCACCAGGGGCCGAGAAAACCACCGTCTCATGGGGCCGGACACTCAGGGTAAGGGAAAAATCCAATATATATCTGGTGATATCTCGGGTGCTATTATAGATAGCGCAATAAACCAAAGTGAGTTATCTGTAGGAGGCCCTGGCGCATGAATCTGTGCAGCGGGAACTACCTCGGACCACCAGGGGCTGAGAAAACCACCGTCCCGAGGGGCCGGACACTTAGGGTCAGGGAAAAATCCCATATATATCTGGTGATATCTTGGGTGCTGTTAGAGATAGCGCAATAAACCAAAGTGGATTGTCTGCAGGAAGCCCTGGCGCATGATTCTGTGCAGCGGGAACGACCTCGGACCAGCAGGGGCCGAGAAAATCACCGTCTCATGGGGCCGGACTGTAAGGGTCCGGGAAAAACCCAATATATATTTGGTGATATCTAGGGTGCTATTAGAGATACCGCAATAAATCAAAGTGCATTGTCTGTAGGAGGCACTGGCGAATGAATCTGTGCAGCAGGAACGACTTCGGACCACCAGGGGCCGAGAAAATTAGTGATATTCGGAATCCGTCACCCAAGGTGATGTAAAAATGCAGCATATATCTGGTGATATCTCGATTGCTATTACAGATAGCGCAATAAATCAAAGTGCATTGTCTGTAGGAGGCCCTGGCGCACGAATCTGTACAGCGGGAACGACCTCGGACCACCAGGGGCCGAGAAAACCACCGTCTCATGGGGCCGGACACTCAGGGCCAGTGAAAAATTCAATATATATATGGTGATATCTCGGGTGCTATTACAGATAGCGCAATAAATCAAAGTGCATTGTCTGTAGGAGGCCCTGGCGCATGAATCTGTGCAGCGGGTACGACCTCGGACCACCAGGGGCCGAGAAAACCACAGTCTCATGGGGCCGGACACTCAGGGTCAGGGGAAAATCCAATATATATCTGGTGATATCTCGGGTGCTATTACAGATAGCGCAATAAATCAAAGTGCATTGTCTGTAGGAGGCCCTGGCGCATGAATCTGTGCAGCGGGAACGACCTCGGACCACCAGGGGCCGAGAAAACTACAGTCTCATGCGGCCGGACACTCAGGGTCTGGGGAAAATCCAATATATATCTGGTGATATCTCGGTTCCTATTACAGATAGCGGAATAAATCAAAGTGCATTGTCTGTAGGAGGCCCTGGCTCATGTATCTGTGCAGCGGGAACGACCTCGGACCACCAGGGGCCGAGAAAACCACAGTCTCATGGCGCCGACCACTCAGGGTCTGGGGAAAATCCAATATATATCTGGTGATATCTCGGGTCCTACTACAGATGGCGAAATAAATCAAAGTGCATTGTCTGTAGGAGGCCGTGGCGCATGAATCTGTGCAGCGGGAACGACCTCGGTCCACCAGGGGCCGAGAAAACAACCGTCCGATGGGGCCGGCCACTCAGGGTCAGGGGAAAATCCAATATATATCTGGTGATATCTCGGGTGCTATTAGAGATAGCGCAATAAGCCAAAGGGAATTATCTGCAGGAGGCCCTGGCGCAAGCATCTGTGCAGCGGGAACGACCTAGGACCACCAGGGGCCGAGAAAACCACCGTCTCATGGGGCCGGACACTCAGGGTCAGGGGAAAATCCAATATATATCTGGTGATATCTCGGGTGCTATAACAGATAGCGCAATAAATCAAAGTGCGTTGTCTGTAGGAGGCCCTGGCGCATCAATCTGTGCAGCGGGAACGACCTCGGAACACTAGGGGCTGAGAAAACCACAGTCTCATGGGGCCGGACACTCAGGGTCAGGGGAAAATCCAATATATATCTGGTGATATCTCGGGTGCTATTACAGATAGCGCAATAAATCAAAGTGCGTTGTTTTTAGGAGGCCCTGGTGCATGAATCTGTGCAGCGGGAACGACCTCGGACCACCAGGGTCCGAGAAAACCACCGTCTCATGGGGCCGCACACTCAGGGTCAGTGAAAAATCCAATATATATCTGGTGATATCTCGGGTGCTATTACAGATAGCGGAATAAATCAAAGTGCATTGTCTGTAGGAGGCCCTGGCGCATGAATCTGTACAGCGGGAACGACCTCGGACCACCAGGGGCCGAGAAAACCACAGTCACATTGGGCCGGACACTCTGGGTCAGGGAAAATCCAATATATATCTGGTGATATCTCGGGTGCTATTAGGGATAGCGCAATAAACCAAAGTGAATTATCTGCCGGAGGCCCTGGCGTATCAATCTGTGCAGCAGGAACGACCTCGGTCCACCAGGGGCCGAGAAAACCACCGTCTCATGGGGCTGGACACTCAGGGTGAGGGAAATATCCAATATATATCTGGTGATATCTCGGGTGCTATTACAGATAGCGCAATAAATCAAAGTGCATTGTCAGTAGGAGGCCGCGGCGCATGAATCTGTGCAGCGGGAACGACCTCGGACCACCAGGGGCCGAGAAAACCACAGTCACATTGGGCCGGACACTCAGGGTCAGGGAAAATCCAATATATATCTGGTGATATCTCGGGTGCTATTAGGGATAGCGCAATAAACCAAAGTGAATTATCTGCCGGAGGCCCTGGCGTATCAATCTGTGCAGCAGGAACGACCACGGATCACCAGGGTCCGAGAAAACCACCGTCTCATGGGGCTGGACACTCAGGGTCGGGGAAAAATCCAATATATATCCGGTGATACCTCGGGTGCTATTAGAGATAGAGCAAAAAATCAAAGTGCATTGTCTGTAGGAGGCACTGGCGAATGAATCTGTGCAGCAGGAACGACCTCGGACCACCAGTGGCCGAGAAAATTACAGATATTCGGAATCCGTCACCCAAGGTCATGTAAAAATCCATCATATATCTGGTGATATCTCGGGTGCTATTAGAGATAGCGCGATAAATCAAAGTGAATTATCTGCAGGAGGCCCTGGCGCATGAATGTGTGCAGCGGGAACGACCTCGGACCACCAGTTGCCGAGAAAACCACAGTCTCATTGGGCCGGACACTCAGGGTCAGGGAAAATCCAATATATATCTGGTGATATTT
Organism: Nomia melanderi; assembly: GCF_051020985.1. NCBI lineage: Eukaryota > Metazoa > Arthropoda > Insecta > Hymenoptera > Halictidae > Nomia > Nomia melanderi. The sequence goes on along the minus strand of NW_027475149.1, from coordinate 229,725 downwards.
CGGGTGCTATTAGGGATAGCGCAATAAACCAAAGTGAATTATCTGCCGGAGGCCCTGGCGCATCAATATGTGCTGCGGGAACGACCTCGGTTCACCAGGGGCCGAGAAAACCACCGTCTCATGGGGCTGGACACTCAGGGTGAGGGAAATATCCAATATATATCTGGTGATATCTCGGGTGCTATTACAGATAGCGCAATAAATCAAAGTGCATTGTCAGTAGGAGGCCGCGGCGCATGAATCTGTGCAGCGGGAACGACCTCGGACCACCAGGGGCCGAGAAAACCACAGTCACATTGGGCCGGACACTCAGGGTCAGGGAAAATCCAATATATATCTGGTGATATCTCGGGTGCTATTAGGGATAGCGCAATAAACCAAAGTGAATTATCTGCCGGAGGCCCTGGCGTATCAATCTGTGCAGCAGGAACGACCACGGATCACCAGGGTCCGAGAAAACCACCGTCTCATGGGGCTGGACACTCAGGGTCGGGGAAAAATCCAATATATATCCGGTGATACCTCGGGTGCTATTAGAGATAGAGCAAAAAATCAAAGTGCATTGTCTGTAGGAGGCACTGGCGAATGAATCTGTGCAGCAGGAACGACCTCGGACCACCAGTGGCCGAGAAAATTACAGATATTCGGAATCCGTCACCCAAGGTCATGTAAAAATCCAGCATATATCTGGTGATATCTCGGGTGCTATTAGAGATAGCGCGATAAGTCAAAGTGAATTATCTGCAGGAGGCCCTGGCGCATGAATGTGTGCAGCGGGAACGACCTCGGTCCACCAGGGGCCGAGAAAACCACCGTCTCATGGGGCTGGACACTCAGGGTGAGGGAAAAATCCAATATGTATCTGGTGATATCTCGGGTGCTATTAGGGATAGCGCAATAAACCAAAGTGAATTATCTGCCGGAGGCCCTGGCGCATGAATCTGTGCAGCGGGAACGACCTCGGATCACCAGGGGCCGAGAAAACCACCGACACATGGGGCCGGACACCCTAGGTCATGTAAAAATCCAGCATATATCTGGTGATATCTCGGGTGCTATTACAGATAGCGCAATAAATCAAAGTGCATTGTCCGTAGGAGGCCCTGGCGCATGAATATGTGCAGCGGGAACGACCTCGGTCCACCAGGGGCCGAGAAAATTACAGATTTTCGGTATCCGCCACCCAAAGTCATGTAAAAATCCAGCATATATATGCAGCTTTCTCGGGTGCTATTACAGATAGCGCAATAAGTCAAAGTGCACTGTCTGTAGGAGGCCCTGGCGCATGAATCTGGGCAGCGGGAACGACCTCGGACCACCAGGGGCCGAGAAAATCACCGTCTAACGGGGCCGGACACTCAGGCTAAGGGGAAAATCCAATATATATCTGGTGATATCTCGGGTGCTATTACAGATAGCGAAATAAATCAAAGTGCATTGTCTGTAGGAGGCCCTGGCGCATGAGTCTGTCCAGCGGGAACGACCTCGGACCACCAGCGGCCGAGAAAACAACCGTCTCATGGGGCCGGACACTCAGGGTCGGGGCAAAATCCAATATATATCTGGTGATATCTCGGGTGCTATTACAGATAGCGCAATAAATCAAAGTGCGTTGTCTGTAGGAGGCCCTGGCGCATGAATCTGTGCAGCGGGAACGACCTCGGACCACCAGGGTCCGAGAAAGCCACCGTCTCATGGGGCCGGACACTCAGGGTCAGGGGTAAATCCAATATATATCTGGTGATATCTCGGATGCTATTACAGATAGCGCAATAAATCAAAGTGCGTTGTCTGTAGGAGGCCCTGGCGCATGAATCTGTGCAGCGGGAACGACCTCGGACCACCAGGGTCCGAGAAAACAACCGTCTCATGGGGCCGGACACTCAGGGTCAGGGGAAAATCCAATATATATCTGGTGATATCTCGGGTGCTATTACGGATAGCGCAATAAATCAAAGTGCATTGTCTGTAAGAGTCACTGGCGAATGAATCTGTGCAGCAGGAACGACCTCGGACCACCAGTGGCCGAGAAAATTACAGATATTCGGAATCCGTCACCCAAGGTCATGTAAAAATCCAGCATATATCTGGTGATATCTCGGGTGCTATTAGAGATAGCGCGATAAATCAAAGTGAATTATCTGCAGGAGGCCCTGGCGCATGAATGTGTGCAGCGGGAACGACCTCGGACCACCAGGGGCCGAGAAAACCGCAGTCTCATGGGGCCGGACACTCAGGGTCAGGGAAAAATCCAATATATATCTGGTGATATCTCGGGTGCTATTACAGATAGCGCAATAAATCAAAGTGAGTTGTCTGTAGGAGGCCCTGGCGCATGAATCTGTGCAGCGGGAACGACCTCGGACCACTAGGGGCCGAGAAAACCACAGTCTCATGGGGCCGGACACTCAGGGTCAGGGGAAAATCCAATATATATCTGGTGATATCTCGGGTGCTATTACGGATAGCGCAATAAATCAAAGTGCATTGTCTGTAGGAGGCACTGGCGAATGAATCTGTGCAGCAGGAACGACCTCGGACCACCAGTGGCCGAGAAAATTACAGATATTCGGAATCCGTCACCCAAGGTCATATAAAAATCCAGCATATATCTGGTGATATCTCGGGTGCTATTAGAGATAGCGCGATAAATCAAAGTGAATCATCTGCAGGAGGCCCTGGCGCATGAATGTGTCCAGCGGGAACGACCTCGGACCACCAGGGGCCGAGAAAACCGCAGTCTCATGGGGCCGGACACTCAGGGTCAGGGAAAAATCCAATATATATCTGGTGATATCTGGGGCGCTATTAGAGATAGCGCAATAAACCAAAGTGAATTATCTGCAAGAGGCCCTGGCGCATGAATCTGTGCAGCGGGAACGACCTCGGTCCACCAGGGGCCGAGAAAACCACCGTCTCATGGGGCTGGACACTCAGGGTGAGGGAAATATCCAATATATATCTGGTGATATCTCGGGTGCTATTACAGATAGCGCAATAAATCAAAGTGCATTGTCAGTAGGAGGTCGTGGCGCATGAATCTGGGCAGCGGGAACGACCTCGGACCACCAGGGGCCGAGAAGACCACCGTCTCATGGGGCTGGCAACTCAGGGTCTGGGGAAAATCCAATATATATCTGGTGATATCTCGGGTGCTATTAGAGATAGCGCAATAAATCAAAGTGCGTTGTCTGTAGGAGGCCCTGGCGCATGAATCTGTGCAGCGGGAACGACCTCGGACCACTAGGGGCCGAGAAAACCACAGTCTCATGGGGCCGGACACTCAGGGTCAGGGGAAAATCCAATATATATCTGGTGATATCTCGGGTGCTATTACGGATAGCGCAATAAATCAAAGTGCATTGTCTGTAGGAGGCACTGACGAATGAATCTGTGCAGCAGGAACGACCTCGGACCACCAGTGGCCGAGAAAATTACAGATATTCGGAATCCGTCACCCAAGGTCATATAAAAATCCAGCATATATCTGGTGATATCTCGGGTGCTATTAGAGATAGCGCGATAAATCAAAGTGAATCATCTGCAGGAGGCCCTGGCGCATGAATGTGTCCAGCGGGAACGACCTCGGACCACCAGGGGCCGAGATAACCGCAGTCTCATGGGGCCGGACACTCAGGGTCAGGGAAAAATCCAATATATATCTGGTGATATCTCGGGCGCTATTAGAGATAGCGCAATAAACCAAAGTGAATTATCTGCAAGAGGCCCTGGCGCATGAATCTGTGCAGCGGGAACGACCTCGGTCCACCAGGGGCCGAGAAAACCACCGTCTCATGGGGCTGGACACTCAGGGTGAGGGAAATATCCAATATATATCTGGTGATATCTCGGGTGCTATTACAGATAGCGCAATAAATCAAAGTGAGTTGTCTGTAGGAGGCCCTGGCGCATGAATCTGTGCAGCGGGAACGACCTCGGACCACTAGGGGCCGAGAAAACCACAGTCTCATGGGGCCGGACACTCAGGGTCAGGGGAAAATCCAATATATATCTGGTGATATCTCGGGTGCTATTACGGATAGCGCAATAAATCAAAGTGCATTGTCTGTAGGAGGCACTGGCGAATGAATCTGTGCAGCAGGAACGACCTCGGACCACCAGTGGCCGAGAAAATTACAGATATTCGGAATCCGTCACCCAAGGTCATATAAAAATCCAGCATATATCTGGTGATATCTCGGGTGCTATTAGAGATAGCGCGATAAATCAAAGTGAATCATCTGCAGGAGGCCCTGGCGCATGAATGTGTCCAGCGGGAACGACCTCGGACCACCAGGGGCCGAGAAAACCGCAGTCTCATGGGGCCGGACACTCAGGGTCAGGGAAAAATCCAATATATATCTGGTGATATCTCGGGCGCTATTAGAGATAGCGCAATAAACCAAAGTGAATTATCTGCAAGAGGCCCTGGCGCATGAATCTGTGCAGCGGGAACGACCTCGGTCCACCAGGGGCCGAGAAAACCACCGTCTCATGGGGCTGGACACTCAGGGTGAGGGAAATATCCAATATATATCTGGTGATATCTCGGGTGCTATTACAGATAGCGCAATAAATCAAAGTGCATTGTCAGTAGGAGGTCGTGGCGCATGAATCTGGGCAGCGGGAACGACCTCGGACCACCAGGGGCCGAGAAGACCACCGTCTCATGGGGCTGGCAACTCAGGGTCTGGGGAAAATCCAATATATATCTGGTGATATCTCGGGTGCTATTAGAGATAGCGCAATAAATCAAAGTGCGTTGTCTGCAGGAGGCCCTGGCGCATGAATCTGTGCAGCGGGAACGACCTCGGACCACCAGGGTCCGAGAAAACCACCGTCTCATGGGGCCGGACACTCAGGGACAGGGGAAAATCCAATATATATCTGGTGATATCTCGGGTGCTATTTGAGATAGCGCGATAAATCAAAGTGAATCATCTGCAGGAGGCCCTGGCGCATGAATGTGTGCAGCGGGAACGACTTCGGACCACTAGGGGACGAGAAAACCACAGTCTCATGGGGCCGGACACTCAGGGTCAGGGGAAAAGCCAATATATATCTGGTGATATCTCGGGTGCTATTACAGATAGCGCAATAAATCAAAGTGCGTTGTCTGTAGGAGGCCCTGGCGCATGAATCTGTGCAGCGGGAATGACCTCGGACCACCAGGGTCCGAGAAAATCACCGTCTCATGGGACCGGACACTCAGGGTCAGGGGAAAATCCAATATATATCTGGTCATATCTCGGGTGCTATTACAGATAGCGCAATAAATCAAAGTGCATGGTCCGTAGGAGACCCTGTCTCATGCATCTGGCCAGCGGGAACGACCTCGGACCACCAGGGGCTGAGAAAACCACAGTCTCATTGGTCCGGACACTCAGGGTCAGGGAAAATCCAATATATATCTGGTGATATTTCGGGTGCTATTAGGGATAGCGCAATAAACCAAAGTGAATTATCTGCCGGAGGCCCTGGCGCATGAATATGTGCTGCGGGAACGACCTCGGTTCACCAGGGGCCGAGAAAACCACCGTCTCATGGGGCTGGACACTCAGGGTGAGGGAAATATCCAATATATATCTGGTGATATCTCGGGTGCTATTACAGATAGCGCAATAAATCAAAGTGCATTGTCAGTAGGAGGCCGCGGCGCATGAATCTGTGCAGCGGGAACGACCTCGGACCACCAGGGGCCGAGAAAACCACAGTCACATTGGGCCGGACACTCAGGGTCAGGGAAAATCCAATATATATCTGGTGATATCTCGGGTGCTATTAGGGATAGCGCAATAAACCAAAGTGAATTATCTGCCGGAGGCCATGGCGTATCAATCTGTGCAGCAGGAACGACCACGGATCACCAGGGTCCGAGAAAACCACCGTCTCATGGGGCTGGACACTCAGGGTCGGGGAAAAATCCAATATATATCCGGTGATACCTCGGGTGCTATTAGAGATAGAGCAAAAAATCAAAGTGCATTGTCTGTAGGAGGCACTGGCGAATGAATCTGTGCAGCAGGAACGACCTCGGACCACCAGTGGCCGAGAAAATTACAGATATTCGGAATCCGTCACCCAAGGTCATGTAAAAATCCAGCATATATCTGGTGATATCTCGGGTGCTATTAGAGATAGCGCGATAAGTCAAAGTGAATTATCTGCAGGAGGCCCTGGCGCATGAATGTGTGCAGCGGGAACGACCTCGGTCCACCAGGGGCCGAGAAAACCACCGTCTCATGGGGCTGGACACTCAGGGTGAGGGAAAAATCCAATATGTATCTGGTGATATCTCGGGTGCTATTAGAGATAGCGCAATAAACCAAAGTGAGTTATCTGTAGGAGGCCCTGGCGCATGAATCTGTGCAGCGGGAACGACCTCGGATCACCAGGGGCCGAGAAAACCACCGACACATGGGGCCGGACAACCTAGGTCATGTAAAAATCCAGCATATATCTGGTGATATCTCGGGTGCTATTACAGATAGCGCAATAAATCAAAGTGCATTGTCTGTAGGAGGCCCTGGCGCATGAATATGTGCTGCGGGAACGACCTCGGTTCACCAGGGGCCGAGAAAACCACCGTCTCATGGGGCTGGACACTCAGGGTGAGGGAAATATCCAATATATATCTGGTGATATCTCGGGTGCTATTACAGATAGCGCAATAAATCAAAGTGCATTGTCAGTAGGAGGCCGCGGCGCATGAATCTGTGCAGCGGGAACGACCTCGGACCACCAGGGGCCGAGAAAACCACAGTCACATTGGGCCGGACACTCAGGGTCAGGGAAAATCCAATATATATCTGGTGATATCTCGGGTGCTATTAGGGATAGCGCAATAAACCAACGTGAATTATCTGCCGGAGGCCCTGGCGTATCAATCTGTGCAGCAGGAACGACCACGGATCACCAGGGTCCGAGAAAACCACCGTCTCATGGGGCTGGACACTCAGGGTCGGGGAAAAATCCAATATATATCCGGTGATACCTCGGGTGCTATTAGAGATAGAGCAAAAAATCAAAGTGCATTGTCTGTAGGAGGCACTGGCGAATGAATCTGTGCAGCAGGAACGACCTCGGACCACCAGTGGCCGAGAAAATTACAGATATTCGGAATCCGTCACCCAAGGTCATGTAAAAATCCAGCATATATCTGGTGATATCTCGGGTGCTATTAGAGATAGCGCGATAAGTCAAAGTGAATTATCTGCAGGAGGCCCTGGCGCATGAATGTGTGCAGCGGGAACGACCTCGGTCCACCAGGGGCCGAGAAAACCACCGTCTCATGGGGCTGGACACTCAGGGTGAGGGAAAAATCCAATATGTATCTGGTGATATCTCGGGTGCTATTAGAGATAGCGCAATAAACCAAAGTGAGTTATCTGTAGGAGGCCCTGGCGCATGAATCTGTGCAGCGGGAACGACCTCGGATCACCAGGGGCCGAGAAAACCACCGACACATGGGGCCGGACAACCTAGGTCATGTAAAAATCCAGCATATATCTGGTGATATCTCGGGTGCTATTACAGATAGCGCAATAAATCAAAGTGCATTGTCTGTAGGAGGCCCTGGCGCATGAATATGTGCTGCGGGAACGACCTCGGTTCACCAGGGGCCGAGAAAACCACCGTCTCATGGGGCTGGACACTCAGGGTGAGGGAAATATCCAATATATATCTGGTGATATCTCGGGTGCTATTACAGATAGCGCAATAAATCAAAGTGCATTGTCAGTAGGAGGCCGCGGCGCATGAATCTGTGCAGCGGGAACGACCTCGGACCACCAGGGGCCGAGAAAACCACAGTCACATTGGGCCGGACACTCAGGGTCAGGGAAAATCCAATATATATCTGGTGATATCTCGGGTGCTATTAGGGATAGCGCAATAAACCAAAGTGAATTATCTGCCGGAGGCCCTGGCGTATCAATCTGTGCAGCAGGAACGACCACGGATCACCAGGGTCCGAGAAAACCACCGTCTCATGGGGCTGGACACTCAGGGTCGGGGAAAAATCCAATATATATCCGGTGATACCTCGGGTGCTATTAGAGATAGAGCAAAAAATCAAAGTGCATTGTCTGTAGGAGGCACTGGCGAATGAATCTGTGCAGCGGGAACGACCTCGGACCACCAGCGGCCGAGAAAACAACCGTCTCATGGGGCCGGACACTCAGGGTCGGGGCAAAATCCAATATATATCTGGTGATATCTCGGGTGCTATTACAGATAGCGCAATAAATCAAAGTGCGTTGTCTGTAGGAGGCCCTGGCGCATGAATCTGTGCAGCGGGAACGACCTCGGACCACCAGGGTCCGAGAAAACCACCGTCTCATGGGGCCGGACACTCAGGGTCAGGGGTAAATCCAATATATATCTGGTGATATCTCGGGTGCTATTACAGATAGCGCAATAAATCAAAGTGCGTTGTCTGTAGGAGGCCCTGGCGCATGAATCTGTGCAGCGGGAACGACCTCGGACCACCAGAGTCCGAGAAAACCACCGTCTCATGGGGCCGGACACTCAGGGTCAGGGGAAAATCCAATATATATCTGGTGATATCTCGGGTGCTATTACGGATAGCGCAATAAATCAAAGTGCATTGTCTGTAGGAGTCACTGGCGAATGAATCTGTGCAGCAGGAACGACCTCGGACCACCAGTGGCCGAGAAAATTACAGATATTCGGAATCCGTCACCCAAGGTCATGTAAAAATCCAGCATATATCTGGTGATATCTCGGGTGCTATTAGAGATAGCGCGATAAATCAAAGTGAATTATCTGCAGGAGGCCCTGGCGCATGAATGTGTGCAGCGGGAACGACCTCGGACCACCAGGGGCCGAGAAAACCGCAGTCTCATGGGGCCGGACACTCAGGGTCAGGGAAAAATCCAATATATATCTGGTGATATCTCGGGTGCTATTACAGATAGCGCAATAAATCAAAGTGAGTTGTCTGTAGGAGGCCCTGGCGCATGAATCTGTGCAGCGGGAACGACCTCGGACCACTAGGGGCCGAGAAAACCACAGTCTCATGGGGCCGGACACTCAGGGTCAGGGGAAAATCCAATATATATCTGGTGATATCTCGGGTGCTATTACGGATAGCGCAATAAATCAAAGTGCATTGTCTGTAGGAGGCACTGGCGAATGAATCTGTGCAGCAGGAACGACCTCGGACCACCAGTGGCCGAGAAAATTACAGATATTCGGAATCCGTCACCCAAGGTCATATAAAAATCCAGCATATATCTGGTGATATCTCGGGTGCTATTAGAGATAGCGCGATAAATCAAAGTGAATCATCTGCAGGAGGCCCTGGCGCATGAATGTGTCCAGCGGGAACGACCTCGGACCACCAGGGGCCGAGAAAACCGCAGTCTCATGGGGCCGGACACTCAGGGTCAGGGAAAAATCCAATATATATCTGGTGATATCTCGGGCGCTATTAGAGATAGCGCAATAAACCAAAGTGAATTATCTGCAAGAGGCCCTGGCGCATGAATCTGTGCAGCGGGAACGACCTCGGTCCACCAGGGGCCGAGAAAACCACCGTCTCATGGGGCTGGACACTCAGGGTGAGGGAAATATCCAATATATATCTGGTGATATCTCGGGTGCTATTACAGATAGCGCAATAAATCAAAGTGCATTGTCAGTAGGAGGTCGTGGCGCATGAATCTGGGCAGCGGGAACGACCTCGGACCACCAGGGGCCGAGAAGACCACCGTCTCATGGGGCTGGCCACTCAGGGTCTGGGGAAAATCCAATATATATCTGGTGATATCTCGGGTGCTATTACAGATAGCGCAATAAATCAAAGTGCATTGTCAGTAGGAGGTCGTGGCGCATGAATCTGGGCAGCGGGAACGACCTCGGACCACCAGGGGCCGAGAAGACCACCGTCTCATGGGACCGGACACTCAGGGTCAGGGGAAAATCCAATATATATCTGGTGATATCTCGGGTGCTATTAGAAATAGCGCAATAAATCAAAGTGAATTATCTGCAGGGGGACCTGGCGCATGAATCTGTGCAGCGGGAACGGCCTCGGACACCAGGAGCCGAGAAAACCACCGTCTCATGGCGCCTGACACTCAGGGTCAGGGAAAAATCCAATATATATCTGGTGATATCTCGGGTGCTATTAGAGATAGCGCACTAAACCAAAGTGCATTGTCTGCAGGAGGCCCAGGCGAATGAATCTGTGCAGCGGGAAGGACCTCGGACAATCAGGGGCCGAGAAAATCACCGTCTCATGGAGCCGGACACTCAGGGTCAGGGAAAAATCCAATATATATCTGGTGATATCTCGGGTGCTACTACAGATAGCGCAATAAACCAAAGTGCATTGTCTGTAGGAGGCCCTTGTGAATGAATCTGTGCCGCAGGTACGACCTCGGACCACCAGTGGCCGAGAAAATTACAGATATTCGGAATCCGTCACCCAAGGTCATGTAAAAATCCGGCAAATATCTGGTGATATCTCGGGTGCTATTAGAGATAGCGCAATAAACCAAAGTGCATTGTCTGTAGGAGGCCCTGGCGCATGAATCTGGGCAGCGGGAACGACCTAGGACCACCAGGGGCCAAGAAAACCACCGTCTCATGGGGCCGGACACTCAGGGTCTGGGGAAAATCCAATATATATCTGGTGATATCTAAGGTGCTATTACAGATAGAGCAATAAATCAAAGTGCATTGTCTGTAGGAGGCCCTGGCTCATGAATCTGTGCAGCGGGAACGACCTCGGACCACCAGGGGCCGAGAAAACCACCGACACATGGGGCCGGACACTCAGGGTCAGGGAAATATCCAATATATATCTGGTGTTATCTCGGGTGCTAGTAGAGATAGCGCAATAAACCAAAGTGAATTATCTGCAGGAGGCCCTGGCGCATGAATCTGTGCAGCGGGAACGACCTCGGACCACCAGGGGCCGAGAAAACCACCGTCTCATGGGGCCGGACACTCAGGGTCAGGGAAAAATCCAATATATATCTGGTGATATCTCGGGTGCTATTACAGATAGCCCAAGAAATCAAAGTGCATTGTCTGTATTAGGCCCCGGCGCATGAATCTGTGCAGCGGGAACGACCTCGGACCACCAGGAGCCGAGAAAACCACCGTCTCATGGGGTCGGACACTCAGGGTCAGGGAAAAATCCAATATATATCTGGTGATATCTCGGGTGCTATTACAGATAGCGCAATAAATCAAAGTGCATTGTCTGTAGGAGGCCCTGGCGCATGAATCTGTGCAGCGGGATCGACCTCGGACCACGAGGGACCGAGAAAACCATCGACGCATGGGGCCGGACTGTCAGGGTCAGGGAAAAATACAATATATATCTGGTGATATCTCGGGTGCTATTGGAGATAGCGCAATAAACCATAGTGAATTATCTGCAGGAGGCCCTGGCGCATGAATCTGTGCAGCGGGAACGACCTCGGACCACCAGGGGCCGAGAAAACCACAGTCTCATGGGGCCGGACAATCAGGGTCAGGGTAAAATCCAATATATATCTGGTGATATCTCGGGTGCTATTAGAGATAGCGCAATAAACCAAATTGAATTATCTGCAGGAGGCCCTGGCGCATGAATCTGTGCAGCGGGAACGACCTCGGACCACGAGGGGCCGAGACAACAACCGTCTCATGGGGCCGGACACTCAGGGTCAGGGAAAAATCCAATATATTTCTGGTGATTTCTCGGGTGCTATTACAGATAGCGCAATAAACCAAAGTGAATTATCTGCAGGGGCTCCGGGCGCATGAATCTGTGCTGCGGGAACGTCCTCGGACCTCCAGGGGCCGAGACAACAACCGTCTCATGGGGCCGGACACTCAGGGTCAGGGAAATATCCAATATATATCGGGTGATATCTCGGGTGCTAGTAGAGATAGCGCAATAAACCAAAGTGAATTATCTGCAGGAGGCCCTGGCGCATGAATCTGTGCAGCGGGAACGACCTCGAACCACCAGGGGCCGAGAAAACCACCGTCTCATGGGGCCGGACCCTCAGGCTCAGGGAAAAATCCAATATATATCTGGTGATATCTCGGGTGCTACTACAGATAGCCCAAGAAATCAAAGTGCATTGTCTGTATTAGGCCCCGGTGCATGAATCTGTGCAGCGGGAACGACCTCGGACCACCAGGGGCCGAGAAAACCACCGTCTCATGGGGCCGGACACTCAGGGTCAGGGAAAAATCCAATATATATCTGGTGATATCTCGGGTGCTATTACAGATAGCGCAATAAATCAGAGTGCATTGTCTCTAGGAGACCCTGGCGCATGAATCTGTGTAGCGGGAACGACCTCGGACCACCAGAGGCCGAGAAAACCACAGTCTCATGGGGCCGGACGCTCAGGGTCAGGGGAAAATCCAATATATATCTGGTGATATCTCGGGTGCTATTAGAGATAGCGCAATAAACCAAAGTGAATTATCTGCAGGAGGCCCTGGCGCATGAATCTGTGCAGCGGGAACGAACTCGGACAACCAGGGGCCGAGAAAACCACAGTCTCATGGGGCCGGACACTCAGGGTCAGGGAAAAATCCAAAATATATCTGGTGATATCTCGGGTGCTATTAGAAATAGCGCAATAAATCAAAGTGCATTGTCCGTATTAGGCCCCGGCGCATGAATCTGTGCAGCGGGAACGACCTCGGACCACCAGGGGCCGAGAAAACCACCGTCTCATGGGGCCGGACAGTCAGGGTCAGGGAAAAATCCAATATATTTCTGGTGATATCTCGGGTGCTATTACAGATAGCCCAAGAAATCAAAGTGCATTGTCTGCATTAGGCCCCGGTGCATGAATCTGTGCAGAGCGAACGACCTCGGACCACCAGGGGCCGAGAAAACCACCGTCTCATGGGGCCGGACACTCAGGGTCAGGGAAAAATCCAATATATATGTCTGGTGATATCTCGGGTTCTATTACAGATAGCGCGATAAATCAAAGTGCATTGTCTGTAGGAGGCCCTGGCGCGTGAATCTGTGCAGCGGGAACGACCTCGGACCACCAGGGGCCGAGAAAACGACCGTCTCATGGGGCCGGACACTCAGGGTCAGTGAAAAATCCAATATATATCTGGTGATATCTCGGGTGCTATTACAGATAGCGCAATAAATCAAAGTGCATTGTCTGTAGGAGGCCCTGGCGGATGAATCTGTGCAGCGGGAACGACCTCGGACCACCAGGGGCCGAGATAACCACAGTCTCATGGGGCCGGACACTCAGGGTCAGGGGAAAATCCAGTATATATCTGGTGATATCTCGGGTGCTATTAGAGATAGCGCAATAAACCAAAGTGAATTATCTGCAGGATGCCCTGGCGCATGAATCTGTGCAAGCGGGAACGTCCTCGGACCTCCAGGGGCCGAGACAACCACCGTCTCATGGGGCCGGACACTCAGGGTCAGGGTAAAATCCAATATATATCTGGTGATATCTCGGGTGCTACTACAGATAGCGCAATAAATCAAAGTGCATTGTCTGTAGGAGGCCCTGGCGCATGAATCTGTGCAGCGGGAACGACGTCGGACCACCAGGGGCAGAAAAAACCACAGTCTCATGGGGCCGGACCCTCATGGTCAGGGTAAAATCCAATATATATCTGGTGATATCTCGTGTGCTATTACAGATAGCGCAATAAATCAAAGTGCATTGTCTGTAGGAGGCCCTGGCGCATGAATCTGTGCAGCGGGAACGACCTCGGAACACCAGGGGCCGAGAAAACCACAGTCTCATGGGGCCGGACACTCAGGGTCATGGGAAAATCCAATATATATCTGGTGATATCTCGGGTGCTAATAGAGATAGCGCAATAAACCAAAGTGAATTATCTGCAGGAGGCCCTGGCGCATGAATCTGTGCAGCGGGAACGACCTCGGACCACCAGGGCCGAGAAAACGACCTTCTCATGGGGCCGGACACTCAGGGTCAGTGAAAAATCCAATATATATCTGGTGATATCTCGGGTGCTATTACAGATAGCGCAATAAATCAAAGTGCATTGTCTGTAGGAGGCCCTGGCGGATGAATCTGTGCAGCGGGAACGACCTCGGACCACCAGGGGCCGAGATAACCACAGTCTCATGGGGCCGGACACTCAGGGTCAGGGGAAAATCCAGTATATATCTGGTGATATCTCGGGTGCTATTAGAGATAGCGCAATAAACCAAAGTGAATTATCTGCAGGATGCCCTGGCGCATGAATCTGTGCAAGCGGGAACGTCCTCCGACCTCCAGGGGCCGAGACAACCACCGTCTCATGGGGCCGGACACTCAGGGTCAGGGTAAAATCCAATATATATCTGGTGATATCTCGGGTGCTACTACAGATAGCGCAATAAATCAAAGTGCATTGTCTGTAGGAGGCCCTGGCGCATGAATCTGTGCAGCGGGAACGACGTCGGACCACCAGGGGCAGAAAAAACCACAGTCTCATGGGGCCGGACCCTCATGGTCAGGGTAAAATCCAATATATATCTGGTGATATCTCGTGTACTATTACAGATAGCGCAATAAATCAAAGTGCATTGTCTGTAGGAGGCCCTGGCGCATGAATCTGTGCAGCGGGAACGACCTCGGAACACCAGGGGCCGAGAAAACCACAGTCTCATGGGGCCGGACACTCAGGGTCAGGGGAAAATCCAATATATATCTGGTGATATCTCGGGTGCTAATAGAGATAGCGCAATAAACCAAAGTGAATTATCTGCAGGAGGCCCTGGCGCATGAATCTGTGCAGCGGGAACGACCTCGGACCACCAGGGCCGAGAAAACGACCTTCTCATGGGGCCGGACACTCAGGGTCAGTGAAAAATCCAATATATATCTGGTGATATCTCGGGTGCTATTACAGATAGCGCAATAAATCAAAGTGCATTGTCTGTAGGAGGCCCTGGCGGATGAATCTGTGCAGCGGGAACGACCTCGGACCACCAGGGGCCGAGAAAACCACAGTCTCATGGGGCCGGACACACAGGGTCAGGGGAAAATCCAGTATATATCTGGTGATATCTCGGGTGCTATTAGAGATAGCGCAATAAACCAAAGTGAATTATCTGCAGGATGCCCTGGCGCATAAATCTGTGCAAGCGGGAACGTCCTCGGACCTCCAGGGGCCGAGACAACCACCGTCTCATGGGGCCGGACACTCAGGGTCAGGGTAAAATCCAATATATATCTGGTGATATCTCGGGTGCTATTACAGATAGCGCAATAAATCAAAGTGCATTGTCTGTAGGAGGCCCTGGCGCATGAATCTGTGCAGCGGGAACGACCTCGGACCACCAGGGGCCGAGAAAACCACAGTCTCATGGGGCCGGACACTCAGGGTCAGGGTAAAATCCAATATATATCTGGTGATATCTCGGGTGCTATTAGAGATAGCGCAATAAACCAAAGTGAGTTATCTGCAGGATGCCCAGGCCCATGAATCTGTGAAGCGGGAACGACCTCGGACCACCAGGGGCCGAGACAACCACCGTCTCATGGGGCCGGACACTCAGGGTCAGGGTAAAATCCAATATATATCTGGTGATATCTCGGGTGCTATTACAGATAGCGCAATAAATCAAAGAGCATTGTCTGTAGGAGGCCCTGGCGCATGAATCTGTGAAGCGGCAACGACCTCGGACCACCAGGGGCCGAGAAAACCACAGTCTCATGGGGCCGGACACTCAGGGTCAGGGGAAAATCCAGTATATATCTGGTTATATCTCGGGTGCTATTAGAGATAGCGCAATAAACCAAAGTGAATTATCTGCAGGAGGCCCTGGCGCATGAATCTGTGCAGCGGGAACGACCTCGGACCACCAGGGGCCGAAAAAACCACAGTCTCATGGGGCCGGATACTTATGGTCAGGGGATAATCCAATATAGATCTGGTGATATCTCGGGTGCTATTACAGATAGCGCAATAAACGAAAGTGAATTATCTGCAGGAGGCCCTGGCGCATGAATCTGTGCAGCGGGAACGACCGCGGACCACCAGGGGCCGAGAAAACCACCGTCTCATGGGGCCGGACACTCAGGGTCAGGGAAAAATCCAATATATATCTGGTGATATCTCGGGTGCTATTAGAGATAGCGCAATAAACCAAAGTGAGTTATCTGCAGGAGGCCCTGGCGCATGAATCTGTGCAACGGGAACGACCTCGGACCACCAGGGGCCGAGAAAACCACAGTCTCATGGGGCCCGACACTCAGGGTCAGGGGAAAATCCAAAATATATCTGGTGATATCTCGGGTGCTATTAGAAATAGCGCAATAAATCAAAGTGCATTGTCCGTATTAGGCCCCGGCGCATGAATCTGTGCAGCGGGAACGACCTCGGACCACCAGGGGCCGAGAAAACCACCGTCTCATGGGGCCGGACAGTCAGGGTCAGGGAAAAATCCAATATATTTCTGGTGATATCTCGGGTGCTATTACAGATAGCCCAAGAAATCAAAGTGCATTGTCTGCATTAGGCCCCGGTGCATGAATCTGTGCAGAGCGAACGACCTCGGACCACCAGGGGCCGAGAAAACCACCGTCTCATGGGGCCGGACACTCAGGGTCAGGGAAAAATCCAATATATATGTCTGGTGATATCTCGGGTTCTATTACAGATAGCGCGATAAATCAAAGTGCATTGTCTGTAGGAGGCCCTGGCGCGTGAATCTGTGCAGCGGGAACGACCTCGGACCACCAGGGGCCGAGAAAACCACAGTCTCATGGGGCCGGACACTCATGGTCAGGGGAAAATCCAATATATATCTGGTGATATCTCGGGTGCTATTAGAGATAGCGCAATAAATCAAAGTGAATTATCTGCAGGACGCCCTGGCGCATGAATCTGTGCAGCGGGAACGACCTCGGACCACCAGGGGCCGAGACAACAACCGTCTCATGGGGCCGGACACTCAGGGTCAGGGAAAAATCCAAAATATTTCTGGTGATATCTCGGGTGCTATTACAGATAGCCCAAGAAATCAAAGTGCATTGTCTGCATTAGGCCCCGGTGCATGAATCTGTGCAGCGCGAACGACCTCGGACCACCAGGGGCCGAGAAAACCACCGTCTCATGGGGCCGGACACTCAGGGTCAGTGAAAAATCCAATATATATCTGGTTATATCTCGAGTGCTATTACAGATAGCGCAATAAATCAAAGTGCATTGTCTGTAGGAGGACCTTGCGCATGAATCTGTGCAGCGGGAACTACCTCGGACCACCAGGGGCCGAGAAAACCACCGTCTCATGGGGCCGGACAGTCAGGGTCAGGGAAAAATCCAATATATTTCTGGTGATATCTCGGGTGCTATTAGAGATAGCGCAATAAACCAAAGTGAATTATCTGCAGGATGCCCTGGCGCATGAATCTGTGCAAGCGGGAACGTCCTCGGACCTCCCGGGGCCGAGACAACCACCGTCTCATGGGGCCGGACACTCAGGGTCAGGGTAAAATCCAATATATATCTGGTGATATCTCGGGTGCTATTACAGATAGCGCAATAAATCAAAGTGCATTGTCTGTAGGAGGCCCTGGCGCATGAATCTGTGCAGCGGGAACGACGTCGGACCACCAGGGGCAGAAAAAACCACAGTCCCATGGGGCCGGACCCTCATGGTCAGTGAAAAATCCAATATATATCTGGTGATATCTCGGGTGCTATTACAGATAGCGCACTAAATCAAAGGGCATTGTCTGTAGGAGGCCCTGACGCATGAACCTGTGCAGCGGCAACGACCTCGGACCACCAGGGGCCGAGAAAACCACAGTCTGATGGGGCCGGACTCTCAGGGTCAGGGGAAAATCCAATATATAACTGGTGATATCTCGGGTGCTATTAGAGATAGCGCAATAAACCAAAGTGAATTATCTGCAGGAGGCCCTGGCGCATGCATCTGTGCAGCGGGAACGACCTCGGACCACCAGGGGCCGAGACAACCACCGTCTCATGGAGCCGGACACTCAGGGTCTGGGAAAAATCCAATATATATCCGGTGATATCTCGGGTGCTATTACAGATAGCGCAATAAATCAAAGTGCATTGTCTGTAGGAGGCCCTGGCGCATGAATCTGTGCAGCGGGAACGACCTCGGACCACCAGGGGCCGAGAAAACCACAGTCTCATGGGGCCGGACTCTCAGGGTCAGGGGAAAATCCAATATATATCTGGTGATATCTCGGGTGCTATTAGAGATAGCGCAATAAACCAAAGTGAATTATCTGCAGGATGCCCAGGCGCATGAATCTGTGAAGCGGGAACGACCTCGGACCACCAGGGGCCGAGACAACCACCGTCTCATGGGGCCGGACACTCAGGGTCAGGGTAAAATCCAATATATATCTGGTGATATCTCGGGTGCTATTACAGATAGCGCAATAAATCAAAGTGCATTGTCTGTAGGAGGCCCTGGCGCATGAATCTGTGAAGCGGCAACGACCTCGGACCACCAGGGGCCGAGAAAACCACAGTCTCATGGGGCCGGACACTCAGGGTCAGGGGAAAATCCAGTATATATCTGGTTATATCTCGGGTGCTATTAGAGATAGCGCAATAAACCAAAGTGAATTATCTGCAGGAGGCCCTGGCGCATGAATCTGTGCAGCGGGAACGACCTCGGACCACCAGGGGCCGAAAAAACCACAGTCTCATGGGGCCGGATACTTAGGGTCAGGGGAAAATCCAATATAGATCTGGTGATATCTCGGGTGCTATTACAGATAGCGCAATAAACGAAAGTGAATTATCTGCAGGAGGCCCTGGCGCATGAATCTGTGCAGCGGGAACGACCGCGGACCACCAGGGGCCGAGAAAACCACCGTCTCATGGGGCCGGACACTCAGGGTCAGGGAAAAATCCAATATATATCTGGTGATATCTCGGGTGCTATTAGAGATAGCGCAATAAACCAAAGTGAGTTATCTGCAGGAGGCCCTGGCGCATGAATCTGTGCAAGCGGGAACGTCCTCGGACCTCCAGGGGCCGAGACAACCACCGTCTCATGGGGCCGGACACTCAGGGTCAGGGTAAAATCCAATATATATCTGGTGATATCTCGGGTGCTATTACAGATAGCGCAATAAATCAAAGTGCATTGTCTGTAGGAGGCCCTGGCGCATGAATCTGTGCAGCGGGAACGACCTCGGACCACCAGGGGCCGAGAAAACCACAGTCTCATGGGGCCGGACACTCAGGGTCAGGGGAAAATCCAATATATATCTGGTGATATCTCGGGTGCTATTAGAGATAGCGCAATAAACCAAAGTGAATTATCTGCAGGAGGCCCTGGCGCATGCATCTGTGCAGCGGGAACGACCTCGGACCACCAGGGGCCGAGACAACCACCGTCTCATGGAGCCGGACACTCAGGGTCTGGGAAAAATCCAATATATATCCGGTGATATCTCGGGTGCTATTACAGATAGCGCAATAAATCAAAGTGCATTGTCTGTAGGAGGCCCTGGCGCATGAATCTGTGCAGCGGGAACGACCTCGGACCACCAGGGGCCGAGAAAACCACAGTCTCATGGGGCCGGACTCTCAGGGTCAGGGGAAAATCCAATATATATCTGGTGATATCTCGGGTGCTATTAGAGATAGCGCAATAAACCAAAGTGAATTATCTGCAGGATGCCCAGGCGCATGAATCTGTGAAGCGGGAACGACCTCGGACCACCAGGGGCCGAGACAACCACCGTCTCATGGGGCCGGACACTCAGGGTCAGGGTAAAATCCAATATATATCTGGTGATATCTCGGGTGCTATTACAGATAGCGCAATAAATCAAAGTGCATTGTCTGTAGGAGGCCCTGGCGCATGAATCTGTGAAGCGGCAACGACCTCGGACCACCAGGGGCCGAGAAAACCACAGTCTCATGGGGCCGGACACTCAGGGTCAGGGGAAAATCCAGTATATATCTGGTTATATCTCGGGTGCTATTAGAGATAGCGCAATAAACCAAAGTGAATTATCTGCAGGAGGCCCTGGCGCATGAATCTGTGCAGCGGGAACGACCTCGGACCACCAGGGGCCGAAAAAACCACAGTCTCATGGGGCCGGATACTTAGGGTCAGGGGAAAATCCAATATAGATCTGGTGATATCTCGGGTGCTATTACAGATAGCGCAATAAACGAAAGTGAATTATCTGCAGGAGGCCCTGGCGCATGAATCTGTGCAGCGGGAACGACCGCGGACCACCAGGGGCCGAGAAAACCACCGTCTCATGGGGCCGGACACTCAGGGTCAGGGAAAAATCCAATATATGTCTGGTGATATCTCGGGTGCTATTAGAGATAGCGCAATAAACCAAAGTGAGTTATCTGCAGGAGGCCCTGGCGCATGAATCTGTGCAAGCGGGAACGTCCTCGGACCTCCAGGGGCCGAGACAACCACCGTCTCATGGGGCCGGACACTCAGGGTCAGGGTAAAATCCAATATATATCTGGTGATATCTCGGGTGCTATTACAGATAGCGCAATAAATCAAAGTGCATTGTCTGTAGGAGGCCCTGGCGCATGAATCTGTGCAGCGGGAACGACCTCGGACCACCAGGGGCCGAGAAAACCACAGTCTCATGGGGCCGGACACTCAGGGTCAGGGGAAAATCCAATATATATCTGGTGATATCTCGGGTGCTATTAGAGATAGCGCAATAAACCAAAGTGAATTATCTGCAGGATGCCCAGGCGCATGAATCTGTGAAGCGGGAACGACCTCGGACCACCAGGGGCCGAGACAACCACCGTCTCATGGGGCCGGACACTCAGGGTCAGGGTAAAATCCAATATATATCTGGTGATATCTCGGGTGCTATTACAGATAGCGCAATAAATCAAAGTGCATTGTCTGTAGGAGGCCCTGGCGCATGAATCTGTGAAGCGGCAACGACCTCGGACCACCAGGGGCCGAGAAAACCACAGTCTCATGGGGCCGGACACTCAGGGTCAGGGGAAAATCCAGTATATATCTGGTTATATCTCGGGTGCTATTAGAGATAGCGCAATAAACCAAAGTGAATTATCTGCAGGAGGCCCTGGCGCATGAATCTGTGCAGCGGGAACGACCTCGGACCACCAGGGGCCGAAAAAACCACAGTCTCATGGGGCCGGATACTTAGGGTCAGGGGAAAATCCAATATAGATCTGGTGATATCTCGGGTGCTATTACAGATAGCGCAATAAACGAAAGTGAATTATCTGCAGGAGGCCCTGGCGCATGAATCTGTGCAGCGGGAACGACCGCGGACCACCAGGGGCCGAGAAAACCTCCGTCTCATGGGGCCGGACACTCAGGGTCAGGGAAAAATCCAATATATATCTGGTGATATCTCGGGTGCTATTAGAGATAGCGCAATAAACCAAAGTGAGTTATCTGCAGGAGGCCCTGGCGCATGAATCTGTGCAACGGGAACGACCTCAGACCACCAGGGGCCGAGAAAACCACAGTCTCATGGGGCCGGACACTCAGGGTCAGGGGAAAATCCAATATATATCTGGTGATATCTCGGGTGCTATTAGAGATAGCGCAATAAATCAAAGTGCATTGTCTGTAGGAGGCCCTGGCGCATGAATCTGTGCAGCGGGAACGACCTCGGAACACCAGGGACCGAGAAAACCACCGTCTCATGGGGCCGGACACTCAGGGTCAGTGAAAAATCCAATATATATGTGGTGATATCTCGGGTGCTATTACAGATAGCGCAATAAATCAAAGTGCATTGTCTGTAGGAGACCCTGGCGCATGAACCTGTGCAGCGGGAACGACCTCGGACCACCAGGGGCCGAGAAAACGACCGTCTCATGGGGCCGGACGCTCAGGGTCAGTGAAAAATCCAATATAGATCTGGTGATATCTCGGGTGCTATTACAGATAGCGCAATAAATCAAAGTGCATTACCTGTAGGAGGCCCTGGCGCATGAATCTGTGCAGCGGGAACGTCCTCGGACCTCCAGGGGCCGAGACAACGACCGTCTCATGGGGCCGGACACTCAGGGTCAGGGAAAAATCCAATATATATCTGGTGATATCTCGGGCGCTATTAGAGATAGCGCAATAAACCAAAGTGAATTATCTGCAGGAGGCCCTGGCGCATGAATCTGTGCAGCGGGAACGTCCTCGGACCTCCAGGGGCCGAGACAACCACCGTCTCAAGGGGCCGGACACTCAGGGTCAGGGTAAAATCCAATATGTATCTGGTGATATCTCGGGTGCTATTACAGATAGCGCAATAAATCAAAGTGCATTGTCTGTAGGAGGCCCTGGCGCATGAATCTGTGCAGCGGGAACGACCTCGGACCACCAGGGGCCGAGAAAACCACAGTCTCATGGGGCCGGATACTCAGGGTCAGGGTAAAATCCAATATAGATCTGGTGATATCTCGGGTGCTATTACAGATAGCGCTATACATCAAAGTGCATTGTCTGTAGGAGGCCCTGGCGCATGAATCTGGTCAGCGGGAACTACCTCGGACCACCAGCGGCCGAGAGAACCACCGTCTCATGGGGCCGGACACCCAGGGTCGGGGAAAAATCCAATATATATCTGGTGATATCTCGGGTGCTATTACAGATAGAGCAATAAATCAAAGTGCATTGTCTGCAGGAGGCCCTGGCGCATGAATCTGTGCAGCGGGAACGATCTCGGACCATCAGGGGCCGAGACATCCACCGTCTCATGGGGCCGGACACTCAGGGTCAGGGAAAAATCCAATATATATCTGGTGATATCTCGGGTGCTATTACAGATAGCGCAATAAATCAAAGTGCATTGTCTGCAGGAGGCCCTGGCGCATGAATCTGTGCAGCGGGAACGACCTCGGACCACCAGGGGCCGAGAGAACCACAGTCTCATGGGGCCGGACACTCAGGGTCAGGGGAAAATCCAATATATATCTGGTGATATCTCGGGTGCTATTACAGATAGAGCAATAAATCAAAGTGCATTGTCTGTAGGAGGCCCTGGCGCATGAATCTGTGCAGCGGGATCGACCTAGGACCACCAGGGGCCGAGACAACCACCGTCTCATGGGGCCGGACACTCAGGGTCAGGGGAAAATCCAATATAGATCTGGTGATATCTCGGGTGCTATTACAGATAGCGCACTAAATCAAAGTGCATTGTCTGTAAGAGGCCCTGGCGCATGAATCTGTGAAGCGGCAACGACCTCGGACCACCAGGGGCCGAGAAAACCACCGTCTCATGGGGCCGGGCACTCAGGGTCAGGGAAAAATCCAATATATATCTGGTGATATCTCGGATGCTATTACAGATAGAGCAATAAATCAAAGTGCATTGTCTGTGGGAGGCCCTGGCGCATGAATGTGTGCAGCGGGAACGACCTCGGACCACCAGGGGCCGAGAAAACCGCAGTCTCATGGGGCCGGACACTCAGGGTCAGGGAAAAATCCAATATATATCTGGTGATATCTCGGGTGCTATTACAGATAGAGCAATAAATCAAAGTGCATTGTCTGTAGGAGGCCCTGGCGCATGAATCTGTGCAGCGGGATCGACCTAGGACCACCAGGGGCCGAGACAACCACCGTCTCATGGGGCCGGACACTCAGGGTCAGGGGAAAATCCAATATAGATCTGGTGATATCTCGGGTGCTATTACAGATAGCGCACTAAATCAAAGTGCATTGTCTGTAAGAGGCCCTGGCGCATGAATCTGTGAAGCGGCAACGACCTCGGACCACCAGGGGCCGAGAAAACCACCGTCTCATGGGGCCGGGCACTCAGGGTCAGGGAAAAATCCAATATATATCTGGTGATATCTCGGATGCTATTACAGATAGAGCAATAAATCAAAGTGCATTGTCTGTGGGAGGCCCTGGCGCATGAATGTGTGCAGCGGGAACGACCTCGGACCACCAGGGGCCGAGAAAACCGCAGTCTCATGGGGCCGGACACTCAGGGTCAGGGAAAAATCCAATATATATCTGGTGATATCTCGGGCGCTATTAGAGATAGCGCAATAAGCCAAAGGGAATTATCTGCAGGAGGCCCTGGCGCATGCATCTGTGCAGCGGGAACGACCTAGGACCACCAGGGGCCGAGAAAACCACCGTCTCATGGGGCCGGACACTCAGGGTGAGGGAAAAATCCAATATATATCTGGTGATGTCTCGGGTGCTCTTACAGATACCGCACTAAACCAAACTGAATTATCTGCAGTGGGCCCTGGCGTATGAATCTGTGCAGCGGGAACGACCGCGGACCACCAGGGGCCGGGAAAACCACAGTCTAATGGGGCCGGACACTCAGGGTCAGGGGAAAATCCAATATATATCTGGTGATATCTCGGGTGCTATTACAGATAGCCCAACAAATCAAAGTGCATTGTCTGTAGGAGGCCCTGCCGCATGAATCTGTGCAGCGGGAATGACCTCGCACCACCAGGGGCCGAGGAAACAACCGTCTGATGGGGCCGGACACTCAGGGACATGGAAAAATCCAATATATATATCTGGTGATATCTCGGGTGCTATTAGAGATAGCGCAATAAATCAAAGTGCATTGTCTGTAGGAGGCCCTGGCGCATGAATCTGTGCAGCGGGAACGACCTCGGAACACCAGGGACCGAGAAAACCACCGTCTCATGGGGCCGGACACTCAGGGTCAGTGAAAAATCCAATATATATGTGGTGATATCTCGGGTGCTATTACAGATAGCGCAATAAATCAAAGTGCATTGTCTGTAGGAGACCCTGGCGCATGAACCTGTGCAGCGGGAACGACCTCGGACCACCAGGGGCCGAGAAAACGACCGTCTCATGGGGCCGGACGCTCAGGGTCAGTGAAAAATCCAATATATATCTGGTGATATCTCGGGTGCTATTAGAGATAGCGCAATAAACCAAAGTGAATTATCTGCAGGAGGCCCTGGCGCATGAATCTGTGCAACGGGAACGACCCCGGACCACCAGGGGCCGAGAAAACCACAGTCTCATGGGGCCGGACACTCAGGGTCAGTGGAAAATCCAATATAGATCTGGTGATATCTCGGGTGCTATTACAGATAGCGCAATAAATCAAAGTGCATTACCTGTAGGAGGCCCTGGCGCATGAATCTGTGCAGCGGGAACGTCCTCGGACCTCCAGGGGCCGAGACAACGACCGTCTCATGGGGCCGGACACTCAGGGTCAGGGTAAAATCCAATATATATCTGGTGATATCTCGGGTGCTATAACAGATAGCGCAATAAATCAAAGTGCATTGTCTGTAGGAGGCCCTGGCGCATGAATCTGTGCAGCGGGAACGACCTCGGACCACCAGGGGCCGAGAAAACCACAGTCTCATGGGGCCGGACACTCAGGGTCAGGGGAAAATCCAATATATATCTGGTGATATCTCGGGTGCTATTACAGATAGAGCAATAAATCAAAGTGCATTGTCTGTAGGAGGCCCTGGCGCATGAATGTGTGCAGCGGGAACGACCTCGGACCACCAGGGGCCGAGAAAACCGCAGTCTCATGGGGCCGGACACTCAGGGTCAGGGAAAAATCCAATATATATCTGGTGATATCTCGGGCGCTATTAGAGATAGCGCAATAAGCCAAAGGGAATTATCTGCAGGAGGCCCTGGCGCATGCATCTGTGCAGCGGGAACGACCTAGGACCACCAGGGGCCGAGAAAACCACCGTCTCATGGGGCCGGACACTCAGGGTCAGGAAAAATCCAATATATATCTGGTGATATCTCGGGTGCTATTAGAGATAGCGCAATAAACGAAAGTGAACTATCTGCAGGAGGCCCTGGCGCATGAATCTGTGCAGCGGGAACGACCGCGGACCACCAGGGGCCGAGAAAACCACCGTCTCATGGGGCCGGACACTCAGGGTCAGGGGAAAATCCAATATATATCTGGTGATATCTCGGGTGCTATTAGAGATAGCGCAATAAATCAAAGTGCATTGTCTGTACGAGGCCCTGGCGCATGAATCTGTGCAGCGGGAACGACCTCGGAACACCAGGGACCGAGAAAACCACCGTCTCATGGGGCCGGACACTCAGGGTCAGTGAAAAATCCAATATATATGTGGTGATATCTCGGGTGCTATTACAGATAGCGCAATAAATCAAAGTGCATTGTCTGTAGGAGACCCTGGCGCATGAACCTGTGCAGCGGGAACGACCTCGGACCACCAGGGGCCGAGAAAACCACCGTCTCATGGGGCCGGACGCTCAGGGTCAGTGAAAAATCCAATATATATCTGGTGATATCTCCGGTGCTATTAGAGATAGCGCAATAAACCAAAGTGAATTATCTGCAGGAGGCCCTGGCGCATGAATCTGTGCAACGGGAACGACCCCGGACCACCAGGGGCCGAGAAAACCACAGTCTCATGGGGCCGGACACTCAGGGTCAGGGGAAAATCCAATACAGATCTGGTGATATCTCGGGTGCTATTACAGATAGCGCAATAAACCAAAGTGAATTAGCTGCAGCAGGCCCTTGCGCATGAATCTGTGCAACGGGAACGTCCTCGGACCACCAGGGGCCGAGAAAACCACAGTCTCATGGGGCCGGACACTCAGGGTCAGGGGAAAATCCAATATAGATCTGGTGATATCTCGGGTGCTATTACAGATAGCGCAATAAATCAAAGTGCATTACCTGTAGGAGGCCCTGGCGCATGAATCTGTGCAGCGGGAACGTCCTCGGACCTCCAGGGGCCGAGACAACGACCGTCTCATGGGGCCGGACACTCAGGGTCAGGGTAAAATCCAATATATATCTGGTGATATCTCGGGTGCTATTAGAGATAGCGCAATAAACCAAAGTGAATTATCTGCAGGAGGCCCTGGCGCATGAATCTGTGCTACGGGAACGACCTGGGACCACCAGGGGCCGAGAAAACGACCGTCTCATGGGGCCGGACACTCAGGGTCAGTGAAAAATCCAATATATATCTGGTGATATCTCGGGTGCTATTACAGATAGCGCAATACATCAAAGTGCATTGTCTGTAGGAGGCCCTGGCGCATGAATCTGCCCAGCGGGAACGACCTCGGACCACCAGCGGCCGAGAGAACCACCGTCTCATGGGGCCGGACACTCAGGGTCGGGGAAAAATCCAATATATATCTGGTGATATCTCGGGTGCTATTAGAGATAGCGCAATAAACCAAAGTGAATTGTCCGCAGGAGGCCCTGGCGCATGAATCTGTGCAGCGGGAACGATCTCGGACCATCAGGGGCCGAGACATCCACCGTCTCATGGGGCCGGACACTCAGGGTCAGGGAAAAATCCAATATATATCTGGTGATATCTCGGGTGCTATTACAGATAGCGCAATAAATCAAAGTGCATTGTCTGTAGGAGGCCCTGGCGCATGAATCTGTGCAGCGGGAACGACCTCGGGCCACCAGGGGCCGAGAAAACTACAGTCTCATGCGGCCGGACACTCAGGGTCTGGGGAAAATCCAATATATATCTGGTGATATCTCGGGTCCTATTACAGATAGCGAAATAAATCAAAGTGCATCGTCTGTAGGAGGCCCTGGCGCATGAATCTGTGCAGCGGGAACGACCTCGGACCACCAGGGGCCGAGGAAACCACAGTCTCATGGGGCCGCACACTCAGGGTCAGGGAAAAATCCAATATATATCTGGTGATATATCGGGTGCTATTAGATATAGCGCAATAAACCAAAGTGAATTATCTGCAGGAGGCCCTGGCGCATGAATCTGTGCAACGGGAACGACCTCGGACCACCAGGGGCCGAAAAATCCACAGTCTCATGGGGCCGGACACTCAGGGTCAGGGAAAAATCCAATATATATCTGGTGATATCTTGGGCGCTATTAGCGATAGCATAATAAACCAAAGTGAATTATCTGCAGGAGGCCCTGGAGCAAGAATCTGTGCAGCGGGAACGACCTCGGACCACCAGGGGCCGAGACAACAACCGTCTCATGGGGCCGGACACTCAGGGTCAGGGAAAAATCCAATATATATCTGGTGATATCTCGGGTTATATTACAGATAGCACAATAAATCAAAGTGCATTGTCTGTAGGAGGCCCTGGCGCATGAATCTGTGCAGCGGGAACGACCTCGGACCACCAGGGGCCGAGACAACCACCGTCTCATGGGGCCGGACACTCAGGGTCAGGGGAAAATCCAATATATATCTGGTGATATCTCGGGTGCTATTACAGATAGAGCAATAAACCAAA
The DNA here is from genome assembly GCF_051020985.1 of Nomia melanderi. Taxonomy (NCBI): domain Eukaryota; kingdom Metazoa; phylum Arthropoda; class Insecta; order Hymenoptera; family Halictidae; genus Nomia; species Nomia melanderi. The sequence goes on along the minus strand of NW_027475149.1, from coordinate 201,514 downwards.
GTGAATTATCTGCAGGAGGCCCTGGCCCATGCATCTGTGCAGCGGGAACGACCTCGGACCACCAGGGGCCGAGAAAACCACCGTCTCATGGGGCCGGACACTCAGGGTCAGGGAAAAATGCAATATATATCTGGTGATATGTCGGGTGCTATTACAGATAGCACAATAAATCAAAGTGCATTGTCTGGACGAGGCCCTGGCGCATGAATCTGGGCAGCGGGAACGACCTCGGACCACCAGGGGCCGAGAAAACCACAGTCTCATGGGGCCGGACACTCAGGGTCAGGGGAAAATCCAATATATATCTGGTGATATCTCGGGTGCTATTACAGATAGAGCAATAAATCAAAGTGCATTGTCTGTAGGAGGCCCTGGCGCATGAATCTCTGCAGCGGGAACAACCTCGGACCACCAGGGGCCGAGAAAACCACAGTCTCATGGGGCCGGACACTCAGGGTCAGGGGAAAATCCAATATATATCTGGTGATATCTCGGGTGCTATTAGATACAGCGCAATAAACCAAAGTGAATTATCTGCAGGAGTCCCTGGCGCATGAATCTGCGCAGCGGGAACGACCTCGGACCACCAGGGGCCGAGAAAACCACAGTCTAATGGGGCCGGACACTCAGGGTCAGGGGAAAATCCAATATATATCTGGTGATATCGCGGGTGCTATTAGAGATAGCGCAATAAATCAAAGTGAATTATCTGCAGGAGGCCCTGCCGCATGCATCTGTGCAGCGGGAACGACCTCGGAACACCAGGGGCCGAGAAAACCACCGTCTCATGGGGCAGGACACTCAGGGTCAGTGAAAAATCCAATATATATCTGCTGATATCTCGGGTGCTGTTACAGATAGCGCAATAAATCAAAGTGCATTGTCTGTAGGAGGCCCTGGCGCATGAATCTGTGCAGCGGGAACGACCTCGGACCACCAGGGTCCGAGAAAAACACCGTCTCATGGGGCCGCACACTCAGGGTCAGTGAAAAATCCAATATATATCTGGTGATATCTCGGGTGCTATTACAGATAGCGCAATAAATCAAAGTGCATTATCTGCAGGAGGCCCTGGCGCATGAATCTGTGCAGCGGGAACGACCTCGGACCACCAGGGGCCGAGAAAACCACAGTCTCATGGAGCCGGACACTCAGTGTCAGGGGAAAATCCCGTATATATCTCTTGATATCTCGGGTGCTATTAGAGATAGCGCAATAAACCAAAGTGAATTATCTGCAGGAGGCCCTGGCGCATGAATCTGTGCAGCGGGAACGACCTCGGACCACCAGGGGCCGAGAAAACCACCGTCTCATGGGGCCGGACACTCAGGGTCAGGGGAAAATCCAATATATATCTGGTGATATCTCGGGTGCTATTACAGATAGAGCAATAAACCAAAGTGAATTATCTGCAGGAGGCCCTGGCCCATGCATCTGTGCAGCGGGAACGACCTCGGACCACCAGGGGCCGAGAAAACCACCGTCTCATGGGGCCGGACACTCAGGGTCAGGGAAAAATGCAATATATATCTGGTGATATGTCGGGTGCTATTACAGATAGCACAATAAATCAAAGTGCATTGTCTGGTCGAGGCCCTGGCGCATGAATCTGGGCAGCGGGAACGACCTCGGACCACCAGGGGCCGAGAAAACCACAGTCTCATGGGGCCGGACACTCAGGGTCAGGGAAAAATCCAATATATATCTGGTGATATCTCGGGTGCTATTACAGATAGAGCAATAAATCAAAGTGCATTGTCTGTAGGAGGCCCTGGCGCATGAATCTCTGCAGCGGGAACAACCTCGGACCACCAGGGGCCGAGAAAACCACAGTCTCATGGGGCCGGACACTCAGGGTCAGGGGAAAATCCAATATATATCTGGTGATATCTCGGGTGCTATTAGATACAGCGCAATAAACCAAAGTGAATTATCTACAGGAGGCCCTGGCGCATGAATCTGCGCAGCGGGAACGACCTCGGACCACCAGGGGCCGAGAAAACCACAGTCTAATGGGGCCGGACACTCAGGGTCAGGGGAAAATCCAATATATATCTGGTGATATCGCGGGTGCTATTAGAGATAGCGCAATAAATCAAAGTGAATTATCTGCAGGAGGCCCTGCCGCATGCATCTGTGCAGCGGGAACGACCTCGGAACACCAGGGGCCGAGAAAACCACCGTCTCATGGGGCAGGACACTCAGGGTCAGTGAAAAATCCAATATATATCTGCTGATATCTCGGGTGCTGTTACAGATAGCGCAATAAATCAAAGTGCATTGTCTGTAGGAGGCCCTGGCGCATGAATCTGTGCAGAGGGAACGACCTCGGACCACCAGGGGCCGAGAAAACCACCGTCTCATGGCGCCGGACACTCAGGGTCAGGGGAAAATCCAATATATATCTGGTGATATCTCGGGTGCTATTACAGATAGCGCAATAAATCAAAGTGAATTATCTGCAGGAGGCCCTGGCGCATGAATCTGTGCAGCGGGAACGACCTCGGACCACCAGGGGCCGAGAAAACCACAGTCTCATGGAGCCGGACACTCAGGGTCAGGGGAAAATCCAATATATATCTGGTGATATCTCGGGTGCTATTACAGATAGCGCAATAAATCAAAGTGCATTATCTGCAGGAGGCCCTGGCGCATGAATCTGTGCAGCGGGAACGACCTCGGACCACCAGGGGCCGAGAAAACCACAGTCTCATGGAGCCGGACACTCAGTGTCAGGGGAAAATCCAGTATATATCTCTTGATATCTCGGGTGCTATTAGAGATAGCGCAATAAATCAAAGTGCATTATCTGCAGGAGGCCCTGGCGCATGAATCTGTGCAGCGGGAACGACCTCGGACCACCAGGGGCCGAGAAAACCACAGTCACATGGGGCCGGTCACTCAGGGTCAGGGGAAAATCCAATATATATCTGGTGATATCTCGGGTGCTATTAGATACAGCGCAATAAACCAAATTGAATTATCTGCAGGAGGCCCTGGCGCATGAATCTGGGCAGCGGGAACGACCTCGGACCACCAGGGGCCGAGAAAACCACAGTCTAGTGGGGCCGGACACTCAGGGTCAGGGGAAAATCCAATATATATATCAGGTGATATCTCGGGTGCTATTAGATACAGCGCAATAAACCAAAGTGTATTATCTGCAAGAGGCCCTGGCGCATGCATCTCTGCAGCGGGAACGACCTCGGACCACCAGGGGCCGAGAAAACTAAAGTCTCATGGGGCCGGACACTCAGGGTCAGGGGAAAATCCAATATATATCTGGTCATATCTCCGGTGCTATTACAGATAGCGCAATGAACCAAAGTGCATTGTCTGTAGGAGGCCCTTGCGAATGAATCTGTGCCGCAGGAACGACCTCGGACCACCAGTGGCCGAGAAAACCACCGTCTCATGGGTCCGGACACTCAGGGTCAGGGGAAAACCCAATATATATCTGGTGATATCTCGGGTTCTATTACAGATAGCCCAATCAACCAAAGTGCATTGTCTGTAGGAGGCCCTGGCGCATGAATCTGGGCAGCGGGAACGACCTCGGACCACAAGGGGCCGAGAAAACCACCGTCTCATGGGTCCGGATACTCTGGGTCAGGGGAAAATCCAATATATATCTGGTGATATCTCGGGTGCTATTACAGATAGCGCAATAAATCAAAGTGCATTGTCTGTAGGAGGCCCAGGCGAATGAATCTGTGCAGCGGGAACGACCTCGGACCACCAGAGGCCGAGAAAACCACCGTCTCATGGGTCCGGACACTCAGGGTCAGGGGAAAATCCAATATATATCTGGTGATATCTCGGGTGCTATTAGAGATAGCGCAATAAACCAAAGTGAATTATCTGCGGGAGGCCTTGGTGCATGCATCTGTGCAGCGGGAACGACCTCGGACCACCAGGGGCCGAGAAAACCACCGTCTCATGGGTCCGGACACTCAGGGTCAGGGGAAAATCCAATATATATCTGGTTATATCTCTGGTGCTATTACAGATAGCGCAATAAACCAAAGTGCATTGTCTGTAGGAGGCCCTTGCGAATGAATCTGTGCCGCAGGAACGACCTCGGACCACCAGTGGCCGAGAAAACCACCGTCCCATGGGTCCGGACACTCAGGGTCAGGGGAAAACCCAATATATATCTGGTGATATCTCGGGTGCTATTACAGATAGCGCAATAAATCAAAGTGCATTGTCTGTAGGAGGCCCTTGCGAATGAATCTGTGCCGCAGGAACGACCTCGGACCACCAGTGGCCGAGAAAATTACAGATATTCGGAATCCGTCACCTAAGGTCATGTAAAAATCCAGCAAATATCTGGTGATATCTTGGGTGCTATTGGAGATAGCGCAAAAAACCAAAGTGCATTGTCTGTAGGAGGCCCTAGCGCATGAATCTGGGCAGCGGGAACGACCTCGGACCACCAGGGGCCGAGAAAATCACCGTCTCATGGAGCCGGACACTCAGGGTCAGGGAGAAATCCAATATATATCTGGTGATATCTCGGGTGCTATTACAGATAGCGCAATAAATCAAAGTGCATTGTCTGTAGGAGGCCCAGGCGAATGAATCTGTGCAGCGGGAACGACCTCGGACCACCAGGGGCCGAGAAAACCACCGTCTCATGGGTCCGGACACTCAGGGTCAGGGAAAAATCCAATATATATCTGGTGATATCTCGGGTGCTATTAGAGATAGCGCAATAAATCAAAGTGCATTGTCTGTAGGAGGCCCAGGCGCATGAATCTGGCCAGCGGGAACGACCTCGAACCACCAGGGGCCGAGAAAACCACAGTCACATGGGGCCGGACACTCAGGGTCAGGGGAAAATCCAATATATATCTGGTGATATCGCGGGTGCTATTACAGATAGCGCAATAAATCAAAGTGCATTGTCTGTAGGAGGCCCAGGCGAATGAATCTGTGCAGCTGGAACGACCTCGGACCACCAGGGGCCGAGAAAACCACCGTCTCATGGGTCCGGACACTCAGGGTCAGGGGAAAATCCAATATATATCTGGTTATATCTCGGGTGCTATTACAGATAGCGCAATCAACCAAAGTGCATTGTCTGTAGGAGGCCCTGGCGCATGAATCTGGGCAGCGGGAACGACCTCGGACAACCAGGGGCCGAAAAAACCACCGTCTCATGGGTCCGGACACTCAGGGTCAGGGGAAAACCCAATATATATCTGGTGATATCTCTGGTGCTATTACAGATAGCGCAATAAATCAAAGTGCATTGTCTGTAGGAGGCTCTTGCGAATGAATCTGTGCCGCAGGAACGACCTCGGACCACCAGTGGCCGAGAAAATTACAGATATTCGGAATCCGTCACCCAAGGTCATGTAAAAATCCAGCAAATATCTGGTGATATCTTGGGTGCAATTAGAGATAGCGCAAAAAACCAAAGTGCATTGTCTGTAGGAGGCCCTAGCGCATTGATCTAGGCAGCGGGAACGACTTCGGACCACCAGGGGCCGAGAAAACCACCGACTCACGGGGCCGGACACTCAGGGTCAGGGGAAAAACCAATATATATCTGGTGATATCTCGGGTGCAATTAGAGATAGCGCAATAAACCAAAGTGAATTATCTGCAGGAGGCCCTGGCGCATTCATCTGTGCAGCGGGAACGACCTCGGACCACCAGGGGCCGAGTAAACCAACGTCTCATGGGGCCGGACACTCAGGGTCAGGGAAAAATCCAATATATATCTGGTGATATCTCGGGTGCTATTACAGATAGCGCAATCAACCAAAGTGCATTGTCTGTAGCAGACCCTGGCGCATGAATCTGGGCAGCGGGAACGACCTCGGACAACCAGGGGCCGAAAAAACCACCGTCTCATGGGTCCGGACACTCAGGGTCAGGGGAAAACCCAATATATATCTGGTGATATCTCTGGTGCTATTACAGATAGCGCAATAAATCAAAGTGCATTGTCTGTAGGAGGCCCTTGCGAATGAATCTGTGCCGCAGGAACGACCTCGGACCACCAGTGGCCGAGAAAATTACAGATATTCGGAATCCGTCACCCAAGGTCATGTAAAAATCCAGCAAATATCTGGTGATATCTTGGGTGCAATTAGAGATAGCGCAAAAAACCAAAGTGCATTGTCTGTAGGAGGCCCTAGCGCATGAATCTAGGCAGCGGGAACGACTTCGGACCACCAGGGGCCGAGAAAACCACCGTCTCATGGGTCCGGATACTCTGGGTCAGGGGAAAATCCAATATATATCTGGTGATATCTCGGGTGCTATTACAGATAGCGCAATAAACCAAAGTGCATTGTCTGTAGGAGGCCCTTGCGATTGAATCTGTGACGCAGGAACGACCTCGGACCACCAGTGGCCGAGAAAGGCACAGATATTCGGAATCCGTCACCCAAGGTCATGTAAAAATCCAGCAAATATCTGGTGATATCTCGGGTGCTATTAGAGATAGCGCAATAAACCAAAGTGCATTGTCTGTAGGAGGCCCTTGCAAATGAATCTGTACCGCAGGAACGACCTCGGACCACCAGTGGCCGAGAAAATTACAGATATTCGGAATCCGTCACCCAAGGTCATGTAAAAATACAGCAAATATCTGGTGATATCTCGGGTGCTATTAGAGATAGCGCAATAAACCAAAGTGCATTGTCTGTAGGAGGCCCTGGCGCATGAATCTGGGCAGCGGGAACGACCTAGGACCACCAGGGGCCGAGAAAACCACCGACTCACGGGGCCGGACACTCAGGGTCAGGGGAAAATCCAATATATATCTGGTGATATCTTGGGTGCTATTAGAGATAGCGCAATAAACCAAAGTGAATTATCTGCAGGAGGCCCTGGCGCATGCATCTGTGCAGCGGGAACGCCCTCGGACCACCAGGGGCCAAGAAAACCACCGTCTCATGGCGCCGGACACTCAGGGTCAGGGAAAAATCCAATATATATCTGGTGATATCTCGGGTGCTATTAGAGATAGCGCACTAAATCAAAGTGCATTGTCTGTAGGAGGCCCAGGCGCATGAATCTGGCCAGCGGGAACGACCTCGGACCACCAGGGGCCGAGAAAACCGCAGTCTCATGGGGCCGGACACTCAGGGTTAGGGGAAAATCCAATATATATCTGGTGATATCTCGGGTGCTATTACAGATAGCGCATTAAATCAAAGTGCATTGTCTGTAGGAGGCCCAGGCGAATGAATCTGTGCAGCGGGAAGGACCTCGGACCACCAGGGGCCGAGAAAATCACCGTCTCATGGAGCCGGACACTCAGGGTCAGGGAAAAATCCAATATATATCTGGTGATATCTCGGGTGCTATTACAGATAGCGCAATAAATCAAAGTGCATTGTCTGTAGGAGGCCCAGGCGAATGAATCTGTGCAGCGGGAACGACCTCGGACCACCAGGGGCCGAGAAAACCACCGTCTCATGGGTCCGGACACTCAGGGTCAGGGGAAAATCCAATATATATCTGGTGATATCTAGGGTGCTATTACAGATAGCGCTATAAACCAAAGTGCATTGTCTGTAGGAGGCCCTTGCGAATGAATCTGTACCGCAGGAACGATCTCGGACCACCAGTGGCCGAGAAAATTACAGATATTCGGAATCCGTCACCCAAGGTCAGGGGAAAATCCAATATATATCTGGTGATATCTCGGTTGCTATTAGAGATAGCGCAATAAACCAAATTGAATTATCTGCAGGAGGCCCTGGTGCATGCATCTGTGCAGCGGGAACGACCTCGGACCACCAGGGGCCGAGAAAACCACCGTCTCATGGGTCCGGTCACTCAGGGTCAGGGGATAATCCAATATATATCTGGTTATATCTCTGGTGCTATTACAGATAGCGCAATAAACCAAAGTGCATTGTCTGTAGGAGGCCCAGGTGAATGAATCTGTGCAGCGGGAACGACCTCGGACCACCAGAGGCCGAGAAAACCACCGTCTCATGGGTCCGGACACTCAGGGTCAGGGGAAAATCCAATATATATCTGGTGATATCTCGGGTGCTATTAGAGATAGCGCAATAAACCAAAGTGAATTATCTGCAGGAGGCCCTGGTGCATGCATCTGTGCAGCGGGAACGACCTCGGACCACCAGGGGCCGAGAAAACCACCGTCTCATTGGTGCGGACACTCAGGGTCAGGGGAAAATCCAATATATATCTGGTCATATCTCCGGTGCTATTACAGATAGCGCAATGAACCAAAGTGCATTGTCTGTAGGAGGCCCTTGCGAATGAATCTGTGCCGCAGGAACGACCTCGGACCACCAGTGGCCGAGAAAACCACCGTCTCATGGGTCCGGACACTCAGGGTCAGGGGAAAACCCAATATATATCTGGTGATATCTCGGGTTCTATTACAGATAGCCCAATAAACCAAAGTGCATTGTCTGTAGGAGGCCCTGGCGCATGAATCTGGGCAGCGGGAACGACCTCGGACCACAAGGGGCCGAGAAAACCACCGTCTCATGGTTCCGGATACTCTGGGTCAGGGGAAAATCCAATATATATCTGGTGATATCTCGGGTGCTATTACAGATAGCGCAATAAATCAAAGTGCATTGTCTGTAGGAGGCCCAGGCGAATGAATCTGTGCAGCGGGAACGACCTCGGACCACCAGAGGCCGAGAAAACCACCGTCTCATGGGTCCGGACACTCAGGGTCAGGGGAAAATCCAATATATATCTGGTGATATCTCGGGTGCTATTAGAGATAGCGCAATAAACCAAAGTGAATTATCTGCGGGAGGCCTTGGTGCATGCATCTGTGCAGCGGGAACGACCTCGGACCACCAGGGGCCGAGAAAACCACCGTCTCATGGGTCCGGACACTCAGGGTCAGGGGAAAATCCAATATATATCTGGTTATATCTCTGGTGCTATTACAGATAGCGCAATAAACCAAAGTGCATTGTCTGTAGGAGGCCCTTGCGAATGAATCTGTGCCGCAGGAACGACCTCGGACCACCAGTGGCCGAGAAAACCACCGTCCCATGGGTCCGGACACTCAGGGTCAGGGGAAAACCCAATATATATCTGGTGATATCTCGGGTGCTATTACAGATAGCGCAATAAATCAAAGTGCATTGTCTGTAGGAGGCCCTTGCGAATGAATCTGTGCCGCAGGAACGACCTCGGACCACCAGTGGCCGAGAAAATTACAGATATTCGGAATCCGTCACCTAAGGTCATGTAAAAATCCAGCAAATATCTGGTGATATCTTGGGTGCTATTGGAGATAGCGCAAAAAACCAAAGTGCATTGTCTGTAGGAGGCCCTGGCGCATGAATCTGGGCAGCGGGAACGACCTCGGACCACCAGGGGCCGAGAAAATCACCGTCTCATGGAGCCGGACACTCAGGGTCAGGGAGAAATCCAATATATATCTGGTGATATCTCGGGTGCTATTACAGATAGCGCAATAAATCAAAGTGTATTGTCTGTAGGAGGCCCAGGCGAATGAATCTGTGCAGCGGGAACGACCTCGGACCACCAGGGGCCGAGAAAACCACCGTCTCATGGCGCCGGACACTCAGGGTCAGGGAAAAATCCAATATATATCTGGTGATATCTCGGGTGCTATTAGAGATAGCGCAATAAATCAAAGTGCATTGTCTGTAGGAGGCCCAGGCGCATGAATCTGGCCAGCGGGAACGACCTCGAACCACCAGGGGCCGAGAAAACCACAGTCACATGGGGCCGGACACTCAGGGTCAGGGGAAAATCCAATATATATCTGGTGATATCTCGGGTGCTATTACAGATAGCGCAATAAATCAAAGTGCATTGTCTGTAGGAGGCCCAGGCGAATGAATCTGTGCAGCTGGAACGACCTCGGACCACCAGGGGCCGAGAAAACCACCGTCTCATGGGTCCGGACACTCAGGGTCAGGGGAAAATCCAATATATATCTGGTTATATCTCGGGTGCTATTACAGATAGCGCAATCAACCAAAGTGCATTGTCTGTAGGAGGCCCTGGCGCATGAATCTGGGCAGCGGGAACGACCTCGGACAACCAGGGGCCGAAAAAACCACCGTCTCATGGGTCCGGACACTCAGGGTCAGGGGAAAACCCAATATATATCTGGTGATATCTCTGGTGCTATTACAGATAGCGCAATAAATCAAAGTGCATTGTCTGTAGGAGGCCCTTGCGAATGAATCTGTGCCGCAGGAACGACCTCGGACCACCAGTGGCCGAGAAAATTACAGATATTCGGAATCCGTCACCCAAGGTCATGTAAAAATCCAGCAAATATCTGGTGATATCTTGGGTGCAATTAGAGATAGCGCAAAAAACCAAAGCGCATTGTCTGTAGGAGGCCCTAGCGCATGGATCTAGGCAGCGGGAACGACTTCGGACCACCAGGGGCCGAGAAAACCACCGACTCACGGGGCCGGACACTCAGGGTCAGGGGAAAAACCAATATATATCTGGTGATATCTCGGGTGCAATTAGAGATAGCGCAATAAACCAAAGTGAATTATCTGCAGGAGGCCCTGGCGCATTCATCTGTGCAGCGGGAACGACCTCGGACCACCAGGCGCCGAGTAAACCAACGTCTCATGGGGCCGGACACTCAGGGTCAGGGAAAAATCCAATATATATCTGGTGATATCTCGGGTGCTATTACAGATAGCGCAATCAACCAAAGTGCATTGTCTGTAGCAGGCCCTGGCGCATGAATCTGGGCAGCGGGAACGACCTCGGACAACCAGGGGCCGAAAAAACCACCGTCTCATGGGTCCGGACACTCAGGGTCAGGGGAAAACCCAATATATATCTGGTGATATCTCTGGTGCTATTACAGATAGCGCAATAAATCAAAGTGCATTGTCTGTAGGAGGCCCTTGCGAATGAATCTGTGCCGCAGGAACGACCTCGGACCACCAGTGGCCGAGAAAATTACAGATATTCGGAATCCGTCACCCAAGGTCATGTAAAAATCCAGCAAATATCTGGTGATATCTTGGGTGCAATTAGAGATAGCGCAAAAAACCAAAGTGCATTGTCTGTAGGAGGCCCTAGCGCATGGATCTAGGCAGCGGGAACGACTTCGGACCACCAGGGGCCGAGAAAACCACCGACTCACGGGGCCGGACACTCAGGGTCAGGGGAAAAACCAATATATATCTGGTGATATCTCGGGTGCAATTAGAGATAGCGCAATAAACCAAAGTGAATTATCTGCAGGAGGCCCTGGCGCATTCATCTGTGCAGCGGGAACGACCTCGGACCACCAGGGGCCGAGTAAACCAACGTCTCATGGGGCCGGACACTCAGGGTCAGGGAAAAATCCAATATATATCTGGTGATATCTCGGGTGCTATTACAGATAGCGCAATAAACCAAAGTGAATTATCTGCAGGAGGCCCTGGCGCATTCATCTGTGCAGCGGGAACGACCTCGGACCACCAGGGGCCGAGTAAACCAACGTCTCATGGGGCCGGACACTCAGGGTCAGGGAAAAATCCAATATATATCTGGTGATATCTCGGGTGCTATTACAGATAGCGCAATAAATCAAAGTGCATTGTCTGTAGGAGGCACTGGCGAATGAATCTGTGCCGCAGGAACGACCTCGGACCACCAGTGGCCGAGAAAATTACAGATATTCGGAATCCGTCACCCAAGGTCATGTAAAAATCCAGCAAATATCTGGTGATATCTTGGGTTCAATTAGAGATAGCGCAAAAAACCAAAGTGCATTGTCTGTAGGAGGCCCTAGCGCATGAATCTGGGCAGCGGGAACGACTTCGGACCACCAGGGGCCGAGAAAACCACCGACTCACGGGGCCGGACACTCAGGGTCAGGGAAAAATCCAATATATATCTGGTGATATCTCGGGTGCTATTAGAGATAGCGCAATAAACCAAAGAGAATTATCTGCAGGAGGCCCTGGCGCATGCATCTGTGCAGCGGGAACGACCTCGGGCCACCAGGGGCCAAGAAAACCACCGTCTCATGGGGCCGGACACTCAGGGTCAGGGAAAAATCCAATATATATCTGGTGATATCTCGGGTGCTATTACAGATAGCGCAATAAATCAAAGTGCATTGTCTGTAGGAGGCCCTGGCGCATGAATCTGGACAGCGGGAACGACCTCGGACCACCAGGGGCCGAGAAAACCACCGTCTCATTGGTGCGGACACTCAGGGTCAGGGGAAAATCCAATATATATCTGATCATATCTCCGGTGCTATTACAGATAGCGCAATGAACCAAAGTGCATTGTCTGTAGGAGGCCCTTGCGAATGAATCTGTGCCGCAGGAACGACCTCGGACCACCAGTGGCCGAGAAAACCACCGTCTCATGGGTCCGGACACTCAGGGTCAGGGGAAAACCCAATATATATCTGGTGATATCTCGGGTTCTATTACAGATAGCCCAATAAACCAAAGTGCATTGTCTGTAGGAGGCCCTGGCGCATGAATCTGGGCAGCGGGAACGACCTCGGACCACCAGGGGCCGAGAAAACCACCGTCTCATGGGTCCGGATACTCTGGGTCAGGGGAAAATCCAATATATATCTGGTGATATCTCGGGTGCTATTACAGATAGCGCAATAAATCAAAGTGCATTGTCTGTAGGAGGCCCAGGCGAATGAATGTGTGCAGCGGGAACGACCTCGGACCACCAGAGGCCGAGAAAACCACCGTCTCATGGGTCCGGACACTCAGGGTCAGGGAAAAATCCAATATATATCGGGTGATATCTCGGGTGCTATTACAGATAGCGCAATAAATCAAAGTGCATTGTCTGTAGGAGGCCCTGGCGCATGAATCTGTGCAGCTCGAACGACCTCGGTCCACCAGGGGCCGAGAAAACCACCGTCTCATGGGTCCTGACACTCAGGGTCAGGGGAAAAACCAATATATATCTGGTGATATCTCGGGTGCAATTAGAGATAGCGCAATAAACCAAAGTGAATTATCTGCAGGAGGCCCTGGCGCATTCATCTGTGCAGCGGGAACGACCTCGCACCACCAGGGGCCGAGTAAACCAACGTCTCATGGGGCCGGACACTCAGGGTCAGGGAAAAATGCAATATATATCTGGTGATATCTCGGGTGCTATTACAGATAGCGCAATAAATCAAAGTGCATTGTCTGTAGGAGGCACTGGCGAATGAATCTGTGCCGCAGGAACGATCTCGGACCACCAGTGGCCGAGAAAATTACAGATATTCGGAATCCGTCACCCAAGGTCATGTAAAAATCCAGCAAATATCTGGTGATATCTCGGGTGATATTAGAGATAGCGTAATAAACCAAAGTGCATTGTCTGTAGGAGGCCCTGGCGCATGAATCTGGGCAGCGGGAACGACCTCGGATCGCCAGGGGCCGAGAAAACCACCGACTCACGGGGCCGGAGACTCAGGGTCAGGGGAAAATCCAATATATATCTGGTGATATCTCGGGTGCTATTAGAGATAGCGCAATAAACCAAAGAGAATATTCTGCAGGAGGCCCTGGCGCATGCATCTGTGCAGCGGGAACGACCTCGGGCCACCAGGGGCCAAGAAAACCACCGTCTCATGGGGCCGGACACTCAGGGTCAGGGAAAAATCCAATATATATCTGGTGATATCTCGGGTGCTATTAGAGATAGCGCAATAAATCAAAATGCATTGTCTGTAGGAGGCCCTGGCGCATGAATCTGGCCAGCGGGAACGACCACGGACCACCAGGGGCCGAGAAAACCACAGTCTCATGGGACCGGACACTCAGGGTCAGGGGAAAATCCAATATATATCTGGTGATATCTCGGGTGCTATTACAGATAGCGCATAAATCAAAGTGCATTGTCTGTAGGAGGCCCTGGCGCATGAACCTGTGCAGCGGCAACGGCCTCGGACCCCCAGGGGCCGAGAAAACCACAGTCTCATGGGGCCGGACACTCAGGGTCAGGGGAAAATCCAATATATATCTGGTGATATCTCGGGTGCTATTACAGATAGCGCAATAAATCAAAGTGCATTGTCTGTAGGAGGCCCTGGTGCATGAATCTGTGCAGCGGGAACGACCTCGGACCCCCAGGGGCCGAGTCAACCACCGTCTCATGGGGCCGGACACTCAGGGTCTGGGAAAAATCCAATATATATCCGGTGATATCTCGGGTGCTATTACAGATAGCGCAATAAATCAAAGTGCATCGTCTGTAGGAGGCCCTGGCGCATAAACCTGTGCAGCGGGAACGACCTCGGACCACCAGGGGCCGAGAAAACGACCGTCTCATGGGGCCGGACGCTCAGGGTCAGTGAAAAATCCAATATATATCTGGTGATATCTCGGGTGCTATTACAGATAGCGCAATAAATCAAAGGGCATTGTCTGTAGGAGGCCCTGGCGCATGAATCTGTGCAGCGGGAACGACCTCGGACCACCAGGGGCCGAGAAAACCACAGTCTCATGGGGCCGGACTCTCAGGGTCAGGGGAAAATCCAATATATATCTGGTGATATCTCTGGTGCTAATAGAGATAGCGCAATAAACCAAAGTGAATTATCTGCAGGAGGCCCTGGCGCATGAATCTGTGCAGCGGGAACGACCTCGGACCACCAGGGGCCGAGAAAACGACCGTCACATGGGGCCGGACGCTCAGGGTCAGTGAAAAATCCAATATATATCTGGTGATATCTCGGGTGCTATTACAGATAGCGCCATAAATCAAAGTGCATTGTCTGTAGGAGGCCCTGGCGCATGAATCTGTGCAGCGGGAACGACCTCGGACCACCAGGGGCCGAGACAACCACCGTCTCATGGGGCCGGACACTCAGGGTCAGGGGAATATCCAATATATATCTGGTGATATCTCGGGTGCTATTACAGATAGCGCAATAAATCAAAGTACATTGTCTGTAGGAGGCCCTGGCGCATGAATGTGTGCAGAGGGAACGACCTCGGACCACCAGGGGCCGAGAAAACCACAGTCTCATGGGGCCGGACACTCAGGGTCAGGGGAAATTCCAATATATATCTGGTGATATCTCGGGTGCTATTACAGATAGCGCAATAAATCAAAGGGCATTGTCTGTAGGAGGCCCTGGCGCATGAATCTGTGCAGCGGGAACGACCTCGGACCACCAGGGGCCGAGAAAACCACAGTCTCATGGGGCCGGACTCTCAGGGTCGGGGGAAAATCCAATATATATCTGGTGATATCTCTGGTGCTAATAGAGATAGCGCAATAAACCAAAGTGAATTATCTGCAGGAGGCCCTGGCGCATGAATCTGTGCAGCGGGAACGACCTCGGACCACCAGGGGCCGAGAAAACGACCGTCCCATGGGGCCGGACACTCAGGGTCAGTGAAAAATCCAATATATATCTGGTGATATCTCGGGTGCTATTACAGATAGCGCAATAAATCAAAGTACATTGTCTGTAGGAGGCCCTGGCGCATGAACCTGTGCAGCGGGAACGACCTCGGACCACCAGGGGCCGAGAAAACGACCGTCTCATGGGGCCGGACGCTCAGGGTCAGTGAAAAATCCAATATATATCTGGTGATATCTCGGGTGCTATTACAGATAGCGCCATAAATCAAAGTGCATTGTCTGTAGGAGGCCCTGGCGCATGAATCTGTGCAGCGGGAACGACCTCGGACCACCAGGGGCCGAGACAACCACCGTCTCATGGGGCCGGACACTCAGGGTCAGGGGAATATCCAATATATATCTGGTGATATCTCGGGTGCTATTACAGATAGCGCAATAAATCAAAGTACATTGTCTGTAGGAGGCCCTGGCGCATGAATCTGTGCAGCGGGAACGACCTCGGACCACCAGGGGCCGAGAAAACCACAGTCTCATGGGGCCGGACACTCAGGGTCAGGGGAAATTCCAATATATATCTGGTGATATCTCGGGTGCTATTACAGATAGCGCAATAAATCAAAGTGCATTGTCTGTAGGAGGCTCTGGCGCATGAATCTGTGCAGCGGGAACGACCTCGGACCACCAGGGGCCGAGAAAACCACAGTCTCATGGGGCCGGACACTCAGGGTCAGGGAAAAATCCATTATATATCTGGTGATATATCGGGTGCCATTAGAGATAGCTCGATAAATCAAAGTGCATTGTCTGCAGGAGGCCCTGACGCATGAATCTGTGCAGCGGGAACGACCTCGGACCACCAGGGGCCGAGAAAACCACAGTCTCATGGGGCCGGACACTCAGGGTGAGGGAAATATCCAATATATATCTGGTGATATCTCGGGTGCTATTACAGATAGCGCAATAAATCAAAGGGCATTGTCTGTAGGAGGCCCTGGCGCATGAACCTGTGCAGCGGCAACGACCTCGGACCCCCAGGGGCCGAGACAACCACCGTCTCATGGGGCCGGACACTCAGGGTCTGGGAAAAATCCAATATATATCCGGTGATATCTCGGGTGCTATTACAGACAGCGCAATAAATCAAAGTGCATTGTCTGTAGGAGGCCCTGGCGCATGAATCTGTGAAGCGGGAACGACCTCGGACCACCAGGGGCCGAGAAAACCACAGTCTCATGGGGCCGGACTCTCAGGGTCAGGGGAAAATCCAATATATATCTGGTGATATCTCGGGTGCTAATAGAGATAGCGCAATAAACCAAAGTGAATTATCTGCAGGAGGCCGTGGCGCATGAATCTGTGCAGCGGGAACGACCTCGGACCACCAGGGGCCGAGAAAACGACCGTCTCATGGGGCCGGACACTCAGGGTCAGTGAAAAATCCAATATATATCTGGTGATATCTCGGGTGCTATTACAGATAGCGCAATAAATCAAAGTGCATTGTCTGTAGGAGGCCCTGGCGCATGAATCTGTGCAGCGGGAACGACCTCGGACCACCAGGGGCCGAGAAAACCACAGTCTCATGGGGCCGGACACTCAGGGTCAGGGGAAAATCCAGTATATATCTGGTGATATCTCGGGTGCTATTACAGATAGCGCACTAAATCAAAGTGCATTGACTGTAAGAGGCCCTGGCGCATGAATCTGTGCAGCGGGAACGTCCTCGGACCTCCAGGGGCCGAGACAACCACCGTCTCATGGGGCCGGACACTCCGGGTCAGGGTAAAATCCAATATATATCTGGTGATATCTTGGGTGCTATTACAGATAGCGCAATAAATCAAAGTGTATTGTCTGTAGGAGGCCCTGGCGCATGAATCTGTGCAGCGGGAACGACCTTGGACCACCAGGGGCCGAGACAACCACCGTCTCATGGGGCCGGACACTCAGGGTCAGGGGAATATCCAATATATATCTGGTGATATCTCGGGTGCTATTACAGATAGCGCAATAAATCAAAGTACATTGTCTGTAGGAGGCCCTGGCGCATGAATCTGTGCAGCGGGAACGACCTCGGACCACCAGGGGCCGAGAAAACCACAGTCTCATGGGGCCGGACACTCAGGGTCAGGGGAAATTCCAATATATATCTGGTGATATCTCGGGTGCTATTACAGATAGCGCAATAAATCAAAGTGCATTGTCTGTAGGAGGCTCTGGCGCATGAATCTGTGCAGCGGGAACGACCTCGGACCACCAGGGGCCGAGAAAACCACAGTCTCATGGGGCCGGACACTCAGGGTCAGGGAAAAATCCATTATATATCTGGTGATATATCGGGTGCCATTAGAGATAGCGCAATAAATCAAAGTGCATTACCTGTAGGAGGCCCCGGCGCATGAATCTGTGCAGCGGGAACGTCCTCGGACCTCCAGGGGCCGAGACAACGACCGTCTCATGGGGCCGGACACTCAGGGTCAGGGTAAAATCCAATATATATCTGGTGATATCTCGGGTGCTATAACAGATAGCGCAATAAATCAAAGAGCATTGTCTGTAGGAGGCCCTGGCGCATGAATCTGTGCAGCGGGAACGACCTCGGACCACCAGGGGCCGAGACAACGACCGTCTCATGGGGCCGGACACTCAGGGTCTGGGTAAAATCCAATATATATCTGGTGATATCTCGGGTGCTATAACAGATAGCGCAATAAATCAAAGTGCATTGTCTGTAGGAGGCCCTGGCGCATGAATCTGTGCAGCGGGAACGACCTCGGACCACCAGGGGCCGAGAAAAGCACAGTCTCATGGGGCCGGACACTCATGGTCAGGGTAAAATCCAATATATATCTGGTGATATCTCGGGTGCTATTAGAGATAGCGCAATAAACCAAAGTGAATTATCTGCAGGAGGCCCTGGCGCATGAATCTGTGCTACGGGAACGACCTCGGACCACCAGGGGCCGAGAAAACGACCGTCTCATGGGGCCGGACACTCAGGGTCAGTGAAAAATCCAATATATATCTGGTGATATCTCGGGTGCTATTACAGATAGAGCAATAAATCAAAGTGCATTGTCTGTAGGAGGCCCTGGCGCATGAATGTGTGCAGCGGGAACGACCTCGGACCACCAGGGGCCGAGAAAACCGCAGTCTCATGGGGCCGGACACTCAGGGTCAGGGAAAAATCCAATATATATCTGGTGATATCTCGGGCGCTATTAGAGATAGCGCAATAAGCCAAAGGGAATTATCTGCAGGAGGCCCTGGCGCATGCATCTGTGCAGCGGGAACGACCTAGGACCACCAGGGGCCGAGAAAACCACCGTCTCATGGGGCCGGACACTCAGGGTCAGGAAAAATCCAATATATATCTGGTGATATCTCGGGTGCTATTAGAGATAGCGCAATAAACGAAAGTGAATTATCTGCAGGAGGCCCTGGCGCATGAATCTGTGCAGCGGGAACGACCGCGGACCACCAGGGGCCGAGAAAACCACCGTCTCATGGGGCCGGACACTCAGGGTCAGGGGAAAATCCAATATATATCTGGTGATATCTCGGGTGCTATTAGAGATAGCGCAATAAATCAAAGTGCATTGTCTGTAGGAGGCCCTGGCGCATGAATCTGTGCAGCGGGAACGACCTCGGAACACCAGCGACCGAGAAAACCACCGTCTCATGGGGCCGGACACTCAGGGTCAGTGAAAAATCCAATATATATGTGGTGATATCTCGGGTGCTATTACAGATAGCGCAATAAATCAAAGTGCATTGTCTGTAGGAGACCCTGGCGCATGAACCTGTGCAGCGGGAACGACCTCGGACCACCAGGGGCCGAGAAAACGACCGTCTCATGGGGCCGGACGCTCAGGGTCAGTGAAAAATCCAATATATATCTGGTGATATCTCGGGTGCTATTAGAGATAGCGCAATAAACCAAAGTGAATTATCTGCAGGAGGCCCTGGCGCATGAATCTGTGCAACGGGAACGACCCCGGACCACCAGGGGCCGAGAAAACCACAGTCTCATGGGGCCGGACACTCAGGGTCAGGGGAAAATCCAATATAGATCTGGTGATATCTCGGGTGCTATTACAGATAGCGCAATAAACGAAAGTGAATTATCTGCAGGAGGCCCTTGCGCATGAATCTGTGCAACGGGAACGTCCTCGGACCACCAGGGGCCGAGAAAACCACAGTCTCATGGGGCCGGACACTCAGGGTCAGGGGAAAATCCAATATAGATCTGGTGATATCTCGGGTGCTATTACAGATAGCGCAATAAATCAAAGTGCATTACCTGTAGGAGGCCCTGGCGCATGAAACTGTGCAGCGGGAACGTCGTCGGACCACCAGGGGCCGAGACAACGACCGTCTCATGGGGCCGGACACTCAGGGTCAGGGTAAAATCCAATATATATCTGGTGATATCTCGGGTGCTATAACAGATAGCGCAATAAATCAAAGTGCATTGTCTGTAGGAGGCCCTGGCGCATCAATCTGTGCAGCGGGAACGACCTCGGACCACCAGGGGCCGAGAAAACGACCGTCTCATGGGGCCGGACGCTCAGGGTCAGTGAAAAATCCAATATATATCTGGTGATATCTCGGGTGCTATTAGAGATAGCGCAATAAACCAAAGTGAATTATCTGCAGGAGGCCCTGGCGCATGAATCTGTGCAGCGGGAACGACCTCGGACCACCAGGGGCCGAGAAAACCACCGTCTCATGGGGCCGGACACTCAGGGTCAGGGAAAAATCCAATATATATCTGGTGATATCTCGGGTGCTATTAGAGATAGCGCAATAAACCAAAGTGAGTTATCTGCAGGAGGCCCTGGCGCCTGAAGCTGTGCAGCGGGAACGACCTCGGACCACCAGGGGCCGAGAAAACCACCGTCTCGAGGGGGCCGGACACTCTGGGTCAGGGAAAAATCCAATATATATGTGGTGATATCTCGGGTGCTATTACAGATAGCGCAATAAATGAAAGTGCATTGTCTGTAGGAGGCCCTGGCGCATGAATCTGTGCAGCGGGGACGTCCTCGGACCGCCAGGGGCCGAGACAACGACCGTCTCATGGGGCCGGACACTCAGGGTCAGGGTAAAATCCAATATATATCTGGTGATATGTCGGGTGCTATTACAGTTAGCGCAATAAATCAAAGTGCATTGTCTGTAGGAGGTCCTGGCGCATGAATCTGTGCAGCGGGAACGACCTCGGACCACCAGGGGCCGAGAAAAGCACAGTCTCATGGGGCCGGACACTCAGGGTCAGGGGAAAATCCAATATAGATCTGGTGATATCTCGGGTGCTATTACAGATAGCGCAATAAATCAAAGTGCATTGCCTGTAGGAGGCCCTGGCGCATGAATCTGTGCAACCGGAACGACCGCGGACCACCAGGGGCCGAGAAAACCACAGTCTCATGGGGCCGGACACTCAGGGTCAGGGGAAAATCCAATATAGATCTGGTGATATCTCGGGTGCTATTACAGATAGCGCAATAAATCAAAGTGCATTGCCTGTAGGAGGCCCTGGCGCATGTATCTGTGCAGCGGGAACGTCCTCGGACCTCCAGGGGCCGAGACAACGTCCGTCTCATGGGGCCGGACCCTCAGGGTCAGGGTAAAATCCAATATATATCTGGTGATATCTCGGGTGCTATAACAGATAGCGCAATAAATCAAAGTGCATTGTCTGTAGGAGGCCCTGGCGCATGAATCTGTGCAGCGGGAACGACCTCGGACCACCAGGGGCCGAGAAAACGACCGTCTCATGGGGCCGGACGCTCAGGGTCAGTGAAAAATCCAATATATATCTGGTCATATCTCGGGTGCTATTAGAGATAGCGCAATAAACCAAAGTGAATTATCTGCAGGAGGCCCTGGCGCATGAATCTGTGCAGCGGGAACGACCTCGGACCACCAGGGGCCGAGAAAACCACCGTCTCATGGGGCCGGACACTCAGGGTCAGGGAAAAATCCAATATATATCTGGTGATATCTCGGGTGCTATTAGAGATAGCGCAAAAAACCAAAGTGAATTATCTGCAGGAGGCCCTGGCGCATGAATCTGTGCAGCGGGAACGACCTCGGACCACCAGGGGCCGAGAAAACCACCGTCTCATGGGGCCGGACACTCAGGGTCAGGGAAAAATCCAATATATATCTGGTGATATCTCGGGTGCTATTAGAGATAGCGCAATAAACCAAAGTGAGTTATCTGCAGGAGGCCCTGGCGCCTGAAGCTGTGAAGCGGGAACGACCTCGGACCACCAGGGGCCGAGAAAACCACCGTCTCGAGGGGGCCGGACACTCTGGGTCAGGGAAAAATCCAATATATATGTGGTGATATCTCGGGTGCTATTACAGATAACGCAATAAATCAAAGTGCATTGTCTGTAGGAGGCCCTGGCGCATGAATCTGTGCAGCGGGAACGACCTAGGACCACCAGGGGCCGAGGAAACTACAGTCTCATGGGGCCGGACACTCAGGGTCAGGGGAAAATCCAATATATATCTGGTGATATCTCGGGTGCTATTAGAGATAGCGCAAAAAACCAAGGTGAATTATCTGCAGGAGGCCCTGGCGCATGAATCTGTGCAACGGAAACGATCTCGGACCACCAGGGGCCGAGAAAACGACAGTCTCAAGGGGCCGGACACTCAGGGTCAGGGGAAAATCCAATATATATCTGGTGATATCTCGGGTGCTATTACAGATAGCGCAATAAATCAAAGTGCATTACCTGTAGGAGGCCCTGGCGCATGAATCTGTGCAGCGGGGACGTCCTCGGACCGCCAGGGGCCGAGACAACGACCGTCTCATGGGGCCGGACACTCAGGGTCAGGGTAAAATCCAATATATATCTGGTGATATGTCGGGTGCTATTACAGATAGCGCAATAAATCAAAGTGCATTGTCTGTAGGAGGTCCTGGCGCGTGAATCTGTGCAGCGGGAACGACCTCGGACCACCAGGGGCCGAGAAAAGCACAGTCTCATTGGGCCGGACACTCAGGGTCAGGGTAAAATCCAATATATATCTGGTGATATCTCGGGTGCTATTAGAGATAGCGCAATAAGCCAAAGTGAATTATCTGCAGGAGGCCCTGGCGCATGAATCTGTGCAGCGGGAACGACCTCGGACCACCAGGGGCCGAGCAAACGACCGTCTCATGGGGCCGGACACTCAGGGTCAGTGAAAAATCCAATATATATCTGGTGATATCTCGGGTGCTATTACAGATAGCGCAATAAATCAAAGTGCATTATCTGCAGGAGGCCCTGGCGCATGAATCTGCGCAGCGGGAACGACCTCGGACCACCAGGGGCCGAGAAAACGACCGTCTCATGGGGCCGGACGCTCAGGGTCAGTGAAAAATCCAATATATATCTGGTCATATCTCGGGTGCTATTAGAGATAGCGCAATAAACCAAAGTGAATTATCTGCAGGAGGCCCTGGCTCATGAATCTGTGCAGCGGGAACGACCTCGGACCACCAGGGGCCGAGAAAACCACCGTCTCATGGGGCCGGACACTCAGGGTCAGGGAAAAATCCAATATATATCTGGTGATATCTCGGGTGCTATTAGAGATAGCGCAATAAACCAAAGTGAGTTATCTGCAGGAGGCCCTGGCGCCTGAAGCTGTGCAGCGGGAACGACCTCGGACCACCAGGGGCCGAGAAAACCACCGTCTCGAGGGGGCCGGACACTCTGGGTCAGGGAAAAATCCAATATATATGTGGTGATATCTCGGGTGCTATTACAGATAACGCAATAAATCAAAGTGCATTGTCTGTAGGAGGCCCTGGCGCATGAATCTGTGCAGCGGGAACGACCTAGGACCACCAGGGGCCGAGAAAACTACAGTCTCATGGGGCCGGACACTCAGGGTCAGGGGAAAATCCAATATATATCTGGTGATATCTCGGGTGCTATTAGAGATAGCGCAAAAAACCAAGGTGAATTATCTGCAGGAGGCCCTGGCGCATGAATCTGTGCAACGGAAACGATCTCGGACCACCAGGGGCCGAGAAAACGACAGTCTCAAGGGGCCGGACACTCAGGGTCAGGGGAAAATCCAATATATATCTGGTGATATCTCGGGTGCTATTACAGATAGCGCAATAAATCAAAGTGCATTACCTGTAGGAGGCCCTGGCGCATGAATCTGTGCAGCGGGGACGTCCTCGGACCGCCAGGGGCCGAGAAAACGACCGTCTCATGGGGCCGGACACTCAGGGTCAGGGGAAAATCCAATATATATCTGGTGATATCTCGGGTGCTATTACAGATAACGCAATAAATCAAAGTGCATTGTCTGTAGGAGGCCCTGGCGCATGAATCTGTGCAGCGGGAACGACCTAGGACCACCAGGGGCCGAGAAAACTACAGTCTCATGGGGCCGGACACTCAGGGTCAGGGGAAAATCCAATATATATCTGGTGATATCTCGGGTGCTATTAGAGATAGCGCAAAAAACCAAGGTGAATTATCTGCAGGAGGCCCTGGCGCATGAATCTGTGCAACGGAAACGATCTCGGACCACCAGGGGCCGAGAAAACCACAGTCTCATGGAGCCGGACACTCAGTGTCAGGGGAAAATCCAGTATATATCTCTTGATATCTCGGGTGCTATTAGAGATAGCGCAATAAACCAAAGTGAATTATCTGCAGGAGGCCCTGGCTCATGAATCTGTGCAGCGGGAACGACCTCGGACCACCAGGGGCCGAGAAAACCACAGTCTCATGGAGCCGGACACTCAGGGTCAGGGGAAAATCCAATATATATCTGGTGATATCTCGGGTGCTATTACAGATAGCGCAATAAATCAAAGTGAATTATCTGTAGGAGGCCCTGGCGCATGAATCTGTGCAGCGGGAACGACCTCGGACCACCAGGGGCCGAGAAAACGACCGTCTCATGGGGCCGGACGCTCAGGGTCAGTGAAAAATCCAATATATATCTGGTCATATCTCGGGTGCTATTAGAGATAGCGCAATAAACCAAAGTGAATTATCTGCAGGAGGCCCTGGCGCATGAATCTGTGCAGCGGGAACGACCTCGGACCACCAGGGGCCGAGAAAACCACCGTCTCATGGGGCCGGACACTCAGGGTCAGGGAAAAATCCAATATATATCTGGTGATATCTCGGGTGCTATTAGAGATAGCGCAATAAACCAAAGTGAGTTATCTGCAGGAGGCCCTGGCGCCTGAAGCTGTGCAGCGGGAACGACCTCGGACCACCAGGGGCCGAGAAAACCACCGTCTCGAGGGGGCCGGACACTCTGGGTCAGGGAAAAATCCAATATATATGTGGTGATATCTCGGGTGCTATTACAGATTGCGCAATAAATGAAAGTGCATTGTCTGTAGGAGGCCCTGGCGCATGAATCTGTGCAGCGGGGCGTCCTCGGACCGCCAGGGGCCGAGACAACGACCGTCTCATGGGGCCGGACACTCAGGGGCAGGGTAAAATCCAATATATATCTGGTGATATGTCGGGTGCTATTACAGATAGCGCAATAAATCAAAGTTCATTGTCTGTAGGAGGTCCTGGCGCATGAATCTGTGCAGCGGGAACGACCTCGGACCACCAGGGGCCGAGAAAAGCACAGTCTCATGTGGCCGGACACTCAGGGTCAGGGTAAAATCCAATATATATCTGGTGATATCTCGGGTGCTATTAGAGATAGCGCAATAAGCCAAAGTGAATTATCTGCAGGAGGCCCTGGCGCATGAATCTGTGCAGCGGGAACGACCTCGGACCACCAGGGGCCGAGAAAACCACAGTCTCATGGGGCCGGACACTCAGGGTCAGGGGAAAATCCAATATATATCTGGTGATATCTCGGGTGCTATCAGAGATAGCGCAATAAACAAAAGTGAATTATCTGCAGGAGGCCCTGGCGCATGAATGTGTGCAGCGGGAACGTCCTCGGACCACCAGGGGCCGAGAAATCGATCGTTTCATGGGGCCGGACACTCAGGGTCAGTGAAAAATCCAATATATATCTGGTGATATCTCGGGTGCTATTACAGATAGCGCAATAAATCAAAGTGCATTGTCTGTAGGAGGCCCTGGCGCATGAATCTGTGCAGCGGGAACGACCTCGGACCACCAGGGGCCGAGAGAACCACAGTCTCATTGGGCCGGACACTCAGGGTCAGGGGAAAATCCAGTATATATCTCTTGATATCCCGGGTGCTATTACAGATAGCGCAATAAATCAAAGTGCATTGTCTGTAGGAGGCCCTGGCGCATGAATCTGTACAGCGGGAACGACCTCGGACCACCAGGGGCCGAGAAAACCACAGTCTCATTGGGCCGGACACTCAGGGTCAGGGAAAATCCAATATATATCTGGTGATATCTCGGGTGCTATTAGAGATAGCGCAATAAATCAAAGTGCATTGTCTGTAGGAGGCCCTGGCGTATGAATCTGTGCAACGGGAACGACCTCGGACCACCAGGGGCCGAGAAAACGACCGTCTCATGGGGCCAGACGCTCAGGGTCAGTGAAAAATCCAATATATATCTGGTGATATCTCGGGTGCTATTAGAGATAGCGCAATAAACCAAAGTGAATTATCTGCAGGAGGCCCTGGCGCATGAATCTGTGCAGCGGGAACGACCTCGGACCACCAGGGGCCGAGAAAACCACCGTCACATGGGGCCGGACACTCAGGGTCAGGGAAAAATCCAATATATATCTGGTGATATCTCGGGTGCTATTAGAGATAGCGCAATAAACCAAAGTGAGTTATCTGCAGGAGGCCCTGGCGCCTGAAGCTGTGCAGCGGGAACGACCTCGGACCACCAGGGGCCGAGAAAACCACCGTCTCGAGGGGGCCGGACACTCTGGGTCAGGGAAAAATCCAATATATATGTGGTGATATCTCGGGTGCTATTACAGATAACGCAATAAATCAAAGTGCATTGTCTGTAGGAGGCCCTGGCGCATGAATCTGTGCAGCGGGAACGACCTAGGACCACCAGGGGCCGAGAAAACTACAGTCTCATGGGGCCGGACACTCAGGGTCAGGGGAAAATCCAATATATATCTGGTGATATCTCGGGTGCTATTAGAGATAGCGCAAAAAACCAAGGTGAATTATCTGCAGGAGGCCCTGGCGCATGAATCTGTGCAACGGAAACGATCTCGGACCACCAGGGGTCGAGAAAACGACAGTCTCAAGGGGCCGGACACTCAGGGTCAGGGGAAAATACAATATATATCTGGTGATATCTCGGGTGCTATTACAGATAGCGCAATAAATGAAAGTGCATTACCTGTAGGAGGCCCTGGCGCATGAATCTGTGCAGCGGGGACGTCCTCGGACCGCCAGGGGCCGAGACAACGACCGTCTCATGGTGCCGGACACTCAGGGTCAGGGTAAAATCCAATATATATCTGGTGATATGTCGGGTGCTATTACAGATAGCGCAATAAATCAAAGTGCATTGTCTGTAGGAGGTCCTGGCGCATGAATCTGTGCAGCGGGAACGACCTCGGACAACCAGGGGCCGAGAAAAGCACAGTCTCATGGGGCCGAACACTCAGGGTCAGGGTAAAATCCAATATATATCTGGTGATATCTCGGGTGCTATTAGAGATAGCGCAATAAGCCAAGTGAATTATCTGCAGGAGGACCTGGCGCATGAATCTGTGCAAGCGGGAACGTCCTCGGACCTCCAGGGGCCGAGACAACCACCGTCTCATGGGGCCGGACACTCAGGGTCAGGGGAAAATCCAATATATATCTGGTGATATCTCGGGTGCTATCAGAGATAGCGCAATAAACCAAAGTGAATTATCTGCAGGAGGCCCTGGCGCATGAATGTGTGCAGCGGGAACGACCTCGGACCACCAGGGGCCGAGAAAACCACCATCCCATGGGGCCGGACACTCAGGGTCAGGGGAAAATCCAATATATATCTGGTGATATTTCGGGTGCTATTAGAGATAGCGCAATAAACGAAAGTGAATTATCTGCAGGAGGCCCTGGCGCATGAATCAGTGCAGCGGGAACGACCTCGGACCACCAGGGGCCGAGAAAACCACCGTCTCATGGGGCTGGACACTCAGGGTCAGGGGAAAATCCAATATATATCTGGTGATATCTCGGGTGCTATTAGATACAGCGCAATAAGCCAAAGTGAATTATCTGCAGGAGGCCCTGGCGCATGAATCTGTGCAACGGGAACGACCTCGGACCACCAGGGGCCGAGAAAACCGTAGTCTCATGGGGCTGGACACTCAGGGTGAGGGAAATATCCAATATATATCTGGTGATATCTCGGGTGCTATTACAGATAGCGCAATAAATCAAAGTGCATTGTCTGTAGGAGTCCCTGGCGCATGAATCTGTGCAGCGGGAACGACCTCGGACCACCAGGGGCCGAGAAAACTACAGTCTCATGCGGCCGGACACTCAGGGTCTGGGGAAAATCCAATATATATCTGGTGATATCTCGGGTCCTATTACAGATAGCGAAATAAATCAAAGTGCATTGTCTGTGGGAGGCCCTGGTGCATGAATCTGTGCAGCGGGAACGACCTCGGACCACCAGGGGCCGAGAAAACCACCGTCCCATGGGGCCGGACACTCAGGGTCAGGGGAAAATCCAATATATATCTGGTGATATTTCGGGTGCTATTAGAGATAGCGCAATAAACGAAAGTGAATTATCTGCAGGAGGCCCTGGCGCATGAATCAGTGCAGCGGGAACGACCTCGGACCACCAGGGGCCGAGAAAACCACCGTCTCATGGGGCTGGACACTCAGGGTAAGGGAAATATCCAATATATATCTGGTGATATCTTGGGTGCTATTAGAGATAGCGCAATAAACCAAGTGAGTTATCTGCAGGAGGCCCTGGCGCCTGAATCTGTGCAGCGGGAACGACCTCGGACCACCAGGGTCCGAAAAAACCACAGTCGCATGGGGCCGGACACTCAGGGTCAGGGGAAAATCCAATATATATCTGGTGATATCTCGGGTGCTATTAGATACAGCGCAATAAACCAAAGTGAATTATCTGCAGGAGGCCCTGGCGCATGAATATGGGAAGCGGGAACGACCTCGGTCCACCAGGGGCCGAGAAAACTACAGTCTCATGGGGACGGACACTCAGGGTCTGGGGAAAATCCAATATATATCTGGTGATATCTCGGTTCCTATTACAGATAGCGAAATAAACCAAAGCGAATTATCTGCAGGAGGCCCTGGCGCATGAATCTGCGCAGCGGGAACGACCTCGGTCCACCAGGGGCCGAGAAAACCACCGTCTCATGGGGCTGGACACTCAGGATGAGGGAAATATCCTATATATATCTGGTGATATCTCGGGTGCTATTACAGATAGCGCGATAAATCAAAGTGAATTATCTGCAGGAGGCCCTGGCGCATGAATCTGTGCAGCGGGAACGACCTCGGTCAACCAGGGCCGAGAAAACCACCGTCTCATGTGGCTGGACGCTCAGGGTGAGGGAAATATCCAATATATATCTGGTGATATCTCGGGTGCTATTACAGATAGCGCAATAAATCAAAGTGCATTGTCTGTAGGAGGCCCTGGCGCATGAATCTGTGCAACGGGAACGACCTCGGACCACCAGGGGCCGAAAAAACCACAGTCTCATGGGGCCGGACACTGAGGGTCAGGGATAAATCCAATATATATCTGGTGATATCTTGGGTGCTGTTAGAGATAGCGCAATAAACCGAAGTGAATTATCTGCAGGAGGTCCTGGCGCATGAATCTGTGCAACGGGAACGACCTCGGACCACCAGGAGCCGAGAAAATCACCGTCTCATGGGGCCAGACAGTCAGGGTCAGGGAAAAATCCTATATATATCTGGTGATATCTTGGGTGCTATTAGAGATAGCGCAATAAATCAAAGTGCATTGTCTGTAGGAGGCCCTGGCGCATGAATCTGTGCAGCGGGAACTACCTCGGACCACCAGGGGCCGAGAAAACCACAGTCTCATGGGGCCGGACACTCAGGGTCTGGGGAAAATCCAATATATATCTGGTGATATCTCGGGTCCTATTACAGATGGCGAAATAAATCAAAGTGAATTATCTGCAGGAGGACCAGGCGCATGAATCTGTGCAGCGGGAACGACCTCGGTCCACCAGGGGCCGAGAAAACCACCGTCTGATGGGGCTGGACACTCAGGGTGAGGGATATATCCAATATATATCTGGTGATATCTCGGGCGCTATTACAGATAGCGCAATAAATCAAAGTGCATTGTCTGTAGGAGGCCCTGGCGCATGAATCTGTGAAGCGGGAACGACCTCGGACCACCAGGGGCCGAGAAAACCACCGTCTCATGGGGCCGGACACTCAGGGTCAGGGAAAAATCCAATATATATGTGGTGATATCTCGGGTGCTATTACAGATAGCGCAATAA
This sequence comes from Nomia melanderi, assembly GCF_051020985.1. Lineage (NCBI taxonomy): Eukaryota > Metazoa > Arthropoda > Insecta > Hymenoptera > Halictidae > Nomia > Nomia melanderi. The sequence continues at coordinate 171,769 of NW_027475149.1, read as the reverse complement.
ATCAAAGTGCATTGTCTGTAGGAGGCCCTGTCGCATGAATCTGTGCAGCGGGAACGACCTAGGACCACCAGGGGCCGAGAAAACCACCGTCTCATGGGGCCGGACACTCAGGGTCAGTGGAAAATCCAATATATATCTGGTGATATCTCGGGTGCTATTAGAGATAGCGCAATAAACGAAAGTGAATTATCTGCAGGAGGCCCTGGCGCATGAATCTGTGCAGCGGGAACGACCTCGGACCACCAGGGGCCGAGAAGACCACCGTCTCATGGGGCCGGCCACTCAGGGTCAGGGGAAAATCCAATATATATCTGGTGATATCTCGGGTGCTATTAGAGATAGCGCAATAAGCCAAAGGGAATTATCTGCAGGAGGCCCTGGCGCATGCATCTGTGCAGCGGGAACGACCCAGGACCACCAGGGGCCGAGAAAACCACCGTCTCATGGGGCCGGACACTCAGGGTAAGGGAAAAATCCAATATATATCTGGTGATATCTCGGGTGCTATTATAGATAGCGCAATAAACCAAAGTGAGTTATCTGTAGGAGGCCCTGGCGCATGAATCTGTGCAGCGGGAACTACCTCGGACCACCAGGGGCTGAGAAAACCACCGTCCCGAGGGGCCGGACACTTAGGGTCAGGGAAAAATCCCATATATATCTGGTGATATCTTGGGTGCTGTTAGAGATAGCGCAATAAACCAAAGTGGATTGTCTGCAGGAAGCCCTGGCGCATGATTCTGTGCAGCGGGAACGACCTCGGACCAGCAGGGGCCGAGAAAATCACCGTCTCATGGGGCCGGACTGTAAGGGTCCGGGAAAAACCCAATATATATTTGGTGATATCTAGGGTGCTATTAGAGATACCGCAATAAATCAAAGTGCATTGTCTGTAGGAGGCACTGGCGAATGAATCTGTGCAGCAGGAACGACCTCGGACCACCAGGGGCCGAGAAAATTAGTGATATTCGGAATCCGTCACCCAAGGTGATGTAAAAATGCAGCATATATCTGGTGATATCTCGAGTGCTATTACAGATAGCGCAATAAATCAAAGTGCATTGTCTGTAGGAGGCCCTGGCGCACGAATCTGTACAGCGGGAACGACCTCGGACCACCAGGGGCCGAGAAAACCACCGTCTCATGGGGCCGGACACTCAGGGTCAGTGAAAAATTCAATATATATATGGTGATATCTCGGGTGCTATTACAGATAGCGCAATAAATCAAAGTGCATTGTCTGTAGGAGGCCCTGGCGCATGAATCTGTGCAGCGGGTACAACCTCGGACCACCAGGGGCCGAGAAAACCACAGTCTCATGGGGCCGGACACTCAGGGTCAGGGGAAAATCCAATATATATCTGGTGATATCTCGGGTGCTATTACAGATAGCGCAATAAATCAAAGTGAATTATCTGCAGGAGGCCCTGGCGCATGTATCTGTGCAGCGGGAACGACCTCGGACCACCAGGGGCCGAGAAAACCACCGTCTCATGGGGCTGGACACTCAGGGTGAGGGAAATATCCAATATATATCTGGTGATATCTCGGGTGCTATTAGAGATAGCGCAATAAACCAAGTGAGTTATCTGCAGGAGGCCCTGCTGCCTGAATCTGTGCAGCGGGAACGACCTCGGACCACCAGGGTCCGAAAAAACCACAGTCGCATGGGGCCGGACACTCAGGGTCAGGGGAAAATCCAATATATATCTGGTGATATCTCGGGTGCTATTAGATACAGCGCAATAAACCAAAGTGAATTATCTGCAGGAGGCCCTGGCGCATGAATATGGGAAGCGGGAACGACCTCGGTCCACCAGGGGCCGAGAAAACTACAGTCTCATGGGGACGGACACTCAGGGTCTGGGGAAAATCCAATATATATCTGGTGATATCTCGGTTCCTATTACAGATAGCGAAATAAACCAAAGCGAATTATATGCAGGAGGCCCTGGCGCATGAATCTGTGCAGCGGGAACGACCTCGGTCCACCAGGGGCCGAGAAAACCACCGTCTCATGGGGCTGGACACTCAGGGTGAGGGAAATATCCTATATATATCTGGTGATATCTCGGGTGCTATTACAGATAGCGCGATAAATCAAAGTGAATTATCTGCAGGAGGCCCTGGCGCATGAATCTGTGCAGCGGGAACGACCTCGGTCAACCAGGGCCGAGAAAACCACCGTCTCATGTGGCTGGACACTCAGGGTGAGGGAAATATCCAATATATATCTGGTGATATCTCGGGTGCTATTACAGATAGCGCAATAAATCAAAGTGCATTGTCTGTAGGAGGCCCTGGCGCATGAATCTGTGCAACGGGAACGACCTCGGACCACCAGGGGCCGAAAAAACCACAGTCTCATGGGGCCGGACACTGAGGGTCAGGGATAAATCCAATATATATCTGGTGATATCATGGGTGCTGTTAGAGATAGCGCAATAAACCGAAGTGAATTATCTGCAGGAGGCCCTGGCGCATGAATCTGTGCAGCGGGAACGACCTCGGTCAACCAGGGCCGAGAAAACCACCGTCTCATGTGGCTGGACGCTCAGGGTGAGGGAAATATCCAATATATATCTGGTGATATCTCGGGTGCTATTACAGATAGCGCAATAAATCAAAGTGCATTGTCTGTAGGAGGCCCTGGCGCATGAATCTGTGCAGCGGGAACCACCTCGGACCACCAGGGGCCGAGAAAACTACAGTCTCATGCGGCCGGACACTCAGGGTCAGTGGAAAATCCAATATATATCTGGTGATATCTCGGGTGCTATTAGAGATAGCGCAATAAACGAAAGTGAATTATCTGCAGGAGGCCCTGGCGCATGAATCTGTGCAGCGGGAACGACCTCGGACCACCAGGGGCCGAGAAGACCACCGTCTCATGGGGCCGGCCACTCAGGGTCAGGGGAAAATCCAATATATATCTGGTGATATCTCGGGTGCTATTAGAGATAGCGCAATAAGCCAAAGGGAATTATCTGCAGGAGGCCCTGGCGCATGCATCTGTGCAGCGGGAACGACCTAGGACCACCAGGGGCCGAGAAAACCACCGTCTCATGGGGCCGGACACTCAGGGTAAGGGAAAAATCCAATATATATCTGGTGATATCTCGGGTGCTATTATAGATAGCGCAATAAACCAAAGTGAGTTATCTGTAGGAGGCCCTGGCGCATGAATCTGTGCAGCGGGAACTACCTCGGACCACCAGGGGCTGAGAAAACCACCGTCCCGAGGGGCCGGACACTTAGGGTCAGGGAAAAATCCCATATATATCTGGTGATATCTTGGGTGCTGTTAGAGATAGCGCAATAAACCAAAGTGGATTGTCTGCAGGAAGCCCTGGCGCATGATTCTGTGCAGCGGGAACGACCTCGGACCAGCAGGGGCCGAGAAAACCACAGTCTCATGGGGCCGGACACTCAGGGTCAGGGGAAAATCCAATATATATCTGGTGATATCTCGGGTGCTATTACAGATAGCGCAATAAATCAAAGTGAATTATCTGCAGGAGGCCCTGGCGCATGAATCTGTGCAGCGGGAACGACCTCGGTCAACCAGGGCCGAGAAAACCACCGTCTCATGTGGCTGGACACTCAGGGTGAGGGAAATATCCAATATATATCTGGTGATATCTCGGGTGCTATTACAGATAGCGCAATAAATCAAAGTGCATTGTCTGTAGGAGGCCCTGGCGCATGAATCTGTGCAACGGGAACGACCTCGGACCACCAGGGGCCGAAAAAACCACAGTCTCATGGGGCCGGACACTGAGGGTCAGGGATAAATCCAATATATATCTGGTGATATCTCGGGTGCTATTACAGATAGCGCAATAAATCAAAGTGCATTGTCTGTAGGAGGCCCTGGCGCACGAATCTGTGCAGCGGGAACGACCTCGGACCACCAGGGGCCGAGACAACCACCGTCTCATGGGGCCGGACACTCAGGGTCAGGGAAAAATCCAATATATATCTGGTGATATCTCGGGTTATATTACAGATAGCACAATAAATCAAAGTGCATTGTCTGTAGGAGGCCCTGGCGCATGAATCTGTGCAGCGGGAACCACCTCGGACCACCAGGGGCCGAGAAAACTACAGTCTCATGCGGCAGGACACTCAGGGTCTGGGGAAAATCCAATATATATCTGGTGATATTTCGGGTGCTATTAGAGATAGCGCAATAAACGAAAGTGAATTATCTGCAGGAGGCCCTGGCGCATGAATCAGTGCAGCGGGAACGACCTCGGACCACCAGGGGCCGAGAAAACCACCGTCTCATGGGGCCGGACACTCTGGGTCATGTAAAAATGCAGCATATATCTGGTGATATCTCGAGTGCTATTACAGATAGCGCAATAAATCAAAGTGCATTGTCTGTAGGAGGCCCTGGCGCACGAATCTGTACAGCGGGAACGACCTCGGACCACCAGGGGCCGAGAAAACCACCGTCTCATGGGGCCGGACACTCAGGGTCAGTGAAAAATTCAATATATATCTGGTGATATCTCGGGTGCTATTACAGATAGCGCAATAAATCAAAGTGCATTGTCTGTAGGAGGCCCTGGCGCATGAATCTGTGCAGCGGGTACGACCTCGGACCACCAGGGGCCGAGAAAACCACAGTCTCATGGGGCCGGACACTCAGGGTCAGGGGAAAATCCAATATATATCTGGTGATATCTCGGGTGCTATTACAGATAGCGCAATAAATCAAAGTGCATTGTCTGTAGGAGGCCCTGGCGCATGAATCTGTGCAGCGGGAACTACCTCGGACCACCAGGGGCCGAGAAAACCACAGTCTCATGGGGCCGGACACTCAGGGTCAGGGAAAAATCCAATACATATCTGGTGATATCTCGGGTGCTATTACAGATAGCGCAATAAATCAAAGTGCATTGTCTGTAGGAGGCCCTGGCGCACGAATCTGTGCAGCGGGAACGACCTCGGACCACCAGGGGCCGAGAAAACCACAGTCTCATGGCGCCGACCACTCAGGGTCTGGGGAAAATCCAATATATATCTGGTGATATCTCGGGTCCTATTACAGATGGCGAAATAAATCAAAGTGAATTATCTGCAGGAGGACCAGGCGCATGAATCTGTGCAGCGGGAACGACCTCGGTCCACCAGGGGCCGAGAAAACCACCGTCTGATGGGGCTGGACACTCAGGGTGAGGGATATATCCAATATATATCTGGTGATATCTCGGGCGCTATTACAGATAGCGCAATAAATCAAAGTGCATTGTCTGTAGGAGGCCCTGGCGCATGAATCTGTGAAGCGGGAACGACCTCGGACCACCAGGGGCCGAGAAAACCACCGTCTCATGGGGCCGGACACTCAGGGTCAGGGAAAAATCCAATATATATGTGGTGATATCTCGGGTGCTATTACAGATAGCGCAATAAATCAAAGTGCATTGTCTGTAGGAGGCCCTGTCGCATGAATCTGTGCAGCGGGAACGACCTAGGACCACCAGGGGCCGAGAAAACCACCGTCTCATGGGGCCGGACACTCAGGGTCAGTGGAAAATCCAATATATATCTGGTGATATCTCGGGTGCTATTAGAGATAGCGCAATAAACGAAAGTGAATTATCTGCAGGAGGCCCTGGCGCATGAATCTGTGCAGCGGGAACGACCTCGGACCACCAGGGGCCGAGAAGACCACCGTCTCATGGGGCCGGCCACTCAGGGTCAGGGGAAAATCCAATATATATCTGGTGATATCTCGGGTGCTATTAGAGATAGCGCAATAAGCCAAAGGGAATTATCTGCAGGAGGCCCTGGCGCATGCATCTGTGCAGCGGGAACGACCTAGGACCACCAGGGGCCGAGAAAACCACCGTCTCATGGGGCCGGACACTCAGGGTAAGGGAAAAATCCAATATATATCTGGTGATATCTCGGGTGCTATTATAGATAGCGCAATAAACCAAAGTGAGTTATCTGCAGGAGGCCCTGGCGCATGCATCTGTGCAGCGGGAACGACCTCGGACCACCAGGGGCCGAGAAAATTAGTGATATTCGGAATCCGTCACCCAAGGTGATGTAAAAATGCAGCATATATCTGGTGATATCTCGAGTGCTATTACAGATAGCGCAATAAATCAAAGTGCATTGTCTGTAGGAGGCCCTGGCGCACGAATCTGTACAGCGGGAACGACCTCGGACCACCAGGGGCCGAGAAAACCACCGTCTCATGGGGCCGGACACTCAGGGTCAGTGAAAAATTCAATATATATATGGTGATATCTCGGGTGCTATTACAGATAGCGCAATAAATCAAAGTGCATTGTCTGTAGGAGGCCCTGGCGCATGAATCTGTGCAGCGGGTACGACCTCGGACCACCAGGGGCCGAGAAAACCACAGTCTCATGGGGCCGGACACTCAGGGTCAGGGGAAAATCCAATATATATCTGGTGATATCTCGGGTGCTATTACAGATAGCGCAATAAATCAAAGTGAATTATCTGCAGGAGGCCCTGGCGCATGTATCTGTGCAGCGGGAACGACCTCGGACCACCAGGGGCCGAGAAAACCACCGTCTCATGGGGCTGGACACTCAGGGTGAGGGAAATATCCAATATATATCTGGTGATATCTCGGGTGCTATTAGAGATAGCGCAATAAACCAAGTGAGTTATCTGCAGGAGGCCCTGCTGCCTGAATCTGTGCAGCGGGAACGACCTCGGACCACCAGGGTCCGAAAAAACCACAGTCGCATGGGGCCGGACACTCAGGGTCAGGGGAAAATCCAATATATATCTGGTGATATCTCGGGTGCTATTAGATACAGCGCAATAAACCAAAGTGAATTATCTGCAGGAGGCCCTGGCGCATGAATATGGGAAGCGGGAACGACCTCGGTCCACCAGGGGCCGAGAAAACTACAGTCTCATGGGGACGGACACTCAGGGTCTGGGGAAAATCCAATATATATCTGGTGATATCTCGGTTCCTATTACAGATAGCGAAATAAACCAAAGCGAATTATATGCAGGAGGCCCTGGCGCATGAATCTGTGCAGCGGGAACGACCTCGGTCCACCAGGGGCCGAGAAAACCACCGTCTCATGGGGCTGGACACTCAGGGTGAGGGAAATATCCTATATATATCTGGTGATATCTCGGGTGCTATTACAGATAGCGCGATAAATCAAAGTGAATTATCTGCAGGAGGCCCTGGCGCATGAATCTGTGCAGCGGGAACGACCTCGGTCAACCAGGGCCGAGAAAACCACCGTCTCATGTGGCTGGACACTCAGGGTGAGGGAAATATCCAATATATATCTGGTGATATCTCGGGTGCTATTACAGATAGCGCAATAAATCAAAGTGCATTGTCTGTAGGAGGCCCTGGCGCATGAATCTGTGCAACGGGAACGACCTCGGACCACCAGGGGCCGAAAAAACCACAGTCTCATGGGGCCGGACACTGAGGGTCAGGGATAAATCCAATATATATCTGGTGATATCTTGGGTGCTGTTAGAGATAGCGCAATAAACCGAAGTGAATTATCTGCAGGAGGTCCTGGCGCATGAATCTGTGCAACGGGAACGACCTCGAACCACCAGGAGCCGAGAAAATCACCGTCTCATGGGGCCAGACAGTCAGGGTCAGGGAAAAATCCTATATATATCTGGTGATATCTTGGGTGCTATTAGAGATAGCGCAATAAATCAAAGTGCATTGTCTGTAGGAGGCCCTGGCGCATGCATCTGTGCAGCGGGAACGACCTAGGACCACCAGGGGCCGAGAAAACCACCGTCTCATGGGGCCGGACACTCAGGGTCAGTGAAAAATTCAATATATATATGGTGATATCTCGGGTGCTATTACAGATAGCGCAATAAATCAAAGTGCATTGTCTGTAGGAGGCCCTGGCGCATGAATCTGTGCAGCGGGTACGACCTCGGACCACCAGGGGCCGAGAAAACCACAGTCTCATGGGGCCGGACACTCAGGGTCAGGGGAAAATCCAATATATATCTGGTGATATCTCGGGTGCTATTACAGATAGCGCAATAAATCAAAGTGAATTATCTGCAGGAGGCCCTGGCGCATGTATCTGTGCAGCGGGAACGACCTCGGACCACCAGGGGCCGAGAAAACCACCGTCTCATGGGGCTGGACACTCAGGGTGAGGGAAATATCCAATATATATCTGGTGATATCTCGGGTGCTATTAGAGATAGCGCAATAAACCAAGTGAGTTATCTGCAGGAGGCCCTGCTGCCTGAATCTGTGCAGCGGGAACGACCTCGGACCACCAGGGTCCGAAAAAACCACAGTCGCATGGGGCCGGACACTCAGGGTCAGGGGAAAATCCAATATATATCTGGTGATATCTCGGGTGCTATTAGATACAGCGCAATAAACCAAAGTGAATTATCTGCAGGAGGCCCTGGCGCATGAATATGGGAAGCGGGAACGACCTCGGTCCACCAGGGGCCGAGAAAACTACAGTCTCATGGGGACGGACACTCAGGGTCTGGGGAAAATCCAATATATATCTGGTGATATCTCGGTTCCTATTACAGATAGCGAAATAAACCAAAGCGAATTATATGCAGGAGGCCCTGGCGCATGAATCTGTGCAGCGGGAACGACCTCGGTCCACCAGGGGCCGAGAAAACCACCGTCTCATGGGGCTGGACACTCAGGGTGAGGGAAATATCCTATATATATCTGGTGATATCTCGGGTGCTATTACAGATAGCGCGATAAATCAAAGTGAATTATCTGCAGGAGGCCCTGGCGCATGAATCTGTGCAGCGGGAACGACCTCGGTCAACCAGGGCCGAGAAAACCACCGTCTCATGTGGCTGGACACTCAGGGTGAGGGAAATATCCAATATATATCTGGTGATATCTCGGGTGCTATTACAGATAGCGCAATAAATCAAAGTGCATTGTCTATAGGAGGCCCTGGCGCATGAATCTGTGCAACGGGAACGACCTCGGACCACCAGGGGCCGAAAAAACCACAGTCTCATGGGGCCGGACACTGAGGGTCAGGGATAAATCCAATATATATCTGGTGATATCTTGGGTGCTGTTAGAGATAGCGCAATAAACCGAAGTGAATTATCTGCAGGAGGTCCTGGCGCATGAATCTGTGCAACGGGAACGACCTCGAACCACCAGGAGCCGAGAAAATCACCGTCTCATGGGGCCAGACAGTCAGGGTCAGGGAAAAATCCTATATATATCTGGTGATATCTTGGGTGCTATTAGAGATAGCGCAATAAATCCAAGTGCATTGTCTGTAGGAGGCCCTGGCGCATGAATCTGTGCAGCGGGAACTACCTCGGACCACCAGGGGCCGAGAAAACCACAGTCTCATGGGGCCGGACACTCAGGGTCAGGGAAAAATCCAATACATATCTGGTGATATCTCGGGTGCTATTACAGATAGCGCAATAAATCAAAGTGCATTGTCTGTAGGAGGCCCTGGCGCACGAATCTGTGCAGCGGGAACGACCTCGGACCACCAGGGGCCGAGAAAACCACAGTCTCATGGCGCCGACCACTCAGGGTCTGGGGAAAATCCAATATATATCTGGTGATATCTCGGGTCCTATTACAGATGGCGAAATAAATCAAAGTGAATTATCTGCAGGAGGACCAGGCGCATGAATCTGTGCAGCGGGAACGACCTCGGTCCACCAGGGGCCGAGAAAACCACCGTCTGATGGGGCTGGACACTCAGGGTGAGGGAAATATCCAATATATATCTGGTGATATCTCGGGTGCTATTACAGATAGCGCAATAAATCAAAGTGCATTGTCTGTAGGAGGCCCTGGCGCATGAATCTGTGAAGCGGGAACGACCTCGGACCACCAGGGGCCGAGAAAACCACCGTCTCATGGGGCCGGACACTCAGGGTCAGGGAAAAATCCAATATATATGTGGTGATATCTCGGGTGCTATTACAGATAGCGCAATAAATCAAAGTGCATTGTCTGTAGGAGGCCCTGTCGCATGAATCTGTGCAGCGGGAACCACCTCGGACCACCAGGGGCCGAGAAAACTACAGTCTCATGCGGCCGGACACTCAGGGTCAGTGGAAAATCCAATATATATCTGGTGATATCTCGGGTGCTATTAGAGATAGCGCAATAAACGAAAGTGAATTATCTGCAGGAGGCCCTGGCGCATGAATCTGTGCAGCGGGAACGACCTCGGACCACCAGGGGCCGAGAAGACCACCGTCTCATGGGGACGGCCACTCAGGGTCAGGGGAAAATCCAATATATATCTGGTGATATCTCGGGTGCTATTAGAGATAGCGCAATAAGCCAAAGGGAATTATCTGCAGGAGGCCCTGGCGCATGCATCTGTGCAGCGGGAACGACCTAGGACCACCAGGGGCCGAGAAAACCACCGTCTCATGGGGCCGGACACTCAGGGTAAGGGAAAAATCCAATATATATCTGGTGATATCTCGGGTGCTATTATAGATAGCGCAATAAACCAAAGTGAGTTATCTGTAGGAGGCCCTGGCGCATGAATCTGTGCAGCGGGAACTACCTCGGACCACCAGGGGCTGAGAAAACCACCGTCCCGAGGGGCCGGACACTTAGGGTCAGGGAAAAATCCCATATATATCTGGTGATATCTTGGGTGCTGTTAGAGATAGCGCAATAAACCAAAGTGGATTGTCTGCAGGAAGCCCTGGCGCATGATTCTGTGCAGCGGGAACGACCTCGGACCAGCAGGGGCCGAGAAAATCACCGTCTCATGGGGCCGGACTGTAAGGGTCCGGGAAAAACCCAATATATATTTGGTGATATCTAGGGTGCTATTAGAGATACCGCAATAAATCAAAGTGCATTGTCTGTAGGAGGCACTGGCGAATGAATCTGTGCAGCAGGAACGACTTCGGACCACCAGGGGCCGAGAAAATTAGTGATATTCGGAATCCGTCACCCAAGGTGATGTAAAAATGCAGCATATATCTGGTGATATCTCGAGTGCTATTACAGATAGCGCAATAAATCAAAGTGCATTGTCTGTAGGAGGCCCTGGCGCACGAATCTGTACAGCGGGAACGACCTCGGACCACCAGGGGCCGAGAAAACCACCGTCTCATGGGGCCGGACACTCAGGGCCAGTGAAAAATTCAATATATATATGGTGATATCTCGGGTGCTATTACAGATAGCGCAATAAATCAAAGTGCATTGTCTGTAGGAGGCCCTGGCGCATGAATCTGTGCAGCGGGTACGACCTCGGACCACCAGGGGCCGAGAAAACCACAGTCTCATGGGGCCGGACACTCAGGGTCAGTGGAAAATCCAATATAGATCTGGTGATATCTCGGGTGCTATTACAGATAGCGCAATAAATCAAAGTGCATTACCTGTAGGAGGCCCTGGCGCATGAATCTGTGCAGCGGGAACGTCCTCGGACCTCCAGGGGCCGAGAAGACCACCGTCTCATGGGGCCGGCCACTCAGGTTCAGGGGAAAATCCAATATATATCTGGTGATATCTCGGCTGCTATTAGAGATAGCGCAATAAGCCAAAGGGAATTATCTGCAGGAGGCCCTGGCGCAAGCATCTGTGCAGCGGGAACGACCTAGGACCACCAGGGGCCGAGAAAACCACCCTCTCATGGGGCCGGACACTCAGGGTCTGGGGAAAATCCAATATATATCTGGTGATATCTCGGGTGCTATTACAGATAGCGCAATAAATCAAAGTGCGTTGTCTGTAGGAGGCCCTGGCGCATGAATCTGGGCAGCGGGAACGACCTCGGACCACCAGGGGCCGAGAAGACCACCGTCTCATGGGGCCGGACACTCAGGGTCAGGGGAAAATCCAATATATATCTGGTGATATCTCGGGTGCTATTAGAGATAGCGCAATAAATCAAAGTGCGTTGTCTGTAGGAGGCCCTGGCGCATGAATCTGTGCAGCGGGAACGACCTCGGACCACCAGGGTCCGAGAAAACCACCGTCTCATGGGGCCGGACACTCAGGGACAGGGGAAAATCCAATATATATCTGGTGATATCTCGGGTGCTATTAGAGATAGCGCGATAAATCAAAGTGAATCATCTGCAGGAGGCCCTGGCGCATGAATGTGTGCAGCGGGAACGACTTCGGACCACTAGGGGACGAGAAAACCACAGTCTCATGGGGCCGGACACTCAGGGTCAGGGGAAAAGCCAATATATATCTGGTGATATCTCGGGTGCTATTACAGATAGCGCAATAAATCAAAGTGCGTTGTCTGTAGGAGGCCCTGGCGCATGAATCTGTGCAGCGGGAATGACCTCGGACCACCAGGGTCCGAGAAAATCACCGTCTCATGGGACCGGACACTCAGGGTCAGGGGAAAATCCAATATATATCTGGTCATATCTCGGGTGCTATTACAGATAGCGCAATAAATCAAAGTGCATGGTCCGTAGGAGACCCTGTCTCATGCATCTGGCCAGCGGGAACGACCTCGGACCACCAGGGGCTGAGAAAACCACAGTCTCATTGGTCCGGACACTCAGGGTCAGGGAAAATCCAATATATATCTGGTGATATTTCGGGTGCTATTAGGGATAGCGCAATAAACCAAAGTGAATTATCTGCCGGAGGCCCTGGCGCATGAATATGTGCTGCGGGAACGACCTCGGTTCACCAGGGGCCGAGAAAACCACCGTCTCATGGGGCTGGACACTCAGGGTGAGGGAAATATCCAATATATATCTGGTGATATCTCGGGTGCTATTACAGATAGCGCAATAAATCAAAGTGCATTGTCAGTAGGAGGCCGCGGCGCATGAATCTGTGCAGCGGGAACGACCTCGGACCACCAGGGGCCGAGAAAACCACAGTCACATTGGGCCGGACACTCAGGGTCAGGGAAAATCCAATATATATCTGGTGATATCTCGGGTGCTATTAGGGATAGCGCAATAAATCAAAGTGCATTGTCTGTAGGAGGCACTGGCGAATGAATCTGTGCAGCCGGAACGACCTCGGACCACCAGTGGCCGAGAAAATTACAGATATTCGGAATCCGTCACCCAAGGTCATGTAAAAATCCAGCATATATCTGGTGATATCTCGGGTGCTATTAGAGATAGCGTCTCATGGGGCCGGACACTCAGGGTCAGGGGAAAAATCCAATATATATCCGGTGATATCTCGGGTGCTATTACAGATAGCGCAATAAATCAAAGTGCATTGTCTGTAGGAGGCACTGGCGAATGAATCTGTGCAGCAGGAACGACCTCGGACCACCAGTGGCCGAGAAAATTACAGATATTCGGAATCCGTCACCCAAGGTCATGTAAAAATCCATCATATATCTGGTGATATCTCGGGTGCTATTAGAGATAGCGCGATAAGTCAAAGTGAATTATCTGCAGGAGGCCCTGGCGCATGAATGTGTGCAGCGGGAACGACCTCGGTCCACCAGGGGCCGAGAAAACCACCGTCTCATGGGGCTGGACACTCAGGGTGAGGGAAAAATCCAATATGTATCTGGTGATATCTCGGGTGCTATTAGAGATAGCGCAATAAACCAAAGTGAATTATCTGCAGGAGGCCCTGGCGCATGAATCTGTGCAGCGGGAACGTCCTCGGACCTCCAGGGGCCGAGACAACCACCGTCTCAAGGGGCCGGACACTCAGGGTCAGGGTAAAATCCAATATGTATCTGGTGATATCTCGGGTGCTATTACAGATAGCGCAATAAATCAAAGTGCATTGTCTGTAGGAGGCCCTGGCGCATGAATCTGTGCAGCGGGAACGACCTCGGACCACCAGGGGCCGAGAAAACCACAGTCTCATGGGGCCGGATACTCAGGGTCAGGGAAAAATCCAATATATATCTGGTGATATCTCGGGCGCTATTAGAGATAGCGCAATAAGCCAAAGGGAATTATCTGCAGGAGGCCCTGGCGCATGCATCTGTGCAGCGGGAACGACCTAGGACCACCAGGGGCCGAGAAAACCACCGTCTCATGGGGCCGGACACTCAGGGTAAGGGAAAAATCCAATATATATCTGGTGATATCTCGGGTGCTATTAGAGATAGCGCAATAAACGAAAGTGAATTATCTGCAGGAGGCCCTGGCGCATGAATCTGTGCAGCGGGAACGACCGCGAACCACCAGGGGCCGAGAAAACCACCGTCTCATGGGGCCGGACACTCAGGGTCAGGGAAAAATCCAATATATATCTGGTGATATCTCGGGTGCTATTAGAGATAGCGCAATAAACCAAAGTGAGTTATCTGCAGGAGGCCCTGGCGCATGAATCTGTGCAACGGGAACGACCTCGGACCACCAGGGGCCGAGAAAACCACAGTCTCATGGGGCCGGACACTCAGGGTCAGTGAAAAATCCAATATATATGTGGTGATATCTCGGGTGCTATTACAGATAGCGCAATAAATCAAAGTGCATTGTCTGTAGGAGACCCTGGCGCATGAACCTGTGCAGCGGGAACGACCTCGGACCACCAGGGGCCGAGAAAACGACCGTCTCATGGGGCCGGACGCTCAGGGTCAGTGAAAAATCCAATATATATCTGGTGATATCTCGGGTGCTATTAGAGATAGCGCAATAAACCAAAGTGAATTATCTGCAGGAGGCCCTGGCGCATGAATCTGTGCAACGGGAACGACCCCGGACCACCAGGGGCCGAGAAAACCACAGTCTCATGGGGCCGGACACTCAGGGTCAGTGGAAAATCCAATATAGATCTGGTGATATCTCGGGTGCAATTACAGATAGCGCAATAAATCAAAGTGCATTACCTGTAGGAGGCCCTGGCGCATGAATCTGTGCAGCGGGAACGTCCTCGGACCTCCAGGGGCCGAGACAACGACCGTCTCATGGGGCCGGACACTCAGGGTCAGGGAAAAATCCAATATATATCTGGTGATATCTCGGGCGCTATTAGAGATAGCGCAATAAACCAAAGTGAATTATCTGCAGGAGGCCCTGGCGCATGAATCTGTGCAGCGGGAACGTCCTCGGACCTCCAGGGGCCGAGACAACCACCGTCTCAAGGGGCCGGACACTCAGGGTCAGGGTAAAATCCAATATGTATCTGGTGATATCTCGGGTGCTATTACAGATAGCGCAATAAATCAAAGTGCATTGTCTGTAGGAGGCCCTGGCGCATGAATCTGTGCAGCGGGAACGACCTCGGACCACCAGGGGCCGAGAAAACCACAGTCTCATGGGGCCGGATACTCAGGGTCAGGGTAAAATCCAATATAGATCTGGTGATATCTCGGGTGCTATTACAGATAGCGCAATACATCAAAGTGCATTGTCTGTAGGAGGCCCTGGCGCATGAATCTGTGCAGCGGGAACGACCTCGGACCACCAGGGGCCGAGAAAACCACAGTCTCATGGGGCCGGATACTCAGGGTCAGGGTAAAATCCAATATAGATCAGGTGATATCTCGGGTGCTATTACAGATAGCGCAATACATCAAAGTGCATTGTCTGCAGGAGGCCCTGGCGCATGAATCTGTGCAGCGGGAACGACCTCGGACCACCAGCGGCCGAGAGAACCACCGTCTCATGGGGCCGGACACCCAGGGTCGGGGAAAAATCCAATATATATCTGGTGATATCTCGGGTGCTATTACAGATAGAGCAATAAATCAAAGTGCATTGTCTGCAGGAGGCCCTGGCGCATGAATCTGTGCAGCGGGAACGATCTCGGACCATCAGGGGCCGAGACATCCACCGTCTCATGGGGCCGGACACTCAGGGTCAGGGAAAAATCCAATATATATCTGGTGATATCTCGGGTGCTATTACAGATAGCGCAATAAATCAAAGTGCATTGTCTGTGGGAGGCCCTGGCGCATGAATGTGTGCAGCGGGAACGACCTCGGACCACCAGGGGCCGAGAAAACCGCAGTCTCATGGGGCCGGACACTCAGGGTCAGGGAAAAATCCAATATATATCTGGTGATATCTCGGGCGCTATTAGAGATAGCGCAATAAGCCAAAGGGAATTATCTGCAGGAGGCCCTGGCGCATGCATCTGTGCAGCGGGAACGACCTAGGACCACCAGGGGCCGAGAAAACCACCGTCTCATGGGGCCGGACACTCAGGGTAAGGGAAAAATCCAATATATATCTGGTGATATCTCGGGTGCTATTAGAGATAGCGCAATAAACGAAAGTGAATTATCTGCAGGAGGCCCTGGCGCATGAATCTGTGCAGCGGGAACGACCGCGGACCACCAGGGGCCGAGAAAACCACCGTCTCATGGGGCCGGACACTCAGGGTCAGGGAAAAATCCAATATATATCTGGTGATATCTCGGGTGCTATTAGAGATAGCGCAATAAACCAAAGTGAGTTATCTGCAGGAGGCCCTGGCGCATGAATCTGTGCAACGGGAACGACCTCGGACCACCAGGGGCCGAGAAAACCACAGTCTCATGGGGCCGGACACACAGGGTCAGGGGAAAATCCAATATATATCTGGTGATATCTCGGGTGCTATTAGAGATAGCGCAATAAATCAAAGTGCATTGTCTGTAGGAGGCCCTGGCGCATGAATCTGTGCAGCGGGAACGACCTCGGAACACCAGGGACCGAGAAAACCACCGTCTCATGGGGCCGGACACTCAGGGTCAGTGAAAAATCCAATATATATGTGGTGATATCTCGGGTGCTATTACAGATAGCGCAATAAATCAAAGTGCATTGTCTGTAGGAGACCCTGGCGCATGAACCTGTGCAGCGGGAACGACCTCGGACCACCAGGGGCCGAGAAAACGACCGTCTCATGGGGCCGGACGCTCAGGGTCAGTGAAAAATCCAATATATATCTGGTGATATCTCGGGTGCTATTAGAGATAGCGCAATAAACCAAAGTGAATTATCTGCAGGAGGCCCTGGCGCATGAATCTGTGCAACGGGAACGACCCCGGACCACCAGGGACCGAGAAAACCACAGTCTCATGGGGCCGGACACTCAGGGTCAGTGGAAAATCCAATATAGATCTGGTGATATCTCGGGTGCTATTACAGATAGCGCAATAAATCAAAGTGCATTACCTGTAGGAGGCCCTGGCGCATGAATCTGTGCAGCGGGAACGTCCTCGGACCTCCAGGGGCCGAGACAACGACCGTCTCATGGGGCCGGACACTCAGGGTCAGGGTAAAATCCAATATATATCTGGTGATATCTCGGGTGCTATAACAGAGAGCGCAATAAATCAAAGTGCATTGTCTGTAGGAGGCCCTGGCGCATGAATCTGTGCAGCGGGAACGACCTCGGACCACCAGGGGCCGAGAAAACCACAGTCTCATGGGGCCGGACACTCAGGGTCAGGGGAAAATCCAATATATATCTGGCGATATCTCGGGTGCTATTACAGATAGAGCAATAAATCAAAGTGCATTGTCTGTAGGAGGCCCTGGCGCATGAATGTGTGCAGCGGGAACGACCTCGGACCACCAGGTGCCGAGAAAACCGCAGTCTCATGGGGCCGGACACTCAGGGTCAGGGAAAAATCCAATATATATCTGGTGATATCTCGGGCGCTATTAGAGATAGCGCAATAAGCCAAAGGGAAATATCTGCAGGAGGCCCTGGCGCATGAATCTGTGCAGCGGGAACGATCTCGGACCATCAGGGGCCGAGACATCCACCGTCTCATGGGGCCGGACACTCAGGGTCAGGGAAAAATCCAATATATATCTGGTGATATCTCGGGTGCTATTACAGATAGCGCAATAAATCAAAGTGCATTGTCTGTAGGAGGCCCTGGCGCATGAATCTGTGCAGCGGGAACGACCTCGGACCACCAGGGGCCGAGAAAACCACAGTCTCATGGGGCCGGACACTCAGGGTCATGGGAAAATCCAATATATATCTGGTGATATCTCAGGTGCTATTACAGATAGAGCAATAAATCAAAGTGCATTGTCTGTAGGAGGCCCTGGCGCATGAATGTGTGCAGCGGGAACGACCTCGGACCACCAGGGGCCGAGAAAACCGCAGTCTCATGGGGCCGGACACTCAGGGTCAGGGAAAAATCCAATATATATCCGGTGATATCTCGGGCGCTATTAGAGATAGCGCAATAAGCCAAAGGGAATTATCTGCAGGAGGCCCTGGCGCATGAATCTGTGCAGCGGGAACGACCGCGGACCACCAGGGGCCGAGAATACCACCGTCTCATGGGGCCGGACACTCAGGGTCAGGGAAAAATCCAATATATATCTGGTGATATCTCGGGTGCTATTACAGATAGCGCAATAAACCAAAGTGAGTTATCTGCAGGAGGCCCTGGCGCATGAATCTGTGCAACGGGAACGACCTCGGACCACCAGGGGCCGAGAAAACCACAGTCTCATGGGGCCGGACACTCAGGGTCAGGGGAAAATCCAATATATATCTGGTGATATCTCGGGTGCTATTAGAGATAGCGCAATAAACCAAAGTGAATTATCTGCAGGAGGCCCTTGCGCATGAATCTGTGCAACGGGAACGTCCTCGGACCACCAGGGGCCGAGAAAACCACCGTCTCATGGGGCCGGACACTCAGGGTCAGTGAAAAATCCAATATATATGTGGTGATATCTCGGGTGCTATTACAGATAGCGCAATAAATCAAAGTGCGTTGTCTGTAGGAGACCCTGGCGCATGAACCTGTGCAGCGGGAACGACCTCGGACAACCAGGGGCCGAGAAAACGACCGTCTCATGGGGCCGGACGCTCAGGGTCAGTGAAAAATCCAATATATATCTGGTGATATCTCGGGTGCTATTAGAGATAGCGCAATAAACCAAAGTGAATTATCTGCAGGAGGCCCTGGCGCATGAATCTGTGCAACGGGAACGACCCCGGACCACCAGGGGCCGAGAAAACCACAGTCTCATGGGGCCGGACACTCAGGGTCAGGGGAAAATCCAATATAGATCTGGTGATATCTCGGGTGCTATTACAGATAGCGCAATAAACCAAAGTGAATTATCTGCAGGAGGCCCTTGCGCATGAATCTGTGCAACGGGAACGTCCTCGGACCACCAGGGGCCGAGAAAACCACAGTCTCATGGGGCCGGACACTCAGGGTCAGGGGAAAATCCAATATAGATCTGGTGATATCTCGGGTGCTATTACAGATAGCGCAATAAATCAAAGTGCATTACCTGTAGGAGGCCCTGGCGCATGAATCTGTGCAGCGGGAACGTCCTCGGACCTCCAGGGGCCGAGACAACGACCGTCTCATGGGGCCGGACACTCAGGGTCAGGGTAAAATCCAATATATATCTGGTGATATCTCGGGTGCTATTACAGATAGCGCAATACATCAAAGTGCATTGTCTGTAGGAGTCCCTGGCGCATGAATCTGCCCAGCGGGAACGACCTCGGACCACCAGCGGCCGAGAGAACCACCGTCTCATGGGGCCGGACACTCAGGGTCGGGGAAAAATCCAATATATATCTGGTGATATCTCGGGTGCTATTAGAGATAGCGCAATAAATCAAAGTGCATTGTCAGTAGGAGGTCGTGGCGCATGAATCTGGGCAGCGGGAACGACCTCGGACCACCAGGGGCCGAGAAGACCACCGTCTCATGGGGCTGGCCACTCAGGGTCTGGGGAAAATCCAATATATATCTGGTGATATCTCGGGTGCTATTAGAGATAGCGCGATAAATCAAAGTGAATCATCTGCAGGAGGCCCTGGCGCATGAATGTGTGCACCGGGAACGACTTCGGACCACTAGGGGACGAGAAAACCACAGTCTCATGGGGCCGGACACTCAGGGTCAGGGGAAAAGCCAATATATATCTGGTGATATCTCGGGTGCTATTACAGATAGCGCAATAAATCAAAGTGCGTTGTCTGTAGGAGGCCCTGGCGCATGAATCTGTGCAGCGGGAATGACCTCGGACCACCAGGGTCCGAGAAAATCACCGTCTCATGGGACCGGACACTCAGGGTCAGGGGAAAATCCAATATATATCTGGTCATATCTCGGGTGCTATTACAGATAGCGCAATAAATCAAAGTGCATGGTCCGTAGGAGACCCTGTCTCATGCATCTGGCCAGCGGGAACGACCTCGGACCACCAGGGGCCGAGAAAACCACAGTCTCATTGGTCCGGACACTCAGGGTCAGGGAAAAATCCAATATATATCTGGTGATATCTCGGGTGCTATTAGAGATAGCGCAATTAACCAAAGTGAATTATCTGCAGGAGGCCCTGGCGCATGCATCTGTGCAGCGGGAACGACCTCGGACCACCAGGGGCCGAGAAAACCACCGCCTCATGGGGCCGGACACACAGGGTCAGGGGAAAATCCAATATATATCTGGTGATATCTCGGGTGCTATTACAGATAGCGCGATAAATCAAAGTGAATTATCTGCAGGAGGCCCTGGCGCATGAATGTGTGCAGCGGGAACGACCTCGGACCACCAGGGGCCGAGAAAACCGCAGTCTCATGGGGCCGGACACTCAGGGTCAGGGAAAAATCCAATATATATCTGGTGATATCTCGGGTGCTAGTAGAGATAGCGCAATAAACCAAATTGAATTATCTGCAGGAGGCCCTGGCGCATGAATCTGTGCAGCGGGAACGACCTCGAACCACCAGGGGCTGAGAAAACCACCGTCTCATGGGGCCGGACCCTCAGGCTCAGGGAAAAATCCAATATATATCTGGTGATATCTCGGGTGCTATTACAGATAGCCCAAGAAATCAAAGTGCATTGTCTGTATTAGGCCCCGGTGCATGAATGTGTGCAGCGGGAACGACCTCGGACCACCAGGGGCCGAGAAAACCACCGTCTCATGGGGCCGGACACTCAGGGTCAGGGAAAAATCCAATATATATCTGGTGATATCTCGGGTGCTATTACAGATAGCGCAATAAATCAGAGTGCATTGTCTCTAGGAGACCCTGGCGCATGAATCTGTGTAGCGGGAACGACCTCGGACCACCAGAGGCCGAGAAAACCACAGTCTCATGGGGCCGGACGCTCAGGGTCAGGGGAAAATCCAATATATATCTGGTGATATCTCGGGTGCTATTAGAGATAGCGCAATAAACCAAAGTGAATTATCTGCAGGAGGCCCTGGCGCATGAATCTGTGCAGCGGGAACGAACTCGGACAACCAGGGGCCGAGAAAACCACAGTCTCATGGGGCCGGACACTCAGGGTCAGGGAAAAATCCAAAATATATCTGGTGATATCTCGGGTGCTATTAGAAATAGCGCAATAAATCAAAGTGCATTGTCCGTATTAGGCCCCGGCGCATGAATCTGTGCAGCGGGAACGACCTCGGACCACCAGGGGCCGAGAAAACCACCGTCTCATGGGGCCGGACAGTCAGGGTCAGGGAAAAATCCAATATATTTCTGGTGATATCTCGGGTGCTATTACAGATAGCCCAAGAAATCAAAGTGCATTGTCTGCATTAGGCCCCGGTGCATGAATCTGTGCAGAGCGAACGACCTCGGACCACCAGGGGCCGAGAAAACCACCGTCTCATGGGGCCGGACACTCAGGGTCAGGGAAAAATCCAATATATATGTCTGGTGATATCTCGCGTTCTATTACAGATAGCGCGATAAATCAAAGTGCATTGTCTGTAGGAGGCCCTGGCGCGTGAATCTGTGCAGCGGGAACGACCTCGGACCACCAGGGGCCGAGAAAACCACAGTCTCATGGGGCCGGACACTCATGGTCAGGGGAAAATCCAATATATATCTGGTGATATCTCGGGTGCTATTAGAGATAGCGCAATAAATCAAAGTGAATTATCTGCAGGACGCCCTGGCGCATGAATCTGTGCAGCGGGAACGACCTCGGACCACCAGGGGCCGAGACAACAACCGTCTCATGGGGCCGGACACTCAGGGTCAGGGAAAAATCCAAAATATTTCTGGTGATATCTCGGGTGCTATTACAGATAGCCCAAGAAATCAAAGTGCATTGTCTGTAGGAGGCCCTGGCGCATGAATCTCTGCAGCGGGAACGACGTCGGACCACCAGGGGCAGAACAAACCACAGTCCCATGGGGCCGGACCCTCATGGTCAGTGAAAAATCCAATATATATCTGGTGATATCTCGGGTGCTATTACAGATAGCGCACTAAATCAAAGGGCATTGTCTGTAGGAGGCCCTGACGCATGAACCTGTGCAGCGGCAACGACCTCGGACCACCAGGGGCCGAGAAAACCACAGTCTCATGGGGCCGGACACTCAGGGTCAGGGGAAAATCCAATATATATCTGGTGATATCTCGGGTGCTATTACAGATAGCGCAATAAATCAAAGTGCATTGTCTGTAGGAGGCCCTGGTGCATGAATCTGTGCAGCGGGAACGACCTCGGACCGCCAGGGGCCGAGTCAACCACCGTCTCATGGGGCCGGACACTCAGGGTCTGGGAAAAATCCAATATATATCCGGTGATATCTCGGGTGCTATTACAGATAGCGCAATAAATCAAAGTGCATCGTCTGTAGGAGGCCCTGGCGCATGAATCTGTGCAGCGGGAACGACCTCGGACCACCAGGGGCCGAGAAAACCACAGTCTGATGGGGCCGGACTCTCAGGGTCAGGGGAAAATCCAATATATATCTGGAGATATCTCGGGTGCTATTAGAGATAGCGCAATAAACCAAAGTGAATTATCTGCAGGAGGCCCTGGCGCATGCATCTGTGCAGCGGGAACGACCTCGGACCACCAGGGGCCGAGAAAACCACCGTCTCATGGGGCTGGACACTCAGGGTGAGGGAAATATCCAATATATATCTGGTGATATCTCGGGTGCTATTACAGATAGCGCAATAAATCAAAGTGCATTGTCTGTAGGAGGCCCTGGCGCATAAACCTGTGCTGCGGGAACGACCTCGGACCACCAGGGGCCGAGAAAACGACCGTCTCATGGGGCCGGACGCTCAGGGTCAGTGAAAAATCCAATATATATCTGGTGATATCTCGGGTGCTATTACAGATAGCGCAATAAATCAAAGGGCATTGTCTGTAGGAGGCCCTGGCGCATGAACCTGTGCAGCGGCAACGACCTCGGACCCCCAGGGGCCGAGACAACCACCGTCTCATGGAGCCGGACACTCAGGGTCTGGGAAAAATCCAATATATATCCGGTGATATCTCGGGTGCTATTACAGATAGCGCAATAAATCAAAGTGCATTGTCTGTAGGAGGCCCTGGCGCATGAAGCTGTGCAGCGGGAACGACCTCGGACCACCAGGGGCCGAGAAAACCACAGTCTCATGGGGCCGGACTCTCAGGGTCAGGGGAAAATCCAATATATATCTGGTGATATCTCGGGTGCTAATAGAGATAGCGCAATAAACCAAAGTGAATTATCTGCAGGAGGCCCTGGCGCATGAATCTGTGCAGCGGGAACGACCTCGGACCACCAGGGGCCGAGAAAACGACCGTCTCATGGGGCCGGACACTCAGGGTCAGTGAAAAATCCAATATATATCTGGTGATATCTCGGGTGCTATTACAGATAGCGCAATAAATCAAAGTGCATTGTCTGTAGGAGGCCCTGGCGGATGAATCTGTGCAGCGGGAACGACCTCGGACCACCAGGGGCCGAGATAACCACAGTCTCATGGGGCCGGACACTCAGGGTCAGGGGAAAATCCAGTATATATCTGGTGATATCTCGGGTGCTATTAGAGATAGCGCAATAAACCAAAGTGAATTATCTGCAGGATGCCCTGGCGCATGAATCTGTGCAAGCGGGAACGTCCTCGGACCTCCAGGGGCCGAGACAACCACCGTCTCATGGGGCCGGACACTCAGGGTCAGGGTAAAATCCAATATATATCTGGTGATATCTCGGGTGCTACTACAGATAGCGCAATAAATCAAAGTGCATTGTCTGTAGGAGGCCCTGGCGCATGAATCTGTGCAGCGGGAACGACGTCGGACCACCAGGGGCAGAAAAAACCACAGTCTCATGGGGCCGGACCCTCATGGTCAGGGTAAAATCCAATATATATCTGGTGATATCTCGTGTGCTATTACAGATAGCGCAATAAATCAAAGTGCATTGTCTGTAGGAGGCCCTGGCGCATGAATCTGTGCAGCGGGAACGACCTCGGAACACCAGGGGCCGAGAAAACCACAGTCTCATGGGGCCGGACGCTCAGGGTCAGGGGAAAATCCAATATATATCTGGTGATATCTCGGGTGCTAATAGAGATAGCGCAATAAACCAAAGTGAATTATCTGCAGGAGGCCCTGGCGCATGAATCTGTGCAGCGGGAACGACCTCGGACCACCAGGGGCCGAGAAAACGACCTTCTCATGTTGCCGGACACTCAGGGTCAGTGAAAAATCCAATATATATCTGGTGATATCTCGGGTGCTATTACAGATAGCGCAATAAATCAAAGTGCATTGTCTGTAGGAGGCCCTGGCGGATGAATCTGTGCAGCGGGAACGACCTCGGACCACCAGGGGCCGAGAAAACCACAGTCTCATGGGGCCGGACACACAGGGTCAGGGGAAAATCCAGTATATATCTGGTGATATCTCGGGTGCTATTAGAGATAGCGCAATAAACCAAAGTGAATTATCTGCAGGATGCCCTGGCGCATAAATCTGTGCAAGCGGGAACGTCCTCGGACCTCCAGGGGCCGAGACAACCACCGTCTCATGGGGCCGGACACTCAGGGTCAGGGTAAAATCCAATATATATCTGGTGATATCTCGGGTGCTATTACAGATAGCGCAATAAATCAAAGTGCATTGTCTGTAGGAGGCCCTGGCGCATGAATCTGTGCAGCGGGA
Organism: Nomia melanderi; assembly: GCF_051020985.1. Taxonomy (NCBI): domain Eukaryota; kingdom Metazoa; phylum Arthropoda; class Insecta; order Hymenoptera; family Halictidae; genus Nomia; species Nomia melanderi. Next base: position 146,966 of record NW_027475149.1, on the reverse strand, counting down.
ACGACCTCGGACCACCAGGGGCCGAGAAAACCACAGTCTCATGGGGCCGGACACTCAGGGTCAGGGGAAAATCCAATATATATCTGGTGATATCTCGGGTGCTATTAGAGATAGCGCAATAAACCAAAGTGAGTTATCTGCAGGATGCCCAGGCGCATGAATCTGTGAAGCGGGAACGACCTCGGACCACCAGGGGCCGAGACAACCACCGTCTCATGGGGCCGGACACTCAGGGTCAGGGTAAAATCCAATATATATCTGGTGATATCTCGGGTGCTATTACAGATAGCGCAATAAATCAAAGTGCATTGTCTGTAGGAGGCCCTGGCGCATGAATCTGTGAAGCGGCAACGACCTCGGACCACCAGGGGCCGAGAAAACCACAGTCTCATGGGGCCGGACACTCAGGGTCAGGGGAAAATCCAGTATATATCTGGTTATATCTCGGGTGCTATTAGAGATAGCGCAATAAACCAAAGTGAATTATCTGCAGGAGGCCCTGGCGCATGAATCTGTGCAGCGGGAACGACCTCGGACCACCAGGGGCCGAAAAAACCACAGTCTCATGGGGCCGGATACTTAGGGTCAGGGGAAAATCCAATATAGATCTGGTGATATCTCGGGTGCTATTACAGATAGCGCAATAAACGAAAGTGAATTATCTGCAGGAGGCCCTGGCGCATGAATCTGTGCAGCGGGAACGACCGCGGACCACCAGGGGCCGAGAAAACCACCGTCTCATGGGGCCGGACACTCAGGGTCAGGGAAAAATCCAATATATATCTGGTGATATCTCGGGTGCTATTAGAGATAGCGCAATAAACCAAAGTGAGTTATCTGCAGGAGGCCCTGGCGCATGAATCTGTGCAACGGGAACGACCTCGGAACACCAGGGACCGAGAAAACCACCGTCTCATGGGGCCGGACACTCAGGGTCAGTGAAAAATCCAATATATATCTGGTGATATCTCGGGTGCTATTAGAGATAGCGCAATAAATCAAAGTGCATTGTCTGTAGGAGGCCCTGGCGCATGAATCTGTGCAGCGGGAACGACCTCGGAACACCAGGGACCGAGAAAACCACCGTCTCATGGGGCCGGACACTCAGGGTCAGTGAAAAATCCAATATATATGTGGTGATATCTCGGGTGCTATTACAGATAGCGCAATAAATCAAAGTGCATTGTCTGTAGGAGACCCTGGCGCATGAACCTGTGCAGCGGGAACGACCTCGGACCACCAGGGGCCGAGAAAACGACCGTCTCATGGGGCCGGACGCTCAGGGTCAGTGAAAAATCCAATATATATCTGGTGATATCTCGGGTGCTATTAGAGATAGCGCAATAAACCAAAGTGAATTATCTGCAGGAGGCCCTGGCGCATGAATCTGTGCAACGGGAACGACCCCGGACCACCAGGGGCCGAGAAAACCACAGTCTCATGGGGCCGGACACTCAGGGTCAGTGGAAAATCCAATATAGATCTGGTGATATCTCGGGTGCTATTACAGATAGCGCAATAAATCAAAGTGCATTACCTGTAGGAGGCCCTGGCGCATGAATCTGTGCAGCGGGAACGTCCTCGGACCTCCAGGGGCCGAGACAACGACCGTCTCATGGGGCCGGACACTCAGGGTCAGGGAAAAATCCAATATATATCTGGTGATATCTCGGGCGCTATTAGAGATAGCGCAATAAACCAAAGTGAATTATCTGCAGGAGGCGCTGGCGCATGAATCTGTGCAGCGGGAACGTCCTCGGACCTCCAGGGGCCGAGACAACCACCGTCTCAAGGGGCCGGACACTCAGGGTCAGGGTAAAATCCAATATGTATCTGGTGATATCTCGGGTGCTATTACAGATAGCGCAATAAATCAAAGTGCATTGTCTGTAGGAGGCCCTGGCGCATGAATCTGTGCAGCGGGAACGACCTCGGACCACCAGGGGCCGAGAAAACCACAGTCTCATGGGGCCGGATACTCAGGGTCAGGGTAAAATCCAATATAGATCTGGTGATATCTCGGGTGCTATTACAGATAGCGCAATACATCAAAGTGCATTGTCTGTAGGAGGCCCTGGCGCATGAATCTGGCCAGCGGGAACTACCTCGGACCACCAGCGGCCGAGAGAACCACCGTCTCATGGGGCCGGACACCCAGGGTCGGGGAAAAATCCAATATATATCTGGTGATATCTCGGGTGCTATTACAGATAGAGCAATAAATCAAAGTGCATTGTCTGCAGGAGGCCCTGGCGCATGAATCTGTGCAGCGGGAACGATCTCGGACCATCAGGGGCCGAGACATCCACCGTCTCATGGGGCCGGACACTCAGGGTCAGGGAAAAATCCAATATATATCTGGTGATATCTCGGGTGCTATTACAGATAGCGCAATAAATCAAAGTGCATTGTCTGCAGGAGGCCCTGGCGCATGAATCTGTGAAGCGGCAACGACCTCGGACCACCAGGGGCCGAGAAAACCACCGTCTCATGGGGCCGGGCACTCAGGGTCAGGGAAAAATCCAATATATATCTGGTGATATCTCGGATGCTATTACAGATAGAGCAATAAATCAAAGTGCATTGTCTGTGGGAGGCCCTGGCGCATGAATGTGTGCAGCGGGAACGACCTCGGACCACCAGGGGCCGAGAAAACCGCAGTCTCATGGGGCCGGACACTCAGGGTCAGGGAAAAATCCAATATATATCTGGTGATATCTCGGGTGCTATTAGAGATAGCGCAATAAACGAAAGTGAATTATCTGCAGGAGGCCCTGGCGCATGAATCTGTGCAGCGGGAACGACCGCGGACCACCAGGGGCCGAGAAAACCACCGTCTCATGGGGCCGGACACTCAGGGTCAGGGAAAAATCCAATATATATCTGGTGATATCTCGGGTGCTATTAGAGATAGCGCAATAAACCAAAGTGAGTTATCTGCAGGAGGCCCTGGCGCATGAATCTGTGCAACGGGAACGACCTCGGACCACCAGGGGCCGAGAAAACCACAGTCTCATGGGGCCGGACACTCAGGGTCAGGGGAAAATCCAATATATATCTGGTGATATCTCGGGTGCTATTAGAGATAGCGCAATAAATCAAAGTGCATTGTCTGTAGGAGGCCCTGGCGCATGAATCTGTGCAGCGGGAACGACCTCGGAACACCAGGGACCGAGAAAACCACCGTCTCATGGGGCCGGACACTCAGGGTCAGTGAAAAATCCAATATATATGTGGTGATATCTCGGGTGCTATTACAGATAGCGCAATAAATCAAAGTGCATTGTCTGTAGGAGACCCTGGCGCATGAACCTGTGCAGCGGGAACGACCTCGGACCACCAGGGGCCGAGAAAACGACCGTCTCATGGGGCCGGACGCTCAGGGTCAGTGAAAAATCCAATATATATCTGGTGATATCTCGGGTGCTATTAGAGATAGCGCAATAAACCAAAGTGAATTATCTGCAGGAGGCCCTGGCGCATGAATCTGTGCAACGGGAACGACCCCGGACCACCAGGGGCCGAGAAAACCACAGTCTCATGGGGCCGGACACTCAGGGTCAGTGGAAAATCCAATATAGATCTGGTGATATCTCGGGTGCTATTACAGATAGCGCAATAAATCAAAGTGCATTACCTGTAGGAGGCCCTGGCGCATGAATCTGTGCAGCGGGAACGTCCTCGGACCTCCAGGGGCCGAGACAACGACCGTCTCATGGGGCCGGACACTCAGGGTCAGGGTAAAATCCAATATATATCTGGTGATATCTCGGGTGCTATAACAGATAGCGCAATAAATCAAAGTGCATTGTCTGTAGGAGGCCCTGGCGCATGAATCTGTGCAGCGGGAACGACCTCGGACCACCAGGGGCCGAGAAAACCACAGTCTCATGGGGCCGGACACTCAGGGTCAGGGGAAAATCCAATATATATCTGGTGATATCTCGGGTGCTATTACAGATAGAGCAATAAATCAAAGTGCATTGTCTGTAGGAGGCCCTGGCGCATGAATGTGTGCAGCGGGAACGACCTCGGACCACCAGGGGCCGAGAAAACCGCAGTCTCATGGGGCCGGACACTCAGGGTCAGGGAAAAATCCAATATATATCTGGTGATATCTCGGGCGCTATTAGAGATAGCGCAATAAGCCAAAGGGAAATATCTGCAGGAGGCCCTGGCGCATGAATCTGTGCAGCGGGAACGATCTCGGACCATCAGGGGCCGAGACATCCACCGTCTCATGGGGCCGGACACTCAGGGTCAGGGAAAAATCCAATATATATCTGGTGATATCTCGGGTGCTATTACAGATAGCGCAATAAATCAAAGTGCATTGTCTGTAGGAGGCCCTGGCGCATGAATCTGTGCAGCGGGAACGACCTCGGACCACCAGGGGCCGAGAAAACCACAGTCTCATGGGGCCGGACACTCAGGGTCATGGGAAAATCCAATATATATCTGGTGATATCTCGGGTGCTATTACAGATAGAGCAATAAATCAAAGTGCATTGTCTGTAGGAGGCCCTGGCGCATGAATGTGTGCAGCGGGAACGACCTCGGACCACCAGGGGCCGAGAAAACCGCAGTCTCATGGGGCCGGACACTCAGGGTCAGGGAAAAATCCAATATATATCTGGTGATATCTCGGGTGCTATTACAGATAGCGCAATACATCAAAGTGCATTGTCTGTAGGAGGCCCTGGCGCATGAATCTGCCCAGCGGGAACGACCTCGGACCACCAGCGGCCGAGAGAACCACCGTCTCATGGAGCCGGACACTCAGGGTCGGGGAAAAATCCAATATATATCTGGTGATATCTCGGGTGCTATTAGAGATAGCGCAATAAACCAAAGTGAATTGTCCGCAGGAGGCCCTGGCGCATGAATCTGTGCAGCGGGAACGACCTCGGACCACCAGGGTCCGAGAAAAACACCGTCACATGGGGCCGCACACTCAGGGTCAGTGAAAAATCCAATATATATCTGGTGATATCTCGGGTGCTATTACAGATAGCGCAATAAATCAAAGTGCATTATCTGCAGGAGGCCCTGGCGCATGAATCTGTGCAGCGGGAACGACCTCGGACCACCAGGGGCCGAGAAAACCACAGTCTCATGGAGCCGGACACTCAGTGTCAGGGGAAAATCCAGTATATATCTCTTGATATCTCGGGTGCTATTACAGATAGCGCAATAAATCAAAGTGCATTATCTGCAGGAGGCCCTGGCGCATGAATCTGTGCAGCGGGAACGACCTCGGACCACCAGGGGCCGAGAAAACCACAGTCTCATGGAGCCGGACACTCAGTGTCAGGGGAAAATCCAGTATATATCTCTTGATATCTCGGGTGCTATTAGAGATAGCGCAATAAATCAAAGTGCATTATCTGCAGGAGGCCCTGGCGCATGAATCTGTGCAGCGGGAACGACTTCGGACCACCAGGGGCCGAAAAAACCACAGTCTCATGGGGCCGGACACTCAGGGTCAGGGGAAAATCCAATATGTATCTGGTGATATCTCGGGTGCTATTAGAGATAGCGCAATAAACTAAAGTGAATCATCTGCAGGAGGCCCTGGCGCATGAATCTGTGCAGCGGGAACGACCTCGGACCACCAGGGGCGAGACAACCACCTTCTCATGGGGCCGTACACTCAGGGTCTGGGAAAAATCCAAAATATATATGCGGTGATATCTCGGGTGCTATTACAGATAGCGCAATAAATCAAAGTGCATTGTCTGTAGGAGGCCCTGGCGCATGAATCTGTGCAGCGGGAACGACCTCGGACCACCAGTGGCCGAGAAAACCACAGTCCCATGGGGCCGGACACTCAGGGTCAGGGGAAAATCCAATATATATGTGGTGATATCTCGGGTGCTATCAGAGATAGCGCAATAAACCAAAGTGAATTATCTGCAGGTGGCCCTGGCGCATGAATCTATGCAGCGGGAACGACCTCGGAACACCAGGGGCCGAGAAAACTACCGTCTCATGGGGCCGGTCACTCAGGGTCAGTGAAAAATCCAATATATATCTGGTGATATCTCGGGTGCTATTACAGATAGCGCAATAAACCAAAGTGAATTATCTGCAGGAGGCCCTGGCGCATGAATCTGTGCAGCGGGAACGACATCGGACCACCAGGGGCCGAGAAAACGACCGTCTCATGGGGCCGGACACTCAGGGTCAGGGGAAAATCCAATATATATCTGGTGATATCTCGGGTGCTATTAGAGATAGCGCAATAAACCAAAGTGAATTATCTGCGGGAGGCCCTGGCGCATGAATCTGTGCAGCGGGAACGACCTCGGAACACCAGGGGCCGAGAAAACTACCGTCTCATGGGGCCGGTCACTCAGGGTCAGTGAAAAATCCAATATATATCTGCTGATATCTCGGGTGCTATTAGAGATAGCGCAATAAACCAAAGTGAATTATCTGCAGGAGGTCCTGGTGCATGAATCTGTGCAGCGGGAACGACCTCGGACCACCAGGGGCCTAGAAAACGACCGTCTCATGGGGCCGGACACTCAGGGTCAGTGAAAAATCCAATATAGATCTGGTGATATCTCGGGTGCTATTACAGATAGCGCAATAAATCAAAGTGCATTGTCTGTAGGAGGCCCTGGCGCATGAATCTGTGCAGCGGGAACGTCCTCAGACCTCCAGCTGCCGAGACAACGACCGCCACATGGGGCCGGACACTCAGGGTCAGGGTAAAATCCAATATATATCTGGTGATATCTCGGCTGCTATTACAGATAGCGCAATAAATCAAAGTGCATTACCTGTAGGAGGCCCTGGCGCATGAATCTGTGCTGCGGGAACGACCTCGGACCACCAGGGGCGTGACAACCACCTTCTCATGGGGCCGGACACTCAGGGTCAGGGAAAAATCCAATATATATCTGGTGATATCTCGGCTGCTATTACAGATAGCGCAATAAATCAAAGTGAATTATCTGCAGGAGGCCCTGGCGCATGAATCTCTGCAACGGGAACGACCTCGGACCACCAGGGGCCGAGAAAACCACAGTCTCATGGGGCCGGACACTCAGGGTCAGGGGAAAATCCAATATATATCTGGTGATATCTCGGGTGCTATTACAGATAGCGTAATAAATCAAAGTGCATTGTCTGTAGGAGACCCTGGCGCATGAACCTGTGCAGCGGGAAGAACCTCGGACCACCAGGGGCCGAGAAAACCACAGTCTCATGGGGCCGGACACTCAGGGTCAGGGAAAAATCCAATATATATCTGGTGATATCTCTGCTGCTATTACAGATAGCGCAATAAATCAAAGTGCATTACCTGTAGGAGGCCCTGGCGCATGAATCTGTGCAGCGGGAACGTCCTCAGACCTCCAGCTGCCGAGACAACGACCGTCACATGGGGCCGTACACTCAGGGTCAGGGTAAAATCCAATAAATATCTGGTGATATCTCGGGTGCTATTACAGATAGCGCAATAAATCAAAGTGCATTGTCTGTAGCAGGCCCTGGCGCATGAATCTGTGCAGCGGGAACGACCTCGGAACACCAGGGGCCGAGAAAACCACCGTCTCATGGGGAGGACACTCAGGGTCAGTGAAAAATCCAATATATATCTGGTGATATCTCGGGTGCTATTACAGATAGCGCAATAAATCAAAGTGCGTTGTCTGTAGGAGACCCTGGCGCATGAACCTGTGCAGCGGTATCTACCTCGGATCACCAGGGTCCGAGAAAATCACCGACACATCGGGCCGGGCACTCAGGGTCAGGGAAAAATCCAATATATATCTGGTGATAGCTCGGGTGCTGTTACTGATAGCGCAATAAATAAAAGTGCATTGTCTGTAGGAGGGCCTGGCGCATGAATCTGTGCAGCGGGAACGACCTCGGAACACCAGGGGCCGAGAAAACTAACGTCTCATGGGGTCGGACACTCAGGGTCAGGGAAAAATCCAATATATATCTGGTGATATCTCGGATGCTGTTAGAGATAGCGCAATAAATCAAAGTTCATTGTCCGTAGGAGGCCCTGGCGCATGAATCTGTGAGGCGGGAACGATCTCGGACCGCCAGGGGCCGAGAAAACCACAGTCTTATGAGCCCGGACACTCAGGGTCATGGGAAAATCCAATATATATCTGGTGATATCTCGGGTGCTATTAGAGATAGCGCAATAAACCAAAGTGAATTATCTGCAGGGGGCCCTGGCGCATGAATCTGTGTAGCGGGTACGACCTCGGATCACCAGGGGCCGAGAAAACCACCGTCTCATGGGGCCGGACACTCAGGGTCGGATAAAGTCCAATATATAGCTGGTGATATGTCGGGTGCTATTAGAGATAGCACAATAAACCAAAGTGAATTGTCTGCAGGAGGCCCTGGCGCATGAATCTGTGCAGCGGAAACGACCTCGGACCTCCAGGGGCCGAGAAAACCACCGTCTTATGGTGCCGGACTCTCAGGGTCAGGGAGAAATCCTATATATATCTGGTGATATCTCGGGTGCTATTAGAGATAGTGCAATAAATCAACGTGCATTGTCTGTAGGAGGCCTTGGCGCATGAATCTGTGCAGCGGGAACGACCTCGGACCACCAGGGGCCGAGAAAACCACCGTCTCATGGGGCCGGACACTCACGGTCGGGGAAAAATCCAATATACATCTGGTGATATCTCGGGTGCTATTAGAGATAGCGCAATAAATCAAAGTGCATTGTCTGTAGGAGGCCCTGGCGCATGAATCTGTGCAGCGGGAACGTCCTCAGACCTCCAGCTGCCGAGACAACGACAGCCACATGGGGCCGGACACTCAGGGTCAGGGTAAAATCCAATATATATCTGGTGATATCTCGGCTGCTATTACAGATAGCGCAATAAATCAAAGTGCATTACCTGTAGGAGGCCCTGGCGCATGAATCTGTGCTGCGGGAACGACCTCGGACCACCAGGGGCGTGACAACCACCTTCTCATGGGGCCGGACACTCAGGGTCAGGGAAAAATCCAATATATATCTGGTGATATCTCGGCTGCTATTACAGATAGCGCAATAAATCAAAGTGAATTATCTGCAGGAGGCTCTGGCGCATGAATCTCTGCAGCGGCAACGACCTCGGACCACCAGGGACCGAGAAAACCACCGTCTCATGGGGCCGGAAACTCAGGGTCAGGGAAAAATCCAATATATATCTGGTGATATCTCGGGTGCTATTACAGATAGCGCAATAAATCAAAGTGCATTGTCTGTAGGAGGCCCTGCCCCGTCAATCTGGACAGCGGGAACGACCTCGGACCACCAGGGGCCGAGAAAACCACAGTCTCATAGGGCCGGTCACTCAGGGTCAGGGAAAAATCCAATACATATCTGTTGACATCTCGGGTGTTATTAGAAATAGCGCAATAAACCAAAGTGAATTATCTGCAGCAGGCCCTGGCGCATGAATCTGTGCATCGGGAACGACCTCCGACCACCAGAGGCCGAGAAAACCACCGTCTCATGGGGCCGGTCACTCAGGGTCAGGGAAAAATCCAATACATATCTGTTGACATCTCGGGTGCTATTAGAGGTAGAACAATAAATCAAAGTGCATTGTCTGTAGGAGGCACTGGCGAATGAATCTGTGCAGCAGGAACGACCTCAGACAACCAGGGGCCGAGAAAACCACCGTCTCATAGGGCCGGGCACTGAATGTGATGGGAAAATCCAATATATATATGGTGATATCTCGGGTGCTATTACAGATAGCGCAATAAATCAAAGTGCTTTGTCTGTAGGAGGCCCTGGCGCATGAATCTGTGCAGCTCGAACGACCTCGGACCACCAGGGGCCTAGAAAACCACCGTCTCATGGGGCCGGACACTCAGGGTCATGGAAAAATCCAATATATATCTGGTGATATCTCGGGTGCTATTAGAGATAGCGCCATAAACCAAAGTGCATTGTCTGTAGGAGGCCCTGCCGCGTCAATCTGTGCAGCGGGAACGACCTCGGACCACCAGGGGCCGAGAAAACCACCGTCTCATGGGGCCGGGCACTCAGGGTCAGGGAAAAATCCAATATATTTCTGGTGATATATCGGGTGCTATTACAGATAGCCCAAGAAATCAATGTGCATTGTCTGTATTAGGCCCTGCCGCGTCAATCTGTGCAGCGGGAACGACCTCCGACCACCAGAGGCCGAGAAAACCACCGTCTCATGGGGCCGGACACTCAGGGTCAGGGAAAAATCCAATATATATCTGGTGATATCTCTGCTGTTATTAGAGATAGCGCAATAAATCAAAGTGAATTATCTGCAGGCGGCCCTGGGGCATGAATCTGTGCAGCGGGATCGACCTCGGACCACCAGGAGCCGAGAAAATCACCGCCTCATCGGGCCGGACTGTCAGGGTCAGGGTAAAGTCCAATATATATCCGGTGATATCTCGGGTGCTATTAGAGATAGCGCTATAATCCAAAGTGAATTATCTGCAGGAGACGCTGGCGCATGAATCTGTGCAGCGGGAACGACCTTGGACGACCAGGGGCCGAGAAAACCACCGTCTCATGGGGCCGGACACTCAGGGTCAGGGAAAAATCCAATATATATCTGGTGATATCTCGGGTGCTATTAGAGATAGCGCCATAAACCAAAGTGAATTATCTGCAGGAGGCCCTGGCGCATGCATCTGTGCAGCGGGAACGACCTCGGACCACCAGGGGCCGAGAAAACCACAGTCTCATGGGGCCGGACACTCAGGGTCAGTGAAAAATCGAATATATATCTGGTGATATCTCGGGTGCTATTACAGATAGCGCAATAAATCAAAGTGCATTGTCTGTAGGAGGCCCTGCCGCGTCAATCTAGGCAGCGGGAACGACCTCGGACCACCAGGGGCCGAGAAATCCACAGTCCCATGGGGCCGGACACTCAGGGTCAGGGAAAAGTCCAAATATATATCTGGTGATATCTCGGCTGCTATTAGAGATAGCGCAATAAATCAAAGTGAATTATCTGCATGCGGCCCTGGCGCATGAATCTGTGCAGCGGGATCGACCTTGGACCACCCGGGGCCGAGGAAATCACCGCCTCATGGGGCCGGACTGTCAGGGTCAGGGAAAAGTCCAATATATATCTGTTGATATCTCGGGTGCTATTAGAGATAGAACAATAAATCAAAGTGCATTGTCTGTAGGAGGCACTGGCGAATGAATCTGTGCAGCGGGATCGACCTCGGACCACGAGGGACCGAGAAAACCATCGACGCATGGGGCCGGACTGTCAGGGTCCGGGAAAAATCCATTATATATCAGGTGATATCTCGGGTGCTATTTGAGATAGCGCGATAAATCCAATTGCACTGTCTGCTGGAAGCCCTGGCGCATGATTCTGTGCAGCAGGAACGACCTCGGACCACCAGGGGCCGAGAAAATCACCGTCTCGTGGGGCCGGACTGTCAGGGTCGGGGAAAAATCCATTATATATCTGGTGATATCTCGGGTGTTATTAGAGATAGCGCAATAAATCAAAGTGCATTGTCTGTAGGAGGCACTGGCGAATGAATCTGTGCAGCAGGAACGACCTCGGTCCACCAGGGGCCGAGGAAATTACAGATATCCGGAATCCGTCACCCAAGGTCATGTAAAAATCCCGCATATATCTGGTGATATCTCGGGTGCTATTACAGATAGCGCAATAAATCCAATTGCATTGTCTGCTGGAAGCCCTGGCGCATGATTCTGTGCAGCAGGAACGACCTCGGACCACCAGGGGCCGAAAAAACCACAGTCTCATGGGGCCGGACACTCAGGGTCAAGGAAAAATCCAATATATATCTGGTGATATCTCTGCTGTTATTAGAGATAGCGCAATAAATCAAATTGAATTATCTGCAGGCGGCCCTGGGGCATGAATCTGTGAAGCGGGATCGACCTCGGACCACCACGGGCCGAGAAAATCACCGCCTCATGGGGCCGGACTGTCAGGGTCAGGGTAATGTCCAATATATATCCGGTGATATCTCGGGTGCTATTAGAGATAGCGCAATAAATCAAAGTGAATTATCTGCAGGGGGCCCTGTCGCATGAATCTGTGCACCGGGAACCGCCTTGGACCACCAGGGGCCGAGAAAACCACCGTCTCATGGGGCTGGACTGTCAGGGCCAGGGAAAAATCCATTATATATCAGGTGATATCTCGGGTGCTATTTGAGATAGCGCAATAAATCAAAGTGAATTATCTGCAGGCGGACCTGGCGCATTAATCTGTGCAGCGGGATCGACCTCGGACCACCAGGGGCCGAGAAAATTACAGATATTCGTAATCCGTCACCCAAGGTCATGTAATAATCCAGCATATATCTGGTGATATCTCGGGTGCTATTAGAGATAGCCCAATAAACCAAAGTGAATTATCTGCAGGAGGCCCTGGCGCATGAATCTGTTCAGCGGGAACGACCTCGGATCACCAGGGTCCGAGAAAACCACCGTCTCATGGGGCCGGACACTCAGGGTCGGCGAAAAATCCAATATATATCGGGTGATATCTCCGGTGCTATTATCGATAGCGCAATAAACCAAAGTGAATTATCTGCAGGAGGCCCGGGCGCATGAATCTGTGCAGCGGGAACGACCTCGGACCACCAGGGGGCGAGAAAACCACCGTCTCATAGGGCCGGACTGTCGGGGTCAGGGAAAAATCCATTATATATCTGGTGATATCTCGGGGGCTATTAGAGATAGCGCGATAAATCAAAGTGCATTGTCTGTAGGAGGCACTGGCGAATGAATCTGTGGAGCAGGAACTACCTCGGACCACCAGGAGCCGAGAAAATTACCGTTATTCGGAATCCGTCACCCATGGTCATGTAAAAATCCAGCATATATCTGGTCTTATCTCGGGTGCTATTACAGATAGCGCAATAAACCAAAGTGAATTGTCTGCAGGAAACCCTGGCACGTGAATCTTTTCAGCGGGATCGAACTCGGACCACGAGGGAACGAGAAAACCATCGACACATGGCACCGGACACTCAGGGTCAGGGAAAAATCCGATATATATCTGGTGATATCTCGGGTGCTATTACAGATAGCCCAATAAATCAAAGTGCATTGTCTGTAAGCTGCCCTGGCGCATGAATATGGGCAGCGGGAACGACCTCGGACAACCAGGGGCCGAGAAAACCGCAGTCTCACGGCTCCGGACACTCAGGGTCAGGGGAAAATCCAATATATATCTGGTGATATCTCGGGTGCTATTAGAGATAGCGCAATAAAACAAAGTGAATTATCTGCAGGAGGCCCTGGCGCATGAATCTGTACAGCGGGAACGACCTCGGACCACCAGGGGCCGAGAAAACCACCGTCTCATGGGGCCGGACATTCAGGTTCAGGGAAAAATCCAATATATATCTGGTGATATCTCGGGTGCTATTACAGATAGCGCAATAAATCAAAGTGCATTGTCTGTAGGAGGCCCTGGGGCATGAATTTGGCCAGCGGGATCGACCTCGGACCACCAGGGGCAGAGAAAACCACCGTCTCAGGAGGCCGGACACTCAGGGTCAGGGGAAAAGCCAATATATATCTGGTGATATCTCGGGTGCTATTAGAGATAGCGCAATAAACCAAAGTGAATTATCTGCAGGAGGCCCTGGCGCATGCATCTGTGCAGCGGGAACGACGTCGGACCACCAGGGGCCGAGAAAACAACCGTCTCATGGGGCCGGACACTGAGGGTCATGGAAAAATCCAATATATATATCTGGTGATATCTCGGGTGCTATTACAGATAGCGCAATAAATCAAAGTCCATTGTCTGTAGGAGGCCCTGGCGCATGAATCTGTGCAGTGGGAACGACCTCGGACAACCAGGGGCCGAGAAAACCACCGTCTCATGGGTCCGGACACTCAGGGTCAGGGGAAAACCCAATATATATCTGGTGATATCTCGGGTGCTATTACAGATAGCGCAATAAATCAAAGTGCATTGTCTGTAGGAGGCCCTTGCGAATGAGTCTGTGCCGCAGGAACGACCTCGGACCACCAGTGGCCGAGAAAATTACAGATATTCGGAATCCGTCACCCAAGGTCATGTAAAAATCCAGCAAATATCTGGTGATATCTCGGGTGCTATTAGAGATAGCGCAATAAACCAAAGTGCATTGTCTGTAGGAGGCCCTGGCGCATGAATCTGGGCAGCGGGAACTACCTCGGACCACCAGGGGCCGAGAAAACCACCGACTCACGGGGCCGGACACTCAGGGTCAGGGGAAAATCCAATATATATCTGGTGATATCTCGGGTGCTATTAGAGATAGCGCAATAAACCAAAGTGCATTGTCTGTAGGAGGCCCAGGCGCATGAATCTGGCCAGCGGGAACGACCTCGGACCACCAGGGGCCGAGAAAACCACCGTCTCATGGGTCCGGACACTCAGGGTGAGGGGAAAGTCCAATATATATCTGGTGATATCTCGGGTGCTATTACAGATAGCGCAATAAATCAAAGTGCATTGTCTGTAGGAGGCCCAGGCGAATGAATCTGGCCAGCAGGAACGACCTCCGACCACCAGGGGCCGAGAAAACCACCGTCTCATGGGGCCGGACATTCAGGTTCAGGGAAAAATACAATATATATCTGGTGATATCTCGGGTGCTATTACAGATAGCGCAATAAATCAAAGTGCATTGTCTGTAGGAGGCCCTGGGGCATGAATCTGGCCAGCGGGAACGACCTCGGACCACCAGGGGCCGAGAAATCCACCGTCTCAGGGGGCCGGACACTCAGGGTCAGGGGAAAAGCCAATATATATCTGGTGATATCTCGGGTGCTATTAGAGATAGCGCAATAAACCAAACTGAATTATCTGCAGGAGGCCCTGGCGCATGCATCTGTGCAGCGGGAACGACCTCAGAGCACCAGGGGCCGAGAAAACCACCGTCTCATGGGGCCGGAAACTCAGGGTCGGGGAAAAATCCGATATATATCTGGTGATATCTCGGGCACTATTACAGATAGCGCAATAAATCAGAGTCCATTGTCTGTAGGAGGCCCTGGCGCATGAATCTGTGCAGCGGGAACGACCTCGGACAACCAGGGGCCGAGAAAACCGCAGTCTCACGGCTCCGGACACTCAGGGTCAGGGGAAAATCTAATATATATCTGGTGATATCTCGGGTGCTATTAGAGATAGCGCAATAAACCAAAGTGACTTATCTGCAGGAGGCCCTGGCGCATGAATCTGTACAGCGGGAACGACCTCGGACCACCAGGGGCCGAGAAAACCACCGTCTCATGGGGCCGGACATTCAGGGTCAGGGGAAAATCCAATATATATCTGGTGATATCTCGGGTGCTATTAGAGATAGCGCAATAAACGAAAGTGAATTATCTGCAGGAGGCCCTGGCGCATGAATCTGTACAGCAGGAACGACCTCGGACCACCAGGGGCCGAGAAAACCACCGTCTCAGGGGGCCGGACACTCAGGGTCAGGGGAAAAGCCAATATATATCTGGTGATATCTCGGGTGCTATTAGAGATAGCGCAATAAATCAAAGTGCATTGTCTGTAGGAGGCCCCGGCGCATGAATCTTTGCAGCGGGATCGACCTCGGACCACCAGGGGCCGAGAAAACCACCGACACATGGGGCCGGACACTCAGGGTGAGGGAAAAATCCAATATATATCTGGTGATGTCTCGGGTGCTCTTACAGATACCGCACTAAACCAAACTGAATTATCTGCAGTGGGCCCTGGCGTATGAATCTGTGCAGCGGGAACGACCGCGGACCACCAGGGGCCGGGAAAACCACAGTCTAATGGGGCCGGACACTCAGGGTCAGGGGAAAATCCAATATATATCTGGTGATATCTCGGGTGCTATTACAGATAGCCCAACAAATCAAAGTGCATTGTCTGTAGGAGGCCCTGCCGCATGAATCTGTGCAGCGGGAATGACCTCGCACCACCAGGGGCCGAGGAAACAACCGTCTGATGGGGCCGGACACTCAGGGACATGGAAAAATCCAATATATATATCTGGTGATATCTCGGGTGCTATTACAGATAGCGCAATAAATCAAAGTCCATTGTCTGTAGGAGGCCCTGGCGCATGAATCTGTGCAGCGGGAACGACCTCGGACAACCAGGGGCCGAGAAAACCGCAGTCTCACGGCTCCGGACACTCAGGGTCAGGGGAAAATCCAATATATATCTGGTGATATCTCGGGTGCTATTAGAGATAGCGCAATAAACCAAAGTGAATTATCTGCAGGAGGCCCTGGCGCATGAATCTGTACAGCGGGAACGACCTCGGACCACCAGGGGCCGAGAAAACCACCGTCTCATGGGGCCGGACATTCAGGTTCAGGGAAAAATCCAATATATATCTGGTGATATCTCGGGTGCTATTACAGATAGCGCAATAAATCAAAGTGCATTGTCTGTAGGAGGCCCTGGGGCATGAATTTGGCCAGCGGGATCGACCTCGGACCACCAGGGGCCGAGAAAACCACCGTCTCAGGGGGCCGGACACTCAGGGTCAGGGGAAAAGCCAATATATATCTGGTGATATCTCGGGTGCTATTAGAGATAGCGCAATAAACCAAAGTGAATTATCTGCAGGAGGCCCTGACGCATGCATCTGTGCAGCGGGAACGACGTCGGACCACCAGGGGCCGAGAAAACAACCGTCTCATGGGGCCGGACACTGAGGGTCAGGGGAAAATCCAATATATATCTGGTGATATCTCGGGTGCTATTAGAGATAGCGCAATAAACGAAAGTGAATTATCTGCAGGAGGCCCTGGCGCATGAATCTGTACAGCAGGAACGACCTCGGACCACCAGGGGCAGAGAAAACCACCGTCTCATGGGGCCGGACATTCAGGTTCAGGGAAAAATACAATATATATCTGGTGATATCTCGGGTGCTATTACAGATAGCGCAATAAATCAAAGTGCATTGTCTGTAGGAGGCCCTGGGGCATGAATCTGGCCAGCGGGAACGACCTCGGACCACCAGGGGCCGAGAAATCCACCGTCTCAGGGGGCCGGACACTCAGGGTCAGGGGAAAAGCCAATATATATCTGGTGATATCTCGGGTGCTATTAGAGATAGCGCAATAAACCAAACTGAATTATCTGCAGGAGGCCCTGGCGCATGCATCTGTGCAGCGGGAACGACCTCAGAGCACCAGGGGCCGAGAAAACCACCGTCTCATGGGGCCGGAAACTCAGGGTCAGGGAAAAATCCGATATATATCTGGTGATATCTCGGGTGCTATTACAGATAGCCCAATAAATCAAAGTGCATTGTCTGTAAGCTGCCGTGGCGCATGAATATGGGCAGCGGGAACGACCTCGGATCACCAGGGGCCGAGAAAACCACCGTCTCATGGGGCCGGGCACTCAGGGTCAGGGAAAAATCCAATATATATCTGGTGATATCTTGGGTGCTATTGCAGATAGCGCAATAAACCAAAGTGAATTATCTGCAGGAGGCCCTGGCGCATGCATCTGTGCAGCGGGAACGACCTCAGACCACCAGGGGCCGAGAAAACCACCGTCTCATGGGGCCGGAAAGTCAGGGTCAGGGAAAAATCCGATATATATCTGGTGATATCTCGGGTGCTATTAGAGATAGCCCAACAAATCAAAGTGCATTGTCTGTAGGAGGCCCCGGCGCATGAATCTTTGCAGCGGGATCGACCTCGGACCACCAGGGGCCGAGAAAACCACCGATACATGGGGCCGGACACTCAGGGTGAGGGAAAAATCCAATATATATCTGGTGATGTCTCGGGTGCTCTTACAGATACCGCACTAAACCAAACTGAATTATCTGCAGTGGGCCCTGGCGTATGAATCTGTGCAATGGGAACGACCGCGGACCACCAGGGGCCGGGAAAACCACAGTCTAATGGGGCCGGACACTCAGGGTCAGGGGAAAATCCAATATATATCTGGTGATATCTCGGGTGCTATTACAGATAGCCCAACAAATCAAAGTGCATTGTCTGTAGGAGGCCCTGCCGCATGAATCTGTGCAGCGGGAACGACCGCGGACCACCAGGGGCCGGGAAAACCACAGTCTAATGGGGCCGGACACTCAGGGTCAGGGGAAAATTCAATATATATCTGGTGATATCTCGGGTGCTATTACAGATAGCGCAATAAACCAAAGTGCATTGTCTGTAGGAGGCCCTGGCTCATGAATCTGTGCAGCGGGAATGACCTCGCACCACCAGGGGCCGAGGAAACAACCGTCTCATGGGGCCGGACACTCAGGGACATGGAAAAATCCAATATATATATCTGGTGATATCTCGGGTGCTATTACAGATAGCGCAATAAATCAAAGTCCATTGTCTGTAGGAGGCCCTGGCGCATGAATCTGTGCAGCGGGAACGACCTCGGACAACCAGGGGCCGAGAAAACCGCAGTCTCACGGCTCCGGACACTCAGGGTCAGGGGAAAATCCAATATATATCTGGTGATATCTCGGGTGCTATTAGAGATAGCGCAATAAACCAAAGTGAATTATCTGCAGGAGGCCCTGGCGCATGAATCTGTACAGCGGGAACGACCTCGGACCACCAGGGGCCAAGAAAACCACCGACACATGGGGCCGCACTCCCAAGGTCATGTAAAAACCCAGGATGTATCTGATGATATCTCGGGTGCTATTAGAGATAGCGCAATAACTCAAAGTGCATTGTCTGTAGGAGGCACTGGCGAATGAATCTGTGCAGCGGCAACGACCTCGGATCACCAGGGGCCGAGAAAACCACCGACACATGGGGCCGCACTCCCAAGGTCATGTAAAAACCCAGGATGTATCTGATGATATCTCGGGTGCTATTAGTGATAGCGCAATAAATCAATGTGCATTTTCTGTAGGAGGCACTGACGAATGAATCTGTGGAGCAGGAACTACCTCGGACCACCAGGGGCCGAGAAAATCACAGTTATTCGGAATCCGTCACACATGGTCATGTAAAAATCCAGCATATATCTGGTGATATCTCGGGTGTTATTACAGATAGCGCAATAAACCAAAGTGAATTGTCTGCAGGAAACCCTGGCGCATGAATCTGTTAAGCGGGATCGTTCTCGGACCACGAGGGAACGAGAAAACCATCGACACATGGGGCCGGACTGTCAGGGTCAGGGAAAAATCCAATATATATCTGGTGATATCTCGGGTGCTATTAGAGGTAGCGCAATAAATCAAAGTGCATTATCTGTAGGAGGCCCTGGCGCATGAATCTGTGCAGCAGGAACGACCTCGGACCACCAGGGGCCGAGAAAACCACCGTCTCATGGGGCCGGGCGCTCAGGGTCGGGGAAAAATCCAATATATATCTGGTGATATCTCGGGTGCTATTAGAGATAGCGCAATAAACCAAAGTGAATTGTCTGCAAGAGGCCCTGGCGCATGCATCTGTGCAGCGGGAACGACCTCAGACCACCAGGGGCCGAGAAAACCACCGTCCCATGGGGCCGGACACTCAGGGTCGGGGAAAAATCCAGTATATATCTGATGATATCTCGGGTGCTATTAGAGATAGCGCAATAAAGCAAAGTGAATTGTCTGCAAGAGGCCCTGGCGCATGCATCTGTGCAGCGGGAACGACCTCGGACCACCAGGGGTCGAGAAAACCACCGTCTCATGGGGCCGGACGCTCAGGGTCGGGGAAAAATCCAATATATATCTGGTGATATCTCGGGTGCTATTAGAGATAGCGCAATAAACCAAAGTGAATTATCTGTAGGAGGCCCTGGCGCATGAATCTGTGCAGCAGGAACGACCTCGGACCACCAGGGGCCGAGAAAACCACCGTCTCATGGGGCCGGACACTCAGGGTCGGGGAAAAATCCGATATATATCTGGTGATATCTCGGGTGCTATTACAGATAGCCCAATAAATCAAAGTGCATTGTCTGTAAGCTGCCCTGGCGCATGAATATGGGCAGCGGGAACGACCTCGGATCACCAGGGGCCGAGAAAACCACCGTCGCCTGGGGCCGGACACTCAGGGTCAGGGAAAAATCCAATATATATCTGGTGATATCTTGGGTGCTATTACAGATAGCGCAATAAACCAAAGTGAATTATCTGCAGGAGGCCCTGGCGCATGCATCTGTGCAGCGGGAACGTCCTCAGACCACCAGGGGCCGAGAAAACCACCGTCTCATGGGGCCGGAAACTCAGGGTCAGGGAAAAATCCGATATATATCTGGTGATATCTCGGGTGCTATTACAGATAGCCCAATAAATCAAAGTGCATTGTCTGTAAGCTGCCCTGGCGCATGAATATGGGCAGCGGGAACGACCTCGGACCACCAGGGGCCGAGAAAACCACCGTCACATGGGGCCGGACACTCAGGGTCGGGGAAAAGTCCAATATATATCTGGTGATATCTCGGGTGTTATTACAGATAGCGCAATAACTCAAAGTGCATTGTCTGTAGGAGGCACTGGCGAATAAATCTGTGCAGCGGCAACGACCTCGGATCACCAGGGGCCGAGAAAACCACCGACACATGGGGCCGCACTCCCAAGGTCATGTAAAAACCCAGGATGTATCTGATGATATCTCGGGTGCTATTAGTGATAGCGCAATAAATCAATGTGCATTTTCTGTAGGAGGCACTGACGAATGAATCTGTGCAGCAGGAACTACCTCTGACCACCAGGGGCCGAGAAAATCACAGTTATTCGGAATCCGTCACACATGGTCATGTAAAAATCCAGCATATATCTGGTGATATCTCGGGTGTTATTACAGATAGCGCAATAAACCAAAGTGAATTGTCTGCAGGAAACCCTGGCGCATGAATCTGTTCAGCGGGATCGTTCTCGGACCACGAGGGAACGAGAAAACCATCGACAAATGGGGCCGGATTGTCAGGGTCAGGGAAAAATCCAATATATATCTGGCGATATCTCGGGTGCTATTAGAGGTAGCGCAGTAAATCAAATTGCATTATCTGTAGGAGGCCCTGGCGCATGAATCTGTGCAGCAAGAACGACCTCGGACCACCAGGGGCCGAGAAAACCACCGTCTCATGGGGCCGGGCGCTCAGGGTCGGGGAAAAATCCAATATATATCTGGTGATATCTCGGGTGCTATTAGAGATAGCGCAATAAACCAAAGTGAATTGTCTGCAAGAGGCCCTGGCGCATGCATCTGGGCAGCGGGAACGACCTCGGACCACCAGGGTCCGAGAAAACCACCGTCTCATGGGGCCGGACACTCAGGGTCAGGGAAAAATCCAATATATATCTGATGATATCTCGGGTGCTATTAGAGATAGCGCAATAAACCAAAGTGAATTGTCTGCAAGAGGCCCTGGCGCATGCATCTGGGCAGCGGGAACGACCTCGGTCGACCAGGGGCCGAGAAAACCACCGACACATGAGGCCGGACACCCAAGGTCATGCAAAAATCCAGTATATATCTGGTGATATCTCGGGTGCTATTAGAGATAGCGCGATAAATCAAAGTGAATTATCTGCAGGAGGCCCTTGCGCATGAATCTGTGCCGCGGGAACGACGTGGGACCACCAGGGGCCGAGAAAACCACCGTCCCATGGGGCCGGACACTCAGGGTCGGGGAAAAATCCAGCAAATATCTGGTGATATCTCGGGTGCTATTAGAGATAGCGCAATAAACCAAAGTGCATTGTCTGTAGGAGGCCCTGGCGCATGAATCTGGGCAGCGGGAACTACATCGGACCACCAGGGGCCGAGAAAACCACCGACTCACGGGGCCGGACACTCAGGGTCAGGGGAAAATCCAATATATGTCTGGTGATATCTCGGGTGCTATTACAGATAGCGCAATAAACCAAAGTGCATTGTCTGTAGGAGACCCTTGCGAATGAATCTGTGCCGCAGGAACGACCTCGGACCACCAGTGGCCGAGAAAATTACAGATAGTCGGAATCCGTCACCCAAGGTCATGTAAAAATCCTGCAAATATCTGGTGATATCTCGGGTGCTATTACAGATAGCCCAACAAATCAAAGTGCATTGTCTGTAGGAGGCCCTGCCGCATGAATCTCTGTAGCGGGAACGACCGCGGACCACCAGGGGCCGGGAAAACCACAGTCTAATGGGGCCGGACACTCAGGGTCAGGGGAAAATTCAATATATATCTGGTGATATCTCGGGTGCTATTAGAGATAGCGCAATAAATCAAAGTGCATTGTCTGTAGGAGGCACTGGCGAATGAATCTGTGCCGCAGGAACGACCTCGGACCACCAGTGGCCGAGAAAATTACAGATATTCGGAATCCGTCACCCAAGGTCATGTAAAAATCCAGCATATACCTGGTGTTATCTCGGGTGCTATTACAGATAGCGCAATAAACCAAAGTGCATTGTCTGTAGGAGGCCCTGGCGCATGAATCTGGGCAGCGGGAACGACGTCGGACCACCAGGGGACGAGAAAATCACCGTCTCATGGAGCCGGACACTCAGGGTCAGGGAAAAATCCAATATATATCTGGTGATATCTCGGGTGCTATTACAGATAGCGCAATAAACCAAAGTGCATTGTCTGTAGGAGGCCCAGGCGAACGAATCTGTGCAGCGGGAACGACCTCGGACCACCAGGGGCCGAGAAAACCACCGTCTCATGGGTCCGGACACTCAGGGTCAGGGGAAAATCCAATATATATCTGGTGATATCTCGGGTGCTATTACAGATAGCGCAATAAACCAAAGTGCATTGTCTGTAGGAGGCCCTTGCGATTGAATCTGTGACGCAGGAACGACCTCGGACCACCAGTGGCCGAGAAAGGCACAGATATTCGGAATCCGTCACCCAAGGTCATGTAAAAATCCAGCAAATATCTGGTGATATCTCGGGTGCTATTAGAGATAGCGCAATAAACCAAAGTGCATTGTCTGTAGGAGGCCCTTGCGAATGAATCTGTACCGCAGGAACGACCTCGGACCACCAGTGGCCGAGAAAATTACAGATATTCGGAATCCGTCACCCAAGGTCATGTAAAAATACAGCAAATATCTGGTGATATCTCGGGTGCTATTAGAGATAGCGCAATAAACCAAAGTGCATTGTCTGTAGGAGGCCCTGGCGCATGAATCTGGGCAGCGGGAACGACCTAGGACCACCAGGGGCCGAGAAAACCACCGACTCACGGGGCCGGACACTCAGGGTCAGGGGAAAATCCAATATATATCTGGTGATATCTTGGGTGCTATTAGAGATAGCGCAATAAACCAAAGTGAATTATCTGCAGGAGGCCCTGGCGCATGCATCTGTGCAGCGGGAACGCCCTCGGACCACCAGGGGCCAAGAAAACCACCGTCTCATGGCGCCGGACACTCAGGGTCAGGGAAAAATCCAATATATATCTGGTGATATCTCGGGTGCTATTAGAGATAGCGCACTAAATCAAAGTGCATTGTCTGTAGGAGGCCCAGGCGCATGAATCTGGCCAGCGGGAACGACCTCGGACCACCAGGGGCCGAGAAAACCGCAGTCTCATGGGGCCGGACACTCAGGGTTAGGGGAAAATCCAATATATATCTGGTGATATCTCGGGTGCTATTACAGATAGCGCATTAAATCAAAGTGCATTGTCTGTAGGAGGCCCAGGCGAATGAATCTGTGCAGCGGGAAGGACCTCGGACCACCAGGGGCCGAGAAAATCACCGTCTCATGGAGCCGGACACTCAGGGTCAGGGAAAAATCCAATATATATCTGGTGATATCTCGGGTGCTATTACAGATAGCGCAATAAATCAAAGTGCATTGTCTGTAGGAGGCCCAGGCGAATGAATCTGTGCAGCGGGAACGACCTCGGACCACCAGGGGCCGAGAAAACCACCGTCTCATGGGTCCGGACACTCAGGGTCAGGGGAAAATCCAATATATATCTGGTGATATCTAGGGTGCTATTACAGATAGCGCTATAAACCAAAGTGCATTGTCTGTAGGAGGCCCTTGCGAATGAATCTGTACCGCAGGAACGATCTCGGACCACCAGTGGCCGAGAAAATTACAGATATTCGGAATCCGTCACCCAAGGTCAGGGGAAAATCCAATATATATCTGGTGATATCTCGGGTGCTATTACAGATAGCGCAATAAATCAAAGTGCATTGTCTGTAGGAGGCCCTTGCGAATGAATCTGTGCCGCAGGAACGACCTCGGACCACCAGGGGCCCAGAAAACCACCGACTCACGGGGCCGGACACTCAGGGTCAGGGGAAAATCCAATATATATCTGGTGATATCTCGGGTGCTATTACAGATACCGCAATAAACCAAAGTGCACTGTCTGTAGGAGGCCCTGGCGCATGAATCTGGGCAGCGGGAACATCCTCGGACCACCAGGGGCCGAGAAAACCACCGTCTCATGGGTCTGGACACTCAGGGTCAGGGGAAAATCCAATATATATCTGGTGATATCTCGGGTGCTATTACAGATAGCGCAATAAACCAAAGTGCATTGTCTGTAGGAGGCCCTTGCGAATGAATCTGTGCCGCAGGAACGACCTCGGACCACCAGGGGCCCAGAAAACCACCGACTCACGGGGCCGGACACTCAGGGTCAGGGGAAAATCCAATATATATCTGGTGATATCTCGGGAGCTATTAGAGATAGCGCAATAAACCAAAGTGCATTGTCTGTAGGAGGCCCAGGCGCATGAATCTGGCCAGCGGGAACGACCTCGGACCACCAGGGTCCGAGAAAACCACCGTCTCATGGGTCCGGACACTCAGGGTCAGGGGAAAATCCAATATATATCTGGTGATATCTCGGGTGCTATTACAGATAGCGCAATAAATCAAAGTGCATTGTCTGTAGGAGGCCCTTGCGAATGAATCTGGCCAGCAGGAACGACCTCCGACCACCAGGGGCCGAGAAAATTACAGATATTCGGAATCCGTCACCTAAGGTCATGTAAAAATCCAGCAAATATCTGGTGATATCTTGCGTGCTATTAGAGATAGCGCAAAAAACCAAAGTGCATTGTCTGTAGGAGGCCCTAGCGCATGAATCTGGGCAGCGGGAACGACCTCGGACCACCAGGGGCCGAGAAAATCACCGTCTCATGGAGCCGGACACTCAGGGTCAGGGAGAAATCCAATATATATCTGGTGATATCTCGGGTGCTATTACAGATAGCGCAATAAATCAAAGTGCATTGTCTGTAGGAGGCCCAGGCGAATGAATCTGTGCAGCGGGAACGACCTCGGACCACCAGGGGCCGAGAAAACCACCGTCTCATGGCGCCGGACACTCAGGGTCAGGGGAAAATCCAATATATATCTGGTGATATCTCGGGTGCTATTACAGA
The DNA here is from genome assembly GCF_051020985.1 of Nomia melanderi. Taxonomy (NCBI): domain Eukaryota; kingdom Metazoa; phylum Arthropoda; class Insecta; order Hymenoptera; family Halictidae; genus Nomia; species Nomia melanderi. The sequence goes on along the minus strand of NW_027475149.1, from coordinate 121,651 downwards.
TAGCGCAATAAATCAAAGTGCATTGTCTGTAGGAGGCCCTGGCGCATGAATCTGGGCAGCGGGAACGACCTCGGACCACTAGGGGCCGAGAAAATCACCGTCTCATGGAGCCGGACACTCAAGGTCAGGGAAAAATCCAATATATATCTGGTGATATCTCGGGTGCTATTACAGATAGCGCAATAAATCAAAGTGCATTGTCTGTAGGAGGCCCAGGCGAATGAATCTGTGCCGCAGGAACGACCTCGGACCACCAGTGGCCGAGAAAATTACAGATATTCGGAATCCGTCACCCAAGGTCATGTAAAAATCCAGCAAATATCTGGTGATATCTTGGGTTCAATTAGAGATAGCGCAAAAAACCAAAGTGCATTGTCTGTAGGAGGCCCTAGCGCATGAATCTGGGCAGCGGGAACGACTTCGGACCACCAGGGGCCGAGAAAACCACCGACTCACGGGGCCGGACACTCAGGGTCAGGGAAAAATCCAATATATATCTGGTGATATCTCGGGTGCTATTAGAGATAGCGCAATAAACCAAAGAGAATTATCTGCAGGAGGCCCTGGCGCATGCATCTGTGCAGCGGGAACGACCTCGGGCCACCAGGGGCCAAGAAAACCACCGTCTCATGGGGCCGGACACTCAGGGTCAGGGAAAAATCCAATATATATCTGGTGATATCTCGGGTGCTATTAGAGATAGCGCAATAAATCAATGTGCATTGTCTGTAGGAGGCCCTGGCGCATGAATCTGGCCAGCGGGAACGACCACGGACCACCAGGGGCCGAGAAAACCACAGTCTCATGGGCCCGTACACTCAGGGTCAGGGGAAAATCCAATATATATCTGGTGATATCTCGGGTGCTATTAGAGATAGCGCAATAAACCAAAGTGAATTATCTGCAGGAGGCCCTGGTGCATGCATCTGTGCAGCGGGAACGACCTCGGACCACCAGGGGCCGAGAAAACCACCGTCTCATTGGTGCGGACACTCAGGGTCAGGGGAAAATCCAATATATATCTGGTCATATCTCCGGTGCTATTACAGATAGCGCAATGAACCAAAGTGCATTGTCTGTAGGAGGCCCTTGCGAATGAATCTATGGCGCAGGAACGACCTCGGACCACCAGTGGCCGAGAAAACCACCGTCTCATGGGTCCGGACACTCAGGGTCAGGGGAAAACCCAATATATATCTGGTGATATCTCGGGTTCTATTACAGATAGCCCAATAAACCAAAGTGCATTGTCTGTAGGAGGCCCTGGCGCATGAATCTGGGCAGCGGGAACGACCTCGGACCACAAGGGGCCGAGAAAACCACCGTCTCATGGGTCCGGATACTCTGGGTCAGGGGAAAATCCAATATATATCTGGTGATATCTCGGGTGCTATTACAGATAGCGCAATAAATCAAAGTGCATTGTCTGTAGGAGGCCCAGGCGAATGAATCTGTGCAGCGGGAACGACCTCGGACCACCAGGGGCCGAGAAAACCACCGTCTCATGGGTCCGGACACTCAGGGTCAGGGGAAAATCCAATATATATCTGGTTATATCTCGGGTGCTATTACAGATAGCGCAATCAACCAATGTGCATTGTCTGTAGGAGGCCCTGGCGCATGAATCTGGGCAGCGGGAACGACCTCGGACAACCAGGGGCCGAAAAAACCACCGTCTCATGGGTCCGGACACTCAGGGTCAGGGGAAAACCCAATATATATCTGGTGATATCTCTGGTGCTATTACAGATAGCGCAATAAATCAAAGTGCATTGTCTGTAGGAGGCCCTTGCGAATGAATCTGTGCCGCAGGAACGACCTCGGACCACCAGTGGCCGAGAAAATTACAGATATTCGGAATCCGTCACCCAAGGTCATGTAAAAATCCAGCAAATATCTGGTGATATCTTGGGTGCAATTAGAGATAGCGCAAAAAACCAAAGTGCATTGTCTGTAGGAGGCCCTAGCGCATGGATCTAGGCAGCGGGAACGACTTCGGACCACCAGGGGCCGAGAAAACCACCGACTCACGGGGCCGGACACTCAGGGTCAGGGGAAAAACCAATATATATCTGGTGATATCTCGGGTGCAATTAGAGATAGCGCAATAAACCAAAGTGAATTATCTGCAGGAGGCCCTGGCGCATTCATCTGTGCAGCGGGAACGACCTCGGACCACCAGGGGCCGAGTAAACCAACGTCTCATGGGGCCGGACACTCAGGGTCAGGGAAAAATCCAATATATATCTGGTGATATCTCGGGTGCTATTACAGATAGCGCAATCAACCAAAGTGCATTGTCTGTAGCAGGCCCTGGCGCATGAATCTGGGCAGCGGGAACGACCTCGGACAACCAGGGGCCGAAAAAACCACCGTCTCATGGGTCCGGACACTCAGGGTCAGGGGAAAACCCAATATATATCTGGTGATATCTCTGGTGCTATTACAGATAGCGCAATAAATCAAAGTGCATTGTCTGTAGGAGGCCCTTGCGAATGAATCTGTGCCGCAGGAACGACCTCGGACCACCAGTGGCCGAGAAAATTACAGATATTCGGAATCCGTCACCCAAGGTCATGTAAAAATCCAGCAAATATCTGGTGATATCTTGGGTGCAATTAGAGATAGCGCAAAAAACCAAAGTGCATTGTCTGTAGGAGGCCCTAGCGCATGAATCTAGGCAGCGGGAACGACTTCGGACCACCAGGGGCCGAGAAAACCACCGACTCACGGGGCCGGACACTCAGGGTCAGGGAAAAATCCAATATATATCTGGTGATATCTCGGGTGCTATTACAGATAGCGCAATAAATCAAAGTGCATTGTCTGTAGGAGGCCCAGGCGAATGAATCTGTGCAGCTGGAACGACCTCGGACCACCAGGGGCCGAGAAAACCACCGTCTCATGGGTCCGGACACTCAGGGTCAGGGGAAAATCCAATATATATCTGGTTATATCTCGGGTGCTATTACAGATAGCGCAATCAACCAAAGTGCATTGTCTGTAGGAGGCCCTGGCGCATGAATCTGGGCAGCGGGAACGACCTCGGACAACCAGGGGCCGAAAAAACCACCGTCTCATGGGTCCGGACACTCAGGGTCAGGGGAAAACCCAATATATATCTGGTGATATCTCTGGTGCTATTACAGATAGCGCAATAAATCAAAGTGCATTGTCTGTAGGAGGCCCTTGCGAATGAATCTGTGCCGCAGGAACGACCTCGGACCACCAGTGGCCGAGAAAATTACAGATATTCGGAATCCGTCACCCAAGGTCATGTAAAAATCCAGCAAATATCTGGTGATATCTTGGGTGCAATTAGAGATAGCGCAAAAAACCAAAGTGCATTGTCTGTAGGAGGCCCTAGCGCATGGATCTAGGCAGCGGGAACGACTTCGGACCACCAGGGGCCGAGAAAACCACCGACTCACGGGGCCGGACACTCAGGGTCAGGGGAAAAACCAATATATATCTGGTGATATCTCGGGTGCAATTAGAGATAGCGCAATAAACCAAAGTGAATTATCTGCAGGAGGCCCTGGCGCATTCATCTGTGCAGCGGGAATGACCTCGGACCACCAGGGGCCGAGTAAACCAACGTCTCATGGGGCCGGACACTCAGGGTCAGGGAAAAATCCAATATATATCTGGTGATATCTCGGGTGCTATTACAGATAGCGCAATCAACCAAAGTGCATTGTCTGTAGGAGGCCCTGGCGCATGAATCTGGGCAGCGGGAACGACCTCGGACAACCAGGGGCCGAAAAAACCACCGTCTCATGGGTCCGGACACTCAGGGTCAGGGGAAAACCCAATATATATCTGGTGATATCTCTGGTGCTATTACAGATAGCGCAATAAATCAAAGTGCATTGTCTGTAGGAGGCCCTTGCGAATGAATCTGTGCCGCAGGAACGACCTCGGACCACCAGTGGCCGAGAAAATTACAGATATTCGGAATCCGTCACCCAAGGTCATGTAAAAATCCAGCAAATATCTGGTGATATCTTGGGTGCAATTAGAGATAGCGCAAAAAACCAAAGCGCATTGTCTGTAGGAGGCCCTAGCGCATGGATCTAGGCAGCGGGAACGACTTCGGACCACCAGGGGCCGAGAAAACCACCGACTCACGGGGCCGGACACTCAGGGTCAGGGGAAAAACCAATATATATCTGGTGATATCTCGGGTGCAATTAGAGATAGCGCAATAAACCAAAGTGAATTATCTGCAGGAGGCCCTGGCGCATTCATCTGTGCAGCGGGAACGACCTCGGACCACCAGGGGCCGAGTAAACCAACGTCTCATGGGGCCGGACACTCAGGGTCAGGGAAAAATCCAATATATATCTGGTGATATCTCGGGTGCTATTACAGATAGCGCAATAAATCAAAGTGCATTGTCTGTAGGAGGCCCTTGCGAATGAATCTGTGCCGCAGGAACGACCTCGGACCACCAGTGGCCGAGAAAATTACAGATATTCGGAATCCGTCACCCAAGGTCATGTAAAAATCCAGCAAATATCTGGTGATATCTTGGGTGCAATTAGAGATAGCGCAAAAAACCAAAGTGCATTGTCTGTAGGAGGCCCTAGCGCATGAATCTAGGCAGCGGGAACGACTTCGGACCACCAGGGGCCGAGAAAACCACCGACTCACGGGGCCGGACACTCAGGGTCAGGGAAAAATCCAATATATATCTGGTGATATCTCGGGTGCTATTACAGATAGCGCAATAAATCAAAGTGCATTGTCTGTAGGAGGCCCTGGCGCATGAATCTGTGCAGCTCGAACGACCTCGGACCACCAGGGGCCGAGAAAACCACCGTCTCATGGGTCCGGACACTCAGGGTCAGGGGAAAAACCAATATATATCTGGTGATATCTCGGGTGCAATTAGAGATAGCGCAATAAACCAAAGTGAATTATCTGCAGGAGGCCCTGGCGCATTCATCTGTGCAGCGGGAACGACCTCGGACCACCAGGGGCCGAGTAAACCAACGTCTCATGGGGCCGGACACTCAGGGTCAGGGAAAAATCCAATATATATCTGGTGATATCTCGGGTGCTATTACAGATAGCGCAATAAATCAAAGTGCATTGTCTGTAGGAGGCACTGGCGAATGAATCTGTGCCGCAGGAACGACCTCGGACCACCAGTGGCCGAGAAAATTACAGATATTCGGAATCCGTCACCCAAGGTCATGTAAAAATCCAGCAAATATCTGGTGATATCTTGGGTTCAATTAGAGATAGCGCAAAAAACCAAAGTGCATTGTCTGTAGGAGGCCCTAGCGCATGAATCTGGGCAGCGGGAACGACTTCGGACCACCAGGGGCCGAGAAAACCACCGACTCACGGGGCCGGACACTCAGGGTCAGGGAAAAATCCAATATATATCTGGTGATATCTCGGGTGCTATTAGAGATAGCGCAATAAACCAAAGAGAATTATCTGCAGGAGGCCCTGGCGCATGCATCTGTGCAGCGGGAACGACCTCGGGCCACCAGGGGCCAAGAAAACCACCGTCTCATGGGGCCGGACACTCAGGGTCAGGGAAAAATCCAATATATATCTGGTGATATCTCGGGTGCTATTACAGATAGCGCAATAAATCAAAGTGCATTGTCTGTAGGAGGCCCTGGCGCATGAATCTGGACAGCGGGAACGACCTCGGACCACCAGGGGCCGAGAAAACCACAGTCTCATGGGGCCGGACACTCAGGGTCAGGGGAAAATCCAATATATATCTGGTGATATCTCGGGTGCTATTAGAGATAGCGCAATAAACCAAAGTGAATTATCTGAAGGAGGCCCTGGCGCATGCATCTGTGTAGCGGGAACGACGTCGGACCACCAGGGGACGAGAGAATCACCGTCTCATGGAGCCGGACACTCAGGGTCAGGGAAAAATCCAATATATATCTGGTGATATCTCGGGTTCTATTACAGATAGCCCAATAAACCAAAGTGCATTGTCTGTAGGAGGCCCTGGCGCATGAATCTGGGCAGCGGGAACGACCTCGGACCACCAGGGGCCGAGAAAACCACCGTCTCATGGGTCCGGATACTCTGGGTCAGGGGAAAATCCAATATATATCTGGTGATATCTCGGGTGCTATTACAGATAGCGCAATAAATCAAAGTGCATTGTCTGTAGGAGGCCCAGGCGAATGAATGTGTGCAGCGGGAACGACCTCGGACCACCAGAGGCCGAGAAAACCACCGTCTCATGGGTCCGGACACTCAGGGTCAGGGGAAAATCCAATATATATCTGGTGATATCTCGGGTGCTATTAGAGATAGCGCAATAAACCAAAGTGAATTATCTGCGGGAGGCCTTGGTGCATGCATCTGTGCAGCGGGAACGACCTCGGACCACCAGGGGCCGAGAAAACCACCGTCTCATGGGTCCGGACACTCAGGGTCAGGGGAAAATCCAATATATATCTGGTTATATCTCTGGTGCTATTACAGATAGCGCAATAAACCAAAGAGAATTATCTGCAGGAGGCCCTGGCGCATGCATCTGTGCAGCGGGAACGACCTCGGGCCACCAGGGGCCAAGAAAACCACCGTCTCATGGGGCCGGACACTCAGGGTCATGTAAAAATCCAGCAAATATCAGGTGATATCTCGGGTGATATTAGAGATAGCGCAATAAATCAAAGTGCATTGTCTGTAGGAGGCCCTGGCGCATGAATCCGGGCAGCGGGAACGACCTCGGACCGCCAGGGGCCGAGAAAACCACCGACTCACGGGGCCGGACACTCAGGGTCAGGGGAAAATCCAATATATATCTGGTGATATCTCGGGTGCTATTAGAGATAGCGCAATAAACCAAAGAGAATTATCTGCAGGAGGCCCTGGCGCATGCATCTGTGCAGCGGGAACGACCTCGGGCCACCAGGGGCCAAGAAAACCACCGTCTCATGGGGCCGGACACTCAGGGTCAGGGAAACATCCAATATATATCTGGTGATATCTCGGGTGCTATTACAGATAGCGCAATCAACCAAAGTGCATTGTCTGTAGGAGGCCCTGGCGCATGAATCTGGGCAGCGGGAACGACCTCGGACAACCAGGGGCCGAAAAAACCACCGTCTCATGGGTCCGGACACTCAGGGTCAGGGGAAAACCCAATATATATCTGGTGATATCTCTGGTGCTATTACAGATAGCGCAATAAATCAAAGTGCATTGTCTGTAGGAGGCCCTTGCGAATGAATCTGTGCCGCAGGAACGACCTCGGACCACCAGTGACCGAGAAAATTACAGATATTCGGAATCCGTCACCCAAGGTCATGTAAAAATCCAGCAAATATCTGGTGATATCTTGGGTGCAATTAGAGATAGCGCAAAAAACCAAAGTGCATTGTCTGTAGGAGGCCCTAGCGCATGCATCTGTGCAGCGGGAACGACGTCGGACCACCAGGGGACGAGAAAATCACCGTCTCATGGAGCCGGACACTCAGGGTCAGGGAAAAATCCAATATATATCTGGTGATATCTCGGGTGCTATTACTGATAGCGCAATAAACCAAAGTGCACTGTCTGTAGGAGGCCCTTGCGAATGAATCTGTGCCGCAGGAACGACCTCGGACCACCAGTGGCCGAGAAAACCACCGTCTCATGGGTCCGGACACTCAGGGTCAGGGGAAAACCCAATATATATCTGGTGATATCTCGGGTGCTATTACAGATAGCGCAATAAATCAAAGTGCATTGTCTGTAGGAGGCCCTGGCGCATGAATCTGGCCAGCGGGAACGACCACGGACCACCGGGGGCCGAGAAAACCACAGTCTCATGGGCCCGGACACTCAGGGTCAGGGGAAAATCCAATATATATCTGGTGATATCTCGGGTGCTATTAGAGATAGCGCAATAAACCAAAGTGAATTATCTGCGGGAGGCCCTGGTGCATGCATCTGTGCAGCGGGAACGACCTCGGACCACCAGGGGCCGAGAAAACCACCGTCTCATGGGTCCGGACACTCAGGGTCAGGGGAAAATCCAATATATATCTGGTTATATCTCTGGTGCTATTACAGATAGCGCAATAAACCAAAGTGCATTGTCTGTAGGAGGCCCTTGCGAATGAATCTGTGCCGCAGGAACGACCTCGGACCACCAGTGGCCGAGAAAACCACCGTCTCATGGGTCCGGTCACTCAGGGTCAGGGGAAAACCCAATATATATCTGGTGATATCTCGGGTGCTATTACAGATAGCGCAATAAATCAAAGTGCATTGTCTGTAGGAGGCCCTTGCGAATGAATCTGTGCCGCAGGAACGACCTCGGACCACCAGTGGCCGAGAAAATTACAGATATTCGGAATCCGTCACCTAAGGTCATGTAAAAATCCAGCAAATATCTGGTGATATCTTGGGTGCTATTAGAGATAGCGCAAAAAACCAAAGTGCATTGTCTGTAGGAGGCCCTAGCGCATGAATCTGGGCAGCGGGAACGACCTCGGACCACCAGGGGCCGAGAAAATCACCGTCTCATGGAGCCGGACACTCAGGGTCAGGGAGAAATCCAATATATATCTGGTGATATCTCGGGTGCTATTACAGATAGCGCAATAAATCAAAGTGCATTGTCTGTAGGAGGCCCAGGCGAATGAATCTGTGCAGCGGGAACGACCACGGACCACCAGGGGCCGAGAAAACCACCGACTCACGGGGCCGGACACTCAGGGTCAGGGAAAAATCCAATATATATCGGGTGATATCTTGGGTGCTATTAGAGATAGCGCAAAAAACCAAAGTGAATTATCTGCAGGAGGCCCTGGCGCATTCATCTGTGCAGCGGGAACGACCTCGCACCACCAGGGGCCGAGTAAACCAACGTCTCATGGGGCCGGACACTCAGGGTCAGGGAAAAATGCAATATATATCTGGTGATATCTCGGGTGCTATTACAGATAGCGCAATAAATCAAAGTGCATTGTCTGTAGGAGGCACTGGCGAATGAATCTGTGCCGCAGGAACGATCTCGGACCACCAGTGGCCGAGAAAATTACAGATATTCGGAATCCGTCACCCAAGGTCATGTAAAAATCCAGCAAATATCTGGTGATATCTCGGGTGATATTAGAGATAGCGTAATAAACCAAAGTGCATTGTCTGTAGGAGGCCCTGGCGCATGAATCTGGGCAGCGGGAACGACCTCGGATCGCCAGGGGCCGAGAAAACCACCGACTCACGGGGCCGGAGACTCAGGGTCAGGGGAAAATCCAATATATATCTGGTGATATCTCGGGTGCTATTAGAGATAGCGCAATAAACCAAAGAGAATTATCTGCAGGAGGCCCTGGCGCATGCATCTGTGCAGCGGGAACGACCTCGGGCCACCAGGGGCCAAGAAAACCACCGTCTCATGGGGCCGGACACTCAGGGTCAGGGAAAAATCCAATATATATCTGGTGATATCTCGGGTGCTATTAGAGATAGCGCAATAAATCAAAATGCATTGTCTGTAGGAGGCCCTGGCGCATGAATCTGGCCAGCGGGAACGACCACGGACCACCAGGGGCCGAGAAAACCACAGTCTCATGGGACCGGACACTCAGGGTCAGGGGAAAATCCAATATATATCTGGTGATATCTCGGGTGCTATTACAGATAGCGCATAAATCAAAGTGCATTGTCTGTAGGAGGCCCTGGCGCATGAACCTGTGCAGCGGCAACGACCTCGGACCCCCAGGGGCCGAGAAAACCACAGTCTCATGGGGCCGGACACTCAGGGTCAGGGGAAAATCCAATATATATCTGGTGATATCTCGGGTGCTATTACAGATAGCGCAATAAATCAAAGTGCATTGTCTGTAGGAGGCCCTGGTGCATGAATCTGTGCAGCGGGAACGACCTCGGACCCCCAGGGGCCGAGTCAACCACCGTCTCATGGGGCCGGACTCTCAGGGTCAGGGGAAAATCCAATATATATCTGGTGATATCTCTGGTGCTAATAGAGATAGCGCAATAAACCAAAGTGAATTATCTGCAGGAGGCCCTGGCGCATGAATCTGTGCAGCGGGAACGACCTCGGACCACCAGGGGCCGAGAAAACGACCGTCTCATGGGGCCGGACGCTCAGGGTCAGTGAAAAATCCAATATATATCTGGTGATATCTCGGCTGCTATTACAGATAGCGCCATAAATCAAAGTGCATTGTCTGTAGGAGGCTCTGGCGCATGAATCTGTGCAGCGGGAACGACCTCGGACCACCAGGGGCCGAGACAACCACCGTCTCATGGGGCCGGTCACTCAGGGTCAGGGGAATATCCAATATATATCTGGTGATATCTCGGGTGCTATTACAGATAGCGCAATAAATCAAAGTACATTGTCTGTAGGAGGCCCTGGCGCATGAATCTGTGCAGAGGGAACGACCTCGGACCACCAGGGGCCGAGAAAACCACAGTCTCATGGGGCCGGACACTCAGGGTCAGGGGAAATTCCAATATATATCTGGTGATATCTCGGGTGCTATTACAGATAGCGCAATAAATCAAAGGGCATTGTCTGTAGGAGGCCCTGGCGCATGAATCTGTGCAGCGGGAACGACCTCGGACCACCAGGGGCCGAGAAAACCACAGTCTCATGGGGCCGGACTCTCAGGGTCGGGGGAAAATCCAATATATATCTGGTGATATCTCTGGTGCTAATAGAGATAGCGCAATAAACCAAAGTGAATTATCTGCAGGAGGCCCTGGCGCATGAATCTGTGCAGCGGGAACGACCTCGGACCACCAGGGGCCGAGAAAACGACCGTCCCATGGGGCCGGACACTCAGGGTCAGTGAAAAATCCAATATATATCTGGTGATATCTCGGGTGCTATTACAGATAGCGCAATAAATCAAAGTACATTGTCTGTAGGAGGCCCTGGCGCATGAACCTGTGCAGCGGGAACGACCTCGGACCACCAGGGGCCGAGAAAACCACAGTCTCATGGGGCCGGACACTCAGGGTCAGGGAAAAATCCATTATATATCTGGTGATATATCGGGTGCCATTAGAGATAGCTCGATAAATCAAAGTGCATTGTCTGCAGGAGGCCCTGACGCATGAATCTGTGCAGCGGGAACGACCTCGGACCACCAGGGGCCGAGAAAACCACAGTCTCATGGGGCCGGACACTCAGGGTGAGGGAAATATCCAATATATATCTGGTGATATCTCGGGTGCTATTACAGATAGCGCAATAAATCAAAGGGCATTGTCTGTAGGAGGCCCTGGCGCATGAACCTGTGCAGCGGCAACGACCTCGGACCCCCAGGGGCCGAGACAACCACCGTCTCATGGGGCCGGACACTCAGGGTCTGGGAAAAATCCAATATATATCCGGTGATATCTCGGGTGCTATTACAGATAGCGCAATAAATCAAAGCGCATTGTCTGTAGGAGGCCCTGGCGCATGAATCTGTGAAGCGGGAACGACCTCGGACCACCAGGGGCCGAGAAAACCACAGTCTCATGGGGCCGGACTCTCAGGGTCAGGGGAAAATCCAATATATATCTGGTGATATCTCGGGTGCTAATAGAGATAGCGCAATAAACCAAAGTGAATTATCTGCAGGAGGCCGTGGCGCATGAATCTGTGCAGCGGGAACGACCTCGGACCACCAGGGGCCGAGAAAACGACCGTCTCATGGGGCCGGACACTCAGGGTCAGTGAAAAATCCAATATATATCTGGTGATATCTCGGGTGCTATTACAGATAGCGCAATAAATCAAAGTGCATTGTCTGTAGGAGGCCCTGGCGGATGAATCTGTGCAGCGGGAACGACCTCGGACCACCAGGGGCCGAGATAACCACAGTCTCATGGGGCCGGACACTCAGGGTCAGGGGAAAATCCAGTATATATCTGGTGATATCTCGGGTGCTATTAGAGATAGCGCAATAAACCAAAGTGAATTATCTGCAGGATGCCCTGGCGCATGAATCTGTGCAAGCGGGAACGTCCTCGGACCTCCAGGGGCCGAGACAACCACCGTCTCATGGGGCCGGACACTCAGGGTCAGGGTAAAATCCAATATATATCTGGTGATATCTCGGGTGCTATTACAGATAGCGCAATAAATCAAAGTGCATTGTCTGTAGGAGGCCCTGGCGCAAGAATCTGTGCAGCGGGAACGACCTAGGACCACCCGGGGCCGAGACAACCACCGTCTCATGGGGCCGGACACTCAGGGTCAGGGGAAAATCCTATATATATCTGGTGATATCTCGGGTGCTATTACAGATAGCGCACTAAATCAAAGTGCATTGACTGTAAGAGGCCCTGGCGCATGAATCTGTGCAGCGGGAACGTCCTCGGACCTCCAGGGGCCGAGACAACCACCGTCTCATGGGGCCGGACACTCAGGGTCAGGGTAAAATCCAATATATATCTGGTGATATCTCGGGTGCTATTACAGATAGCGCAATAAATCAAAGTGCATTGTCTGTAGGAGGCCCTGGCGCAAGAATCTGTGCAGCGGGAACGACCTAGGACCACCCGGGGCCGAGACAACCACCGTCTCATGGGGCCGGACACTCAGGGTCAGGGGAAAATCCTATATATATCTGGTGATATCTCGGGTGCTATTACAGATAGCGCACTAAATCACAGTGCATTGACTGTAAGAGGCCCTGGCGCATGAATCTGTGCAGCGGGAACGTCCTCGGACCTCCAGGGGCCGAGACAACCACCGTCTCATGGGGCCGGACACTCAGGGTCAGGGTAAAATCCAATATATATCTGGTGATATCTTGGGTGCTATTACAGATAGCGCAATAAACCAAAGTGAATTATCTGCACAATGCACTGGCGCATGAATCTGTGCAGCGGGAACGACCGCGGACCACCAGGGGCCGAGAAAACCACAGTCTCATGGGGCCGGACACTCAGGGTAAGGGAAAAATCCAATATATATCTGGTGATATCTCGGGTGCTATTAGAGATAGCGCAATAAACGAAAGTGAATTATCTGCAGGAGGCCCTGGCGCATGAATCTGTGCAGCGGGAACGACCGCGGACCACCAGGGGCCGAGAAAACCACCGTCTCATGGGGCCGGACACTCAGGGTCAGGGAAAAATCCAATATATATCTGGTGATATCTCGGGTGCTATTAGAGATAGCGCAATAAACCAAAGTGAGTTATCTGCAGGAGGCCCTGGCGCATGAATCTGTGCAACGGGAACGACCTCGGACCACCAGGGGCCGAGAAAACCACAGTCTCATGGGGCCGGACACTCAGGGTCAGGGGAAAATCCAATATATATCTGGTGATATCTCGGGTGCTATTAGAGATAGCGCAATAAATCAAAGTGCATTGTCTGTAGGAGGCCCTGGCGCATGAATCTGTGCAGCGGGAACGACCTCGGAACACCAGGGACCGAGAAAACCACCGTCTCATGGGGCCGGACACTCAGGGTCAGTGAAAAATCCAATATATATGTGGTGATATCTCGGGTGCTATTACAGATATCGCAATAAATCAAAGTGCGTTGTCTGTAGGAGACCCTGGCGCATGAACCTGTGCAGCGGGAACGACCTCGGACCACCAGGGGCCGAGAAAACGACCGTCTCATGGGGCCGGACGCTCAGGGTCAGTGAAAAATCCAATATATATCTGGTGATATCTCGGGTGCTATTAGAGATAGCGCAATAAACCAAAGTGAATTATCTGCAGGAGGCCCTGGCGCATGAATCTGTGCAACGGGAACGACCCCGGACCACCAGGGGCCGAGAAAACCACAGTCTCATGGGGCCGGACACTCAGGGTCAGGGGAAAATCCAATATAGATCTGGTGATATCTCGGGTGCTATTACAGATAGCGCAATAAACCAAAGTGAATTATCTGCAGGAGGCCCTTGCGCATGAATCTGTGCAACGGGAACGTCCTCGGACCACCAGGGGCCGAGAAAACCACAGTCTCATGGGGCCGGACACTCAGGGTCAGGGGAAAATCCAATATAGATCTGGTGATATCTCGGGTGCTATTACAGATAGCGCAATAAATCAAAGTGCATTACCTGTAGGAGGCCCCGGCGCATGAATCTGTGCAGCGGGAACGTCCTCGGACCTCCAGGGGCCGAGACAACGACCGTCTCATGGGGCCGGACACTCAGGGTCAGGGTAAAATCCAATATATATCTGGTGATATCTCGGGTGCTATAACAGATAGCGCAATAAATCAAAGAGCATTGTCTGTAGGAGGCCCTGGCGCATGAATCTGTGCAGCGGGAACGACCTCGGACCACCAGGGGCCGAGACAACGACCGTCTCATGGGCCCGGACACTCAGGGTCTGGGTAAAATCCAATATATATCTGGTGATATCTCGGGTGCTATAACAGATAGCGCAATAAATCAAAGTGCATTGTCTGTAGGAGGCCCTGGCGCATGAATCTGTGCAGCGGGAACGACCTCGGACCACCAGGGGCCGAGAAAAGCACAGTCTCATGGGGCCGGACACTCATGGTCAGGGTAAAATCCAATATATATCTGGTGATATCTCGGGTGCTATTAGAGATAGCGCAATAAACCAAAGTGAATTATCTGCAGGAGGCCCTGGCGCATGAATCTGTGCTACGGGAACGACCTCGGACCACCAGGGGCCGAGAAAACGACCGTCTCATGGGGCCGGACACTCAGGGTCAGTGAAAAATCCAATATATATCTGGTGATATCTCGGGTGCTATTACAGATAGCGCAATACATCAGAGTGCATTGTCTGTAGGAGGCCCTGGCGCATGAATCTGCCCAGCGGGAACGACCTCGGACCACCAGCGGCCGAGAGAACCACCGTCTCATGGGGCCGGACACTCAGGGTCGGGGAAAAATCCAATATATATCTGGTGATATCTCGGGTGCTATTAGAGATAGAGCAATAAACCAAAGTGAATTGTCTGCAGGAGGCCCTGGCGCATGAATCTGTGCAGCGGGAACGATCTCGGACCATCAGGGGCCGAGACATCCACCGTCTCATGGGGCCGGACACTCAGGGTCAGGGAAAAATCCAATATATATCTGGTGATATCTCGGGTGCTATTACAGATAGCGCAATAAATCAAAGTGCATTGTCTGTAGGAGGCCCTGGCGCCTGAATCTGTGCAGCGGGAACGACCTCGGACCACCAGGGGCCGAGAAAACCACAGTCTCATGGGGCCGGACACTCAGGGTCAGGGGAAAATCCAATATATATCTGGTGATATCTCGGGTGCTATTACAGATAGAGCTATAAATCAAAGTGCATTGTCTGTAGGAGGCCCTGGCGCATGAATGTGTGCAGCGGGAACGACCTCGGACCACCAGGGGCCGAGAAAACCGCAGTCTCATGGGGCCGGACACTCAGGGTCAGGGAAAAATCCAATATATATCTGGTGATATCTCGGGCGCTATTAGAGATAGCGCAATAAGCCAAAGGGAATTATCTGCAGGAGGCCCTGGCGCATGCATCTGTGCAGCGGGAACGACCTAGGACCACCAGGGGCCGAGAAAACCACCGTCTCATGGGGCCGGGCACTCAGGGTCAGGAAAAATCCAATATATATCTGGTGATATCTCGGGTGCTATTAGAGATAGCGCAATAAACGAAAGTGAGTTATCTGCAGGAGGCCCTGGCGCATGAATCTGTGCAGCGGGAACGACCGCGGACCACCAGGGGCCGAGAAAACCACCGTCTCATGGGGCCGGACACTCAGGGTCAGGGGAAAATCCAATATATATCTGGTGATATCTCGGGTGCTATTAGAGATAGCGCAATAAATCAAAGTGCATTGTCTGTAGGAGGCCCTGGCGCATGAATCTGTGCAGCGGGAACGACCTCGGAACACCAGGGACCGAGAAAACCACCGTCTCATGGGGCCGGACACTCAGGGTCAGTGAAAAATCCAATATATATGTGGTGATATCTCGAGTGCTATTACAGATAGCGCAATAAATCAAAGTGCATTGTCTGTAGGAGACCCTGGCGCATGAACCTGTGCAGCGGGAACGACCTCGGACCACCAGGGGCCGAGAAAACGACCGTCTCATGGGGCCGGACGCTCAGGGTCAGTGAAAAATCCAATATATATCTGGTGATATCTCGGGTGCTATTAGAGATAGCGCAATAAACCAAAGTGAATTATCTGCAGGAGGCCCTGGCGCATGAATCTGTGCAACGGGAACGACCCCGGACCACCAGGGGCCGAGAAAACCACAGTCTCATGGGGCCGGACACTCAGGGTCAGGGGAAAATCCAATATAGATCTGGTGATATCTCGGGTGCTATTACAGATAGCGCAATAAACGAAAGTGAATTATCTGCAGGAGGTCCTGGCGCATGAATCTGTGCAGCGGGAACGACCTCGGACCACCAGGGGCCGAGAAAAGCACAGTCTCATGGGGCCGGACACTCAGGGTCAGGGGAAAATCCAATATAGATCTGGTGATATCTCGGGTGCTATTACAGATAGCGCAATTAATCAAAGTGCATTGCCTGTAGGAGGCCCTGGCGCATGAATCTGTGCAGCGGGAACGACCTCGGACCACCAGGGGCCGAGAAAACCACCGTCTCGAGGGGGCCGGACACTCTGGGTCAGGGAAAAATCCAATATATATGTGGTGATATCTCGGGTGCTATTACAGATAGCGCAATAAATGAAAGTGCATTGTCTGTAGGAGGCCCTGGCGCATGAATCTGTGCAGCGGGGACGTCCTCGGACCGCCAGGGGCCGAGACAACGACCGTCTCATGGGGCCGGACACTCAGGGTCAGGGTAAAATCCAATATATATCTGGTGATATGTCGGGTGCTATTACAGTTAGCGCAATAAATCAAAGTGCATTGTCTGTAGGAGGTCCTGGCGCATGAATCTGTGCAGCGGGAACGACCTCGGACCACCAGGGGCCGAGAAAAGCACAGTCTCATGGGGCCGGACACTCAGGGTCAGGGGAAAATCCAATATAGATCTGGTGATATCTCGGGTGCTATTACAGATAGCGCAATAAATCAAAGTGCATTGCCTGTAGGAGGCCCTGGCGCATGAATCTGTGCAACCGGAACGACCGCGGACCACCAGGGGCCGAGAAAACCACAGTCTCACGGGGCCGGACACTCAGGGTCAGGGGAAAATCCAATATATATCTGGTGATATCTCGGGTGCTATTAGAGATAGCGCAAAAAACCAAGGTGAATTATCTGCAGGAGGCCCTGGCGCATGAATCTGTGCAACGGAAACGATCTCGGACCACCAGGGGCCGAGAAAACGACAGTCTCAAGGGGCCGGACACTCAGGGTCAGGGGAAAATACAATATATATCTGGTGATATCTCGGGTGCTATTACAGATAGCGCAATAAATGAAAGTGCATTACCTGTAGGAGGCCCTGGCGCATGAATCTGTGCAGCGGGGACGTCCTCGGACCGCCAGGGGCCGAGACAACGACCGTCTCATGGGGCCGGACACTCAGGGTCAGGGTAAAATCCAATATATATCTGGTGATATGTCGAGTGCTATTACAGATAGCGCAATAAATCAAAGTGCATTGTCTGTAGGAGGTCCTGGCGCATGAATCTGTGCAGCGGGAACGACCTCGGACCACCAGGGGCCGAGAAAAGCACAGTCTCATGGGGCCGGACACTCAGGGTCAGGGTAAAATCCAATATATATCTGGTGATATCTCGGGTGCTATTAGAGATAGCGCAATAAGCCAAGTGAATTATCTGCAGGAGGCCCTGGCGCATGAATCTGTGCAAGCGGGAACGTCCTCGGACCTCCAGGGGCCGAGACAACCACCGTCTCATGGGGCCGGACACTCAGGGTCAGGGGAAAATCCAATATATATCTGGTGATATCTCGGGTGCTATCAGAGATAGCGCAATAAACCAAAGTGAATTATCTGCAGGAGGCCCTGGCGCATGAATGTGTGCAGCGGGAACGACCTCGGACCACCAGGGGCCGAGAAAACGACCGTCTCATGGGGCCGGACACTCAGGGTCAGTGAAAAATCCAATATATATCTGGTGATATCTCGGTTGCTATTACAGATAGCGCAATAAATCAAAGTGCATTATCTGCAGGAGGCCCTGGCGCATGAATCTGTGCAGCGGGAACGACCTCGGACCACCAGGGGCCGAGAAAACCACAGTCTCATGGAGCCGGACACTCAGTGTCAGGGGAAAATCCAGTATATATCTCTTGATATCTCGGGTGCTATTAGAGATAGCGCAATAAACCAAAGTGAATTATCTGCAGGAGGCCCTGGCTCATGAATCTGTGCAGCGGGAACGACCTCGGACCACCAGGGGCCGAGAAAACCACAGTCTCATGGAGCCGGACACTCAGGGTCTGGGGAAAATCCATTATATATCTGGTGATATGTCGGGAGCTATTACAGATAGCGCAATAAATCAAAGTTCATTGTCTGGAGGAGGCCCTGGCGCATGAATCTGTGCAGCGGGAACGACCTCGGTCCACCAGGGGCCGAGAAAACCACCGTCTCATGGGGCTGGACACTCAGGGTGAGGGTAATATCCAATATATATCTGGTGATATCTCGGGTGCTATTACAGATAGCGCAATAAATCAAAGTGCATTGTCTGTAGGAGGCCCTGGCGCATGAACCTGTGCAGCGGCAACGACCTCGGACCACCAGGGGCCGAGAAAACCACAGTCTCATGGGGCCGGACACTCTGGGTCAGGGGAAAATCCAATATATATCTGGTGATATCTCGGGTGCTATTACAGATAGCGCAATAAATCAAAGTGCATTGTCTGCAGGAGGCCCTTGCGAATGAATCTGTGCAGCGGGAACGACCTCGGACGACCAGGGGCCGAGAAAACCACAGTCTCATGGGGCCGGACACTCAGGGTCAGGGGAAAATCCAATATATATCTGGTGATATCTCGGGTGCTATTAGAGATAGCGCAATAAACCAAAGTGAATTATCTGCAGGAGGCCATGGCGCATGAATCTGTGCAGCGGGAACGACCTCGGATCACCAGGGGCCGAGAAAACCACCGTCTCATGGGGCCGGCCACTCAGGGTCTGGGGAAAATCCAATATATATCTGGTGATATCTCGGGTGCTATTAGAGATAGCGTAATAAACCAAAGTGCATTGTCTGTAGGAGGCCCTGGCGCATGAATCTGTGCAGCGGGAACGACCTCGGACCACCAGGGTCCGAAAAAACCACAGTCTCATGGGGCCGTACTCTCACGGTCAGTGTAAAATCCAATATATATCTGGTGATATCTCGGGTGCTATTACAGATAGCGCAATAAATCAAAGTGCATTGTCTGTAGGAGGCCCTGGCGCATGAATCTGTGCAGCGGGAACGACCTCGGACCACCAGGGGCCGAGAAAACTACAGTCTCATGCGGCCGGACACTCAGGGTCTGGGGTAAATCCAATATATATCTGGTGATATCTTGGGTCCTATTACAGATAGCGAAATAAATCAAAGTGCATTGTCTGTTGGAGGCCCTGGCGCATGAATCTGTGCAGCGGGAACGACCTCGGACCACCAGGGGCCGAGACAACCACCGTCTCATGGGGCCGGGCACTCAGGGTCAGGGAAAAATCCAATATATATCTGGTGATATCTCGGGTTATATTACAGATAGCACAATAAATCAAAGTGCATTGTCTGTAGGAGGCCTTGGCGCATGAATCTGTGCAGCGGGAACGACCTCGGACCACCAGGGGCCGAGACAACCACCGTCTCATGGGGCCGGACACTCAGGGTCAGGGGATAATCCAATATATATCTGGTGATATCTCGGGTGTTATTACAGATAGAGCAATAAACCAAAGTGAATTATCTGCAGGAGGCCCTGGCCCATGCATCTGTGCAGCGGGAACGACCTCGGACCACCAGGGGCCGAGAAAACCACCGTCTCATGGGGCCGGACACTCAGGGTCAGGGAAAAATGCAATATATATCTGGTGATATGTCGGGTGCTATTACAGATAGCACAATAAATCAAAGTGCATTGTCTGGACGAGGCCCTGGCGCATGAATCTGGGCAGCGGGAACGACCTCCGACCACCAGGGGCCGAGAAAACCACAGTCTCATGGGGCCGGACACTCAGGGTCAGGGGAAAATCCAATATATATCTGGTGATATCTCGGGTGCTATTAGAGATAGGGCAATAAACCAAAGTGAATTATCTGCAGCAGGCCCTGGCGCATGAATCTGTGCAACGGGAACGACCTCGCACCACCAGGGGCCGAGAAAACGACAGTCTCATGGGGCCGGACACTCAGGGTCAGGGGAAAATCCAATATATATCTGGTGATATCTCGGGTGCTATTACAGATAGAGCAATAAATCAAAGTGCATTGTCTGTAGGAGGCCCTGGCGCATGAATCTGTGCAGCGGGAACGACCTCGGACCACCAGGGTCCGAAAAAACCACAGTCTCATGGGGCCGTACTCTCACGGTCAGTGTAAAATCCAATATATATCTGGTGATATCTCGGGTGCTATTACAGATAGCGCAATAAATCAAAGTGCATTGTCTGTAGGAGGCCCTGGCGCATGAATCTGTGCAGCGGGAACGACCTCGGACCACCAGGGGCCGAGAAAACTACAGTCTCATGCGGCCGGACACTCAGGGTCTGGGGAAAATCCAATATATATCTGGTGATATCTCGGGTCCTATTACAGATAGCGCAATAAATCAAAGTGCATTGTCTGTAGGAGGCCCTGGCGCATGAATCTGTACAGCGGGAACGACCTCGGACCACCAGGGGCCGAGAAAACCACAGTCTCATTGGGCCGGACACTCAGGGTCAGGGAAAATCCAATATATATCTGGTGATATCTCGGGTGCTATTAGAGATAGCGCAATAAATCAAAGTGCATTGTCTGTAGGAGGCCCTGGCGTATGAATCTGTGCAACGGGAACGACCTCGGACCACCAGGGGCCGAGAAAACGACCGTCTCATGGGGCCAGACGCTCAGGGTCAGTGAAAAATCCAATATATATCTGGTGATATCTCGGGTGCTATTAGAGATAGCGCAATAAACCAAAGTGAATTATCTGCAGGAGGCCCTGGCGCATGAATCTGTGCAGCGGGAACGACCTCGGACCACCAGGGGCCGAGAAAACCACCGTCTCATGGGGCCGGACACTCAGGGTCAGGGAAAAATCCAATATATATCTGGTGATATCTCGGGTGCTATTAGAGATAGCGCAATAAACCAAAGTGAGTTATCTGCAGGAGGCCCTGGCGCCTGAAGTTGTGCAGCGGGAACGACCTCGGACCACCAGGGGCCGAGAAAACCACCGTCTCGAGGGGGCCGGACACTCTGGGTCAGGGAAAAATCCAATATATATGTGGTGATATCTCGGGTGCTATTACAGATAACGCAATAAATCAAAGTGCATTGTCTGTAGGAGGCCCTGGCGCATGAATCTGTGCAGCGGGAACGACCTAGGACCACCAGGGGCCGAGAAAACTACAGTCTCATGGGGCCGGACACTCAGGGTCAGGGGAAAATCCAATATATATCTGGTGATATCTCGGGTGCTATTAGAGATAGCGCAAAAAACCAAGGTGAATTATCTGCAGGAGGCCCTGGCGCATGAATCTGTGCAACGGAAACGATCTCGGACCACCAGGGGCCGAGAAAACGACAGTCTCAAGGGGCCGGACACTCAGGGTCAGGGGAAAATACAATATATATCTGGTGATATCTCGGGTGCTATTACAGATAGCGCAATAAATGAAAGTGCATTACCTGTAGGAGGCCCTGGCGCATGAATCTGTGCAGCGGGGACGTCCTCGGACCGCCAGGGGCCGAGACAACGACCGTCTCATGGGGCCGGACACTCAGGGTCAGGGTAAAATCCAATATATATCTGGTGATATGTCGGGTGCTATTACAGATAGCGCAATAAATCAAAGTGCATTGTCTGTAGGAGGTCCTGGCGCATGAATCTGTGCAGCGGGAACGACCTCGGACCACCAGGGGCCGAGAAAAGCACAGTCTCATGGGGCCGGACACTCAGGGTCAGGGTAAAATCCAATATATATCTGGTGATATCTCGGGTGCTATTAGAGATAGCGCAATAAGCCAAGTGAATTATCTGCAGGAGGCCCTGGCGCATGAATCTGTGCAAGCGGGAACGTCCTCGGACCTCCAGGGGCCGAGACAACCACCGTCTCATGGGGCCGGACACTCAGGGTCAGGGGAAAATCCAATATATATCTGGTGATATCTCGGGTGCTATCAGAGATAGCGCAATAAACCAAAGTGAATTATCTGCAGGAGGCCCTGGCGCATGAATGTGTGCAGCGGGAACGACCTCGGACCACCAGGGGCCGAGAAAACCACAGTCTCATGGAGCCGGACACTCAGTGTCAGGGGAAAATCCAGTATATATCTCTTGATATCTCGGGTGCTATTAGAGATAGCGCAATAAACCAAAGTGAATTATCTGCAGGAGGCCCTGCCTCATGAATCTGTGCAGCGGGAACGACCTCGGACCACCAGGGGCCGAGAAAACCACAATCTCATGGAGCCGGACACTCAGGGTCAGTGAAAAATCCAATATATATCTGGTCATATCTCGGGTGCTATTAGAGATAGCGCAATAAACCAAAGTGAATTATCTGCAGGAGGCCCTGGCGCATGAATCTGTGCAGCGGGAACGACCTCGGACCACCAGGGGCCGAGAAAACCACAGTCACATGGGGCCGGTCACTCAGGGTCAGGGGAAAATCCAATATATATCTGGTGATATCTCGGGTGCTATTAGATACAGCGCAATAAACCAAATTGAATTATCTGCAGGAGGCCCTGGCGCATGAATCTGGGCAGCGGGAACGACCTCGGACCACCAGGGGCCGAGAAAACCACAGTCTAGTGGGGCCGGACACTCAGGGTCAGGGGAAAATCCAATATATATATCAGGTGATATCTCGGGTGCTATTAGATACAGCGCAATAAACCAAAGTGTATTATCTGCAAGAGGCCCTGGCGCATGAATCTGTAGAGCGGGAACGACCTCGGACCACCAGGGGCCGAGAAAACTAAAGTCTCATGGGGCCGGACACTCAGGGTCTGGGGAAAATCCATTATATATCTGGTGATATGTCGGGAGCTATTACAGATAGCGCAATAAATCAAAGTTCATTGTCTGGAGGAGGCCCTGGCGCATGAATCTGTGCAGCGGGAACGACCTCGGTCCACCAGGGGCCGAGAAAACCACCGTCTCATGGGGCTGGACACTCAGGGTGAGGGTAATATCCAATATATATCTGGTGATATCTCGGGTGCTATTACAGATAGCGCAATAAATCAAAGTGCATTGTCTGTAGGAGGCCCTGGCGCATGAACCTGTGCAGCGGCAACGACCTCGGACCACCAGGGGCCGAGAAAACCACAGTCTCATGGGGCCGGACACTCTGGGTCAGGGGAAAATCCAATATATATCTGGTGATATCTCGGGTGCTATTACAGATAGCGCAATAAATCAAAGTGCATTGTCTGCAGGAGGCCCTTGCGAATGAATCTGTGCAGCGGGAACGACCTCGGACGACCAGGGGCCGAGAAAACCACAGTCTCATGGGGCCGGACACTCAGGGTCAGGGGAAAATCCAATATATATCTGGTGATATCTCGGGTGCTATTAGAGATAGCGCAATAAACCAAAGTGAATTATCTGCAGGAGGCCCTGGCGCATGAATCTGTGCAGCGGGAACGACCTCGGATCACCAGGGGCCGAGAAAACCACCGTCTCATGGGGCCGGGCACCCAGGGTCTGGGGAAAATCCAATATATATCTGGTGATATCTCGGGTGCTATTAGAGATAGCGTAATAAACCAAAGTGCATTGTCTGTAGGAGGCCCTGGCGCATGAATCTGTGCAGCGGGAACGACCTCGGACCACCAGGGTCCGAAAAAACCACAGTCTCATGGGGCCGTACTCTCACGGTCAGTGTAAAATCCAATATATATCTGGTGATATCTCGGGTGCTATTACAGATAGCGCAATAAATCAAAGTGCATTGTCTGTAGGAGGCCCTGGCGCATGAATCTGTGCAGCGGGAACGACCTCGGACCACCAGGGGCCGAGAAAACTACAGTCTCATGCGGCCGGACACTCAGGGTCTGGGGAAAATCCAATATATATCTGGTGATATCTCGGGTCCTATTACAGATAGCGAAATAAATCAAAGTGCATTGTCTGTAGGAGGCCCTGGCGCATGAATCTGTGCAGCGGGAACGACCTCGGACCACCAGGGGCCGAGACAACCACCGTCTCATGGGGCCGGACACTCAGGGTCAGGGAAAAATCCAATATATATCTGGTGATATCTCGGGTTATATTACAGATAGCACAATAAATCAAAGTGCATTGTCTGTAGGAGGCCTTGGCGCATGAATCTGTGCAGCGGGAACGACCTCGGACCACCAGGGGCCGAGACAACCACCGTCTCATGGGGCCGGACACTCAGGGTCAGGGGATAATCCAATATATATCTGGTGATATCTCGGGTGCTATTACAGATAGAGCAATAAACCAAAGTGAATTATCTGCAGGAGGCCCTGGCCCATGCATCTGTGCAGCGGGAACGACCTCGGACCACCAGGGTCCGAAAAAGCACAGTCTCATGGGGCCGTACTCTCACGGTCAGTGTAAAATCCAATATATATCTGGTGATATCTCGGGTGCTATTAGAGATAGGGCAATAAACCAAAGTGAATTATCTGCAGCAGGCCCTGGCGCATGAATCTGTGCAACGGGAACGACCTCGCACCACCAGGGGCCGAGAAAACCACAGTCTCATGGGGCCGGACACTCAGGGTCAGGGGAAAATCCAATATATATCTGGTGATATCTCGGGTGCTATTACAGATAGAGCAATAAATCAAAGTGCATTGTCTGTAGGAGGCCCTGGCGCATGAATCTCTGCAGCGGGAACAACCTCGGACCACCAGGGTCCGAGAAAAACACCGTCTCATGGGGCTGGACACTCAGGGTTAGGGAAAAATCCAATATATATCTGGTGATATCTCGGGTGCTATTAGAGATAGGGCAATAAACCAAAGTGAATTATCTGCAGCAGGCCCTGGCGCATGAATCTGTGCAACGGGAACGACCTCGCACCACCAGGGGCCGAGAAAACCACAGTCTCATGGGGCCGGACACTCAGGGTCAGGGGAAAATCCAATATATATCTGGTGATATCTCGGGTGCTATTACAGATAGAGCAATAAATCAAAGTGCATTGTCTGTAGGAGGCCCTAGCGCATGAATCTGTGCAGCGGGAACGACCTCGGACCACCAGGGGCCGAGAAAACCACAGTCTCATGGAGCCGGACACTCAGGGTCAGGGGAAAATCCAATATATATCTGGTGATATCTCGGGTGCTATTACAGATAGCGCAATAAATCAAAGTGAATTATCTGCAGGAGGCCCTGGCGCATGAATCTGTGCAGCGGGAACGACCTCGGACCACCAGGGGCCGAGAAAACCACAGTCACATGGGGCCGGTCACTCAGGGTCAGGGGAAAATCCAATATATATCTGGTGATATCTCGGGTGCTATTAGATACAGCGCAATAAACCAAATTGAATTATCTGCAGGAGGCCCTGGCGCATGAATCTGGGC
Organism: Nomia melanderi; assembly: GCF_051020985.1. Lineage (NCBI taxonomy): Eukaryota > Metazoa > Arthropoda > Insecta > Hymenoptera > Halictidae > Nomia > Nomia melanderi. The sequence continues at coordinate 96,043 of NW_027475149.1, read as the reverse complement.
AGCGGGAACGACCTCGGACCACCAGGGGCCGAGAAGACCACAGTCTAGTGGGGCCGGACACTCAGGGTCAGGGGAAAATGCAATATATATATCAGGTGATATCTCGGGTGCTATTAGATACAGCGCAATAAACCAAAGTGTATTATCTGCAAGAGGCCCTGGCGCATGCATCTCTGCAGCGGGAACGACCTCGGACCACCAGGGGCCGAGAAAACTAAAGTCTCATGGGGCCGGACACTCAGGGTCTGGGGAAAATCCATTATATATCTGGTGATATGTCGGGAGCTATTACAGATAGCGCAATAAATCAAAGTTCATTGTCTGGAGGAGGCCCTGGCTCATGAATCTGTGCAGCGGGAACGACCTCGGTCCACCAGGGGCCGAGAAAACCACCGTCTCATGGGGCTGGACACTCAGGGTGAGGGTAATATCCAATATATATCTGGTGATATCTCGGGTGCTATTACAGATAGCGCAATAAATCAAAGTGCATTGTCTGGAGGAGGCCCTGGCTCATGAATCTGTGCAGCGGGAACGACCTCGGTCCACCAGGGGCCGAGAAAACCACCGTCTCATGGGGCTGGACACTCAGGGTGAGGGTAATATCCAATATATATCTGGTGATATCTCGGGTGCTATTACAGATAGCGCAATAAATCAAAGTGCATTGTCTGTAGGAGGCCCTGGCGCATGAACCTGTGCAGCGGCAACGACCTCGGACCACCAGGGGCCGAGAAAACCACAGTCTCATGGGGCCGGACACTCTGGGTCAGGGGAAAATCCAATATATATCTGGTGATATCTCGGGTGCTATTACAGATAGCGCAATAAATCAAAGTGCATTGTCTGCAGGAGGCCCTTGCGAATGAATCTGTTCAGCGGGAACGACCTCGGATCACCAGGGGCCGAGAAAACCACCGACACATGGGGCCGGACACTCAGGGTCGAGGGAAAATCCAATATATATCTGGTGATATCTCGGGTGCTATTAGAGATAGCGCGATAAATCAAAGTGAATTATCTGCAGGAGGCCCTGGCGCATGCATCTGTGCAGCGGGAACGACCTCGGATCACCAGGGGCCGAGAAAATCACCGTCTCATGGGGACGGGCACTCAGGGTCTGGGGAAAATCCAATATGTATCTGCTGATATCTCGGGTGCTATTAGAGATAGCGTAACAAACCAAAGTGCATTGTCTGTAGGTGGCCCTGGCGCATGAATCTGTGCAGCGGGAACGACCTCTGACCACAAGAGGCCGAGAAAACCACCGTCTCATGGGGACGGACACTCAGGGTCGAGGAAAAATCCAATATATATCTGGTGATATTTCGGGTGCTATTACAGATAGCGCGATAAATCAAAGTGCATTGTCTGTAGGAGGCACTGGCGAATGAGTCTGTGCAGCAGGAACGACCTCGAACCACCAGGGGCCGAGAAAACGACCGTCTCATGGGGCCGGACACTCAGGGTCAGTGAAAAATCCAATATAAATCTGGTGATATCTCGGGTGCTATTAGAGATAGCGCAATAACTCAAAGTGCATTGACTGTAGGAGGCACTGGCGAATGAATCTGTGCAGCGGCAACGACCTCGGACCACCAGGGGCCGAAAAAACCACAGTCTCATGGGGCCGGACACTCAGGGTCAGGGAAAAATCCAATATATATCTGGTGATATCTCTGCTGTTATTAGAGATAGCGCAATAAATCAAAGTGAATTATCTGCAGGCGGCCCTGGGGCATGAATCTGTGAAGCGGGATCGACCTCGGACCACCAGGGGCCGAGAAAATCATCGCCTCATGGGGCCGGACTGTCAGGGTCAGGGTAATGTCCAATATATATCCGGTGTTATCTCGGGTGCTATTAGAGATAGCGCAATAAATCAAAGTGAATTATCTGCAGGGGGCCCTGTCGCATGAATCTGTGCACCGGGAACCGCCTTGGACCACCAGGGGCCGAGAAAACCACCGTCTCATGGGGCTGGACTGTCAGGGCCAGGGAAAAATCCATTATATATCAGGTGATATCTCGGGTGCTATTTGAGATAGCGCAATAAATCAAAGTGAATTATCTGCAGGCGGCCCTGGCGCATGAATCTGTGCAGCGGGATCGACCTCGGACCACCAGGGGCCGAGAAAATTACAGATATTCGTAATCCGTCACCCAAGGTCATGTAATAATCCAGCATATATCTGGTGATATCTCGGGTGCTATTAGAGATAGCGCGATAAATCAAAGTGCATTGTCTGTAGGAGGCACTTGCGAATGAATCTGTGGAGCAGGAACTACCTCGGACCACCAGGGGCCGAGAAAATTACAGTTATTCGGATTCCGTCACCCATGGTCATGTAAAAATCCAGCATATATCTGGTGATATCTCGGGTGCTATTACAGATAGCGCAATAAACCAAAGTGAATTGTCTGCAGGAAACCCTGGCGCATGAATCTTTTCAGCGGGATCGAACTCGGACCACGAGGGAACGAGAAAACCATCGACACATGGGACCGGACACTCAGGGTCAGGGAAAAATCCAATATATATCTGGAGATATCTCGGGTGCTATTAGAGATAGCGCAATAAACCAAATTGAATTATCTGCAGGAGGCCCTTGCGCATGAATCTGTGCCGCGGGAACGACGTGGGACCGCCAGGGGCCAAGAAAACCACCGACACACGAGGCCGGACACCCAAGGTCATGTAAAAATCCAGAATATATCTGGTTATATCTCGGGTGCTATTACAGATAGCGCAATAAATCAAAGTGCATTGTCTGTAGGAGGCCCCGGCGCATGAATCTTTGCAGCGGGATCGACCTCGGACCACCAGGGGCCGAGAAAACCACCGACACATGGGGCCGGACACTCAGGGTGAGGGAAAAATCCAATATATATCTGGTGATATCTCGGGTGCTATTAGAGATAGCGCAATAACTCAAAGTGCATTGACTGTAGGAGGCACTGGCGAATGAATCTGTGCAGCGGCAACGACCTCGGATCACCAGGGGCCGAGAAAACCACCGACACATGGGGCCGCACTCCCAAGGTCATGTAAAAACCCAGGATGTATCTGATGATATCTCGGGTGCTATTAGTGATAGCGCAATAAATCAATGTGCATTGTCTGTAGGAGGCACTGACGAATGAATCTGTGGAGCAGGAACTACCTCGGACCACCAGGGGCTGAGAAAATCACAGTTATTCGGAATCCGTCACACATGGTCATGTAAAAATCCAGCATATATCTGGTGATATCTCGGGTGTTATTACAGATAGCGCAATAAACCAAAGTGAATTGTCTGCAGGAAACCCTGGCGCATGAATCTGTTCAGCGGGATCGTTCTCGGACCACGAGGGAACGAGAAAACCATCGACACATGGGGCCGGACTGTCAGGGTCAGGGAAAAATCCAATATATATCTGGTGATATCTCGGGTGCTATTAGAGGTAGCGCAATAAATCATAGTGCATTATCTGTAGGAGGCCCTGGCGCATGAATGTGTGCAGCAGGAACGACCTCGGACCACCAGGGGCCGAGAAAACCACCGTCTCATGGGGCCGGACGCTCAGGGTCGGGGAAAAATCCAATATATATCTGGTGATATCTCGGGTGCTATTAGAGATAGCGCAATAAACCAAAGTGAATTGTCTGCAGGAAACCCTGGCGCATGAATCTTTTCAGCGGGATCGAACTCGGACCACGAGGGAACGAGAAAACCATCGACACATGGGACCGGACACTCAGGGTCAGGGAAAAATCCAATATATATCTGGAGATATCTCGGGTGCTATTAGAGATAGCGCAATAAACCAAATTGAATTATCTGCAGGAGGCCATGGCGCATGAATCTGTGCAGCGGGAACGACCTCGGACCACCAGGGGCCGATAAAACCACCGTCTCATGGGGCCGGACACTTAGGGTCAGGGGAAAATCCAATATATATCTGGTGATATCTCGGGTGCTATTACAGATAGCGCAATAAATCAAAGTGTATTGTCCGTAGGAGGCCCTGGCGCATGAATCTGTGCAGCGGGAACGACCTCGGACCACCAGGGGCCGAGAAAACCACAGTCTCATGGGGCCGGACATTCAGGGTCAGGGGAAAATCCAATATATATCTGGTGATATCTCGGGTGCTATTAGAGATAGTGCAATAAACCAAAGTGAATTACCTGCAGGAGGCCCTGGCGCATGAATTTGTGCAACGGGAACGACCTCGGACCACCAGGGGCCGAGAAAACCACAGTCTCATGGGGCCGGACACTCAGGGTCAGGGAAAAATCCATTATATATCTGGTGATATATCGGGTGCCATTAGAGATAGCGCAATAAACCAAAGTGAATTATCTGCAGGAGGCCCTGACGCATGAATTTGTGCAGCGGGATCGACCTCGGACCACCAGGGGCCGAGAAAATTACAGATATTCGTAATCCGTCACCCAAGGTCATGTAATAATCCAGCATATATCTGGTGATATCTCGGGTGCTATTAGAGATAGCCCAATAAACCAAAGTGAATTATCTGCAGGAGGCCCTGGCGCATGAATCTGTTCAGCGGGAACGACCTCGGATCACCAGGGTCCGAGAAAACCACCGTCTCATGGGGCCGGACACTCAGGGTCGGCGAAAAATCCAATATATATCGGGTGATATCTCGGGTGCTATTATCGATAGCGCAATAAACCAAAGTGAATTATCTGCAGGAGGCCCGGGCGCATGAATCTGTGCAGCGGGAACGACCTCGGACCACCAGGGGGCGAGAAAACCACCGTCTCATAGGGCCGGACTGTCGGGGTCAGGGAAAAATCCATTATATATCTGGTGATATCTCGGGGGCTATTAGAGATAGCGCGTTAAATCAAAGTGCATTGTCTGTAGGAGGCACTGGCGAATGAATCTGTGGAGCAGGAACTACCTCGGACCACCAGGGGCCGAGAAAATTACAGTTATTCGGATTCCGTCACCCATGGTCATGTAAAAATCCAGCATATATCTGGTGATATCTCGGGTGCTATTACAGATAGCGCAATAAACCAAAGTGAATTGTCTGCAGGAAACCCTGGCGCATGAATCTTTTCAGCGGGATCGAACTCGGACCACGAGGGAACGAGAAAACCATCGACACATGAGACCGGACACTCAGGGTCAGGGAAAAATCCAATATATATCTGGAGATATCTCGGGTGCTATTAGAGATAGCGCAATAAACCAAATTGAATTATCTGCAGGAGGCCCTTGCGCATGAATCTGTGCCGCGGGAACGACGTGGGACCGCCAGGGGCCGAGAAAACCACCGACACACGAGGCCGGACACCCAAGGTCATGTAAAAATCCAGAATATATCTGGTTATATCTCGGGTGCTATTACAGATAGCGCAATAAATCAAAGTGCATTGTCTGTAGGAGGCCCCGGCGCATGAATCTTTGCAGCGGGATCGACCTCGGACCACCAGGGGCCGAGAAAACCACCGACACATGGGGCCGGACACTCAGGGTGAGGGAAAAATCCAATATATATCTGGTGATGTCTCGGGTGCTCTTACAGATACCGCACTAAACCAAACTGAATTATCTGCAGTGGGCCCTGGCGTATGAATCTGTGCAGCGGCAACGACCTCGGACCACCAGGGTCCGAGAAAACCACCGTATCATGGGGCCGGACACTCAGGGTCGGGGAAAAATCCAATATAAATCTGGTGATATCTCGGGTGCTATTAGAGATAGCGCAATAACTCAAAGTGCATTGACTGTAGGAGGCACTGGCGAATGAATCTGTGCAGCGGCAACGACCTCGGACCACCAGGGGCCGAAAAAACCACAGTCTCATGGGGCCGGACACTCAGGGTCAGGGAAAAATCCAATATATATCTGGTGATATCTCTGCTGTTATTAGAGATAGCGCAATAAATCAAAGTGAATTATCTGCAGGCGGCCCTGGGGCATGAATCTGTGAAGCGGGATCGACCTCGGACCACCAGGGGCCGAGAAAATCATCGCCTCATGGGGCCGGACTGTCAGGGTCAGGGTAATGTCCAATATATATCCGGTGATATCTCGGGTGCTATTAGAGATAGCGCAATAAATCAAAGTGAATTATCTGCAGGGGGCCCTGTCGCATGAATCTGTGCACCGGGAACCGCCTTGGACCACCAGGGGCCGAGAAAACCACCGTCTCATGGGGCTGGACTGTCAGGGCCAGGGAAAAATCCATTATATATCAGGTGATATCTCGGGTGCTATTTGAGATAGCGCAATAAATCAAAGTGAATTATCTGCAGGCGGCCCTGGCGCATGAATCTGTGCAGCGGGATCGACCTCGGACCACCAGGGGCCGAGAAAATTACAGATATTCGTAATCCGTCACCCAAGGTCATGTAATAATCCAGCATATATCTGGTGATATCTCGGGTGCTATTAGAGATAGCGCGATAAATCAAAGTGCATTGTCTGTAGGAGGCACTTGCGAATGAATCTGTGGAGCAGGAACTACCTCGGACCACCAGGGGCCGAGAAAATTACAGTTATTCGGATTCCGTCACCCATGGTCATGTAAAAATCCAGCATATATCTGGTGATATCTCGGGTGCTATTACAGATAGCGCAATAAACCAAAGTGAATTGTTTGCAGGAAACCCTGGCGCATGAATCTGTGCAGCGGGATCGAACTCGGACCACGAGGGAACGAGAAAACCATCGACACATGGGACCGGACACTCAGGGTCAGGGAAAAATCCAATATATATCTGGAGATATCTCGGGTGCTATTAGAGATAGCGCAATAAACCAAATTGAATTATCTGCAGGAGGCCCTTGCGCATGAATCTGTGCCGCGGGAACGACGTGGGACCGCCAGGGGCCGAGAAAACCACCGACACACGAGGCCGGACACCCAAGGTCATGTAAAAATCCAGAATATATCTGGTTATATCTCGGGTGCTATTACAGATAGCGCAATAAATCAAAGTGCATTGTCTGTAGGAGGCCCCGGCGCATGAATCTTTGCAGCGGGATCGACCTCGGACCACCAGGGGCCGAGAAAACCACCGACACATGGGGCCGGACACTCAGGGTGAGGGAAAAATCCAATATATATCTGGTGATATCTCGGGTGCTATTAGAGATAGCGCAATAACTCAAAGTGCATTGACTGTAGGAGGCACTGGCGAATGAATCTGTGCAGCGGCAACGACCTCGGATCACCAGGGGCCGAGAAAACCACCGACACATGGGGCCGCACTCCCAAGGTCATGTAAAAACCCAGGATGTATCTGATGATATCTCGGGTGCTATTAGTGATAGCGCAATAAATCAATGTGCATTGTCTGTAGGAGGCACTGACGAATGAATCTGTGGAGCAGGAACTACCTCGGACCACCAGGGGCCGAGAAAATCACAGTTATTCGGAATCCGTCACACATGGTCATGTAAAAATCCAGCATATATCTGGTGATATCTCGGGTGTTATTACAGATAGCGCAATAAACCAAAGTGAATTGTTTGCAGGAAACCCTGGCGCATGAATCTGTGCAGCGGGATCGACCTCGGACCACCAGGGGCCGAGAAAATTACAGATATTCGTAATCCGTCACCCAAGGTCATGTAATAATCCAGCATATATCTGGTGATATCTCGGGTGCTATTAGAGATAGCGCGATAAATCAAAGTGCATTGTCTGTAGGAGGCACTTGCGAATGAATCTGTGGAGCAGGAACTACCTCCGACCACCAGGGGCCGAGAAAATTACAGTTATTCGGATTCCGTCACCCATGGTCATGTAAAAATCCAGCATATATCTGGTGATATCTCGGGTGCTATTACAGATAGCGCAATAAACCAAAGTGAATTGTTTGCAGGAAACCCTGGCGCATGAATCTGTGCAGCGGGATCGAACTCGGACCACGAGGGAACGAGAAAACCATCGACACATGGGACCGGACACTCAGGGTCAGGGAAAAATCCAATATATATCTGGAGATATCTCGGGTGCTATTAGAGATAGCGCAATAAACCAAATTGAATTATCTGCAGGAGGCCCTTGCGCATGAATCTGTGCCGCGGGAACGACGTGGGACCGCCAGGGGCCGAGAAAACCACCGACACACGAGGCCGGACACCCAAGGTCATGTAAAAATCCAGAATATATCTGGTTATATCTCGGGTGCTATTACAGATAGCGCAATAAATCAAAGTGCATTGTCTGTAGGAGGCCCCGGCGCATGAATCTTTGCAGCGGGGTCGACCTCGGACCACCAGGGGCCGAGAAAACCACCGACACATGGGGCCGGACACTCAGGGTGAGGGAAAAATCCAATATATATCTGGTGATATCTCGGGTGCTATTAGAGATAGCGCAATAACTCAAAGTGCATTGACTGTAGGAGGCACTGGCGAATGAATCTGTGCAGCGGCAACGACCTCGGATCACCAGGGGCCGAGAAAACCACCGACACATGGGGCCGCACTCCCAAGGTCATGTAAAAACCCAGGATGTATCTGATGATATCTCGGGTGCTATTAGTGATAGCGCAATAAATCAATGTGCATTGTCTGTAGGAGGCACTGACGAATGAATCTGTGGAGCAGGAACTACCTCGGACCACCAGGGGCCGAGAAAATCACAGTTATTCGGAATCCGTCACACATGGTCATGTAAAAATCCAGCATATATCTGGTGATATCTCGGGTGTTATTACAGATAGCGCAATAAACCAAAGTGAATTGTCTGCAGGAAACCCTGGCGCATGAATCTGTTCAGCGGGATCGTTCTCGGACCACGAGGGAACGAGAAAACCATCGACACATGGGGCCGGACTGTCAGGGTCAGGGAAAAATCCAATATATATCTGGTGATATCTCGGGTGCTATTAGAGGTAGCGCAATAAATCATAGTGCATTATCTGTAGGAGGCCCTGGCGCATGAATGTGTGCAGCAGGAACGACCTCGGACCACCAGGGGCCGAGAAAACCACCGTCTCATGGGGCCGGACGCTCAGGGTCGGGGAAAAATCCAATATATATCTGGTGATATCTCGGGTGCTATTAGAGATAGCGCAATAAAGCAAAGTGAATTGTCTGCAAGAGGCCCTGGCGCATGCATCTGTGCAGCGGGAACGACGTCGGACCACCAGGGGCCGAGAAAACCACCGACACATGAGGCCGGACACCCAAGGTCATGTAAAAATACAGAATATATCTGGTGATATCTCGGGTGCTATTATAGATAGCGCAATAAATCAAAGTGCATTGTCTGCAGGAGGCCCTGTCGCATGAATCTGTGCAGCGGGATCTACCTCGGACCACCAGGGACCCAGAAAATCACCGACACATGGGGCCGGACTGTCAAGGTCAGGGTAAAATCCAATATATATCTGGTGATATCTCGGGTGCTATTAGAGATAGCCTAATAAATCAAAGTGCATTGTCCGTATGAGACCCTTGCGCATGAATCTGTGCAGCGGGTACGACCTCGGACCACCAGGGACCGAGAAAACCACCGACTCATGGGGCCGGATACTAAGGGGAAGGGAAAAATCCAGCAAATATCTGGTGATATCTCGGGTGCTATTAGAGATAGCGCAATAAACCAAAGTGCATTGTCTGTAGGAGGCCCTGGCGCATGAATCTGGGCAGCGGGAACTACCTCGGACCACCAGGGGCCGAGAAAACCACCGACTCACGGGGCCGGACACTCAGGGTCAGGGGAAAATCCAATATATATCTGGTGATATCTCGGGTGCTATTAGAGATAGCGCAATAGACCAAAGTGAATTATCTGCAGCAGGCCCTGGCGCATGAATCTGTGCAGCGGGAACGACCTCGGATCACCAGGGTCCGAGAAAACCACCGTCTCATGGGGCCGGACACTCAGGGTCGGGGAAAAATCCAATATATATCTGGTGATATCTCGGGTGCTATTACAGATAGCGCAATAAATCAAAGTGCATTGTCTGTAGGAGGCCCAGGCGAATGAATCTGTGCAGCGGGAAGGACCTCGGACCACCAGGGGCCGAGAAAATCACCGTCTCATGGAGCCGGACACTCAGGGTCAGGGAAAAATTCAATATATGTCTGGTGATATCTCGGGTGCTATTACAGATAGCGCAATAAACCAAAGTGCATTGTCTGTAGGAGGCCCTTGCGAATGAATCTGTGCCGCAGGAACGACCTCGGACCACCAGTGGCCGAGAAAATTACAGATATTCGGAATCCGTCACCCAAGGTCATGTAAAAATCCAGCAAATATCTGGTGATATCTCGGGTGCTATTAGAGATGGCGCAATAAACCAAAGTGCATTGTCTGTAGGAGGCCTTGGCGCATGAATCTGGGCAGCGGGAACTACCTCGGACCACCAGGGGCCGAGAAAACCACCGACTCACGGGGCCGGACACTCATGGTCAGGGGAAAATCCAATATATATCTGGTGATATCTCGGGTGCTATTAGAGATAGCGCAATAAACCAAAGTGCATTGTCTGTAGGAGGCCCAGGCGCAGGAATCTGGCCAGCGGGAACGACCTCGGACCACCAGGGGCCGAGAAAACCACCGTCTCATGGGTCCGGACACTCAGGGTCAGGGGAAAGTCCAATATATATCTGGTGATATCTCGGGTGCTATTACAGATAGCGCAATAAATCAAAGTGCATTGTCTGTAGGAGGCGCAGGCGAATGAATCTGGCCAGCAGGAACGACCTCCGACCACCAGGGGCCGAGAAAACCACCGTCTCATGGGGCCGGACACTCAGGGTCAGGGGAAAATCCAATATATATCTGGTGATATCTCGGGTGCTATTACAGATAGCCCAACAAATCAAAGTGCATTGTCTGTAGGAGGTCCTGCCGCATGAATCTGTGCAGTGGGAACGACCTCGGCCCACCAGGGGCCGGGAAAACCACAGTCTCATGGGGCCGGACACTCAGGGTCAGGGGAAAATTCAATATATATCTGGTGATATCTCGGGTGCTATTAGAGATAGCGCAATAAATCAAAGTGCATTGTCTGTAGGAGGCACTGGCGAATGAATCTGTGCCGCAGGAACGACCTCGGACCACCAGTGGCCGAGAAAATTACAGATATTCGGAATCCGTCACCCAAGGTCATGTAAAAATCCAGCATATATCTGGTGATATCTCGGGTGCTATTACAGGTAGCGCAATAAACCAAAGTGCATTGTCTGTAGGAGGCCCTGGCGCATGAATCTGGGCAGCGGGAACGACGTCGGACCACCAGGGGACGAGAAAATCACCGTCTCATGGAGCCGGACACTCAGGGTCAGGGAAAAATCCAATATATATCTGGTGATATCTCGGGTGCTATAACAGATAGCGCAATAAACCAAAGTGCATTGTCTGTAGGAGGCCCAGGCGAATGAATCTGTGCAGCGGGAACGACCTCGGACCACCAAGGGCCGAGAAAATTACAGATATTCGGAATCGGTCACCCAAGGTCATGTAAAAATCCAGCATATATCTGGTGATATCTCGGGTGCTATTACAGATAGCGCAATAACCCAAAGTGCATTGTCTGTAGGAGGCCCTGGCGCATGAATCTGGGCAGCGGGAACGACCTCGGACCACCAGGGACCGAGAAAATCACCGTCTCATAGAGCCGGACACTCAGGGTCAGGGAAAAATCCAATATATATCTGGTGATATCTCGGGTGCTATTACAGATATGCGCAATAAATCAAAGTGCATTGTCTGTAGGAGGCCCAGGCGAATGAATCTGTGCAGCGGGAACGGCCTCGGACCACCAGGGGCCGAGAAAACCACAGTCTCATGGCGCCGGACACTCAGGGTCAGGGAAAAATCCAATATATATCTGGTGATATCTCGGGTGCTATTACAGATAGCGCAATAAACCAAAGTGCATTGTCTGTAGGAGGCCCTTGCGAATGAATCTGTACCGCAGGAACGACCTCGGACCAACAGTGGCTGAGAAAATTACAGATATTCGGAATCCGTCACCAAAGGTCATGTAAAAATCCAGCAAATATCTGGTGATATCTCGGGTGCTATTAGAGATAGCGCAATAAACCAAAGTGCATTGTCTGTAGGAGGCCCTGGCGCATGAATCTGGGCAGCGGGAACGACCTAGGACCACCAGGGGCCGAGAAAACCACCGACTCACGGGGCCGGACACTCAGGGTCAGGGGAAAATCCAATATATATCTGGTGATATCTCGGGTGCTATTAGTGATAGCGCAATAAACCAAAGTGAATTGTCTGCAAGAGGCCCTGGCGCATGCATCTGTGCAGCGGGAACGACCTCGGTCCACCAGGAGCCGAGAAAACCACCGTTTCATGGGGCCGGACTGTCAGGGGTCAGGGAAAAATCCATTATATATCTGGTGATATCTCGGGTGCTATTACAGATAGCGTGATAAATCACAGTGAATTATCTGCACGAGGCCCTTGCGCATGAATCTGTGCAGCGGGAACGACGTCGGACCACCAGGGGCCGAGAAAACCACCGACACATGAGGCCGGACACCCAAGGTCATGCAAAAATCCAGTATATATCTGGTGATATCTCGGGTGCTATTATAGATAGCGCAATAAACCAAAGTGACTTGTCTGCAAGAGGCCCTGGCGCATGCATCTGTGCAGCGGGAACGACCTCGGACCACCAGGGGCCGAGAAAACCACCGTCCCATGGGGCCGGACACTCAGGGTCGGGGAAAAATCCAGCAAATATCTGGTTATATCTCGGGTGCTATTAGAGATAGCGCAATAAACCAAAGTGCATTGTCTGTAGGAGGCCCTGGCGCATGAATCTGGGCAGCGGGAACTACCTCGGACCACCAGGGGCCGAGAAAACCACCGACTCACGGGGCCGGACACTCAGGGTCAGGGGAAAATCCAATATATATCTGGTGATATCTCGGGTGCTATTAGAGATAGCGCAATAGACCAAAGTGAACTATCTGCAGCAGGCCCTGGCGCATGAATCTGTGCAGCGGGAACGACCTCGGATCACCAGCGTCCGTGAAAACCACCGTCTCATGGGGCCGGAGACTCAGGGTCGGGGAAAAATCCAATATATATCTGGTGATATCTCGGGTGCTATTTGAGATAGCGCAATAAATCAAAGTGCATTGTCTGTAGGAGGCCCAGGCGCATGAATCTGGCCAGCGGGAACGACCTCGGACCACCAGGGGCCGAGAAAACCACAGTCTCATGGGGCCGGACACTCAGGGTCAGGGGAAAATCCAATATATATCTGGTGATATCTCGGGTGCTATTACAGATAGCGCAATAAACCAAAGTGCATTGTCTGTAGGAGGCCCTTGCGAACGAATCTGTGCCGCAGGAACGACCTCGGACCACCAGTGGCCGAGAAAATTACAGATATTCGGAATCCGTCACCCAAGGTCATGTAAAAATCCTGCAAATATCTGGTGATATCTCGGGAGCTATTAGAGATAGCGCAATAAACCAAAGTGCATTGTCTGTAGGAGGCCCTGGCGAATGAATCTGGGCAGCGGGAACGACCTAGGACCACCAGGGGCCGAGAAAACCACCGACTCACGGGGCCGGACTCTCAGGGTCAGGGGAAAATCCAATATATATCTGGTGATATCTCGGGTGCTATTAGAGATAGCGCAATAAACCAAAGTGAATTATCTACAGGAGGCCCTAGCGCATGCATCTGTGCAGCGGGAACGACCTCGGACCACCAGGGGCCGAGAAAACCACCGTCTCATGGGTCCGGACACTCAGGGTCAGGGGAAAATCCAATATATATCTGGTTATATCTCTGGTGATATTACAGATAGCGCAATAAATCAAAGTGCATTGTCTGTAGGAGGCCCAGGCGAATGAATCTGGACAGCAGGAACGACCTCCGACCACCAGGGGCCGAGAAAACCACCGTCTCATGGGGCCGGACACTCAGGGTCAGGGGAAAATCCAATATATATCTGGTGATATCTCGGGTGCTATTACAGATAGCCCAACAAATCAAAGTGCATTGTCTGTAGGAGGCCCTGCCGCATGAATCTGTTCAGCGGGAACGACCGCGGACCACCAGGGGCCGGGAAAACCACAGTCTAATGGGGCCGGACACTCAGGGTCAGGGGAAAATTCAATATATATCTGGTGATATCTCGGGTGCTATTAGAGATAGCGCAATAAATCAAAGTGCATTGTCTGTAGGAGGCACTGGCGAATGAATCTGTGCCGCAGGAACGACCTTCGACCACCAGTGGCCGAGAAAATTACAGATATTCGGAATCCGTCACCCAAGGTCATGTAATAATCCAGCATATATCTGGTGATATCTCCGGTGCTATTACAGATAGCCCAATAAATCAATGTGCATTGTCTGTAAGCTGCCCTGGCGCATGAATATGGGCAGCGGGAACGACCTCGGACCACCAGGGGCCGAGAAAACCACCGTCACATGGGGCCGGACACTCAGGGTCAGGGGAAAATCCAATATATATCTGGTGATATCTCGGGCACTATTACAGATAGCGCAATAAATCAGAGTCCATTGTCTGTAGGAGGCCCTGGCGCATGAATCTGTGCAGCGGGAACGACCTCGGACAACCAGGGGCCGAGAAAACCGCAGTCTCACGGCTCCGGACACTCAGGGTCAGGGGAAAATCCAATATATATCTGGTGATATCTCGGGTGCTATTAGAGATAGCGCAATAAACCAAAGTGAATTATCTGCAGGAGGCCCTGGCGCATGAATCTGTACAGCGGGAACGACCTCGGACCACCAGGGGCCGAGAAAACCACCGTCTCATGGGGCCGGACATTCAGGTTCAGGGAAAAATCCAATATATATCTGGTGATATCTCGGGTGCTATTACAGATAGCGCAATAAATCAAAGTGCATTGTCTGTAGGAGGCCCTGGGGCATGAATTTGGCCAGCGGGATCGACCTCGGACCACCAGGGGCCGAGAAAACCACCGTCTCAGGGGGCCGGACACTCAGGGTCCGGGGAAAACCCAATATATATCTGGTGATATCTCGGGTGCTATTAGAGATAGCGCAATAAACCAAAGTGAATTATCTGCAGGAGGCCCTGGCGCATGCATCTGTGCAGCGGGAACGACGTCGGACCACCAGGGGCCGAGAAAACCACCGTCTCATGGTGCCGGACACTCAGGGTCAGGGAAAAATCCAATATATATCTGGTGATATCTTGGGTGCTATTACAGATAGCGCAATAGACCAAAGTGAATTATCTGTAGGAGGCCCTGGCGCATGAATCTGGGCAGCGGGAACTACCTCGGACCACCAGGGGCCGAGAAAACCACCGACTCACGGGGCCGGACACTCAGGGTCAGGGGAAAATCCAATATATATCTGGTGATATCTCGGGTGTAATTAGAGATAGCGCAATAAACCAAAGTGCATTGTCTGTAGGAGGCCCAGGCGCATGAACCTGGCCAGCGGGAACGACCTCGGACCACCAGGGGCCGAGAAAACCACCGTCTCATGGGTCCGGACACTCAGGGTCAGGGGAAAGTCCAATATATATCTGGTGATATCTCGGGTGCTATTACAGATAGCGCAATAAATCAGAGTCCATTGTCTGTAGGAGGCCCTGGCGCATGAATCTGTGCAGCGGGAACGACCTCGGACAACCAGGGGCCGAGAAAACCGCAGTCTCAAGGCTCCGGACACTCAGGGTCAGGGGAAAATCCAATATATATCTGGTGATATCTCGGGTGCTATTAGAGATAGCGCAATAAACCAAAGTGAATTATCTGCAGGAGGCCCTGGCGCATGCATCTGTGCAGCGGGAACGACCTCAGACCACCAGGGGCCGAGAAAACCACCGTCTCATGGGGCCGGAAACTCAGGGTCAGGGAAAAATCCGATATATATCTGGTGATATCTCGGGTGCTATTACAGATAGCCCAATAAATCAAAGTGCATTGTCTGTAAGCTGCCCTGGCGCATGAATATGGGCAGCGGGAACGACCTCGGACCACCAGGGGCCGAGAAAACCACCGTCACATGGGGCCGGACACTCAGGGTCATTGAAAAATCCAATATATATCTGGTGATATCTCGGGTGCTATTACAGATAGCGCAATGAATCAAACTGCATTGTCTGTAAGAGAGCCTGCCGCATGAATCTGTGCAGCCGGAACAACCTCGGACCACCAGGGGCCGAGAAAACCGCAGTCTCATGGGGCCGGACAGTCTGGGCCAGGGGAAAATCCAATATATATCTGGTGATATCTCGGGTGCTATTAGAGATAGCGCAATAAACCAAAGTGCATTGTCTGTAGGAGGCCCAGGCGCATGAATCTGGCCAGCAGGAACGACCTCCGACCACCAGGGGCCGAGAAAACCACCGTCTCATGGGGCCGGACACTCAGGGTCAGGGGAAAATCCAATATATATCTGCTGATATCTCGGGTGCTATTACAGATAGCCCAACAAATCAAAGTGCATTGTCTGTAGGAGGCCCTGCCGCATGAATCTGTGCAGCGGGAACGACCGCGGACAACCAGGGGCCGGGAAAACCACAGTCTAATGGGGCCGGACACTCAGGGTCAGGGGAAAATTCAATATATATCTGGTGATATCTCGGGTTCTATTAGAGATAGCGCAATAAATCAAAGTGCATTGTCTGTAGGAGGCACTGGCGAATGAATCTGTGCCGCAGGAACGACCTCGGACCACCAGTGGCCGAGAAAATTACAGATATTCGGAATCCGTCACCCAAGGTCATGTAAAAATCCAGCATATATCTGGTGATATCTCGGGTGCTATTACAGATAGCGCAATAAACCAAAGTGCATTGTCTGTAGGAGGCCCTGGCGCATGAATCTGTGCAGCGGGAACGACCTCGCACCACCAGGGGCCGAGGAAACAACCGTCTCATGGGGCCGGACACTCAGGGTCATGGAAAAATCCAATATTTATATCTGGTGATATCTCGGGTGCTATTACAGATAGCGCAATAAATCAAAGTCCATTGTCTGTAGGAGGCCCTGGCGCATGAATCTGTGCAGCGGGAACGACCTCGGACAACCAGGGGCCGAGAAAACCACCGTCTCATGGGTCCGGACACTCAGGGTCAGGGGAAAACCCAATATATATCTGGTGATATCTCGGGTGCTATTACAGATAGCGCAATAAATCAAAGTGCATTGTCTGTAGGAGGCCCTTGCGAATGAGTCTGTGCCGCAGGAACGACCTCGGAC
The DNA here is from genome assembly GCF_051020985.1 of Nomia melanderi. Classification (NCBI taxonomy): domain Eukaryota; kingdom Metazoa; phylum Arthropoda; class Insecta; order Hymenoptera; family Halictidae; genus Nomia; species Nomia melanderi. Next base: position 78,868 of record NW_027475149.1, on the reverse strand, counting down.
CACCAGTGGCCGAGAAAATTACAGATATTCGGAATCCGTCACCCAAGGTCATGTAAAAATCCAGCAAATATCTGGTGATATATCGGGTGCTATTAGAGATAGCGCAATAAACCAAAGTGCATTGTCTGTAGGAGGCCCTGGCGCATGCATCTGTGCAGCGGGAACTACCTCAGACCACCAGGGGCCGAGAAAACAACCGTCTCATGGGGCCGGACACTGAGGGTCATGGAAAAATCCAATATATATATCTGGTGATATCTCGGGTGCTATTACAGATAGCGCAATAAATCAAAGTCCATTGTCTGTAGGAGGCCCTGGCGCATGAATCTGTGCAGCGGGAACGACCTCGGACAACCAGGGGCCGAGAAAACCACCGTCTCATGGGTCCGGACACTCAGGGTCAGGGGAAAACCCAATATATATCTGGTGATATCTCGGGTGCTATTACAGATAGCGCAATAAATCAAAGTGCATTGTCTGTAGGAGGCCCTTGCGAATGAGTCTGTGCCGCAGGAACGACCTCGGACCACCAGTGGCCGAGAAAATTACAGATATTCGGAATCCGTCACCCAAGGTCATGTAAAAATCCAGCAAATATCTGGTGATATCTCGGGTGCTATTAGAGATAGCGCAATTAACCAAAGTGCATTTTCTGTAGGAGGCCCTGGCGCATGAATCTGGGCACCGGGAACTACCTCGGACCACCAGGGGCCGAGAAAACCACCGACTCACGGGGCCGGACACTCAGGGTCAGGGGAAAATCCAATATATATCTGGTGATATCTAGGGTGCTATTAGAGATAGCGCAATAAACCAAAGTGCATTGTCTGTAGGAGGCCCAGGCGCATGAATCTGGCCAGCGGGAACGACCTCGGACCACCAGGGGCCGAGAAAACCACCGTCTCATGGTTGCGGACACTCAGGGTCAGGGGAAAGTCCAATATATATCTGGTGATATCTCGGGTGCTATTACAGATAGCGCAATAAATCAAAGTGCATTGTCTGTAGGAGGCCCAGGCGAATGAATCTGGCCAGCAGGAACGACCTGCGACCACCAGGGGCCGAGAAAACCACCGTCTCATGGGGCCGGACCCTCAGGGTCAGGGGAAAATCCAATATATATCTGGTGATATCTCGGGTGCTATTACAGATAGCCCAACAAATCAAAGTGCATTGTCTGTAGGAGGCCCTGCCGCATGAATCTGTGCAGCGGGAACGACCGCGGACCACCAGGGGCCGGGAAAACCACAGTCTAATGGGGCCGGACACTCAGGGTCAGGGGAAAATTCAATATATATCTGGTGATATCTCGGGTGCTATTACAAATAGCGCAATGAATCAAACTGCATTGTCTGTAAGAGAGCCTGCCGCATGAATCTGTGCAGCCGGAACAACCTCGGACCACCAGGGGCCGAGAAAACCGCAGTCTCATGGGGCCGGACAGTCGGGGCCAGGGGAAAATCCAATATATATCTGGTGATATCTCGGGTGCTATTAGAGATAGCGCAATAAACCAAAGTGCATTGTCTGTAGGAGGCCCAGGCGCATGAATCTGGCCAGCAGGAACGACCTCCGACCACTAGGGGCCGAGAAAACCACCGTCTCATGGGGCCGGACACTCAGGGTCAGGGGAAAATCCAATATATATCTGCTGATATCTCGGGTGCTATTACAGATAGCCCAACAAATCAAAGTGCATTGTCTGTAGGAGGCCCTGCCGCATGAATCTGTGCAGCGGGAACGACCGCGGACCACCAGGGGCCGGGAAAACCACAGTCTAATGGGGCCGGACACTCAGGGTCAGGGGAAAATTCAATATATATCTGGTGATATCTCGGGTGCTATTAGAGATAGCGCAATAAATCAAAGTGCATTGTCTGTAGGAGGCACTGGCGAATGCATCTGTGCCGCAGGAACGACCTCGGACCACCAGTGGCCGAGAAAATTACAGATATTCGGAATCCGTCACCCAAGGTCATGTAAAAACCCAGCATATATCTGGTGATATCTCGGGTGCTATTACAGATAGCGCAATAAACCAAAGTGCATTGTCTGTAGGAGGCCCTGGCGCATGAATCTGTGCAGCGGGAACGACCTCGCACCACCAGGGGCCGAGGAAACAACCGTCTCATGGGGCCGGACACTCAGGGTCATGGAGAAATCCAATATTTATATCTGGTGATATCTCGGGTGCTATTACAGATAGCGCAATAAATCAAAGTCCATTGTCTGTAGGAGGCCCTGGCGCATGAATCTGTGCAGCGGGAACGACCTCGGACAACCAGGGGCCGAGAAAACCACCGTCTCATGGGTCCGGACACTCAGGGTCAGGGGAAAACCCAATATATATCTGGTGATATCTCGGGTGCTATTACAGATAGCGCAATAAATCAAAGTGCATTGTCTGTAGGAGGCCCTTGCGAATGAGTCTGTGCCGCAGGAACGACCTCGGACCACTAGTGGCCGAGAAAATTACAGATATTCGGAATCCGTCACCCAAGGTCATGTAAAAATCCAGCAAATATCTGGTGATATCTCGGGTGCTATTACAGATAGCCCAACAAATCAAAGTGCATTGTCTGTAGGAGGCCCTGCCGCATGAATCTGTGCAGCGGGAACGACCGCGGACCACCAGGGGCCGGGAAAACCACAGTCTAATGGGGCCGGACACTCAGGGTCAGGGGAAAATTCAATATATATCTGGTGATATCTCGGGTGCTATTACAAATAGCGCAATGAATCAAACTGCATTGTCTGTAAGAGAGCCTGCCGCATGAATCTGTGCAGCCGGAACAACCTCGGACCACCAGGGGCCGAGAAAACCGCAGTCTCATGGGGCCGGACAGTCGGGGCCAGGGGAAAATCCAATATATATCTGGTGATATCTCGGGTGCTATTAGAGATAGCGCAATAAACCAAAGTGCATTGTCTGTAGGAGGCCCAGGCGCATGAATCTGGCCAGCAGGAACGACCTCCGACCACCAGGGGCCGAGAAAACCACCGTCTCATGGGGCCGGACACTCAGGGTCAGGGGAAAATCCAATATATATCTGCTGATATCTCGGGTGCTATTACAGATAGCCCAACAAATCAAAGTGCATTGTCTGTAGGAGGCCCTGCCGCATGAATCTGTGCAGCGGGAACGACCGCGGACCACCAGGGGCTGGGAAAACCACAGTCTAATGGGGCCGGACACTCAGGGTCAGGGGAAAATTCAATATATATCTGGTGATATCTCGGGTGCTATTAGAGATAGCGCAATAAATCAAAGTGCATTGTCTGTAGGAGGCACTGGCGAATGCATCTGTGCCGCAGGAACGACCTCGGACCACCAGTGGCCGAGAAAATTACAGATATTCGGAATCCGTCACCCAAGGTCATGTAAAAACCCAGCATATATCTGGTGATATCTCGGGTGCTATTACAGATAGCGCAATAAACCAAAGTGCATTGTCTGTAGGAGGCCCTGGCGCATGAATCTGGGCAGCGGGAACGACGTCGGACCACCAGGGGCCGAGGAAACAACCGTCTCATGGGGCCGGACACTCAGGGTCATGGAAAAATCCAATATATATATCTGGTGATATCTCGGGTGCTATTACAGATAGCGCAATAAATCAAAGTCCATTGTCTGTAGGAGGCCCTGGCGCATGAATTTGTGCAGCGGGAACGACCTCGGACAACCAGGGGCCGAGAAAACCGCAGTCTCACGGCTCCGGACACTCAGGGTCAGGGGAAAAGCCAATATATATCTGGTGATATCTCGGGTGCTATTAGAGATAGCGCAATAAACCAAAGTGAATTATCTGCAGGAGGCCCTGGCGCATGCATCTGTGCAGCGGGAACGACGTCGGACCACCAGGGGCCGAGAAAACAACCGTCTCATGGGGCCGGACACTGAGGGTCAGGGGAAAATCCAATATATATCTGGTGATATCTCGGGTGCTATTACAGATAGCGCAATAAACCAAAGTGCATTGTCTGTAGGAGGCCCTGGCGCATGAATCTGGGCAGCGGGAACGACGTCGGACCACCAGGGGCCGAGAAAATCACCGTCTCATGGAGCCGGACACTCAGGGTCAGGGAGAAATCCAATATATATCTGGTGATATCTCGGGTGCTATTACAGATAGCGCAATAAATCAAAGTGCATTGTCTGTAGGAGGCCCAGGCGAATGAATCTGTGCAGCGGGAACGACCTCGGACCACCAGGGGCCGAGAAAACCACCGTCTCATGGCGCCGGACACTCAGGGTGAGGGAAAAATCCAATATATATCTGGTGATATCTCGGGTGCTATTAGAGATAGCGCAATAAATCAAAGTGCATTGTCTGTAGGAGGCCCAGGCGCATGAATCTGGCCAGCGGGGACGACCTCGAACCACCAGGGGCCGAGAAAACCACAGTCTCATGGGGCCGGACACTCAGGGTCAGGGGAAAATCCAATATATATCTGGTGATATCTCGGGTGCTATTACAGATAGCGCAATAAATCAAAGTGCATTGTCTGTAGGAGGCCCTGGCGCATGAATCTGGGCAGCGGGAACGACCTCGGACCACTAGGGGCCGAGAAAATCACCGTCTCATGGAGCCGGACACTCAGGGTCAGGGAGAAATCCAATATATATCTGGTGATATCTCGGGTGCTATTAGAGATAGCGCAATAAACCAAAGTGAATTATCTGCAGGAGGCCCTGGTGCATGCATCTGTGCAGCGGGAACGACCTCGGACCACCAGGGGCCGAGAAAACCACCGTCTCATTGGTGCGGACACTCGGGGTCAGGGGAAAATCCAATATATATCTGGTCATATCTCTGGTGCTATTACAGATAGCGCAATGAACCAAAGTGCATTGTCTGTAGGAGGCCCTTGCGAATGAATCTGTGCCGCAGGAACGACGTCGGACCACCAGGGGACGAGAAAATCACCGTCTCATGGAGCCGGACACTCAGGGTCAGGGAAAAATCCAGCATATATCTGGTGATATCTCCGGTGCTATTACAGATAGCGCAATAAACCAAAGTGCATTGTCTGTAGGAGGCCCTGGCGCATGAATCTGGGCAGCGGGAACGACGTCGGACCACCAGGGGCCGAGAAAATCACCGTCTCATGGAGCCGGAAACTCAGGGTCAGGGAGAAATCCAATATATATCTGGTGATATCTCGGGTGCTATTACAGATAGCGCAATAAATCAAAGTGCATTGTCTGTAGGAGGCCCAGGCGAATGAATCTGTGCAGCGGGAACGACCTCGGACCACCAGGGGCCGAGAAAACCACCGTCTCATGGCGCCGGACACTCAGGGTGAGGGAAAAATCCAATATATATCTGGTGATATCTCGGGTGCTATTAGAGATAGCGCAATAAATCAAAGTGCATTGTCTGTAGGAGGCCCAGGCGCATGAATCTGGCCAGCGGGAACGACCTCGAACCACCAGGGGCCGAGAAAACCACAGTCTCATGGGGCCGGACACTCAGGGTCAGGGGAAAATCCAATATATATCTGGTGATATCTCGGGTGCTATTACAGATAGCGCAATAAATCAAAGTGCATTGTCTGTAGGAGGCCCTGGCGCATGAATCTGGGCAGCGGGAACGACCTCGGACCACTAGGGGCCGAGAAAATCACCGTCTCATGGAGCCGGACACTCAGGGTCAGGGAAAAATCCAATATATATCTGGTGATATCTCGGGTGCTATTACAGATAGCGCAATAAATCAAAGTGCATTGTCTGTAGGAGGCCCAGGCGAATGAATCTGTGCAGCGGGAACGACGTCGGACCACCAGGGGCCGAGAAAACCACCGTCTCATGGGTCCGGACACTCAGGGTCAGGGGAAAATCCAATATATATCTGGTGATATCTCGGGTGCTATTACAGATAGCGCAATCAACCAAAGTGCATTGTCTGTAGGAGGCCCTGGCGCATGAATCTAGGCAGCGGGAACGACTTCGGACCACCATTGGCCGAGAAAACCACCGACTCACGGGGCCGGACACTCAGGGTCAGGGAAAAATCCAATATATATCTGGTGATATCTCGGGTGCTATTACAGATAGCGCAGTAAATCAAAGTGCATTGTCTGTAGGAGGCCCTGGCGCATGAATCTGTGCAGCTCGAACGACCTCGGACCACCAGGGGCCGAGAAAACCACCGTCTCATGGGTCCTGACACTCAGGGTCAGGGGAAAAACCAATATATATCTGGTGATATCTTGGGTGCAATTAGAGATAGCGCAAAAAACCAAAGTGCATTGTCTGTAGGAGGCCCTAGCGCATGAATCTAGGCAGCGGGAACGACTTCGGACCACCAGGGGCCGAGAAAACCACCGACTCACGGGGCCGGACACTCAGGGTCAGGGAAAAATCCAATATATATCGGGTGATATCTCGGGTGCTATTACAGATAGCGCAATAAATCAAAGTGCATTGTCTGTAGGAGGCCCTGGCGCATGAATCTGTGCAGCTCGAACGACCTCGGTCCACCAGGGGCCGAGAAAACCACCGTCTCATGGGTCCTGACACTCAGGGTCAGGGGAAAAACCAATATATATCTGGTGATATCTCGGGTGCAATTAGAGATAGCGCAATAAACCAAAGTGAATTATCTGCAGGAGGCCCTGGCGCATTCATCTGTGCAGCGGGAACGACCTCGGACCACCAGGGGCGGAGTAAACCAACGTCTCATGGGGCCGGACACTCAGGGTCAGGGAAAAATCCAATATATATCTGGTGATATCTCGGGTGCTATTACAGATAGCGCAATAAATCAAAGTGCATTGTCTGTAGGAGGCCCTGGAGCGTGAATCTGTGCAGCGGGATCGACCTAGGACCACCAGGGGCCGGGAAAACAACCGTCTCATGGGGTCGGACACTCAGGTTCGGCGAAAAATCCCATATACATCTGGTGATATCTCGGGTGCTATTACAGATAGCTCAATAAATCAAAGTGCATTGTCTGCAGGAGGCCCTGGCGCATGAATCTGTGCAGCGGGATCGACCTCGGACCACCAGGGGGCGAGAAAATCACCGTCTCATGGGGCCGGACTGTTAGGGTCAAGGAAAAATCCAATATATATCTGGTGATATCTCGGGTGCTATTAGAGATAGCACAATAAACCAAAGTGAATTATCTATAGGAGGCCCTGGCGCATGAATCTGTGCAGCGGGAACGACCTCGGACCACCAGGGTCCGAGAAAACGACCGTCTCATGGGGTCGGACACTCAAGGTCAGGGAAAAATCCAATATATATCCGGTGATATTTCGGGTGCTATTACAGATAGCGCAATAAATCAAAGTGCATTGTCTGTAGGAGGCCCTGGCGCATGAATCTGTGCAGCGGGAACGACTTCGGACCACCAGGGGCCGAGAAAACTACCGTCTCCTGGGGCCGGACACTCAGGGTCAGGGGAAAATCCAATATATATCTGGTGATATCTCGGGTGCTATTACAGATAGCGCAATAAATCAAAGTGCATTGTCTGTAGAAGGCCCTGGAGCGTGAATCTGTGCAGCGGGATCGACCTAGGACCACCAGGGGCCGGGAAAACAACCGTCTCATGGGGTCGGACACTCAGGTTCGGCGAAAAATCCCATATACATCTTGTGATATCTCGGGTGCTATTACAGATAGCTCAATAAATCAAAGTGCATTGTCTGCAGGAGGCCCTGGCGCATGAATCTGTGCAGCGGGATCGACCTCGGACCACCAGGCTCCGAGAAAATCACCGTCTCATGGGCTCGGACTGTCAGGGTCAGGGAAAAATCCAATATATATCTGGTGATATCTCGGGTCCTATTAGAGATAGCGCAATAAATCAAAGTGCATTGTCTGCAGGAGGCCCTGGCGCATGAATCTGTGCAGCGGGATCGACCTCGGACCACCAGGGGCCGAGAAAATCACCGTCTCATGGGGCCGGACTGTTAGGGTCAGGGAAAAATCCAATATATATCTGGTGATATTTCGGGTGCTATTACAGATAGCGCAATAAATCAAAGTGCATTGTCTGTAGGAGGCCCTGGCGCATGAATCTGTGCAGCGGAAACGCCCTCGGACCACCAGGGGCCGAGAAAACTACCGTCTCATGGGGCAGGACACTCAGGGTCAGGGGAAAATCCAATATATATCTGGTGATATCTCGGGTGCTATTAGGGATAGAGAAATAAATCAAAGTGCATTGTCTGCAGGAGGCCGTGGCGCATGAATCTGTGCAGCGGGAACGACCTCGGACCACCAGGGGCCGAGAAAACCACAGTCACATGGGGTCGGACTCTCAGGGTCAGGGAAAAATCCAATATATATATGGTGATATCTCGGGTGCTATTAGAGGTAGCGCAATAAATCAAACTCCATTGTCTGTAGGAGGCCCTGGCGCATGAATCTGTGCAGCGGCATCGACCTCGGACCACCAGGGGCCGAGAAAAGCTCCGTCTCATGGGGCCGGACTGTCAGGGTCAGGGGTAAATCCAATATATATCTGGTGATATCTCGGGTGCTATTAGAGATAGCGAAATAAATCAAAGTGCATTGTTTGCAGGAGGCCCTGGCGCATAAATCTGTGCCGCGGGAACGACCTCGGACCACCAGGGGCCGAGAAAACCACCGTCTCATGGGGCCGGACACTCAGTGTCAGGGGAAAATCCAATATATATCTGGTGATATCTCGGGTGCTATTACAGATAGCGCAATAAAGCAAAGTGCATTGTCTGTATGAGGCCATGGCGCATGAATCTGTTCAGCGGGATCGAATTCGGACCACCAGGGGCCGAGAAAATCACTTTCTCATGAGGCCGGACTATCAGGGTCAGGGAAAGGTGCAATATATATCTGGTGATATCTCGGGTGCTATTAGAGATAGCGCAATAAATCAAAGTGCATTGTCTGCAGGAGGCCCTAGCGCATGAATCTGTGCAGTGGGAACGACCTGGGACCACCAGGGGCCGAGAAAACTACCGTCTCTTGGGGCCGGACACTCATTGTCAGGGGAAAATCCAATATATATATGGTGATATCTCGGGTGCTATTACAGATACCACAATAAATCAAAGTGCATTGTCTGTAGGAGGCCCTGGCGCATGAATCTATGCAGCGGGATCGACCTCGGACCACCAGGGGCCGAGAAAATCACCGTCTGATGGGGCCGGACTGTCAGGGTCAGGGAAAAATCCAATATATATCTGGTGATATCTCGGGTGCTATTAGTAATAGCGCAATAAATCAAAGTGAATTATCTGCAGGGGGCGCTGGCGCATGAATCTGTGCACCGGGATCGACCTCGACCCACTAGGGGCCGAGAAAACCACCGTCTCATGGGTCCGGCCACTCATTGTCAGGGGAAAATCCAATATATATATGTTGATATCTCGGGTGCTATTAGGGATAGCGAAATAAATCAACGTGCATTGTCTGCAGGAGGCCCTGGCGCATGAATCTGTGCAGCGGGAACGACCTCGGACCACCAGGGGCCGAGAAAACCACCGTCTCATGGGGTCGGAGTCTCAGGGACAGGGAAAAATCCAATATATATCTGGTGATATCTCGGGTGCCATTAGAGATAGCGGAATAAATCAAAGTGAATTATCTGCATGGGGCCCTGGCGCATGAATCTCTGCAGCGGGGTCTACCTCGGACCACGAGGGACCGAGAAGACCAGCGACACATGGGGCCGGACTGTCAGGGTCAAGGAACAATCCAATATATATCTGGTGATATCTCGGATGCTATTAAAGATAGCGCAATAAATCAAAGTGCATTGTCTGTAGGAGGCCCTGGCGCATGAATCTGTGCAGCGGGATCGACCTCGCACCACCAGGGGCCGAGAAAACCACCGTCTCATGGGGTCGGACACTCAGGGTCAGGGAAAAATCCAATTTATATCTGGTGATATCTCGGGTGCTATTAGGGATAGCGAAATAAACCAATGTGCATTGTCTGCAGGAGGCCCTGGCGCATGAATCTGTGCAGCGGGATCGACCTCGGACCACCATGGGCCGAGAAAGTCACCGTCTCATCGGGCCGGACTGTCAGGGTCAGGGAAAAATCCTATATATATCTGGTGATATCTCGGGTGCTATTAGAGATAGCGCAAAAAATCAAAGTGAATTATCTGCAGGGGGCCCTGGCGCATGAATCTGTGCAGCGGGAACGACCTCGGACCAGCAGGGGCCGAGGAAACCACCGTCTCATGGTGTCGGAGACTCAGGGTCATGGAAAAATCCAAAATATATCTGGTGATATCTCGGGTGCTATTACAGATAGCGCAATAAATCAATGTGCATTGTCAGTAGGAGGCCGTGGCGCATGAATCTGGGCAGCGGGAACGACCTCGGACCACCAGGGGCCGAGAAGACCACCGTCTCATGGGGCCAGCCACTCAGGGTCAGGGGAAAATCCAATATATATCTGGTGGTATCTCGGGTGCTATTAGAGATAGCGCAATAAGCCAAAGGGAATTATCTGCAGGAGGCCCTGGCGCATGCATCTGTGCAGCGGGAACGACCTACGACCACCAGGGGCCGAGAAAACCACCGTCTCATGGGGCCGGACACTCAGGGTAAGGGAAAAATCCAATATATATCTGGTGATATCTCGGGTGCTATTATAGATAGCGCAATAAACGAAAGTGAATTATCTGCAGGAGGCCCTGGCGCATGAATCTGTGCAACGGGAACGACCTCGGACCCGTAGGGACCGAGAAAATCACCGTCTCATGGGGTCGGACACTCAGGGTCAGGGAAAAATACAATATATATCTGGTGATATCTCAGGTGCTATTAGGGATAGCGAAATAAATCAACGTGCATTGTCTGCATGAGGCCCTGGCGCATGAATCTGTGCAGCGGGAACGACCTCGGACCACCAGGGCCTGAGAAAACCACCGTCTCATGGGGTCGGAGACTCAGGGTCAGGGAAAAATCCAATATATATCTGGTGATATCTCGGGTGCTATTAGAGATAGCGGAATAAATCAAAGTGAATTATCTGCATGGGGCCCTGGCGCATGAATTTCTGCAGCGGGGTCTACCTCGGACCACGAGGGACCGAGAAGACCATCGTCTCATGGGGCCGGACACTCATTGTCAGGGGAAAATCCAATATATATATGGTGATATCTCGGGAGCTATTACAGATAGCACAATAAATCAAAGTGCATTGTCTGTAGCAGGCCCTGGCGCATGAATCTGTGCAGCGGGAACGACCTCGGACCACCAGGGGCCGAGAAAACCACCGTCTCATGGGGTCGGAGTCTCAGGGTCAGGGAAAAATCCAATATATATCTGGTGATATCTCGGGTGCCATTAGAGATAGCGGAATAAATCAAAGTGAATTATCTGCATGGGGCCCTGGCGCATGAATCTCTGCAGCGGGGTCTACCTCGTAACACGAGGGACCGAGAAGACCAGCGACACATGGGGCCGGACTGTCAGGGTCAAGGAACAATCCAATATATATCTGGTGATATCTCGGATGCTATTAAAGATAGCGCAATAAATCAAAGTGCATTGTCTGCAGGAGGCCCTGGCGCATGAATCTGTGCAGCGGGATCGACCTCGGACCACCATGGGCCGAGAAAGTCACCGTCTCATCGGGCCGGACTGTCAGGGTCAGGGAAAAATCCTATATATATCTGGTGATATCTCGGGTGCTATTAGAGATAGCGCAAAAAATCAAAGTGAATTATCTGCAGGGGGCCCTGGCGCATGAATCTGTGCAGCGGGAACGACCTCGGACCAGCAGGGGCCGAGGAAACCACCGTCTCATGGTGTCGGAGACTCAGGGTCATGGAAAAATCCAAAATATATCTGGTGATATCTCGGGTGCTATTACAGATAGCGCAATAAATCAATGTGCATTGTCAGTAGGAGGCCGTGGCGCATGAATCTGGGCAGCGGGAACGACCTCGGACCACCAGGGGCCGAGAAGACCACCGTCTCATGGGGCCAGCCACTCAGGGTCAGGGGAAAATCCAATATATATCTGGTGGTATCTCGGGTGCTATTAGAGATAGCGCAATAAGCCAAAGGGAATTATCTGCAGGAGGCCCTGGCGCATGCATCTGTGCAGCGGGAACGACCTCGGACCAGTAGGGGCCGAGAAAATCACCGTCTCATGGGGCCAGACAGTCAGGGTCAGGGAAAAATGCAATATATATCTGGTAATATCTCGGGTGCTATTAGAGATAGCGCAATAAATCAAAGTGCGTTGTCTGTAGGAGGCCCTGGCGCATGAATCTGTGCAGCGGGATCGACCTCGGACCAACAGGGGCCGAGAAAACCACCGTCTCATGGGGTCGGACACTCAGGGTCAGGGAAAAATCCAATATATATCTGGTGATATCTCAGGTGCTATTAGGGATAGCGAAATAAATCAACGTGCATTGTCTGCAGGAGGCCCTGGCGCATGAATCTGTGCAGCGGGAACGACCTCGGACCACCAGGGGCTGAGAAAACCACCGTCTCATGGGGTCGGAGACTCAGGGTCAGGGAAAAATCCAATATATATCTGGTGATATCTCGGGTGCTATTAGAGATAGCGGAATAAATCAAAGTGAATTATCTGCATGGGGCCCTGGCGCATGAATCTCTGCAGCGGGGTCTACCTCGGACCACGAGGGACCGAGAAGACCATCGACACATGGGGCCGGACTGTCAGGGTCAAGGAACAATCCAATATATATCTGGTGATATCTCGGATGCTATTAAAGATAGCGCAATAAATCAAAGTGCATTGTCTGCAGGAGGCCCTGGCGCATGAATCTGTGCAGCGGGATCGACCTCGGACCACCAGGGGCCGAGAATATCACCGTCTCAAGGGGCCGGACTGTTAGGGTCAGGGAAAAATCCAATATATATCTGATGATATCTCGGGTGCTATTAGAGATAGCGCAATAAATCAAAGTGAATTGTCTGCAGGAGGCCCTAGCGCATGAATCTGTGCAGTGGGAACGACCTGGGACCACCAGGGGCCGAGAAAACTACCGTCTCATGGGGCCGGACACTCATTGTCAGGGGAAAATCCAATACATATATGGTGATATCTCGGGAGCTATTACAGATAGCACAATAAATCAAAGTGCATTGTCTGTAGCAGGCCCTGGCGCATGAATCTGTGCAGCGGGATCGACCTCGGACCACAAGGGTCCGAGAAAATCACCGTCTCATGGGGTCGGACTGGCAGGGTCAGGGAAAAATCCAATATATATCTGGTGATATCTCGGGTGCTATTAGAGATAGCGCAATAAATCAAAGCGCATTGTCTGTAGGAGGCACTGGCGAATGAATCTGTGCAGCAGGAACTACCTCGGACCACCAGGGGCCGAGAAAATTACAGATATTCGGAATCCGTCACCTAAGGTCATGTAAAAATCCAGCATATATCTTTTGATATCTCGGGTGCTATTACAGATCGCGCAATAAACCAAAGTGAATTGCCTGCAGGAAGCCTTGGCGCATGAATCTGTTCAGCCGGACCGACCTCGGACTACGAGGGACCGAGTAAACCATCGACACATGGGGCAGGACTGTCAGGGTCAAGGAAAAATCCAATATATATCTGGTGATATCTCGGGTGCTATTAAAGATAGCGCAATAAATCAAAGTGCATTGTCTGTAGGAGGCCCTGGCGCATGATTCTGTGCAGCGGGATCGACCTCGGACCACCAGGGGCCGAGAAAACCACCGAGACATGGGGCCGGACACTCAGGGTCGGGGAAAAATTCAATATATATCTGGTGATATCTCGTGTGCTATTACAGATAGCGCAATAAATCAAAGTGCATTGTCTGTAGGAGGCCCTGGAGCGTCAATCTGTGCAGCGGGATCGACCTAGGACCACCAGGGGCCGAGAAAACCACCGTGTCGTGGGGTCGGACACTCAGGGTCGGGGAAAAATCCCATATACATCTGGTGATATCTCGGGTGCTATTACAGATAGCGCAATAAATCAAAGTGCATTGTCTGTAGGAGGCCCTGGCGCATGAATCTGTGCAGCGGGATCGACCTCGGAGCACCAGGGGCCGAGAAAACCACCGTCTCATGGGGCCGGACTGTCAGGGTCAGGGAAAAATCCAATATATATCTGGTGATATCTCGGGTGCTATTAGAGATAGCGCAATAAGCCAAAGGGAATTATCTGCAGGAGGCCCTGGCGCATGCATCTGTGCAGCGGGAACGACCTACGACCACCAGGGGCCGAGAAAACCACCGTCTCATGGGGCCGGACACTCAGGGTCATGGAAAAATCCAATATATATCTGGTGATATCTCGGGTGCTATTAAAGATAGCGCAATAAACCAAAGTGCATTGTCTGCAGGAGGTCCTGGCGCATGAGTCTGTGCAGCGGGAACGACCTCGGACCACCAGGGGCCGAGAAAACTACCGTCTCATGGGGCCGGACTGTCAGGGTCAGGGAAAAATCTAATATATATATGGTGATATCTCGGGTGCTATTAGAGGTAGCGCAATAAATCAAAGTCCATTGTCTGTACGAGGCACTGGCGTATGAATCTGTGCAGCAGGAACGACCTCGGAACACCAGGCGCCGAGGAAAATTACAGATATTCGGAATCCGTCACCGAAGGTCATGTAAAAATCCAGCATATATCTGGTGATATCTCGGGTGCTATTACAGATAGCGCAATAAACCAAAGTGCATTGTCTGTAGGAGGCCCTGGCGCATGAAACTGTGCAGCGGGATCGACCTCGGACCACCAGGGGCCAAGAAAACCACCGTCTCATGGGGCCGGACACTCAGTATCAGGGGAAAATCCAATATATATCTGGTGATATCTTGGGTGCTATTACAGATAGCGCAATAAAGCAAAGTGCATTGTCTGCAGGAGGCCCTAGCGCATGAATCTGTGCAGCGGGAACGACCTGGGACCACCAGGGGCCGAGAAAACTACCGTCTCATGGTGTTCGACACTCAGGGTCAGGGAAAAATCCAATATATATCTGGTGATATCTTGGGTGCTATTACAGATAGCGCAATAAAGCAAAGTGAATTATCTGCAGGAGGCCCTGGCGCATGAATCTGTGCAGCGGGAACGACCTCGGACCACCAGGGGCCGAGAAAACCACCGTCCCGAGGGGCCGGACACTTAGGGTCAGTGAAAAATCCAATATATATCTGGTGATATCTCGGGTGCTATTACAGATAGCGCAATAAATCAAAGTGAATTATCTGCAGGAGGCCCTGGCGCATGAGTCTGTGCAGCGGGAACGACCTCGGACCACCAAAGGCCTAGAAAACCACCGTCTCATGGGGCCGGAAACTCGGGGTCAGGGGAAAATCCAATATATATCTGGTGATATCTCGGGTGCTATTACAGATAGCGCAATAAACCGAAGTGCATTGTCTGCAGAAGGTCCTGGCGCATGAATCTGTGCAGCGGGAACGACCTCGGACCACCAGGGGCCGAGAAAACTACCGTCTCATGGGGCCGGACTGTCAGGGTCAGGGAAAAATCCAATATATATCTGGTGATATCTCGGGAGCTATTACAGATAGCGCAATAAATCAAAGTGAATTATCTGCAGTAGGCCCTGGCGTATGAATCTGTGCAGCGGGAACGACCTCGGACCACCAGGGGCCGAGAAAACTACCGTCTCATGGGGCCGGTCACGCAGGGTCAGTGAAAAATCCAATATATATCTGCTGATATCTCGGTTGCTATTAGAGATAGCGCAATAAACCAAAGAGAATTATCTGCAGGAGGCCCTGGCGCATGAATCTGTGCAGCGGAAACGTCCTCGGACCTCCAGGGGCCGAGACAACGACCGTCTCATGGGGCCGGACACTCAGGGTCAGGGTAAAATCCAATATATATCTGGTGATATCTCGGGTGCTATTACAGATAGCGCAATAAATCAAAGTGCATTGTCTGTAGGAGGCCCTGGCGCATGAATCTGTGCAGCGGGAACGACCTCGGACGACCAGGGGCCGAGAAAACCACAGTCTCATGGGGCCGGACACTCAGGGTCAGGGGAAAATCCAATATATATCTGCTGATATCTCGGTTGCTATTAGAGATAGCGCAATAAACCAAAGAGAATTATCTGCAGGAGGCCCTGGCGCATGAATCTGTGCAGCGGAAACGTCCTCGGACCTCCAGGGGCCGAGACAACGACCGTCTCATGGGGCCGGACACTCAGGGTCAGGGTAAAATCCAATATATATCTGGTGATATCTCGGGTGCTATTACAGATAGCGCAATAAATCAAAGTGCATTGTCTGTAGGAGGCCCTGGCGCATGAATCTGTGCAGCGGGAACGACCTCGGACGACCAGGGGCCGAGAAAACCACAGTCTCATGGGGCCGGACACTCAGGGTCAGGGGAAAATCCAATATATATCTGGTGATATCTCGGGTGCTATTAGAGATAGCGCAATAAATCAAAGTGCATTGTCTGTAGGACGCCCTGGCGCATGAATCTGTGCAGCGGGAACGACCTCGGACCACCAGGGGCCGAGAAAACCACCGAGACATGGGGCCGGACACTCAGGGTCGGGGAAAAATTCAATATATATCTGGTGATATCTTGGGTCCTCTTACAGATAGCGCACTAAACCAAAGTGAATTATCCGCAGGCGGCCCTGGCGCATGAATCTGTGCAGAGGGAACGACCTCGGACCACCAGGGGCCTAAAAAACCACCGTCTTATGGGACCGGAAACTCGGGGTCAGTGAAAAATCCAATATATATCTGCTGATATCTCGGGTGCTATGACAGATAGCGCAATAAATCAAAGTGCATTGTCTGTAGGAGACCCTGGCGCATGAACCTGTGCAGCGGGAACGACCTCGGACCACCAGGAGCCGAGGAAACGACCGCCTCATGGGGCCGGACACTCAGGGTCAGTGAAAAATCCAATATATATCAGGTGATATCTCGGCTGCTATTACAGATAGCGCAATAAATAAAAGTGCATTGTCTGTAGGAGGCCCTGGCGCATTAATCTGTGCAGCGGGAACGACCTCGGACCACCAGGGGCGAGACAACCACCTTCTCATGGGGCCGGACACTCAGGGTCAGGGAAAAATCCAATATATATCTGGTGATATCTCGGGTGCTATTACAGATAGCGCAATAAATCAAAGTGCATTACCTGTAGGAGGCCCTGGCGCATGAATCTCTGCAGCGGAAACGTCCTCGGACCTCCAGGGGCCGAGACAACGACCGTCTCATGGGGCCGGACACACAGGGTCAGGGTAAAATCCAATATATATCTGGTGATATCTCGGGTGCTATTACAGATAGCGCAATAAATCAAAGTGCATTGTCTGTAGGAGGCCCTGGCGCATGAATCTGTGCAGCGGGAACGACCTCGGACGACCAGGGGCCGAGAAAACCACAGTCTCATGGGGCCGGACACTCAGGGTCAGGGGAAAATCCAATATATATCTTGTGATATCTCGGGTGCTATTAGAGATAGCGCAATAAACCAAAGTGAATTATCTGCAGGAGGCCCTGGCGCATGAATCTGTGCAGCGGGAACGACCTCGGACCACCAGGGTCCGAGAAAACGACCGTCTCATGGGGCCGGACACTCAGGGTCAGTGAAAAATCCAATATATATCTGCTGATATCTCGGGTGCTATTACAGATAGCGCAATACATCAAAGTGCATTGTCTGTAGGAGGCCCTGGCGCATGAATCTGTGCAGCGGGAACGATCTCGGACCACCAGGGGCCGAAAAAACCACAGTCTCATGGGGCCAGCCACTCAGGGTCAGGGGAAAATCCAATATATATCTGGTGGTATCTCGGGTGCTATTAGAGATAGCGCAATAAGCCAAAGGGAATTACCTGCAGGAGGCCCTGGCGCATGCATCTGTGCAGCGGGAACGACCTAGGACCACCAGGGGCCGAGAAAACCACCGTCTCATGGGGCCGGACACTCAGGGTAAGGGAAAAATCCAATATATATCTGGTGATATCTCGGGTGCTATTAGAGATAGCGCAATAAACGAAAGTGCATTGTCTGTAGGAGGCCCTGGCGCATGAATCTGTGCAGCGGGAACGACCTCGGAACACCAGGGACCGAGAAAACCACCGTCTCATGGGGCCAGACAGTCAGGGTCAGGGAAAAATGCAATATATATGTGGTGATATCTCGGCTGCTATTACAGATAGCGCAATAAATCAAAGTGAATTATCTGCAGTAGGCCCTGGCGCATGAATCTGTGCAGCGGGAACGACCTCGGACCACCAGGGGCCGAGAAAACTACCGTCTCATGGGGCCGGTCACTCAGGGTCAGTGAAAAATCCAATATTTATCTGCTGATATCTCGGGTGCTATTAGAGATAGCGCAATAAACCAAAGTGAATTATCTGCAGGAGGCCCTGGCGCATGAATCTGTGCAGCGGGAACGACCTCGGACCACCAGGGGCCGAGGAAACGACCGTCTCATGGGGCCGGACACTCAGGGTCAGTGAAAAATCCAATATATATCTGGTGATATCTCGGGTGCTATTACAGATAGCGCAATAAATCAAAGTGCATTGTCTGTAGGAGGCCCTGGCGCATGAATCTGTGCAGCGGGAACGACCTCGGACCACCAGGGGCCGAGAAAACCACAGTCTCATGGGGCCGGACACTCAAGGTCAGTGAAAAATTCAATATATATGTGGTGATATCTCGGGTGCTATTACAGATAGCGCAATAAATCAAAGTGAATTATCTGCAATAGGCCCTGGCGTATGAATCTGTGCAGCGGGAACGACCTCGGACCACCAGGGGCCGAGAAAACTACCGTCTCATGGGGCCGGTCACGCAGGGTCAGTGAAAAATCCAATATATATCTTGTGATATCTCGGGTGCTATTAGAGATAGCGCAATAAACCAAAGTGAATTATCTGCAGGATGCCCTGGCGCATGAATCTGTGCAGCGGGAACGACCTCGGACCACCAGGGTCCGAGAAAACGACCGTCTCATGGGGCCGGACACTCAGGGTCAGTGAAAAATCCAATATATATCTGCTGATATCTCGGGTGCTATTACAGATAGCGCAATACATCAAAGTGCGTTGTCTGTAGGAGGCCCTGGCGCATGAATCTGTGCAGCGGGAACGACCTCGGACCACCAGGGGCCGAAAAAACCACAGTCTCATGGGGCCGGACACTCAGGGTCAGGGCAAAATGCAATATATATCTGGTGATATCTCGGGTGCTATTACAGATAGCGCAATAAATCAAAGTGCATTGTCTGTAGGAGGCCCTGGCGCATGAATCTGTGCAGCGGTAACGACCTCGGACCGCCAGGGGCCGAAAAAACCACAGTCTCATGGGGCCGGTCACTCAGGGTCAGGGGAAAATCCAATATATATCTGGTGATATCTCGGGTGCTATTACAGATAGCGCAATAAATCAAAGTGCATTGTCTGTAGGAGGCCCTGGCGCATGAATCTGTGCAACGGGAACGACCTCGGACCACCAGGGGCTGAGAAAACCACAGTCTCATGGGGCGGGCACTCAGGGTCAGGGGAAAATCCAATATATATCTGGTGATATCTCGGGTGCTATTAGAGATAGCGCAATAAACGAAAGTGCATTGTCTGTAGGAGGCCCTGGCGCATGAATCTGTGCAGCGCGAACGACCTCGGAACACCAGGGACCGAGAAAACCACAGTCTCATGGGGCCGGACACTCAGGGTCAGTGAAAAATCCAATATATATGTGGTGATATCTCGGGTGCTATTACAGATAGCGCAATAAATCAATTTGAATTATCTGCAGTAGGCCCTGGCGTATGAATCTGTGCAGCGGGAACGACCTCGGACCACCAGGGGCCGAGAAAACTACCGTCTCATGGGGCTGGACACTCAGGGTCAGTGAATAATTCAATATATATCTGCTGATATCTCGGGTGCTATTACAGATAGCGCAATAAATCAAAGTGCATTGTCTGTAGGAGGCCCTGGCGCACGATTCTGTGCAGCGGGAACGACCTCGGACCACCAGGGGCCGAGAAAACCACCGTCTCATGGGGCCGGACACTCAGGGTCAGGGGAAAATCCAATATGTATATGGTGATATCTCGGGTGCTATTACAGAGAGCGCAATAAATCAAAGTGCATCGTCCGTAGGAGGCCCTGGCGCATGAATCTGTGCAGCGGGATCGAATTCGGACCACCAGGGGCCGAGAAAATCACTTTCTCATGAGGCCGGACTGTCAGGGTCAGGGAAAAATGCAATATATATCTGGTGATATCTCGGGTGCTATTAGAGATAGCGCAATAAATCAAAGTGTATTATCTATAGGATGCCCTGGCGCATAAATCTGTGCAGCGGGATCGACCTCGGACCACGAGGGACCGAGAAAAACATCGACACATGGGGCCGGACTGTCAGGGTCAAGGAAAAATCCAATATTTATCTGGTGATATCTCGGGTGCTATTAGAGATAGCGCAATAAATCAAAGTGCATTGTCTGCAGGAGGCCCTGGCGCATAAATCTGTGCCGCGGGAACGACCTCGGACCACCAGGGGCCGAGAAAACCACCGTCTCATGGGGCCGGACACTCAGGGTCAGGGGAAAATCCAATATATATCTGGTGATATCTCGGGTGCTATTAAAGATAGCGCAATAAATCATAGTGCATTGTCTGTAGGAGGCCCTAGCGCACGAATCTGTGCAGCGGGAACGACCTCGGACCACCAGGGGCCGAGAAAACCACCGTCTCATGGGGCCGGACACTCAGGGTCAGGGGAAAATCCAATATGTATATGGTGATATCTCGGGTGCTATTACAGAGAGCGCAATAAATCAAAGTGCATCGTCTGGAGGAGGCCCTGGCGCATGAATCTGTGCAGCGGGATCGAATTCGGACCACCAGGGGCCGAGAAAATCACTTTCTCATGAGGCCGGACTGTCAGGGTCAGTCAAAAATGCAATATACATCTGGTGATATCTCGGGTGCTATTAGAGATAGCGCAATAAATCAAAGTGCATCATCTATAGGATGCCCTGGCGCATAAATCTGTGCAGCGGGATCGACCTCGGACCACGAGGGACCGAGAAAAACATCGACACATGGGGCCGGACTGTCAGGGTCAAGGAAAAATCCAATATATATCTTTTGATACCACGGGTGCTATTAGAGATAGCGCAATATACCAAAGTGAATTATCTGCAGGAGGGCCTAGCGTATTAATCTGAGCAGCGGGAACGACCTCGGAGCACCAGGGGCCGAGAAAACCACCGTCTCATGGGGCTGGACTCTCAGGGTCAGTGAAAAATCCAATATATATCTGGTGATATCTCGGGTGCTATTAGAGATAGCGAAATAAATCAAAGTGCATTGTCTGCAGGAGGCCCTGGCGCATGAATCTTTGCAGCGGGATCGGCCTCGGACCACCAGGGGCCGAGAAAATCACCGTCTCATGGGGCCGGATTGTCAGAGTCAGGGAAAAATCCAATATATATCTGGTGATATCTCGCGTGCTATTAGAGATAGCGCAATAAACCAAAGTGAATTATCTATAGGATGCCCTGGCGCATGAATCTGTGCAGCGGGATCGACCTCGGACCACCGGGGGCCGAGAAAATCACCGTCTCATTGGGCCGGACTGTCAGGGTCAGGGAAAAATCCAATATATATCTGGTGATATCTCGTGTGATATTAGAGATAGCGAAATAAATCAAAGTGCATTGTCTGCAGGAGGCCCTGGCGCATAAATCTGTGCCGCGAGAACCACCTCGGACCACCAGGGGCCGAAAAAACCACCGTCTCATGGGGCCGGACACTCAGGGTCAGGGGAAAATCCAATATATATCTGGTGATATCTCGGGTGCTATTAAAGATAGCGCAATAAATCATAGTGCATTGTCTGTAGGAGGCCCTGGAGCACGAATCTGTGCAGCGGGAACGACCTCGGACCACCAGGGGCCGAGAAAACCACCGTCTCATGGGGCCGGACACTCAGGGTCAGGGGAAAGTCCAATATATATCTGGTGATATCTCGGGTGCTATTAAAGATAGCGCAATAAATCATAGTGCATTGTCTGTAGGAGGCCCTAGCGCATGAATCTGTGCAGCGGGAACGACCTCGGACCACCAGGGGCCGAAAAAACCACCGTCTCATGGGGCCGGACACTCAGGGTCAGGGGAAAATCCAATATGTATATGGTGATATCTCGGGTGCTATTACAGAGAGCGCAATAAATCAAAGTGCATCGTCCGTAGGAGGCCCTGGCGCATGAATCTGTGCAGCGGGATCGAATTCGGACCACCAGGGGCCGAGAAAATCACTTTCTCATGAGGCCGGACTGTCAGGGTCAGGGAAAAATGCAATATATATCTGGTGATATCTCGGGTGCTATTAGAGATAGCGCAATAAATCAAAGTGTATTATCTATAGGATGCCCTGGCGCATAAATCTGTGCAGCGGGATCGACCTCGGACCACGAGGGACCGAGAAAAACATCGACACATGGGGCCGGACTGTCAGGGTCAAGGAAAAATCCAATACTTATCTGGTGATATCTCGGGTGCTATTAGAGATAGCGCAATAAATCAAAGTGCATTGTCTGCAGGAGGCCCTGGCGCATAAATCTGTGCCGCGGGAACGACCTCGGACCACCAGGGGCCGAGAAAACCACCGTCTCATGGGGCCGGACACTCAGGGTCAGGGGAAAATCCAATATATATCTGGCGATATCTCGGGTGCTATTAAAGATAGCGCAATAAATCATAGTGCATTGTCTGTAGGAGGCCCTGGCGCATGAATCTGTGCAACGGGAACGACCTCGGACCAGCAGGGGCTGAGAAAACCACAGTCTCATGGGGCGGGCACTCAGGGTCAGGGGAAAATCCAATATATATCTGGTGATATCTCGGGTGCTATTAGAGATAGCGCAATAAACGAAAGTGCATTGTCTGTAGGAGGCCCTGGCGCATGAATCTGTGCAGCGCGAACGACCTCGGAACACAAGGGACCGAGAAAACCACAGTCTCATGGGGCCGGACACTCAGGGTCAGTGAAAAATCCAATATATATGTGGTGATATCTCGGGTGCTATTACAGATAGCGCAATAAATCAAAGTGAATTATCTGCAGTAGGCCCTGGCGTATGAATCTGTGCAGCGGGAACGACCTCGGACCACCAGGGGCCGAGAAAACTACCGTCTCATGGGGCTGGACACTCAGGGTCAGTGAATAATTCAATATATATCTGCTGATATCTCGGGTGCTATTACAGATAGCGCAATAAATCAAAGTGCATTGTCTGTAGGAGGCCCTGGCGCATGAATCTGTGCAGCGGGAACGACCTCGGACCACCAGGGGCCGAGAAAACCACAGTCTCATGGGGCCGGACACTCAGGGTCAGGGGAAAATCCAATATATATACGGTGATATCTCTGGTGCTATTAAAGATAGCGCAATAAATCATAGTGAATTGTCTGTAGGAGGCCCTAGCGCATGAATCTGTGCAGCTGGAACGACCTCGGATCACCAGGGGCCGAGAAAACCACCGTCTCAAGGGGTCGCACTGTCAGGGTCAGGGAAAAATCCAATATATATCTGGTGATATCTCGGGTGCTATTAGAGATAGCGAAATAAATCAAAGTGCATTGTCTGCAGGAGGCCCTGGCGCATGAATCTTTGCAGCGGGATCGGCCTCGGACCACCAGGGGCCGAGAAAATCACCGTCTCATGGGGCCGGATTGTCAGGGTCAGGGAAAAATCCAATATATATCTGGTGATATCTCGGGTGCTATTAGAGATAGCGCAATAAACCAAAGTGAATTATCTATAGGATGCCCTGGCGCATGAATCTGTGCAGCGGGATCGACCTCGGACCACCGGGGGCCGAGAAAATCGCCGTCTCATTGGGCCGGACTGTCAGGGTCAGGGAAAAATCCAATATATATCTGGTGATATCTCGTGTGCTATTAGAGATAGCGAAATAAATCAAAGTGCATTGTCTGCAGGAGGGCCTGGCGCATAAATCTGTGCCGCGAGAACCACCTCGGACCACCAGGGGCCGAGAAAACCACCGTCTCATGGGGCCGGACACTCAGGGTCAGGGGAAAATCCAATATATATCTGGTGATATCTCGGGTGCTATTAAAGATAGCGCAATAAATCATAGTGCATTGTCTGTAGGAGGCCCTGGCGCACGATTCTGTGCAGCGGGAACGACCTCGGACCACCAGGGGCCGAGAAAACCACCGTCTCATGGGGCCGGACACTCAGGGTCAAGGGAAAAGCCAATATGTATATGGTGATATCTCGGGCGCTATTACAGAGAGCGCAATAAATCAAAGTGCATCGTCCGTAGGAGGCCCTGGCGCATGAATCTGTGCAGCGGGATCGAATTCGGACCACCAAGGGCCGAGAAAATCACTTTCTCATGAGGCCGGACTGTCAGGGTCAGGGAAAAATGCAATATATATCTGGTGATATCTCGTGTGCTATTAGAGATAGCGCAATAAATCAAAGTGCATTGTCTATAGGATGCCCTGGCGCATAAATCTGTGCAGCGGGATCGACCTCGGACCACGAGGGACCGAGAAAAACACCGACACATGGGGCCGGACTGTCAGGGTCAAGGAAAAATCCA
The DNA here is from genome assembly GCF_051020985.1 of Nomia melanderi. NCBI lineage: Eukaryota > Metazoa > Arthropoda > Insecta > Hymenoptera > Halictidae > Nomia > Nomia melanderi. Next base: position 54,301 of record NW_027475149.1, on the reverse strand, counting down.
ATATTTATGTGGTAATATCTCGGGTGCTATTAGAGAGAGCGCAATAAATCAAAGTGCATTGTCTGCAGGAGGCCCTGGCGCATAAATCTGTGCCGCGGGAACGACCTCGGACCACCAGGGGCCGAGAAAACCACCGTCTCATGGGGCCGGACACTCAGGGTCAGGGGAAAATCCAATATGTATATGGTGATATCTCGGGTGCTATTACAGAGAGCGCAATAAATCAAAGTGCATCGTCTGTAGGAGGCCCTGGCGCATGAATCTGTGCAGCGGGATCGAATTCGGACCACCAGGGGCCGAGAAAATCACTTTCTCATGAGGCCGGACTGTCAGGGTCAGTCAAAAATGCAATATACATCTGGTGATATCTCGGGTGCTATTAGAGATAGCGCAATAAATCAAAGTGCATCATCAATAGGATGCCCTGGCGCATAAATCTGTGCAGCGGGATCGACCTCGGACCACGAGGGACCGAGAAAAACATCGACACATGGGGCCGGACTGTCAGGGTCAAGGAAAAATCCAATATATATCTTTTGATACCACGGGTGCTATTAGAGATAGCGCAATATACCAAAGTGAATTATCTGCAGGAGGGCCTAGCGTATTAATCTGAGCAGCGGGAACGACCTCGGAGCACCAGGGGCCGAGAAAACCACCGTCTCATGGGGCTGGAATCTCAGGGTCAGTGAAAAATCCAATATATATCTGGTGATATCTCGGGTGCTATTAGAGATAGCGAAATAAATCAAAGTGCATTGTCTGCAGGAGGCCCTGGCGCATGAATCTTTGCAGCGGGATCGGCCTCGGACCACCAGGGGCCGAGAAAATCACCGTCTCATGGGGCCGGATTGTCAGAGTCAGGGAAAAATCCAATATATATCTGGTGATATCTCGGGTGCTATTAGAGATAGCGAAATAAACCAAAGTGAATTATCTATAGGATGCCCTGGCGCATGAATCTGTGCAGCGGGATCGACCTCGGACCACCGGGGGCCGAGAAAATCACCGTCTCATTGGGCCGGACTGTCAGGGTCAGGGAAAAATCCAATATATATCTGGTGATATCTCGTGTGATATTAGAGATAGCGAAATAAATCAAAGTGCATTGTCTGCAGGAGGCCCTGGCGCATAAATCTGTGCCGCGAGAACCACCTCGGACCACCAGGGGCCGAAAAAACCACCGTCTCATGGGGCCGGACACTCAGGGTCAGGGGAAAATCCAATATATATCTGGTGATATCTCGGGTGCTATTAAAGATAGCGCAATAAATCATAGTGCATTGTCTGTAGGAGGCCCTGGCGCACGAATCTGTGCAGCGGGAACGACCTCGGACCACCAGGGGCCGAGAAAACCACCGTCTCATGGGGCCGGACACTCAGGGTCAGGGGAAAGTCCAATATATATCTGGTGATATCTCGGGTGCTATTAAAGATAGCGCAATAAATCATAGTGCATTGTCTGTAGGAGGCCCTAGCGCATGAATCTGTGCAGCGGGAACGACCTCGGACCACCAGGGGCCGAGAAAACCACCGTCTCATGGGGCCGGACACTCAGGGTCAGGGGAAAATCCAATATGTATATGGTGATATCTCGGGTGCTATTACAGAGAGCGCAATAAATCAAAGTGCATCGTCCGTAGGAGGCCCTGGCGCATGAATCTGTGCAGCGGGATCGAATTCGGACCACCAGGGGCCGAGAAAATCACTTTCTCATGAGGCCGGACTGTCAGGGTCAGGGAAAAATGCAATATATATCTGGTGATATCTCGGGTGCTATTAGAGATAGCGCAATAAATCAAAGTGTATTATCTATAGGATGCCCTGGCGCATAAATCTGTGCAGCGGGATCGACCTCGGACCACGAGGGACCGAGAAAAACATCGACACATGGGGCCGGACTGTCAGGGTCAAGGAAAAATCCAATATTTATCTGGTGATATCTCGGGTGCTATTAGAGATAGCGCAATAAATCAAAGTGCATTGTCTGCAGGAGGCCCTGGCGCATAAATCTGTGCCGCGGGAACGACCTCGGACCACCAGGGGCCGAGAAAACCACCGTCTCATGGGGCCGGACACTCAGGGTCAGGGGAAAATCCAATATATATCTGGTGATATCTCGGGTGCTATTAAAGATAGCGCAATAAATCATAGTGCATTGTCTGTAGGAGGCCCTAGCGCACGAATCTGTGCAGCGGGAACGACCTCGGACCACCAGGGGCCGAGAAAACCACCGTCTCATGGGGCCGGACACTCAGGGTCAGGGGAAAATCCAATATGTATATGGTGATATCTCGGGTGCTATTACAGAGAGCGCAATAAATCAAAGTGCATCGTCTGTAGGAGGCCCTGGCGCATGAATCTGTGCAGCGGGATCGAATTCGGACCACCAGGGGCCGAGAAAATCACTTTCTCATGAGGCCGGACTGTCAGGGTCAGTCAAAAATGCAATATACATCTGGTGATATCTCGGGTGCTATTAGAGATAGCGCAATAAATCAAAGTGCATCATCTATAGGATGCCCTGGCGCATAAATCTGTGCAGCGGGATCGACCTCGGACCACGAGGGACCGAGAAAAACATCGACACATGGGGCCGGACTGTCAGGGTCAAGGAAAAATCCAATATATATCTTTTGATACCACGGATGCTATTAGAGATAGCGCAATATACCAAAGTGAATTATCTGCAGGAGGGCCTAGCGTATTAATCTGAGCAGCGGGAACGACCTCGGAGCACCAGGGGCCGAGAAAACCACCGTCTCATGGGGCTGGACTCTCAGGGTCAGTGAAAAATCCGATATATATCTGGTGATATCTCGGGTGCTATTAGAGATAGCGAAATAAATCAAAGTGCATTGTCTGCAGGAGGCCCTGGCGCATGAATCTTTGCAGCGGGATCGGCCTCGGACCACCAGGGGCCGAGAAAATCACCGTCTCATGGGGCCGGATTGTCAGCGTCAGGGAAAAATCCAATATATATCTGGTGACATCTCGGGTGCTATTAGAGATAGCGCAATAAACCAAAGTGAATTATCTATAGGAGGCCCTGGCGCATGAATCTGTGCAGTGGGAACGACCTCGGACCACCAGGGGCCGAGAAAACCACCGTCTCATGCGGCCGGACTGTCAGGGTCAGGGTAAAATCCAATATATATCTGGTGATATCTCGGGTGCTATTACAGATAGCGCAATAAATCAAAGTGCATTGTCTGTAGGAGGCCCTGGCGCATGAATCTGTGCAGCGGGAACGACCTCGGACCACCAGGGGCCGAGAAAACCACCTTCTCATGGGGCCGGACACTCAGGGTCAGGGGAAAATCCAATATATATCTGCTGATATCTCGGGTGCTATTACAGATAGCGCAATAAATCAAAGTGCATTGTCTGTAGGAGGCCCTGGCGCATGAATCTGTGCAGCGGGAACGACCTCGGACCACCAGGGGCCGAGAAAACCACCGTCTCATGGGGCCGGACACTCAGGGTCAGGGGAAAATCCAATATATATCTGGTGATATCTTGGGTGCTATTACAGATAGCGCAATAAATCAAAGTGCATTGTCTGTAGGAGGCCCTGGCGCAAGAATCTGTGCAGCGGGAACGACGTCGGACCACCAGGGGCCGAGAAAACTACCGCCTCATGGGGCCGGACACTCAGGGTCAGTGAAAAATCCAATATATATCTGGTGATATCTCGGCTGCTATTACAGATAGCGCAATAAATCAAAGTGCATTGTCTGTAGGAGGCCCTGGCGCATGAATCTGTGCAGCGGGAACGACCTCGGACCACCAGGGGCGAGACAACCACCTTCTCATGGGGCCGGACACTCAGGGTCAGGGAAAAATCCAATATATATCTGGTGATATCTCGGGTGCTATTACAGATAGCGCAATAAATCAAAGTGCATTACCTGTAGGAGGCCCTGGCGCATGAATCTGTGCAGCGGAAACGTCCACGGACCTCCAGGGGCCGAGACAACGACCGTCTCATGGGGCCGGACACTCAGGGTCAGGGTAAAATCCAATATATATCTGGTGATATCTCGGGTGCTATTAGAGATAGCGCAATAAACCGAAGTGAATTATCTGCTGGAGGCCCTGGCGCATGAATCTGTGCAGCGGGAACGACCTCGGACCACCAGGAGCCGAGGAAACGACCGCCTCATGGGGCCGGACACTCAGGGTCAGTGAAAAATCCAATATATATCCGGTGATATCTCGGGTGCTATTACAGATAGCGCAATAAATCAAAGTGCATTGTCTGTAGGAGGCCCTGGCGCATGAATCTGTGCAGCGGGAACGACCTCGGACCACCAGGGGCCGAGAAAACCACAGTCTCATGGGGCCGGACACTCAGGGTCAGGGGAAAATCCAATATATATCTGGTGATATCTCGGGTGCTATTAGAGATAGCGCAATAAACCAAAGTGAATTATCTGCAGGAGGCCCTGGCGCATGAATCTGTGCAGCGGGAACGACCTCGGACCACCAGGGGCCGAGAAAACGACCGTCTCATGGGGCCGGACACTCAGGGTCAGTGAAAAATCCAATATATATCTGCTGATATCTCGGGTGCTATTACAGATAGCGCAATAAATCAAAGTGCATTGTCTGTAGGAGGCCCTGGCGCATGAATCTGTGCAGCGGGAACGACCTCGGACCACCAGGGGCCGAGAAAACCACCTTCTCATGGGGCCGGACACTCAGGGTCAGGGAAAAATCCAATATATATCTGGTGATATCTCGGGTGCTATTACAGATAGCGCAATAAACCAAAGTGAATTATCTGCAGGAGGCCCTGGCGCATGAATCTGTGCAGCGGGAACGACCTCGGACCACCAGGGGCCGAGAAAACGACCGTCTCATGGGGCCGGACACTCAGGGTCATTGAAAAATCCAATATATATCTGCTGATATCTCGGGTGCTATTACAGATAGCGCAATAAATCAAAGTGCATTGTCTGTAGGAGGCCCTGGCGCATGAATCTGTGCAGCGGGAACGACCTCGGACCACCAGGGGCCGAGAAAACCACCGTCTCATGGGGCCGGACACTCAGGGTCAGGGGAAAATCCAATATATATCTGGTGATATCTTGGGTGCTATTACAGATAGCGCAATAAATCAAAGTGCATTGTCTGTAGGAGGCCCTGGCGCATGAATCTGTGCAGCGGGAACGACCTCGGACCACCAGGGGCCGAGAAAACTACCGCCTCATGGGGCCGGACACTCAGGGTCAGTGAAAAATCCAATATATATCTGGTGATATCTCGGCTGCTATTACAGATAGCGCAATAAATCAAAGTGCATTGTCTGTAGGAGGCCCGGGCGCATGAATCTGTGCAGCGGGAACGACCTCGGACCACCAGGGGCGAGACAACCACTTTCTCATGGGGCCGGACACTCAGGGTCAGGGTAAAATCCAATATATATCTGGTGATATCTCGGGTGCTATTAGAGATAGCGCAATAAACCAAAGTGAATTATCTGCTGGGGGCCCTGGCGCATGAATCTGTGCAACGGGAACGACCTCGGACCACCAGGGGCCGAGAAAACCACAGTCTCATGGGGCCGGACACACAGGGTCAGGGTAAAATCCAATATATATCTGGTGATATCTCGGGTGCTATTAGAGATAGCGCAATAATCCAAAGTGCATTGTCTGTAGGAGGACCTGGCGCATGAATCTGTGCAGGGGGAACGACCTCGGACCACCAGGGGCCGAAAAAACCGCAGTCTCATGGGGCCGGACACTCAGGGTCAGGGTAAAATCCAATATATATCTGGTGATATCTCGGGTGCTATTACAGATAGCGCAATAAATCAAAGTGCATTGTCTGTAGGAGGCCCTAGCGCATGAATCTGTGCAGCGGGAACGACCTCGGACCACCAGGGGCCGAGAAAACCACCGTCTCATGGGGCCGGACACTCAGGGTCAGGGGAAAATCCAATATATATCCGGTGATATCTCGGGTGCTATTACAGATAGCGCAATAAATCAAAGTGCATTGTCTGTAGGAGGCCCTGGCGCATGAATCTGTGCAGCGGGAACGACCTCGGACCACCAGGGGCCGAGAAAACCACAGTCTCATGGGGCCGGACACTCAGGGTCAGGGGAAAATCCAATATATATCTGGTGATATCTCGGGTGCTATTAGAGATAGCGCAATAAACCAAAGTGAATTATCTGCAGGAGGCCCTGGCGCATGAATCTGTGCAGCGGGAACGACCTCGGACCACCAGGGGCCGAGAAAACGACCGTCTCATGGGGCCGGACACTCAGGGTCATTGAAAAATCCAATATATATCTGCTGATATCTCGGGTGCTATTAGAGATAGCGCTATAAATCAAAGTGCATTGTCTGTAGGAGGCCCTGGCGCATGAATCTGTGCAGCGGGAACGACCTCGGACCACCAGGGGCCGAGAAAACCACCGTCTCATGGGGCCGGACACTCAGGGTCAGGGGAAAATCCAATATATATCTGGTGATATCTCGGCTGCTATTACAGATAGCGCAATAAATCAAAGTGCATTGTCTGTAGGAGGCCCTGGCGCATGAATCTGTGCAGCGGGAACGACCTCGGACCACCAGGGGCGAGACAACCACCTTCTCATGGGGCCGGACACTCAGGGTCAGGGTAAAATCCAATATATATCTGGTGATATCTCGGGTGCTATTAGAGATAGCGCAATAAACCAAAGTGAATTATCTGCTGGGGGCCCTGGCGCATGAATCTGTGCAACGGGAACGACCTCGGACCACCAGGGGCCGAGAAAACCACAGTCTCATGGGGCCGGACACACAGGGTCAGGGTAAAATCCAATATATATCTGGTGATATCTCGGGTGCTATTAGAGATAGCGCAATAAACCAAAGTGCATTGTCTGTAGGAGGACCTGGCGCATGAATCTGTGCAGGGGGAACGACCTCGGACCACCAGGGGCCGAAAAAACCGCAGTCTCATGGGGCCGGACACTCAGGGTCAGTGTAAAATCCAATATATATCTGGTGATATCTCGGGTGCTATTACAGATAGCGCAATAAATCAAAGTGCATTGTCTGTAGGAGGCCCTGGCGCATGAATCTGTGCAGCGGGAACGACCTCGGACAACCAGGAGCCGAGGAAACGACCGCCTCATGGGGCCGGACACTCAGGGTCAGTGAAAAATCCAATATATATCCGGTGATATCTCGGGTGCTATTACAGATAGCGCAATAAATCAAAGTGCATTGCCTGTAGGAGGCCCTGGCGCATGAATCTGTGCAGCGGGAACGACCTCGGAACACCAGGGACCGAGAAAACCACCGTCTCATGGGGCTGGACACTCAGGGTCAGTGAAAAATCCAATATATATGTGGTGATATCTCGGGTGCTATTACAGATAGCGCAATAAATCAAAGTGCATTGTCTGTAGGAGACCCTGGCGCATGAACCTGTGCAGCGAGAACGACATCGGACCACCAGGGGCCGAGAAAACCACCGTCTCATGGGGCCGGACACTCAGGGTCAGGGGAAAATCCAATATATATCCGGTGATATCTCGGGTGCTATTACAGATAGCGCAATAAATCAAAGTGCATTGTCTGTAGGAGGCCCTGGCGCATGAATCTGTGCAGCGGGAACGACCTCGGACCACCAGGGGCCGAGAAAACCACAGTCTCATGGGGCCGGACACTCAGGGTCAGGGGAAAATCCAATATATATCTGGTGATATCTCGGGTGCTATTAGAGATAGCGCAATAAACCAAAGTGAATTATCTGCAGGAGGCCCTGGCGCATGAATCTGTGCAGCGGGAACGACCTCGGACCACCAGGAGCCGAGAAAACGACCGTCTCATGGGGCCGGACACTCAGGGTCAGTGAAAAATCCAATATATATCTGCTGATATCTCGGGTGCTATTACAGATAGCGCAATAAATCAAAGTGCATTGTCTGTAGGAGGCCCTGGCGCATGAATCTGTGCCGCGGGAACGACCTCGGACCACCAGGGGCCGAGAAAACCACCGTATCATGGGGCCGGACACTCAGGGTCAGGGGAAAATCCAATATATATCTGGTGATATCTCGGGTGCTATTAGAGATAGCGCAATAAACCAAAGTGAATTATCTGCAGGAGGCCCTGGCGCATGAATCTGTGCAGCGGGAACGACCTCGGACCACCAGGGGCCGAGAAAACGACCGTCTCATGGGGCCGGACACTCAGGGTCAGTGAAAAATCCAATATATATCTGCTGATATCTCGGGTGCTATTACAGATAGCGCAATAAATCAAAGTGAATTATCTGCAGGAGGCCCTGGCGCATGAATCTGTGCAGCGGGAACGACCTCGGACCACCAGGAGCCGAGGAAACGACCGCCTCATGGGGCCGGACACACAGGGTCAGTGAAAAATCCAATATATATCCGGTGATATCTCGGGTGCTATTACAGATAGCGCAATAAATCAAAGTGCATTGCCTGTAGGAGGCCCTGGCGCATGAATCTGTGCAGCGGGAACGACCTCGGAACACCAGGGACCGAGAAAACCACCGTCTCATGGGGCTGGACAATCAGGGTCAGTGAAAAATCCAATATATATGTGGTGATATCTCGGGTGCTATTACAGATAGCGCAATAAATCAAAGTGCATTGTCTGTAGGAGACCCTGTCGCATGAACCTGTGCAGCGAGAACGACATCGGACCACCAGGGGCCGAGAAAACCACCGTCTCATGGGGCCGGACACTCAGGGTCAGGGGAAAATCCAATATATATCCGGTGATATCTCGGGTGCTATTACAGATAGCGCAATAAATCAAAGTGCATTGTCTGTAGGAGGCCCTGGCGCATGAATCTGTGCAGCGGGAACGACCTCGGACCACCAGGGGCCGAGAAAACCACAGTCTCATGGGGCCGGACACTCAGGGTCAGGGGAAAATCCAATATATATCTGGTGATATCTCGGGTGCTATTAGAGTTAGCGCAATAAACCAAAGTGAATTATCTGCAGGAGGCCCTGGCGCATGACTCTGTGCAGCGGGAACGACCTCGGACCACCAGGGGCCGAGAAAACGACCGTCTCATGGGGCCGGACACTCAGGGTCAGTGAAAAATCCAATATATATCTGCTGATATCTCGGGTGCTATTACAGATAGCGCAATAAATCAAAGTGCATTGTCTGTAGGAGGCCCTGGCGCATGAATCTGTGCCGCGGGAACGACCTCGGACCACCAGGGGCCGAGAAAACCACCGTATCATGGGGCCGGACACTCAGGGTCAGGGGAAAATCCAATATATATCTGGTGATATCTCGGGTGCTATTAGAGATAGCGCAATAAACCAAAGTGAATTATCTGCAGGAGGCCCTGGCGCATGAATCTGTGCAGCGGGAACGACCTCGGACCACCAGGGGCCGAGAAAACGACCGTCTCATGGGGCCGGACACTCAGGGTCAGTGAAAAATCCAATATATATCTGCTGATATCTCGGGTGCTATTACAGATAGCGCAATAAATCAAAGTGCATTGTCTGTAGGAGGCCCTGGCGCATGAATCTGTGCAGCGGGAACGACCTCGGACCATCAGGGGCCGAAAAAACCACAGTCTCATGGGGCCGGACACTCAGGGTCAGTGAAAAATCCAATATATATGTGGTGATATCTCGGGTGCTATTACAGATAGCGCAATAAATCAAAGTGAATTATCTGCAGTAGGCCCTGGGGCATGAATCTGTGCATCGGGAACGACCTCGGACCACCAGGGGCCGAGAAAACTACCTTCTCATGGGGCCGGACACTCAGGGTCAGGGAAAAATCCAATATATATCTGGTGATATCTCGGGTGCTATTACAGATAGCGCAATAAATCAAAGTGCATTACCTGTAGGAGGCCCCGGCGCATGAATCTCTGCAGCGGAAACGTCCTCGGACCTCCAGGGGCCGAGACAACGACCGTCTCATGGGGCCGGACACTCAGGGTCAGGGTAAAATCCAATATATATCTGGTGATATCTCGGGTGCTATTACAGATAGCGCAATAAATCAAAGTGCATTGTCTGTAGGAGGCCCTGTCGCAAGAATCTGTGCAGCGGGAACGACCTCGGACGACCAGGGGCCGAGAAAACCACAGTCTCATGGGGCCGGACACTCAGGGTCAGGGTAAAATGCAATATATATCTGGTGATATCTCGGGTGCTATTACAGATAGCGCAATAAATCAAAGTGCATTGTCTGTAGGAGGCCCTGGCGCATGAATCTGTGCAGCGGGAACGACCTCGGACCACCAGGGGCCGAAAAAACCACAGTCTCATGGGGCCGGTCACTCAGGGTCAGGGGAAAATCCAATATATATCTGGTGATATCTCGGGTGCTATTAGAGATAGCGCAATAAACCAAAGTGAATTATCTGCAGGAGGCCCTGGCGCATGAATCTGTGCAGCGGGAACGACCTCGGACCACCAGGGGCCGAGAAAACCACGGTCTCATGGGGCTGGACAATCAGGGTCAGTGAAAAATCCAATATATATGTGGTGATATCTCGGGTGCTATTACAGATAGCGCAATAAATCAAAGTGCATTGTCTGTAGGAGACCCTGGCGCATGAACCTGTGCAGCGGGAACGACCTCGGACCACCAGGGGCCGAGAAAACCACAGTCTCATGGGGCCGGACACTCAGGGTCAGGGGAAAATCCAATATATATCTGGTGATATCTCGGGTGCTATTAGAGTTAGCGCAATAAACCAAAGTGAATTATCTGCAGGAGGCCCTGGCGCATGACTCTGTGCAGCGGGAACGACCTCGGACCACCAGGGGCCGAGAAAACGACCGTCTCATGGGGCCGGACACTCAGGGTCAGTGAAAAATCCAATATATATCTGCTGATATCTCGGGTGCTATTACAGATAGCGCAATAAATCAAAGTGCATTGTCTGTAGGAGGCCCTGGCGCATGAATCTGTGCCGCGGGAACGACCTCGGACCACCAGGGGCCGAGAAAACCACCGTATCATGGGGCCGGACACTCAGGGTCAGGGGAAAATCCAATATATATCTGGTGATATCTCGGGTGCTATTAGAGATAGCGCAATAAACCAAAGTGAATTATCTGCAGGAGGCCCTGGCGCATGAATCTGTGCAGCGGGAACGACCTCGGACCACCAGGGGCCGAGAAAACGACCGTCTCATGGGGCCGGACACTCAGGGTCAGGGGAAAATCCAATATATATCTGGTGATATCTCGGGTGCTATTAGAGATAGCGCAATAAACCAAAGTGAATTATCTGCAGGAGGCCCTGGCGCATGAATCTGTGCAGCGGGAACGACCTCGGACCACCAGGGGCCGAGAAAACGACCGTCTCATGGGGCCGGACACTCAGGGTCAGTGAAAAATCCAATATATATCTGCTGATATCTCGGGTGCTATTACAGATAGCGCAATAAATCAAAGTGAATTATCTGCAGTAGGCCCTGGCGCATGAATCTGTGCATCGGGAACGACCTCGGACCACCAGGGGCCGAGAAAACTACCTTCTCATGGGGCCGGACACTCAGGGTCAGGGAAAAATCCAATATATATCTGGTGATATCTCGGGTGCTATTACAGATAGCGCAATAAATCAAAGTGCATTACCTGTAGGAGGCCCCGGCGCATGAATCTCTGCAGCGGAAACGTCCTCGGACCTCCAGGGGCCGAGACAACGACCGTCTCATGGGGCCGGACACTCAGGGTCAGGGTAAAATCCAATATATATCTGGTGATATCTCGGGTGCTATTACAGATAGCGCAATAAATCAAAGTGCATTGTCTGTAGGAGGCCCTGTCGCAAGAATCTGTGCAGCGGGAACGACCTCGGACGACCAGGGGCCGAGAAAACCACAGTCTCATGGGGCCGGACACTCAGGGTCAGGGTAAAATGCAATATATATCTGGTGATATCTCGGGTGCTATTACAGATAGCGCAATAAATCAAAGTGCATTGTCTGTAGGAGGCCCTGGCGCATGAATCTGTGCAGCGGGAACGACCTCGGACCACCAGGGGCCGAGAAAACCACGGTCTCATGGGGCTGGACAATCAGGGTCAGTGAAAAATCCAATATATATGTGGTGATATCTCGGGTGCTATTACAGATAGCGCAATAAATCAAAGTGCATTGTCTGTAGGAGACCCTGGCGCATGAACCTGTGCAGCGGGAACGACCTCGGACCACCAGGGGCCGAGAAAACCACAGTCTCATGGGGCCGGACACTCAGGGTCAGGGGAAAATCCAATATATATCTGGTGATATCTCGGGTGCTATTAGAGTTAGCGCAATAAACCAAAGTGAATTATCTGCAGGAGGCCCTGGCGCATGACTCTGTGCAGCGGGAACGACCTCGGACCACCAGGGGCCGAGAAAACGACCGTCTCATGGGGCCGGACACTCAGGGTCAGTGAAAAATCCAATATATATCTGCTGATATCTCGGGTGCTATTACAGATAGCGCAATAAATCAAAGTGCATTGTCTGTAGGAGGCCCTGGCGCATGAATCTGTGCCGCGGGAACGACCTCGGACCACCAGGGGCCGAGAAAACCACCGTATCATGGGGCCGGACACTCAGGGTCAGGGGAAAATCCAATATATATCTGGTGATATCTCGGGTGCTATTAGAGATAGCGCAATAAACCAAAGTGAATTATCTGCAGGAGGCCCGGGCGCATGAATCTGTGCAGCGGGAACGACCTCGGACCACCAGGGGCCGAGAAAACTACCTTCTCATGGGGCCGGACACTCAGGGTCAGGGAAAAATCCAATATATATCTGGTGATATCTCGGGTGCTATTACAGATAGCGCAATAAATCAAAGTGCATTGTCTGTAGGAGGCCCTGGCGCATGAATCTGTGCAGCGGGAACGACCTCGGACCATCAGGGGCCGAAAAAACCACAGTCTCATGGGGCCGGACACTCAGGGTCAGTGAAAAATCCAATATATATGTGGTGATATCTCGGGTGCTATTACAGATAGCGCAATAAATCAAAGTGAATTATCTGCAGTAGGCCCTGGCGCATGAATCTGTGCATCGGGAACGACCTCGGACCACCAGGGGCCGAGAAAACTACCTTCTCATGGGGCCGGACACTCAGGGTCAGGGAAAAATCCAATATATATCTGGTGATATCTCGGGTGCTATTACAGATAGCGCAATAAATCAAAGTGCATTACCTGTAGGAGGCCCCGGCGCATGAATCTCTGCAGCGGAAACGTCCTCGGACCTCCAGGGGCCGAGACAACGACCGTCTCATGGGGCCGGACACTCAGGGTCAGGGTAAAATCCAATATATATCTGGTGATATCTCGGGTGCTATTACAGATAGCGCAATAAATCAAAGTGCATTGTCTGTAGGAGGCCCTGTCGCAAGAATCTGTGCAGCGGGAACGACCTCGGACGACCAGGGGCCGAGAAAACCACAGTCTCATGGGGCCGGACACTCAGGGTCAGGGTAAAATGCAATATATATCTGGTGATATCTCGGGTGCTATTACAGATAGCGCAATAAATCAAAGTGCGTTGTCTGTAGGAGGCCCTGGCGCATGAATCTGTGCAGCGGGAACGACCTCGGACCACCAGGGGCCGAAAAAACCACAGTCTCATGGGGCCGGTCACTCAGGGTCAGGGGAAAATCCAATATATATCTGGTGATATCTCGGGTGCTATGACAGATAGCGCAATAAATCAAAGTGCATTGTCTGTAGGAGGCCCTGGCGCATGAATCTGTGCAGCGGGAACCACCTCGGACCACCAGGAGCCGAGGAAACGACCGCCTCATGGGGCCGGACACTCAGGGTCAGTGAAAAATCCAATATATATCTGGTGATATCTCGGCTGCTATTACAGATAGCGCAATAAATCAAAGTGCATTGTCTGTAGGAGGCCCTGGCGCATGAATCTGTGCAGCGGGAACGTCCTCGGACCACCAGGGGCGAGACAACCACCTTCTCATGGGGCCGGACACTCAGGGTCAGGGAAAAATCCAATATATATCTGGTGATATCTCGGGTGCTATTACAGATAGCGCAATAAATCAAAGTGCATTACCTGTAGGAGGCCCTGGCGCATGAATCTCTGCAGCGAAAACGTCCTCGGACCTCCAGGGGCCGAGACAACGACCGTCTCATGGGGCCGGACACTCAGGGTCAGGGTAAAATCCAATATATATCTGGTGATATCTCGGGTGCTATTACAGATAGCGCAATAAATCAAAGTGCATTGTCTGTAGGAGGCCCTGTCGCATGAATCTGTGCAGCGGGAACGACCTCGGACGACCAGGGGCCGAGAAAACCACAGTCTCATGGGGCCAGACACTCAGGGTCAGGGTAAAATGCAATAAATATCTGGTGATATCTCGGGTGCTATTACAGATAGCGCAATAAATCAAAGTGCATTGTCTGTAGGAGGCCCTGGCGCATGAATCTGTGCAGCGGGAACGACCTCGGACCACCAGGGGCCGAAAAAACCACAGTCTCATGGGGCCGGTCACTCAGGGTCAGGGGAAAATCCAATATATATCTGGTGATATCTCGGGTGCTATTACAGATAGCGCAATAAATCAAAGTGCATTGTCTGTAGGAGGCCCTGGCGCATGAATCTGTGCAACGGGAACGACCTCGGACCACCAGGGGCCGAGAAAACCACAGTCTCATGGGGCCGGACACGCAGGGTCAGGGGAAAATCCAATATATATCTGGTGATATCTCGGGTGCTATTAGAGATAGCGCAATAAACGAAAGTGCATTGTCCGTAGGAGGCCCTGCCGTATGATTCTGTGCAGCGGGAACGACCTCGGAACACTAGGGACCGAGAAAACCACCGTCTCATGGGGCCGGATACTCAGGGTCAGTGAAAAATCCAATATATATATGTGGTGATATCTCGGGTGCTATTACAGATAGCGCAATAAGTCAAAGTGAATTATCTGCAGTAGGCCCTGGCGCATGAATCTGTGCAGCGGGAACGACCTCGGACCACCAGGGGCCGAGAAAACTACCGTCTCATGGGGCCGGTCACTCAGAGTCAGTGAAAAATCCAATATATATCTGCTGATATCTCGGGTGCTATTAGAGATAGCGCAATAAACCAAAGTGAATTATCTGCAGGAGGCCCTGGCGCATGAATCTGTGCAGCGGGAACGACCTCGGACCACCAGGGGCCGAGAAAACGACCGTCTCATGGGGCCGGACACTCAGGGTCAGTGAAACATCCAATATATATCTGCTGATATCTCGGGTGCTATTACAGATAGCGCAATAAATCAAAGTGCATTGTCTGTAGGAGGCCCTGGCGCATGAATCTGTGCAGCGGGAACGACCTCGGACCACCAGGGGCCGAGAAAACCACAGTCTCATGGGGCCGGACACTCAGGGTCAGTGAAAAATCCAATATATATGTGGTGATATCTCGGGTGCTATTACAGATAGCGCAATAAATCAAAGTGAATTATCTGCAGTAGGCCCTGGCGCATGAATCTGTGCATCGGGAACGACCTCGGACCACCAGGGGCCGAGAAAACTACCGTCTCATGGGGCCGGTCACTCAGGGTCAGTGAAAAATCCAATATATATCTGCTGATATCTCGGGTGCTATTAGAGATAGCGCAATAAACCAAAGTGAATTATCTGCAGGAGGCCCTGGCGCATGAATCCTTGCAGCGGGAACGACCTCGGACCACCAGGGGCCGAGAAAACGACCGTCTCATGGGGCCGGACACTCAGGGTCAGTGAAACATCCAATATATATCTGCTGATATCTCGGGTGCTATTACAGATAGTGCAATAAATCAAAGTGCATTGTCTGTAGGAGGCCCTGGCGCATGAATCTGTGCAGCGGGAACGACCTCGGATCACCAGGGGCCGAGAAAACCACAGTCTCATGGGGCCGGTCACTCAGGGTCAGTGAAAAATCCAATATATATCTACTGATATCTCGGGTGCTATTAGAGATAGCGCAATAAACCAAAGTGAATTATCTGCCGGAGGCCCTGGCGCATGAATCTGTGCAGCGGGAACGACCTCGGACCACCAGGGGCCGAAAAAACCACTGTCTCATGGGGCCGGACACTCAGGGTCAGGGTAAAATCCAATATATATCTGGCGATATCTCGGGTGCTATTACAGGTAGCGCAATAAATCAAAGTGCATTGTCTGTAGGAGGCCCTGGCGCATGAATCTGTGCAGCGGGAACGACCTCGGAACACCAGGGACCGAGAAAACCACCGTCTCATGGGGCCGGACACTCAGGTTCAGTGAAAAATCCAATATATATCTGGTGATATGTCGGGTGCTATTAGAGATAGCGCAATAAACCAAAGTGAATTATCAGCATGTGGCCCTGGCGCATGAACCTGTGCAACGGGAACGACCTCGGACCACCAGGGGCCGAGAAAACCACAGTCTCATGGGGCCGGACACTCGGGGTCAGGGGAAAATCCAATATAGATCTGGTGATATCTCGGGTGCTATTACAGATAGCGCAATAAACCAAAGTGAATTATCTGCAGGAGTCCCTGGCGCATGAATCTGTGCAACGGGAACGACCTCGGACCACCAGGGGCCGAGAAAACCACAGTCTCATGGGGCCGGACACTCAGGGTCAGGGGAAAATCCAATATAGATCTGGTGATATCTCGGGTGCTATTACAGATAGCGCAATAAATCAAAGTGCATTACTTGTAGGAGGCCCTGGCGCATGAATCTGTGCAGCGGGTACGTCCTCGGACCTCCAGGGGCCGAGACAACGACCGTCTCATGGGGCCGGACACTCAGGGTCAGGGTAAAATCCAATATATATCTGGTGATATCTCGGGTGCTATTACAGATAGCGCAATAAATCAAAGTGCATTGTCTGTAGGAGACCCTGGCGCATGAACCTGTGCAGTGGGAACGACCTCGGACCACCAGGGGCCGAGAAAACGACCGTCTCATGGGGCCGGACGCTCAGGGTCAGTGAAAAATCCAATATATATCTGGTGATATCTCGGGTGCTATTAGAGATAGCGCAATAAACCAAAGTGAATAATCTGCAGGAGGCCCTGGCGCATGAATCTGTGCAACGGGAACGACCTCGGACCACCAGGGGCCGAGAAAACCACAGTCTCATGGGGCCGGACACTCAGGGTCAGGGGAAAATCCAATATAGATCTGGTGATATCTCGGGTGCTATTACAGATAGCGCAATAAACCAAAGTGAATTATCTGCAGGAGGCCCTGGCGCATGAATCTGTGCAACGGGAACGACCTCGGACCACCAGGGGCCGCGAAAACCACAGTCTCATGGGGCCGGACACTCAGGGTCAGGGGAAAATCCAATATAGATCTGGTGATATCTGGGGTGCTATTACAGATAGCGCAATAAATCAAAGTGCATTACCTGTAGGAGGCCCTGGCGCATGAATCTGTGCAGCGGGAACGACCTCGGACCACCAGGGGCCGAGAAAACGACCGTCTCATGGGGCCGGACACTCAGTGTCAGTGAAAAATCCAATATATATCTGCTGATATCTCGGGTGCTATTACAGATAGCGCAATAAATCAAAGTGCATTGTCTGTAGGAGGCCCTGGCGCATGAATCTGTGCAGCGGGAACGACCTCGGACCACCATGGGCCGAGAAAACGACCGTCTCATGGGGCCGGACACTCAGGGTCAGTGTAACATCCAATATATATCTGCTGATATCTCGGGTGCTATTACAGATAGCGCAATAAATCAAAGTGCATTGTCTGTAGGAGGCCCTGGCGCATGAATCTGTGCAGCGGGAACGACCTCGGACCACCAGGGGCCGAGAAAACCACAGTCTCATGGGGCCGGACACTCAGGGTCAGTGAAAAATCCAATATATATGTGGTGATATCTCGGGTGCTATTACAGATAGCGCAATAAATCAAAGTGAATTATCTGCAGTAGGCCCTGGCGCATGAATCTGTGCATCGGGAACGACCTCGGACCACCAGGGGCCGAGACAACGACCGTCTCATGGGGCCGGTCACTCAGGGTCAGTGAAAAATCCAATATATATCTGCTGATATCTTGGGTGCTATTAGAGATAGCGCAATAAACCAAAGTGAATTATCTGTAGGAGGCCCTGGCGCATGAATCTGTGCAGCGGGAACGACCTCGGAACACCAGGGACCGAGAAAACCACCGTCTCATGGGGCCGGACACTCAGGTTCAGTGAAAAATCCAATATATATCTGGTGATATGTCGGGTGCTATTAGAGATAGCGCAATAAACCAAAGTGAATTATCAGCAGGTGGCCCTGGCGCATAAACCTGTGCAACGGGAACGACCTCGGACCACCAGGGGCCGAGAAAACCACAGTCTCATGGGGCCGGACACTCGGGGTCAGGGGAAAATCCAATATAGATCTGGTGATATCTCGGGTGCTATTACAGATAGCGCAATAAACCAAAGTGAATTATCTGCAGGAGTCCCTGGCGCATGAATCTGTGCAACGGGAACGACCTCGGACCACCAGGGGCCGAGAAAACCACAGTCTCATGGGGCCGGACACTCAGGGTCAGGGGAAAATCCAATATAGATCTGGTGATATCTCGGGTGCTATTACAGATAGCGCAATAAATCAAAGTGCATTACTTGTAGGAGGCCCTGGCGCATGAATCTGTGCAGCGGGTACGTCCTCGGACCTCCAGGGGCCGAGACAACGACCGTCTCATGGGGCCGGACACTCAGGGTCAGGGTAAAATCCAATATATATCTGGTGATATCTCGGGTGCTATTACAGATAGCGCAATAAATCAAAGTGCATTGTCTGTAGGAGACCCTGGCGCATGAACCTGTGCAGTGGGAACGACCTCGGACCACCAGGGGCCGAGAAAACGACCGTCTCATGGGGCCGGACGCTCAGGGTCAGTGAAAAATCCAATATATATCTGGTGATATCTCGGGTGCTATTAGAGATAGCGCAATAAACCAAAGTGAATAATCTGCAGGAGGCCCTGGCGCATGAATCTGTGCAACGGGAACGACCTCGGACCACCAGGGGCCGAGAAAACCACAGTCTCATGGGGCCGGACACTCAGGGTCAGGGGAAAATCCAATATAGATCTGGTGATATCTCGGGTGCTATTACAGATAGCGCAATAAACCAAAGTGAATTATCTGCAGGAGGCCCTGGCGCATGAATCTGTGCAACGGGAACGACCTCGGACCACCAGGGGCCGCGAAAACCACAGTCTCATGGGGCCGGACACTCAGGGTCAGGGGAAAATCCAATATAGATCTGGTGATATCTGGGGTGCTATTACAGATAGCGCAATAAATCAAAGTGCATTACCTGTAGGAGGCCCTGGCGCATGAATCTGTGCAGCGGGAACGACCTCGGACCACCAGGGGCCGAGAAAACGACCGTCTCATGGGGCCGGACACTCAGGGTCAGTGAAAAATCCAATATATATCTGCTGATATCTCGGGTGCTATTACAGATAGCGCAATAAATCAAAGTGCATTGTCTGTAGGAGGCCCTGGCGCATGAATCTGTGCAGCGGGAACGACCTCGGACCACCATGGGCCGAGAAAACGACCGTCTCATGGGGCCGGACACTCAGGGTCAGTGTAACATCCAATATATATCTGCTGATATCTCGGGTGCTATTACAGATAGCGCAATAAATCAAAGTGCATTGTCTGTAGGAGGCCCTGGCGCATGAATCTGTGCAGCGGGAACGACCTCGGACCACCAGGGGCCGAGAAAACCACAGTCTCATGGGGCCGGACACTCAGGGTCAGGGAAAAATCCAATATATATGTGGTGATATCTCGGGTGCTATTACAGATAGCGCAATAAATCAAAGTGAATTATCTGCAGTAGGCCCTGGCGCATGAATCTGTGCATCGGGAACGACCTCGGACCACCAGGGGCCGAGAAAACTACCGTCTCATGGGGCCGGTCACTCAGGGTCAGTGAAAAATCCAATAT
Organism: Nomia melanderi; assembly: GCF_051020985.1. NCBI lineage: Eukaryota > Metazoa > Arthropoda > Insecta > Hymenoptera > Halictidae > Nomia > Nomia melanderi. The sequence continues at coordinate 34,349 of NW_027475149.1, read as the reverse complement.
ATATCTGCTGATATCTTGGGTGCTATTAGAGATAGCGCAATAAACCAAAGTGAATTATCTGCAGGAGGCCCTGGCGCATGAATCCTTGCAGCGGGAACGACCTCGGACCACCAGGGGCCGAGAAAACGACCGTCTCATGGGGCCGGACACTCAGGGTCAGTGAAACATCGAATATATATCTGCTGATATCTCGGGTGCTATTACAGATAGTGCAATAAATCAAAGTGCATTGTCTGTAGGAGGCCCTGGCGCATGAATCTGTGCAGCGGGAACGACCTCGGACCACCTGGGGCCGAGAAAACCACAGTCTCATGGGGCCGGTCACTCAGGGTCAGTGAAAAATCCAATATATATCTGCTGATATCTCGGGTGCTATTAGAGATAGCGCAATAAACCAAAGTGAATTATCTGCAGGAGGCCCTGGCGCATGAATCTGTGCAGCGGGAACGACCTCGGACCACCAGGGGCCGAAAAAACCACTGTCTCATGGGGCCGGACACTCAGGGTCAGGGTAAAATCCAATATATATCTGGCGATATCTCGGGTGCTATTACAGGTAGCGCAATAAATCAAAGTGCATTGTCTGTAGGAGGCCCTGGCGCATGCATCTGTGCAGCGGGAACGACCTCGGAACACCAGGGACCGAGAAAACCACCGTCTCATGGGGCCGGACACTCAGGTTCAGTGAAAAATCCAATATATATCTGGTGATATCTCGGGTGCTATTAGAGATAGCGCAATAAACCAAAGTGAATTATCAGCTGGTGGCCCTGGCGCATGAACCTGTGCAACGGGAACGACCTCGGACCACCAGGGGCCGAGAAAACTACCTTCTCATGGGGCCGGACACTCAGGGTCAGTGAAAAATCCAATATATATCTGGTGATATCTCGGCTCCTATTACCGATAGCGCAATATATCAAAGTGCATTGTCTGTAGGATGCCCTGTCGCATGAATCTGGGAAGCGGAAGCGACCTCGGATCACCAGGGGCCGAGAAAACCACCGTCTCATGGGGCCGGACCCTCAGGGTCATGGAAAAATCCAATATATATCTGGTGATATCTCTGGTGCTATTACAGATAGCGCAATAAATCAAAGTGCATTGTCTGCAGGAGGCCCTGGCCCATGAATCTGTGCAGCGGGAACGACCTCGGACCACCAGGGGCCGAGAAAACCACAGTCTCATGGGGCCGGACACTCAGGGTCAGTGGAAAATCCAATATATATCTGGTGATATCTCGGGTGCTATTAGAGATAGCGCAATAAACCAAAGTGAATTATCTGCAGGAGGCCCTGGCGCATTAATCTGTGCAGCGGGAACGACCTCGGACCACCAGGGGCCGAGAAAACTATCGTCTCATGGGGCCGGTCACTCAGGATCAGTGAAAAATCCAATATATATCTGCTGATATCTCGGGTGCTATTACAGATAGCGGAATAAATCAAAGTGCATTGTCTGTAGGAGGCCCTGGCGCATGAATCTGTGCAGCGGGAACGACCTCGGACCACCAGGGGCCGAGAAAACGACCGTCTCATGGGGCCGGACACTCAGGGTCAGTGAAAAATCCAATATATATATCTGGTGATATCTCGGCTGCTATTACAGATAGCGCAATAAATCAAAGTGCATTGTCTGTAGGAGGCCCTGGCGCATGAATCTGTGCAGCGGGAACGACCTCGGAACACCAGGGACCGAGAAAACCACCGTCTCATGGGGCCGGACACTCAGGGTCAGTGATAAATCCAATATATATGTGGTGATATCTCGGGTGCTATTACAGATAGCGCAATAAATCAAAGTGCATTGTCTGTAGGAGGTCCTGGCGCATGAATCTGTGCAGCGGGAACGACCTCGGACCTCCAGGGGCCGAGAAAACCACAGTCTCATGGGGCCGGACACTCAGGGTCAGGGGAAAATCCAATATAGATCTGGTGATATCTCGGGTGCTATTACAGATAGCGCAATAAATCAAAGTGCATTACCTGTAGGAGGCCCTGGCGCATGAATCTGTGCAGCGGGAGCGTCCTCGGACCTCCAGGGGCCGAGACAACGACCGTCTCATGGGGCCGGACACTCAGGGTGAGGGTAAAATCCAATATATATCTGGTGATATCTCGGGTGCTATTACAGATAGCGCAATAAATCAATGTGCATTGTCTGTAGGAGGCCCTGGCGCATGAATCTGTTCAGCGGGAACGACCTCGGACGACCAGGGGCCGAGAAAACCACAGTCTCATGGGGCCGGACACTCAGGGTCAGGGGAAAATCCAATATATATCTGGTGATATCTCGGGTGCTATTAGAGATAGCGCAATAAACCAAAGTTAATTATCTGCAGGAGGCACTGGCGCATGAATCTGTGCAACGGGAACGACCTCGGACCACCAGGGGCCGAGAAAACCACAGTCTCATGGGGCCGGACACTCAGGGTCAGGGGGAAATCCAATATATATATGGTGATATCTCGGGTGCTATTACAGATAACGCAATAAATCAAAGTGCATTGTCTGTAGGAGACCCTGGCGCATGAACCTGTGCAGCGGGAACGACCTCGGACCACCAGGGGCCGAGAAAACGACCGTCTCATGGGGCCGAACGCTCAGGGTCAGGGAAAAATCCAATATATAGGTGGTGATATCTCGGGTGCTATTACAGATAGCGCAATAAATCAAAGTGCATTGTCTGTAGGAGACACTGGCGCATGAACCTGTGCAGCGGGAACGTCCTCGGACCTCCAGGGGCCGAGAAAACCACAGTCTCATGGCGCCGGACACTCAGGGTCAGGGGAAAATCCAATATATATCTGGTGATATCTCGGGTGCTATTACAGATAGCGCAATAAATCAAAGTGCATTACCTGTAGGAGGCACTGGCGCATGAATCTGTGCAGCGGGAACGTCCTCGGACCTCCAGAGGCCGAGACAACGACCGTCTCATGGGGCCGGACACTCAGGGTCAGGGTAAAATCCAATATATATCTGGTGATATCTCGGGTGCTATTACAGATAGCGCAATAAATCAATGTGCATTGTCTGTAGGAGGCCCTGGCGCATGAATCTGTTCAGCGGGAACGACCTCGGACGACCAGGGGCCGAGAAAACCACAGTCTCATGGGGCCGGACACTCGGGGTCAGGGGAAAATCCAATATATATCTGGTGATATCTCGGGTGCTATTAGAGATAGCACAATAAATCAAAGTGCATTGTCTGTAGGAGGCCCTGGCGCATGAATCAGTGCAGCGGGAACGACCTCGGAACACCAGGGGCCGAGAAAACCACCGTCTCATGGGGCCGGACACTCAGGGTCAGGGGAGAATCCAATATATATCTGGTGATATCTCGGGTGCTATTAGAGATAGCGCAATAAATCAAAGTGCATTGTCTGTAGGAGGCCCTGGCGCATGAATCAGTGCAGCGGGAACGACCTCGGAACACCAGGGGCCGAGAAAACCGCCGTCTCATGGGGCAGGACACTCAGGGTCAGTGAAAAATCCAATATATATCTGGTGATATCTCGGGTGCTATTACAGAAAGCGCAATAAATCAAAGTGCATTGTCTGTAGGAGACCCTGGCGCATGAACCTGTGCAGCGGGAACGTTCTCGGACCTCCAGGGGCCGAGAAAACCACCGTCACATGGGGCAGGACACTCAGGGTCAGGGAAAAATCCAATATATAGGTGGTGATATCTCGGGTGCTATTACAGATAGCGCAATAAATCAAAGTGCATTGTCTGTAGGAGACACTGGCGCATGAACCTGTGCAGCGGGAACGTCCTCGGACCTCCAGGGGCCGAGAAAACCACAGTCTCATGGGGCCGGACACTCAGGGTCAGGGGAAAATCCAATATATATCTGGTGATATCTCGGGTGCTATTACAGATAGCACAATAAATCAAAGTGCATTGTCTGTAGGAGGCCCTGGCGCATGAATCTGTGCAGCGAGAACGACCTCGGACCACCAGGGGCCGAGAAAACCACAGTCTCATGGGGCCGGACACTCAGGGTCAGGGGAAAATACAATATAGATCTGGTGATATCTCGGGTGCTATTACAGGTAGCGCAATAAATCAAAGTGCATTGTCTGTAGGAGGCCCTGGCGCATGAATCTGTGCAGCGGGAACGACCTCGGACCACCAGGGGCCGAGAAAAGCACAGTCTCATGGGGCCGGACACTCAGGGTCAGGGTAAAATCCAATATATATCTGGTGATATCTCGGGTGCTATTAGAGATAGCGCAATAAACCAAAGTGAATTATCTGCAGGAGGCCCTGGCGCATGAATCTGTGCAGCGGGAACGACCTCGGACCACCAGGGGCCGAAAAAACCACAGTCTCATTGGGCCGGTCACTCAGGGTCTGGGGAAAATCCAATATATATCTGGTGATATCTCGGGTGCTATTACAGATAGCGCAATAAGTCAAAGTGCATTGTCTGTAGGAGGCCCTGGCGCATGAATCTGTGCAACGGGAACGACCTCGGACCACCAGGGGCCGAGAAAACCACAGTCTCATGGGGCCGGACACTCAGGGTCAGGGGAAAATCCAATATATATCTGGTGATATCTCGGGTGCTATTAGAGATAGCGCAATAAACCAAAGTGCATTGTCTGTAGGAGGCCCTGGCGCATGAATCTGTGCAGCGGGAACGACCTCGGAACACCAGGAACCGAGAAAACCACCGTCTCATGGGGCCGGATACTCAGGGTCAGTGAAAAATCCAATATATATGTGGTGATATCTCGGGTGCTATTACAGATAGCGCAATAAATCAAAGTGAATTATCTGCAGTAGGCCCTGGCGCATGAATCTGTGCAGCGGGAACGACCTCGGTCCACCAGGGGCCGAGAAAACCACAGTCTCATGGGGCCGGACACTCAGGGTCTGGGGAAAATCCAATATAGATCTGGTGATATCTCGGGTGCTATTAGAGATAGCGCAATAAACCAAAGTGAATTATCTGCAGGAGGCCCTGGCGCATGAATCTGTGCAACGGGAACGACCTCGGACCACCAGGGGCTGAGAAAACCACAGTCTCATGGGGCCGGACACTCAGGGTCAGGGGAAAATCCAATATAGATCTGGTGATATCTCGGGTGCTATTACAGATAGCGCAATAAATCAAAGTGCATTACCTGTAGGAAGCCCTGGCGCATGAATCTGTGCAGCGGGAACGTCCTCGGACCTCCAGGGGCCGAGACAACGACCGTCTCATGGGGCCGGACACTTAGGGTCAGGGTAAAATCCAATATATATCTGGTGATATCTCGGGTGCTATTAGAGATAGCGCAATAAATCAAAGTGCATTGTCTGTAGGAGGCCCTGGCGCATGAATCTGTGCAGCGGGAACGACCTCGGAACACCAGGGACCGAGAAAACCAGCGTCTCATGGGGCCGGACACTCAGGGTCAGTGAAAAATCCAATATATATGTGGTGATATCTCGGGTGCTATTACAGATAGCGCAATAAATCAAAGTGCATTGTCTGTAGGAGGCCCTGGCGCATGAATCTGTGCAGCGGGAACGACCTCGGACCACCAGGGGCCGAGAAAAGCACAGTCTCATGGGGCCGGACACTCAGGGTCAGGGTAAAATCCAATATATATCTGGTGATATCTCGGGTGCTATTAGAGATAGCGCAATAAACCAAAGTGAATTATCTGCAGGAGGCCCTGGCGCATGAATCTGTGCAGCGGGAAAGACCACGGACCACCAGGGGCCGAAAAAACCACAGTCTCATTGGGCCGGTCACTCAGGGTCTGGGGAAAATCCAATATATATCTGGTGATATCTCGGGTGCTATTACAGATAGCGCAATAAACCAAAGTGCATTGTCTGTAGGAGGCCCTGGCGCATGAATCTGTGCAACGGGAACGACCTCGGACCACCAGGGGCCGAGAAAACCACAGTCTCATGGGGCCGGACACTCAGGGTCAGGGGAAAATCCAATATATATCTGGTGATATCTCGGGTGCTATTACAGATAGCGCAATAAATCAAAGTGCGTTGTCTGTAGGAGCTCCTGGCGCATGAATCTGTGCAGCGGGAACGACCTCGGACGACCAGGGGCCGAGAAAACCACAGTCTCATGGGGCCGGACACTCAGGGTCAGGGGAAAATCCAATATATATCTGGTGATATCTCGGGTGCTATTAGAGATAGCGCAATAAACCAAAGTGAATTATCTGCAGGAGGCACTGGCGCATGAATCTGTGCAACGGGAACGACCTCGGACCACCAGGGGCCGAGAAAACCACAGTCTCATGGGGCCGGACACTCAGGGTCAGGGGAAAATCCAATATATATCTGGTGATATCTCGGGTGCTATTAGAGATAGCGCAATAAATCAAAGTGCATTGTCTGTAGGAGGCCCTGGCGCATGAATCTGTGCAGCGGGAACGACCTCGGAACACCAGGAACCGAGAAAACCACCGTCTCATGGGGCCGGATACTCAGGGTCAGTGAAAAATCCAATATATATGTGGTGATATCTCGGGTGCTATTACAGATAGCGCAATAAATCAAAGTGAATTATCTGCAGTAGGCCCTGGTGCATGAATCTGTGCAGCGGGAACGACCTCGGTCCACCAGGGGCCGAGAAAACCACAGTCTCATGGGGCCGGACACTCAGGGTCAGGGGAAAATCCAATATAGATCTGGTGATATCTCGGGTGCTATTACAGATAGCGCAATAAACCAAAGTGAATTATCTGCAGGAGGCCCTGGCGCATGAATCTGTGCAACGGGAACGACCTCGGACCACCAGGGGCTGAGAAAACCACAGTCTCATGGGGCCGGACACTCAGGGTCAGGGGAAAATCCAATATAGATCTGGTGATATCTCGGGTGCTATTACAGGTAGCGCAATAAATCAAAGTGCATTGTCTGTAGGAGGCCCTGGCGCATGAATCTGTGCAGCGGGAACGACCTCGGACCACCAGGGGCCGAGAAAAGCACAGTCTCATGGGGCCGGACACTCAGGGTGAGGGTAAAATCCAATATATATCTGGTGATATCTCGGGTGCTATTAGAGATAGCGCAATAAACCAAAGTGAATTATCTGCAGGAGGCCCTGGCGCATGAATCTGTGCAGCGGGAACGACCTCGGACCACCAGGGGCCGAAAAAACCACAGTCTCATTGGGCCGGTCACTCAGGGTCTGGGGAAAATCCAATATATATCTGGTGATATCTCGGGTGCTATTACAGATAGCGCAATAAGTCAAAGTGCATTGTCTGTAGGAGGCCCTGGCGCATGAATCTGTGCAACGGGAACGACCTCGGACCACCAGGGGCCGAGAAAACCACAGTCTCATGGGGCCGGACACTCAGGGTCAGGGGAAAATCCAATATAGATCTGGTGATATCTCGGGTGCTATTACAGATAGCGCAATAAACCAAAGTGAATTATCTGCAGGAGGCCCTGGCGCATGAATCTGTGCAACGGGAACGACCTCGGACCACCAGGGGCTGAGAAAACCACAGTCTCATGGGGCCGGACACTCAGGGTCAGGGGAAAATCCAATATAGATCTGGTGATATCTCGGGTGCTATTACAGATAGCGCAATAAATCAAAGTGCATTACCTGTAGGAAGCCCTGGCGCATGAATCTGTGCAGCGGGAACGTCCTCGGACCTCCAGGGGCCGAGACAACGACCGTCTCATGGGGCCGGACACTTAGGGTCAGGGTAAAATCCAATATATATCTGGTGATATCTCGGGTGCTATTAGAGATAGCGCAATAAATCAAAGTGCATTGTCTGTAGGAGGCCCTGGCGCATGAATCTGTGCAGCGGGAACGACCTCGGAACACCAGGGACCGAGAAAACCAGCGTCTCATGGGGCCGGACACTCAGGGTCAGTGAAAAATCCAATATATATGTGGTGATATCTCGGGTGCTATTACAGATAGCGCAATAAATCAAAGTGCATTGTCTGTAGGAGACCCTGGCGCATGAACCTGTGCAGCGGGAACGACCTCGGAACACCAGGGACCGAGAAAACCACCGTCTCATGGGGCCGGACACTCAGGGTCAGTGAAAAATCCAATATATATGTGGTGATATCTCGGGTGCTATTACAGATAGCGCAATAAATCAAAGTGCATTGTCTGTAGGAGGCCCTGGCGCATGAATCTGTGCAGCGGGAACGTCCTCGGACCTCCAGGGGCCGAGAAAACCACAGTCTCATGGGGCCGGACACTCAGGGTCAGGGGAAAATCCAATATAGATCTGGTGATATCTCGGGTGCTATTACAGATAGCGCAATAAATCAAAGTGCATTACCTGTAGGAGGCACTGGCGCATGAATCTGTGCAGCGGGAACGTCCTCGGACCTCCAGGGGCCGAGACAACGACCGTCTCATGGGGCCGGACACTCAGGGTCAGGGTAAAATCCAATATATATCTGGTGATATCTCGGGTGCTATTACAGATAGCGCAATAAATCAATGTGCATTGTCTGTAGGAGGCCCTGGCGCATGAATCTGTTCAGCGGGAACGACCTCGGACGACCAGGGGCCGAGAAAACCACAGTCTCATGGGGCCGGACACTCAGGGTCAGGGGAAAATCCAATATATATCTGGTGATATCTCGGGTGCTATTAGAGATAGCACAATAAATCAAAGTGCATTGTCTGTAGGAGGCCCTGGCGCATGAATCAGTGCAGCGGGAACGACCTCGGAACACCAGGGGCCGAGAAAACCACCGTCTCATGGGGCCGGACACTCAGGGTCAGGGGAGAATCCAATATATATCTGGTGATATCTCGGGTCCTATTACAGATAGGGAAATAAATCAAAGTGAATTATCTGCAGGAGGCCCTGGCGCATGAATCTGTGCAGCGGGAACGACCTCGGTCCACCAGGGGCCGAGAAAAGCACCGTCTCATGGGGCTGGACACTCAGGGTGAGGGAAATATCCAATATATATCTGGTGATATCTCGGGTGCTATTACAGATAGCGCAATAAATCAAAGTGCATTGTCTGTAGGAGGCCCTGGCGCATGAATCTGTGCAGCGGGATCGACCTCGGACCACCAGGGGCCGAGAAAACCACCGTCTCATGGGGCCGGACACTCAGGGTCAGGGCAAAATCCAATATATATCTGGTGATATCTCGGGTGCTATTAGAGATAGCGCAATAAACCAAAGTGTATTATCTGCAGGAGGCCCTGGCGCATGAATGTGTGCAGCGGGAACGACCTCGGACCACCAGGGGCCGAGAAAATCGCAGTCTCATGGGGCCGGACACTCAGGGTCAGGGAAAAATCCAATACATATCTGGTGATATCTCGGGCGCTATTAGAGATAGCGCAATAAACCAAAGTGAATTATCTGCAGGAGGCCCTGGCGCATGAATCTGTGCAGCGGGAACGACCTCGGTCCACCAGGGGCCGAGAAAACCACCGTCTCATGGGGCTGGACACTCAGGGTGAGGGAAATATCCAATATATATCTGGTGATATCTCGGGTGCTATTACAGATAGCGCAATAAATCAAAGTGCATTGTCAGTAGGAGGCCGTGGCGCATGAATCTGGGCAGCGGGAAAGACCTCGGACCACCAGGGGCCGAGAAGACCACCGTCTCATGGGGCCGGCCACTCAGGGTCAGGGGAAAATCCAATATATATCTGGTGATATCTCGGGTGCTATTAGAGATAGCGCAATAAGCCAAAGGGAATTATCTGCAGGACGCCCTGGCGCATGCATCTGTGCAGCGGGTACGACGTAGGACCACCAGGGGCCGAGAAAACCACCGTCTCATGGGGCCGGACACTCAGGGTAAGGGAAAAATCCAATATATATCTGGTGATATCTCGGGTGCTATTAGAGATAGCGCAATAAACGAAACTGAATTATCTGCAGGAGGCCCTGGCGCATGAATCTGGGCAGCGGGAACGACCTCGGACCACCATGGGCCGAGAAGACCACCGTCTCATGGGGCCGGACACTCAGGGTCAGGGGAAAATCCAATATATATCTGGTGATATCTCGGGTGCTATTAGTGATAGCGCAATAAGCCAAAGTGATTTGTCTGCAAGAGGCCCTGGTGCATGAATCTGTGCAGCGGGAACGACCTCGGATCACCAGGGGTCGAGAAAACCACCATCTCATGGGGCCGGACACTCCGGGTCAGGGGAAAATCCAATATATATCTGGTGATATCTCGGGTGCTATTATAGATAGCGCAATAAACCAAAGTGAATTATCTGCAGGAGGCCCTGACGCATGAATCTGTGCAGCGGGAACGACCTCGGATCACCAGGGGTCGAGAAAACCACCATCTCATGGGGCCGGACACTCAGGTTCAGGGGAAAATCCAATATATATCTGGTGATATCTCGGGTGCTATTAGTGATAGCGCAATAAACCAAAGTGAATTATCTGCAGGAGGCCCTGACGCATGAATCTGTGCAACGGGAACGACCACGGACCACCAGGGGCCGAGAAAACCACAGTCTCATGGGGCCGGGCACTCAGGGTCAGGGGAAAATCCAATATATATCTGGTGATATCTCGGGTGCTATTACAGATAGCGCAATAAATCAATCGCATTGTCTGTTGGAGGCCCGGGCGCATGAACCTGTGCAGCGGCAACGACCTCGGACCACCAGGGGCCGAGAAAACCACAGTCTCATGGGGCCGGACACTCAGGGTCAGTGAAAAATCCAATATATATGTGGTGATATCTCGGGTGCTATTACAGATAGCGCAATAAATCAAAGTGAATTATCTGCAGTAGGCCCTGGCGCATGAATCTGTGCAGCGGGAACGACCTCGGTCCACCAGGGGCCGAGAAAACTACAGTCTCATGGGGCCGGACACTCAGGGTCAGGGGAAAATCCAATATAGATCTGGTGATATCTCGGGTGCTATTACAGATAGCGCAATAAACCAAAGTGAATTATCTGCAGGAGGCCCTGGCGCATGAATCTGTGCAACGGGAACGACCTCGGACCACCAGGGGCTGAGAAAACCACAGTCTCATGGGGCCGGACACTCAGGGTCAGGGGAAAATCCAATATAGATCTGGTGATATCTCGGGTGCTATTACAGATAGCGCAATAAATCAAAGTGCATTACCTGTAGGAGGCCCTGGCGCATGAATCTGTGCAGCGGGAACGTCCTCGGACCTCCAGGGGCCGAGACAACGACCGTCTCATGGGGCCGGACACTTAGGGTCAGGGTAAAATCCAATATATATCTGGTGATATCTCGGGTGCTATTACAGATAGCGCAATAAATCAAAGTGCGTTGTCTGTAGGAGGCCCTGGCGCATGAATCTGTGCAGCGGGAACGACCTCGGACGACCAGGGGCCGAGAAAACCACAGTCTCATGGGGCCGGACACTCAGGGTCAGGGGAAAATCCAATATATATCTGGTGATATCTCGGGTGCTATTAGAGATAGCGCAATAAATCAAAGTGCATTGTCTGTAAGAGGACCTGGCGCATGAATCTGTGCAGCGGGAACGACCTCGGAACACCAGGGACCGAGAAAACCAGAGTCTCATGGGGCCGGACACTCAGGGTCAGGGGAAAATCCAAAATAGATCTGGTGATATCTCGGGTGCTATTACAGATAGCGCAATAAATCAAAGTGCATTGTCTGTAGGAGGCCCTGGCGCATGAATCTGTGCAACGGGAACGACCTCGGACCACCAGGGGCCGAGAAAACCACAGTCTAATGGGGCCGGACACTCAGGGTCAGGGGAAAATCCAATATATATCTGGTGATATCTCGGGTGCTATTAGAGATAGCGCAATAAATCAAAGTGCATTGTCTGTAGGAGGCCCTGGCGCATGAATCTGTGCAGCGGGAACGACCTCGGAACACCAGAGACCGAGAAAACCAGCGTCTCATGGGGCCGGACACTCAGGGTCAGTGAAAAATCCAATATATATGTGGTGATATCTCGGGTGCTATTACAGATAGCGCAATAAATCAAAGTGCATTGTCTGTAGGAGACCCTGGCGCATGAACCTGTGCTGCGGGAACGACCTCGGAACACCAGGGACCGAGAAAACCACCGTCTCATGGGGCCGGACACTCAGGGTCAGTGAAAAATCCAATATATATGTGGTGATATCTCGGGTGCTATTACAGATAGCGCAATAAATCAAAGTGCATTGTCTGTAGGAGAGCCTGTCGCATGAACCTGTGCAGCGGGAACGACCTCGGAACACCAGGGACCGAGAAAACCACCGTCTCATGGGGCCGGACACTCAGGGTCAGTGAAAAATCCAATATATATGTGGTGATATCTCGGGTGCTATTACAGATAGCGCAATAAATCAAAGTGCATTGTCTGTAGGAGGCCCTGGCGCATGAATCTGTGCAGCGGGAACGTCCTCGGACCTCCAGGGGCCGAGAAAACCACAGTCTCATGGGGCCGGACACTCAGGGTCAGGGGAAAATCCAATATAGATCTGGTGATATCTCGGGTGCTATTAGAGATAGCACAATAAATCAAAGTGCATTGTCTGTAGGAGGCCCTGGCGCATGAATCAGTGCAGCGGGAACGACCTCGGAACACCAGGGGCCGAGAAAACCACAGTCTCATGGGGCCGGACAATCAGGGTCAGGGGAAAATCCAATATATATCTGGTGATATCTCGGGTGCTATTAGAGATAGCGCAATAAATCAAAGTGCATTGTCTGTAGGAGGCCCTGGCGCATGAATCAGTGCAGCGGGAACGACCTCGGAACACCAGGGGCCGAGAAAACCGCCGTCTCATGGGGCAGGACACTCAGGGTCAGTGAAAAATCCAATATATATCTGGTGATATCTCGGGTGCTATTACAGAAAGCGCAATAAATCAAAGTGCATTGTCTGTAGGAGACCCTGGCGCATGAACCTGTGCAGCGGGAACGTTCTCGGACCTCCAGGGGCCGAGAAAACCACAGTCTCATGGGGCCGGACACTCAGGGTCAGGGGAAAATCCAATATATATGTGGTGATATCTCGGGTGCTATTACAGATAGCGCAATAAATCAAAGTGCATTGTCTGTAGGAGACCCTGGCGCATGAACCTGTGCAGCGGGAACGACCTCGGAACACCAGGGACCGAGAAAACCACCGTCTCATGGGGCCGGACGCTCAGGGTCAGGGAAAAATCCAATATATAGGTGGTGATATCTCGGGTGCTATTACAGATAGCGCAATAAATCAAAGTGCATTGTCTGTAGGAGACACTGGCGCATGAACCTGTGTAGCGGGAACGTCCTCGGACCTCCAGGGGCCGAGAAAACCACAGTCTCATGGGGCCGGACAATCAGGGTCAGGGGAAAATCCAATATATATCTGGTGATATCTCGGGTGCTATTAGAGATAGCGCAATAAATCAAAGTGCATTGTCTGTAGGAGGCCCTGGCGCATGAATCAGTGCAGCGGGAACGACCTCGGAACACCAGGGGCCGAGAAAACCGCCGTCTCATGGGGCAGGACACTCAGGGTCAGTGAAAAATCCAATATATATCTGGTGATATCTCGGGTGCTATTACAGAAAGCGCAATAAATCAAAGTGCATTGTCTGTAGGAGACCCTGGCGCATGAACCTGTGCAGCGGGAACGTTCTCGGACCTCCAGGGGCCGAGAAAACCACAGTCTCATGGGGCCGGACACTCAGGGTCAGGGGAAAATCCAATATATATGTGGTGATATCTCGGGTGCTATTACAGATAGCGCAATAAATCAAAGTGCATTGTCTGTAGGAGGCCCTGGCGCATGAATCTGTGCAGCGGGAACGACCTCGGACCACCAGGGGCCGAGAAAACTACAGTCTCATGCGGCCGGACACTCAGGGTCTGGGGAAAATCCAATATATATCTGGTGATATCTCGGGTCCTATTACAGATAGGGAAATAAATCAAAGTGAATTATCTGCAGGAGGCCCTGGCGCATGAATCTGTGCAGCGGGAACGACCTCGGTCCACCAGGGGCCGAGAAAACCACCGTCTCATGGGGCTGGACACTCAGGGTGAGGGAAATATCCAATATATATCTGGTGATATCTCGGGTGCTATTACAGATAGCGCAATAAATCAAAGTGCATTGTCTGTAGGAGGCCCTGGCGCATGAATCTGTGCAGCGGGAACGACCTCGGACCACCAGGGGCCGAGAAAACCACCGTCTCATGGGGCCGGACACTCAGGGTCAGGGAAAAATCCAATATATATCTGGTGATATCTTGGGTGCTATTACAGATAGCGCAATAAACCAAAGTGATTTGTCTGCAAGAGGCCCTGGTGCATGAATCTGTGCAGCGGGAACGACCTCGGATCACCAGGGGTCGAGAAAACCACCATCTCATGGGGCCGGACACGCAGGGTCAGGGGAAAATCCAATATATATCTGGTGATATCTCGGGTGCTATTAGTGATAGCGCAATAAACCAAAGTGAATTATCTGCAGGAGGCCCTGACGCATGAATCTGTGCAGCGGGAACGACCTCGGATCACCAGGGGTCGAGAAAACCACCATCTCATGGGGCCGGACACTCAGGGTCAGGGGAAAATCCAATATATATCTGGTGATATCTCGGGTGCTATTAGTGATAGCGCAATAAACCAAAGTGAATTATCTGCAGGAGGCCCTGACACATGAATATGTGCAACGGGAACGACCACGGACCACCAGGGGCCGAGAAAACCACAGTCTCATGGGGCCGGACACTCAGGGTCAGGGGAAAATCCAATATATATCTGGTGATATCTCGGGTGGTATTACAGATAGCGCAATAAATCAATCGCATTGTCTGTAGGAGGCCCTGGCGCATGAATCTGTGCAGCGGGAACGACCTCGGACCACCAGGGGCCGAGAAAACCACCGTCTCATGGGGCCGGACACTCAGGGTCAGGGAAAAATCCAATATATATCTGGTGATATCTCGGGTGCTATAAGAGATAGCGCAATAAACCAAAGTGAATTATCTGCAGGAGGCCCTGGCGCATGCATCTGTGCAGCGGGAACGACCTCGGACCGCCAGGGGCCGAGAATACCACCGTCTCATGGGGCCGGACACTCAGGGTAAGGGAAAAATCCAATATATATCTGGTGATATCTCGGGTGCTATTACAGATAGCGCAATAAATCAAAGTGCATTGTCTGTAGGAGGCCCTGGCGGATGAATCTGTGCAGCGGGAACGACCTCGGACCCCCAGGGGCCGAGAAAACCACCGTCTCATGGGGCCGGACACTCTGGGTCAGGGAAAAATCCAATATATATGTGGTGATATCTCGGGTGCTATTACAGATAGCGCAATAAATCAAAGTGCATTGTCTGTAGGAGGCCCTGGCGCATGAATCTGTGCAGCGGGAACGACCTAGGACCACCAGGGGCCGAGAAAACTACAGTCTCATGCGGCCGGACACTCAGGGTCTGGGGAAAATCCAATATATATCTGGTGATATCTCGGGTCCTATTACAGATAGGGAAATAAATCAAAGTGAATTATCTGCAGGAGGCCCTGGCGCATGAATCTGTGCAGCGGGAACGACCTCGGTCCACCAGGGGCCGAGAAAAGCACCGTCTCATGGGGCTGGACACTCAGGGTGAGGGAAATATCCAATATATATCTGGTGATATCTCGGGTGCTATTACAGATAGCGCAATAAATCAAAGTGCATTGTCTGTAGGAGGCCCTGGCGCATGAATCTGTGCAGCGGGATCGACCTCGGACCACCAGGGGCCGAGAAAACCACCGTCTCATGGGGCCGGACACTCAGGGTCAGGGCAAAATCCAATATATATCTGGTGATATCTCGGGTGCTATTAGAGATAGCGCAATAAACCAAAGTGTATTATCTGCAGGAGGCCCTGGCGCATGAATGTGTGCAGCGGGAACGACCTCGGACCACCAGGGGCCGAGAAAATCGCAGTCTCATGGGGCCGGACACTCAGGGTCAGGGAAAAATCCAATACATATCTGGTGATATCTCGGGCGCTATTAGAGATAGCGCAATAAACCAAAGTGAATTATCTGCAGGAGGCCCTGGCGCATGAATCTGTGCAGCGGGAACGACCTCGGTCCACCAGGGGCCGAGAAAACCACCGTCTCATGGGGCTGGACACTCAGGGTGAGGGAAATATCCAATATATATCTGGTGATATCTCGGGTGCTATTACAGATAGCGCAATAAATCAAAGTGCATTGTCAGTAGGAGGCCGTGGCGCATGAATCTGGGCAGCGGGAACGACCTCGGACCACCAGGGGCCGAGAAGACCACCGTCTCATGGGGCCGGCCACTCAGGGTCAGGGGAAAATCCAATATATATCTGGTGATATCTCGGGTGCTATTAGAGATAGCGCAATAAGCCAAAGGGAATTATCTGCAGGACGCCCTGGCGCATGCATCTGTGCAGCGGGTACGACGTAGGACCACCAGGGGCCGAGAAAACCACCGTCTCATGGGGCCGGACACTCAGGGTAAGGGAAAAATCCAATATATATCTGGTGATATCTCGGGTGCTATTAGAGATAGCGCAATAAACGAAACTGAATTATCTGCAGGAGGCCCTGGCGCATGAATCTGGGCAGCGGGAACGACCTCGGACCACCATGGGCCGAGAAGACCACCGTCTCATGGGGCCGGACACTCAGGGTCAGGGGAAAATCCAATATATATCTGGTGATATCTCGGGTGCTATTAGTGATAGCGCAATAAGCCAAAGTGATTTGTCTGCAAGAGGCCCTGGTGCATGAATCTGTGCAGCGGGAACGACCTCGGATCACCAGGGGTCGAGAAAACCACCATCTCATGGGGCCGGACACTCAGGGTCAGGGGAAAATCCAATATATATCTGGTGATATCTCGGGTGCTATTATAGATAGCGCAATAAACCAAAGTGAATTATCTGCAGGAGGCCCTGACGCATGAATCTGTGCAGCGGGAACGACCTCGGATCACCAGGGGTCGAGAAAACCACCATCTCATGGGGCCGGACACTCAGGTTCAGGGGAAAATCCAATATATATCTGGTGATATCTCGGGTGCTATTAGTGATAGCGCAATAAACCAAAGTGAATTATCTGCAGGAGGCCCTGACGCATGAATCTGTGCAACGGGAACGACCACGGACCACCAGGGGCCGAGAAAACCACAGTCTCATGGGGCCGGGCACTCAGGGTCAGGGGAAAATCCAATATATATCTGGTGATATCTCGGGTGCTATTACAGATAGCGCAATAAATCAATCGCATTGTCTGTAGGAGGCCCGGGCGCATGAATCTGTGCAGCGGGAACGACCTCGGACCACCAGGGGCCGAGAAAACCACCGTCTCATGGGGCCGGACACTCAGGGTCAGGGAAAAATCCAATATATATCTGGTGATATCTCGGGTGCTATAAGTGATAGCGCAATAAACCAAAGTGAATTATCTGCAGGAGGCCCTGGCGCATGCATCTGTGCAGCGGGAACGACCTCGGACCGCCAGGGGCCGAGAATACCACCGTCTCATGGGGCCGGACACTCAGGGTAAGGGAAAAATCCAATATATATCTGGTGATATCTCGGGTGCTATTACAGATAGCGCAATAAATCAAAGTGCATTGTCTGTAGGAGGCCCTGGCGCATGAATCTGTGCAGCGGGAACGACCTCGGACCCCCAGGGGCCGAGAAAACCACCGTCTCATGGGGCCGGACACTCTGGGTCAGGGAAAAATCCAATATATATGTGGTGATATCTCGGGTGCTATTACAGATAGCGCAATAAATCAAAGTGCATTGTCTGTAGGAGGCCCTGGCGCATGAATCTGTGCAGCGGGAACGACCTCGGACCACCAGGGGCCGAGAAAACTACAGTCTCATGCGGCCGGACACTCAGGGTCTGGGGAAAATCCAATATATATCTGGTGATATCTCGGGTCCTATTACAGATAGGGAAATAAATCAAAGTGAATTATCTGCAGGAGGCCCTGGCGCATGAATCTGTGCAGCGGGAACGACCTCGGTCCACCAGGGGCCGAGAAAAGCACCGTCTCATGGGGCTGGACACTCAGGGTGAGGGAAATATCCAATATATATCTGGTGATATCTCGGGTGCTATTACAGATAGCGCAATATATCAAAGTGCATTGTCTGTAGGAGGCCCTGGCGCATGAATCTGTGCAGCGGGAACGACCTCGGTCCACCAGGGGCCGAGAAAACCACCGTCTCATGGGGCTGGACACTCAGGGTGAGGGAAATATCCAATATATATCTGGTGATATCTCGGGTGCTATTAGAGATAGCGCAATAAACCAAAGTGAATTATCTGTAGGAGGCCCTGGCGCATGAATCTGTGCAGCGGGAACGACCTCGGACCACCAGGGGCCGAGACATCCACCGTCTCATGCGGCCGGACACTCAGGTTCAGGGGAAAATCCAATATATATCTGGTGATATCTCGGGTGCTATTAGTGATAGCGTAATAAACCAAAGTGAATTATCTGCAGGAGGCCCTGGCGCATGAATCTGTGCAACGGGAACGACCACGGACCACCAGGGGCCGAGAAATCCACCGTCCCGAGGGGCCGGACACTTAGGGTCAGTGAGAAATCCAATATATATCTGGTGATATCTCGGGTGCTATTACAGATAGCGCAATAAATCAATCGCATTGTCTGTAGGAGGCCCGGGCGCATGAATCTGTGCAGCGCGAACGACCTCGGACCACCAGGGGCCGAGAAAACCACCGTCTCATGGGGCCGGACACTCAGGGTCAGGGAAAAATCCAATATATATCTGGTGATATCTCGGGTGCTATAAGTGATAGCGCAATAAACCAAAGTGAATTATCTGCAGGAGGCCCTGGCGCATGCATCTGTGCAGCGGGAACGACCTCGGACCGCCAGGGGCCGAGAATACCACCGTCTCATGGGGCCGGACACTCAGGGTAAGGGAAAAATCCAATATATATCTGGTGATATCTCGGGTGCTATTACAGATAGCGCAATAAATCAAAGTGCATTGTCTGTAGGAGGCCCTGGCGCATGAATCTGTGCAGCGGGAACGACCTCGGACCCCCAGGGGCCGAGAAAACCACCGTCTCATGGGGCCGGACACTCTGGGTCAGGGAAAAATCCAATATATATGTGGTGATATCTCGGGTGCTATTACAGATAGCGCAATAAATCAAAGTGCATTGTCTGTAGGAGGCCCTGGCGCATGAATCTGTGCAGCGGGAACGACCTCGGACCACTAGGGGCCGCGAAAACCACAGTCTCATGGGGCCGGACACTCAGGGTCAGGGCAAAATCCAATATATATCTGGTGATATCTCGGGTGCTATTAGAGATAGCGCAATAAGCCAAAGTGAATTATCTGCAGGAGGCCCTGGCGCATGCATCTGTGCAGCGGGAACGACCTCGGACCGCCAGGGGCCGAGAAAACCACCGTCTCATGGGGCCGGACACTCAGGGTAAGGGAAAAATCCAATATATATCTGGTGATATCTCGGGTGCTATTACAGATAGCGCAATAAATCAAACTGCATTGTCTGTAGCAGGCCCTGGCGCATGAATCTGTGCAGCGGGAACGACCTCGGACCACCAGGGGCCGAGAAAACTACCGTCTCATGGGGCCGGACACTCAGGGTCAGGGAAAAATCCAATATATATCTGGTGATATCTCGGGTGCTATTAGAGATAGCGCAATAAATCAAAGTGCATTGTCTGTAGGAGGCCCTGGCGCATGAATCTGTGCAGCGGGAACGACCTCGGACCACCAGGGTCCGAGAAAACCACCGTCTCATGGGGCCGGACACTCAGGGTCAGGGGAAAATCCAATATATATCTGGTGATATCTCGGGTGCTATTAGAGATAGCGCAATAAGCCAAAGGGACTTATCTGCAAGATGCCCTGGCGCATGCATCTGTGCAGCGGGAACGAGCTAGGACCACCAGGGGCCGAGAAAACCACCGTCTCATGGGGCCGGACACTCAGGGTCAGGGAAAAATCCAATATATATCTGGTGATATCTCGGGTGCTATTACAGATAGCGCAATAAATCAAAGTGCGTTGTCTGTAGGAGGCCCTGGCGCATGAATCTGTGCAGCGGGAACGACCTCGGACCACCAGGGGCCGAGAAAACTACAGTCACATGGCGCCGAACACTCAGGGTCTGGGGAAAATCCAATATATATCTGGTGATATCTCGGGTCCTATTACAGATAGCGAAATAAATCGAAGTGAATTATCTGCAGGAGGCCCAGGCGCATGAATCTGTGCAGCGGGAACGACCTCGGTCCAACAGGGGCCGAGAAAACCACCGTCTGATGGGGTGGACACTCAGGGTGAGGGAAATATCCAATATATATCTGGTGATATCTCGGGTGCTATTACAGATAGCGCAATAAATCAAAGTGCAATGTCTGTAGGAGGCCCTGGCGCATGAATCTGTGAAGCGGGAACGACCTCGGACCACCAGGGGCCGAGAAAACCACCGTCTCATGGGGCCGGACACTCTGGGTCAGGGAAAAATCCAATATATATCTGGTGATATCTCGGGTGCTATTAGAGATAGCGCAAAAAACCAAGGTGAATTATCTGCAGGAGGCCCTGGCGCATGAATCTGTGCAACGGGAACGACCTCGGACCACCAGGGGCCGAGAAAACTTCAGTCTCATGGGGCCGGACACTCTGGGTCAGGGAAAAATCCAATATATATCTGGTGATATCTCGGGTCCTATTACAGATTGCGAAATAAACCAAAGTGAATTATCTGCAGGAGGCCCAGGCGCATGAATCTGTGCAGCGGGAACGACCTCGGTCCACCAGGGGCCGAGAAAACCACCGTCTGATGGGGCTGGACACTCAGGGTGAGGGAAATATCCAATATATATCTGGTGATATCTCGGGTCCTATTACAGACAGCGAAATAAATCAAAGTGAATTATCTGCAGGAGGCCCAGGCGCATGAATCTGTGCAGCGGGAACGACCTCGGTCCACCAGGGGCCGAGAAAACCACCGTCTGATGGGGCCGGACACTCAGGGTCAGGGAAAAATCCAATATATATCAGGTGATATCTCGGGTGCCATTACAGATAGCGCAATAATCAAAGTGCATTACTTGTAGGAGGCCCTGGCGCATGAATCTGTGCAGCGGGAACGACCTCGGACGACCAGGGGCCGAGAAAACCACAGTCTCATGGGGCCGGACACTCAGGGTCAGGGGAAAATCCAATATATATCTGGTGATATCTCGGCTGCTATTAGAGATAGCGCAATAAACCAAAGTGAATTATCTGCAGGAGGCCCTGGCGCATGCATCTGTGCAGCGGGAACGACCTC
Organism: Nomia melanderi; assembly: GCF_051020985.1. Classification (NCBI taxonomy): domain Eukaryota; kingdom Metazoa; phylum Arthropoda; class Insecta; order Hymenoptera; family Halictidae; genus Nomia; species Nomia melanderi. Next base: position 13,074 of record NW_027475149.1, on the reverse strand, counting down.
GGACCGCCAGGGACCGAGAAAACCACCGTCTCATGGGGCCGGACACTCTGGGCAGTGAAAAATCCAATATATATCTGGTGATATCTCGGGTGCTATTACAGATAGCGCAATAAATCAAAGTGCATTGTCTGTAGGAGGACCTAGCGCATGAATCTGTGCAGCGGGATCGACCACGCACCACCAGGGGCCGAGAAAACCACAGTCTCATGGGGCCGGATACTCAGGGTCAGGTGAAAATCCAATATATATCTGGTGATATCTCGGGTGCTATTAGAGATAGCGCAATAAATCAAAGTGCATTGTCTGTAGGAGGCCCTGGCGCATGAATCTGTGCAGCGGGAACGACCTCGGACCACCAGGGGCCGAGAAAACCACAGTCTCATGGGGCCGGACACTCAGGGTCAGGGGAAAATCCAATATATATCTGGTGACATCTCGGGTGCTATTACAGATAGCGCAATAAATCAAAGTGCATTGTCTGTAGGAGGCCCTGGCGCATGAATCTGGCCAGGGGGAACGTCCTCGGACCACCAGGGGCCGAGAAAACCACCGTCTCATGGGGCCGGACACTCAGGGACAAGGGAAAATCCAATATATATCTGGTGATATCTCGGGTGCTATTACAGATAGCGCAATAAATCAAAGCGCATTGTCTGTAGGAGGACCTAGCGCATGAATCTGTGCAGCGGGATCGACCACGCACCACCAGGGGCCGAGAAAACCACAGTCTCATGGGGCCGGATACTCAGGGTCAGGTGAAAATCGAACATATATCTGGTGATATCTCGGGTGCTATTAGAGATAGCGCAATAAACCAAAGTGAATTATCTGCAGGAGGCCCTGGCGCATGCATCTGTGCAGCGGGAACGACCTCGGACCGCCAGGGGCCGAGAAAACCACCGTCTCATGGGGCCGGACACTCAGGGTCAGTGAAAAATCCAATATATATCTGGTGATATCTCGGGTGCTATTACTGATAGCGCAATAAATCAAAGTGCATTGTCTGTAGGAGGCCCTGGCGCATGAATCTGTGCAGCGGGAACGACCTCGGACCACCAGGGGCCGAGAAAACTACAGTCACATGGCGCCGAACACACAGGGTCTGGGGAAAATCCAATATATATCTGGTGATATCTCGGGTCCTATTACAGATAGCGAAATAAATCAAAGTGAATTATCTGCAGGAGGCCCAGGCGCATGAATCTGTGCAGCGGGAACGACCTCGGTCCACCAGGAGCCGAGAAAACCACCGTCTGATGGGGCTGGACACTCAGGGTGAGGGAAATATCCAATATATATCTGGTGATATCTCGGTTGCTGTTACAGATAGAGCAATAAATCAAAGTGCATTGTCTGTAGGAGGCCCTGGCGCATGAATCTGTGAAGCGGGAACGACCTCGGACCACCAGGGGCAGAGAAAACCACCGTCTCATGAGGCCGGACAATCTGGGTCAGGGAAAAATCCAATATATATGTGGTGATATCTCGGGTGCTATTACAGATAGCGCAATAAATCAAAGTGCATTGTCTGTAGGAGGCCCTGGCGCATGAATCTGTGCAGCGGGAACGACCTCGGACCACCAGGGGCCGAGAAAACTACAGTCTCATGCGGCCGGACACTCAGGGTCTGGGGAAAATCCAATATATATCTGGTGATATCTCGGTTCCTATTTCAGATAGCGAAATAAATCAAAGTGCATTGTCTGTAGGAGGCACTGGCGCATGAATCTGTGCAGCGGGAACGACCTCGGACCACCAGGGGCCGAGAGAACCACCGTCTCATGGGGCCGGACACTCAGGGTCAGGGGAAAATCCAATATATATCTGGTGATATCTCGGATGCTATTAGAGATAGCGCAAGAAACCAAGTGAGTTATCTGCACGAGGCCCTGGCGCCTGAATCTGTGCAGCGGGAACGACCTCGGAACACCAGGGGCCGAGAAAACCACCATCTCATGGGGCCGGACACTCAGGGTCAGGGGAAAATCCAATATATATCTGGTGATATGTCGGGTGCTATTAGAGATAGCGCAATAAACCAAAGTGAATCATCTGCAGGAGGCCCTGGCGCATGAATCTGTGCAGCGGGATCGACCTCGCACCACCAGGGGCCGAGAAAACCACAGTCTCATGGGGCCGGACACTCAGGGTCAGGGGAAAATCCAATATATATCTGGCGATATCTCGGGTGCTATTAGAGATAGCGCAATAAGCCAAAGTGAATTATCTGCAGGAGGCCCTGGCGCATGAATCTGTGCAACGGGAACGACCTCGGACCACCAGGGGCCGAGACAACCACGGTCTCATGGGGCCGGACACTCAGGTTCAGGGAAAAATCCAATATATATCTGGTGATATCTCGGGTGCTATTACAGATAGCCCAATAAACCAAAGTGCATTGTCTGTAAGAGGCCCTGGCGCATGAATCTGTGCAGCGGGAACGACCTCGGACCACCAGGGGCCGAGAAAACCACAGTCTCATGGGGCCGGGCACTCAGGGACAAGGGAAAATCCAATATATATCTGGTGACATCTCGGGTGCTATTACAGATAGCCCAATAAATCAAAGTGCATTGTCTGTAGGAGACCCTGGCTCATAGATCTGGGCAGGGGGAACGACCTCGGAACACCAGGGGCCGAGAAAACCACAGGCTCATGGGGCCGGACACTCAGGGTCAGGGAAAAATCCAATATATATCTGGTGACATCTCGGGTGCTATTACAGATAGCCCAATAAATCAAAGTGCATTGTCTGTAGGAGACCCTGGCTCATAGATCTGGGCAGGGGGAACGACCTCGGAACACCAGGGGCCGAGAAAACCACAGGCTCATGGGGCCGGACACTCAGGGTCAGGGAAAAATCCAATATATATCTGGTGATATCTCGGGTGCTATTACAGATAGCGCAATAAATCAAAGTGCATTGTCTGTAGGAGGCCCTGGCCCATGAATGTGGGCACTGGTAACGACCTCTGACCACCAGGGGCCGAGAAAACCACCGTCCCATGGGGCCGGACACTCAGTGTCAGGGAAAAATCCAATATATATCTGGTGATATCTCGGTTGCTATTACAGATAGCGCAATAAATCAAAGTGCATTGTCTGTGGGAGGCCCTGGCGCATGAATCTGGCCAGGGGGAACGACCTCGGACCACCAGGGGCCGAGAAAACCACCGTCTCATGGGGCCGGACACTCAGGGACAGGGGAAAATCCAATATATATCTGGTGATATCTCGGTTGCTATTACAGATAGCGCAATAAATCAAAGTGTATTGTCTGTAGGAGGCCCTGGCGCATGAATCTGTGCACCGGGATCGACCTCCCACCGCCAGGGGCCGAGAAAACCACAGTCTCATGGGGCCGGACACTCAGGGTCAGGGGAAAATCCAATATCTATCTGGTGATATCTCGGGTGCTATTAGAGGTAGCGCAATAAACCAAAGTGAATTATCTGCACGAGGCCTTGGCGCATGAATCTGAGCAGCGGGAGCGACCTCGGACCACCAGGGGCCGAGAAAACCACAGTCTCATGGGGCCGGACACTCAGGGTCAGGGGAAAATCCAATATATATCTGGTGATATCTCGGGTGCTATTACAGATAGCCCAATAGACCAAAGTGCAGTGTCTGTAGGAGGCACCGGCGCATGAATCTGTGCAGCGGGATCGACCTCGCACCACCAGGGGCCGAGAAAACCACAGTCTCATGGGGCCGGACACTCAGGGTCAGGGAAAAATCCAATATCTATCTGGTGATATCTCGGGTGCTATTACAGATAGCGCAATAAATTAAAGTGCATTGTCTGTAGGAGGCCCTGGCGCATGAATGTGGGCACTGGTAACGACCTCTGACCACCAGGGGCCGAGAAAACCACCGTCTCATGGGGCCGGACACTCAGTGTCAGGGAAAAATCCAATATATATCTGGTGATATCTCGGTTGCTATTACAGATAGCGCAATAAATCAAAGTGCATTGTCTGTGGGAGGCCCTGGCGCATGAATCTGGCCAGGGGGAACGACCTCGGACCACCAGGGGCCGAGAAAACCACAGTCTCATGGGGCCGGACACTAAGGGTCAGGGGAAAATCCAATATATATCTGGTGATATCTCGGGTGCCATTAGAGATAGCGCAATAAACCAAAGTGAATTATCTGCAGGAGGTCCTGGCGCATGAATCTGTGCAGCGGGAGCGACCTCGGACCACCAGGGGCCGAGAAAAATAGAGTCTCATGCGGCCGGACACTCAGGGTCGGGGGAAAATCCAATATATATCTGGTGATATCTCGGGGGCTATTAGAGATAGCGCAATAAACCAAAGTGAATTATCTGCAGGAGGCCCTGGAGCATGAATCTGTGCAGCGGCAGCGACCACGCACCACCAGGGGCCGAGAAAACCACAGTCTCATGGGGCTGGATACTCAGGGTCATGTGAAAATCCAATATATATCTGGTGATATCTCGGGTGCTATTACAGATAGCCCAATAAACCAACGTGCATTGTCAGTAGGAGGCCCTGGCGCATGAATCTGTGCAGCGGGAACGACCTCGGACCACCAGGGGCCGTGAAAACCACAGTCTCATGGGGCCGGACACTAAGGGTCAGGGGAAAATCCAATATATATCTGGTGATATCTTGGGTGCTATTAGAGATAGCGCAATAAACCAAAGTGAATTATCTGCAGGAGGCCCAGGCGCATGAATCTGTGCAGCGGGATCGACCTGGGACCACCAGGGGCCGAGAAGACCACAGTCTCATGGGGCCGGACTCTCAGGGTCAGGGGAAAATCCAATATATATCTGGTGATATCTCGGGTGCTATTACAGATAGCGCACTAAATCAAAGTGCATTGTCCGTAGGAGGCACTGGCGCATGAATCTGTGCAGCGGGATCGACCTCGCACCACCAGGGGCCGAGAAAACCACTGTCTCATGGGGCCGGACACTCAGGGTCAGGGGAAAATCCAATATATATCTGGCGATATCTCGGGTCTATTAGAGATAGCCCAATAAACCAAAGTGAATTATCTGCAGGAGGCCCTGGCGCATGAATCTGTGCAACGGGAACGACCTCGGACCACCAGGGGCCGAGACAACCACGGTTTCATGGGGCCGGACACTCAGGGTCAGGGAAAAATCCAATATATATCTGGTGATATCTCGGGTCCTATTACAGATTGCGAAATAAACCAAAGTGAATTATCTGCAGGAGGCCCAGGCGCATGAATCTGTGCAGCGGGAACGACCTCGGTCCACCAGGGGCCGAGAAAACCACCGTCTGATGGGGCTGGACACTCAGGGTGAGGGAAATATCCAATATATATCTGGTGATATCTCGGGTCCTATTACAGACAGCGAAATAAATCAAAGTGAATTATCTGCAGGAGGCCCAGGCGCATGAATCTGTGCAGCGGGAACGACCTCGGTCCACCAGGGGCCGAGAAAACCACCGTCTGATGGGGCCGGACACTCAGGGTCAGGGAAAAATCCAATATATATCAGGTGATATCTCGGGTGCCATTACAGATAGCGCAATAATCAAAGTGCATTACTTGTAGGAGGCCCTGGCGCATGAATCTGTGCAGCGGGAACGACCTCGGACGACCAGGGGCCGAGAAAACCACAGTCTCATGGGGCCGGACACTCAGGGTCAGGGGAAAATCCAATATATATCTGGTGATATCTCGGCTGCTATTAGAGATAGCGCAATAAACCAAAGTGAATTATCTGCAGGAGGCCCTGGCGCATGCATCTGTGCAGCGGGAACGACCTCGGACCGCCAGGGACCGAGAAAACCACCGTCTCATGGGGCCGGACACTCTGGGCAGTGAAAAATCCAATATATATCTGGTGATATCTCGGGTGCTATTACAGATAGCGCAATAAATCAAAGTGCATTGTCTGTAGGAGGACCTAGCGCATGAATCTGTGCAGCGGGATCGACCACGCACCACCAGGGGCCGAGAAAACCACAGTCTCATGGGGCCGGATACTCAGGGTCAGGTGAAAATCCAATATATATCTGGTGATATCTCGGGTGCTATTAGAGATAGCGCAATAAATCAAAGTGCATTGTCTGTAGGAGGCCCTGGCGCATGAATCTGTGCAGCGGGAACGACCTCGGACCACCAGGGGCCGAGAAAACCACAGTCTCATGGGGCCGGACACTCAGGGTCAGGGGAAAATCCAATATATATCTGGTGACATCTCGGGTGCTATTACAGATAGCGCAATAAATCAAAGTGCATTGTCTGTAGGAGGCCCTGGCGCATGAATCTGGCCAGGGGGAACGTCCTCGGACCACCAGGGGCCGAGAAAACCACCGTCTCATGGGGCCGGACACTCAGGGACAAGGGAAAATCCAATATATATCTGGTGATATCTCGGGTGCTATTACAGATAGCGCAATAAATCAAAGCGCATTGTCTGTAGGAGGACCTAGCGCATGAATCTGTGCAGCGGGATCGACCACGCACCACCAGGGGCCGAGAAAACCACAGTCTCATGGGGCCGGATACTCAGGGTCAGGTGAAAATCGAACATATATCTGGTGATATCTCGGGTGCTATTAGAGATAGCGCAATAAACCAAAGTGAATTATCTGCAGGAGGCCCTGGCGCATGCATCTGTGCAGCGGGAACGACCTCGGACCGCCAGGGTTCGAGAAAACCACCGTCTCATGGGGCCGGACACTCAGGGTCAGTGAAAAATCCAATATATATCTGGTGATATCTCGGGTGCTATTACTGATAGCGCAATAAATCAAAGTGCATTGTCTGTAGGAGGCCCTGGCGCATGAATCTGTGCAGCGGGAACGACCTCGGACCACCAGGGGCCGAGAAAACTACAGTCACATGGCGCCGAACACACAGGGTCTGGGGAAAATCCAATATATATCTGGTGATATCTCGGGTCCTATTACAGATAGCGAAATAAATCAAAGTGAATTATCTGCAGGAGGCCCAGGCGCATGAATCTGTGCAGCGGGAACGACCTCGGTCCACCAGGAGCCGAGAAAACCACCGTCTGATGGGGCTGGACACTCAGGGTGAGGGAAATATCCAATATATATCTGGTGATATCTCGGTTGCTGTTACAGATAGAGCAATAAATCAAAGTGCATTGTCTGTAGGAGGCCCTGGCGCATGAATCTGTGAAGCGGGAACGACCTCGGACCACCAGGGGCAGAGAAAACCACCGTCTCATGGGGCCGGACAATCTGGGTCAGGGAAAAATCCAATATATATGTGGTGATATCTCGGGTGCTATTACAGATAGCGCAATAAATCAAAGTGCATTGTCTGTAGGAGGCCCTGGCGCATGAATCTGTGCAGCGGGAACGACCTCGGACCACCAGGGGCCGAGAAAACTACAGTCTCATGCGGCCGGACACTCAGGGTCTGGGGAAAATCCAATATATATCTGGTGATATCTCGGTTCCTATTTCAGATAGCGAAATAAATCAAAGTGCATTGTCTGTAGGAGGCACTGGCGCATGAATCTGTGCAGCGGGAACGACCTCGGACCACCAGGGGCCGAGAGAACCACCGTCTCATGGGGCCGGACACTCAGGGTCAGGGGAAAATCCAATATATATCTGGTGATATCTCGGATGCTATTAGAGATAGCGCAAGAAACCAAGTGAGTTATCTGCACGAGGCCCTGGCGCCTGAATCTGTGCAGCGGGAACGACCTCGGAACACCAGGGGCCGAGAAAACCACCATCTCATGGGGCCGGACACTCAGGGTCAGGGGAAAATCCAATATATATCTGGTGATATGTCGGGTGCTATTAGAGATAGCGCAATAAACCAAAGTGAATCATCTGCAGGAGGCCCTGGCGCATGAATCTGTGCAGCGGGATCGACCTCGCACCACCAGGGGCCGAGAAAACCACAGTCTCATGGGGCCGGACACTCAGGGTCAGGGGAAAATCCAATATATATCTGGCGATATCTCGGGTGCTATTAGAGATAGCGCAATAAGCCAAAGTGAATTATCTGCAGGAGGCCCTGGCGCATGAATCTGTGCAACGGGAACGACCTCGGACCACCAGGGGCCGAGACAACCACGGTCTCATGGGGCCGGACACTCAGGTTCAGGGAAAAATCCAATATATATCTGGTGATATCTCGGGTGCTATTACAGATAGCCCAATAAACCAAAGTGCATTGTCTGTAAGAGGCCCTGGCGCATGAATCTGTGCAGCGGGAACGACCTCGGACCACCAGGGGCCGAGAAAACCACAGTCTCATGGGGCCAGACACTCAGGGTCAGGGAAAATCCAATATATAACTGGTGATATCTCTGGTGCTATTAGAGATAGCGCAAAAAACCAATGTGAATTATTTGCAGGAGGCCGTGGCGCATGAATCTGTGCAGCGGGAACGACCACGGAACACCAGGGGCCGAGAAAACCACCGTCCCACGGGGCCGGGCACTCAGGGACAAGGGAAAATCCAATATATATCTGGTGACATCTCGGGTGCTATTACAGATAGCCCAATAAATCAAAGTGCATTGTCTGTAGGAGACCCTGGCTCATAGATCTGGGCAGGGGGAACGACCTCGGAACACCAGGGGCCGAGAAAACCACAGGCTCATGGGGCCGGACACTCAGGGTCAGGGAAAAATCCAATATATATCTGGTGATATCTCGGGTGCTATTACAGATAGCGCAATAAATCAAAGTGCATTGTCTGTAGGAGGCCCTGGCCCATGAATGTGGGCACTGGTAACGACCTCTGACCACCAGGGGCCGAGAAAACCACCGTCCCATGGGGCCGGACACTCAGTGTCAGGGAAAAATCCAATATATATCTGGTGATATCTCGGTTGCTATTACAGATAGCGCAATAAATCAAAGTGCATTGTCTGTGGGAGGCCCTGGCGCATGAATCTGGCCAGGGGGAACGACCTCGGACCACCAGGGGCCGAGAAAACCACCGTCTCATGGGGCCGGACACTCAGGGACAGGGGAAAATCCAATATATATCTGGTGATATCTCGGTTGCTATTACAGATAGCGCAATAAATCAAAGTGTATTGTCTGTAGGAGGCCCTGGCGCATGAATCTGTGCACCGGGATCGACCTCCCACCGCCAGGGGCCGAGAAAACCACAGTCTCATGGGGCCGGACACTCAGGGTCAGGGGAAAATCCAATATCTATCTGGTGATATCTCGGGTGCTATTAGAGGTAGCGCAATAAACCAAAGTGAATTATCTGCACGAGGCCTTGGCGCATGAATCTGAGCAGCGGGAGCGACCTCGGACCACCAGGGGCCGAGAAAACCACAGTCTCATGGGGCCGGACACTCAGGGTCAGGGGAAAATCCAATATATATCTGGTGATATCTCGGGTGCTATTACAGATAGCCCAATAGACCAAAGTGCAGTGTCTGTAGGAGGCACCGGCGCATGAATCTGTGCAGCGGGATCGACCTCGCACCACCAGGGGCCGAGAAAACCACAGTCTCATGGGGCCGGACACTCAGGGTCAGGGAAAAATCCAATATCTATCTGGTGATATCTCGGATGCTATTACAGATAGCGCAATAAATTAAAGTGCATTGTCTGTAGGAGGCCCTGGCGCATGAATGTGGGCACTGGTAACGACCTCTGACCACCAGGGGCCGAGAAAACCACCGTCTCATGGGGCCGGACACTCAGTGTCAGGGAAAAATCCAATATATATCTGGTGATATCTCGGTTGCTATTACAGATAGCGCAATAAATCAAAGTGCATTGTCTGTGGGAGGCCCTGGCGCATGAATCTGGCCAGGGGGAACGACCTCGGACCACCAGGGGCCGAGAAAACCACAGTCTCATGGGGCCGGACACTAAGGGTCAGGGGAAAATCCAATATATATCTGGTGATATCTCGGGTGCCATTAGAGATAGCGCAATAAACCAAAGTGAATTATCTGCAGGAGGCCCTGGCGCATGAATCTGTGCAGCGGGAGCGACCTCGGACCACCAGGGGCCGAGAAAAATAGAGTCTCATGCGGCCGGACACTCAGGGTCGGGGGAAAATCCAATATATATCTGGTGATATCTCGGGGGCTATTAGAGATAGCGCAATAAACCAAAGTGAATTATCTGCAGGAGGCCCTGGAGCATGAATCTGTGCAGCGGCAGCGACCACGCACCACCAGGGGCCGAGAAAACCACAGTCTCATGGGGCTGGATACTCAGGGTCATGTGAAAATCCAATATATATCTGGTGATATCTCGGGTGCTATTACAGATAGCCCAATAAACCAACGTGCATTGTCAGTAGGAGGCCCTGGCGCATGAATCTGTGCAGCGGGAACGACCTCGGACCACCAGGGGCCGTGAAAACCACAGTCTCATGGGGCCGGACACTAAGGGTCAGGGGAAAATCCAATATATATCTGGTGATATCTTGGGTGCTATTAGAGATAGCGCAATAAACCAAAGTGAATTATCTGCAGGAGGCCCAGGCGCATGAATCTGTGCAGCGGGATCGACCTGGGACCACCAGGGGCCGAGAAGACCACAGTCTCATGGGGCCGGACTCTCAGGGTCAGGGGAAAATCCAATATATATCTGGTGATATCTCGGGTGCTATTACAGATAGCGCACTAAATCAAAGTGCATTGTCCGTAGGAGGCACTGGCGCATGAATCTGTGCAGCGGGATCGACCTCGCACCACCAGGGGCCGAGAAAACCACTGTCTCATGGGGCCGGACACTCAGGGTCAGGGGAAAATCCAATATATATCTGGCGATATCTCGGGTCTATTAGAGATAGCCCAATAAACCAAAGTGAATTATCTGCAGGAGGCCCTGGCGCATGAATCTGTGCAACGGGAACGACCTCGGACCACCAGGGGCCGAGACAACCACGGTTTCATGGGGCCGGACACTCAGGGTCAGGGAAAAATCCAATATATATCTGGTGATATCTCGGGTGCTATTACAGATTGCCCAATAAACCAATGTGAATTATCTGCAGGAGGCCCTGGCGCATGAATCTGTGCAGCGGAAGCGACCTCGGACCACCAGGGGCCGTGAAAACCACAGTCTCATGGGGCCGGACACTAAGGGTCAGGGGAAAATCCAATATATATCTGGTGATATCTCGGGTGCTATTAGAGATAGCGCTATAAACCAAAGTGAATTATCTGCAGGAGGCCCTGGCGCATGAATCTGTGCAGCGGGAGCGACCTCGGACCACCAGGGGCCGAGTCAACGACCGTCTCATGGGGCCGGACACTCAGGGTCTGGGTAAAATCCAATATATATCTGGTGATATCTCGGGTGCTATAACAGATAGCGCAATAAATCAAAGTGCATTGTCTGTAGGATTCCCTGGCGCATGAATCTGTGCAGCGGGAAACACGCAAAAACTGCAGAAAACGACGTAAAACAGCGAAAACACGCTAAAACTCCACTAAAACGGCAGAAAACGGCGAAAAGAGCAGAAAAACGCAAAAGCTTAACCAAAAGGAAGTACGCGAGTTGAAACTGATGAAAACAACTAAAATGCAGGTTAATCTGAGTGAAATTCCGTATTTTGGATGACGAAACTACGGAAACCTGCAAAAAACGTCGTAAAACAGCGAAAACACGCAAAAACTGCATAAAACGGCGTAAAACAGCGAAAACACGCAAAAACTGCAGAAAACGACGTAAAACAGCGAAAACACGCTAAAACACCACTAAAACGGCAGAAAACGGCGAAAAGAGCAGAAAAACGCAAAAGCTTAACCAAAAGGAAGTACGCGAGTTGAAACTGATGAAAACAACTAAAATGCAGGTTAATCTGAGTGAAATTCCGTATTTTGGATGACGAAACTACGGAAACCTGCAAAAAACGTCGTAAAACAGCGAAAACACGCAAAAACTGCATAAAACGGCGTAAAACAGCGAAAACACGCAAAAACTGCAGAAAACGACGTAAAACATCGAAAACACGCTAAAACTCCACTAAAACGGCAGAAAACGGCGAAAAGAGCAGAAAAACGCAAAAGCTTAACCAAAAGGAAGTACGCGAGTTGAAACTGATGAAAACAACTAAAATGCAGGTTAATCTGAGTGAAATTCCGTATTTTGGATGACGAAACTACGGAAACCTGCAAAAAACGTCGTAAAACAGCGAAAACACGCAAAAACTGCATAAAACGGCGTAAAACAGCGAAAACACGCAAAAACTGCAGAAAACGACGTAAAACAGCGAAAACACGCTAAAACTCCACTAAAACGGCAGAAAACGGCGAAAAGAGCAGAAAAACGCAAAAGCTTAACCAAAAGGAAGTACGCGAGTTGAAACTGATGAAAACAACTAAAATGCAGGTTAATCTGAGTGAAATTCCGTATTTTGGATGACGAAACTACGGAAACCTGCAAAAAACGTCGTAAAAACAGCGAAAACACGCAAAAACTGCATAAAACGGCGTAAAACAGCGAAAACACGCAAAAACTGCAGAAAACGACGTAAAACAGCGAAAACACGCTAAAACTCCACTAAACGGCAGAAAACGGCGAAAAGAGCAGAAAAACGCAAAAGCTTAACCAAAAGGAAGTACGCGAGTTGAAACTGATGAAAACAACTAAAATGCAGGTTAATCTGAGTGAAATTCCGTATTTTGGATGACGAAACTACGGAAACCTGCAAAAAACGTCGTAAAACAGCGAAAACACGCAAAAACTGCATAAAACGGCGTAAAACAGCGAAAACACGCAAAAACTGCAGAAACGACGTAAAACAGCGAAAACACGCTAAACTCCACTAAAACGGCAGAAAACGGCGAAAAGAGCAGAAAAACGCAAAAGCTTAACCAAAAGGAAGTACGCGAGTTGAAACTGATGAAAACAACTAAAATGCAGGTTAATCTGAGTGAAATTCCGTATTTTGGATGAGGAAACTACGGAAACCTGCAAAAAACGTCGTAAAACAGCGAAAAACACGCAAAAACTGCATAAAACGGCGTAAACAGCGAAAACACGCAAAAACTGCAGAAAACGACGTAAAACAGCGAAAACACGCTAAAACTCCACTAAAACGGCAGAAAACGGCGAAAAGAGCAGAAAAACGCAAAAGCTTAACCAA